>NC_044976.1:18188505-19463101 GCF_008728515.1 Papio anubis | reverse complement strand
GAGACAGAATCTTGCTCTGTTGCCCAGGCTGGAGTGCAGTGGCGCGATCTCGGCTCACTGAAAGCTCTGCCTCCTGGGTTCACGCCATTCTCCTGCCTCAGCCTCCCGTGTAGCTGGGACTACAGGCGCCTGCCACCACGCCCAGCTAGTTTTTTGTATTTTTAGTAGAGACGAGGTTTCACCGTGTTAGCCAGAATGGTCTCGATCTGACCTTGTGATCCGCCCGCCTCGGACTCCCAAAGTGCTGGGATTACACCGTGCCTGGCCTTTTTTTTTTTTTTTCTTTAGATGGAGTCTCACTCTGTTCTCAAGTGATCCACCTGCCTCCGGCCCCTATTTTCAAATAAGGTCACATTCTGGGGTGCTGGGGTTTAGGACTTCAAGACATGAATTTGGAGGGGGAAGACAATTCAATCCATGACACAGAGGTCCCAATTCTCTGGGCTATGGAGGTGCCAGCACCATTTCCAGCGGCCCAGTGCCTGGCTGGGGGCCAGGCACATAGCAGGGCTCAGTGACTTGGCTACATGGACAGGGGGATCAAAGGATGCTGGAGGGCAGATAGCCATAAGCAACATATGGCTGAAGTGACTGAAGGGACCACCCCACAATACACCAGTGCCAGGGACAGGACAACCTGGTGGGCTAGGGTGACCAGAGAAGAATTCCTAGACAGGAGAAATTCCACGTGAGCCTTGACCCAGGATTTACATCCCATGGTAGACAGAGTGATGGCCTGCACAGGCACCCGTGCCAGGGACAAAACTCACCCGGATTCTGCTCCTGCCTTGCTTTAAAAGGAGGGAGTAGACCGGGCGCGGTGGCTCACGCCTGTAATCCCAGCTCTTTGGGAGGCTGAGGCGGGCAGATCACGAGATCAGGAGATCGAGACCATCCTGGCTAACACAGTGAAACCGCATCTCTACTAAAAATACAAAAAATTAGCCAGGCATGGTGGCGGGTGCCTGTAGTCCCAGCTACTTGGGAGGCTGAGCAGGAGAATGGCGTGAATCCGGGAGTGAACCGAGATCGCGCCACTGCACTCCAGCCTGGGTAACAGAGCAAGACTCCATCTCAAAAAAAAAGAAAAAAAAAAAAAAAAAAGTAGCCAAGCAAGACATTTTTGAGAAAATAGAACAATGAAGTAGCTGGCCCGATCAAAATGTTATAAAGCGATAGTAAATTACATATATGGTATTGGTGTGGGAATAGAGAAATTGAACACTTAGAATGGATTAGACAGCAAGCAATACTTCTGTGTCTATGTGGGAATTGGTATAGGATAAAGGGGGCACTTGTGCAGTAGCACACGCCTGTAATCTCAGCACTTTGGGAGCCCGAGGCAGGAGGACCGCTTGAGCTCAGGAGTTCGAGACCAGCCTGGGCAACACGGCAAGACACTTGTCTTTACTAAAAATACAAAAATTAGCCTGGTGTGGTGGCACATGCCTGTGGTCCCAACCACTCAGGAGGCTGAGGTGGGAGGTTTGCTTGAGCCAGGAGGCAGAAGTTGCAGTGAGCTGAGATCACATCACTGCACTCCAGCCTGGGTGACAGATGGAGACCCTGTCACAAAAAAAAAAAAAAAAAAAAGGAGGCTGCAACTCCATCTCTTTTTTAAAAAGATAGGGAAGCTGGGTGCAATGGCTCATACCTGTGATTCCAGCGCTTTGGGAACCTGAAGATTGCTTGAGCCCACGAGTTTGAGGCCAGCCTGAACATTGTAGCAAGACCCCCGTCTACAAAAAAATACAAAAATTAGCGGAGTGTGGTGGCATGTGCCTGTAGTCCCAGCTACTCTGGAGGCTGAGGTGGGAGGGTCACTTGAGCCCAGGAGGTCAAGGATGTAGTGAATTGTGATTGCACCACTGCACTCCAGCCTGGGTGACAGAGTGAGAGTCTGTCTCCGTCAATCAATCAATCCATCAGTCAATCTAGTAGGAAAGACTAACTAGACTGAGGCTAAAGAAAATAGTTTTAAAAATCATGGAAGAATTTTAATTTTCCTCATTGATATCCTTAAACCACACTTCATTTCCAAATACACACAATAACAAAGTCGTACTTACACCTAACATGGTACAACTATCCTGCATGCAACCAAAAACACACCAACCCTTCCCCAGGAGAAGATACAAAATCCCTGGATAATGTTCATTCTTCTCTTTTGATATCCTGTAACCTAAATACCGTAGTATAAAGTTAACTATTATTTTATTTAGTTGTTTATTTTGAGACAGGGTCTCACTGTATCACCCAGGCTGGAGTGCAGTGGTACAATCTCGGCTCACTGTAGCCTCCACCTCCTGGGCTCAGGCAATCCTCCCGCCTCAGCCTCCCCAGTAGCTAGGACTACAGGTGCACGCCACCACCCCCAGCTAATTTTTTGTATTTTTTGTAGAGACAGGAATTTTGCCATGTTGCCCAGACTGGTCTCAAACTCCTCGGCCTCAAGTAATTGCCTGCCTTGCCCTCCCAAAAAGCTGGGATTATAGGCGTGAGCCCCTGCACCCCGCTTAAATTATTAATACATCTCATGTTAGATGATAAGGGAATAAGAGGGAAGAAAACAAAAATATTTGGTTAATCTATATACAAACATTCATAACAAAATAAGGAAGAAATACTCATAGTTATTACTGTCCTCATTTCTGCAACTGGTCATGTGGTCAGAGCTGGTCTTTATAATTCCCTTCCTCCACTGCCCTTTCTGTATTTCCTTTTCCCTCAGCAAGCACCTCATCTGGTCATGGTTCTTTGCCTGGTGGGGTGACCCAAACCTTCATTCCTGAGATTCCTGGACCATTAATATTCCTGCCTGAATTAGGCTGTTGTCACTTTTGTTTATTTTAGTCACAGGACGTGGTACCGATGCTCCTCCACTTACAATGAGGTTATGTCCTGATAAATCCTTTTTTTTTTTTTTTTTTTTTTGAGATGGGGTCTCACTCTATCACCCAGGTTGGAGGGCAGTGGTGCAATCTTGGCTCACTGCAGCCTCTACTTCCCAAGCTCAGGTGATCCTCCCACCTCAGCCTCCACGCACTATCACGCCTGGCTAAATTTTTTGTATTTTTAGTAGAGACGGGGTTTCACCATGTGGCCCAGGCCATTCTTGAACTCCTGGGCTCAGGTGATCTGCCTGCCTTGGCCTGAGCGCTGAGATTACAGGTGTGAGCCACTGCATCTGGCCCTCATAAATCCATCTTAAGTTGTAAATACCCTAAATTGAAAATTCGCTTAATGCATCTAACCTACTGAACATCATAGCTCAGCCCTTAAATGTGCTCAGAACACTTCCATTAGCCTGTGGTTAGGCAAAATCATCTAACACAAAGCCTATTTTGTTGACTAGATATGTTGACTATCTCACGTAATTTATTAAATACAGCACACTGTAGAATACAGTATCAGCTGTCTACCCTCATAATCGTGTGGCTGACTGGGAGCCACAGTCACCGCCACTGCCCAGCATCATGAGAAAGCATTGTACTCTATATTGCTAGCCCAGGAAGAGACCAAAATTGACAATTCAAAGAACAGTTTCTACTGAATGTGTATCACTTCTGCCCATCATAAAGTCAAGAAAATCATAAGTCAAATCATCATAAGACAAAGACTGTCTGTATTCACAGATGCCCTAAGGGAGCTCCTGTATTCCAGATATACTCTTCCTTACCTCTGTTGTGTAGCAGCAATACAGGATCCCCTTGGTAATCAAGGCCAGTCATCCCAGCCAGTACAGTGACCTCCTTCTTTGCCTATTAATTTTGGGTAAGGGGAGCACAAGGCGACTGAGTGGCAGCCTCAACCTCCAGTTCAATGTAATCATTGTGTTGCCTAGTGGAAGCATTTCTCCCTTTGGAACCAACCTCTAAATTAGCAGAGCCTAAGGTCATGGGGACGGGAAGCAGAAATGCTGCTAGTGCATCGGTAGGGATAAAAGTGATTGGAGGCCGGGCGCGGTGGTTCACAGCTGTAATCCCAGCACTTTGGGAGGCCGAGGCAGGCAGAACACGAGGTCAGAAGATCAAGACCACCCTGGCCAACATGGTGAAACCCCATCTCTACTAAAAATACAAAACTTAGCTAGGCATGGTGGTGTGTGCCTGTAAGCCCAACTACTCGGGAGGCTGAGGCAGGAGAATCACTTGAACAAGAGAGCCGGAGGTTTCAGTGAGCTGAGATCGCGCCACTGCACTCCAGCCTAGTGACAGAGCAAGACTCCGTCTTAAATAAATAAATAAATAAATAAATAAAGGTGACTGGAGCCACTCCTAATTTCTACCCTTTGACTCCTGGCCCTGTGAAACCTGGCTGTAAGAGAAATTGCACTGTATGCTGGACACTGATTTAGAGGATGTACAGCATCCTGCAGGGCATTGCCCCAGCCCTGCAAGGTATTGTCACCTAGATGGCATTGTCACTGAGTCTTCAAAAGGCAATTCACTATTCTGTCAAACCAGCTGCTTCAGGCTAATGGGAACATGGTAAGACCCGTCAATTATGGTGAATTCCATATGGTGAATTCACCATATGGAATGACCAATGAATTCTAGGCGCATTTCCACATCTCATATGCAGTGAAGTGAGCTGCTTGATCAGAAGCAATACTGTAAAAATCCATGGAGCTGGGTGTCGTGGCTCATATATGTAATCTCAGCACTTTGGGAGGCTGAGGCGGATGGCTCACCTGAGGTCAGGAGTTTGAGACCATCCTGGCCAACATGGTGAAACCCTGTCTCTACTAAAAATACAAAAAAATTAGCCAGGTGTGGTGTCACAGGCCTGTAATCCCAGCTACTCAGGAGGCTGAGGCAGGAAAATCACTTGAACCTGGGAGGCAGAGGTTTTTGTTGTTGTTGTTTGTTTGTTTGTTTGTGACGGAGTCTCACTCTGTCACCCAGGCTGGAGTGCAGTGGTGCAATCTCAGCTCCCTGCAAGCTCCGCCTCCTGGGTTCATGCCATTCTCCTGCCTCAGCCTCCTGAGTAGCTGGGACTACAGGCGCCCGCCAACACGCCCGGCTAATTTTTTGTATTTTTAATAGAGATGGGGTTTCACTGTGTTAACCAGGGTGGTCTCGATCTCCTGACCTTGTGATCCACCCGCCTCAGCCTCCCAAAGTGCTGGGATTACAGGCGTGAGCCACCGCACCTGGCCGAGACTCCATCTTAAAAAAAAAAAAAAAAAAAAAACTGGAGAGTTCATATATCCCTGAGATAGGACAGTGAAGGTGTTGCTGAAAGCAAACTGCTTCTGGTGGTCTTTATGGACAGGGATGGAGCAAAAGGCATTTGCCAAGTCAGTAGCTGCATACCAGGTATCAGGGAACATGCCAATTTGCTCAAGCAGTTAAACCATATCTGAAACAGCAGTGCAATTGAGTTACTGTCTGATTAAGTTTTTGATAATCCACTGTCATTCTCCAAGATTCATCTGTTTCCTGCACAGGCCAAATAGGTAAGTTGAATGGGGATGTGATGAGAATCACCACTCCTGTATCTTATAAGTCCTTGATGGGGTACTCATCTCTGTAGTCTCTGCGAATGCAGGGTGGTTTTGGTTTACTAATTTTGCAAGTAGAGGCAGCCCTAGTGGCTTCCATTTAGCCTTTCCTACTGTAATAGCCCTTACACCACAGGTCAGGGAACCAATGCAGGGATTCTGCCAGTTGCTGAGTGTATCTATTCCAATTATGCATTCCAGAGCTGGGGAAATAGCCACAGGATTGATCTGAGCATTCACTGGGCCCACCATAAGTAGGACCTGAGCTAAAACTCCATCAGTCACCTGACCTCCATAAACCTTTACTGTGATGAGGGACCACAGTGACATTTTGGGTCTCCAGAAAAAAAGTGTCAATTCAGAGCCAGTGTCCAATAATCCCTGGAAAGTCTGACTCCTTCCTTTTCCCCAGTATGCTGTCACCCTGGTAAATAGCCACAGGTCCCTTGGGGAAGACTGGGAGAAAGACTAACAGTATATGTTTTTGGCAATGTAGCAGGTCTTTCATACAGCATCTGTCCTCCCTTTCATTCAAGGGATTCTGGTCTCTGAGTCTGAAAATTGCCTCAAGTGTAGAAACTGGTTGAGAGGCCATGATTCTCTGTTTTGGTGATTCAAATTAGACTTCATTCACTCCATAACTCTTCTGCTTATACAGATCAAGTAAGAATTTAATAGGATGTGTGCAGTGGCTCATGCCTGCCTGTAGCCTCAACACTTTTGGAGGCCAAGGAGGGAGGATCAGTTGAGGCCAGGAGTTTGAGACCAGCCTGATAAACAAAGTAAGACCCTGGCTCTACAAAATATATATAAAAATTAGTGGCCAGGGGCTGTGTGCGGTGGCTCACGCCTTTAAACCCAGCACTTTGGGAGGCCGAGGCGGGCGGATCGCGAGGTCCAGAGATCGAGACCATGCTGGCTAACATGGTGAAACCCCATCTCTACTAAAAAATACAAAAATATTAGCTGGGCATGGTGGCGGGCACCTGTAGTCCCAGCTACTTGGGAGGATGAGGCAGGAGAATGGCATGAACCTGGGAGGCGGAGGTTGCAGTGAGCTAAGATTGCACCACTACACTCCAGCCTGGGCGACAGAGCAAGACTCCGTCTCAAAAAAATAAAAAAAAAAAATTAGTGTCCGGGGGCTAGGCACAGTGGCACACACCTGTAATCTCAGCACTTTGGGAGGCCGAGGAGGGTGGATCACCTGAGGTTGGGAGTTCGAGATTAGCCTGATCAACATGGAGAAACTCCGTCTCTACTAAAATTACAAAATTAGCTGGGCATGGTGGCACATACCTGTAATCCCAGCTACTCGGGAGGCTGAGGCAGGAAACCCACTTGAACCCAGGAGGCGGAGGTTGTGGTGAGCCGAGATTGTACCATTGCACTCCAGCCTGGGCAACAAGAGCAAAACTCTGTCTCAAACAAAAAAAAAGAAAAAAAAAATTAGTGACCGGGCGCAGTGGCTCACGCCTGTAATCCCAGCACTTTGGGAGGCTGAGACAGGCTGATCACCTGAGGCCTGGAGTGCGAGACCAGCCTGACCAACATGGAGAAACCCTGTGTCTACTAAAAATACAAAATTAGCCAGGCGTGGTGGCGCGTGCCTGTAATCCCAGCTACTTGGGAGGTTGAGACAGGAGAATCGCTCGAACCCAGGAGGCAGAGGTTGCAGTGAGCCAAGATTGTGCTGTTGCACTCCAGCCTGAGCAACAAGAGTGAAACTCTGTCTAAATACACACACACACACACACACACATTTATATATATATGTATAATAAATTAGCTGGGTGTGGTGGCATGTGTCTGTAGTCCTAGCTACTCAGGAGGCTAAGATGAGAGGAGCACTTGACCCCGGGAGGTCAAGGCAGCAGTGAGCCATGATTCTGCACTCCAGCCTGGGTGACAGAGTGAGACCCTATCTGGGAAAAAAAAAAAAAAAAGACTTTAATAGATTACTCATATTATTCTTTTCAAGGGATGTCATGATCAACGAGCCAATGAATGCATAGGTCTCTGTGAGTCAGATCATTCTGGTTACTATTTTGGCTCTGCTGTTCATTACAGCACCTGTGCACCATGGTTTTGGCAAGTAAGTACTGCCGCTTGACCCCTGCTATCCCAGGATCTCATTATCCACATTGTATTTAGGGATCCCAGTTCAATGGGAAATTATAGCAATTCCCACAGTAATTTCTTTTTTCTTCTTTTTTTTTTTTTTTTTTTTGAGATGGAGTCTCACTCTGTTGCCCAGACTGAAGTACAGTGGCAGGATCTTGGCTTACTGCAACCTCCGCCTCCCAGGTTCAAGCTATTCTGCCTCAGCCTCCCGAGTAACTGGGACTACAGGTACACGCCACCATGCCCAGCTAATTTTTGTATTTTTTTTAAGTAGAGACAGGATTTCACCATGCTGGCTAGGCTGGTCTCGAACTACTGACCTCAAATGATCCGCCTGCCTCGGCCTCCCAAAGTGCTAGGATTACAGGGGTGAGACACCTCACCTGGCCTCCACCGTAATTTCTAACCAAAAGAGAAAAACAGACCACAGAGCTCTTCAAGGATGCTGAAGCTCCTCTCAAAAATGTATTTACCACAGTGGTGAAAGGTGTGTCCTCTGGATCCTCCCGTGGTGGGTAAATAGGTCTTCCATGACGAATGCACTCTGCATTCCAATCCCCCTAAGCCTTTGGATCCTTCTCTTTGCAGGACAGCAAGGCAATTCTGGCATTTCAGCTTCATTTACTCATTTACCTTCCGGTCCACATTTCATACAACCAACCAACCTGCGAAAGCCTTTTTTTTTTTTTGAGATGAATTTCACTCTTGTCACTCAGGCTGGGGTGCAATGGCATGATCTCAGCTCACTGCAACCTCCACCTCCCGGGTTCAAGCAATTCTCCTGCCTCAGCCTCCCGAGTAGCTGGGATTACAGGCATGTGCCACCATGCCCAGCTAATTTTTGTGTTATTAATAGAGATGGGTTTTCACCATGTCGGCCAGGATGGTCTCTAACTCCTGACCTCAGGTGATCCACCTGCCTTGGCCTCCTAAAGTGCTGGGATTACAGGCGTGAGCTACCGCGCCCAGCCTGTGAAAGCCCTTTAACTCCTTGAGCGAAAACACTAATTTCAGAATCTCTGCTTAGTGGACCCATACTGCACTGGTTGGCAAACATTTTCTCTGTAGATGGCCAGCTAGTAAATACCTTAGGCTTTGCAGACTATTCTGTCTCTGTCACAATTACCAGGTTCTGCTGTTGGAGCACAAAAGCAGCCATAGGAAATACACAAATGAGACAGCATATTCCAATGACATTTCCCTTATGGACACTGAAATCTGAATTCCATATAATTTTCAAGTGTCATAAAAGATGATCCTTCTTGGCCGGGCGTAGTGGCTCATGCCTGTAATCCCAGCACTTTGGAAGGCCGAGGTGGGTAGATCACCTGAGGTCAAGAGTTTGAGACCAGCCTGGCCAACATGGTGAAACCCATCTCTACTAAAAAATACAAAAATTAGCTGGGTGCAGTGGCAGGTGCCTGTAATCCCAGCTACTTGGGAGGCTGAGGCAGGAGAATCACTTGAACCCGGGAGGTGGAGGTTGCAGTGAGCTGAGATTGTGCCATCCAGCCTGGGTGACAGAGCAAAACTCCATCTCATAAAAAAAAAAAAAAAAAAAAGAATATTTACAATTCATCTCTTCTATCTTTTGTGTATTATTGTCATATATTTTTTATTTATTTATTTATTTAGAGATAGGGTCTCACTCTGTCACCCAGATTTTTTGGAGGGCAGTGGCACGATTTTGTCTCATTGCAACCTTTGCCTCCCAGGTTCAGGTATTCCTCCCACCTCAGCCTCCCGAGTAGCTGGGACTACAGGTGTGTGCCACCATGCCTGGCTAATTTTGTATTTTTAGTAGAGATGGGGTTTTTGCCACGTTGCCCAGGCTGGTCTCAAATTCCTGGGCTAAAGGGATCCTCCTGCCTCGGCCTCTCAAAGAGCTGCGATTTTAGACATAAGCCACCACACCAGGCCAAAAATTGTACACATTTATGGTGTACAAAATGATGTGTTTTTTTGTTGGTGGTGATTTGTTGTTGTTGTTGTTGTTGTTGTTGTTGTTTGAGACGAAGTTTCACTCTTGTCCCCCAGGCAGGAGTACAATAGCGTGATCTCGGCTCACTGCAACCTCCACCTCCCAGGTTCAAGTGATTCCCCTGCTTCAGCCTCCTAGTAGCTGGGATTACAGGCACCTACCACCATGCCCGGCTAATTTTTGTAATTTTAGTAGAGATGGGGTTTCACCATGTTGGCCAGGCTGGTCTCGAACTCCTGACCTCAGGTGATCTGCACGCCTTGGCCTCCCAAAGTGCTGGGATTACAGGAGTGAGCCACTGCGCCTGGCCCAACATGATGTTTTGATATGTGTATACACTGTGAAACTGCTACATCAAATTAATTAACATATGCATGGCCGGGCGCGGTGGCTCAACCCTGTAATCCCAGCACTTTGGGAGGCCGAGACGGGCGGATCACGAGGTCAGGAGATCGAGACCATCCTGGCTAACCCGGTGAAACCCCATCTCTAGTAAAAAAAATACAAAAAAATAGCCGGGCGAGGTGGCGAGCGTCTGTAGTCCCAGCTACTCGGGAGGCTGAGGCAGGAGAATGGCGTAAACCCGGGAGGCGGAGCTTGCAGTGAGCCGAGATCCGGCCACTGCACTCCAGGCTGGGCAACAGAGCGAGACTCCGTCTCAAAAAAAAAAAACAAAAAAAAAAATCATATGCATTACCTCTCATACTTACCGTTTTATTTGTGGTGAGAACTTTAAAAATCTACTCTCTTGGCAATTTTTAAGTACACAATATATTGTTAACTATAGTCACCATGATGTACAAAAAAATCTCTTCAACTTATTCCTCCTAACTAAAATTTTCTGTTCTTTGACCAATATCTCTCCTATCCCTCCACCCTGCTCGTATTTTTCCACATTTATAAATCAACAATACATTGCTATTACTATTATTATTATGAGACCCGGTTTTGCACTGGTACCCAGGCTGAAGTGTAGTGCCACGATCATAGCTTACTGACACGTCAGCCTCCCGAGCAGCTAGGACCACAGGTAGGCACCAGTACACATCCAGCTAATTTTTAAATTTTTTCTGTAGAGACAGGGTCTCACTGTGTTACCCAGGCTGGTCTTGAACTCCTGAGCTTAAGTGATTCTCCTTCCTTGGCCTCCCAAAATGCTAGTATTACAGGCGTGAGCCACTGTGTCCAGCCCACATTGCTGTTATTTTTGCTTTAGATTGTCAATTATCTTTCAGGGTAATCAGAAATAATTTTTTTTTTTTGAGATGGAGTCTTGCTCTGTCACCAGGCTGGAGTGCAGTGGTGCAATCTCAGCTCACTACAACCTCCGCCTCCCAGGTTCAAGTGATTCTCCTGCTGCAGCCTCCCAAGTAGCTGGGACTACAGGTGTGCATCATCACACCCAGCTAATTTTTGTATTTTTAGTAGAGACAGGGTTTCACCATGTTGGCCAGGATGGTCTCAATCTCTTGACCTCTGATCTGTCCGCCTCAGCCTCCCAAAGTGCTGGGATTACAGGCGTGAGCCACCGTGCCTGGCCTAGAAATAATTTAAACATGTCTTTTGGCAGGAGGTGGTGGCTCACACCTGTAATCCTAGCACTTTGGGAGGCTAAGGAGGGAGGATCACTTGAGCCCAGGAGTTTGAGACCAACCTGGGCAATATAGTGAGACCTCACCTCTATAAATAATTTTAAAAATTAGCCAAGTGGCCAGGCATGGTGGCTCACGTCTGTAATCCCAGCACTTTGGGAGGCCAAGGTGTGCAGATCACCTGAGATCAGGAGTTCAAGACCAGCCTAGCCGACATAGTGAAACCCTGTCTACTAAAATTACAAAAATTAGCCGGGCATGGTGGTAGGTGCCTGTAATCCCAGCTACTCAGGAGGCTGAGGCAGGAGAATTGCTTGAACCTGGGAGGTGGAGGTTGCAGTGAGCCGAGATCATGCCATTGCACTCTAACCTGGGAGAGAGAGTGAGACTCTGTCTAAAAAAAAAAAAAAAAAAAAAATTACCCAAGTGTGGGGGTGCACACCTGTGGTCCTAGCTACTCAAGAGGCTGAGACAGGTGGATCACTTGAGTCTGAGTGGTCAAGGTTGAAGTAAGCCAGGATCACACCTCTGCACTCCAGCCTGGGCAACAGAGCAAGAGCCAGTGTCAAATATATATATTATATAATATAGTATATAATATATATTATGTATATTTGATATATTTTTATATATTATATATATATATATATATATATATAAAGCATGGTGGTATATGCCTATAGTCCCAGGTACTTGAGGGACTGAGGTGGGAGGATCACTTGAGCTCAGGAGATAGAGGCTGCAGTGAGCTATGATCCTGCCACTGCACTCCAGCCTGGGCAACAGAGTGAGATCCTGTCTCAAAAACAAAACAAAACAAAAAAACTAAATAAATAAATATACCTCTTTATATTAAAATAATTAAATGAATCTATAAAATAATTATAGATTCATAGGAAGTTGCAAAAAATAGCATTGAGAGCCCTGCTTACCCTTCATCTAGCTTCTCCTAATGGTAACATTTTAAATAACTATGTACAATATCAAAACCTGATATTGTCAATTCAAGACACTGACATGAGTACAATGATTTTAAGCAGAATACAGACCTTATTCAGATTTCTCCTATGTGAGTTTTTATACGTATTCCAGTGTGTGCATGTAGAGGTCTGTGCAATTTACACCATGTATGAATTCGTTACCAACACCCTCACTTTTGAAATCAATTCTTGCAACATATAGAATTCTGGGTTGATGGTTTCTTCAGCACTAAAGATGTCGGTTCATTGTCTTATGCTTGCATGGATAGTTTCTGACAAGAAGGCAGGTATAATTCTTATCTTTGTTCCTCTGTATGTAATAACGTGTCGTTTTTTCCCCTTTGGCTGTGTGATGATTAATTTTAGGTGTCATCTTGACTGAGCCATGGGGTGGTCAGATATTTAGTCAACAATTATTCTGGATGTTTCTGTGAAGGTCTTTTGGATGAGTTTAAATCAGTATCAGATTCAAATCAGTAGACTAAGTAAAGAAGTCTGCCCTCCCTAATATGAGTGGGCCTCATCCAATCAATTGAAGGCCTCAATAGAACTAAACGGTTGACTCTTCCCTGAGTAAGATACTTCTTGCTACCTGACTGCCTTCAAACTGGGACATCAGCTTTTTCCTTTCCTGCCTCAGACCAGAACTGAAATGTCAGGCCGGGCGCAGTGGCTCACGTCTGTAATCCCAGCACTTTGGGAAGCCACCTGAGGTCAGGAGTTTGAGACCAGCCTGACCAACATGGAGAAACCCTGTCTCTACTAAAAATACAAAATTAGCCATGCATGGGGGCACATGCCTGTAATCCCAGCTACTTGGGAGGCTGAGGCAGGAGAATCTCTTGAACCCGGGAGGTGGAGGTTGCGGTGAGCTGAGATTGTGCCACTGCACTCCAGCCTGGGCAACAAGAGACAAAAAAAAAAAAAAAAAAAAAAGAACTGAAACATCAGCCCTTCCTGGGTCTCAAACTTCCCAGCCTTTCTGCAGAAACTATTCCATTGGCTTTCCTGATTCTCACGCCCTCGGACTGGAACTAAACCATTGACTCTCCTGTGTCTCCAGCTTGCTGACTCATCCTGCAAATCTTAGGACTTGTAAGCCTCCATAATTGCATGAGGCAATTTCTTATAATACATCCCTATCTATCTACCCATCCATGTCTTATTGGCTCTGTTTCTCTGGAGAACCCTGACTAATACAGGCTGCCTTCAAAATTGTCTCTTTATCTTTGGTTTTAATTTTTAATTTTTTTAAATTTTTTGTTTGTTTGTTTGAGACAGGGTCTCCCTATATTCCCAGGCTGGAGTGCAGTGGTGTAATCACATCTCATTGAAACCTCCGCCTCCCAGGCTCAAGGGATTTCCTATCTCAGCATCCCAAGTAGCTGGGACTACAGGTGCGCACCTCTACAGCCAGCTATTTTTGTTTGTTTTGTAGAAGCAAGGGTCTCACCATGTTGTCCAGGCTGCTCTGGAACTCCTGGGCTCAAGCAATCAACCCACCTTGGCCTTCCAAAGTGCTGTGATTACAGGCGTGTGCCACTGCACCCAGCATATCCTTGGTTTTTAGCTTTTTGACTATGATGTATCTAGGTATGGTTTTTGTTTTTTGTGGGGATGATATTTATACTATATAATGTTCTCTGTGATTTTTGGACATATGTTTTGATGCCTTTCACTATTTTTGGAAAATTCTCAGCCATTATCTCTTCAGACATTTCTTCTCCCTATTCTCTTTCTCTTCCTTCTTTGAGTCCAATTACATGCATATTTGAAAACCTGATGTTGTCCCACATTTCTCAGATGCTCTGTTCTTTGTTTTTTCACCTTTCTTTCTCTCTTTCTTTCCTTCCTTCCTTCCTTCCTTCCTTCCTTCCTTCCTTCTTCTTTTTTCAAGACAAGAGTCTCACTTTGTTATCCAGGCTGGAGTGCAGTGGCGCAATCTCAGCTCACTGCAACCTCCACCTCCCAGGTTCAAGTGATTCTCCTGCCTCAGCCTCCTGAGTAGCTGGGATTACAGGTGCAGACCACCATGCCCAGCTAATTTTTGTATTTTTAGTAGAGACAGGGTTTCACTATGTTGGTCAGGCTGGTCTCAAACTCCTGACCTCGTGATCTGCCCGCCTCAGCCTCCCAAAGTGCTGGATTACAGGCATGAGCCACCGCGTCCGGCCTCACTTATTTTTCTCTTTGTATTTCAGTGCAGGTAATTTCTATCAACCTGATTTCAAATTTTTTAGATTCTTTCTTCAATTTTGTGGAGTCTGCTGATATAGATACACCCTTAGAAGGCATGCCTCCTCTGTTACCATGCTTTTATTTCCAGAATTTCCACTTGACTCAAATAGTTTCTATCTCTGCTGAAATTGCCCATCTGTTTATGTTTGTGGTCCATCTTTTCTACTAGCATCTTTCACATATAAATCATGACTAAAATTCCTGTTGCTTTCAACAACTTCATCATTTTTTTAGCATTGCTGGCTTAGTGGATTACTTTCTGTCTCGTTTGTTTATTTGTTTGCTTGTTTTGAGACAAAGTCTTGCTCTGTCATCCTGACTGGAGTGCAGTGGCATGACCTTGCCTCACGGCAGCCTTGACCTCCTAGACTCAGGTAATCCTCCCACCTCAGCCTCCCAAGTTGTTGGGACTGCAGGCACGCATCACCACACCCAGCTCTGCTTTGTATCTTGACAGTGGATTGTCATTTTATTTCTTGCTTTTTAGTGTTTTATAATTTTTGAATAAGTGCCTGACATTGTGTGTAGGACAGTTGAGACTTAAATAGTATTCATTCCTGGAAATGGGCATGTAGCACTTAGTATTGGAGCTGAAGTTAGTCTGGTCAGGAGTTGGGTGGGGTTTGGATTTCGTTGTTGCTATGATTACCTTTATTGTTGCTATGGTTACCTTCACTGTACCACTGGTTCTTCATTCTTTTAGCATCATCTCAAGCTGAGGATGAGGGCGGGGTTGCTGGAGGGATTTACTCTGTGTTACTGCTCCTACCTGTCAGCTTTCCACTCCTAAGTTAGATTGCTAGTGCTTGTTACTTGATGCTTGCTAGCCTTAAAAACAGGGGTGTCTGTTATCCTGGTTCAAATTCAATCTTATGCAAACTCCATCACCCTAGGTCTTGAGAGTGGGGCTTCCTCAGTGATCTTGCTCCTTCCCCCTTCCCACAGCACCAAAACTCTGCCTGGTACGTTTGGCAGATCCTATATGAGAGCTTCTTGCCCCTTTCTCAAAAGTAGGAACCTTGTAATGGTATTGGCATACAATCCTGGGTCAAGGATGGTTTTCCATCCCTCCCTCTTCCCCCAGCTGCAATGGGTCTTCACATGTGCCCTGGATGTGAAGGTTCACTGCCGTTTCCCTGCAGCCTAACACTTCTGCTCTACAAGGGGAAAGGGCCTGGGTGAGGCTGAGACCTCCCTGCATTCCTGCAGCTACAGCCCCTCCCTGCCGCCAGACTTGCACCTGACGGTGCAGAAATACAGATGCAAAGTGGCCACCTCTATAACTTTAGTGGTGAAGACTGTATAGTTAGTTGTGAGATAGTGTGAGACCATAAAGTAAGGTTGCCATGGTCATTTGCTGGCTTGTTCTGGGTGATGATACAGTTAGTTCATTATGAGATACAAGGGAAAGTAAGTTCTGGAATAAACTCCTGCGGTACTGTGGTAAGACACAATCTATTATTACCTAAGGAATAATACTTTGAGCTAATAGGAAACTAGTTCCTGATTATTAGCCACACATATGACTTTAAGCAATGGATAAACTGCAGCTGAGACTTACACAGATGAAATATGGCAGGCTCCCAAGCGACTTCTGAATTCTCGAGTGGCTTCTAGTTCTTTGGATTGCTGCCTTCACTCACTTATTCATTCAACTAGTGTTCAGAACCTACCATGTGCTAGGAATTGTGCTAGGTGCTGGGAATACAGCATGGAATGAGATAGGGTTCTTGTTAGCTATGAAGAAAGGTTGGGCCGGAACTGGTGGCTCACGCCTGTAATCCCAACACTTTGGGAGGCCAAGGCAGAAGGACAGCTTAAAGCCAGGAATTTGAGACCAGCTTGATCAGCATAGTGAGGCCCCATCACTGCAAAAACATTAAAAATAAGCAAAAGGCAGTCACCAGACAAGTAATTACAATTCCAAAGAATACTCTAAAACTGGAAGTGCAGGGGAATATAAAAGTGTATCTCTGGGCCAGGCGCGGTGGCTCACGCTTGTAATCCCAGCACTTTGGGAGGCCAAGGCGGGTGGATCACGAGATCAAGAGATTGAGACCATCCTGACCAACATGGTGAAACCCCGTCTCTACTAAAAATACAAAAAAAATTAGCTGGGCATGGTGGCACGCGTCTGTAGTCCACTTGGGAGGCTGAGGCAGGAGAATTGCTTGAACTCAGGAGGCAGAAGTTGCAGTGGGCCGAGATCACATCACTGCACTCCAGCCTGGTGACAGAGAGAGACTCCGTCTCAAAAAAAAAAAAAAATTATCTCTGCCAGGTGTGGTGGCTCATACTTGTAATCCCAATACTTTGGGAAGTCAAGATAGGAGGACGACTTGAGACCAGGGGTTCAAGACTAGCCAGTGCAACATAGGGAGACCCTGTCTCTACAAAATTTTTAAAAAATATTAGCCAGGCGTAGTGGCATGCACCTATGATCCCAGCTACATAGAAGGCTGAAGTGGGAGAATCACTTAAGCCTGGGAGGTTGAGGCTGCAATGAGCCATGATCACACCACTGCACCCCAGCCTGGGTGAAGAGTAAGACCATCTCAAAAATTTAAAAAAAAAAAAAAAAAAAAAAAGTGTATCTCGGCCAGGCATGGTGCCTCACCCCTGTAATTCCAGTAATTCCAGCACTTTGGGAGGCAGAGACGGGTGGACCACGAGGTCAGGAGTTCAAGACCAGCCTGGCCAAGATGGTGAAACCCCATCTCTACTAAAAATACAAAAATTAGCCAGGCGTGGTGGTGGGGGGCTATAATCCCAGTTACTCGGGAGGCTGAGGCAGGAGAACTGCTTGAACTCGGGAGGTGGAGGTTGCAGTGAGCTGAGATCGTGCCACTGCGCTCCAGCCTGGGGGACAGAGCGAGGCTCCATCTCAAAAAAAAAGCGTATCTCTAGGGAAGTACCTTTAAACTGAGACTTGAAGAACAAGCAGGAATTTGCTAGGTGTGCCAGCCAAAGGGAACAGCATGTGTAAGGCCGAATTAGGAAGAGGCTTGGACATATGCAAGCAACTGGAAGAAGGCCCAGTGAGGCTGAAGATGATGGAGACGGAGGGGATGGAGAAAGAGAGGTATACGGGTCTTATGACCCGTATGCATCCTGCGGGTCATAAGAGGACGACTGGACTTTATCCTGAGAGCAATGGGAAGCTACTGGGGAGTATAGGCAGGGAGCAAGTCACCTGATTAGTTTGGGTCTTTGAAAAGCTGTTCAGCAGGCTGTGCAGACAATGGATCGGAGGAGGGCCAGAGTGGAAATGGGGAGACCAGTCAGGAAGCAGAAAAAAAAGAGGAGCATGGCACATCCAGGACAGCAGGGAGATTGCACCTCAACCCTTTTTAATTTTACTTTTGTATTTTCATTTATTTATTTATGTTTTTAGATGGAGTTTCACTCCTGTTGCCCAGGCTGGAGTGCAGTGGTGCCATCTCAGCTCATTGCAACCTCTGCCTCCCAGGTTCAAGAGATTCTCCTGCCTCAGCTTCCCGAGTAGCTAGGAAGCTAGGATTACAGGTGTCCGCCACCACACCCAGCTAATTTTTTTTTTTTTTTTTTTTTTTAGTAGAGATGGGGTTTCACCATGTTGGTCAGGCTGGTCTTGAACTCCTGACCTCAGGTGATCCACCTGCCTCAGCCTCCAAAAGTGTTAGGATTACAGGCGTGAGTCACTGCACCTAGTCAACTCTTTTATTTATTTATTTATTTATTTATTTATTTATTTTTTCAAGACAGCCTTCCTCTGTCACCCAGGCTGGAGTGCAGTGGCATGATATCAGCTCACTGCAACCTCCACCTCCAGGGTTCAAGCAATTCTCCTACCTCAGCCTCTCAAGTAGCTGGGAATACAGGCACCCGCTCCCACGCCCAGCTAATTTTTGTACTTTTAGTGGAGACGGGATTTCACCATGTTGGCCAGGCTGGTCTCAAACTCTTGACCTCAGGTGATCCGCCTGCCTCAGCCTCCCAAAGTGCTGGGATTACAGGAGTGAGCTACTACACTCAACCTATTTATGTATTATTTTTTTGAGGCAAGGTCTCGCTCTGTCACCCAGGCTGAAGGATAGCGTTTCAATCACGGCTCACTACAGCCTCAACCTCCTGGGCTCAAGCAATCCTCCTGCCTCAGCCTCCCGAGTAGCTGGGACCACCTGGCTAATTTTTCAGTTTTTATAGAGATGTGGGTCTCACCATGTTGACCAGGCTGGTTTTGAACTCCTGGGTTTAGGCAATCCTGCCACCTTGGCCTCCCAAAGTACTGGAATTACCGTGTGAGCCACCATGCTTGGCTGCCTCAACCTCTTATACCATTTCCGTTTTTTTTTCCAGAGCACTAAGGCAAAAACGTTGTTCTATAGAGGGAGTGTGCTGGGAAGTTCAGGTGAGCTGTTTCTTGCTAGTTTCAAGATTTACCACCAGAGGGCAGAAAAACCCAAAGAGACGCTTGGAATAGGCCCCGGGTCCACTTCCTGGAGACCGAATCCTGGGATGCAGACAGCTGAAGGGCGTACCCTCCCGTTGCCCAGTGAGACGGCTGACTCGGCTGACGGGAGCCAGTCTTTCTGTTTTTCAGATGCTGGTTAGAAGGCAGTGAGTAAACTGAAGGAATTCTGAACTGGGTGCTTGAAAATGTGAGTTCTAGTTCCTGCCCCTCACTTTCCTGACTTGAGCAAGTTACTTCACATTTCTCAGCTCCCAATATCGGCAAGAATGGAGCTGATAATCCCTGCCCCAGGCCCTTAGCCCTAAATTCAGAAGGAGACCGAGTAATGTGTTCAGAATCTGGTGTTTGAGTGACCTGGGTTTAAACCCAACCCCAACTATAAACTAGTTCTATAACCTTGGTCAAGTGGATTCACTTTTTTTTTTTTTTTTTTTTTTTTTTTTTAAGACTGTCTTACTCTGTCGCCCAGGCTGGAGTACAGTGGCGTGATCTCAGCTCACTGCAACATCTGCCTCCTGGGCTCAAGTGATCCTCTCACCGTAGCCTCCCAAGTAGTTGGGACTACAGGCACATGCTACCACGCCCAGCTAATTTTTGTATTTTTGGTAGGGACAGGGATTCACTGTTTTGCCCAGGCTGATTTCGAACCCTCAAGTGATTCTTCCCCCCTCGGCCTCCCAAAGTGCTGGGATTACAGGTATGAGCCACCACGCCCAGCCTGCAGAGCTACATTTTCCCTTTTTGTTAAATGGGAATTCTAACACATCTTTTGCATATTTGTAAGTTGTAAATGAGATAATGTCTATTAAGTACTTAGCACAGTTGCTGGCACGTAATAATTGTTCAATATATGTTTATTATTCACATAGCAATTTAAGAAATTTAGCTCACTTATTTTTATTTATTTATTTATTTTTTTGAGACGGAGTCTGGCTCTGTTGCCCAGGCTGGAGTGCAGTGGCCGGATCTCAGCTCACTGCAAGCCCCGCCTCCCAGGTTCATGCCATTCTCCTGCCTCAGCCTCCCGAGTAGCTGGGACTACAGGCGCCCGCCACCTCGCCCGGCTGATTTTTTTTGTATTTTAGTAGAGACGGGGTTTCACCGTGTTAGCCAGGATGGTCTCGATCTCCTAGCTCACTTATTAAGTGATTACTTTTTTTTTCTGTCTTTCTTTCTTTTTTTTTTTTTTTGAATTGGAGCTGGCGCATTGCACTATTGCCCAGGCTGGAGTGCAGTGGCGCAATCTCAGCTCACTGCAAGCTCCGCCTCCCGGGTTCATGCCATTCTCCTGCCTCAGCCTCCCGAGTAGCTGGGACTACAGGCACCCGCCACCATGCCTGGCTAATTTTTTGTATTTTTAGTAGAGACGGGGTTTCACCGTGTTAGCCAGGATGGCAAGTGCTTACTTAAAGGGCTTACTTAATGGATTTCTGGGACTGGGGTTCTGCTGGCAATTCCTTTTGTAGCTTTTAGCAAGATTCCTTCCCTTTTCTGAGCGCCAGTTTATCCAACAGAAAAATAAGGGGTTACCATCAATCAATGAGTGGATAAATAAACTATTATATATGTGTGCATACACACACACACACACATATATATATATAATGGAATACTACTCGGCCATAAAAAAAGGAATGAATTAATGGCATTCACAGCAACCTGGATGGGATTGGAGACACTTAGTCTAAGCGAAGTAACTCAGCAGTGGAAAACTAAACATCATATGTTCTCACTCATAAGTGGGAGTTAAGCTATGAGGATGCAAAGGCATAAAAATGACACAATGGACTTTGGGGACTCAAGGGGAAAGGATAGGAAGGGGGTGAGGGATAAAAGACTACAAATTGGGTTCAGTGTATACTTCTCGGGCAATGGGTGCACCAAAATCTCACAAGTCGCCACTAAAGAACTTACTCATGTAACCACATACCACCTGTTCCCTAAAAACATATGGAAATAAAAAAATTTAAAAAAAAAGAAAGAAGGAAAAAGGGCGGGGTGCGGTGGCTCACGCCCGTAATCCCAGCATTTTGGGAGGCCAAGGTGGGTGGATCACGAGGTCAAGAGATCGAGACCATCCTGGCCGACATGGTGAAACCCCATCTCTACTAAAAGTACAAAAATTAGCTGCGCATGGTGGCGTGTGCCTGTAGTCCCAGCTATTTGGGAGGCTGAGGCAGGAGAATCACTTGAACCCGGGAGGCAGAGGTTGCAGTGAGCCGAGATTGCGCCATTGCATTCCAGCCTGATGACAGACCCAGACTCGTTTCAAAGAAGAAAAAGAACGGGTTAGATTAGACTGGATACTCATAGGAGCCCTTCCAGCTCTGACATTCCAGGATGCTTCTCTTCCTCTCCTTTCTCCCTCCCAGTCTTCTACTTACTCATCCATTATTCATTCCTTCAACAATTATTAACTGAATATCTACTATAATCCAGATGCAGGAAATAAAACAGACCCACATCAAAACAGGTGTAATCAATGGAAGCCAGTCCTTTGGAAGCGTATTTGTTCAAAGCCTTTATCGTCTTCTCCAGCAATCAATCCTTGCAGGTTATTTTGTGTTTGGAACAGGAAAAAATGGTGCCAAGAGTTTATTTCCATGTATCTCTGTGTGACCATGTACACACAGGAGCACACACACACGTTTATATATAACATTTGCAGCAGTGTTGCCATGGGAACCATTTTTTGGTGTCGCTGGGCATGAGGGATGCCTGCGAGTGGAGAAGCTTTTATGGAACACCCCCTGCGTGCACTTTTGTGTGGCATGAAATCCCGCTGGGAGAGTTGCCCTAAGAGCCTTGGTTGGCCCTTTTGATCATCGCTGCCTATTTTTCTCATTGATCTTGTCAAATATGAGTGAATTTGACTGAGGGAGCTGAATGTCAAACTTGGTGACTGGCAGAGCAAGATCCTCTGGGACATTTGCCAACACGGTGGTGTGGATAAGTCAGCTTGGGCTTTTTGTCTTGTGAAACCCTTGATTTGGGGATGTTTAAAGGTTTGGAGAAGACTTGGATGGAAAGACAAAAGCAGTCAGGGGGTATATTTTCAGAAACGACAGCTGCAGCAGCCGCTTTTGAACTTGGTAGGCAGTGCCAGAGCGGGGAGGGGCCAGAATGGCAGCAGGAGAGTGAGGAAGGGAGTCACTGTCCCCCAAGCATCTCCTCTGGACCTGGCCCCATCCTGAGTGCTTTGCATATGTTATTTCCTCTAATCCTCAAATCAGCTCTGTAAGATAGACATTGTTGTTCTTAGCAGGAAACTGGAATATGGAGAGGAAAAGGAACCCAGCCAGGAAGCTGCAAAGCTCAGATTCCTGCCCAGGTTGGGCTGGACTCCAGAGCCTGGGCTTTGCCCACTATTCAGTGTCACTGGCATACACTCAGTTTGGTCATCCTCATAGCCGCCCATGGCTGGATCTGCTACAGTGACTTTGGTTTGTCTGCAGCTCGGTTTTCCTTTACTTCTAGGCCAGAAATAGGGTAAGGGGTCAGGGAATGGCAGTCCAGAGATTCAAGTCCTGACAAACCAAAGTCACTGTAGCAGATCCAGCCATGGGCGGCTATAAGGATGACCAAACTGAGTGTATGCCAGGTATTACATTCACCTTAATACAGGAGCTGGCTCAAGTCTTGGTTTTGTGAGGGCTTATTGCACACAAGGCACTTTCTCACTTACTCATTACAAAGTCTTATGAGATCGATGCTATCATTATTGTTACTATAATGCAGATAAAGAGACTGAAGGCTGGGCATGGTGGCTCACGCCTGTAATCCCAGCACTTTGGGAGGCCGAGGCAGGCAGATCACGAGGTCAGGAGATCGAGACCATCCTGGCTAACACGGTGAAACCCTGTCTCTACTAAAAATACAAAAAAAATTAGCCGGGCATGGTGGCGGGCACCTGTAGTCCCAGCTACTTGGGAGGCTGAGCAGGAGAATGGTGTGAACCCAGGAGGCGGAGCTTGCAGTGAGCCAAGATTGCGCCACTTCACTCCAGCCTGGGCAACAGAGCAAGACTCCGTCTCAAAAAAAAAAAAAAAAAAGAAAGAGAGACTGAAGAAGGCCAGGTATGGTGGCTCACACTTGTAATCCCAGCACTTTGGGAGGCTGAGGCGGGAGGATCGCTTGAGCCCAGAAATTCAAGATCAGCCTGGGCAACATGACGAAACTCCTGTCTCTACCAAAAATACAAAAATTAGCCAGGCATGGTGGCACGTGCCTATAGTTCCGGCTATTCAGGAGGCTAAAGTGGGAGGATCACCTGAGCTCAGGAGGTCAAGGCTGCAGTGAGCTGTGATCAGGCCATTGCATTCCAGCCTGGGTGACAGAATGAGACCCTGTCAAAAAAAAAAAAGACTGAAGTAGAGAGAGATTAAATGTCTTGCTCAAGGTCACACAGCTAGTGAGCTGAGATTTGAACCCAAGCAAACTGGCTCAAGAGCCTGAGCTCCTAACCACTGTGCCTTTCTGGCCATGAGTTAGAGCTGGGTGTGAGTTAGAGCTGGGCATAGTTCTACGACTGAGACACATGGAATTTTCTCTCCCTAAAGATCGTCAGGAAAGATGAGGAAGACTTTGTGAACGCTGAAAATCTGATACAGGTCTCAGTTAATTTAGAAAGTTTATTTTGCCAAGGTTGAGGATGCACACCCCTGACATAGCCTCAGGAGGTCCTGATGACATGTGCCCAAGGTGGTCGGGGCACAGCTGGGTTTCATACATTTTAGGGAGACATGAGACATCAATCAATATGTGTAAGATGGGCCGGGCGCGGTGGCTCAAGCCTATAATCCCAGCACTTTGGGAGGCCGAGACGGGCGGATCACGAGGTCAGGAGATCAAGACCATCCTGGCTAACACGGTGAAACCCCGTCTCTACTAAAAATTACAAAAAACTAGCCGGGCGAGATGGCAGGCGCCTGTAGTCCCAGGTACTCGGGAGGCTGAGGCAGGAGAATGACGTAAACCCGGGAGGCGGAGCTTGCAGTGAGCTGAGATCCGGCCACTGCACCCCAGCCTGGGCGGCAGAGCAAGACTCCGTCTCAAAAAAAAAAAAAAAAAAAAAAAATATGTGTAAGATGCACATTGGTGATGCAGGATAACTGGAAGTGAGGAGGGGGCTTCCAGGTCATAGGTAGATATGAGACAAATGGTTGCATTCTTTTGAGTTTCTGATTAGCCTCTCCAAAGGAGGCAACCAGATATGCATTTATCTCAGTGAGCAGAGGGGTGACTTTAAATAGAATGGGAGGTAGGTTTCCCCTAAGCAATTCTCAGCTTGATTTTTCCCTTTAGCTTAGTGATTTTGGGGCCCCAAGATTTATTCTCCTTTCACAACTGGAAGGGAGAATAAAGGAGATCCTTTCCTCTCATCTCCTCTCCTCTCCCCTCCCCTCCTCTCTCCTCTCTTCTCCTTTCCTTTCCTTTCCTTTCCATTCCCCTTCCCTTCCCTTCCCCTTCCTTCCCCCCCCCTTCCTTCTTCCTTCCTTCCTTCCTTCATCTCTCTCTCTCTCTCTTTTGCTTTTTTTTTCTTAGTCCTGCTCTGTTGCCCAGGCTGGAGTGCAACGGAACTATACTTATTTCTTGACCACCTCTTATGTGTCCAGTGTTATGCTAGATCTTTCTACCTCGCACCTTTGCTGGAACACTGGAACTACTATAATCCCCTTCATAGAAATGAGAGAAATCAAGGCTTCCAGGGTGACTTAACTAAGGTCTCAGAACTGGGATTGGAGCCAATGTCTATTGTTTTCTAAAACCTACGCCACAGATGTAGAATAGTCCTGGGCCCTTCTTCTCCCACATTTCTCAGTTATGATGCCAAAGAGAGGGGCTCAGGTGCTCTCTTAAGAGCAGGGAAGGCCACTCCAGAAACTCTTGTACAGGAGAGAACTCCAGCCTCCCCAAATAGAAGGTGTTCCCCACACCTGCCAGAGTAGGGTTATACCCAATACATCAATCAGCATCCATCCCTCCACTGTTTATGGAGCACCTCTTGTGTGCCAGGAACTGTGTTGGACATACAGCAATGAAGGTGAAGGTCACAGTCCCTGTTGTTGGAGCTTACTCTCTAGCAGGGAACAGTCATGATACAAGTAATTACAAGCCTGAGAAGTGAAGGGAGCTCCAGGCTGATAACAGATATGGGCATTTTCCATGTATTTAAGGGTGTGAGGGCCCTTTCCAACCCCTTTGGGTTGAGAAGTTCGAATATGTAACTTAGTGTTCTTGGCCAAAGCTGAAAGCCAGCCATGCTATGGCATGAAATGAAAGAGGTTTCTATTTTCTTTATGTTCAAAGAGCAAGTTTTGATAGTCTCCCCAAGCCATTTCCGGCTTCATAGAGGATATAAATAAGCTAATGTTTATTGAATACTTCCTATGTGCCAGGTACTAGGCTACATAAACTTTTTATTAATACAGTGCGATAGAATCACAAGAAAATAATGTCTCAGCACAGAAGTAGCAGGGGGAGGGGGGCGATTAAGTCTGTCTAGCTGGGAGAAGGGAACCTAGGAAAGTTTATCTCAGATGCCACCTGAATAGGTTTTGTTTTGTTTTGCTTTTTTGAGATGGAGTCTCTATCTCCCAGGCTGAGGTGCAGTGGTGCAATCTCAGCTCACTGCAACCTCTGCCTCTTGGGTTCAAGTGGATTTCTCCTGCCTCAGCCTCCTAAGTCACTGGGATTACAGGCTCCTCACACCACACCCAGCTAACTTTTTGTATTTTTAGTGAGATGGGGTTTCACCATGTTGGCCAGGCTGGTTTAGGAACTCCTGACCTTGGGTGATTCACCCACATTGGTCTCCCAAAGTGCTGGGATTATAGGCGGGAGCCACTGCCTGGCCTTAAGCTGGGTTTTATTTATTTATTTATTTATTATTATTATTTTTTGAGACTCTGAGTCTCGCCTGTCGCTCAGGCTGGAGTGCAGTGGCTGGATCTCAGCTCACTGCAAGCCCACCCCGGTTCACCATTCTCCTGCCTCAGCCTCCCAAGCAGCTGGGACTACATGCACCCGGCCCACCTCACTTAGCTAGTTTTTGTATTTTAGTAGAGACGGGTTTCACTGTGTTAGCCAGGATGGTCTCATCTCCTGACCTCGATCTGCCCGCCTCTGGCCTCCCAAAGTTGGGATTACAGGCTTGAGCCCACGCCCCGCCTTAAGCTGGGTTTTATTTTTTTTATTTTATTATTTATTTATTTATTTATTTATTTTTGAGACGGAGTCTCGCTCTTGTCACCCAGGCTGGAGTGCAGTGGCCAGATCTCAGCTCACTGCAAGCCTCGGCCTCCGGTTTACCATTCTTCCTGCCTCAGCCTCCGAGTACTGGGATTACAGGTGGCACTCCGCCACGTCGCTCAAGGTTTTTGTATTTTAGTAGAGACGGGTTTCACCGTGGTTAGCCAGGATGGTCTCGACCTCCTGACCTTGTGATCCACCCGTCTCGGCCTCCCAAAGTGCTGGGATTACAGGCTTGAGCCACCGCGGCCGGCCTAAGCTGGGTTTTAAAAGATAAATTGGAGCTTCTAGGCAAGGCAGAAGCAGGAGATACGCTAGGTGGAGGGAACAGCAAATGGAAAGACTCAGAGACATGAAAATCCATGGCTGTTCAGGGTGCGTGTCAGTGAGAGAGGGCTGGGAACTGAGGCTGCAGAGATTGGCAAGAGCCAGAAGTGATGGAGCAGTAGGTGCCCACCTGAGGAACCTGGACTCTACCCAATACCCAGATACCCTGCATGAAAGATGAGAACCAAGCATCTTCTTCATCTTCTCTATTCAAGTAGAAGAAAAGGCATGCAATGAAGGTGGAAAAAACAAGGAGAGAAAGATTGCCAAATTTGGGAAACCGAAACATGTTCATCTGCAGAATTAATTCTAAATCACTGCTATTTTCACTGTCCTGCTGGTGGCAAAAGGCATAGCATAGCAACGCTTCAGTCTCTTTCTAGGTGTCGGGAGTATGGGCAGGCCAGGCCAGGCTGGCAGGCTGACTCCCACAGAGACCCCTGGAGCCAGCCTGGTGCTTGACACCAGCTGTGGGCATCTGGAAATCCACCTTCCTCTTCTAGTCATTAGATAGGAGGTAAATCAGTGTCCAAGGTTTTCCCAAGGCAGCAAGCTTGGCAGGATATTTAAATGGCATCAGGTTCAACCAGGGCCAGGGGAAGGCTGCGCCACCCAGGGTAGAAGGATGTGGTTTCCAGATTGAAGATGAGAAGTGCGGGTGAGTGGGTGAAGCCCCTTGGCTTAGAGACTGCTGGAGGCATGTTAGGCATGTATTAGAGACCTTCACTGAGCCAGGTTTGGTGGAGGTGTATGTCGATTCAGCAACGGGGTAGCTTAGTGGATTTGGCGTATGTGAGGGTTGTGCTAATAAGGCCTGGCATTAGCAAGGTCTAAGGCTACCTCGACCCCAGGTCCAGCGGCTTCCTCCTGAACATACTGGGTGATTCGCCAGAGGAAAAAAACGAAGCCCCTGCCATGGCTCACCTCCTACATGCAGGCATTATTCATACACAGAGCCTGATTAAATGAGTTAAGGCATGTCAAGAGCTTTGCCTAATACTTGGCACATAATGAGTGCTCGGTCAATGTTAGTTGTTGTTTTTATCGGACAGACACACTAGTGGTTGATTTTAGCTTGCTAGCCTACAGCCCTCACAATAACCCTTGGAAGTAGAAATTAATAGTTTTTAACATTTTTTGTGTGTTTGTTGAGACAGGGTCTCACTCTGTCACCTAGGCTGGCTGGAGTGCAATGGGGTAACCAGAGCTCACTGCAGCCTTGATCTCTCAGGCTCAAGCAATCCTCCCACCTCAGTTTCCTGAGTAGCTGGGACTACAGGTGCACACCACAATGCCTGGCTAATTCTTAAAATTTTTAGTAAAGATGAGTCCAGGCTAGTCTCGAACTTCCGAGCTCAAGTGATCTTCCTACCTCGGCCTCCCAAAGTGCTGGGATTAGAGGTGTGAGCCACTGTGCCTGGCCAAAATTTGTTTTTTTGCAATTTAGTGAACTGAGGCACAGTGCCTCAAGGACACACAGATAAAAGTGGCAGAGCTGGAAAGAACTTCTACAACTAACAATAACAACAACAAAATAAACAACCTGATTAAAAAATGGGCAAAGAGGCCAGGTGCAGTGGCTCACACCTGTAATCCCAGCATTTTGGGAGGCTGAGGCGGTGAGATCACTTGAGGTCAGGAGTTTGTGACCAGCCTGGCCAACATAGTGAAACCCCCATCTCTATTAAAAATACAAAAATTAACTAGGCATGGTGGCAGATGCCTGTAATCCCAGCTACTTGGGAGGCTGAGGCATGAGAATTGCTTGAACCTGGGAGGCGGAGGTTGCAGTGAGCCAAGATTGCGCCACTGCACTCCATTCTGGGCAACAGAGAGAGAGAGTCCGTTCTAAAAAAAAAAAAAAAAAAAAGGCAAACAACTTGAATGGTCATTAAAAACACAAAAAAGATGCTCAACATCACCAATGATTAGGAAATGCAAATCAAAACCACAAAGAGATATCACTTCACAACCATTCAGATGGCTATTATATGTTTATGTATTTATATATATAATATATATTTTTATATATTATATATATTAATTTATATATTAAATATATATTTATATATTTTTATATATATATAAAAATAAATTAAATGGAGTTTCTCCATTTTGGTCAGGCTGGTCTTAAACTCCCTACCTCAGATGATCCACCCGGCTCAGCCTCCCTAAGTGCTGGGATTACAGGTGTGAGCCACCATGCCCAGCCTATTATATATTAATATTATATATTATAACCATTCGGATGGCTCATGCCTGTAGTCCTAGCACTTTGGGAGGCCAAGGCGGGTAGATCACTTGAGGCCAGTAGTTTGAGACCAGCCTGCACAACATGGTGAAACCCCATCTCTACTAAAAATATAAAAATTAGCCAGGCATGGTGGCACGTGCCTATAATCCCTGTTACTCAAGAGGCTAAGGCAGGAGAATTGCTTGAACCCGACAGGCGGAGGTTGCAGTGAGCTGAGATTGCAGCATTGTACTCCAGCCTGAGGGACAAGAGCAAAACTCTGTCTCAAAAGAACAAAAAAAGTAAAAGAAAACACAAAACAAACAGAAAATAACAAGTGTTGGTGAGGATATGGAGAAATCTGAACCCTTGTGTGTTGCTGGTAGAGATGATGTAAGATGGTACAGCTGCTATGGAGAACAGTATGGTGGTTCCTCAGAAGGTTAAATATAGAATTACCAAATGATCCAGCAATCCCATTTCTAGGCATATACCCCAAATAATTGAAAGCAGGAATCCAAACAGATATATGTACACCCAAATTCATAGCAGCATTATTCGCAATAGCCAAAAGGTGGAAACAACTCAAATCTCCCCAGTGTTTGAATGGATAAACAAAATGTGGTATATCCACGCCATGGAATATTATTCAGCCCTAAAAAGAAATATATATATATATAAAGATACAGGAATTAGCTGGGCATGGTGGTGGGCGCTTGTGATCCCAGCTGCTTGGGAGGCTGAGGCAGGAGAATCACTTGAACCTGGGAGGTGGATGTTGCAGTGAGCTAAGATCGCGCCATTGCACTCCAGCCTGGGCAACAAGAGTGAAACTCTGTGTCAAAAAATAAATTAATAAATAAAATAAGAGAGACAGGGTCTTGCTCTGTTGCCCAGGCTGGAGTGTAGTTGTGCTGTCAGTTCACTACAGCCTTGAACTCCTGGGATCAAGCGATCCTCCTGCCTCAGTTCCCTAAGTAGCTGGGCTTATAGGTGGGAGCCACTGTGCCCGGTGACTTTGACTTTTTTTTTTTTCCTGGGTTGAGATACGGTCTTGCGCCATTACCCAGGCTGAATTGCAGTGGCACAATTGCGGCTCACAGCTGGGCTCAAGTAGCTGGGACTACAGGAATGCACCCCACACACAGATAATTTTTTTGTTTTTTTAGAAGTGGGGTCTTGCTATGTTGCCTAGGCTGGTCTTGAACTCCTGGGCTTAAGCCATCCTCACACCTTGGCCTCCCAAAGCATTAGGATTACAGGTGTGAGCTACAGAATACCGACCAGGTTGATCCTACTTTTTTTTTTTGAGACAGGGTCCCGTTCTGTCACCCAGGCTGGAGTGCACGGGCACAATCATGGCTCACTGCAGCCTTGACTTTCTGGGCTCCAGTGATTCTCCTACCTCAGTCTCCCGAGTAGCTGGGACCACAGGGGCGCACCACCACTGCCTGGCTAATTTTTGTATTTTTGGTAGAGACAGGGTTTTGCCATGTTGCCCATGCTGGTCTCAAACTCCTGAGTTCAAGTGATCCACCCACCTTGCCCTCCCAAAGTGTTAGGATTACAGATGTGAGCCACTGCGCTCAGTAGGATCCTACTTCCAGATGAGAGGATAGGATCACATCGTGAGAGACACCTTAGAGACAGTCCTGGCTCTGCTGTTCATTTACTTGAGAAAATCCTTTTCCAGCTCTGTGCTCTATGCCTAAACCAGGAGCCCGGGAAAGGTAGTCCTTAAGGGTGTTTCCAGCCCAACCAGACTCTGTAATACTTGTTAAAAATTGTGCTAAAACACACATAGTAACACTTACCATCTTAAACATTCTATGACAATACTTTTTGCTCTCTTTTGCATCCTAGTGAACCTGAACTATCTGAGGCCACACTGGCTGCAAGCGCTGTGGTCAACTCTAGGAATTGCTGACAGCTGTAAGAAATCACACATGCTGTGGGCAATAGGACAGCTTAGCCCCAGAAGTGAGAGTTGATGTTAAATCAAAGAGGCTGAAACTTCGCCCTGAGGGGAATAGGGAAGGAAGTAAGGGTTGCTGAGCTGCCCACTGTGCCCTAGGCCCTGTTGACAGTCTCTGCAGACAAGTTCCTTTACTTCTTGTTCTCGTCTGTTAGAGGCTGACTTATTTTCATTTGGTAAATGGTCCAGAGAAGTCATGAAACTTACTTAGGGTGGTACAGCTTAGTCTATCAGGTTAGAATCCAGATCTGTCTTAAAGTCGTAAAAGGAACCACGACCCTCACACACTACCACATATTCCTGGGCCCTAATGCATTTGGAAGGGCCAGCTGGCTCAGCTCTATGTGGATGAGCATTTGTGGCCCATCAGGAGCATATTTGCATGCACGGGGAATGGAGCTAATCATTACTTTTCCAGTTGGAGTTTCTTCCTCCATGTCTATTTCAGGTGGGAGCCCCACAGTCTCTTCTTCCTTTATATTTATTTTTTAGAGACAGGGTCTTATCTTGTAGCCCAGGCTGGAATGTAGTGGCACAACCGTAGCTTACTGCAGCCTTGAACTCCTGAGCTCAACAGATCCTCCTGCCTCAGCCTCCCAAATAGCTTGGATTATGGGCGTGTACCACCATGTTGGCTAATTATTTATTTTATTATTTACTTATTTTTGAGACAGGGTCTCATTCTGTTGCTCAGGCTGGAGTGCAGGTGATGCCATCATAGCTCACTGCAGCCTCAAACTCCTAGGCTCAAGTGATCCTCCTGCCTCAGCCTTCCGAATAGATGGGACTACAGACACGTGGCATCACACTCAGCTAGTTTGTAAACTTTTTTTGTAGAGACAGCAACTCACTGGGTTGCCCAGGTTGGTCTTGAACTCCTGGTTTCAAGCGATCCTACTGCCAAGCCTCCCAAAGCATTGAGATTACAGGTGTGGGCCACAGTGCCCAGCTTCCTCCCCGCCACCTCCTTTTTTTCTCCTCTTCCTCCTCCTTTTTCTTCTCGTCCTTCATCTTCTTTGTTTTCTCCTCCTCATCTTCTTCCTCCTCCTCCTCTTCCTCCTTTTCCTTCTCCTCCTTCCTTTTTTTTTTTTTTTTTTTTTCTTTTTTTTTTTTGAGACGGCGTCTGGCTCTGTCGCCCAGGCTGGAGTGCAGTGGCCTGATCTCAGCTCACTGCAAGCTCCGCCTCCCGGGTTTACGCCATTCTCCTGCCTCAGCCTCCCGTGTAGCTGGGACTACAGGCGCCCGCCACCTCGCCCGGCTATTTTTTTTTTTTTTTTTTGTATTTTTTAGTAGAGACGGGGTTTCACCGTGTTAGCCAGGATGGTCTCGATCTGCTGACCTCGTGATCCGCCCGTCTCGGCCTCCCAAAGTGCTGGGATTACAGGCTTGAGCCACCGTGCCTGGCCTTTTTTTTTTTTTTTGAGACGGAGTCTCGCTCTGTCACCAGGCTGGAGTGCAGTGGCACGATCTCAGCTCACTGCAAGCTCTGCCTCCCAGGTTCAAGCGATTCTCCTGCCTCAGCCTCCTGAGAAGCTGGGACTACAGGTAAGCGCCACCACACCCAGCTAATTTTTGTATTTTTAGTAGAGATGGGGTTTCACCTTGTTGGCCAGGATGGTCTCAATCTCTTGACCTCATGATCCACCCACCTCGGCCTCCCAAAGTGCTGGGATTACAGGCGTGAGTCACCACACCTAGCTGTCCTTCCTTTTTAACCCCTTTGGCCTCCCATCTCTATGCCTTAATTACCTTGGGTCTAGATCTATTCTCAGCACGCCTTGGTGGACGTTTGCATATTTCTGTGCAAAGTATCTAATGATACTCAAGTCTCTTTGGGCTAATACAAATGCCTTCTCTTGGCATAACATGGCTTACTTTTTTTTTTTTTTTTTTTTTTTTGAGACGGAGTCTCACTCTGTTGCCCAGGCTGGAATGCAGTGGCCGGATCTCAGCTCACTGCCGGGTTTACGCCATTCTCCTGCCTCAGCCTCCCGAGTAGCTGGGACTACAGGCGCCCGCCACCTCGCCCGGCTAGTTTTTTGTATTTTTTAGTAGAGACGGGGTTTCACCGGGTTAGCCAGGATGGTCTCGATCTCCTGACCTCGTGATCCGCCCGTCTCGGCCTCCCAAGGTGCTGGGATTACAGGCTTGAGCCACCGCGCCCCGCCAACATGGCTTACTTTTAAAGGCCAGTCCCTCCAGGAGGAAAATGAAAGGGTCAGAGAACTCCAGCTTGCCATAACATTTTGGAAATTTTTTTTTTTTTTTTGGCGGGGGGGCGGTGGGCGGGTGATGAACTTTACCCTTAGGGTCTGGAAAATTTAGATTACCAAGCCACTTTCTTCAAAAAGACTTTGTCGCCAGGACACAGCAAACCAAGTCTCATGGACTTAATTAAGAACTACTGAGTAGTCCCCCTGGGGCCAATCCTCAGCTCACTGAGGGAAAGAGAGCCATGATCCCACATGGTAACAAGCAATGCACCATCACCCAGCTATGAGGAAATGTACAAGTTTACAAGCTGAGTCTTCATCTGTCATCTAGCTCTTTGGGAATGTAGGTCTTTGACAGAGGCTGCAGTGGGCTCTGGGAACAGTGGATGGCTGGTCAAAGACACAATGTCCCTCTCATGGGCTAGCAGTGCCTGCTCTAGGATACTCTTGCTTTTCTCTCTTCCTGTGCAGTGAGACTCAGTCTGGGCTCTTGTGTTACTCAGAATTTCTCCAGGGTAACACCAAATCTTTAGGCAATTCATGATTATTCAGTCATTCAGCAAATTTCACATCCTATTTATTGAGTGCTAGATGTCAGAGATATTTTAAATAACTAAGTAATCTCCGGCCGGGCATGGTGGCTCATGCCTGTAATCCTAGCACTTTGGGAGGCCGAGGCGGGCAGATCCCCTGAGGTTGGGAGTTCGAGACCAGCCTGACCAACATGGAGAAACCCTGTCTCTACTAAAAATACAAAATTAGCTGGGTGTGGTGGCGTATGCCTGTAATCCCAGCTACTCGGGAGGCTGAGAAAGAAGGATCGCTTGAACCTGGGAGGCAGAGGTTGTGGTGAGCCAGAGATCGTGCCATTGCACTCTAGCCTGGGCAACAAGAGTGAAACTCCGTCTCAAAAAAAAAAAAAAAAAAGGCCAAGTAATCTCCCTGCATAAATGAAAAAAAAAAATAGCTAAAACGTATCCAAGAATTACTATTAGCCAGGGACTGAGCTAAGTGTTTTGCATTTGTTTTATTTATTAATTAATTTATTGAGATGGAGTCTAGCTCTGTTGCCCAGGCTGGAGTGCAGTGGGGCAATCTTGGTTCACTGCAACCTCCACCTCCTGGGTTCAAGCGATTCTCTTGCCTCAGCCTCCAAAGTAGCTGGGATTACTGGCGCCGCCACCACGCCCAGCTAATTTTTTTAATTTTTAGTACAGATGGGGTTTCACTGAGTTGGCCAGGCCGGTCTCAAATTCCTGACCTCGTGATCTGCCTGCCTCAGCCTCCCAAAGTGCTAGGATTACAAGCGTGAGCCATTGCACCTGGCCACTTTTATTATTTATTATTTATTATTTTTTTGAGATGGAGTTTTGCTCTTGTTGCCCAGGCTGGAGTGCAATGGTACAATCTTGGCTCACCGCAACCGCCACCTCCCAGGTTCAAGTGATTCTCCTGCCTTAGCCTTCCCAAGTAGCTGGGATTATAGGCATGCACCAACAAGCCCGGCTAATTTTGTATTTTTAGTAGAGATGGGGTTTCTCTCTGTGGGTCAGGCTGGTCTCGAACTCCTGACCTCAGGTGATCCACCCACCTCAGCCTCCCAAAGTGCTGGGATTACAGGCGTGAGCCACTGCGCCTGGCCTATTTTATTTTTTATGATAACTCTAGGAGGTAGAACCCCTTTATTTTACAGATGAGAAAACCAAGGCTTGGAGAAATTAAGTGTGTTCTCCAAGATCATTCAGCTAATCAATGGTAGGGCAGAGAATCAAACTCAGGTCATTTGCTTCCAGTGGCTGCACTCGTGGAGAGTGCCCCGAGAGTTTTAAGCATCCACTGCCAAGAGGATCTAGAGGAAGGGTCCCTAGTTCAGCTTGGGAAGTGAAAAAAGGCTGCCTTGAGGAGGTGATGCTTGAGCCAAACCTTCAATCAGGAATTAGCCAATTGGCTAAGGGGAGTGAGGATGTTTTAGGGATACAGGGAGTAGCAGCAGGCTGCACATGCGCCCCAGCGCAAGGAGAATGGTTTCGTTTCCAATAGACCAAGGTGGCTGCCGCTCTGAATTTGAGGTAGTGCGGGGCAGATTGGAAGCAGAGCCCAGACTCTGAAAGACCTTAGATTTAGATTGGATCCTGAAGGTGATGGTCACAGGAAAGTTAACAAAACTAGCTTTTCTTGTTGACAGTACCTCTGACCATAGTGGGTAGGTTGCTATGTTGAAGGCAACATGGCAAATCAGACCTAGAGTCAGATGCCTTGGGTTTGAATCCCTGTACATTTACTTAGAAGTTACGAGAATTTTCACATCTTTGAATCTCAGTTTTTAAATTTGTAGAAGCAGGGAGTGGTGGTTCACATCTGTAATTCCAGCATTTTGGGAGGCCGAAGTGGGCAGATTACTGGGGCCCAGGAGTTTGAGACCAGCCTGGATTACACGGTGAGACCCCTGCCTCTATTAACAAAAAAAAAAAGAAAAATTAGCCAGGCATGGTGGTGCGAACCTGTAGTCCCGACTACTCAGGAGGCTGAGGTGGGAGAATAATCTAAGCCCGGGGAAGTCGAGGCTGCACTGAACTGTGATTGTGCCACTGCACTCCAGCCTGAGACCCTATCTCAAAAATAAATAAATAGGCCAGGCATGGTGGCTCACACCTGTAATCCCAGCACTGTGGGAGGCTGAGGTGGGCGGATCACTTGAGGTCAGGAGTTTGAGACCAGCCTGGCCAACATGGTGAAACCCTATTTCTACTAAAAATACAAAAAATTAGCTGGGCGTGGTGATGCACACCTGTAATCCCAGCTACTCAGGAGGCTGAGGCGGGAGAATCGCTGGAACCCAGGAGGTGGAAGTTGCAGTGAGCCGGGATCGTGCCACTGCACTCCAGCCTGGGAGACGACGAGACTCCGTCTCAAAACGACTCTCTCTCTATATATGCCACTTGTTATATAGATATATTAGCTGCTGTATGCAAGTGAGGAGGTCTTGACTTGAGCAGGGCCACTCTTTTGGACGAAAGAACAGAGCTCTACCTTTTTGACTTTGTTCCCTAGAAATGTTCTCGATTGCCTGCGGCCAGAATCTTATCAGGGACTTTTACATTATTTTGCCCAAGGTCTGTCCGTTTTAAAACAGATAATGTTCATAAAGTGCTTAGCTAAGACTGGCACACAGTAATCATCTGATGCTTGCAGCTATTATTAAGTTAGAAAATGAAACTAAGCTCAGAAAAGAATAACAATTAGGCAATTATCAGCCTGTTATCACTCTAGTGTAAATGAGAAGTCAAATCCTTTCCTGGGAACAGGTTTTGATTGGGATAAGGATGCCTGAGATTTCAGAAAATGAAAGGAGAATCTGGGGAACTGAAGGACCACTAGGAAATTCTTCCTGGAGCCAGTCATGCCTGGAGAGGAGCAAAAAATTCCATCCTGAATAATCAGGTGTTACAAATCCAGACAGTTTAAGATGCCACAGTATGAAGTAGCTGCTGTCTTTCAGTCTGGAGACGGGGGATGAGGCATCCTTTTCAATGTCAGAAACTATGGAGTCCTAGCTAGAAAGACGCCGTAGGGGGTTGTGGTATCACTCTCTTTCAGATGCTCTTTTATCCTAGCAAGAGCATTTGGGGCTCCCAGGGATTGTCACAAATTAAGCATCCACTATGTGTAGAGCTTTATATGAATTAAAAACAACAACAGGCCAGGTGCAGTGGCTTACGCCTGTAATCCCAGCACTTTGGGAGGCTGAGGCAGGTGGATCACCTGAGGTTGGGAGTTTGAGACCAGCCTGGCCAACATGGAGAAACCCCGTCTCTACTAAAAATACAAAATTAGCCAGGTGTGGTGTGTGCCTGTAATCCCAGCTACTAGGGAGGCTGAGGCAGAAGAATCGCTTGAACATGGGAGGTGGAGGTTTCGGTGAGCAGAGATTGTGCCATCGCACTCCAGCCTGGGCAACAAGAGCGAAACTCCGTCTCAAACAACAACAACAACAACGAAAAAGGAAGGCAGTGTGTGAAGCAGGATAGCAGCAGGAGTCAGAACTAGATGCTAATCTTGGCTCTGCAAACCACGCTGTCCATGCAACCTCGGGAAAGTCTTTTGTGCGTTTTGAGCCTCAATTTTCTCAGCTTTTCTGTTGTTGGATGGTATTGAACCTCCCCAGTCTCAGTTTATTCATTTGTAAAATGGATACTACCTATTTCACAGGACTGCTTGAGATAACGAAGGGTACAGCGCTTAGTGCCATGTCTGATAACTATTATATTAAAACTTGATTGCCCCATGATGCCTGCCATTGTTTTTTCTTCTTTTCTTTTTTTTTTTTTTGAGACGGAGCCTCACTCTGTTGCCCAGGCTGGAGTGCAATGGCACTCTCTCGGCTCACTGCAACCTCCGCCTTCTGGGTTCAAGTGATTCTCGTGCCTCAGCCTCCGGAGTAGCTGGTGCCTGCCACCACGCCTGGCTAATTTTTGTATTTTTAGTAGAGACGAGGTTTCACCATGTTGGCAAGGCTGGTCTTGAACTCCTGACCACAAGTGATCCACCGGCCTAGGCCTCCCAAAGTCCTGGGATTACAGGCGTGAGCCACCGCGCCCGAACGATGCCTGCCATTCTTTCCCACTCAGTGCTACTGTGCTTAGGACAAGGCCGCTGCTAAGGAGTGGAGTGTGCGGGGTTGCGGGTGGGAGGGATCTTGGCAGGTCTAGCTGGGAAGAAAATCCGTATCAACAAATGTCACCCAGCATAGGACACTGGGGAGCTGATCACTGGCTGCTGGTCAAAAGGCGCTCCAGTCCTGGGGAAGGCCTAGGTTTGAATCTATCCACAGACCTCAGTTAAGGCTGCTGATTAGATATGGCGGCTCAGATCATGTCCCCAGCCAACATGGGAGGCGGCAAGGTTCATCCAGATGAAGGTGGCATTTAGATTTAGGCTCTGTCCTTTCCCAATAAGATGACCTTGGGCCAGTCACGTTTCCTCTGTGTCCTCGGGAAATGGTGCTCCTCATTCACCTCTCAGAGCGTCTGAAGAGGAAGTGTCGACACAATGGGTGTGAAATGCGTGGGTTACGGGCCGGCGGGTAGCATTGGTTATGCGAAGTCCCCGCGGGGGGTCCTTATCCAACGGGTTCCATTCCGGTTAAGCGGTTCCTTACCCAGGAACCGGGGTTTCTCGCCTCGCCGCTGCCTCTCCGCCTCTGCGGGCAGGGCTCAGCGAACAGCCGACTCCGGGGCCATTACCATTGTTCTTCGAGGCTGGGCCGCAGGGGAGGACTCCCGCAAGCCAGACCTCGCCTTTGGTCTCTCCCTCCGCCCCGCGCCCGCGCCGCTGTAAACCGGAGAAGCCCCTCTCGCCGATCTTTGCCGAGGAAGCGAGTTAGCCCCTGAGCGCTCCCGAACGGCGGCCGAGGACGCACCCGAGCGTCTCCGAAGAATCCCGACCCCTCGCAGTCTCCGGAAAGAGCCGAAGAGGCTTCCCACCGTCGGCCTCCCGAGTCATTCCGAAAAAGGCCGAAGTTTTCCGAGCGGCCGTCCTGCCGGACTGCTGGAGGCGGCCACAGCGCCATGTTGGATGCTCTCCTCGTTGAGTGAAGAAAATCCGCCGGCATCGCCTAAGCCCCGCTACCGAGAAGGGCGCCGCTTCCCCCGGGGAGGGGGATAAAGATCCCCCGCCGCCGGCCCATGAGGATATTGCCGTGAAAGGTCCGGTCTCTCCGCCTCCTGCCCCCGCCGGGTCCGGCCCCCCCCCTGGGGTCGCGTTGTCACGGAGACCGGCAGCCGGTGGTGCTGGCCCGCGGGGCGGCTGCTGCTGCCGGCGGCGGCGGCGGCGGAGGCGGCGGCGGCGGCGGCGTCGGGCGTGTGTGACCGGCCCCGGCCCCCTCCTCCTCCTCCTCCCAGGCTCCCCCCAGCCCCCCGCTCCCGCCGCCTCCCCGGGTCTGCCCCCATCCCGCCCCCCCGCTGCCCCTGGCCCCTGCACCCCGCCGCGCCCGGTCCCGCTCTGGGGGGGTTGGTGGCTTCGCTTTGCCATGAGTTTACCGCAGAAACCGGCTCTGAAATCAGGCACAGCGACTGCAGCAGGAACCGGACCCGGCACCGGAGCGGCGGCGGCGGCGGCAGCAGCGGTACCGCCTCCTCACCCGGCGGCGGCAGCAGCGGCGGCAGCGGCGGCGGCGGCAGCGGCGGCGGCGGCGGCGGCCCCCCCTCCTCACCCGAACATCAGGGCCCTCCAGACCCAGGCGCCCCAACAGTATCCTTTTCACCTTCCTGTCGGCCCTTCGGTTCTCGTCATCGCAGCCCAGGGGACCCTCCTGTCGGCCGCCACAGCCCAGCCTGGAAAGGGGCAGCGGCTCAAGCCCCTGCATCGGGCTTGGCCGGAGCTTTTGGGGTGCCCCGGCAGCCGCACTGCGGGGGGACCCCGAGACCCTCAGCAATACTGTGAAAGCTAGCTCCCCTTGGCCATGCTTCTGCAGCCCCTTTTAGAGCTTGGGGACCCTTCTCGCCTAAGGTGCCTTCCCCCTCTTTATTGGGCAGAATTTGCTTGGTGTCTGAGACCAACCCTGCAGGGAGGGCTTTTCTCTGGTGGTTGTGAGGATTACACCCTTCTACTCACCTCCCCTCGGCTCCCCCTACAGCGGGACACGATGGGCTTCCCTAATTATTATTAGTACATAATAAACTTTATCGGTAAATTTCTTGTTTGAAACTAATCAGCTCGTTTCCGAGGTAAGTTGGATTTTCAGTCTAAGGTGAAAATGTACAGAAAGCAGTTCCTCTGGATAGTTTTTTTTAGTAATGGGAGAGTTGTGATGTGGTTTGTGGTAGATCGAGATCTAAGGAGGAAATGTGACGCCGGACGCTTCCCTGTCTTTGACCTTTTTAAAGGAAGAGGAAGTTCACTGACATTACCCATCACTCACAAAAGTCTCACTTCTTGGAAGATTTGCGTTAGGCTGAATATTTTTAATGGGCTTTGATTTACTCTTCATAGGCCTGATGATGTCTAGAGAGTTACCAGGGCTTCTGGAGGAAAGTCTAGTATTGAATGTTTCTAATTTCATGTTATTTGCTCGATTGTAGAATTTTGGACAGCTTTGATTGAAAAGACTTGGTGATGGGGTATTTTAGTTAAAAACTAACCGGTGAAGGTAAAACGTTGAATTTATGAATTCCACGGAGATTTAGAAAGGTATTGCGTACCTGAGAATAACATTTCATCATGCATCACCTCCTCCCTGCACCCACTGTATTTGTGGAAATCAATAATGATTGGATGTTAGATGTGTTGTTGTATTTGTGTCATCGTGTATTTGACTTTTAGAGATGGTAGGATGTTTGAGCAAGTAAGAAGCTAACTGCTGTGAGGTCCCCAGATTATTTCACAGTCTGTAGTTTGATTCTTGTCTGTATAGATTACTTTGAGAAGGGAAAGCAGTCTCCCTTCTAGAGTCATTTCAGGTCATTGTTTGTTTTCTGCCAAGTGTCATTTTCTCTGTTCTTTAAATCTAGTTCATGTTTTTCAATCCAGGCACCGTGGTGCAGTGTAAAGATAAATTCCTTTCCAGTGTGACGTGTGTACTGATTTCATAATGTTTTTATCCTGCGTGATTGTGTTCAATTAGGAATTGTTCAGCGATGAGAAGGTGTAGTGATAACTTAGCGTTGCTTGTGGAAAACCTGGTTAGTTTTGGTCAGTGTCTCCGGGGTTGGGGAAGGTTGGCTGGTTTGCCGACTTCAAGGCAGAGTTCAGTGTTGGATCTCTTAAACCTGTCTTTGCGTACTACTTTGTGAGTTTAAAATTCCTTTCTAATTTCATGTTTTGCCTTGATTGCCTATACTTGGTTAGTACTTTTTAAGTTTCTGAATTGTGTCACTAAGTAAATTACTCATTACCTGCATCTTTGAGTTGTTTTGGTAATTAAACAGAAATGAAAGGAAACCCATAGTGGGTGTCCTTGATGTACAGAGTAGTAAGGACCGCAGTCCTGAATGTGACACTGCTTGGTGAATTTGGTGGCTTTTTAGGACACAAAGAGCTGTGTTTCAAGTATGCTTTTTCTCAGTGCATTTCATCGAAGGACTTATAAAAGCTCTGAGTTGGTTGCAACATTCAAGTAGTTAAAAACTGAAACTTAATTTTCTTTTGAATAAAAAGCAGCTGTTAAAGAGATAAATTTAAGGCCGGGCGCGGTGGCTCAAGCCTGTAATCCCAGCACTTTGGGAGGCCGAGACGGGCGGATCACGAGGTCAGGAGATCGAGACCATCCTGGCTAACGCGGTGAAACCCCGTCTCTATTAAGAAATACAAAAAACTAGCCGGGCGAGGTGGCGGGCGCCTGTAGTCCCAGCTACTCGGGAGGCTGAGGCCGGAGAATGGCGTGAACCCGGGAGGCGGAGCTTGCAGTGAGCTGAGATCCCGCCATCCAGTGTAAATAATTTTAAACCAATTTTAGTTGAATGGAATACTTACTTTTATGTGGCTTTAAGTTTTTACTTTGCCTCATGCCATTGAAGCTAAAATTAATCTTCCTCTTGACGTGTTTCACAGCTCTTATTATTTTCTGTTTGCTTTTACACACTGAAAGGTTACAATTGCTAAAAATAGAACATTTTATTGTATAAACAGTAAATGAAGTATAGGTTATAGATTTCATCAGAACATACCAGTGGTGAAGTGTTATCAACTGGTAATGGGGTATTGATTAAAAAAGGATTGAAATAGAGCAGTTCTGCTTTTCTATCCCGAGGGAGTATGGGCATTTGTATTTGACGCAAGTGGTCACTGTTCAATAAGTTGATAACATTTAAGCATCTTGGCAGGAGTGCATAGCTGGAGTTGCACTTTTCATGGCTTGAATAGATTTCCAGACCCTCAAAGTATGTGAGTATAGTTGTGTTTGCATTGAATTAATAAGTTCAGACAGTTTTATTTGCTCATTTTTTGAGACAGAGTCTCGCTGTGTCGCCCAGGCTGGAGTGCAGTGGTGTGATCTCGGCTCACTGCAACCTATGCCTGCTGGGTTCAAGGGATTCTCATGCCTCAGCCTCCTGAGTAGCTGGGATTACAGCTGTGTGCCACCACGTCCAGGAAATTTTTTGTAGGGTGTGATCAGCGTCCCAAACTGCTGGAGTTACAGGCGTGAGCCACTGCACCTGGCCAGACGGTATTTTAAATTTGTAAAAATACTAGAAAGATTTGCATGGCACTATGTCCTTCATTTATACTTAGTGTTCAAGTGACAAATCAGAAATGAGGAGAAGTGTTAACATTAACGGATTTGAATGTAAACTGAAACGCTTAAAAGTAGGAATAAGTATTGCATGGCAGGGCCCATAAGGCCATTTCAAGTAGTGGCCTTTGGCTTAAAAGCAGCAGATGTTGGGGGCCTGGCAGAGGGCAGGCCAGGATGGTAGAGGCTGGAAAAAGAAAAACTCTGATATGAAAAGTGCTAAAGGAATGGCGAAATAGGCTTAGGGTTTTCTTTTTTTTTTTTTTTTTTTGAGACGGAGTCTCGCTCTGTTGCCCAGGCTGGAGTGCAGTGGCCGGATCTCAGCTCACTGCAAGCTCCGCCTCCCGGGTTCACGCCATTCTCCTGCCTCAGCCTCCCGAGTAGCTGGGACTACAGGCGCCCGCCACCTCGCCCGGCTAGTTTTTTGTATTTTTTAGTGGAGACGGGGTTTCACCATGTTAGCCCATGTTGGGATGGTTTCGATCTCCTGACCTCGTGATCCGCCCGTCTCGACCTCCCAAAGTGCTAGGATTATAGGCTTGAGCCACCGCGCCCGGCCAGGCTTAGGGTTTTCATAACATAATCCAGCATGAAGTTTATAGGTTATGAAATTAGCTCTTTAAAATATTTGCCTTGAGATATGCTCACCCTAACTTTCCCGTGTGAGGTTCCAAGAGGCTCTGTGGAGAATCTTAACAGTGATTCTTAACCTTTTCTGGGTGACAAACAACTTTGACATTTTGATGAAAGCTATAGGGACCCTTTCCACAGAAAACTGTGCATACACAGAAACTGTTGCTTACATTTTTTTGGGGGGGCAGTTCTTGGCCCCCCTCTTAAAAGCCTAGCCCTTTAGATTGAAATTGCTCACCCTTCAGATAATTCAAGATAAATGAGTTTGAATTTAGGTATCCAAGTAGTTCTGACTTAAAAAGTACAACTTTGCAGTCTGTTATGAATACACAATGTTCTCTCTATATGGAAAGACTTCAGGGTGTAATTTCTCTCAGGGTTGCTGACACTTCTGGGGAGTCTAGTTACTGTTTTGGGGCAGCCAATATAGTTAAGAAAATCAAGTGGTGGGTTCTTACTAGGAGCTAAATTTGGGAAAGACCTGCATCAACCAGAAAATACCTCATGTTCTTAGCTAGTTTGTCATACATATATGACATATATATTAAAAACCACTATTCCTGTAATATTTTGGTATTAGAGTTTTCCTTTTTAATTTCTGTATTGATATTCAGTTTTATCTTACAGGCTGAAGCCAATAACATTTTCTGTCTTCTTTTTTGCCTGTCTACCAAAGCTAAATCTGAATAATTAATAATAGTATTTATTTATTGAGTTCCTACTATCCTGGGAGCCAGACATGCGTGATTTTATTTAATTCCCAGGAGAACTTTAATAAGGTAGTCGGTATTGTCCGTATTTTATAGGTGAGGAAACTGAAGTGCAGAGAAGTAATGTTTCCAGGGTTCTCCTAGTAAGTGGTGGTCTGTGATTCAGACTGGTATGACTGACTCCAAAGCCCATGAATGCCTTTTTTACTATGCTTGGCTGTTTCTCCCCAAGCCTGTATTTGGGAATGGGAGGAAGAATACTCTCCTCTATTTGAGAGCCAGGGGAAGGTCCGTATACAGAAATGAGGTTCTGTGGAGTAATCTAGAACACAGTGATACTGTACTTTGTTTTAATTAGTTAATAGTCACATACTGCTAGACAAGTAGGTTATCTTTAACTTATTGAGCCTTAAGACATAGGCCTTTGGTTCAGTGCATGTTCCTGCTTGTTCAGAAGTTAGCAAGGCCTCAAGCAGAATACCGTTATAATTAGCAATTAGAATTATGTAGCTCATTTAGTGGCCAGCAGTCTTTCTGCTCCTAAGCCCTACCATCAAGAAAACATCATATATTGAGTACAGATCCTCCTATAGGAGGACGGAGGGCAACAGATACAAGATGGAGATAAGGAAGAAAGTTACTCAGATGCCTGAGTTCCAGCTCAGCTGCTGCTACTTCCTGTCCTAGGTTTATGGGTTTCAGAGGGAAGTATTTTCTATACCTGATCTTAGCTAGAAAGTCAAGAAGTGATCAAAGTGAAGTATTTTCTATCAAACCATGAGAGTTTAAACCAACTTAGGACTGATGCGTTGATTTTCCATATTGGGGTTTCTGAAAACCTTTTTGATTTATTATTATTATTATTTTTGACACAAGAGTCTTGCTCTGTCACCCAGGCCAGAGTGCAGTGGTGCGATCTCAGCTCACTGCAACCTCCATCTCCCGGGTTCAAGTGATTGTCCTTCCTCGGCCTCCTGAGTAGCAGGGATTACGGGTGTGTACCACCATGCCTGGCTAATTTTTGTGTTTTTAGTAGAGACTGGGTTTCACCATGTTGACCAGGCTGGTTTTGAACTCCTGGCTTCAGGTAATCCGCCTGCCTCAGCCTCCCAAAGTGCTGGGATTACAGGCATTGAGCCACTGCACCCGGCCCTGATCTGGTGAAACCCGGTCTCTACTAAAAATACAAAAATTAGCCGGGTGTGGTGGCGCCTGCCTGTAATTTCAGCTACTTGGAAGGCTGAGGCAGGAGAATCACTTGAACCCAGCAGGCAGAGGTTGCAGTGAGCCAAGATTGCACCACTGTGCTCCAGCCTGGGTTACAGAGTGAGACTCCGCCTCAAAAAAACAAAACAAAACAAAACAAAACGAAATCAAAGTTCTTCTAGAAAATGTTTGAAAACCACATCTTTTTTTGTTTTTTGAGACCGAGTCTCGCTTTGTTGCCAGGCTGGGGTATAGTGGCACGATCTTGGCTCACTGCAACCTCCGCCTCCTGGGTTCAAACAATTCCCCTACCTCAGCCTCCTGAGTAGCTGGGACTACAGGTGTGTGCCACCATGCCTGGCTAATTTTTTGTATTTTAGGAGAGACGGGGTTTCACCGTGTTAGCCAGGATGGTCTCTCTCTATCTCCTGACCTCGTGATCCGCCTGCCTCGGCCTCCCAAAGTGCTGGATTACAGGTGTGAGCCACTGTGCCCAGCCGAGAACCACGTCTTAAATCAATGGAGAGGATTCCTGTAATCCCGATACTTTGGGAGGCCGAGGTGGGCAGATCATGAGGTCAGGAGATCGAGACCATCCTGGCTAACACGGTGAAACCCCATCTCTACTAAAAATACAAAAAATTAGCAGGGCATGGTGGCAGGTGCCTGTAGTGCCAGCTACTCGGGAGGCTGAGGCAGGAGAATGGCGTGAACCTGGGAGGCGGAGCTTGCAGTGAGTCAAGATTGCGCTACTGCACTCTGGCCTGGGTGACGGTGAGACTCTGTCTCAAAAAAAAAAAAAAAAAACAACAAAATAAATAAATGGAGAGCGTTGCCACATTTTGCCATTTATATTGAGGCTTTAATAGGTGTGGCAAGTTTATGAATTCATTAATTCAGCACCCACTGTGTGCTACTACACTAAGTGCTAGATGTAGGATTGAAGAGCTAAGGTAGAAATATTTGCCCTCAAAGAACTTTGTCCTTTTGGGTAGAGGTGTGTAAACAAAACGTCATGAGGCAAGTACAGTGATAATTCTGCTGTGAGGGTAGTCTGGGGAAGGAGGAGTTAAGACTTTCTAAAAGAAGTTGACATCTCAGCTAAATTAGAAGAATGAATAAGAACCCAGGTTTACATAGCTTTCTCTTCTGCCGGCCTACTTTTCCCAATTCTGTTGCTGCGTAGAGTTTTAACAAATGGATTTCAGTCACGTTTCAGGCCTTTTTTTTTTTTTTTTTTTTTTTTTTTCTGAGACGGAGTCTCGCTCTGTCGCCCAGGCTGGAGTGCAGTGGCCGGATCTCAGCTTACTGCAAGCTCTGCCTCCTGGGTTTACACCATTCTCTTGCCTCAGCCTCCCGAGTAGCTGGGACTATAGGCGCCCGCCACCTCGCTGAGCTAGTTTTTTGTATTTTTTTTTTAGTAGAGACGGGGTTTCACCGGGTTAACCAGGATGGTCTTGATCTCCTGACCTTGTGATCCGCCTGTTTTGGCCTCCTGGAGTGCTGTCATTACAGGCTTGAGCCACCGCGCCCGGCCGCTTTTTTTTTTTTTGCTAGAGGAGATACCAGAAAAAGTGACAAACACGAGCTAAAAATTCAAAGTATTTTCTGTATCATAATCTGAGGAATTAGTGTATGAAAAGGAGCTACATATCTGATCTGATCTGTGGTTGGTCTGTTCCTGGTCTCCTTCCCACTGCATCTTATAATATCCTTGCCCTTTTGATACTAGACTTTGGCTTAGAAACAGTACTTGCTAGCCTTAAAATAGATTTACCTTGGTGTATTGAGAAGTGCACCTGATTTGGAGGCAAAAAAACCTGGATTTGAGTTTGGCTCTTTCATTGTAATAGATATCTTATCTTGGACTAACCATGCAACTGCTCCAGGCATTGGTTATCCCTTCTCTGAAATGTAGGGGCTAGACTCATTTATTCAGTGACCTTCTTGAATTATAATTGCTTATGATTGTCCTTTGAGATTTGTGTTATTCTTGCAAGTAGAGGGGAGGGATTTACAGAAACCAGTTAATGGTTTCTTTGTCTGATGGTAAGTGACATGTTTTTGTGGTGGCTTATTGATATTAGAAGATACTAACATGGGGCAGAGGCAAAGCGGTTTGCTCATATAAGCTGCTTCTGGTTTTAGGCTTGTTAATGTTAGATTCACCCAAAGAGATTGAAGCTCTCTGTAACTTTAGTGGTGAAGACTATATAGTTAGTTGTGAGATAGTGTGAGACTATAAAATAAGGTTGCCATGGTCATTTGCTGGCTTGTTCTGGGTGATGATACAGTTAGTTCATTATCAGATACGAGGGAAAGTAAGTTCTGGAATAAACTCTTGTGGTACTGTGGTAAGACACAATCTATTTTTGCCTAAGGAATAATACTTTGAGCTAATATAATAGGAAACTAACTAGTTCCTGATTTTTAGCCACACATATGACTTTAAGCAGTGGATAAACTGCAGCTGAGACTTACACAGATGAAATGTTGCAGGCTCCCAAGCGACTTCTGAATTCTCGAATGGCTTCCAGTTCTCTGGCTTGCTGCCAACCAAAAGGAATTTTTCAATCTCCTGTAGCTCAGCTGAAATTTGAGATAGTTAAACTATTTTAAGTGCATTTGAAATTTGTTGGTTTTTATGACTTTCTTTTTTTTTTTTTTTTTTTTTTTTAGGATTTTGCTCTGTCACCCAGGCTGGAGTGTCATCTTGGCTCACTGCAACCTCTGCTTCCTGGGTTCAAGTGATTCTCATGCCTCAGCCTCCCAAATAGCTGGGATTACAGGTGTGTACCACCACACCTAGCTAATTTTTGTAGTTTTAGTAGAGATGGATTTCGCCATGTTGGCCAGGCTGCTCTTGAACTCCTGACTTCAAGTGATCCATCCGCCTCGACCTCCCAAAGTTCTGGAATTACAGGTGTTAGCCGCTGTACCCAGCCATGATCTTCATTAACTAGTAATTGTTTTGTACTTTTTTTTTTTTTGAGACAGAGTCTCTGTTGTCTAGGCTGGAGTGCAGTGACTCAGTCTCGGCTCACTGCATCCTCTGCTCCTGGGCTCAAATGATTCTCCTCCCTTAGCTTCCTGAGTAGCTGGGATTACAGGTGCGCGCCACCATACCCATCTAATTTTTGTATTTTGGGTACAGGTGGGGTTTCACCATGTTGGCCAGGCTGTTCTCGAACTCCCGACCTCAAGTGATCTGCCCATGTCAGCCTCCCAAAGTGCTGGGATTACAGGCGTGAGCCCCGCACCCGGCCTGTTTTGTACTTTGTTGAACCCGCTGTGTGCTGCCTGACTCTTAGAAGACATTGAATTTTGTTAATAGAATGTAAACTCTATGAAGGCAGAGATTTTTGTTTGTTTTGTTCACTGTGGAATTGCTAGCATCTAGAATAGTGCTTGACAGAGAGTAGGCAGTCTGTAAATTTATTTATTTATTTTTGAGATGGAGTTTCACTCTTGTCACCCAGGCTGGAGTGCAGTGGCACAATCTCAGCTCCCTTCAACCTCCACCTCCAGGGTTCAAGTGATTCTCCTGCTTCAGCCTCTAGAGTAGCTGGGACTACACACCACCTCTGGCTGATTTTTGTATTTTTAGTAGAGATGAGGTTTCACCCTGTTGGTCAAGATGTTCTCAATCTCCTCATCTTGTGATCCGCTTGCCTTGGCCTCCCAAAGTGCTGGGATTACAGGTGTGAGCCACAGCGCCTGGCCTGTAAATATTTATTAAGTGAAATGTTAAGTGCGTTGGACTTTGGGAATCAATTTGAAGATTAGTTTTAGGATTAATATAGATGGCATCACAACTCACTTATAGCATTCAGAGCTGCCCTCAAATTATTTTGCACTGATGTATAATTGAATTGAAAATAATTCTATAATTTTCTTTCAGATGGAATAGCATTGACCCAGTTTACAAAGCCATCTGAAGTGTCTGAGTTGTATTTGAAGTACATATAGATACTGAGGATTAGGGTTGGTATGAAGGCCAAAGAGGAACAACATCTGTAGTTAAATATTATTGTTAAAAAGTTATGATTATAAGAACAACATATAATGAGAATTTTGGAAAAATATAGAAAAGAGAAGTAAAAAATAGTAAAAAATCACTCATAATCTTATTAGTAGAGAAAACCACTTTTTTTTTTTTTTGAGATGAGTCTCACTCTTGTTACCCAGGCTGGAGTGCAGTGGCGCAATCTCGGCTCACTGCAAGCTCCGCCTCCCGGGTTCACGCCATTCTCCTGCCTCAGCCTCCTGAGTAGCTGGGACTACAGGCGCCCACCACCACGCCCGGCTAATTTTGTTTTGTATTTTTAGTAGAGACGGGGTTTCACTGTATCAGCCAGGATGGTCTCGATCTCCTGACCTCGTGATCCGCCTGCCTCAGCCTCCCAAAGTGCTGGGATTACAGGTGTGAGCCACCATGCCCGGCCTTTTTTTTTTTTTTTTTTTTTTTTGTGGGGGGACAGAGTCTTGCCCTGTTGCCCAGACTGAAGTGCAGTGGCACAATCTTGGGTCACTGCAACCTCTGCCTCCCAGCTTCAAGTAGTTCTGCCTCAGCCTCCAGAGTAGCTGGGATTACAGGTGCGTGCCATTATATGCGGCTAATTTTTGTATTTTGGGTAGAGGTGGGGTTTCACCATGTTGGCCAGGCCGGTCTCGAACTCCTGACTTCAGGTGATCTGCCCACCTTGGCCTTCCAAGGTGCTGGGATTACAGGTGTGAGCCACCGTGCCTTGCCACTTTTTTTAAGAGACAGGGTGGTCATGTCTCACTACAGCCTTGACCTCCTGGGCTCAAGCAATCCTCCCACCTCAGCCTCCCAAGGAGTGGGGACCACAGGTGTGTGCCACCACGCCCAGCTAATTTTTTTTGTAGAGATGGGGTTTTGCCATGTTACCCAGGCTGGTCTCAAACTCCTGGGCTCAAGCCACTTGCTCACCTTGGCCTCCCAAAGTGCTGGGATTATAGGCATGTGTACCACTTTTAACATTTTGGTGTATTTCTTTCCTGATTTTTTTTTTTTCTGTGGATTTTGATATTCGTGGACATAACATTTTTGTAACATAAAGTCAGATTATGTACATAGTTTTTTTTTTTTTTTTTTTTTGAGACGGAGTCTCGCTCTGTCGCCCAGGCTGGAGTGCAGTGGCCAGATCTCAGCTCACTGCAAGCTCCGCCTCCCGGGTTCCCGCTATTCTCCTGCCTCAGCCTCCCGAGTAGCTGGGACCACAGGCGCCGCCACCTCGCCCGGCTAATTTTTTGCGTTTTTAGTAGAGACGGGGTTTCGCCGTGTTAGCCAGGATGGTCTCGATCTCCTGACCTTGTGATCCGCCCGTCTCGGCCTCCCAAAGTGCTGGGATTACAGGCTTGAGCCACCGCGCCCGGCCTTGTACATAGTTTTGTATCTTGCTTAATTTGCTACCTAAGTGTCTGCCATGAAAAGTACTTTTTTTGGCCAGGTATGGTGGCTCATGCTTGTAATCCCAGTACTTTGGGAGGCTGGAGCAGGATGATCACTTGAGTTTAGGAGTTTGAGACCAGCCTGGGCAACACAGTGAGACCCCATCTCTACTAAAAATTAAAAAATAGTTTGCCAGGAGTGGCATGCCTGTAGTCCCCACTACTCAGGAGGCTGAGGCTGGAGGATTGCTTGAGCCCGGGAGGTCAAGGCTGTAGTGAGACCTGATTTTGTGCCATTGCACACGAGCCTGGGTGAAAGGGCAAGACTCCAAAAAAAATAAAAAGAGGTACTTTTTTTTTTTTTTTTTAGATTGAGACAGAGTCTCACTCTGTCACCCAGGCTGAAGTGCAGTGGCACAATCTCAGCTCACTGCAAACTCTGTCTCCCGGGTCAAGCAGTTCTGCCTCAGCCTCCTGAGTAGCTGGCTAATTTTTTGTATTTTTAGTAGAGACGGGGTTTCACCGTGTTGGCCAGGCTGGTCTCAAACTCCTGACCTCAAGTGATCTGCCCACCTCGGCCTCCCAAAGTGTTGGGATTACAGGTGTGAGCCACCGCGTCCAGCCAAGAGATACTTCTTGAATAGTTTTATTCTATATCTACTTGGAATGTAAGTTAACTTTTTGTTTCTTTGGAATGTTTTTCTTGGGAATATTTTTTCACCTTTGGCTTTTAGCTTAGAAGTTATGACTGCACATTACAAAGGGGAGTGTTCAAACCTTTATCAATAAGTCAAACATCTTTTGAGTTGTTGTTCCTGTAATGTTTTGCGTTATTTACAAGAGTAAAACTCTGTGTAACATCACAAGTTTTTTCCCATACAATTATTTACATTTCTTTATTATCCCTTTACGTTCATCTTTATATGTTCAAGTATTCTAAGTTTTTAAAAAAGGCTGGGAGCCACATTCCTAATTTTTTTTTTTTTTGTGATGGAGTCTCACTCTGTTGCCCAGGCTGGATTGCAGTGTTGCTGTCTCGGCTCATTGCATCCTCCACCTCCTGGGTTCAAGCAATTCCCCTGCCTCAGGTTCCTCAGTAGCTGGGATTATAGGCACCTGGCACCACCCCTGGTTAATTTTTGTATTTTTAGTAGTGGCAGGGTTTCGCCATATTGGCCTGGCTGGTCTTGAACTCCTGACCTTGGCCTTCCAAAGTACTGGGATTATAGGCATGAGCCACCGTACCTAGCCTGTTTATGTATTGACCAGGCTGGTCTCGAACTCCTGACCTCAGGTGATCCACCCGCCTCAGCTTCCCAAAGTGCTGGGATTACAGGCGTGAGCCATCGTGTCCAGCCTTTAGTTGGTTTTCAGGAAGTGTTAGTATCATAAGGAGTGATTGAAGGAAGGAGGAAAAGACCACAGGGATTCATGTGGGATAAGGGAAAGAGGATTGAAGTGTGGGAACAAACAGAATTTTGGAATAAGGAGAGCGAATTAAGTGGAAATAGAAAATGAATACAGCCAGTTTTAAACCAGAATACTATTTTTACATTGAGAATGGAAAGGACTGAACCTTGAAGGGACATAAGAAAGGGTAAATGAGATGATTCCTGGCCTTTTTTCTGGGTCCTAGTAATTACTATATAAGAAGTAGAACTTGGTCGGAGAACTTCGCCAGGTGCGGTGGCTCATGGCCTGTAATCCCAGCACTTCAGGAGCCCAAGGTGGGTGGATTGCTTGAGTTCAGGAGTTTGAGACCATCCTGGATGACATGACAAAACCCTGTCTTTAAAAAAATACAAAAATTAGCCAGGTGGAGTTGCAGGTGCCTGTAGTCCCAGCTACTTGGGAGGCTAAGGTGGGAGGATTGCTTGAGCCTAGGAGGTTGAGGCTGCAGTGAGCCATGATTGCACTGCTGCCCTCCAGCCTGGGTGACAGAGTGAGACCCTGTCTCCAAAACCCCCCCAAAACAAAAAAAAACCCTTTAATTCATTTATTTATTTATTTATTTGTTTATTTATTATTTTTGAGACAATCTCGCTCTGTCGCCCAAGCTGGAGTACAGTGGTGCGATCTCCATCTCAGCTCACTGCAACTTTTGCATCCCAGGTTCAAGCGATTCTCATGCTTCAGCCTCCCGAGTAGCTGGGATTACAGGTGCATGCCACCACATTGGGCCAATTTTTGTATTTTTAGTAGAGATGGGGTTTCACCATAATTGGCCAGGCTGGCTTCAGACTCCTTACCTTAAGTGACCTGCCTGTCTCAGCTTCCCAAAGTGCTGGGATTACAGGCATGAGCCACTGTGCCCAGCTTATTCATTTTTTTGGATGGGGTCTGGCTGTGTCTCTCAGACTGGAGTGCAGTGGCACAATTATGGCTCACTGTAGCTTTGACCTGCTGGGCTCAAGCAGTCCTCCTGCCTCAGCCTCTTGTGTACCTGGGACCACAGACACACTCCGTTATGTCTGGCTAATTTTTGAATTTTTTTTTTTAGAGATCTCAGTTTGTTCCCCAGGCTGATCTCAAACTCCTGGGCTCAAGGGATCCTCTCGCTTTGGTCTACCAAAGTGCCGGGATTACAGGTATGAGCAATTGAGCCTGGCATGGAAATACGAATTTTTAAAAGGAAAAAAAAGAGGTTAAGACTATAGTCGGGGTTTGGATAGGCAGGGGAGGGTGGATTATGATGAGTGGGTGATCAATATGAACAAAAGATTTGGGCTTGAAGCAAGTGTAATGTATGCTGTCTTCTGAGGATTTGGATCTGTGTGCTTGGAATGGAGGATTCTCATGGTAGAATATTCAAGATAATGGATTCAGATTCTAGAGCATTTTGAATAAGAGGAAGTTAGACTTGAGCTGTGTGAAACCATTACTTTCTGTAAAAACAGCTTTATTGAGATGTAGTCTACATGTCATACGAGTCACCCATTTAGATTGTATAATTCAGTGGTTTTGAGTATATTCAAAACTAGTTGAGAATTGTACAACTACCATCACAATTTTAGGATATTTTTGTCACTCCCCAGAGGAATCTGTTTGACTCCCCGTTTTCCCCCAATTCTCCCTGCCCTGGGCAAGTCCAAGTCTATTTTTTACTTCTATATATCTGCCTATTTTGAACTTTTTACGTAAGTGGACGAATTTTTTTTTTTTTTTTGTGATTTGTTTCTCTCAGCATAATGTTTTCAGGGTTCATCTGTGTTGTAACCATGTATTAGTACTTCATTTTTAAAATTGTTGAATAATATTCCATGTACCATGGACATTTGGGTTTTTTCAACTTCTTGGCCTTTGGGTAATTAATAGCCAAAAAGTTGGATAAAATTTCTGGCTCTGAATGATGTTGCTGTGAACATTCATGGACGTTTTTATGTAGATGTTATGTTGCAATTTCTGTTGAGTATATACGTTGGGGTATAGTTGCTGGGTTATATGAGGTAACTCCATGTTTAACATCTGGAGGAACTGCCAAAATGTTTTCCAAAGTGGTTGCACCATTTTATGTTCCTGTCAACAGTGTATGAGGATTTCAGTTTTTCTGTATCCTTGCCAACACCTGTCATTATCTGTCTTTTTGATTATAGGCCATCCTATTGGGTGTAAAGTGGTATCTCATTGTGGTTTTGATCTGCATTTCCCTGATGGCTGATAGAGTTGAGCATGTTTTTGTGTGCATTTGGCCATTTGTCAGTTACGGAGAATTATCTATACAGCTCCTTTGCCCAGTTGTTAATTGGGTCATATGTCTTTTTATTGTTGAGTTGTAAAGAGTTCTTTATATATTCTGAATATAAGTTGTTTAACAGATATAGGATTTGCAAGTATTTTCTCTCATTTAGTGGATTATCTTTTCATTTTCTTGAGGTCTCTCTCTGTCACCCAGGCTGGAGTGTAATGGCACAATCAGATCTCACTGCAGCCTTGAACTCCTGAGCTCAAGGAGCCCTTCCACCTAAGCTTACCAAGTAGCTGGGACTAACTGAGTGTGTGCGCCACTACCACCAGCTACTTTTTGTATTTTTTGTAGAGATGGGATTTCACCATGTTGCCCAGGCTGGTCTCCAACTCCTGGTCTCTAGTGATCTGCCCACCTTGGCCTTCCAAAATGCTGGAATTATAGGTGCAAGCCACCACTCCTGGCTAGTTTTTTATTTTCGGTAGAGACAGAGTCTCACTGTGTTGCCCAGTCGTGTCTCAAACTCCTGAGCTCAAGTGATTCTCCTGCCTTGGCTTCCCAAAGTGTTGGAATTACAGGCATGAGCCACCCCACCTAGCCTTGCATGTTAAGGTTATATAATCCATTAAGTGCTTGAAATTTAGTGAGGTGTGCTATTTATAAAATAAGGCCTATTGGATAAATGAACTTTGACCATTTCTGTCCTTTTTTATGCCCAGAAAACAAGTGTTGCCTGCTTTTGTCATTAAGATAAATTACTATTAAGCAGCAATAGTTTTGTAAAACAAAGTATAAGCATTTGACTATTTTGCTGTCCTGTGAATAATTGAAATTGTGCGTTACAAATTCTTAGGTTTTTGGATTTTGCGTAGGGTTAGTTCTGTCAGGTTAAAATTGGTTGTTGATTGATATGAGGTTATACTCTCAGGCTATTCTAATGTATATGTTATTATAAAGAAACAAAATTGGGGCGGGGCACGGTGGCTCACACCTGTAATCCCAGCACTTTGGGAGGCTGAGGTGGGCGGATTACCTGAGGTCAGGATTTCAAGACCAGCGTGGCCAATATGGAGAAACCCTGACTCTACTAAAAAAATACAAAAATTAGCCGGTTGTGGTGGCACATGCCTGTAATCCCAGCTACTTGGGAGGCTGAGGCAGGAGAATCTCTTGAGCCCGGGAGGCAGAGGTAGGCTACGGTGAGCTGAGATCATGTCACTGTTCTCCAGCCTGGGCTACAGAGCCAGACCCTGTCTCAAAAAAAACCAAACAAACAAAAAACAAAATTGGGAAATACTGCTTAATCTCTTGTCTAGTGGGGTTCTTTTTGCTATTTAGGAAAAGACCACATTAAAGAAGAGGTTATTTTGTTACCTTTAGGTGTAATAAAAAGTTTGTTTTGGATAAAGACTTTCCACAAAAAAACTCTTCAATTACTTGAAATTGGGAAGTGGGAATGAGTGGAGTTGCTGATTTTGTAAGATTATATCTGCTTTAGGTTTTAAATTATTATGCATGTCTCTAGCTTAGCTCTTACTCAGTATTCAAAGGAAGTAGGTCTTAATTAGTCCATGTATATTTTAATGGCATCAAGTACCTAATTAATATTGTTGAATCTTTGAGGCTAATGTAGTCAGCTGATACTCCCAGTATTACATTGTTGATCTTTTTCAGAAATATTAGAATTTGGAAGTGGTCCAACTTCCTGGAATAAATGCTGTTTCAAAAGCAGACTACAGAGCACTTGACCTTAGCTTTTTACCTTTTATATTGTGTGACTGAGTGAGTGTATTTAAATGTGGTACATTTTAGGTAAGGCAATGAAAGCTGAATGCGGTTCCAGAATGTCACTGATTTCATTCTTGATCTTCATTAGAAAAATCATAGTTAAAGGATCCAAATATAAGTATGCATTAGCTTATTTTTCCTTTACACATAATAGACACTTAGTAAATTTAAAAAGAAATGTCTTTGAAGGGTGCTACCAAAAACCAATGATTTTTCTAAGCTGGAAAGGAGTTTGGGGATTTTTCTGGTTCAACTTTCTGCCCCCTCTCCTGCCTTTGTTCCAGAGGCTGAGGGGAGGTGAGGGAAACTTGCCTAACCATAAAGTTCATGCCATCGCAAGGTTATTTGAGGTCTTTAACAACACTGACCAGTGACTTACTAATAGATCCTGTTTCGTTTGAGACGGCGATTTGATTTAACGATGGATGATGACCGGATGCGTGCTGCTGCAAGCGCAGTTTTTCCTTTTTTTTATCTGTTTTCGATCCTTTGAGGGATAATGACGGATGATTTTATCTGAGCCCCCAGGTTCAAGCGATTCTCCTGCCTCAGCCTACAGAGTAGCTGGCATTATAGGTGTGTGCCACTACACCCAGCTAAGTTTTGTATTTTCAGTAAAGACAAGGTTTCTCCATCTTGGCTAGGCTGGTCTCGAACTCCTCAAGTGAACCTGCCTCGGCCTCCCAAAGTGCTGGGATTACAGGCGTAAGCTACTGTGTCCCGCCTCTTTTTTTTGTTTCCTTGGTGACTTGCTGAGTAGCCCAGGCTGGAGTGCCATGGTGTGATCTCAGCTCACTGCGACCTCCTCCTCCTGGGTTCAAACGTTTCCCCTGCCTCAGCCTCCAGAGTAACTGGGATTATAGGTACCTGCCACCACACCCGGCTAATTTGTATTTTTAGTAGAGACAGGGTTTCTCCATGTTGGCCAGGCTGATCTCGAACTCCTGACCTCTGGTGATCCGCCTGCTTTGGATTAGTTTAGATATCACACTCATTATAAAAAGACAGACTTGAAAATCATTTCACGTCGGGCCAGTGGCTCGCCTGTAATCCCAGCACTCTTGGGAGGCCGAGATCGGTAATCATGAGTTCAGGAGATCGGTGACCATCCTGGAGCATCACGAACCCCGCCCCTACTACAAAAAATTAAAGCCATGCAGGGAGCGGGCGCCTGCACTCCCCAGGCTGAGCTGAGAGGAGATATGGAACCCGGAGGCGGGCTTGCAGCGAGCTGATTCACATACTGCATTCCAGCCTGGGCAACAGAGCCAGACTGCTCAAAAAAAAAAGAAAAATTATTTTACATGATGAATGATTTTAGAACTTTAGTGGAATGGGCAGCTTCACATTGATGCCATTTCAGTAGTGATTTATTTCAGTTTACATACTTTCCAAGAGTATCACCATCTCTAAATGAATAATCCTTGTCACCTAGAGCTGCTTTGGCACCTCTAAATTCTGGAAGAACTTTATCTCCAACTTTTTTTTTTTTTTTTTTTTTTTTTGAGACGGAGTTTGCTCTTGCTGCCCAGGCTGGAGTACAGTGGCGTGATCTCGGCTCACCGCAACCTCTGCCTCTCGGGTTCAAGCAATTCTCCTGCCTCAGCCTCCTGAGTAGCTGGGATTACAGGCACTCGCCACCATGGCTAATTTTTGTATTTTTAGTAGAGTCGGGGTTTCACCATGTTGATTAGGCAAGTCTTGAACTCCTGACCTCAGGTGATCCACCTACCTTGGCCTCCCAAAATGCTGGGATTACACTGGCACATGAGCCACCATGCCCGGCCTATCTCCAACTTTTACATTGACTGGTTGAATCTCTCTCTATCCTTTCGTTCAGAGCCTGATCCAGCAGCTACTGCTGTTGCTTGCCATACTTTTCTTTGAGATTTTTCTGAAAGAATTATGCTTCCTTTGGTTACGATTTCAGTGGCACTTGTTTTTCTTTTTTTTGAGATGAAATTCTGCTCTTGTTGCCCACGCTGGAGTGCAATGGTGCGATCTTGGCTCACTGCAACTTCCGCCTCCCGGGTTCAAGCGATTCTCAAGCCTCAGCCTCCTAAGTAGCTGCGATTTCAGGCATGCGCCACTATGCCCTGCTAATTTTGTATTTTTAGTAGAGGTGGAGTTTTGTCATGTTGGCCAGGCTGGTCTTAAACTCCTGACCTCAGGTGATGCACCCGCCTCAGCCTCCCAAAGTGCTGGGATTATAGGCATGAGCCACCAGGCCTGGCCAGCACTTGTTTTTCAACCAATGCTCAAAGAGGAAGAAACTTATTTTTTGAGACAGAGTCTCTCTCTCTTGTCCAAGCTGGAGTGCAGTGGCGCAATCTGTGCTCACTGCAGCCTCTGCCTCCCGGGTTCAAGTGATTCTGCTGCCTCAGCCTCCTAAGTAGCTGAGATTACAGGCGTGTACTATTGCTTCCGGCTAATTTTTGTATTTTCAGTGGAGTTGGGGTTTCACCATGTTGGTCAGGCTGGTCACGAACTCCCGACCTTAAGTGATCCGCCCACCTCTGCCTCCCAAAGTGTTGGGATTACAGACCTAAGAAACTTTCTAAATGCTTTTCCTGCCATGACTCCCAGCACTACAGGTCCTGCTCTGCTCTCATACTGTGCTGGAAGGAGAGACCCCGATGTCCTTTTTCTGTTTCAGGATTCTAATTGCATTTTGTTATTTCTCTTTATTCTCTTATGGTTTGTAACTATTTCTGTGACTTTCCTTATGTTTTGTGACTTTGACACTTTTGAAGATTACTGATCCATTGTTTATAGGGTATGCCTCAGTTTGGATTTGTTTGATGTTTTCTCATGAATGGGGTGAGGTTATGCCTTCCTTCTCATTGTCCCATATCAGGAGATTCGTGATGTCAGTACGATGATGCTTACCTTGACTACTTGGTTAAGTTAGCGTCTTGAGAGTCTTTCTATTGTGGAGTTATTTTCTTTCCTTTTGTAGTTCATAAGTATCTTGTGGGAGATACTTGATGAGTTTGCAAACAATGTTAGAGTCTTCTCAAACTTTGGTTCTCAGTTTTAGCTTGTCTGCAAAATTTATTGCTTTTGTGGTTGCCTAACTGTGACTTTCTATTTCACTCTCTCCTTCTACATTTATTGATTGTAATTCTATGAGGAAGAGCTTTCTTTCCTCCATTTGTTTATTTATTATTCATATCACTATGGACTTGTGGGTATGTATTTTATTTTATGGGTTAAAATCTATTAACTGTCATTGTTTTGTTACTCAGATTGTTCTAGCTTTGGCCATCAGGAATTCCTTTAGGTTGATTTCTGTGTTCTTTCAAGAAGCCATCATCTTTTTTTTGTTTGAGTTGGAGTTTTGCTCTTGTTGCCCAAGCTGGAGTGCAATAGCGCAATCTCGGCTCACTGCAACCTCTGCCTCCCAGGTTCAAGCGATTCTCCTGCCTCAGCCTCCTGAGTAGCTGGGATTACAGGTGTGCGTCAGTACTCCCGGCTGATTTTTTTTTTTTTTTAATTTTTATTTTTAGTAGAGACGAGGTTTCTCCATGTTGGCCAGGCTGGTCTCGAACTCCTGACCTCAGGTGACCTGCCCACCTCAGCCTCCCAAAGTGCTGGAATTACAGGCGTTGAGCCAATTCGCCTGGCCTTTTTTTTTTTCTTTTTCTTTTTTTTAAATGAGACAGGGTGTTGCTGTGTTCCCCAGGCTGGAGTGAAGTGGCTTGATCACGGCTCGCTGTGACCTCAACCTCCCTGGCCCAAGAGATCTCCCACCTCAGCCTCCTGAGTACCTGGGACTATAGGCATGATGGGCGTGCACCACCATACGTGGCTAAATTTTTTTTTTTAGAGGAGTCTTGTTCTGTCGCCCAGGCTGGAGTGCAATGGCATGATCTTGGCTCACTGCAACCTCCACCTCGCGGGTTCAAGCAATTCTCCTGCCTCAGCTTCCAGAGTACCTAGGATTACAGGCACCTGCCATCATGCCTGGCTAACTTTTTGTATTTTTGTAGAGTTGGGGTTTCACCATGTTGCTCAGGCTGATCTTGAACTCCTGACCTCAGGAGTTCAAGATGTGAGCCACCGTGCCTGGCACGTGGATAATTTTTCAATTTTTTGTAGAGATGGTCTTACTGTGTTGCCCAGGCTGGTCTCAAACTCCCAACCTCAGTTGATCTTCCGGCCTTGGCCTCCCAAAGTGCTAGGATTACAGGCATGAGCCACCATACCTGGCTTTTTTTTTTTTCTTTTAAATAATCTATTTTTAATGTATCAGCTGCCATTGGAGCCATAGTACCAAAGTGTGATCAGAAAATTAAGCTTTTTCTTGCATGCTATTTTTTTTTTTTTGAGACGGAATCTCACTCTGTGTCAGACTGGAGTGCAGTGGCACGATCTTGGCTCACTGCAGCCTCCACCTCCCGGGTTCAAGTGATTCTTCTGCCTCAGCCTCCCAAGCAGCTGGGATTACAAGTGTGTACCACCACGCCTGGCTGGGTTTTTTTGTGTTTTTAGTAGAGACAGGGTTTTGCCGTGTTGGCCAGTCTTGTCTCGAACTCCTGACGTCAGGTGATCTGCCCTCCTCGGCCTCCCATAGTGCTGGGATTGCAGGCGTGAGCCACTGTGCTGGCCTTTTTTTTTTTTTTTTTTTTTAAACCCTTGCTCTGTCACCCAGGCTGAAGTGAAGTGGTTTGATCATAGCTCACTGCAATCTCGAGCTCCTGGACTCAAGGGATCCTCCCATTTTAGCCTCCTAAGTATCTGGGACTACAGGCACACACCACTGTGCCCAGCTAATTTTTAAAATTTTTAGAGAGATAGGGATAGAGGTCTCACTTTGTTGTCTAGTCTGATCGGAAACTCCTGGGCTTAAGCAATCCTCCTGCTTCGGCCTCCCAAAGTGGTGGGATTATAGGCCTGAGCCACTGTACTCAGCCCTTGTTTTTTTATTTTTAAGCTTTGCCAACATCTGAGTTTCCCAACAATCGTGTTCTTAATTCATGTTGATACGTTATTAGAGTTAAAAAGGATTCCTTCTTATATTGCAGATAAAAGAAGGAAGTGTGTAGAAGATTTTTTTTCTTTCTTTTTTTTTTTTTTTTTGCGCCTCAAATTTGAAAGGCCTTCTATCTATAGATTGTACTAGGACCTGCAGATCCAATGTCTTTACTCCTCATAGGTAACAATTTGATTTAGTGAGAAAATATAGGTATTTCTGTTTCTGAGTTTTGTTAACAGCAAATTGTTTAGATGGGATTAAAGGCCCCAAATGTACTCTAGTTATCTTTGTGGAACCCATGGATGAACACCGAGAGAGAGAGAGAGAGAGAGAGAGAGAGTGTGTGTGTGTGTGTGTGTGTGTGTGTATGTACGTGTGTATACTCAAACCATTGGACTCAAACTCAGATGATTCTACTGCCTCAGCTTCTTGAGTAGGTGGGATTACAAGTGTGCCACTGTGCCTGGTTTATGTTGTGTTTTAGTGGTGTTAAATCTTGAGTATCAGGTCAGTGTGATTGTTTTAGTTGGAGGAGCTAAGTTGAAATAAATATTTGGTCATCATAAGTTACAGTTCATAAGCACTTTAAAAATAATCGCTTTTCTTCAATTAACTATATATTGGCTTGGCGTGGTGGCTAATGCCTGTAATTCTAACACTTTTGGAGGCCAAGGTGGGTTGATTGCTTGAGCTCAGGAGTTTGAAACCTGCCTGGGCAACATGGCAAAACCTCATCTCTACCAAAAATACAAAAGTTAGCTGGGCGTGGTGGTATGCGCCTCTCGTCCCAGCCACTTGGGAGGCTGAGGTGGGTGGATCACTTGAGTCCAAGAGGTAGAGAGGCTGCAGTGAGTGGAGATCGTACTGCTGCACTCCAGCCTGGGTGACAGAGTGAGACCTTGCCTCAAAAAAAAAAAAAAAAAAAAAAAAAAGCTATGTATTTATCAAATAGAGTCCAGGCACAGAAAGGAAGTTTTCTTATGCTTTCAGTGCTTTCAGTGACATTGAAGGCTTTGGTCAGTTCTTAAGGGCACCAGTGTGAAATTAGTTGACGATAAGGACAATTGTGAGAAACCTCCAGTTGGTCAAATAGCCTTTGGAAACTTACTGCTTGTTATTCTTTCTAATTTTCTTGGAATATTTTGAGAGAAAAGTCATTATTCCCTTTTATTCCAGAATCATGTTAATGAGGTAGCTTAACTGCTATTCAGCTGAGGGCTCAACTGAGTGTAAAAGGACAACTGGTAATGGTAAACTGAAGGAAAGACTAGTAGAATCTTGAGAAAGAATAAGAAAAAAGAGAAGAGAAATGTTATTGTTTTGATATTACAGATTAAGCTAACTACAGTACCTGATTCTTAGCAGGTGCACAATACTTATTTAATCAATAATTAATGGAGCAAATATTTATTAACTAACATTGTATGTCTGTGCTGTCTATTGAAGAATATACAAAAGAAACCTGAGGCTGGGTGTGATGGCTCACACTTGTAATCCCAGCACTTTGATAGGGTAGACAGAAGGAGCACTTGAGCCTAGGAGTAGGAAGACCAACCTGGGCAACATAGGGAGATGCTGTCTCCACCAAAAAAAAAAAAAAAAAAAAAAAAAAAAAAAAAAAAAAAAAAATTAGCCACATGTAGTGGTGAGTCCCAGCTGTGTGGGAAGGGCTAAAGCAGGAGGGTTGCTCTAACCCCGGAGGTTGAAGCTGCAGTGAGTCGTGATCATACCACTGCACTCCAGCCTGGGTAAGAAAGAGAGCAAGATCTTCTCTTTAAAAAAAGAAAAAAAGAATGTACAGTACTCTCAAATGGAGGTAGATCAGAAAGTCAGTGAGGACTAGAGGAATAGGAAGTAGTATTTGGGCTGACTTGAAGTTGAGGGGAAGGACATCTACAGTTGAGGGAAATGGTATGGGCAGAGTTGTCAGTGGTTAGGAAATGGTGTATGGTGTTATTTGGGGTAGTCTGAAGACCCACTGGGCTAAAATAGAAAGCAGTGAATGTGCATCTGACAATTTTGGAGACCCTTTGGATATCTAACTGTATAATTGATCGTTTATTTATTTTTTTTGAGACAGGGTCTTGCTTTGTTGCCTAGGCTGGAGTGCAGTGGTTTGATCATGACTCACTGCAGCCTCAACCTCCCAGACTCATGCAATACTTCTGCCTCAACCTCCCAAATAGTAGGGACGACAGGTGGTCCCAGGTTGATATTTTGTAGAGACGAGGTTTCACTATGTTGCCTAGCCTGGTCTTGAACTCCTGGGCTCAAGCGATCCTCTGGCTCCGGCCTCCCAAAGTGCTGGGATTACAGATGTGAGCCCCTGTGCCCAGCCTAATTTTACCAAGGTTTTCCAAGGTTTTGCTGAGGTACATCCTGTCTAGAGGGAAATGGAAAGGAAAGGGTGATCGTATCATGAAAGCTATCATAAAGGAAGAAAAATAGGGATTTGAATATCTTTGATGAAAGAAGAGTTAAAATTGACTCCAGGGTTTTGAGACTAGAAAATGATGCTGTTCAATGATGTAGTAAGAAAGATGTAGGATTTAATTGTATACATCGTTTTGAGATAGTGGTCAGATAAATTCAGTTTAGGACGTGTTGGATTTGAAATGAATGAAATGTCCAATTCATTTTACAAACAAATGGAGATAACTGAAGATGTTTGGAAATGGGGAGATGGAAGTCAGATGAGCAGAAATAGTTGGAAAAACAAATCTGTGAAAATATAAGCATAATGGAGAGAGAGGGAAGAGAAAAGCATAGATTATTAGTAGTCTATGCAGTGTCTGGTTACTTGAGGAGGATGAGGAAGCTTACAGAAAAGAGGAAGAAACTGCTGAGAGGAAAGAGGAGGATCAAGGCAGCACAACCTTTAAACTATCCAGAATAGATTCCCACTGAGTTTTGTTTATGTAATTGGAGGAAGTGACATTTAATCCTTGACAGCTAGTTTTTGATTGAAGACTCTTGAGTTTTTTTTTTTTTTTTTTTTTTTTGAGTCGGAGTCTCGCTCTGTCGCCCAGGATGGAGTGCAGTGGCAGTCTCGGCTCACTGCAACCTCTGCCTCCCAGGCTCACGCCGCTTTCCTGCCTCAGCCTCCCGAGTAGCTGCAGGCACCTGCCACCATGCCCGGCCAATTCTGTGCATTTTTTTTTTTTTTTTTTAAGTAGAGATGGGGTTTTACCATGTTAACCATCATGGTCTCGATCTCCTGACCTTGTAATCTGCCTGCCTCAGCCTCCCAAAGTGCTGGGATTAGAGGCGTGAGCCACCGCGCCCGGTCTTTTTTTTTTTGGAGACAGAGTTTCGCTCTTGTTGCCCAGGCTGGAGTGCAATGGCACGATCTCAGCTCACTGCAGCCTCTGCCCTCCGGGTTCAAGCGATTCTCCCATCTCAGCCTCCTGAGTAGCTGGGACTACAGGCATGTGCCACCACGCCCAGCTGATTTTTGTATTTTTAGTAGAGATGGGGTTTCACCATGTTGGCCAGGCTAGTCTTGAATTCCTGACCTCAAGTGATCCGCCTGCCTCAGCCTCTCAAAGTGCTGGGATTACAGGCGTGAGCACCTGGCTTTTTGCGTGTTTCTCCTACAAGTCTAAAATTAGTTCTTTAGGGCTTTGGTTTGGAGAGTTACGTTTGTTTATACTTTTGCTTATTTCCTATAATCACATTTTAGAAATAAAAAAAATTTCAAAATATTTATTTATTTTTTTGAGATGGAGTCTCATTCTTTCACCCAGGGTGGAAAGTGGCACTGTCATAGTTCACTGCAAACTCCTGGGCTCAAGCTATTCTTCAGCATTAGCCTTCCAAGTGACTGAGATTAGAGGTGTGAGGCACCGCACCTGGCTAAAACATCAAAAAGATGGAAACCACTTGCTATCTCCCTAATAGGCTGCTGTTGGGGTTCTGGGCAGTAGTTATTGTGAAATCATTAATTTGAAACTGGAGTTTTCAATGAAAGATTTTCATATGCTAATCAGGAATTAGGCAGAGCATGATAAACTCCGTTACTATCCTTAGTTGATAAATTTTAAGCAGAAGAAAAGGAACTGTTTGAGTTACCTTGTCTTGGCCTCATTATTGTGGATTTTCTTTTCTTTTCTTTTTTTTTTTTTTTTTGTGAAAGAGTCTCGCACTGTTGCCCAGGCTGGAGTGCAGTGGCGCAATCTCGGCTTACTGCAACCTCTGCCTCCTGGGTTCCAGCGATTCTCCTGCCTCAGCCTCCTGAGTAGCTGGGACTATAGGCGCATGCCACTGCCAGCTAATTTTTGTGTTTTTAGTAGAGGCGGGGTTTCACAATGTTGGCCAGGATGGTCTCGATCTCTTGACCTCATGATCCGCCCGCCTCGGCCTCCCAAAGTGCTGGGATTATAGGTGTGAACCACTGGCGCCTGGCCGATGTATAATTTCTTAGACTTTTTGATATAGTGAAAATAGCTTGTGGACGATGTGTTTGTGGGGCTAAGGCATCTTGCCCACATTTGGGGAACTCCTTTGTTAGCCCAGTATTTGAACCATTGGGAGCTGGTGATTTGGCAAGCTGTTTTGTATGGAGTGTTGAACAAAGCAGAGTTGGGATACTTTCTGCCTAGATTCTAAAGAGAAGCCTGTGTTCTCGTTGTGTATTCTGACTTGATCGTTCGGTAGATGTTTGTTTGGTAGATGTTAGAGCACTGAAAGTGTGTCCTGGGCTAAGCGCTGGGGAATTAGAAATAAGACATAACCTTTGCGTTCAAGAAACTTACAGTCCTAGCCTGGGCAACATAGCCAGGCCCTGTCTCAAAAAAAAAAAAAAAAAAAAATTTAGGCTGACATAGTAACGCCTGTGCCACTGTAGTTACAGTTACGAGAGGCTAAAATGGGAGGATGGCTTCAGGCCAGGAGTTTGAGGCTGCTGTGAGCTATGATTGTGCCACTGTACTCCAGCTTTGGTGACCGAGTGAGACCCTATCTCTTAAAAAAGAAAAAAAAATTGAAGAAACTTAAAGTCCTTATTCAGGAGACAGATATGTAAGAAGGTAAAGAGAAATCAGTAAGCAGAGGGCCTGTGAGAGCTCTGAGGAGGACCACTTAGCGGGTGAGTGGGAAAAGATTGAGAGAAATGAGGGAATTCAAAGGCTTCTTGGAGAAGGGTACTCCTCTAAACTGAAACTGGAAGGATGAACAAACCATACGAAGGAGAGCAGTGGGATAAATAGAATTCCAGCCAGGAATCAGTGCATGCAGAGACTCAAGACAGTGAAAAATGACTTACCCCTTATTGGTAGAGCAAGGATTTGAAGGGTAGTGGACAGATAATCAGAGGCCACAGGAAGGGCCTTATAAACCATGCTAAAAAGCTTGAAGATCACTCAGATGACAGTGAGCAGCTGTACTGAGAAGCTGACAGTGAGAAGCCGTCAGAGCTGTAGGCTAGGGAATGACTGGTCAATTTGTGTTTTAGAAGGACCCTTCTGGAAACTGGTTAGGAGGGAGGGTTGGGTTATATGTTTGTAGTGAGTAATTCAAATCCAAGATTGATGTGTGAATTAAATTTTTTATTTAGGACTTTTAAATAGATTTTATATACTTTTCATAAGGATGACTTTTCAGATTACCTTTTTTCCTTCAGTTTTTCAAATAGGTATAAAAAAGCTTGTATCTAGGTAAATTCCCATGATTGTTCTCCAGTCTGCATTTAATATATACATGTATGTATACATATATATATATATATATATTTTTTGGAAACGAGGTCTTGCTCTATTGTCTAAACTAGGGTGCAGTGGTGTGGTCATAGCTCACTGCAGCCTTGACCTCCTGGGCTTGAGAGATCTTGTTACCTAAGCCTCCTGAGTAGCTGAGACCACAGATGTGTACCACCACACTTGGCTCATTTTTTTTTTTTTTTTTTTGGCTGGGCAGGGTGGCTCACGCCTGTAATCCCAACACTTGGGGAGGCCAAGGCTGGTGGATCACCTGAGGTCAGGCGTTCAAGACCAGCCTGACCAATATGGTGAAACCTCACCTCTACTAAAAATACAAAAAGTTAGCCAGTCATGGTGGTGTGCACCTGTAGTCCCAACCACTTGGGAGGCTGTGACAGAAAAATTGCGTGAACCCGGAAGGCGGAGGTTGCAGTGAGCCAAGATTGCGCCACTGCACTCCAGCCTGGGCGACAGAGCGAGACAGAGATGGGGGTCCCCTTATGTTGCCCAGGCTATTCTCAAACTCTTGGGCTGAAGTAATCCTCCCACCAGGGCCTCCAAAAGTGTTAGGATTATAAGTGTGTGCCACTGTGCCTGGCCTACATATTTTATTTTAGTTTTTGAGATGGAGTTTCACTCTGTTGCCAAGGCTGGAGTGCAGTGGCGTGATCTTGGGTCACTGCAGCCTCCGCCTCCCAGGTTCAAGCGATTCTCCTGTCTCAGCCTCCCGAGTAGCTGGGATTACAGGCATCTGCCACCAAGCCTAGGTAAGTTTTGTATTTTTAGTAGAGATGGGGTGTCTCTGTGTTGGCCAGGCTGGTCTCGAACTCCTGACCTCAAGTAATCTGCCCGCCTCAGCCTCCCAAAGTTCTGGGATTACAGGCGTGAGCGACTGCGCCCCGCTGGCCTATATATTTAAAAAATATATTTCTGTTTTCAGTTTCAGCCTTTGTTTATGGTTAGTGAGTGGTTAGTAGCAGGTTTGTAGTAGATTGTTTATAAGTGAGTAAAATTGAGGCGTATTGTTTTAATACTCAAATAATGAGACAATAGTGAAAGTACCTGCTCATCAAAAGGTAGGACATCTTTCATCATAGTGCTAAAGAGATACGTAGATGGAGAGATACATAGACGTATAGATACATAGCATATATCTGCATCTCCTTATTAATAGTTCAGCTAGAATTTGAAATGTTAGGTTAAATTGGCTGCCTTTGAATGAAAAAGGAACATCTATTTGTGTTCAGGGTGTAATGCTCAGATGAACCATTGGATATGAAACTAGAAAGCAGTTAGGAGGTGTTTTTCAGTTTAGTCCTTCACTGGAAACCAAAACTTTGAAAATTATTTTTGGAGGGGAGGCTACTTATGGCAGAATTCTTAAAGATGAACTACTTTTGACTCAGAAGTGAAACTGAGTTGAAAATATTCAAAACCAAAACAATAGATAATTTCATAGAATGTTGCAGGTTGTTTTGCCTTTCTGGCTCTCACAAAAAAGGTTAGTGATTGATATTGTATCTGCATATTTTCTATTCCTTTCTCTGTACTTTAGTTAATAGCATTTTGTGATTAAAAAAAATAATGCCCTTGACTTACTTTTTTTTGTTGTTATTGAAAGCAGTTTTTCCTGTGTCTGAGCATGTATAACATTAGTGGTTTACGTAGAGAGTTTGTTTATTGCAACCGGAGGCACATTCCTAGGCAAGAATGGTTTTTTAATGTTCAGTTATCCTATTTCCAGTAGGACATTTTCAGAAATGAGCAAATTCCGTTAAACCAATAACCCTGATTTTGGCGGATAAGCGCTTATACTAATTCTGCTTTGAGAAAAGAGATTGTTCATTCTACTTTAGGAACTACTAGCTAAGTCTGGTGCTTCTTAACCCTTAACTAAGAAAAATGAGGCTTGCTGACAATGGGTAGTTTTTACTGGCCTGTGAAACCCAACAGCGTGTTCAGCAATGTAAACCACAGCAGCTGTCTTTTGCTGGCTTCACTGTTGTTTGAAGTATAATGAAACTGCTTCTTGGCCAGGCTCGGTGGCTTACGCCTATACTCCCAACACTTTGGGAGGCCAAGGCGGGAGGATCACCTGAAGTCAGGAGTTCGAGACCAGCCTGGCCAACATGGTGAAATCCAGTCTCTACTAAAAATAGAAAAATTAGTGTGGTGTGGTGGTGCATGCCTGTAATCCCAGCTACTCAGGAGGCTGAGGCAGGAGAATCACTTGAACCTGGGAGGCGGAGGTTGCCCTGAGCTGAAATTGTGCCATTCATTGCACTGCAGCCTGGATTACAAGAGCAAGACTCCGTCTCAAAAAAAAAAAAAAAAAAAAGCTGCTTCTCACAAATGGCTACACCTGCTGACTCATCTTCTAGCCCCTAAACAACTATAGTATCCAGCATTACTGAATGCTGGGACTTGAGAATAAAGAGAACCAGAATCTTCTTTTTTTTTTTTATTTCATGTCATAAGTTTATTGACAAACATATCTAGTAGGCCATGAGTTAGAGTTTGATCCATTTCCAGAGGCTGTATCTCTTAAAATGCTCTTCATATCTGTTAAATGGATGAGCTGAAACATCCTTATGATTTAAGCAGTTGGTGTCGTACTATAAAGAAGGGTGCAGCAAATGCAGATCCAAAGTACAAGCACATCTTAACTAGTAACGCCCACTTGTTTTCCACTGAAAATGGCAAATACTTCCCAGGACCCTCCTCATAGTGGCTCCTACGGACCACAGAGGTTGTGAACCTCCGGGTGCTGTGGCCCAACATAACGCTGCTGGAAGCTCTGCGAAAAGCGCAGAGACGGGGGACGGATGAAATGGCGGCACCTCATCAAGACCTTGTTTTCACGACCTTGTTCCCCCGTGCTCGAGAACCAGAATCTTAGAATGTGAGAGTTAGAATGGATTATGGAAATCTTTAACTCACCTCCTTCTCAAATGGCCTCAGCTATTAAAAAGAAATGTTACTGTGGTAGCTGTCATAGTAGGTAGTTAAAAGAATGATAGTGCTATTCAGAATGCCATTAGAATCTTCTAGATGAGTGAAGATGTTTGTCTGTCTAGGAGTCTTTGAGATGTGGTATCTTTTAGCCGCCTTTCAAAAATAACACATTCTGAAAGTGACTGAAAGCTACTAGGGGCAGCACACATCTGGGCCTGCTATACACTTCAGGAGGACTGTGGGAAGAAGTAAAAATGAAGAGTGACCATTGTCCCTCAACATTTTCTAATCTAATTAGAAAATAGATTTGAGAAAGGAGGGAACTTTGGAGCATTTAGGAATCAATTTGTGATTATTTAAAAATTATTTTGGAGACAGCATATTTCTTTGTTTCCCAGGCTGGAGTGCAGTGGCTATTCACAGGTACAGTCATAGCTCCCTGCAGCCTCGAACTCCTGGCCTCAAGCCATCCTTCTGCCTCGGCATCTTGAGTTGCTAGGATGACAGAGTGTGTACATCGTGCTTGGCTTGAATGGATCTTTTACCTATGTATGATTTTGTAACATCATGCATTGGTTATTTGGAAGATTATAGGATTATGCATCAGTTATTTTGAAGGTAATTGTTCATTAAGTTATGTAAATTTTCCAAATGTTGATATATTTTTTATATGGCATAAAATCATGTTATTAATAGCTGATATCACTATGATCTTATAAGGAGAGTATTTTGGGAAGCTCTCTGGGTCATGGTAGTAGATACCAGCTTACTGTGACTTGTAACGGCTGGAAAGGTAATTGAAGTTGCATTAGGAAACAGTCTGGGAGTTGAAGGGAAATGGATTTTACTTTTATAAAAAAGTTTTATGTTGAAGGCCCTGTAGGGGGCATTTTATTTTTCTGGTTGCTTTTTTTTAGTGTTAGCACGTTTGATTCCATCTAAGGAGTACGTAACCAAAGGTAGATGGCCTTTTCAAATCTGTGAACCCAAAGATTTAAAAAAAAATTTATTTGCTTTTATTTTATTATTTTATAGAGACAGGGTCTCGCTCTGTTGCCCAGGCCGGAGTACAGTGGCATCATCTTGGCTCATTGCAGCACCGACTTTCCAGACTCAAACTATCCTTCTGCCTCAGCCTCCAGAGTAGCTGGGACTGTAGGCATGTGCCACCATGCTCAGCTAACTCTTGAATTTTTTTGTAGAGATGGGATTTCACCATGTAGCTCAGGCTGTTCTCAGACTCCTAAGTTCAAGCAATTCACCTGCCTTGGCCTCCCAAAGTCTTAGGATTATAGGCTTGAGCCACCATGCCTGGCCCGAAGAAATTTCTGTGATGGAATGTATAGTGTACTTCTGAGCTTGTCTGCTTTTTTTAGGTGCTTGGTTCCCTGTCAGTTATAAATCTGGGAGTCTTTAGAACTTCTTTTGAGCCTTTTAATCCCTCCATTCTCCAATCTAAAGCTAGACCTCATAATTGTCTGATTAGAGTCCTGGATCAGTCTTACCTCATGGAATTGGTTTCAGTTTTTCCCTAGGCTTAGTTACTGTCTTCTTTTGTTTGAATTTAAGTCTGTTTTACTAAACTAGTATCTAGAGTGAGATAGGGACTAGGATGAATCTCTTTCCAAGTGGAGTGGGTGATGTAGTTTGATCTAGGAGTTTGTTTCTTGTGGCCCTAGGTGATGTAACAGAAACTGGACTGTTGTATTATATTTTGTTAGTATTCTAAGAGATTTTTTTTAACATACATTCAAGGGTTACCTTGAAATTAGCCCTGCTTTTTTTTTTATTTAATACAATTTGCTTTTATAGAATTATACTTTGAAAGTTGGTATTCAAATAAAGTCCTGATCTCATGTCATCTTTCATGATAGTAAACCTTTTGAAACATGCTAAAGGCCTAGTAATATGACGTTGGGCAAATTACAGGCTATATAGGCATTGAAATACTATATAACCATTAAAAATGTTACAGAAACATTTACTGATATAAAAAAGTGCACATTTTCTCTGTGGAAGTTAGTTAAAAATAGCATGTATATTCAAATTTTATTTAAATACATTAGGAAAAGGTGCTTGATTATACAGCAGTGTTCATGTGGTTACTGGTTGGTGGTGAGATTAGGTCATTTGATTTCTTTCTGCAATAAGTAATATTTTTTTTAACCATGTTATTGATTGATTGATTGATTGATTGATGGAGTCTCACTGTGTTGCCCAGGCTGGAGTGCAGTGGTATGATTCTGGCTCACTGCAACCTCCGCCTCCCGAGTTCAAACAATTCTCATACCTCAGCCTCCCAAGTATCTGGGATTACAGGCGCGTGTCACCATGCCCAGCTAATTTTGTATTTTTAGTAGAGATGGGATTTCACCATATTAGCCAGGCTGATCTCGAACTCCCGACCTCAGGTGATCCACCCGCCTCGACCTCCCAAAGTGCTGGGATTACAGGTCTGAGCCACCGCACCCGGCCAGTTATTTTTATAATTAGCAAATTAAAGCTACTTCTATTTTGGAAAATGAAAACAAGTTAAAATTTGACTCTCCGTGAACTCTCATTCAGCAAAGATTAAATTACGTTATTTTAAGACAGTGAAGAGGAATTTAAAATGCATTTAGATTTTCAACAGAAATAAGGGAGTTTTTGTTGTTATTGTTAACTATTAGTTGAGTAGAAGCTAAACTCGTTAAGCATTGTGTTCCCCATTCTGATTAATGTTGGTTTTACCATAGAATCAGTATAGTGCCGATCTCACATTGTGATGAATTAGGTTTCCTCAAATTTTTCATGATGCTATGAAAAACGGTTTAAAGTGCTTAAGTATAGGCATCTTTTTTTTTTTTTAAACCTTATTTTAAATGACATGGCATATTATTGCAACATTTTTTATGATGCCTGCTTCATTGTTATTTTTGTTAAAGAGTTTCCATTTTAAAAGTCCTTTGCCATCTTGTCCTTACTGTCCTGGCTTTCATCTGGGACTGCAGCAGGGCTGAGCCAAAAATGGCTGCTGCAGCAGCAGGGGCGGGCATAGTATAGGACTTGGCTTCTGTGGTTCCTGTGAAGACGCAGGAAGAGAAGCTTGGGGAGAATGCCTTGACTCGGGATTCTCTTAATGGTTGTGGCCACAAGAATTGGGCTTTTCTTGTGGAAGAATTTCCATACTGTAGATTCTGCTGTTTGGAGGGAATGACACTGAGTATTGGGATTTACAGCATTAGTGGGGGACCCACCCATTCTCTGCAGTAGAAGAAATCTTAGCTGATGCTGTCATTCACTGAGCAGGATTGGCTATTTTCAGAAAGCAGCAAGGCTTACCTGTCTGTGTCAGTTGATGACAGATACATGTCCAGAATGATGGTGATTTCTAGCTTGGTGGGTGAATGTACTTAAATGCAAATTATCTCTCAGGGATGGAGTGGGTGGCATATAGTAGAGGATTAAAAAGGTCTTCCCTTTCGTGCAGCTCGTGTGAGGATTACTGTTCCATATAAAAAATCTGCTTGGTACGTTAAGGTGAGAGATGGGGAGTGGTTTGAGTAGAGAATTAAAGTTGCTGTATGTGCTCTTTGGGCCACTCTCCAAGAGGAAATACACTGCCATTTGGATGGGGTGAGTTTGTGCCTGAGTTCCAGTCCTTTCTGCCTGTGACTAGAGATAGGCATGATGTAAAAACACCAGGATCTGCTGCTTAGCAACCAGTAAAATACCGTGTATCTAGATAGGCAGTAACACAGTACTTCATTCATTTCTCTTTCAGTGTGATGAAGAGAAAAGGCTTTTTTGCTTAAGAAACAGAAAAACCCCCGTTCTCTAGGAAAGCCATATGTAATCATTGTGGAAAATACAGGAAAAAAAAAGAACAAGTTTACTCATAACTCTAACTCATTGATGTATTTTGATAAATTTCGTTGAAGGAATTTTTTGTTTATATATTATACATATTTTTGTACATATTTATGTACACATGAGTTGGCATATATGTGTTTATATGTATACACACATTTGCGTAGCTGCAAATCATACTGTAAATGTAACTGTGTATTATTTTTCCTATTTTAACATATTGATATATTAACATTTGTTTCTTTCTTTTTTCTAGAGGTAGAGTCTCTGTCGCTTAGGCTGGAGTACAGTGGCATGATCATAGCTCACTCTAACCTCCAGCTCCTGGGCTCAAGCTATCCTCCTGCCTCAGCTTACCCAGTCGCTGGGATTGCAGGCATGAGCCACCTTAACTGGCCAGTATAGTCACATTTCAGTAAACATTTTGAAGGCATCTTTAATGGCTTTATAATATTAGATACATGACCGTGCCACAATTTACTGAAAACACATTCCTTATTGTTGGATTTTTGTTTTTTTTTTTTCTTTTTTTGACATGAGGATCTTGCTGTGTTTCCTAGGCTGACTTTGAACTCCTGACTATCCTCCCACCTCAGCCTCTCAAGTTGCAGGGATTACAGACATGCACCATTTACTCGATTTTTAAGTTAACAGTTTGCTATTGAAAGGAGTGCTGAGACCAGGCAGGGTAGCTCATGCCTGTAATAACCAGTTTGGGAGGCCAAGGTAGGCAGATTGCTTTAGGCCTAGGAGTTCAAGACCAACTTGGGCAACATAGCAAGACCTTGTATCTATGAAATTAGAAAAAAATTAGTGAGGCCTAATGGAGTGTGCCTGTAGCCGTGGCTACTTGGGATGTTGAGCTGGGAAGATTGCTTGAGCTCAGGAGTTTGAGGCTGCAGTGAGTTATGATTGTGCTATTGCACACTCCAGCTTGGGTGACAGAGTGAGACTCTTCTCTTAAAAAGAAAAGAAAAAAAGGAATGCTGGAAACCATCTTTGTGCATAATGCTTTTCAGTATTTTAGATACTTCCTTAGTAAAAGTAAAAATTACTGAGTCAACAGGTGTGAACACTAGGAAAATTGATCTATATTACCAGATACGAATTTTCACTTTACCTGCAGTGTACCCTAGTGCCTGTTACATTTTTAAAATTGTTTTTATTGATACATAATACATGTACATATTTTCAGGTTCTGCTCTTTTTATCAGCATTAAATATTGCAGTCTTTCAGTTTTTGTTTGTTAGGTGAAAATGATAGACGATTTTAGTTTGCATTTCTTTCATTACTTGTAAGGTTTATTTTTTCTCCCTTGTTTACTAGGTTTATTTATTTATTTTTTTTGAGACGGAGTCTCACTCTTTCGCCCAGGCTGGAGTGCAGTGGCTGGATGTCCGCTCACTGCAAGCCCTGCCTCCTGGGTTCACGCCATTCTCCTGCCTCAGCCTCCTGAGTAGCTGGGACTACAGGCGCCTACACCACACCAGGCTAATTTTGTTTTTGTATTTTTAGTAGAGAGGGGGTTTCACTGTGTTAGCCAGGATGGTCTCGATCTCCTGACCTCGTGATCCGCCCGCCTCAGCCTCCCAAAGTGCTGGGATTACAGGCGTGAGCCACTACGCCCGGCCATTTATTTCCTGTTTGGGAAATTATTTGTTCATATCCTAGGCTCATGTATTTTTTGAGATTTTGGTTTAGGTTCAAAATTTAGCAAAGGCTGGGCGCGGTGACTCACGCCTGTAATCCCAGCACTTTGGGAGGCCGAGGAGGGCGGATCATGAGGTCAGGAGTTTGAGACCAGCCTGGCCAACATTAGTGAAACCCCATCTCTACTAAAAATACCAAAAATTAGTCAGGTGTGATGGCAGGCACCTGTAATCCCAGCTACTCAGGAGGCTGAGGCAGGAGAATTGCTTGAACCCGGGAGGCAGAGGTTGCCGTGTGCTGAGATTGCACCATTGCCCTCCAGCCTGGGCGACAGTGTGAGACTCTGTCTCAGAAAAAAAAAAAAAAAAGAAAAAAAAACTTAGCAAAATAATGCATGTGTTTTATAAATAATACAAATTATATAGATTTATTTATTTATTTATTTTTTGAGACAGAGTCTTGCTCTGTTGCCAGGCTGGAGTGTAGTAGCATGATCTCAGCTCACTGCAGCCTCCGCCTCCCGGGTTCAAGAGATTCTCCTGCCTCAGCCTCCTGAATAACTGGGATTACAGGTGCCTGCCACCATGCCTGGCTAATTTTTTGTATTTTTAGGAGAGACGGTGTTTCACTATGTTGGCCAGGCTGGTCTCGAACTCCTGACTTCGTGATCCACCCGCCTCGGCCTCCCGAAGTGCTGGGGGATTACAGGTGTGAGCCATTGCACCTGGCCAATTATATAGATATATACCTTCATATGATGTATTTTAAAATAGGAAAAACTCTTTTCACTTATACTTTCATGATTAAAGGTTATCACAGTTGACAGTTTGGTGTGTCTGTTCTTACCTTTTTATATGCATTTACATATAAGGAGAAGAAGAGGGAGAGAGAGAAAAGCAGAGGTTTTAGAGGATGGACTGGAGCTGGGCTTTGGTTTGTGTCCTGACTGCTGGAAATGTGAAGTATCACCTTGGTGGATTTGGAGTCCCAGCTCTCTTGATTTAGTGCTGTGTGTCTTGGGAAAGCGATTTAACCTGTTTGTGCCCTAGTATCCTTATATTTACAGAGAGTGGTAGTTACAGACTCTGGTGTCTTGAGTTCTGAGGATTAAATGAGTTAATACATTTAGAATGCTTAAAATAGTACCTGAGAACCAGTGTTATATAGTAAAATAGGTATAGTAGTTGCTGTTAATATTATTATTGTATTACATTACTGTGTAAAAGGAATGTAAGTAGGATTATACTGCCCATGCTTAGTGTCTCCTTATTTATGTATCATATAAATCTTTGCCATGTCAATACATACAGACCATTGTGTAGTCTAGTTGTACTATTATTTTTTTCCTATTTGTGGATATTAATGTAGTTTTTAATGGATATTTTGGTATTAAAGTTGTAGTGCATATCCTTGTACATATATATCTTTGTGTGTATGTATTTTAGTAGAATGGAGTCCTGTAAATAGAATTGCTGAATTGAAAAGTATGTAAATAAAAGAGCAACAACTTGACAGTCACTTTTTCAATACTAAGAACTTTTCTTTCTGCTGCTTTTTTGGGGGCTAGCAGTTGTACCTTATTTTATGACTTTAAACAATTTTTTTGAGAAGAGTCTTGCTCTGTTGCCCAGCCTGGAGTGCAGTGGCATGATCATGGCTCACTACAGCCTTGACCTCCCTGGCCAAAGTGATCCTCCCACCTCAGCCCTCCAGATAATTAGGACCGTAGGTGTACGCAGCCATGCTCAGCTAATTTTGTTTATCTTTTGTAGAAATGAGGTCTCACAACGTTGAACAGGCTCGTCTTGGACCCCTGGGTTCAAGCAGTCTTCCCTCCTTGGCCTCCCATGTTTTATGACTATTAATCACGAGTCTTTTCAAATATACTAATTTGAAATTTAATAAACCTTTTTACTGTGCACCATCTCTCTCCTCTGGGAGATCTCCTCTTTGTTCTTTACTTTGTTAATGTATGGTAATTAGTAGTTTCTATTCATAGTTATGAATGAAGGATGAGGTCTTCCAATAATTTGTTTTTGGTTGTCTGTAGGGAATTCAAATAATTTTTTTAAATGAATATATTATTTAAAAAAGTGGAAATACCTATGTTAATTCATGGTACGTTTGTATTATGGTCAGTTTTTTATGTCTGCATACTATTTATGTTTTGTGGAGTGGAGTTTCTTATACAGAATATTTTCCAAATATATTTTAGTTGTGATTTTGGACCTATATCATCTCCTCAAAAAAATAGATACTGTGAGGTGGAAATCCTGAAATTTCTTCCTTTTTTTTTTTGAGATGCATTCTCACTTTTGCCCAGGCTGGAGTGCAGTGGCATGATCTCTGCTCACTGCAACCTCTGCCTCCTGGGCTCAAGCGATTCTCCTGCCCCAGCCTCCAGAGTAGCTGGATTACAGGCACCCGCCACCACGCCTGGCTGATTTTTGTATTTTTAATAGAAATGGATTTTTGCCATGTTGGCCAGGCTGGTCTAGAACTCCTGACCTCAGGTGATCTGCCTGAGACTGATCTGCCTCAGCCTCCCAAAGAGCTGGGATTATAAGCGGGAGCCACTGCACCCCACCCAAATCCTGAAATTTCTGAAATAACTATCTTTAGGTAACTTACTAGCTTTTGAAGAGTTCAAGTTTGCCTTTTATTAGTTAATGCATTGATAGTAGTAGTATTTTATAGACTTTCTTGTGTGAAATGAAAAGCTCCTTGTGACTATTAATTTTTCTTATTCCAGTTATTGAATTACTGTTGTCACCATCTAATATGTAATTTTATTTATTTATTTTTGAGATGGAGTTTTGTTCTTGTTGCCCAGGCTGGAGTGCAATGGCGTGATCTTGGCTTGCTGCAACCTCCGCCTCCCAGGTTCAAGCAATCCTCCTGCCTCAGCTTCCCTAGTAGCTGGGATTGCAGGTGCCCACCACCATGCCTGGCTACTTTTTTTTGTAATTTTAGTAGAGACTGGCCATGTTGCCAGGCTGGTCTCGAACTCCTGACCTCAGGTTATCCACCCGCTTTGGCCTCCCAGAGTGCTGGGATTACAGGTGTGAGCCACCGTGCCTGGCCAATTTTAATATTTTTTAAATATAAAATTGCCTCTCTGATTTGCATATTGTTAGTTATTGAAATTAACTGTTAATAACCATATGTTTGCCCTTCATTTACTTTACTTTATAAAAGTTCTTGAGACAGGGTCTTGCTCTATTGCCCAGGCAGGAATTCAGTGGTGCAGCCCTGGCTCATCTCAGCTTCAACCTCCTGGGTTCAAGTGATTTTCCTGCCTCAGCCTCCTGATTAGCTAGGACTACAGGTGCACACCATTGTGCCTGGCTAATTAAAAAGTTTTTTTTTGTAGAGACTGGGTCTCACTATGTTGCTCAGACTGGTCTGCGATTCCTAGGCTCAAGTAATCCTCCAACCTCTACTCCTGAATTTTTTTTAGTTTTGGAGACAGAGTCTCACTGTGTTGCCCAGGCTGGAGTGCAGTGGCACTATCTTGGCTCACTACAGCCTCAAACTCCTGGGCTCAGTTGATCCACCTGCCTCAGCTTTCTATGTAGCTAGAACTGCAGTCCTGTGCCCACTACAATCAGCTAATTTAAAAAAAAATTAAAAATATTTTTGGTAGCGATGAGGTCTTGCTCTGTTGCCCAGACTGGTCTCAAATATTTGGCCTCAAGTGATCCTCCTGTGGTGGCCTCCCAAAGCACTGGGATTGCAGATATGAGCCACCACACCCAGCCCATTTACTGTAATTTTTAACCTGTGAGAATTTTGTGATATTGACTAGATTTTGTCGTAGAGATTTGTATGTTACCAAATTTTATTCCTAATATACTGGATAACTAAATGGTTTTGGTGAGACTTTACCATTCACACTTGAATATTTATGTTTTCCTTAAGGGAAATCACAATGTATATAAGTTTTTAATTTTGATTCAAGTGAATTCCATTTGATAAAACACGTAGCATAGCTGGGTGTGGTGGCTCAAACCTGTAATCCCACTGAGTTGGGGGCAGTGTGGAAGTATCCTTTGAGGCTACGTGTTTGAGACCAGCCTGGGAACCACAGTGAGACCCTGACACTTTGTAAAAAAAAAAAAAAAAGGCATCAAATAAACTGGACACTTTAAGAGATATATTGGTCAGGATCATTGGGTTTAGAAGATAGAGCAAAACCTGAGAGTTAAACCCTAGGGTTTTTTTTTTTTTTTGAAGCTCTGGTTCTACTTGAAGTAGTCATGTGATCTTTGGCACTTCTCTTAATGTAACATCTTGGAACTTGGTTTCCTTGTCTATATGAGAGAGTTGATGATACCTTACAAGTTGTTCTGAGGATTACATGAGCCCTCTATGCAAAATACCAAATACATTGATAGAGATATGGTTGGTACTCAAGAAATAATGGCATATTTTTTTTTTCTTGCTATGTAGGCTAGTCTCTTAACTCCTGGGCTCAAGCAATCCTCCCACCTTGGCTTCCCAAAGTGCTAGAATTACAGGCATGAGCCACCATGCCTGGCCAGGAAACAATGCTATTATTATTCTAGCCAGCATAAAACAAAACTCATTTCCTGGAGAATTAGACTGTTTAACAAGGCACACGCTTATCAGTACGTGCTTTACCTCTTCTAGTGTTCTGCTGTGTTGATATTAGTGACCAAGATCTGCATAGTTTGAAAACCCTCTGTTTCAAGGATTAGAAGATAGAAACCTTATGAGAAAGAAATCTGGCCTGGTAAAATGCGTCTTCATGGGCTTTTTGAAAGATGGGACTCATTCTTTGTCTTTTAATGGTTTATTTATTATAATCTATTGAAATTTACTTTATGACCTGAGACAAAGCCATTTTACTATTTAGGCACAGTTTAACATGGTTAAACCTGTCTATTACTCAGAGTGTACCAAGGTGCTTTTATTTCTCAAGAGTTCTGTTGTATTTCATCCGTAAAAATGATTGAAGCAGGGTCAGGAACCAGTGGCTCATGCCTGTAAGTCTAGCACTTTGGGAGGCCAAGGTGGGAGGATTGCTTGAGACCAGCCTAGGCAACATAGCGAGACTCCCATCTCTGCCAAAAAAAAAAAAAAAGAAAAAAAAAGAAAAGATGGGTGTGGTGGTGTCCTCCTGTAGTGTTTATAGTCCTGGCTACTCAGGAAGCTGAGGTGGGAGGTTCCCTCAAGGGGATCCCTCAAGATTGAGGCTAGGGTAAGTTATGATTGTGCCAGCGCACTTTAGCCTGCACAGCAGTGAGACTCTGTCTCCAAAATAAATAAATAAATAGATTGAAGCAGATAACTGTTATGGGAGAGATGTTATCTCCCAAAGATTACCCATAGATACTTGGAATTAATTTTTGGAGCTCTATTTTGACTATCAGAGCTCTCTTAAAACATGAAATTGCTTGCAGCAAAAAAATGGAAGCCGGGGGGTGGGGCGGGGGGGACATGAAATTGCTTCATTTTGTTATTTGCTTTCTTAAAAATATTTTGGATCTGGCATAGTGTCTCATGCATATGAACCTTGAGGCCAGGAGTTCGAAACGGGCCACAGCAACTTAGGGAGACCTCATTTCTTTTATAAATAAATTTTTTCTTTTTTTGGAGACAGTCATGCTCTGTCACCCAGGCTGGAGCGCGGTGGCATGATCTTGGCTCATGGCAGCCTCCGCCTCCTGGGTTCAAGTGATTCTGGTGCCTCAACCTCCTGAGTGGCTGGGACTACAGGCACGTACCACCACACCCAGCTAATTAAAAAAATATTTTTAGTAGAGATGGGGTTTTGCCATGTTGGCCAGCCTGGTCCTAAACTCCTGGCCTCAAGTGATTTGCCCGCCTCGGCCTCCCAAAGTGTATAAATAAAAAATTTTCAAAAATATTTTGTATGTTTAATAATTGTTTGTTATAATGAAATTTATTTTGTGCTAAAGAAGAAATACATGTATCTTACTGTACATTATAGACATACATTAGTAAATGGAATTCCCTGTAGTTTCACACCTCCTTGGTTAACTGTTTGAAGTCTTTCTCCAGACTTTCTATGCCTATTACAACATTTTAAATTTTAACTAAAAAATGTTGTATACTGTTTTGTAGTATTCTTTCTTAGTTATACTGTTTTATAGTTTTCTTTTTCTTTCTCTTTTCTTTCTCTTTCTATCTCTCTCTCTTTCTCCTTCTTCCTTTCCTTTGCTTTCCTCTCTTTCTCTCTCTTTCCCCCCTCCCCTTTTCTCCCCTCCCTTCCCCTTTTCTCCCCTCCCCTTCCCTCCTTTATTTTTTTCATTTCTTTCTTGACGGATTCTTACTCTGTCGCCCAGGCTTGAGTGCAGTGGCGCGATATTGACTCACTGCAATCTCCGCCTCCTGGGTTCAAGTTATTCTCCTGCCTCAACCTGCCTCAACCTCCCTAGTAGCTGGGATTACAGGCGCCTGCTACCACACCTAGCTAATTTTCGTATTTTTAGTAGAGACAGGGTTTCATCATGTTGGTCAGACTGGTCTCGAACTCCTAACCTCAAGTAATCTGCCTGTCTTGGTCTCCCATAGTACTGGGATTACAGGCATGAGCCACCACACCCAGCCTACTTTTTCTTTTTAATGTAATTTCTATAGTAACAGTTTTATGTTTCAGTAATAGATATCTATTTCCATTTTTTGGAAATGACTAGAATTACGGATGCTGCTTAATTTATTTTTATTCAATTCTTTCTAATCTACTTGGGTTATTTCTGTTTTTCTTATGTTATGAACCATGCTGCACTTAACGTTTTTATACAACTTCTTTTACTTGAACGGATATTTTTTGGGATAAATTATAGAAGTAGATCAAAATGTATGAAGGGAAGTATGTCAGAGTAGGAAGTAGGTAAAAAGGTTGTGGAAATTAAGTGTTAGCTATTATGAGTTTTAGATGGTTTGGTTCCTGGTTCCATTTAGATCTTTATTGTTTTTCTTCTTTTTTGTTTGTATTTACTTTGTATTATTTTGCTTTGTAGCATGTATTCTAGTTAGCCACTTAAAAAAATGTAATTTTGGGGGAGCTAGGGTCTCACTCTGTCACTTAGGCTGGAGTGCGGTTATACGATCTCAACTCACTGCAACTTCCACCTCCCAGGCTCAACCAATTCTCCCACCTCAGCCTCCTGAATAGCTGGGACCGCAGGCACATGCTACCACACTGGCTAATTTTTGTATTTTTGTATTTTTTTTTTTTTTTTTGTAGAGTGGGGGTTTCATCATGTTGCCCAGACTGGTCTCAGACTCCTGGGCTCAAGCAATACACCCACCTCGACCTCCCAAAATACTGGGATTACAGGCGTGAGCCATTATGCCTGACCATTAGCCACTTTTAGAATCCTAATATATGTTTTTTTCCCTGAGACGACGTCTAACTGAGTTGCCTAGGCTGGCCTTAAATGCCCGGACTCAGTGTTCCTCCCACCTCAGACTCCTGAGTAGCTTTATGTTTCAGTAATACATATCTATCTCCATTTTTTGGAAATGACTGAGATTACAGGCACATGGCACTGTGCCAGGCTAAATTCTCTTTGTAACAAAATTAGGGTACTATTATTATCTTGAATCCTTGGGTGGCACTGGTTAGCATTTTTTTTTTTTTTTTTTTTTTTTTTAGAGACAGGGTCTTGCTCTGTTGCCCAGGCTGGATGGAGCACAGTGGCACAGTCACAGCTCACTGCATCCTCGATTTCCCAGACTCAAGCGATTCTTCTACCTCAACCTCTCTGGTAGCTGGGACTACAGGCCCACACCACCACGACTAAGTTATAAAAATTTTTGGTAGAGTCAGGGTCTTACTACGTTGTGCAGGCTAGTCTTGAACTCCTAGGTTCAAACTGTCTTCCTGCCTTGGCTTCCCAAAGTGTTGGGATTACAGGCATGAGCCACTGTGCCTGGCCTAATTAAAAAATTTAAAAAACCTTTTTCTGTTCCCTGTACCATTTCTCTCCTACAGGGTGGAATCTGCTTTTTGTCTTTGTTTCTTCACTTCTTAATGTAAAATAGAAAACATACTGTAGTATTATAATCACTAAGTAAGCAGGATCTTGTTTTTTTCTCTTGGTAGGAAGAAAAACACAAAGTTCTTTTGAAATAAAAATCTTTTTCCACACTTTTTTTTTCATACGTAGAACTACACACACACACACACACACACAGAAAGAAAAAAATATTTTTCTCAATTAGAAATGGTAATGTTCAATTCAAACACACATGCTGTCTCACAGCTTTTCTTCTTCTTTCAGTGTGTTGTAGATTGTTCTGTAACATGACACAGAAAGAGAAACAGTTTGGTGAGTAGTTAAGAACCCCAGTTAGAGTTGGTTGACACCTCTTCATTTATGTAGTATGACCTTGGGCAGACTGCATTGCTGCTATGCACTGGGGTTTTCTGTTTTGAAATACGGGAATTATAATTGTTCCTAGGATTTTTTTGAGGGTTAACATTGACTTGTGAAGTTCTTAGAACAGTTGGTTCAAGATATTTAGCTGAATAAATATAAACTGTAATGTAATGATTATAACTTTCTCATTTAAAAAATATACATATATGTTATGGATTTATCACATTCATTAAGTCATTCTCAAATTGATGTGCAGAACACTTTATTTTAGAACACCTTATTTTTCCCTTAGATGCTTTCAAAGTGATAGTTGGTTTTTATTTTAGTAACTGGTAACAAGTCTTATTTTGCTCTTAATTCCTTGAGTGAAGAACTTAATTGAAGCTTCAGAGCATTTATAAAATAGGGAAGTAATTAATTGCTTTTCATTCCTAACCCTGGATATGTCTGCTTTTCTCAGGTTCTATTTTGTATAGTTTTTACAATATAGTCTTGTTTTCAAATAGTAGCCTTCATATCAGCCATTGCTGAAAACTGCTTACTTTAATTTTATCTTTTTATAACCTGCATAAATAATTTCGCCAAGGCCAGGTGTGGTGGCTCAGGCCTGTAATCCTAGCACTTTGGGTGGCCAAGACAGGCGGATCAAATGAGGCCAGTTCAAGACCAGTCTGGGCATATGGTGAAACCCTGTCTCTAATAAAAATACAGAAACTAGCCATGCGTGGTGGTGCATTCCTGTAGTCCCAGCTATTTAGGGGGCTGAGGCAGGAGGCTCACTTGAACCCAGGAGGTTGAGGTTGTTGTGAACCGAGATCGTGCTACTGCACTCCAGCCTGGGCAATAGAACAAGACTCTGTCTCAAAAAAAAAAAAAAAAAAAAAAAAAAATTGCCCATGCTACTGGGACCTTCAATTTCAGTGAAAGGAAGAACATTTTATTGTTCCTATGCTGTTGTTTCTGTAGGTTATTCCCTTCTTTGCTATTGGAAAATCAGTTTCATAATGATTTTGTTACTGTGTTGGTTATCCACAAATGTCTAGAGAATATTATATTTTCCTGAGAAAGACACATTATGACATACTCTTATAGAGAGAAGACAGACTGAGCTAAATCTGGAGAATGTTTTTAAGAATGTAAGAAATGTTTGCTAAATTTGTAAATCACTGAGCAAAGTTCGTTAATATTTTCATTAGACTTGGGTGACCCAAGTAAGGAATCCTTTACATTTTTTTCTAATGGAAGAAAATACTATCTTAATTAGGATGATTCTAGGGATGTGGTAAGGCTAGGATAGTTGTACTCAGTGCTGGCTGTTGGAGTCAGTTTTGTAGTTTAAATTATATAAACCAGGGTGGGTCTGTAGTCCTAGCTACTCAGGAGGCTGAAGCAGGAGTTTGGCTTGAGGCCAGGTGTTCAGGGCTATCTTTTGCGATGATCGTGGCTGTGAAGAGCCACTGCATTCTATGTTGGCAACATAGTGAAACCCATCTTAAAAAAAAATTAAACAGACCTGAATCAGATTTTGCAGCTTGAGTTTTAGATATACCATTTAGTTAAGACCCCTGGCTTAGAGAATTAGGATGCTCAGTAGTGAGTTCATTTAGGTCTTATATGTAATATAAAGGATATTAAATTGGTATTTGCCTTGTTATTTGCACAATATCTTTTTCGAAAGCTTTGAGTTACCAGTATGATGCTGATTGTTGGATTTAGAGCCTATCGTTTCTTAAGCTTTTTTTTGTTTTTTTCCGAGACAGGGTCTCACTCTGTCACCCAGACTGGAGTGCAGTGGTGAGATTGTAGCTTACTGCTGCCTCAAACTCCTGGCCTCGAGCAATTCTCCTGCCTCAGCCACCCAATGTTCTGGGATAACAGGTGTGAACCACCACACCCAGCCTTCTTGTGAAGATTTTTGGCTTGTCATGATCCAGAAATAAGTTGATTATTTCTCAGTGGATATATTCTTTTAGTTTCTTTTCTAGAGTAATAGTATAAACAGGGTTTGGTGTATGAGTAGAGGAAGATGTTTTTTCCCTTTGAAGTGGATTTGTTTTGGGACCTGATAAAGTGCAAACCAAGCATGTTGTACTTGACACCTTCTTAGAACTTGGAATATTTCATTACCAGTTATCTAATTGGTCAAAGTTAGAAACTAAGCTGGGCACAGTGGCTCATGCCTGTAATCCCAGCATTTTGGGAGGCCAAGGCAGGAGGATTGCTTGAGCTCAGGAGTTTGAGACCAGCTTGGGCAACATAGTGAGAGCAAGTCTCTACAACAAATTAAAAAAAAAAAACATTAGCCTGATGTGGTGGTGCACACCTATAGCCCTAGCTACTCAGGAGGCTGAGGTATGAGGATTGCTTGAGCCCAGGAGGTCAAGGCTGCAGTGAACTGTGATCACACCACTGCACTCTAGCCTGGATGGCAGGGTGAGACCTTGTCTGAATAAACAAAGCAAAAAAAAAAAAAACCCAAATTAATGGGCAATGATAATATTTAGCTCTTTTTTCACATTAGGAAGTGAGGTTTTTTTTTCTTTATTTTTTTGAAATAGTCTTACTCTGTTGCCCAGGCTGGAGTACAGTAGTGCGATCTTGGCTCAGTGCAACCTGTGCCTCCCAGGTTCAAGCGATTCTCCTGCCTCAGCCACCCGAGTAGCTGTGATTACAGGCGTGTTGCCATCATGCCTGGCTATATTTTTAGTAGAGACGGGGTTTGGCCATGTTGGCCAGGCTGACCTTGAACTCCTGACCTGAAGTGATCTGCCTGCTCAGCCTCCCAGAGTGCTGGGATTACAGGTGTGAGCCACTGCGCCCCACCGGACATCTTGATATTAAGATCATTCTTATTTCCTTTGGTTTGGTCTGTGCCGAACCTTCTCAGCCATGTACAACCTCCTTGGTTTGGGGAAGGAGGGCTTAGGAATTCTCTCTTTTTTGTTTGGAGTGAACTTGAGGATTTTTTACTCTTGCTCTGTTCCACGTTTTTTTCAGGTCACTCTTGAGGAACTTGGGTCATTGTGATTCATATACCTATTTTGAGTTATTTTTCATGACTTCTTTCTAGACAGTGAAGAGCCAGAGCTCTGACTTTTAGCTTCAGGGGACTGATTCTATAAATATGGATGGACAGGTAATTTAAATGGATTGCATTAATACAGTTAATGGTGTTTCCAGGATGTTTTGAAATTTTCCCCTCTGTGTTTCCTATGAAAAGAGCTTAGGTTTGATGTTGTGGTCTGACTTTGATGAACTGTGTTAACTGGGCTATTTCTAGTGTAATTAATGCAAAACGAGGAGGAACAGTTTTACTCCATATCGGTTAATTCAGAAAAGTAGAGTTGTGGTTTTAATTTGTTGAGTTAATGAGTGTCATTGTCAAACCATAAACGTGCCCAAGGTAATTAGGATTCTGAGAGTGTAGGTCTTTTCTTTGTTTGCTTTTTAAAAATATAACATTTAGATTTAGTTATGGATTACTTTAGCTAGTTATTTTTGAAGTTTCAATCTGGGATTCACATTTAACTATCTTTTTTTTTTGGAGACAGGGTCTTCTGTTGCTTAGACTGGAGTGCAGTGGCGCCATTGTAGCTCACTGCAGCCTTGACCACCAGGCTTAAGTGATCCTCCCACTTCAGCTTCCTGAGTAGCTGGGAGTACAAGTGTGCACCGCCATGCCTGGCTATTATTGTTATTATTATTTTTTAATTTTGTAGAGATAAGGTCTTACTATATTGCTCAGGCTGGTCTCAAACTCCAAGGCTCAAGTGATCCTCCTGCCTCTGACTCCCAAAGTGTTGGAATTACAGGCATGAGATGCGCCGCCATGCCTAGTCAACTGTACTTTGTTGAATACTTCTGAGGTGCATTATGTATACAGTTTAATTTTTTTCATAGATGATGGTGTCCAGTACATAATGTGAGACCAGGTGCAGTGTCTAATGCCTGTAATGCCAGCACTTTGGAGGCTGAGGCGGGATCTCTTGAAGCCAGAGTTTGAGACCAGCCTGAGCAATGTAGGGAGACCTTGTCTCTACAAAAATTAAAATAAGTTATCCAGGTGTGGTGGTGCACACCTGTAGCCCCAGGTAGTCAGCAGGCTGAGGCAGGAGGATCACTTTAGCCCAGGAGTTCAAAGTTAAAGTGAACTATGATTGTGCCACTGCAGTCTAGGTTGAGCAACAGAGTGAGACCTAGTCTCCAAAAAAAAAAAAAAAAAAAAGGAAAAACAAAAGTAATGTCACATGAACCACCCATGTAATTTTAGATTTTCTAGTAGCTACATTAAAAAGTAAAAAGAAACAGGAAAAATCAATTTTAATATTTAACTCAATATATAAAAATATTAAGACATGATCATATAAAAAATTGTTAGTGAGATACTGTATTTTACATTCTTTGTACTAACCCTTTGCACTTCAGTGTATGTTTTACACTTACAGTAATAGCACACCTTGTCTTGAACCAGCCAGATTTCAAGAGTTCAATAGCTCAGCATTCCTGGAGGCTACCTTTTGAACAGTGCAGTTCTGTAATATATTAAAGCGTAAATACTGTTTTCTGGCTGCTTTCAGAAAGGATCATAACTAGCAGATTTGAGGTGCAAGGGAAAGGATGAAGAGGCAGAGGTATATGACAGGCAATACCTATCAGTATTGTGATGATTCCTACCATTCCCTTCCTGGGTTAGTTACTCTACTAACAGCTATGGGTAACTTTTTACAGGCATTTGGGCACTGTATTGTGATGTTATTATTTATCAGGTTTTCCCATTAAACAGTGTAGTTAAGGCAAGGGAGTATGTTTTTTTTTTTTTTTTTGATATGGAATCTCGCTTTGTTACCCAGGGTGGAGTGCAATAGTGTGATCTCGACTCACTGCAACCTCTGCTTCCCAGGTTCAAGCAATTCTCCTGCCTCAGCCTCCTGAGTAGCTGGGATTACAGGCATCCACCACCAGGCCTGGCTAATTTTCATATTTTTAGTAGAGATGGGATTTCACCATGTTGGTCAGGTTGGTCTCGAACTACTGACCTCATGATCCACCTGCCTCGGCCTCCCAAAGTGCTGGGATTACAGGCATGAGCCACCATGCCCAACCTGTTGTTTTCTTTTTTTTTTTCTTTGGCAAGGGAGTATGTTCTTTGTTTCTGTTTTCATAAGGGTCTGTCTATGCTAGGAATAAAGTAGGTGCTATATTTATTATTAGAAGTCTTTCTAGTGAGAACAGGGAGCTCTGGCATGATTGATTATATGCCTGGGACCTGGGTGTGTTACATCATCCATATTAGTTATACATGAATTCATTCCCAGGGTTATTCTACAAATTGGGAGTCAGGGAAAATATATACACCATCAGGAGTAAGACCACATATGAGGACCGTAGTGTTATTAAATACGGACACACGGTCTCATATGTTTGCATCTTTATAGGTTAGCTTTTGCCAGGAGTAATAACTAACTTTTGATGAAAATATTCTACGTGGACTATTCATTTTTCACCTTGTTGAATTTTCTTTCTTTTTATTTTAATTTTTGAGACAGGGTTTCGCTCTTGTTGCCCAGGCTGGAGTTCAATGCCGCGATCTCTGTTCACTGCAACCTTCACCTCCCATGTTCAAGCGATTCTCCTGCCTCAGCCTCTCCCAAGTAGCTAGCATCACAGGCATGCGCCATCACACCCAGCTAATTTTGTATTTTTAGTAGAGACGGGGTTTCACCATGTTGGCCAGGCCCTTCTTGAATTCCTAACCTCAGGTGATCCACCTGCCTTGGCCTCCCAAAGTGCTGGGATTACAAGCATGAACCACCACGCCTGGCCTACTCTGTTTAATTTTCACAGTCCTGCTGTGACTATGCAGGTGGTGTTCACCTCGTTGTATAGATGATGAAAATGGGTTTTACTATCTTCTGTTACAAAAGGCATTTGCATCTCATGAACGGAATTTGTAAATTTAGTGTATGTGGTGGGACGTATATCTTAGAATCTATAATAGTAACATGATGATGATGTTTTATGTGAAATTTATGTTTGTATTTAGGCAGATATAAAGTGGCACATCTGGTTTGAAAACCTAAAACAATTGTATTTTAAAATATTGCATATGTGTTTGAGATTGGTAGCTGTAAGAGAATAAAAACAAACAAACAAAAAAAACACTGCATAGTATTATATAAAAATACACTATAATATAGCAAAGCAAAGCAATGCATTCATCAGCTGGCTTCACAAACAGATATAACTAAAATCCCTTGCATGTACCCTCCGCGATCACTTGCTTCTCTCTTTCACCAGAGATAACTGGTATCCTGAATTTGGGATTCATTAGCCCAATGTATTTCTGTTATTTTTATTTTTGTTTTTTTTTTTTTTGAGATGGAGTCTCATTCTGTCGTCCAGGCTGGAGTGCAGTGGTGCGGTCTCAGCTCACTGTGACTTGCGCCTCCCGGGCTCAAGTGATTCTCATGAATCAGCGTCCCGAGTAGCTAGGACTGCAGGTGTGCACCACCATGCCTGGCTAATTTTTGTATTTTTAGTAGAGATGGAAGTTTCACCATGTTGGCTAGGTTGGTCTCACACTCCTTACCTCATGTGATCCTCCCGCCTCAGCCCGCCCTCCAAAGTGTTGGGATTACAGGTGTGAGCCACCGCGCCTGGCCAGCCCAATGTGTTTCTATGTTTACTATATATGTATATCTGAGTTTTCTAGGTGTCTATTTTTATTTCAGCTGAAGAAGAAATCAGAATTACTGAATCTCAATTGACATGTTTGTATTTTTTCAGCCTGTAAGGTATTTTCTGAACTTAGTTCCAACATTGTATTTCTGGAGAGTTACTAAGTCATATTATGACTGAGATACAGGAATGTAAAGTTTGAAAGAGCTAATCTTAGTATTAATACCCAATATTTTGAGCTGTTAAGATTTTAATCTTATAAAGGGCAGGAATGGCCGGGCGCGGTGGCTCAAGCCTGTAATCCCAGCACTTTGGGAGGCCGAGACGGGCGGATCACGAGGTCAGGAGATCGAGACCATCCTGGCTAACACGGTGAAACCCCGTTTCTACTAAAAAAAAAAAAATACAAAAAACTAGCCGGGCGAGGTGACGGGCACCTGTAGTCCCAGCTACTCGGGAGGCTGAGGCAGGAGAATGGCATAAACCCGGGAGGCGGAGCTTGCAGTGAGCTGAGATCCGGCCACTGCACTCTAGCCTGGGCGACAGAGCGAGACTCCGTCTCAAAAAAAAAAACAAAAAAAAGGAGGGGGGCAGGAATAAGACCGTTTAAAATTATTTTGCTCAGTGAAGTAAAATTCTAATACGAGATTTATTAAATATGGTCTGTTTTACTGTATTTAGGCGTAAGCATAGAAGCAGCAAGTGACATTGAAATCCATGGTGTAAATCTTGTAAATCTCGGCAATAAGTACAGTTCAACGACTGAGAACAGTGTGATGATGGTGACCTTTAAGCATCTGAATTCTGATGATACTTATCTATAAATGAGAATGACAGTACTTAGATTATTAGGATAATGGGGAGGACTAGAGTATATAAAGTGCCCTGAATCATCCTGGGTGCTCTCTTAGTATGCCAGATATTTTTCAAACCTTAGTATTTGTGGCCTTTGAATTTAAACAGTTGCTGTTATTAGCTTCATTTGTTAGAGATAGTGTCTATGAGTGGAATATGACAGCTAGAAGCTACTCCTTTTAGATTTTCAACACTCTGGAAGGTAGGACTATGTTTCCTTCTTGATTGTTGCATCTTCACCCTCCTGTAGGGAGCCAGTGGTACTCCAAACCAATAGCCTAGACAACAGTCATTAAGAAAGAAGGCTTAAGCTGGGTGTGGTGGCTCACACCTGTAATCCCAGCACTTTGGGAGGCTGAGGTGGGCAGATCATGAGGTCAGGAGTTTGAGACCAGCCTGGCCAATACGGTGAAACCCCGTCTCTACTACAAAAATACAAAAATTAGCCGGGTGTGGTGGCGGGCGCCTGTAGTCCCAGCTACTGGGGAGGCTGAGGCAGGAGAATAGCATGAACGGAGGAGGCGGAGCTTGCAGTGAGCTGAGATCGTGCCGTTGCGCTCCAGCCTGGGTGACACAGCGAGACTCCGTCTCAAAAAACAAAAAAAAGAAAGAAGGCTTTGGAAGGCTTTGTGCTTGACCCCCAGCCCTGTCTGTGAAGTGTAATCTTATTTAAATCTGGTACATTGTCATTTTTGTTTAATAGGATATTTTTCCATTTGAAACAAATTTAGTGAATATTCATAATGAAAAATTTGGGTCTGGGCGTGATGGCTCACACCTATAATCCCAGCACTTGGGGAGGCTGAGGTGGGTGGATTGCTTGAGCCCAGGAGTTCAAGACCAGCCTGGGCAACATGATGAAATCCCCTTCTCTACTAAAAATACAAAAATTAGCTGGGCTTGGTGGTGTGCACCTGTAATTTTAGATACTCAGGAGACTGAGGTAGAGAATCTCTTGAACCTGGGAGGTGGAGGTTGCAGTGCGCCGAGATCACGCCACTGTACTCCAGCCTAGGTGACAGAGCGAGACCCCATCTCCAAAAAATAAAAAAAATAAAAAATAAAAAAAAAGGAAAATTTGAAAGTTTTCCTGTGAAAGCTGGGCATGGTAGCTCATGCCTGTACTTCTAGCATTTTGGGAGGCTGAGATGAGAGGATTGCTTGAGCCCAGGAGTTTGACACTAGCCTACACAACATAATGAGACCCCATCTTTACAAAAAAACACAAAATATGCTTGGTGTGGTGGCTTATGCCTGTGGTCCTAGCTGTAATACTTGGGAGGCTGAGGTGGGAGGATCAGTTGAGCCCAGGAAATCCAGGCTCTGGTAAGCACCACTGCACTTTAGCCTGGGTGACAGAGCAAGACTCTGTTTCAAAAACAAAAGCTATGAAGAGACAAACTCTAATTTCACTATTCAGAAAGAACCTTTTTTTTTAATTCAGCATTTTTTTCCTAGGCTTATTTAATTTTTTTTGGTTGCTTTAACTAAAGCAACACAGTGCTCCTCCAGAGCCTTCCAAGCTATAGATGGGACAAGCAATATCAGAATTAACAGGGAGGATTTCTTTAGATGGTGTTTAGAAAAGCTAAACTTTCATTGAATGTTAAGGAAAATGTTTGAGTCTCCCAGTTTTTAAACCTAATTTCAAGGACAAATATCACTTTGACTGTGTTTATTAAGTTTTGAGTAAAAATATCTAACAATATATTTACTTTGGTATGGAGAACATTATTTATATTAATGATACTGATCTTTATATTGCCTTCATTTTTGAAAAATATTTTTCCTGATATAAAATTCTGTGTTGACAAGTTTTTTTCTTTTTTTGATTATTAAAAATAATGTTTTTTTTTGAGACAGTGTCTCACTGTTTCCCATGCTGGAGTGCAGTAGTACAATCATGGCTTACTATAGCCTTGACCTCCTAGGCTCAGATGATCCTCCCACCTCAGCCTCCCAAGTAGCTTGGACTACAGGTGCACATGACCACGCCTGGCAACGTTTTCAATTTCTTGTAGATTCCATGTTGCCTAGGCTAGTCTCAAACTCCTTGGCTCAAGCTGTCCTCCAGCTTCAGCTGCCAAAAGTGCTGGAATTACCAAGCTCGGCCACACTCTTTTAAAGTAGTGCAAATGTCATTGTTTTCTGACTTGTATTGCTTCTCACAAGGTCTGCTGTAATTCTTATCTGTTTACTTAAGTATATGTGTAATTTTTTTTCTTCTTCTTCTTGCTGCCTTCATGCTGTTTGACTTTGATGTTTCCAGGCTTGTGTGTTTGTTGGTTTGTTTTATATTTATCCTGCTTAGGATTTCTCTAAACTTCTTGGATCTGTGGTTTGGGATTTTAAATTTTTTTCTGGAAAATTCTAGCTCATTATCTCAAGTATTTCCTTTGTTTTAGTCTCTTTTTTCTTCTGTGAATCCAGTTATATGTATATTATACCATTTGATACTTTCCCACATTAGTGGAACCTCTTTTTCTTTTTTTTTTTTGAGACGGAGTCTCGCTCTGTCGCCCAGGCTGGAGTGCAGTGGCGGGATCTCTGCTCACTACAAGCTCCGCCTCCCGGGTTCAGGCTATTCTCCTGCCTCAGCCTCCCGAGTAGCTGGGACTACAGTCGCCCGCTACCACGCCCGGCTAGTTTTTTGTATTTTTTTTAGTAGAGATGGGGTTTCACCGTGTTAGCCAGGATGGTCTCGATCTCCTGACCTCGTGATCCACCCTCCTCAGACTCCTAAAGTGCTGGGATTACAGGCTTGAGCCACCATGCCCGGCCTCTTTTTCTTTTTCTTTTCCTCCCTATGTTGTAATTTGGGTAATTCCTATTGATGCATCTTCATGTATCTTTAAGTTAATTGACTTTTTTTTTTTTTTTTGAGACAGAATCTCACTCTGTCGCCCAGGCTGGAGTGCGGTGGCATGATTTTGGCTCACTGCAGTCTCCATCTCCTGGGTTCAGGTGATTCTCGTGCCACAGCCTCTTGAGTAGCTGGGATTACAGGCGTGCACCGCCATGCCTGGCTAATTTTTGTATTTTTAGTAGAGATGGGGTTTTGCCATGTTGACCAGCCTGGTCTTGAACTCCTGATCTCAGGTGATCCACCCACCTTGACCTCCCAAAGTGCTGGGATTATAGGCGTGAGCCACCGTGCCCGGCCCAAGTTCATTGATTCTTTCATCAGTTGGGCCCAGTCTGCTGACATGGTATTTTTTATTTCTAGCATTTGCATTTAGCTTTTGAAATTATTTTCCATCTAAAAATAATTTTTCTTCCTGAAATTAGCCATCTGTTCATGTATGTTTTCTCCTTTTTCGCTTTGTCCTTTAATATACTAATCATAATTACAGAGAAATCCCTTTCTTCATTTTTCTAGCTTCTGTGTCATCTCTGAATCTTGTTGCATTAATTGCTTTTTCCTCTTCATTACAGGTGGTTTTTTTCTATATGTGGGTCTCCTAAGTTTTGATTAAGTGTTGAACATTGTATAGAACAGTAGAGACTGAGATAAGTAACATTTATGTTTGGAAATGGGCATGCCTCTTCTTCCTTCAGGCCTTTAGCGTAAGGTATTGGGTGCTTAGTTGAGCTAGCTAGCTCATGCCTGTAATCCCAGCATTTTGGGAGGCCGAGGCGGGTGGATCACTTGAGGTTAGGTGTTCGAGACCACCCTGGCCAACAGGGTGTCTTTTCCTGCCACCCACTTCCCTTTTTATTTTAACCTTAATGCCAGTAAATTTTAAGACACATTTTTGGCCCAAATGCTCTGATCTATTAATACTTCTTTTTTTTTTTTTTTTTTGAGACAGTCTTGCTCTGTTGCCAGGCTGGAATGCAGTGGTGTGATCTTGGCTCACTGTAACCTTCACCTCCTGGGTTCAAGCGATTCTTGTGTCTCAGCCTCCTGAGTAGCTGGGACTACAGGTGCGTGTCACCACAGCCAGCTAATTTTTTGTATTTTTAGTAGAGACAGGATTTTGCCGTGTTGGCCACGCTGGTGTTGAACTCCTGGCCTCAAGTGATCTGCTCACCTCAGCCTCCCAAAGTGCTTGGATTACAGGCATGAGCCACTGCACCTGGGCTCTGATTTACTTTAGTTTAGGTATCGAAGGCATCACTTCTTTCTTTTTTGGATGAACCGTTTTTTCCACAGTGTTATGTCTTGTGTTATTTAAGCCTACCACTGTCTCAGAGTCATGTGGACTAGGGCCGATTAAGAAAATTGGAGATCCTTTTGCGACTAGGTAGATGTCTTACAACTTTTAAATATTTTGATAATTTACCATTAAGAGAGGATGGCAATGATAATGAAGACACAAGACGAAAAGGTTGGCCATCAAGTTGTATAGCAGTTTTCTAGAGGCTTTTACTTTTTATTGGGGTTGGATTATATTGCCCTTTCGTTCATGTTCCAACCATGTAATTTTGCCTCAGTGCATGATTTTAACTTGTCTCTAGCTTCTGTAGACATCATGATTCCTGTCTTGCTTGAATCTGAATCTGTATAGCTTGAAAAAACATTATTGCTAGTATAAGTGCAATTACACATCATCCATATGTGTAATACAAACTGGCAAGACTAAGACCCCAGCTGATATGTTAAATGCATTGGAAAGGAGTTTTTCACACATTTAAATTGTGTTTTCTTACATGAAAGTGCTCAATATTATTGGTTTGGGCTATAATAATTGAATCACAGTTGAACTTGAATTCACCCAAACTGAAAAACATCTCGTTTGACCTGTTCTGTATCAGTGTGCTAACTGCTGAAGGTATTAAAACATTAGGTGTGTGAAAGCATATTAAATAAGGAGATGTTTATTTAAAAAACATCAAGTTTGAATTTGCAGCTAATTTTCCAGTTTTTTTTTTTTTTTTTTTTTTTTTTTTTTTTTGAGACGGAGTCTTACTCTGTCCCCAGGCTGGAGTGCAGTGGCGCGATCTTGGCTCACTGCAAACTCCAACCTCCCAGGTTCCGCCATTCTCCTGCCTCCCGGCCTCCTAAGTAGCTGGGACTACAGGTGGCAGCCACCACCTTGACTAATTTTTTGTATTTTGTAGAGGCGAGTTTCCCGTGTTAGCCAGGATGGTCTCGATCTCTGACCTGTGGTCACCGCCTGCGGCCTCCCAAGTGCTGGGATTACGGAAGCCACCGCGCCTGGCCGTAATTTTCCAGTTTATGACATGCAGAAAAAGTAATTCTTTTCTCTCACCTTGTAATTTATAAAAATCAACAGAAAAATAAGTTACAGGGCTTGAATTAGTCATTTAGGTTTTTGGTTTTCCAATATATGGGAGGATAGAAATTATTTGACTTCTTGCTTCTGTTTACATGATTTTGCTGTTGGTAATTGCAATTTATTCTTTGGTATAAAGGAGTTTTCATATTTTGAAAATTGTCCATCTAAGGGTAAGCATGGTATGAATGTAATGTTGTAGAAATACTATATTGAGAGCTCATCTAAACTATTTCAAATTCAAATGTGTCGTTGTTTAAGCAGAGTTCTCTCTAGTCCTAGCCCAGGAAGTCGAGGCTGTAGAGAGTCATGATCATGCCAGCCTGGGTGACAGAGCGAGACCTTGTCTCAAAAAACACCCCAAAAACCATTTTACAGGTTAGGAAACTAAACTTGTTGGTCTGACTTAAGTTTATGCTTCACACTTAGGAAGCTAGTAAAAAGTAAAAAGGAAGGTAAAGTTCATACTCGTGCTCTTATACTGAGATGCGTATTAAGTAATGTGAGTTGAGATTCATATTCAGTGCCATAGTCTTTTTTTTAACCCCATCATCAACTGGGATATGCATATTTAAAACTGGTATCTTTGATCTATTAGGACATATTTACTGAAGACTGTATGTATTTGTATAATAGTATGTTTGATTTTTTTTTTTTTTTTTTGAGATGGAGTCTCACTCTGTTGTCCAGGCTGTAATAATCTCAGCTCGCTGCAGCCGTTGCCTCCTGGGTTCAAGTTATTCTCCTGCCTCCTGCTTGAGTAGCTGGGATTATAGGCATGAACCACCATGCCCGACTAAGTTTTGTATTTTTAGTAGAGACGAGGTTTCACCACATTAGCCAGGCTGGTCAGGCTTCCAAAGTGCCGGGATTACTGGCGTGAGCCACCATGCCTGGACATGTATTTTTATTTGTTGATTTTTTTTCGTCAGGACATGGAGTGCTATTGCTAGTTTATGATTTGACCTAGTTTTGCTTACAAAGGAGTGATTACTCAATTGGAACAGACTTAATGATGTGTAATTGAGAGGAAATGGAAGAAAAGAAGATGGACTGGATTGATAAATTGTAAATTTATAGATTATGTAACTTGTCAAAAGTGACAACATCATTTATCAAGTATGTATGTTTTAATTTTCTGCATAGTATGAAAATAAATGCTAAAAACGATCTTCGCAGATGGAATATTAGGCCACATTCTTAAGAATTTGATATATTTATTTTCTCTTTTATAACTTTTACCAACAGTCTTCATCATATGTTTTCATAATTGTGAATAAGACCCATATTTTAGAAATTTTCTTATACCTCTAGAGCTGACATTTTAGATAATTTTAGAACAATCACAATGATTAATTTTAGAAAATTTTTAAGAGTCGTTAAATTGATAAAAGTGTATGTGTAGAAAATTTCTGGAAAGATGCATAAGAAACTCGATAGTGGTTACTTTTGGAAGAAAAAGATTGGATGATGGAAGATACTTTCTACCTTACATCCTTGTATCCTAGTCCTTTCTCTTTTATAGCCTCTGTACTATATAAATGTTTTTCTTTAACAGTAATTCAGTGATACTTAAAAAAAGTTAGAGTTAATAGCACAGGCCATTTGCAGATCTACAGGTTATGGTTATATCTATAGTTTCTTTGTCCTTTTTCAAATTACATAATATTTACTTTTTGTTTGCCAAATAAAGTTAACTTACATTCTTTGCGTATCTTTTTCCTTTTATTCTCACTGAAGTACCATTTTCTTTCACTAGTCAGCATGATTTCCAGAAAATATAGTGGCCCTTTGGGACTACATTATTCATTTGCAAATCATGACCCAGGAAAGGTTGCAAACTGTACATGAATTTGGCATTTTATTCTCTATAGTCATTTTATAAAGGAAATTTAGCTATGTTACCTTCAATAGATTACTTTATTTTTCAAGTCTTTTTTTTTTTTCCTTTTTTTTTTTTTTTTTTGAGACGGAGTCTCTCACTCTGTCACCCAGGATGGAGTGCAGTGGCCGGATCTCGGCTCACTGCAAGCTCCGCCTCCCAGGTTTACACGATTTTCCTGCCCTCAGCCTCCCCAGTAGCTGGGACTACAGGCGCCCATCACCTCGCCCGGCTAGTTTTTTATTTTTTTTATTTTTTAGTAGAGACGGGGTTTCACCCATGTTAGCCAGGATGGTCTCGATCTCCTGACCTCGTAATCCATCCGTCTCGGCCTCCCAAACTGCTGGGATTACAGGCTTGAGTCACCGTGCCCGGCATTTTTTTTCCTTTTTATTTAGTGAGACTTTAATTTCATAAGATTATCTCCCAGGACTCTTTCAAATCTCATTCTGTAAGCATTTCATACCCATTTCAACTCAAAAGATGGCATTCAGTAGTTCTGTTTTTTTTTTTTTTTTGAGACAGAGTCTCGCTGTGTCTCCCAGGCTGGAGTGCAGTGGCCAGATCTCAGTTTACTGCAAGCTCCGCCTCCCGGGTTCATGCCATTCTCCTGCCTCAGCCTCCCAAGTAGCTGGGACTACAGGTGCCCGCCACCACGCCCGGCTAATTTTTTGTATTTTTAGTAGAGATGGGGTTTCACCGTGTTAGCCAGGATGGTCTTGATCTCCTGACCTCGTGATCCACCCTCCTCAGCCTCCTAAAGTGCTGGGATTACAGGCGTGAGCCACCACGCCCGGCCTAGTCGTTCTTAAAGTAGTGTTACAAACAAAATTTCTTAAACTAGTTGGACTTCAGAATAATCTGTAATTATTAAAATGCATTTATTTGCAATCTAATTTGTCTTACAAGCGAATTCTAATGTAGCTCTTCATAAAGTCAGCCATATACTACTTAAAATCTTAGTCATGGAGTTGGATTTTTAAAAGAAAATTTCCAGAAATGAAGATATATTAACTTCATATATATGTATTTTTTAAAGAAAATAAACATTTCTTCTCTCTCTCTTTTTTTTTTTTTTAAATAGAGGTTGGTTCTCAGTATGTTGCCTCGGTTGGAGTGTGGTGGCTATTCATTGGTATGATTCTGATGCACCTATAGCGGGGAGTATAGGCATGTGCCACTGTGCCCAGCTCTCAGCATTTCTATTTCTTTTTTTAATTTTGAGACGTAGTCTTGCTCTGTCACGCAGGCTGGAGTGCGGTGGTGCGATCTTGCCTCACTGTAACCGTTGCCTCCCAAATACGAGTGATTCTCCTTCCTCAGCCTCCCAAGTAGCTGGGATTACAGGCGCCTGCCACCACACCCAGATGATTTTTGTATTTTTAGTAGAGACGGGGTTTTACCATGTTGGCCAGGCTGGTCTTGAACTCCTGACCTTAGTGATCTGCCCGCCTCCGCCTCCGCCTCCCAAAGTCTTGGGATTACAGGTGTGAACCACTGCGCCGGGCCCAACATTTCTATATCTAATCTTAATACTAGAGAATGAGTCTTTTTTTCTTTGTTTAGAACCTGAAAGGAAGTGATGTCTTAGGCTACCTGTAGCTTCGCAGATAATTACACGGTGGGTTATCAACCAAAGCTAATTAAACTATGACAGTTTCTTTCATTAATTGCATTTTAGTTGGTTCAGTTATGGCAATGAGGAAAATAGTTATGATCCACACCCTGAGGGTTTATTGTGTTCAAAGTGTTGTATACTGAAATATGGAGATGTCTGGTTATGAATGTGTATTACTTGTTCATATGTGAAGTACTTAATGAGACAGTGAACTGTTAACTTCATAGAGAACTGCATTTGGTTATGCGGCCTTTGAAAAATGGACAAAATCATGAAATTTCTTAATAACTTTGCTAATGTCTTCTCAAATAGAAGGAGTGGGATTATCTTTGCTGGAGTCCAAATTGTAAGCCAAAAGACTGTGTCCTCTGTGGATTTCTCAGTGAACTAGTTTGCAGGGGCCAATGTGAAATAAAAATGCAATTCCTGGAATTTGGTTTAAGAGTAAAGTGAAATGTGGTATAAGTAGGGTACACAAGTCCTTTTTTTGGCTGGTCTGTGTTGAACAAAGACCTAGTAGCTGCATGCTTGGAAAACTTTCCTGTGTTCGTGCAGTCTTCGTCCTTATTGTAGCCAGGCAGCTGAGGAGATATCCCCTAAAGAGGCAGAACTCCCCATCCTCCCTGTTCTCCTGCTTTTAATTTTTTTTTTTTTTTTTTTACACTATATACTGGGACAGTGAAAGGCCTTCCATTGACCAGAAAGACAAAGAGTGCTTTCATACTCAGGGTTTAGCCATACCCAGTGTACAGGGCTTTTGTTAGGGCTTGCACTAGTCGTTTCTCTCTTACCTCCCTCAATCTTATTATTCATACTTTGCAGCAGCAACTATATCATTTTGAAAATTTTACTTCCTAATTTAAAAATAAATAGTTGCAAAAGAAAAATTCAGTTTCTTATAATGAACAATGCAAAGCAAAGCTTTTCTTGTGTTTATTTGGATAAAGAAAGTACACTGTTATAGCTGAGTGCCACACTGCAGCATTTGGTTTTGTTGGAATTACTGTGTCATTTAAAAAGTACAGTCAAAATAAATATTATTTTTTTGTGTGTGACTGTATCTCATCTAACTCATTGTTGGTGCTTGGTACTCATTCATGAAATACAAGAATCTTTTACCAGTGCCAGGTGATTTTGAAATTACTTAATATTTTTATGTTTTATTAGATAAGATGAAGAGGAGAGTTTAGACAATTATGTGGATAATTTAAAAATGCCTTTAGCCTCAGTTCAGATTGACATATCTCCTTAAGATAAACCTTGTAGTATTGTCTTTGTCTTTCACCTTTCTTGTATAGAAGTAAACCATTAAGATGAAATAAAAAAGTTATTATTTAATAGATGTTACATTTGGATAGGTAGGCTTTATCAGATAGAGCTGGACTATATTTTACAATTTTATTTCCAATTTGCAATACCCAAGAGTTCTCTTTCATTTTTTTATGCAAGTGATTAATCTTTTAATGAAATGTTTAATGCATATGGAAAATTATAAAAATAATACAACAGATGCTTGTGTGCCTGCCACCTAGCTTTGTTGTACTTGCATTTTTTTTTTTTTTTTTTTTTTTTGAGAAGGAGTCTCGCTCTGTCGCCCAGGCTGAAGTGCAGTGGTGGGATCTTGGCTTACTGCAACCTCCACCTCCTGGGTTCAAGCGATTCTCCTGCCTCAGCCTCTTGAGTAGCTGGGATTATAGGCGTCCGCCACCACGCCCAGCTAATTTTTGTATTTTTGGTAGAGACAGGGTTTCACTTTGTTTGTCAGGCTGGTCTCGAACTCCTGACCTCGTGATCCGCCCCCCTCAGCCTCCCAAAGTGCTGGGATTACAGGCGTGAGCCGCTTGTATTTGGATTTTTAAGTGAGATTTTGGAGGATTTTGTTGATCCTAATATCTGAATCTGTGTCTTATTTATGATTATTTTATTTTCTCATTTGTCTCAAATTTCCCTCCTAGACAAGTCATTTGTTAAGATAAACCTAGTGAGTGCTCTTGATTACCCTTGATGTTACATGGTTTCTGGCTGGAAAGTATCAAATAGAACTTTCAAAATTATGTTTAACAATCTCAATATTAAACAAGCTGATACACTAAATTTTTAGATACTAAAGCTTGGTTGTCACATATTCGAAGAAGGGAATATAATGTATTACACATAGTGAAAATTTATGTGTATATAAATTTTACTGTTATATATTATATAGACTGTTGTACAAATACAGGGTTGAAGTCTGAGAGAAATTTTCTGTTATTCTGTCATTAATTCAGCTGCTATTAAAGTATTGTACCTCATTTTGACCTTTATTATTAGACGATTGCTCTTACAGGTCATAATAGTAGCAGTGGTTTGTGGTATGCCTACAATATACAAGGCACTGGGTATCCTTTAAATTGTCTGGGCACAGTGGCTCACACCTGTAATTGTAGCACTTTGGGAGGCTGAGGCAAGAGGATTGGTTAAGGCCAGGAGTTCTAGACCAACCTGGGTAACATGATGAGACTCCTGTCTCTGCAAAAACAAAAACAAAAACAAAAAAATGAATTAGCTGGGCATGGTGGGTCCCTACCTGTATATTCCTAGATACCTGGGAGACTGAGGCAGGAGGACTGTTTGAGCCCAGGAGTTCACGGGTGCAGTAAGCTATGATCGTGCCATTGCATTCTGCCTGGGCAGCAGAGTGGGACCCTGTTTCTTTAAAAACAACAACAACAACAAATTATTCTAATGAATCATCTTATTTAACTCTATATCAGCTCTCTGAAGTAGTACATGTTTTTTTTTTTTTTTTTCCCTTCATTTTGCAGGTGAAGAAACAATCTTACAGACACATCTCACTTTATTTCACCTCAGTCTGTTGCACTTCACATTACTTTTTTGTTTGTTGGTTTCCTAACAAATTTAAGGTTTGTGGCAGCTGAATGAAGCAAAGCTTTCGGCATCATTTTTAACAGCATGTGCCCACTTCGTGTCTCTTTATAATTATTTTTAGTGATCTTTGATCTTACTATTATAATTGTTTTGAGGTGCCATGCTCATGTAATATGGCAAATGTAATAAAAAATACCGTGTGCTGATTGTTCCACTGAAAGGCCATTCCCCTCTCTCCCCATGGGCCTTGCTCTTTTCTGAGATATGACAATATTGAAATTAGGCCAGTAACCCTGCGGTGTCCTCTAAGGGTCATGTGAAAGGAAGAGTTACATGTCTCACTTTAAATCAATAGCTAGAAATGATTCAGCTTTGCAAGGAAGGTGTTAGCCAAGTTGTGAATGCAAAGGAAAAGTTCTTGAAGGAAATTAAAAGTGCTGCTCCAGTGAACACATAAGATTATAGTAAGATTTTTTTTTTGCCCTTATTTTATATACATTTTCACCAATTGTGAAAATGTAAACTGTAATTGTAAATAAAGAAACATGTTTTTTTTTCCGTAGAGATGGGGTCTCACCATATTGCCCAGGTTGGTCTAGAACTCCTGAACTTAAGTGGTCCTCTTGCCTCAGCCTCTCAAAATGCTAGGATTACAGGCGTAAGCAAAGTGACTTGCACAATTGATTTGTTGCTGGCACCTTAGCACAAATCAAGGTAGTGGTACCAAACCATGCTAATAGTAATAATGATTGGGTTTTTCCCCAACATGCACACTCAAACAAACAAACAAAACAGCAGTTTTACTTTTCATTTAATATCTTTGATGAAACAGCAAAAAAAAATTTTTTATTAATTCTTGGCCTTTGAATATACATCTTCTTAATATTCTGTGTGATAAAATGGGAAGTATACATACAGCAGTTCTGTTGCATAATTGTCCAATAGTGGTCTTAATGAATAACACTTGTGTGAGTGAGTGGCAAGCCCAAATAGCGGCTTCTTTCAGGCATCACCATTTTGAAATGATAAACTGGTGATTTCTGCTTGGATATTTTCCAGATAAATTATCAAAAATAGATGATTGTGCTTGTGATTTCAAGGAAAACTGTTGCCAATGGTAAAATTATAGCTTTGAAGGGCCGGGCACGGTGGCTCATGCCTGTAATCCCAGTACTCTGGGAGGCCAAGGTGGGTGGATCACGAGGTGAGGAGATCAAGACTATCCTGGCCAACATGGTGAAACCTCGTCTCTACTAAAAATACAAAGAGTAGCTGGGCATGGTGGCATGCACCTGTAGTCCCAGCTACTCGTGAGACTGAGGCAGGAGAATGGCTTGAACCCGGGAGGTGGAGGTTTCAGTGAGCCAAGATCACGCCACTGCACTCCAGCCTGACGAGAGAGTGAGACTCCGTCTCAAGAAAAACAAAACAAAACAAAACAAAATTACAGCTTTCAAGTGAAAATTAGAATTTTAGACACTTGAATCCACCGCCATGAACTTGACAACTTTCCAATACTTAATAGACTTTTCTCATGATATCAGTAGAGATATGAACAGATAAAATTAAAAAAAAAATTGAGGCAGGATGTCACTGTGTCACTCTGGCTGGAGTGTAGTGGTGCAATCATGGCTCACTACAGCCTCGACCTCCTGGACTCAGGTATTCTTCCCACTTCAGCCTCCCAAATAGCTGGGAATACAGGCATGTGCCACCACATCCAGCTAATTTTTTGTAATTTTTGAAGAGATTGGGTTTTGCCATGTTGCCCAGGATAGTCTCAAACTCTTGGTTCAAGGGATCCTCCCGCCTCAGCCTCTCAAAGTACTGGGATTCCAAGTCATGAGCCACTTTGCCTGGCCCAGATAAGATTTTTGATACTGTACAATGAAATGTGTCAAGGAAGTCCTGTATAACAGTGCACCAATATTTTCTGGGTGACCAATGCATGATGTTACAAAATCATGGACAGGTGAAAGATACATTTAAAATTCAGTATTGACCAGTTGATTTTAGTGTAACAGCATATGAAAAGTTCATTCATTTGGTTTTAGATTAGAACTTAATCTAATTTAGATTAGCACCTAAGTCTTAAAAACTATCACTCATTGAATTTTGGTGTAATGAAAAAAAAAAAGCCCAGTATTTAGGAAACAGTATTAAAATACTCATCCTTTTTTTCTGGTGTGAGACCAGGTTTTTTCCACAGACTTCAAAATAACATGTAACAGATTAAATGCAGAAGCACATCTAAGAATTCATTCTTCTGTCTGAATCCATTTGATAGAATTAAAAAGAAAATCATTCAGCCTAAGAAAGCTTATTTAAAAAAAAAGAAAATGATTCAGCTGGCCGGGCGCGGTGGCTCAAGCCTGTAATCCCAGCACTTTGGGAGGCCGAGACGGGTGGATCGAGGTCAGGAGGGTCCAGAGACCATCCCTACAATGCTCACGAGGTGAAACCAAATCTCTCTACTAAAATATACAAAAGAAACTAGCCAGGCCGGAGTGGTGAGGCCCTGTAGTCCCAGCTACTTGGGAGGCTGAGAGGCAGGAGAAAGAATAGAAGTAAAACCACAGGAGGCCGGGCTTGCAATGAGCTGAGATCAAATACTGCACTAACCTAGGCTGACACACAATGAAGACTCCGTCTCAAAAAAATGATTCAGCTGCTCTACCATTAAACCAGATGTAAGAAGTGATTTACAAAAATGTACAATAGTCATGGCTGAAGTACATTAGCTCAAGCCTATAATCAACTGAGAGGCCCGGGGGCCAGGCGGATCCGCGGAGTCCAGAGGAGGGTCCGAGACCATCCTGGCTAACTGCGGGTAGAGAGAGCCCTGCTCTACTAAAAATACAAAAACCAGCCAGGTGAGGTGGGGCTGCCTGTGAGTCCCAGCTACCGGGAGGCTGAGGGGCAGGAGAATGCGTAAACCTGGGAGGCGGGCTTGCAGTGAGCTGAGATCGGCTACTGCACTTAGCCAGGCTGACAGGCCGAGACTCCGTCTCAAAAAAAAAAAAAAGTACAGTGCTACTCTTCTCCCTTCATTAAAAAAAAATTACATGACTCTTTTTTTTGATACAGGGTCTCACTTTGTCAGCCGGGCTGGAGTACAGTGGCTCAATCATAGCTCACTGCAGCTTCGACTCCTGGGCTCAAGCCATTCTCCTACCTCAGCCTCCTTAGTAGCTGAGACTACAGGTGCAGCCACCATGCTCAGCTTATATGGCTATCCTTAAAAATTAAAAAAACATTACTTAGGCCAGGCCAAGGAGGGAAGATTACTTGAGCCTGGGACGCGGAGATTGCAGTGAGCCAAGATTGCACCATTGCACTCCACCCTGGGTGACAGAGCGAGACTCTGTCTCAAAACAAGCATTACTTACGATAACATATAGTTGGCTTATTATTATCCTAAAATAAGTTAATATTTAATTTTTTCTTAGTTTTAACTTCTAATTTGGCAAATACAGGTGGAAGTAACCTGTTTAAGCAAAAGCTGTTTATGTTGCTTGATAATTTTTAGATGTAAAGGGATTCTAAGACCATAAAGTTTAGATACACTGAATTAGGCCACTCCCAACAATTAAAGCTGTTGTTGCTTAGACTTGATTATTTTAATGAGGCAGTTAAATAAAGAGAGAAATAAACTTTTTCTGTTGTAACTTATTTAGTTGCTGTAATTATTAGGGATTATATCAAGCATATCACGTACATTATTTAATTTTCACTGCAACTATATGAAGTGTAAGGGCTGTTAATCTTGCTGTTTACATATAGGAAAATTGGGGCTCAGAAAATAATGTGTCTCCACCACAAGTAGTAAGTGGTGGAGTCAGAATATGAATTAGGAACTTGACACCAGAGTTCACGTTTGTAATCACATAACGTGTTTGCCATAATGGCCTGCTTTTATTTTAGATTTAATGTCATTGTTAGCAAATGTATCTAAGATGACATCTACTTAAAATATTACCATAATTCTGTGAGACATCTGCTATCATTTATGAGGAAACTGAGGTTTGGAGAGATGAAGTGACTTTCCCATTTTAGAAAGTACAGGGATCAAGATTCAAAGTAAGATCATCTTTTTTCTTTTTTTTTATTTTTGAGACTGAGTCTCTTGCTCTCCCCCAGGCTGGAGAGCAGTGGCGCCATCTTGGCTCACTGCAACCTGCACCTCCAGGTTTCAAGCGATTTTCCTGCCTCAGCCTCCTAAGTAGCTGGGACTAAAGGCATGCACCACCACGCCCGACTAATTTTTATTTTTGGGACAGAGTTTCACTCTTGTTGCCCAGGCTGGAGTGCAATGGCGCGATCTTGGCTCACCACCACCTCTTCCTTTTGGGTTCAAACGATTCTCCTCCCTCAGCCTCCTGAGTAGCTGGGATTATAGGCATGCGCCATCACGCCCAGCTAATTTTGTATTTTTAGAAGAGACGGGGTTTCTCTATGTTGGTCAGGCTGGTCTCTAACTCCCGACCTTAGGTGATCCACCTGCCTTGGCCTCCCAAAGTGCTGGGATTACAGGCATGAGCCACCGTGCCCGGCCAGTAAGACCTTATTTTTTCTGCAAGTGAACACTTTTCATTTTATCTGCTGTCTCCCAAGTAACATGAGTGGATGGGGAAAAATGGAGGAGTCAGCACTTACTTCTCTACCCATTTTTTCCCCTGCCCCTTTTTCTGCATGCGTTGGGTATCTCCCCTGAACATGGGTCATTTGGGTGGTTGTTACCTCTCTTAGCTGACTGATCTGTGATGACTGTAGCTGGATAGGCTGGCTAGAAGAGAGGCAGGATTTCGATTTAGTACTTTGATTTGATGTTTGAGGCAATGTTTATACTCTTGTGGGAGATGCTGGTTTGGCGCTGGTGGCATGTCGTTTTTTTCCAGTCTTCACATAAGAAAATGATCCTTTTGGTCATTCAGACCAAGACTTGTTAATAATCCCTGCCTTCAAATCTTTTACCAGTATAGAAAAAGGGCAGGCAGCTTTGGGTTCAAATCAGCTTTGGAACTAATTTGCTTCTGTGGATTCTTCAACCATTCATCCTTCAGAAAGCGTATGTGTTCTAAAAATTAGCTAGGCGTGGTGGCGGGTGCCTGTAATCTTAACACTTTGGGAGGCTGAGGTGAATGGATCATCTGAGGTTAGGTGTTCGAGATCAGCCTGACCAACATGGCAAAACCCTGTCTGTACTAAAAATACAAAAATTAGCTGGGCGTGGTGGTGCGTGCCTATAATCCCAGCTGCTTGGGAGGCTGAGGCAGGAGAATTCCTTGAAGCCGGGAGGCAGAGGTTGCAGTGAGTTTGAGATCATGCCATTGCACTCCAGCCTGGGAGACAAGAGCAAGACTGTGTCAAAAAAAAAAAAAAAAAAAAAGTCTGTGTTCTAGCTGGAGAAAAGATGTTAACATAAGAAATAACAACATCATTTACTGAACACCTGTTATGTACTACGTTTTTTATAAGGATTATTTCATTTAATCCCTACAACATTCTTTGTACAGCATTTCATTATTTCATGTTTCCTTTTACAAATAAATAGATAACTGAGGCTAAGTGAAAGGAAGCCACATGTGATCTTTCTTTAAATTCTTTTAGAGACAGTGTCTTGGTCTGTCACCCAGGCTGGAATGCAGTGTCACCATCATAGGTCACTACAGCCTCAAACCCCCAGGCTCAAGTGATTGATTCTCTTGCCTCACCCTTCTGACTAGTTAGGACTACAAGTGCATATCACTATGCCCAGCTAAATTTTGTATTTTTGGTAGAGATGAGGTTTTGCCATGTTGGCCAGTCTGGTCTGGAACTCCTGACCTCAAATGATCCACCTGCCTCGACCTCCCCAAGTGCTGGGATTCCAGGCGTGAGCCACCCTGCCTGGCAGAGACTGGCATTTTGATTAATTAATTAATTTATTTTGAGATGGAGTCTTGCTCTGTCGCTCAGACAGGAGTGTAGTGGCGTGATCTCGGCTCACTGCAACCTGCGCCTCCTGGGTTCAAACAATTCTCCTGCCTCAGCCTACAGAGTAGCTGGGATTACAGGTGTGCGCCACCATGCCCAGCTAATTTTTTTGTATTTTTAGTAGAGACAAGGTTTCGCCATATTGACCAGGGTGCTCGAACTCCTGACCTTGTGATCCACCTGCCTAGGCCTCCCAAAGTGCTGGGATTACAGGGGTGAGCAACCATACCCTGCAGGGACTGGTAGTTTTTATTTAGGGAAGGTTTCATGGTGTGGAGTATAAAAATAGGTTTAGTTGGAGGGATCCCATGTATGGTAGTAATTGAATCACAGGGTCTGTACTTGGAGGTAAAAAATAACATTTGATGTTCATTGATGACTATAATGTTGTTCATGAAGATTGGTCTGATAATATTGTGCTGTATGAATTTAAGTGGAAGAGATTCCAGTCAGGAAAGTCCAAGCAGCTACTGCAGATAGAGAGGCTACAAGAGAACAAATAAATATCTGAGTTGTAGTGGTGGCCATGGGCTTGGGAAACGGAAGATGAGGGTGGCTTTTAGAAAAATTTTACAAGAGGTATAGAGAGGAAATTGAATGAATTTGAGGGCTAAAATTGTATACTAACAATTAGCTTCCATATTAGTTAATAATTGGACTGTTGTATTAGGTAATTTTAAGAAGTATACAATTGATAAACCAACCGTATGTTAACATTTTTTATTTTAAAAAATAGTCATATATATTTTTTTAATTTAGGGAAAAATGGTATTGTTTTACAGTGTTTTTAAACCTCATTAATATCTTGTGTAATAGAAGACTGGCTGAATTCTTACATGTAGCACAAAGACCAATTTTACCCAGTAGGATTTTTTTTCTTGAATTTTAAAAAAATGTAGTATAGCTCATTAATGTATTATATAACATTTTGGCTTTTGGATAGAATCATTATATTATATTGATCTCTGCAGAGATTGATAAGAATGTGACTGATTTGGCCTTGGAACAAAGTTGGACACTGAGTAATGGGAGAGTAGTTGGGATATTTTATACACAGTGGTGTGCTGGTGTGAGGGATGGTTGATTCTGAAGCTGCATAGGGTCAAAATTACTTTTGAAAACCTTTTTAAAGTGGTCATATCAGATATACTATACTGCGTCTCAGTAAGTCCAGCACAGTCAGTTTTTCTTTCAGTTTATATTTCCTCCCTGTCTGAGCACAGGATAATTCACTGTTACTTGGGGGTCAGATTGTATAGCAAATTATGTGCTTGACATTAGAATCACACTTAGGATCTTGAGAACTAAAGAAATTAGTTGGTTTAGATCTAAGTCTCATGCGGACTCTAGAGCTCCTTGAGTGGAATGACAGGAGTCAGCACTGTTCACATTTCTCTGCATCTCTCTTCTCCTCTACCTTTCCCATGGCATGGTTGAGTTTGTTCAAGTGTAGGAATTGTGCAGGATTGATGGGACTCTTATCTATACAAATACATAATCCATACACATGCATGTTGTATTTTATGTATGTATATATATAATCAGAAACTAGACGACCCTATTAATTTCTGTGGCTTCAATTCTAAAAGGAATGTTTCTTTAAATGTTATAGAAACAGGAGTTAAAATTTGAATTAAAAATAATTTGTTACATTTGCATAGCCTCACTATGTTGAACCTACTTCCTCCTTCCAAGTAAGTTGAGCAGTAACTATTACGGTATCAATGATATCATTTAACTATTATATCAGTGTACACATGTTACACTTTTTTTTTTTTTTTTTTGAGACGGAGTCTTGCTCTGTCGCCCAGGTTGGAGTGCAGTGGCACGATTTCGGCTTGCTGCAAGCTCTGTCTTCTGGGTTCACACCTTTCTCCTGCTTCAGCCTCCTGAGCAGCTGGGACTACAGGCGTCCGTCACCACGCTCGGCTAATTTTTTGTATTTTTAGTAGAGACTGTGCTAGCCAGGATGGTCCCGATCTCCTGACCTTGTGATCCGCCCACATCAGCCTCCCAAAGTACTGGGATTACAGGCGTGAGCCACCGCGCCCAGCCAATTTAGTGATTTTTAAATCACATATTAAAAACATAGTATTTGTAGGTTTTTGGTAGACAATGAAAAAGTTAAACATGACAAAAGAGTGTATACATTGAAAAGTAAATCTCCTAATATTCAATTCCCTAACTCCCTTTCTTAGGGCAGCCACTGTTGTCATTTTATTTTCTTTTTTTTGAGACAGTGTCTTGCTCTGTTGCCTAGGCTGGAGTGCAGTGGAGTGATCTTGGCTCACTATAACCTCTGCCTCCCGGGTTCAAGCGATTCTCGTTTTTCAGCCTCCTGAGTTGCTGGGATTACAGGCTTGTGCCACCACATCTTGCTAATTTTTGTATCTTTAGTAGAGATGAGGTTTTGCCTTGTTGGTCAGGCTGGTCTTAAACTCCTGGCCTCAAGTGATCCTCCTGCCTCGGCCTCCCAAAGTGCTGGGATTACAGGCATGAGTCACTGCACCAGGCCTGTTGTCAGTTTCTTATGTGCTCTTTCAGAGGTGTTTTGTGCATATGCATGCATAGAGTAAAGCTTTTAAACATTTAACATTCGCAGAGCCGTCAAATATATTAAATATTTCTAGGTACCAAGCAATTGTAGAAAATTTTCCCAGTCCTTAAAAAAACAGTAGTAAATTTTAATGGAGAACCAGGTTATAGATTTTAATCCTGATTTTATGGTTTCTATCCTGTGTAACCTAGGGCAAGCTGAATTTCAACTTTTGCCTTTATATAATTAACATTTATTAGGCTTATAATGTATTTAGAATTCTATGCAACTTTAGTGGTTTCTTTTTAATAGAGCAACCATATGTAATTTTGTTATAGGCAGTAGATCTTGAGAATCTAGATTGCCTACTGAAGCATTTTCACAAGATTTTTATGTTCAATTAGCAAAGCTAGAAAGTATCCAGCATCCTATTGGACTCAGTTATCAGCTTAGAGGGAAGCCTCTACCTTAGCCTGACTTGAACATGTAATGGTCTGAATGGGATATTTACAGTGAAAAATGACCAGAATGGGATACTGAGAGGGAGACGTGAATCAGTGGGGTAGAAGAGGAGCAGCGTTCTTGATTAAATGTTCACATTCTGGTGGCATTGTTTTATTTGAAGCATTATATAATTTTAGAATTTTTATATACCTATCAATGCTTGAATATTTTATATACCAAAGTATATTAGAACTGATGATAAGTTTCTTCTTATTAAAATATCACTTGATTGGCTGGGCACAGTGACTCATGCCTGTAATCCCAGCACTTTCGGAGGCTGAGGTGGGTGGATCATCTGGGGTCAGGAGTTCGAGACCAGCCTCGGCAACATGGTGAAACCTCGTCTCTACTAAAAATATAAAAATTAGCCAGGCATGGTGGCGGACGCCTGCAATCCCAGCTACTCAGGAGGCTTAGGTAGAATTCTTGAACCCAGGAGGGGGAGGTTGCTGTGAGCCAAGATCGTGCCGTTTGCACTCCAGCCTGGGCGACGAGCAAAACTCTGCCTCTAAATAAATAAATAAATAAATAAATAAATAAAATATCACTTGATCTTTTTTGTTTTGTTTTAAGATGGAGTCTCGCTCTGTTACCCAGTCTGGAGTGCAGTGATGCAATATCGGCTCACTGCAACCTCCGCTTCCTGGAATCAAGCTATTCTCCTGCCTCAGCCTCCCGAGTAGCTAGGACTACAGGCACGTGCCACCACGCCTGGCTAATTTTTTTGTGTTTCTAATAGAGACAGGATTTTACCATGTTGGCCAGGCAGGTCTCGAACTCCTGACTTCAGGCTAACCGCTTGCCTCTGCCTCCCAAAGTGCTGGGATTACAGGTATGAGCCACTGCGCTCAGCCCTTTTTCTAAATATTTATGTTTCTGATTTTTACCACTCACATTTATTTTAAAGTCACTTTATAAATTGGCTATCTTTGAGAAATGGCATTTGATTATTCAAAACTTTTTTTTTTTGGTAGTAGACTCTTAAATTTGGACTTATGATACTGGATAAGTAGTGATTACATTGTGCTGAAATTTATGGAAGAAAGTCACTTTGAGTATACCCCTTCTACATAAGAACATAGAATGTGCTGAAAAGCTTTCTATTTGAGAATATTTTTATTATAACATGCTTTCCTTTAGGCATTTTATTTTAAATGAAATGCTGCTGAATGCTATAAGAAAGAAAACATCTTTGTGGGAATTCGGTCTAGAATGAGAAAGTAAAATATTGCCTGTAGAATTTTTATACCTCAGAAAAACCAAATAAAGTAACATTGACTTCACGTGGGTATCCATATTAAGAAATTATATTTAGAGTTTTCATAGTTTGTAGGATGTTTTTTCTCAGTAAGGGCATTTTAATTGAATTTAGGAAGTAAATTATAAATGATGTAAAAGTTTGTATTCTTCTTGTTCATGTTATAACCAAAAGCTAAAGATAATGTAGTTCACTTTTGTGCTTAGTGGTCAGACATTTTATTTTGTTTATTCATTGCTGCTCACTAGAGGGCCTGCTGTCTTAAGCAGCTCTGAGTGGGGTGAGACTGGCTTATAGAATGGTTTTCAACTCTTACTGGTTGTGAATTTACAAATACAGGTAGTGATGAAAAGTGTTTCCAGTGTACTTTGATATTGTTAAGAATGATGACTACAGGATGAAGGAAGAGAATTATATTTTCTGAGTGGTGGTAGCTAATATTTTATGTTGCTGTTGATATTCATCAGATCATTCTTCTTTAACGGGAAAAATAGACTTAATTAAAAAGTGTAAGTGGAGGCCTTTGGAGAAAAGTCTTGCTAATAAAAGGAGTAATGATTTTTTCCATAATTTTCCTTGATAGCTGGCATGGTGAGAACAAGTATATTCAATAAACTAGATCTTTGGAATGTGACAACTGGGTGATGAATTTGGCTAATGACACTAGTCGTTTAGATGTAAGTCATTTAGATGTAAGTAAGAAAAGCAGTTTTCTCCGTGACCCTTCTGTGAAAACTACTTTGAGCAGAGAACTGTTATTATTCTGTAGTATTCCCACCTTGGGAATAGCTGTTAAATCAGAATTAACAGCTTTCATGGCAGAGAGACATTCTTTCAGGAAGTGAATAAATGCACGTAAAAGTTCACCATGCAAAGTAGCAAAAGTGGATCAATATCTTTCAGAATTTTGTCAAATGTGTAGCAGATTGCATTCTTTTTAGCTTCTGTTTTGTATGTCATGATATGTGTATATATCTGTCTATCTCACATGCTCCCAAGGACCTACTTTTCCTTATAATATATTTTATTGTAGCTTTTCTAAGCTCTAAAGAATGAAGTTAGGAGATCTGTTGGTGTTTTTAGATAATTAGGAATCTGGGAGAGATGTCTTAAAGGCGGTGTCACCTGGATAGTCCGCAGAAAGGAAAACTCATGATCTTTATGGAAGAGTTATTTATAATAATGAAGTATTGCTTATGTGCTAAGCCCATCCTAAGCCTTATTTTGCTAATTCTTTCCAGCAGTCTCACAGAGTATTGATGAGGAAACTGAAGTTTGGAGAGATCACATGATTTTCCCAAGATAATCTAACTGGCAAACAAATCTAGGATTCAAATTTTCGTTTTTTCCAGCTTCAAAGTCCATGCTGTCATAGAGTGCTACTTGTTTGTTAGTACTCAGGAATGTGCAATACATTCTAAAAGCAACAGAAATTGTTCATTTTGTCCTGAAATGTATCTTGTGTTTACATTCAGTGACAGATTAAGTTTATAGCCCATGTAATTAAATTTTCATTATCTCATTTAACAAGAGCCTGAAAGTTCCTTTTCTGAACGTATTTTCTTGAAAGATAAATTATCTAAGATTAGTTCAAAGTACAGTCTTAGGTGAACTACTTGTATGTGTGTTTTATGTTCTTCATAATTTAACAGAGAAAGTCAAGTGTTTTAGCATAGATTGGATGCAGACATTAAGGAGGAAACAAAAGCGTGTATTAGTTGCAATGGTTGAATAATACAGTATTTTGAAAAAATTACTCTGGGTCTGGGCGCAGTGACTCACGCCTATAATCCTAGCACTTTGGGAGGCTGAGGTGGGTGGATGACTTGAGGTCAGGAGTTTGAAACCAGCCTGGCCAACATGGTGAAACCCTGTCTTTACTAAAAATACAAAAAAAAAAGGCTAGGCGTGGTGGCTCATGCCTGTTATCCCAGCACTTTGGGAGGCTGAGGTGGGTGGATCACCTGAGGTCAGGAGTTTGAGACCAGTCTGACCAATATGGTGAAACTTCATCTCTACTGAAAATACAAAAATTAGGCCAGGCGTGGTGGCTCATGCCTGTAATCCTTGCACTTTGGGATGCCAAGGTGGGCGAATTGCCTGAGCTCAGGAGTTCAAGACCAGCCTGGGCAACATGGTGAAACCCCGTCTCTACTGAAATACAAAAAATTAGCTGGGCGTGGCGGTATGCTCCTGTAATCCCAGCTACTCAGGAGGCTGAGACAGGAGAATCACTTTAACCTGGAGGGTGGAGGTTGCAGTGAGCCGCGATTACGCCACTGTACTCCAGCCTGGGTGACAGAGCAGGACCCCGTCTCAAAAAAAAAAAAAGAAAAAGAAAAAGAAAAAGTTGCTCTGAAACCTGTGCTGAATTACAGCATTTAGGTGTTGAAATAAGGGCTCCCTGTCGAATATTGGTTAGATTTGAATATGAATTTACTTGCCTTGTCATCAAATTATCCTTCTGAGAAATTAAAAAAATATAGAAATTATCCTTATGATTGTGCACCTTTATATTTCACTTTACTTTAAAGTTTCTACTTTAAAATTTGTTGGTCGGGCATGGTGGCTCATGCCTATAATCCTAGCACTTTGAGAGGCTGAGACAGGTGGATCACTTGAGGTCAGGAGTTTGAGACCAGCCTGGCCAACATGGTGCAAAGTTTCCATCTCTACCCAAAATACAAAATTTAGCTGGGCGTGGTGGCATGCACCTGTAATCCCAGCTACTTGGGTGGCTGCAGGAGAATCGCTTGAACCTAGAAGGGGGATGTTGCGGTGAGCCGAGATCATGCCACTGCACTGCAGTCTGGATGTCGGAGTGAGATGCTATCTCAAAAAAATAAAAATAAAAAATTTATTTATTTATTTATTTATTTTTTATGAAGTGTATTTTTTTTCTGTTGAAATGGGCCATACACTTCATTTCAGTGTTGTGTTAGTCCTCAAAAATTGGTATTAATTCCTAGAGGAACTGCAACATTCAAATGCTTCTTCTGTTCCTTGCATTAAAAATTGGGAATTATGTAAATGATACTGCGGCCACCAGGAAACTATGAACCAAATTAATGGCCCAAGTTTTGCAATATTGTGGGAATTTATAGACTGCTAGTCTTTGTCTTATTATTTACTTTCATTTAAATATTCTTCTTCTTGTTGTTTCTTCTATACTTATTTTAATTTTATAGAGACGAAGTCTTGCAATGTTGCCCGGGCTCGTCTGGAACTCCTGGGCTTAAGCGATCCTTCTGCTTCAGTCTTCCAAAGTGTTAGGATTACAGCATGAGCCACCATGTTTAGTCCCATTTAAATATTCTATTATATATGTTTTTTGTAAGCTATCTCAGATCCATTGTGGAATAAAGCAAGACATAAAATAGGGGAAAAATAAACATCATGACCAGGGCTGAAACAAAGTAAGGGTATAAAACCTTTGTAGTTTTTTCCTTGAGACAGTCTTGCTCAGTTGCCCAGGCTGGAGTGCGGTGCTATGATCTCAGCTCATTGCAACCTCTGTCTCCCAGGTTCAAGCGATTCTTGTGCATCAGCCTACCGAGCAGCTGAAATTACAGACAGGCACCACCATGCCCAGTTAATTTTTGTATTTTTAGTAGAGATGGCGTTTCTTCATGTTTGCCAAACTGGTCTCAAACTCCTTGCCTCATATGATCCACCCGCCTTGGCCTCCCAAAATGCTGGGATTACAGGCATTGAGCCACCACACCTGGCCCCTTGTAGGTTTTTTCTTTTCTTTTCTTTTCTTTTTTTTGAGACGGAGTCTTACTCTGTCGCCCAGTCTGAAGTGTATTGGCGTGATCTCAGCTCACTGCGACCTCCATCTCCCGGGTTGAAGTGATTCTCCTGCCTCAGCCTCACGAGTAGCTGGGATTACAGGCGTGTGCCACTACACTCAGCTAATTTTTGTATTTTAGTAGAGACGGGGTTTTGCCATGTTGGCCAGGCTGGTCTCGAACACCTGACCTCAGGTAATCTGCCCGCCTCGGCCTCCCAAAGTGTTGGGATTACAGGCGTCAGCCACCACACCTGGCCCCTTGTAGTTTTAGAAGATAAAACATTTATTTCTTTAACATCTTTTTGCATTTATATTAGTACTTTTATATTTAAGCCTTCATGTTCAGAAATTAATAATGAAATGAAATACCTTACTAAACTTTAAAATAGTGTCCTACACTGGAAGGATGTAATACAGTAAAATTGACAACCCGTTTTGTCAACATTCCCCTCCTTTCTCCATTGTCTAATAATCTAATGATGAGTGAAAAGACAATAGTAGAAGTGGATATACATATTTATATATATTACATACAAACATGTACAATAGTTTATATGTAACATAGGGAATTGATTTCTGAATAATAGGGTTGATTGTACATCTGTTTTATATACCTAGCTTATTTTAGACCTTCCTCATGGATATTACTTAAGAGATGGTTTCTTAGCAAGTGGTCAGATTTTCTTTGTTTATTCTTTCAAAGATTGTATTTTTTCTTTGTTTGAGACAGGGCCTTGCTATGTGCAGTGGTTGGAGTGCCCAGGCTGGAATGTAGTGGTGTGATCTCAACACTGCGTCCTCTGCCTCCCAGTCTTAAGCGATCCTCCCACTTCAATCTTCCGAGTAGCTGGGACTGCAGGAGTGTGCCACTGTGCCTGGCTAATTTTTTTATTACTTGTAGAGATGAGTTCTCCTTGTGTTGCCCAGGCTGGCCTTAAATTCCTGGGCTCAAGCAGTCCTCCTGCCTTGGCCTCCCAAAGTTCTGGGATTGCAGGCATGAGCCAATCTGGCCAAAAAAGAATTGTAACTTGTGTGACCTGGGCATGGTGGCGCGTGTCTGTAGTCCCAGCTACTCAGGAGGCTGAAGCAGGAGAATTGCTTGAGTCGGGGCAGTTGAGGCTGCAGTGAGCCATGATTGTACCACTTCACTCCAGCCTGGGTGACAGCATGAGATCCTGTTTCAAACAAGAAGAAAAACAGAAACCAAAAAACTTGTATGAATAGCTCTAATGCTCACACTAATAGTATCACTTGTTTCATTAATAAAACTTCATACATTTGACAAACCTATTAAGATTGTAGCTATCTTGTGGAGACCCCTGCTCTGGAACCTCAGAACTCATCTCTTAGCCAATAAAACTTGTGACTGTAAATGCTAAGCCATTTTTAAAAATTGGATAGTTTTCAGGTTGGGCGCGGTGGCTCATTCCTGTAATCCCAGCACTTTGGGATTCTGAGGCAGGCAGATCACTTGAGGTCAGGAGTTTGAGACCAGCCTGGCCAACATGTCCAGTCTCTACTAAAAATACAAAAAAATTAGCCGGACATGGTGGTACACACCTGTAGTCCCAGTTATTAAGGAGGCTGAGGCAGGAGAATTGCTTGAATTAAGAGGCAGAGGTTGCAGCGAGCCAAGATGGTGCCATTGCATTCCAGTCTGGGCAACAGAGTAAGACTCCATCTCAATAAGTAAATAATAAAATAAAAAGTTGGATAGTTTTCTAAATAACCACCATGATAGTAACATTTATTGAACTTTCGTATCTGCCAGACACTGTTAGATACTCTGAATGTATTATTTCAGTTCCAAGAGAGAGTTTGCATTTTCCCATACTTTTTTTTGTTTTGAATGCTGAAAGAAATTTTAGCAATATATTGTATAGAGTACAGTAGCCCATGTGGTGTGAAACTTGATTCTCTGGTTTCCTGTAGGGCTGGTAGGTAAGTTGCCCTTGTCCTGATGTGTCAACAATAGAGTGTAAAGTGTGAAGAGTATTTTGAATACAATAGTTCCTTCTGTGAATGGTGGTGTCCTAACATCTGTTTGTTTTCCTCTGACCTCAGTTGCCACTTCTCTGCAAGTTGCTTTACTAATTCCTCCTTTGTCTTATTGTCAGGTCCTTTACCCCTTCCTTTTTTTTTTTTTTTAATTTTTTATTTTGGCATTAAATGCCATTTTTATGTTCATTACTTTCAAATTTGTATCTTTGGATCAGAGTTTTAGCCTGAATTGCATATTCATATATTCACTTTGTGTATTTACATCTCCTCCTGGATTTTTCATAGGCATTTCAGAATTTATATGCTCAAAATAGAACTTTTGATTTCCTTTATACTTCTATTTCAACCTGTTCCTTTCCAGTTTTGGCAACTAGTACTGCTGTCTGCTTAACTACTCAAGATAAACTATCTGTAAACTATTCTTGATTATTCCTTTCCTTCATGCCTCTTATGCAATAGCTAATCCCCTTGGTTTTACTATTTAAACTAGTCCTTTTCTCCTCATTCATTTCTGTTTTCCTACTGTCTTCTAGGCCACTACCTTTTATTTGGACAACTGCTGTAATCTCCCAGCTTCTTTTCTTTCCTCTCCTACCCTTCTCCGGTTTATTTTTTTTTTATAAACAATGAATGGTCTTTAACAGTACTATTATGGATCTCCTCTGTTTAAATTCTCCCATTGTCGCCTGTTAATCTTAAAAGAATTCATATTGCTTACCAGGCCCTACAAGCCTCTCAGTGATGTAGCTCCGGCTTAAATTTCCAAACTCTAATTACTACTCTCTGCATAGCTCCCTTGATCCTTAACAAAAAAAAAAAAAAAAAGAGAGACAGGGGTTTGCTGTCATTCAGGCTGGAGTGCAGTGGCACATTCATAGCTTACTGTAACCTTGAACTCCTTGGCTCAAGCGACCCTCCTGCCTCAGCTTCCTGAGTAGCTAGGACTACAGGCACATGCCACCATGCCCACATAATTTTTTATTTGTATTTTTGTAGGGATGAGTTCTTGCCAAGTTGCCCAGGCTGGCCTCGAACTCCTGGTTTCAACTGATCCTCCTACCATGACCTTCCAAAGTGCTGGGATTATAGGAGTGACTCTCTGTGCCCGACCACTCTTATCCTTGATTACAGCCCTTTTCCACCTAAAACCTGTACGCCAGATGCCTACCTTCCTGGAATGCTCTTTCCCTTTCTTTTCATAGGATGGGCTTATTTGTATTATTCAGATTTCAATTCAGAAATTACTTCTACTTTATCTAGAATACTATTGCCTTCCTCTCATGTCATTTAACAAAATTTTCTTCATACCATTTTCACTATTTTTTGTGTATTTTATTTAATCTTAAAAAAACATTTTAGGTTCAGGGGTATATATGCAGGTTTGTTTATATAGGTAAATTGCATGTCATGGTGGGGGTTTGGTGTACAGATTTTTTTTTTTTTTTTTTTTTTTTTTAAAGATAGAGTTTCTCCCGTTGCCCAGGCTGGAGTGCAATGGTGCAATCTCCGCTCACTGCAACCTCCGCCTCTTGGGTTCAAGTGATTCTCCTGCCTCAGCCTCCTGAGTAGCTGGGATGACAGGCTTACGCCACCACCTTTGGCTAATTTTTGTATTTTTTTTTTTTTTTTTAAGTAGGGATGGGGTTTCACCATGTTGGCCAGGCTGGTCTCGAACTCCTGACCTCAGATGATCCACCTGCCTTGGCATCCCAAAGTGCTGGGATTACGGGTGTGAGCCAGCGTGCCTGGCCTGTACACATTATTTTATCACCCAGGTAATAAGCATAGTACTTGGATAGGTAGTTTTTCGATCCTCACTCTCCATTCACACTTCACCCTCAGGTAGGCTCTGGTGTCTGTTGTTCCCTTCTTTGTGTTAATGTGTACTCAAATTTTAGCTCCCACTTGTGAGAACATGCAGTATTTGGTTTTCTGTTCCTTCATTAGTTGTCTTAGGATGACTTCCAGCTCCATCCGTGTTCCTGTAAGGGACATGATCTCATTTTTTTTTTATGGGCATATAGTATTTCATGGTGTATATATACTACATTTTCTTTAGTCTACCACTGAAGGGCATTTAGGTTGGTTGTATGTCTTTGCTGTTGTGAGTAGTGCTATGACAAACATACCTGTGCATGTGTCTTTATAGTAGAACGATTTATATTCCTTTGGGTATATACCCAATAATGGGATTACTGGGTCAAATGGTTTAAGTTCTTTGAGAAATTGCTAAACTGCTTTCCACAATGACTGAAGTAATTTACATTTCCACAGTAGCAGTATGTAAGTATTCCCTTTGCTCCACAACCTAGTCAGCCTCTGTTAGTTTTTGACTTTTTAGTAATGGCCATCGTGACTGGTGTAAGGTAGTATCTCATTGTGGTTTTGATTTGCATTTCTTTAATGATAGTTATGTGGAGCATTTTTTCATATGCTTGTTGGCTATGTATATGTCTTCTTTAGAAAAGTGTTCATGTTCTTTGCCCACTTTATAATTTTTACTATTTTAATTTTCTCGTTTGTTTACTGACTTATGGTCTGTTTGCTCCCAATAGAATGTAAGTGCCACAAGTTGTTTGGTTTACTATTTTGTAGCTACTAATAAAATATTTGTTGAGGATGGTTGAATGAAGAAGGATGTTACTAGTGCTTTCAAGAAGACTTTTTTTTTTTTTTTTTTTTTGAGACGGAGTCTCGCTCTGTCACCCAGGCTGGAGTGCAGTGGCGTGATCTCGGCTCACTGCAAACTCTGCCTCCTGGGTTCACGCCATTCTCCTGCCTCAACCTCCTGAGTAGCTGGGACTACAGGTGCCTGCCACCACGCCCGGCTCATGCTTTGTATTTTTTTATTTTTAGTAGAGACGGAGTTTCACCGTGTTAGCCAGGATGATCTCGATCTCCTAACCTCGTGATCCGCCCGCCTTGGCCTCCCAATAGTGCTGGGATGACAGGCATGAGCCACCAAGAAGGCTTAAGCATTTGTCTTTCTAGTACCACTTTCCTGGTCATGATCATATCATATTACTTCTAGTTTGAGGGCCAGGAAGGGGAATTAACAGATTGAATGTCATGTACCAGGCATTGTGCAGAGTATTTCATGTAGTGATTTAGTTAATACTCAGAGCAATTTATGACTGTTTTTACTATCACCATTTTATAATTGAGGAGCTAATGCTTCGAGGTTAACTATGATTGCACAGTTTACTAAGGGATAAAGTTAGAAATGGAACCCAAGATTGTCTGACTCCAAAACACCTGCAGCATGAAATGGTAAGGAATTCTGTGGACAAAGTGCTATACGAACACAGAATTTTGGTCACTTAAAAAAGCAGAGATGGATCTTTTCTTTTTTTTTTTTTTTTTTCCTGAGACAGAGTCTTGCTCTGTCACCCAGGTTGGAGTGCAGTGGCTTGATCTTGGCTCACTGCAACCGCTGCCTCCCAGGTTTAAGCAATTCTCGTGCCTCAGCCTCCCAAGTAGCTGGGACTACAGACGCACATCACCACACCTGGCTGATTTTTTTATTTTTTGTAGAGATGAGGTTTCACCATGTTAGCCAGACTGGTCTCGAACTCCTGGCCTCAGATGATCCATCCACCTTGGTCTCCCAAAGTTCTGGGATTGCAGGCATGAGCCAGCGTGCCTGGCCTGGATCTTGTTTCTTCATTCATTTTTCCTCTTTCATTCTTCCACTGCTGTAAGTTTATCCTCATAGTCACCATTTACCCATTCATCTCCAGATAAAATGAATCACACTCAATATTCTCTAGGGCATTATTTATAATTTTAATATATATATATATATTTTACAGGTCTCTTAAAACAGGATTTATAAAAGTTAAGTGATACGGGGTAGGGAGGATTTAGCATTCCTTTTTGGTTGCCTCCTTGCCTCCTTGCTGTGTAAATAGTGAACTTTTGGTGTAGGGGACTGGGTAGATAGTAATAGTCAAGAGTATGGAAGAGGGACAGGGAAAGTGAATAGAAAGTGATATAGGAGTAGAGTTTAGCTGACCATATGAACTGGGTTGCTGCACTGCAATTTTCAGTCTGTTATTATGGTACATTAAATCAAACAAATCACACCAATGCCTATCTTAAAAGCATTAAGGAGCTTTAGTGAGACATTGTGCTACGAGGAGATCCATGTGTTTTTACAAATATTATCAATTACAAAAATACATCCAAATATTTCCCTTTTATTATAGTAACTTTGTCAGAATTAAAGCATATTTGGTTTCAATATAAATTTTTGGTACTAGTGAAGGTGGTTTAATAGGAAAGAGAATTGAAATGGAATGTATTTGTGATCCTGTTCTTTTTACTATGGATGGATACATCATTTTTTTCTCTTGACATCTATTATTTTAATTTTTAAGTAATTACTTGAGGTTATAGAATAAAATTACTTAAGAATTTACTGCCATTATTACTGAATTAACATTTCAGTGGACTATTGGCATATCAGAAATTGCTTTAATTATTGATGACTACGAAGAATATCTGGAGAGGAGGAAAATTAGGAGGATGGGGTGGAAGAGATGCCAAGAGTCAAGGCGGTGGGAGGGTGTCAATAATAAAGAAATTGCTCTAATTATTAAGAACCTAGTCCTGAGTTTAAGTCATGTATACTCTGTTTCAAATAATACCATCAAATTTTTATTAATGATGATTTTAAGAATGTCTCTTTAGCACTGTCCATTTATTAACATAGCACTATAAGTATATCATGGATTAATTTAATTAATGTTTGGTAACTTACAGTTTTTGTTATCAAATGTATTATATAACCATAGCATTTATAATCTGAACTGTTTTATTAGGTAAAAATCAGGGTTTGCAATCTGTGGCCCACTGGCTGGCTACCTGTTTTTATAAATAATTTTTGTATTTTTAGTAGAGACAGGGTTTCACCATGATGGCCAGGCTGGTCTCAAACTCCTAATCTCAGGTGATCAACCCGCCTTGGCCTCCCAAAATGGTGGGATTACAAGCATGAGCCACCATGCCCAGTCAGAAATACCTCCATTTTTAAAACTATTTCCTTTTTGGTGTTTTCTTTTTTCCTCAGATAGCTTACCATATAAAACTAGCAACATTCTTTAGTTGCATTCTAGGCCTGAGAATTCACAGCATCTTAATTGGGCTTTGGCACGTATTTCATAAATCTTCTCAAGCTTATTCCATTTTTAATTTGTAATTTATGATTTCATTTGTAAGTTTTTTGTATATAACTTATAACTTTAGCAGATGGCCAGTCTCTCAAGTGTGATGAAAAGAAAGGTTTTTTTTTGGTTACCGGTTATACTCTGAAGGTCTGGATGTACTTTATTGTAGCTCCCTGCCTGTGTGTGCAGAATACAAGTTATTTGATTCCAGAAAGTATTTATGATACGTTCTTGGACAATATAATGATGTAATAAATACAATAATAACATAAAGGTGAAATTTGTAGCTGTTTCATCAGTTTCACTCACAGTGGTATTGATTACATTGATTTAAAGTTGGAGGAATGTCTGTTGGAATGAGTCCCTCCCTGCCTCCCTCCCTCCGTTTCTTCCTTCCTTGCTCTGTTTTTTTGAGACCCTGTTGCCCAGGCTAGAGTGTAGTGGTGCCATCTTGGCTTACAGCAACCTCTGCCTCCCGGGTTCGAGCGATTCTACCACCTCCGCCTCCCGAGTAGCTTGGAATTACTAGTGTCCGCCACCACGCCTGGCTAACTTTTGTATTTTTTGGCAGACACAGAGTTTTGCCATGTTGGCCAGGCTGGTCTCGAACTCCTGACCTCAAGTGATCCGCCCGCCTCAGCCTCCCAAAGTGCTGAGTTTACTGATGTGAGCCATCGTGCCCGGCCCTATTGCATATTTTATCCTGCAGTGATTTAAATTAAGATGAAATTCTTGACCAGGCACGGTGGCTCATGCCTGTAATCCCAGCACTTTGGGAGGATGTTTTTCTCTGATAATTAACCATGATTTTTCACTTCATGAAGTTATTTTTACCGTTAAACTTTGATCTCTTTTATCTGAAAATAACGTTGACTTATTTCTAGGCACCGTAACTAAATCTCTCCTTAGGTATGTTGACAGTCTTCATCCACTGATTTAGTACAAGTGTGCTTTGACTTGGGTTTATTGGCTGTGGAGAAGGATCTTTTCTTGATATTAGTGAAGAGAGAATTTTGTTAGGAGTAGTGTCAAAAAGCAGGTTGGGCGGGTTTCCATCTTGTGAGGTTATTAAGCAAGATTTCAGGAGTGTGGATACTAGATTGCTTTTTTCCTGTCCTTGAAAAAGGATGTAGTTGGTCGCACAAGCCCAGCTGTTTTCCTGTGTGGTGCCTGTTTAACTATTCCTGTTGCATAACAATTCTCTTTGTTTGTGTAGGTTCGCAGGATGAGCCATACTACTTTTTTTTTTTTTTTTTTTTAATTTGTAAGAGATGGGATCTCCCTGGAGAGCAGCTTGGGATAATCATAGTGCATTTCAGCCTTGAACTTCATGGACTCAAGGAGTCCTCCTGCCTCAGACTCCTGAGTAGTTGGGACTATAGGCATGTGAAACTGTGCTTGGCAAGCCATACTTTTTTAAAGTCTGTTGAACCAGATCATGAAGATGAAACATTTTGAGTTTATGACTTCTTTCTGCAATATTCTGGATTCTGGGGTGAGAGTGGTAGAACAGATAAGATGCTTGTCTCACCATGGAGTTCTAATATTTGTAAATTACATGCAATAATATTTACTTTTTTTGGTAACAGCATTATTGAGATATAATTCACACACCATAAAATTTACCCAATTAAAATGTAAAAATGTACAGTTAACTGTATTAAATTATACTTAATATCCAGAGTTGTGCATCCATCACCACAGTTTGAGAATGTTGTTTATCTCAAAAGGAAACCCAGGATCCTTTAGCTGTCACCCTCCTTCCTCCCACCTCTCCCTTCAGCTTAGGCAACCACTAACCTACTTTCTGTCTCTATGGATTTACCTATTCTGGACATTTCATAGAAGCAGAATCCCACGATATTACAGTCTTTGGTGATTGGCTTCTTTCACTTACCATATGTTTTCAAGGTTTATCCGTAATATACATGTATCAGCACTTTCTTTTTATTGCCAGAAAAAATCCCATTGTATTGATATGCCACAATTTGTCCATCTAACAGTTGATGGACATTTATCCCCACTTTTTTGCTATTATATATAATGCTGATGTGAACATTCATGTACAAGTTTTACATGGACATGCTTTTTATTTTTCTGTTGAATACGTGCCTAAGAGTGAAATTACTGAACCCTATGGTGACTCTATTGCTTAACCTTTTGAGGAACTGACTATTCATTTATTTTAGATACATAGTTTATAAGTTCTGAAAAATGAATGGTTTTTGTAACCTACTACATAGAAGACACAGAAAACTTCCATTTACCCTGTTATATTCCTTTGACAAAGTCCGTTTGTGGATAAACTCTGCCTCCAACCTCTAGCCCCTGGCAAGCACTGATCCTGTTTTCCATTTCTGCAGTTTTGTGTTAAGTAGAATATTATATAAATGGACTTACAGTCTTTTGGAGTCTAGCTTCTCCACCACTTGCACTCCCTCAGGGACAGGGTCTCAGTCTGTTGCCCAGGCAGGAGTGCAGTGAGTCTAGGTTCTTTTACTTAAAATGATTAGCATTTGAGATCCATTCATGTCTTTGTGTCTATTAATAGTTAATTCCTTTTAAATGCCTACTAGTAATCAATTATATGGATGTGCCATAGTTTGTATATTGGCCAGAAGATATTTGACTAATTTCCAGTTTTTTTGGACATTATGAATGAAACTACTACAAGCATTTGTGTTCAGGGTTTTGTGTGAATTTAAGTTGTCATTTATCTTGGGTAAATACCTACGGGTGGGATTGCTGAGTCATATGGTTAGTGTATGTTTAACTTTCGTAAGAAACTGCCAAACTGCTTTCCAAAGTGACTGTACCATTTTGCACTCTACCAACAATGTGTGAGACTTCCAAATTGCTCCTCATCCTTGTCAGCACTTAATGATGTTTCATTAAGGAAATAAAGATCCTTTTGTGTCTTTATTTGCGACGTGTATATTTTCTTTGATTAGGTGTCATTCATTTAAGACTTTTCCCTATTTGAGGCCAGGCACTGTGGGTCATGCCTATAATCCTAGCACTTTGGAAGGCTAAGGCCAGGAGCATTGCTTGAACTCAGTTTAGGACCAGCTTGGGCAACATAGCGAGACTTCATCTTTACAAAAAATGAAAAAATTAGCTGGGCATGGTGGCACATACCAGTTACAGGTTGAGCAATCCTGCTTAAGCTGTAGTGAGCCATGATCCTGCAACTGCACTCCAGCGTGGGGAGACAGAGCAAGACCCTGTCTCTCAAAACAGTAACCACAGCAAACTTTTGTCCATTTGAAAAATACTAGGTTGGTTGTTGTCTTGTTATTAGTTTCTTTCTTCTTTCTTTTTTTTTTTGGAGACAGTGCCTCACTCTGGTTGCCCAGGCTGGAGTACAGTGGCTGTATCCCAGCTCACTGCAATCTCCACCTCCTGGGCTCAGGTGATTCTCCCACCTCAACTTCCCAAGTTGTAGGGATTACAGGCTCCGACATGCCTGCCTAGTTTTTTGTGTTTTTAGTAGAGATGCGGTTTTGCCATCTTGCCCAGGCTAGTCCTGAACTCCTGGATTCAAGCAATTCACCCACCACAGCCTCCCAAAGTGTTGGGATTACCAGCATGAGCCACTGTGCCCAGCCTAGTTTCTTCATGTATTTTAGATACAAATCCTTTATCTTATTTACGTAAGTTTTACAAGTATTTACCACAGTCTGTATCTTGTCCCTTTGTTCTTATAACAATGTCTTTCACAGTGGAAATGTTTTTAGTTTTGATGATGTTCAGTTTATCAATTTTCTTCTTTTTAAAAAATATTTTGAGGCCGGGCGCAGTGGCTCAAGCCTGTAATCCCAGCACTTTGGGAGTCCGAGACAGGCGGATCACGAGGTCAGGAGATTGAGACCATCCTGGCTAACATGGTGAAACCCCCGTCTCTACTAAAAAAATACAAAATAAACTAGCCGGGCGAGGTGGCAGGTACCTGTAGTCCCAGCTACTCAGGAGGCTGAGGCAGGAGAATGGCGTGAACCCGGGAGGTGGAACTTGGAGTGAGCCGAGATCCAGCCATTGCACTCCAGCCTGGGTGACAGAGCGAGACTCCGCCCCCCCAAAACAAACAAACAAACAAAAAAGTAAATAAAAAATATTTTGTAGAGACAAGGCTTTGCTTGCTATGTTGCCCAAGCTGGTCTCAAACTCCTGGACTCAAGTGATCCTCCCACCTCGTCCTCCCAAAGTGCTTGGATTACAGGCATGAGCCACTGTGCCTGGTCCTATCAATTTTTTTTTTTAAAAATAGATCATGCTTTTGATGTATTATCTAGGAACTCTTGGCCTAATCCAAGATAACAGTTGTTTCCTCTTACTGTTTCTTCTAAAAGATTCATAGTTTTCTGTTTTACACTAGATGCACACATTTTGAATTAATTTTTGTACAAAGGGTGCGGTATTGGTAAAGAGCGTCATTGTTTTGCATATGGTTTTTCAGTTGTTCCAGCACCATTTGTTGAAAAGACTATTTCTCTACTTAATTGCCTTTGCACCTTTGTGAAAAATCGATTCACCACATTTGTGTGGGCCTTCTTAAGGGTTTTACATTCTGTTTATTGATTCGTTTGTATGTCCTTTTGCCAGTACCACACTATCTTGGTTCTCAAGTGTTAATTTTAAGGTTTGGATGTTTATCTAAAGCCCCCTTCCTTTTGGTTTTTCAAAGTTAAAAACTTCAGTTTCATATCATAAAAAACAGCCATTTTATTTTACCTGAGGTAACATATAGCAATACCTCAAATTCATGAGTTATTCCTTTCTTCCTATCTGAATTGAGAACCATGGTTTGGAATACTGAGGTAGAGGATATGTGAAGTTGAGGATGATGTGGATGACTGCTTGTCCTTTTTCCTAGGGATACATACTGAAAGTGGTTGCATTGCGTACAAGTCTGATCGTTAGCTGCATCATCTTAGCACAAAGCACCTTTTTCGATGAAAAGAGTCTCACTTCTTTTACTCCAGAAAGGAAATACAAAATCGGAAAGATTGTGTATCCTTGATAGAATCTGCACGCTATTTGTACAGAATAGTAAAGCCAAACTTAGAAGAATCTCCTCTGCCTATTCCATAGTCATGGTTCTTTTATCTATTTATTTTAAAAGTTTGTTTTTTATTGTGGTAAAATATACATAAAACAGTATTTACCATTTTAATCATTTTTCATTGTACAGTTCTGTCGCATTAAGTAAATTCACATCGTGCAGCCATAACCACCATTCATGTTCAAGATTAATCATGATTTTTTTTTTTTTTTTTTTTTTTGAGACGGAGTCTCGCTTTGTCGCCCAGACTGGAGTGCAGTGGCCGGATCTCGTCTCACTGCAAGCTCCGCCTCCTGGGTTTACGCCATTCTCCTGCCTCAGCCTCCTGAGTAGCTGGGACTACAGGCGCCCGTCACCTCGCCCCGCTAGTTTTTTTGTATTTTTTAGTAGAAACAGGGTTTCACCATGTTAGCCAGGATGGTCTCGATCTCCTGACCTCGTGATCCGCCCGTCTCGGCCTCCCAAAGTGCTGGGATTACAGGCTTGAGCCACCGTGCCTGGCCAATCATGATTATTTTTTAACGTAAGTTCCATCACTGAAACTTTTAGCACATTAAAGTTACATTCACTTTTTGAAATTACATATTAACAGTGCTCTAGCATTTCAGGTCAATGACAAGGCCTTAACATTTTTGTAAATCTTATAGTTACACCTATAAAAACTTTCAGCCAGTAGTATAACTTCCAGCAAACTTTGATTTTTATCATATGCGAGTAGCATTCAGTTATTCTTTAAAATATAGCTTTTTAAAGTCTGCCAAATGTATGTAGCTCACCTATTATTATCCACATCTATGTCCAGAGAAATTTGGTGAATCAGCATGTTTTATTTTGGTTATTATCAAGGCCATTTGAGTGGTTCAGATATAGGTCCAACTGGAATTGTTAACTTCAACTTGTTTTTGTTACTGATACTTCTTCAAAGTGGGCAATTAAAAAATTGGATAAATTTGTGGGGGACAAGTGTAATTTTGTTCAATGGATATATTGCTGTAGTGGTGAAGTCAGGGTTTTCAATGTGTCCATCACCTGAAAAACGTATGTTGTACCCATTAAGTAATTTCTCATCATCCCCCTACTCCCTTGTGAGTCTTTGTTTTCTGACATTCCACACTCTGCCTCCATGTGTATACATTATTTAAATCTCATTAGTAAATGAGAACATGTATTTTTCTGAGTTGTTTCACATAAGATAATGGCTTCCAGTTCCATCTACGTTGCTGCAAAAGACATGACTTCATTTTTTATGGTTGAATAGTATTCCATTGTGTCTATATACCACATCTTCTTTATGCAGTCATCTTCTGATGGACACTTAGGTTGATTCCATATTTTTCCTATTGTGCAAGGTGGGCATTTTTGAGGAGAGAGGCTTACTTTGTTGCCTTCTGCCTTTGCTTTGTCATATGGATTGATTGTATTTGAATCTGAATTGGGCATTAGAAAACACTGTTAAAGCATATTAGTCTGTTGTAGAACTAAAAATGTGAGGGCATTTGAAACTTGTGAGTGTATCACTCATTTTTGCATGTGTATATCATTTTGTCTCACAGAAAATGCGTATTTTTATCTTGTGGAGAAATAACAGTGTAGTCAGCAGCCATTGTTGCATAGGCTCTAGCAATATTGTTTTGGTTTTTTGTTTGTATGTTTCTAAACTTATACACCGGATATGTTTCTGGGTAAACTTAAATATGACTGGTAGGAAATCAGTTAGCAATATGTGCTGACTTGTGTCTGAGTTCATAGAAAATCAGAGCCAGAACAAGGGGTTTTCTGGCTAAGCTCTTTGAGACTAATGTTTCTGAATTTGTTAAAAATCTAATATAGGTCAGGTGTGGTGGCTCGTGCCTGTAATCCCAGAAATTTGGGAGGCCAAGGCGAGAGGATTACTTGAACCCAGGATTTTGAGACTAGCCTGGGCAACATAGGGAGACACCACCTCTACCAAAAAATTTAAAGATTAGCTGAGCATGATGGTGCACACCTGTAGGCCCAGCTACTCTGGAGACTGAGGTGAGAAGATCACTTGAGCTCAGGAGGTTGAGGCTGCAGTCAACTGTGATCAGACCACTATACTCCAAAACAAAACAAAATCTAATGTAATGGTTTCTAGTTGTGTACATTCAGAGATACTAATTGCAAAGATTCAATGATAAAGATAGTATAGTCTTGCAGTTCTGAAATCCCAAGAGCTTGGAAAACTATTCTTTTTCTTGCATTGGTAAATTTCTGGACAGAAGGGTAGAAGTTTGAATATTCATATATTTTGCTGTAGAGATATTAATGTGTTTGATTAAGGGTGCTGTCTAGATTCTGCTAGGGGTGTTAGGTAGTATACATAAGCACTGTGTTTGCGCTCTAGTAGTGGAAAAATTCTTGATTTCCAATAGGGTTTTTGGACCTGAATTAACAGCCAGCATTAAATAGAGTTGAAACAGAGTTTAAAATTGGTTAGTTTTATTTCCTTAGATCTCAGTGGTAAAAGGTAAGGAGAGTAAAGAAAGAATTGCCCAGGTGAATGTTTGGGCTCGAGGGATCCTGCCATCACAGCTTTCTTAGTGGCTGGAACTACAGGTATGCACCACTGTGCCAGGCTCTTTTTAAAAATAGGTTATTTTTTCTTTTGTAGGGGCTATTTACAAAAAGAAATCCTGGCTTTTTTTTTTTTTTAATATATATTTATAGAGACAGGGTCTCTTGTGGGCTGGGCTGGAGCTGGTTTGTTTAAATTGGATTTTTTTAATTTTTGAAAAACATATTCGTGTGGTTCAGAAGTAATATTAAAAGACTGTAGCTGTGGTCAGGTGTGGTGACTCGTGCCTGTAATCCTAGCACTTTGGGAGGCTGAGGTGGGCGGATTGCCTGAGCTCAGGAGTTCGAGACCAGCCTGGGCACCATGGCAAAGCCCCGTCTCTACTAAAAATACAAAAAATTAGCCAGCTGTGGTAGTGCATGCCTGTAGTCTCAGCTACTTGAGAGACTGAGTCACAGAAGGCTGAGTCATGAGAATCGCTTGAACCTGGAAGGCAGAGGTTGCAGTGAGCTGAGATTGTGCCACTGAACTCCAGCCTGGGTGACAGAGCTAGACTCTGTCTCAAAAAATAAAAAACTAAAAAAAGAAGACTATAGCTATTTCCAGAGTAACTGTATTTTAAAAAGTACATCTTTTGAGAAATTATGTTCGGCATCTTTGTGAAATAGTGTATAGTTTAGAAATTCTGCCATTATTTTATGTATTATAGAAGTTAACTTCCTTTTTTATTGTCAGAACTATGTAGAAATAAGAAGTAAAGAAAGCATAAATTGACATCGACATATTTGCCTAAATAATAAATAATATAGAAAAAGACCCTTTGCATTATTTTTTTATCTCCTGATACTAGTTGCTTATTTTACCTGTAAATCAGTATTTATTTGATGACATTGGTATCCTTGATCTTCCTTTCAATGAGGAAATGATAACCTGAGTCTTTCACTTTAAGAATATTGCTTATGCTGAACATTAGGGCAGTAGTTTTTCTTGTAGTGGAGTGGGGCAAGGTTTAGGAATGTTCAGCTGGGAATTATAAATGACTTTAGTATTTTGTTAGACTGAAAAACAATTTCTGTTTATTTTCACTTCTTGTTTTTACTTTGTGAAAATGCACCTTTTAAGGAGGTACTGACTATAAACAACTCCAGTGCCAGATATGATTGCCATCGATCAAGAGGGTTTATTTTGAAGAGAGTTCATCCTTCATGAAGTTTCATAAACATTTGTTCTTTAAAATGTATTGGAGCTCTCTTTTCTGCATAAGTGGGAAACATATCATTAATACATATCATGTAACCTCCTCATGGATTCTTGGACTTCTCTGATGAAATTTAGTCTCTGCAAGTGTATTTGCCTAGTTGGTATTTGTTGTAACATGTATGTAGTGAGTACTTTAATAATCAGAGTCTGTTGTGCTTCAGTAATCTTTAACCATCAAATTGTATTTATTTATGAAATTTGCCTTGTATTCTACTAGAAAAAGAAAGTGGAGAATTTGAAATTTTTTACATTTATATTTCTACTTAGAGTCTTAATTCAGTATTGCATACCATCTATATAATCTTACTAATAGTTTTGCTTGTATTTCCTAATGATATAAATTACAGCAATTTGAAATACAGAAATATCAAGTGGATGTACTACTGTATTTCAGTCATGGATTTTAAAAAATCAGCATGTTCTGGATTATTGTATGTGCATGTTACACTGCTCAATTATTGAATTAGAATTTTAAGTAGCACTATGAAAAGCTGTTTGGCCTGTATCTTGAGCTCAGAGAGAAAGAAACATCCAGTGATTTATGCTTGGAGATACAGAGTTTGGTGAGAACTGGTAATAAGCACGATGGCAGGCAGAATTAGGAAGGAAGTATGTGGTAGTGTACAAAGTTTTACGGGGGTCATTTCTTTGAATTCAAATTCTGTGGAAAATTTCTGGCAGTTCCTGTCTCATACTGATTTATTTAGGCTTTTTTTTTGGTAGAGAGGTGTGCTAATTGCAACTGGTTAAACTCCTGTGCTCAAGTGATCCTACCACCTCAGCCTCCCGAGTAGCTGAGACTACAGGTGCTGGCAGCCACACTCGGCTAATTTAGTAGAGACGACGTCTTGCTGTGTTGCCCAGGCTTGTCTTGAACTCTTGGGGTTTAAGTAATTCTCTCAATCTGACCTCCAAAAGTGTTGGGATTATAGGCTTGAGCCACTGCACCCAGCCAGTTATTTTTAGTAGAAAATAAAGGTGGCAGAATCTCATCATGGGCCTAAAGTTTGGACACTTACTGTATAGTTGTGTTTGTTTTGAGATTCCATGGAATGTTTATCATGGGAAGGCTTTTGAAGAGATTGATATAGTCATTTTAGGACGTTTGAAGTATTTTATTTTTTAGTTTTGGTGGAGAAGTATATAACTTACTAATTGGGTGAAAGTGCTTAGGTCGTTGGTGGAAATTTGTGGTGGCAGTTGTCTCTAACTATTAAGCATCCATTTTTGAATTCTCTTATCCTTAACTCGCTCTTCTAGAATTCCTAGAGGACCTGTGCAACAGCCTCTTGAGGATCGAATCTTCACTCCCACTGTCTCAGCAGTCTACAGCACGGTGAGTGTCTGCAGCTTGTCAAATTGTGTGTGTGCTTTTGTGTGTGAATCCTTGGTATTAATTATAGGCAGTGTTTGATTGACACATGACAAATTTTTGGCAAAAAGTTCAATAAAATTCTGAATAGTATGAGATGTATGTAATAGGATAAGGTGAATAGGTTCTTTCCCCATCATCTTACTCTAAGAAATGGAGTGAAACAAATACTATGTTAAGATAGAGAGACTTGCCGGGTGCGGTGGCTCACGCCTGTAATCCCAGCACTTTGGGAGGCTGAGACGGGCGGATCACGAGGTCAGGAGATCGAGACCATCCTGGCTAACACGATGAAACCCCGTCTCTACTAAAAATACAAAAAATTAGCCGGGCATGGTGGCGGGCGCCTGTAGTCCCAGCTACTCGGGAGGTGGAGCTTGCAGTGAGCCGAGATCGCGCCACTGCGCTCCAAACTGGGCAACAAAGCGAGACTCCGTCTCAAAAAAAACAAAAACAAAAAAACAAAACAAAACAACAACAACAAAAAGATAGACTTATTTTTCCTTTCTGTAAATATTAACCTCTGGCCTTATTATTATTATTATTTTTATTATTTTCGAGATGGAGTTTCACTGTGTCACCCAGGCTGGAGTGCAGTGGTATGATCTTGGCTTATTGCAACCTCCGCCTCCTGGGTTCAAGCGATTCTCCCTCCTCAGCCTCCCAGTAACTGGGACTACAGGCACGTGCCACCACACCTGGCTAATTCTTGTATTTTTAGTACAGGTGGGGTTTCACCATGGTGGCCGGGCTGGTCTCAAACTCCTGACCTCAGGTGATCTGCCCACCTTGGCCTCCTAACGTGCTGGGATTACAGGCAGCTTTGTATTCTTTTTGCACTCTGAGTTTTATTTTCTTTCTGGATTTTTTTTCTTAAAAATTTCACCAGTTTTATGTTTTCTAAACTTTAAATTTTTAAAATTTTACTTTTTATTCTCCTTGATTACGTATTTTCAAAATGCTGAAAGTTTAGAAGAGTGAACACTTTTTTTAAAAATTTGAGATGGAGATTTGCTCTTGTTGCCCAGGCTGGAATGTAATGGTGCGATCTCGGCTCACTGCAACCTCTGCCTTCCCAGTTCAAGCGATTCATCTGCCTCAGCCTCCGAAGTAGCTGGGATTATAGGCATGCGCCACCACGCCTTGCTAATTTTGTACTTTTGGTAGAGACAGAGTTTCACCATGTTGGTTAGGCTGGTCTTGAACTCCTGACCTCAAGTGATCCACCACCTCAGCCCCTCAAAGTGCTGGAATTATAGATGTGAGCCACTGTGCCCGGCTGTGAACACCGTTTTTAACAGAAGGAAATTTAATTTTTTTTTTCATTTTTAAGAGATCAGGTCTCACTCTGTCACCCAGGCTGGAGTGCAGTGGCATGATTATGGATTACTGCGCCTTGAACTCCTGGCCTCAAGTTATCCTCCTGCCTCAGCCTCCCAAGTAATTGGGACTACAGTCACATTGCTCTGTGCATGCTAATTAAAATAATTTTTTGGCTGGGCAAGATGGCTCACGCCTGTAATCCCAGCACTTTGGGAGGCCAAGGTGGGTGGATCACGAGGTCAGGAGATCGAGACCATCTGGCTAACACAGTGAAACCCCGTCTCTACTAAAAATACAAAAAATTAGCTGGGCGTGGTGGCGGGCGCCTGTAGTCCCAGCTACTTCAGAGGCTGAGGCAGGAGAATGGCGTGAACCCAGCAGGTGGAGCTTGCAGTGAGCCGAGATTGCGCCACTGCGCTCCAGCCTGGGCAACAGAGCGAGACTCTGTCTCCAAAAAAAAAAAAAAAAAAAATTATATTTTGGCAGAGGCAGGGTCTTATGATGTTGCTCAGGCTGGTCAGACTCCCAAACTCAAGCAGTCCGCCTGCCTCCACCTCCCAAAGTGCTGGGATTATAGACATGAGCCATTATGCCCAGCCCCTTTAATTTTTTATATTAGATGATTCAAATTCAAAAATGAAGGGAAAATAATTATTTTGAGGATTCTTACTTGGTTGAGCAGGCTGGTTTCAGGTTCTAGGCTCAAGTGATCCATCCACCTTGGCCTCCCAAAGTGCTGGGATTACAGGCGTGAGCCACCATGCCTAGCCATATGAAAGAAAATTTAAAAGTTAGAGGATGAAGGTAACAATATTAGAAGTAAGTTTTAGGTGTTTTACAGCGAGCCTAAGATAATTTAGGGGAATTAGGGAGTGAAACCTATCTTTTAAATATTTCGACTCAACATACCATTAGATAGAATGCCTTAAAAGGACTCACAGTCTACTGAGGGAGATAAGAAAATAAATAATTCTAATATAAAGTGATATGATAGAGAAGTGATTCATATGGTTTTGGGTTATGAATCACTTTTAGAATCTGAAAATAGTTTTAATGTTCTCTCTTTCAAGAGGAACATATATTCAGTGTTTACATATAATTTCAGAATTTCCCAGATGTCCATCAGGCCATTTCTTTTTTTTGAGATGGAATCTCACTCTGTCGCCCAGGCTAGAGTGCAGGGGCTCGATCTTGGCTCACTACAGCCTCCGCCTCCTGGTTCAAGTGATTCCCCTGCCTCAGCCTTCCGAGTAGCTGGGATTACAGGTGCGCATCACCACACCTGGCTAATTTTTGTATTTTTAGTAAAGATGGGATTTCACCATATTGGCCAGGCTGGTCTCAAACTCCTGACCTCCAGTGATCCACCCACCTCGGCCTCCCAGTGTTCTGGGATTACAGGTGTGAGACCCTGCGCTCCACCTCATCAGGCCATTTCTAAGCTCCAGATTAAGAACCTTTGATTGGTGACAGGAACATGTTAATTGCATGCAAAAGGAAGAGGTGACTGCATTCAGAAAGTGACACTTAAAGCAGAAGATGCAAGACTTCTGTAGGTAGAGAAGGGAAGGCAAAGCCTTCTAGGAAGTGAAGATTCAGACGCGTGGTTAACGGAGTGGCCAGTAGTCAGTTCACTGTGACATAATATGAAGTGAAATAAAGAGTATGTAGGTTGGTTGGGGGGCGGGGGTTTAAGCTGACCTTTGTATATTTGCAAATTAACTAAGCATGGTGGCATGTACCTGTAGTCCCAGGTACTTTAGAGGCTGAGGCAAGGGGATCACTTGAGGCCAGGAGTTCAAGGCTGCAGTGAGCTTTGATCAAACCTCTATGCTCCAGCCTGGGTGACAGAGTGAGACCCTCAACAAAAAAAAGAGTATCATACAGGTAATGGATAGGATGATAGTTTTTCTTGGTTTGTCTGAAACAAGGCTCAGTAACACCTATTGTAGATCAATTTATTATTTCTGCAGCCCTATTCACTCTTAGAATTGACCCAGTTTCTATTATAAATTATCTGATCACCCTAATCATTAGGAATCTTCAATTCATTGAAAAATAACATTTTGAATAACACATTTAAAAATAACCTTTGGGCCCAGGGTGGTGGCTTACTCCTGTAATCCTGGGGCTTTGGGAGGCCAAGGCGAGTGGATCACAAGGTCAGGAGATCGAGACCATTCTGGCCAACATAGTGAAACCCCGTCTCTACTATTAACACAAAAATTAGCCGGGTGTGGTGGTGTGAGCCTGTAGTCCCAGCTACTCGGGAGACTGAGGCAGGAGAATAGCTTAAATCTGGGAGGCAGAGGTTACAGTGAGCCGAGATCGTGCCACTGCACTCCAGCCTGGCGCCAGAGCGAGACTGTGTCTCAAAAGAAAAGAAAAGAAAAATAACCTTTGGCTGATTGTGCTGTCTCCTACCTGTAATCCCAGCAGTAGGGGAGGCCAAGGCGGGAGGATTGCTTGAACCCAGTAGTTTGATACCAGTCTGTGCAACATAATGAGACCCCATCTCAACAAAAAATAAAAAAAACTAGCCAGTCATGGTGATGTGAGCCTGTAATTTTAGGTAGTTGGGAGACTGAGGCAGGAGAATCACTTGAGCCCAGGAGGTCGAGGCTGCAGTGCGATATCTGATTGTGCCTCTGCGTTCCAGTCTGGGCAGTAGAGTAAGACCCTGTGTCTTAAGAAAAAAAAGAAAACTTAAAATATTTTTTTCTGGCACAACCTTCCTCTAGGTCTTAGTTTTTTATGGTTTTTAAAAAAAGTACTATGCAAAAGAACAGCATCATTGTCAGAATCCCTCTTAAAATACGATGTTTTCTAATTACCTAAGTGTACTTTCACCATTTAAATATTATTTTTAAACTAAGATAAGTGAAAGAAAATGAAAACTTGTAGTAATCCTGAGTGATTTATAGAGACAAATACTATAACCATTTTTGGGGTATAGTTTAGTTTGTCTTTCTTGTCTGTTTTGTAGGCCCTATGCTTTATCTTGTCACTTTATCTCATATCAGCTTTTCGTATGCCATTCCTTAGATAACAGTTCTTAAATAATAAGTGGTTATATATTGTTTATTATAGAATTTAATCACTCAGCATTGAATACTTAAGCTTAAGCTTTTACTGTGTGTCATGCAGTGGTCTAGGTGTTCAGGATATGGTAATGGAGCAACACAGACCCTCAGCCCTCATGGATATTACATCTTTATGGTATAAGAAGACAGCAAACAAATATATATATACAGTTTCCTATTGGGTTGTAATAAGTAGCTTGATGAGAATAAAGCAGGATACTGGTCATTCTACCTTAACTAATTATCTCAGGGAAAGTCTCTCTGAAAAGGTGGCAATTAAGCTGAAAATGAAGATTTCTAGGGGAAAAAAGCATTTGTGGTAGAAGGAACAGCAGTGCAGATGCCCAGAGATAGTAGTGAGCTCAATGTAGTCTTAGAAATGGAAGAAAGCCAGTGTGGCTGGAATGGAGAGAGGTTGGATTTGAGACATCAGATTATGTGGACTGGTTTGGTTTGACTCTGTGTCCTTACTCAAATCTCATGTGGAATTGTAATCCCCAACATGTCCGGAGGGACCTGGTGGGAGGTGATTGGATCATGGGGGCGGATTTTCCCCATGCTGTTCTTGTGATAGTGAATGAGTTCTCCTGAGATCTGACGGTTTAAAGGTGCGGCGCTTCCCCCCTTGCTTTCTCTCTCTCTCTCCTGCCACCATGTAAGACATGCCTTGCTTCCTCTTCATTTTCCACCATTATTGTAAGTTTCTTGGGGCCTCCCCAGCCATGTGGAACTGTGAGTCAGTTAAACCTCTTTTTTTTTTTTCCCGTTTTCTTTTTTCTTAATAAATTACGCAGTCTCAGGTAGTTCTCTGTAGCAGTGTGAGAATGGACTAATACATGGACATTACCGACCATAGTAAAGATTTTGGATTTTAATCTAGATATACTAGAAAGGCAGTGGAGGAGTCAGAGCAGTAGATGTGAATTTACTTTTAGAAGGTCAATGTGGCTGCTATATGGAGAATAGAGTGTGTGATGTGGACATGTGGTGGTGATTGAAGTGGGAGTAAGGAGAAGTAAAGTCAGTAGAATATGTTGATGTCTTGGATGTGGGATGTGAGAGAAAAGAGTAAAGGTGGTGTCATAGATCTTGGTTTGGACAACTCAGTAGTCCTGTTTGTGGAGATGAATACTGAATGAGGAACAAGTATTTTGTTGAAAAAACCTTAGTTATAAAACCTCATAAATGAGGACATATAATTCTGTACATTTATTACTTTGGAGAATAGATCATCAAAATCCTGTGAGCACCAACACACTGCCTGTCATGTAGTTTACATGAAATATTTGAACCTAAGCTTTTGAATGTGTTTTTTGAGTTTGATCTAATTTGATTTTTACTATTTAAAACTACTGTCATGTTTATAGTCCTTTGATCAGTTTTAAAAAATCGAGACCAGGCATGGTGGCTCACACCTGTAATCCCAGCACTTTGGGAGGCTGAGGTGGGTGGATCACTTGAGCTCAGGAGTTTGAGACCAGTCTGGGCAACATGGTGAAACCCCGTCTCTATTAGAAAAAAAAAAAAAAGTGTGTGTGTGGCTGAGTGTGGTGGCTGACACAGGTAATCCTAGCACTTTGGCATGCCAAGGTGGGAGGACTGCTCGAGCCCGGGAACTTGAGACCAGGAACTTGAGACCAGCCTGGGAGACAGAATGAAACCATCATCTGCAAAAAAAAAAAAAGAAAAAAAAAAAAGAAAAAAAAAATGTTTGTGTATATATTATATTTTATGCCTATTCTGGAAGAAAGGATTTTAGGGAGCTAGAAGTTACCTTAAAGTATGATAGTCTTTTTTTTTTTTTTTTTTTTTTTTGAGACGGAGTCTCGCTCAGTCTCCCAGGCTGGAGTGCAGTGGCCGGATCTCAGCTCACTGCAAGCTCCGCCTCCCGGGTTTACGCCATTCTCCTGCCTCAGCCTCCCGAGTAGCTGGGACTACAGGCGCCCGCCACCTCGCCCGGCTAGTTTTTTTGTATTTTTTAGTAGAGACGGGGTTTCCCGTGTTCGCCAGGATGGTCTTGATCTCCTGACCTCGTGATCCGCCCGTCTCGGCCTCCCAAAGTGCTGGGATTACAGGCTTGAGCCACCGCGCCCGGCCTGTATGATAGTCTTTACTTTTATTTATTTATTTATTTATTTGACAGAGTCTCACTCTGTCGCCCAGGTCAGAGTGTACTGGCATAATTACAGCTCATCGAAGCCTTGAACTCCTGAGTTCAAATGAACCTCCCATCTCAGCTTCCTAAATAGCTAAGTAACTAGGATTGGAGGCACAAGCCACCGTACCCAGCTAATGTTTTATACTTTTTAACAGAGGCAGAGCCTTGCTGTGTTGCCCTGGCTGGTCTCAAACTCCTGGCTTCAATTGATCCTCTCGCCTCAGCCACTCAAGTGCTGGGATTATGGTGTGAGCTGCTTCATCCTGCTGGTTTCCCCTTTTTTGTTGTTGTTTTTTGTTTGTTTTTAGGTGGAGCCTTACTCTGTCACCCAGGCTAGAGTGCAGTGATGCATTCTTGGTTCACTGAAACCTCCATCTCTGGGGTTCAAGTGATTCTCCTGCCTCATCCTCCTGAGTAGCTGGTACTGCAGGCATGTGCCACCACACCCAACAGATTTTTGTATTTTTTTTTTAAAGAAGGAGTTTCGCCGTGTTGGCCGGGCTGGTCTTGAACTCCTGACGTCGAGTGATTCACCCGCCTTGGCCTCCCAATGTGCTGGGATTATGTCATGAAGTAGAAGTTAACCCCCAGTTCACCTCCTACTGCCTTAGCATGTGGTATCCATATGTCACTTTCATTGAATTGGTTAAATTCCTTGAAAGGCTTGAAAGACTCCTGGCCAGTCTCAAAATTACACAAAGATTGTGCTTTTTTGTATCTGGTATGCAGGTTTTATACACTAATGTCCGCCATTTTACGTAATAGGGATTTGCTGATAATCAAAGAAGCATTAAAAGTTGGACTTGGCCGGGCATGGTGGCTCACACCTGTCATCCCAGTACTTTGGGAGGCCAAGGTGGTGGGAGGATTGCTTGAGGTCAGGAGTTTGAGACCAGCCTGGGCAACATGGTGAGACCCTGTCTCTGTAGTTTTAAAAAATTAAGAAAAAAAAATTTGGGACTGTGCGTGGTTGGCTCACTCCTGTAGTCCCAGCACTTTGAGAGGCTGAGGTGGGTAGATCACTTGAGGTCAGGAGTTTGAGACCAGCTTGGCCAACATGGTGAAACCCTGCCTCTACTAAAAGTACAAAAAATTGGCTGGGCATGGTGGTGTGAGCCGGTAGTCCCAGCTACTTGGAAGGCTGAGGTGTGAGAATTGCTTGAACCCGGGAGTCAGAGGTTGTGGTGAACTGAGATTGCACCACTGCACTCCAGCTTGGGTGATAGAGCAAGACTCTGTTTCCAAAAAAAAAAAAAAATTGGAGTCATCTTCTGGAATATGTTCATGTTACATTTAGTCTAGTTATTTTGTATTTATTTTAACCTGCTTTATGCAAGTTTGCCCTGGGTACATTTATCAGGGATGAGAGGGAAGCTTATGTCATTATTCCTTATTAGCCATAATTGAGTGATTGATCATATGAACAAAAAAAGAATCAAGCACATATATATATGTATGTGTGTATGTATATGTATATGTGTGTATATATATGTATATATGTGTATATGTATATATATTTTGAGACGGAGTCTTGCTCTGTCGCCCAGGCTGGAGTGCAGTGGCGCCATCTCGGCTTACTGCAACTTCTGCCTCCCAGGTTCAAGTGATTCTCCTGCCTCAGCCTCCCGAGTAGCTGGGACTACAGGCGCGCACCACCCATACCCAGCTAATTTTTTGTATTTTTAATACAGACGGGGTTTCACCATGTTAGCCAGGATGGTCTTGATCTCCTGACTTTGTGATCCACCCACCTCAGCCTCCCAAAGTGCTGGGATTACAGGCGTGAGCCACCACACCTGGCCCAAGCACATATTTTTAAAAGGTCTGGTAAGAGCTACATATGTTAAATGGGGGAGGGAAAATGTCAAAACTACAGAAACATAGATTAATTTGAAATATTAATTGGTAACTTTCTTATATTGGCCTGCCTCTGCAGTATAAACTGTGGACTTTTACTATGTTGTATAATTTTGTCATATATATTTTGCTTAGAGAAATTAGATTTTATGACTGTCAGGCTAGTATTTTTAATATAATTGCAGAGATGAATTTAGTAATAGAATAATGACATTTCTAAAAGAAGGAGAAATTTATATTCTGTGCAATTGGAAGGGTTATCTTAATAACTGCTTATGAAAAATTCCTGACTGGGCATGGTGGCTCATGCCTGTAATCCCAGCATTTTGGGAGGCCAAGGCGGACAGATCATGAAGTTAGGAGCTTGAAATCAGCCTGACCAACATGGTGAAACCCTGTCTCTACTAAAAATACAAAAATTAGTCAGGCATGGTGGCTCACGCCTGTAATCCCAGCTACTCAGGAGGCTGAAGCAGGAGAATCGCTTGAACCTGGGAGGCGGAGGTTGCAGTGAGCTGAGATGGCGCCATTGCACTGGAGCCTGGGCAACAGAGCAAGACTCTGTCCCTCGCCAAAAATAAATAAATAAATAAATTTGTATAAATTATTTAAAGTACTTCTTAATAAATGTTTTTATTTTTTTTATTTTTTTGAGACAGGGTCCTCCCTCTTGCACAGGCTGGAGTATGGTGGCGTAATTTTAGCTGACTATGGATAATTCCTCTTCAATACCATAAAATTTGTTTTCTTCTTTCTCTCGCTCTCTTTTTTTTTTGGTTGAGACAGGGACTCTCTCTGTTGCCTAGGGTGGAGTGCAGTCGCACGATCATGGCTCACTGCAGCCTTAAACTCCTGGGCTCAAGTGATCCCTCCTCCCCTAGCTTTCCAAGTAGTTAGGACTAGAGGCATGCATCACCATGCCTGACTAATTTTTCTTTTCTTTTTTTTTTTTTTTTTTGAGACGGAGTCTTACTCTGTCACCGAGGCTGGAGTCCAGTGGTGGTACCGTGTTGGCTCACTGCAACCTTCGTCTCCTGGGTTCAAGGAATTCTCCTGCCTCAGCCTCCCGAGTAGCTGGGATTACAGGCACCCACCACCATGCCTGGCTAGTTTTTATATTTTCAGTAGTGATGGGGTTTCACCATGTTGGCCAGGCTGGTCTCGAGCTCCTGATCTCAGGTGATCCACCCTCCTCGGCCTCCCAAAGTGCTGGGATTACAGGTGTGAGCCACCGCACCCGGCCCGTACCTGGCTAATTTTTAAAATTTTTGTAGAGATGAGATCTTGCTGTGTTGCCCAGGCTGGTCTCTAATGTCGGGGCTCAAGCAATTCTCCCGCCTCAGCCTTCTAAAGTGCTGGGATTACAGGCATGAGCCACCATGCCCAGCTATGCCATAAAATTTCATGATTTTTTTTTTTTCTTTTGAGATAGGGTCTTACTGTGTCATCCAGGCTGGAGTGCAGTAGCTCAGTCATGGCGCACTGTAGCCTCAACTTCTTAGGCTCAAGAGATCCTCTTGCCTTAGCCTCCCAAGTAGCCAGGACTACAGATGCACATCATGGCTCCTGCTAATTAAAAAACGTTTTTTTCTTTTCTGTAGAGACAGGGTCTCACTATGTTGCCCAGGCTGGTCTTGAACTCCTGACTCAAGCAGTGTTTCTGCCTCAGCCTTCTAAAGTGTTGAGATTATAGGTGTGAGCCACTGCTCCTGGCCTAATGATACATTTAGCCATTTTATACTTTACAAAATCTTGATTCTTTTACCCTAAAGCGTTGTTTAATTAGAGAACCATGCTTTTATTTCTTTTGCCAGGTCACTGTTGAGTATTTGCCAGGTCACTGTTGAGTAGGCTAGGATTTCAATGGAGATACCTCGCCAGAGACAAAATTTAGCTTGGGTTGATCCATATTCTTTAGGCAGTGGTGTCCAGCCACATGTAAATCTGTTTGATTGTCCTATCATGTAGCACAGATGGCAAATCCATCAGTTAAACTAAAGATTTATTTATAACTTTTTTTAGAAGAAGCATGTATTTATCTTTATATCTCTGCTTTTAAAAATTGATACTTAGTAATTATTTGTGGGATACATGTGCTATTTTATTTATTTATTTGATACGGAGTCTCACTGCGTTGCCCAGGTTAGAGTGTAATGGCATGATCTCAGCTTACTGCAGCCTCCGCCTCCCAGGTTCAAGCTATTCTCCTGCCTCAGCCTCCATAGCTGGGACTATAGGTATGCGCCACCACACCTGGCGAATTTTTGTATTTTTAGTAGAGACGGAGTTTCATCATATTGGCCAGCTGGTCTTGAACTCCTGACCTCAAGTGATCCACCTGCTTTGGCCTCCCAAAGTGTTGGGATTACAGGCATGAACCACTGTGCCCAGCCACATGTGTCATTTTGATGCATGCAAGTACTGTGTGGTGGTCAAATCAGGGTAATTAGGATATTCATCACCTCAAGTATTTTATCTTTTGTGTTAGAAACATTTGAAATCTTCTAGCTATTTTGAAATATACAATAAACGAGTGTTAACTATAGTTGCCTTACTCTGCTAACACTAGAACTTATTCCTTTTATCTAACTGTATGTTTGTACTCATTAACCAACCAGTCTTCATATCTCATCACCCTTCCATGCTTCTCAGTCTCCGGTAACCATCATTCTACTCTGTACCTACATGAGATGAAGTTTTTGTAACTCCCACGTAGGGGTGAAGACATGGTATTTTTCTTTCTTGGCTTGGCTTATTTCACTTAACATCATTACCTCCTGTTCCATCTCTGTTGTTGCAAATGGATGTGGTTGACTGATATTTCATTGTGTATATGTGACACATTTTTATTATCCATTAATCTGTTGATGTATACTTACATTGATCCACATCTTGGCTATCGTGAATAGTGCTGCAGTAAACATGGGTGGCAGCTATCTCTTTGCACTGAATTCATTGATAAATAAATGAATGCTATAAATTCTAAATGCTATAGAATTCACTTATAATTTTAATGCACTGATTTCCTTTCTTTCGGATATATACCCGGCAGTGGGATTGGCTGGATCATATGGTAGCTCTATTTTAGTTTTTTCATGAACCTTTATACTGTTCTCCATAGTGACCATACTAACATATTCCCAGCAGCGGTGCGAGCATTCTCCTTTCTCTACTTTGTCGGCAGTGTCTTTTTTTTTTTTTTTTTTTTTTTTTTGAGATGGAGTTTTCTCTGTTGTTGCCCTGGCTGGAGTGCAATGATGTGATCTCGGCTCACCACAACTTCTGCCTCCTGGTTTCAAGTGATTCTCCTGCCTCAGCCTCCTGAGTAGCTGGGATTACAGGCATGTGCCACCACTGCCGGCTCATTTTGTATTTTTCATAGAGATGGGGTTTCTCCATGTTGGTCAGGCTGGTCTCGAATTCCCGACCTCATGTGATCTGCCCACCTTGGCTTCCCAAAGTGCTGGGATTACAGGCGTGAGCCACCACGCCCGGCCCTTTTTTTTTTAGTATTTTTAATAATAGCCACTTTATCGGGAGGGAGATGATAGCTCATTGTGTTTCCCTGATGATCGGTGATGTTGAGCACTTTTCATATACTTGTCAGCCATTTGTATGTCTTCTTTTGAGAAATGTCTGTTTAGATCATTTGCCCCTTTTTTTCTTCTAGGCAGGGCCTTGCTCTGTCGCCCAGGCTGGAGGACAGTGGTGCGATGCTCCTGCCTCAGCTTCCTGAGTAGTTGGGACTACAGGCATGCTGCCTCCACACCAGGCCAATTTATTTATTTTTGTAGCTATGGGGTCACACTGTATTGCCTAGGATGGTCTTGAATGCCTGGGATCAAGCAGTCCTCCTATCTTGACCTCCTAGAGTGCTGGGATTACAGATGTGAGCCACTGTGCCTGGCTCTGCCTGCCCATTTTTAAATTGGATTTTTTTTTTCTTCTTTTCTTTTTGCTATTGAGTTGTGTTTCTTATATAGTTTAGCTATTAATCAGTTGTCAAATGGATAGTTTGCATGTATTTTCTCCCATTCTGTAGGTCGTCTCTTCACTCTGTTGACTGTTTCCTTAAATGTGTAGAAATTTTTTAATTGGATGTAATCCCATTTCTCTATTTTTGCTTTTGTTTTCTCTGCCTAGATTTTACCCAAAAGAAATAACTTTTTTCAGACCAATGTTCTGAAGCATTTCCCTGGTGTTGTCTTGTATTCGTTTCATGGTTTCAGATCTTAACATTTAAAAATTTAATCCATTTTGGTTTGACTTTGGTATATGGTTAGAGATAGGAGTCTAGTTTCATTTCTCTGCATGTAGATATCCAGTTTTCCCAGCACTGTTGGTTGAGGAGACTGTCCTTTCTCCTGTGTATATTCTTGACACCTTTAAAAAGATGAATTGGCTGTAAATAAATGGATTTATTTCTTTATTCTCTGTTGTCTTCCATTGGTCTGTGTTTTTAGTCCAGTACCATGCTGTTTTGGTTACTGTAGCTGTGCAGTATAGTTTGAAGTTAGGTAGTATGATGTCTCTAGTTTTTTTCATTTTTTATTTTTATTTTTTGAGACAGAGTCTTGCTCTCTCTCCCAGACTGGAGAGCAATGGCCAGATCTTGGCTTTTTTGCCTTTCTGCTGTTTTGCTTTTGCTTTTCTTTCTGCTTTTTTGATGTAGGTGTTTATTGCAATAAACTTTCCTCTTACTGCTGCTTTTGCTGTGTCCCATAGATTTTAGTATTTTGTTTTTCTACTGTCATTTATTTCAGGAAATTTTAAAATTTTCTTCTTAATTTCTTCATTGATCCATTGTTCCTTCAGGAGGATGTTGCTTAATTTCCATGTATTCGTACAGATCTATTTCCAAAGATCTTTTTGTTACTGATTTCTAGTTTCATTGTATATCGGTCAGAAAAGATACTTGGTATGATTTTATTTCTTTTAAATTTGCTGAGACTTGTTTTGTGGCCTAAGTGGTCTATTTTGGAGAATCCGTGTGCTGATGAAGAGAATATGCCTTCTGCAGCTGTTGGATGAAATGTTCTATAATGTCTATTAGGTATATTTCGTTTAAAATGCAGTTTAAATCCAACGTTTGGTTATTGATTTTCTTTCTAGATCATCTGTCCAATGCTGAGAGTGGGATATTTAAGTTGAATAATAGTTCAAGTCCCCAACTATTATTTTATTGTAGTCTGTCTCACCCTTTAGATCAAATAGTACTCGCTATATATGTCTGGGTGCTCTTTTGTTGCGTGCATATGTATTTATAATGGTTATATTTTCTTGCTGAATTGATCCATTTATCATCATATGGTGTACCTTTTCTGTCTTTTTTACAGTTTTTGACTTAAAACCTGTTTTATCTAAGTATAGCTACTCCCGCTTACTTTTGGTTTGTGTTTGTGATGAATAACTTTTTTTATCTCTTCACTTTTAGTCTATGTGTGTCTTTTTTTTGTGTGTGTGACTTGGAGTCTCACTCTGTTGCCCAGGCTGAAGTACAATGGCACAATCTCGGCTCACTGCAACCTCCGCCTCCTGGGTTCCAGTGATTCTCCTGCCTCAACCTCCCAAGTAGCTGGGATTACCGTCACCCACCACCATACCTGGCTAATTTTTGGATTTTTAGTAGAGGTGGGGTTTCACCATGTTGGCCAGCCTGGTCTCAAACTCCTGGCCTCAGGTGATCTGCCCACCTTGGCCTTCGAAAGTGCTAGGATTACAGACATGAGCCACCATGCCTGCCCTGTGTGTGTCTTTATGGGGAATTTTGTATAGGCAACATATAGTCATGTAATGTTTTTTAATCCAGCCAGTCTGTATTTTTTAATTGGGAAATTTAATTCATTTACATTCATGGTTATTATTGACAGATAAGTACTAATTCCTATCATTTTGTTAATTGTCGTCTTGTTGTTTTGTATATCCTTTGTTCCTTTTTTCCCTCTCCTTATTACTGTGGTTTGTTGGTTTTGTGTAGTGATAAGATTTTACTCTTTTTTCTTTCTTGTTTGTGTATCTGATCTATCAGTGAGTTTTATACTTTTCCATGTTTTCATGATTGTGATTATCATCTTTTCACTTATGGTAACCACCCCTGGCGAATACTTTACTTTTTGTAGAGGTGGGGTCTTGCAGTGTTTCCCAGACTGGTCTCAAACTCCTGGGCTCAAGTGCTCCTCTCACCTTGGCCTCTCCAAGTCCTGGGATTAAAGGCATGAGCCAGTGTACCTGGATTAGTTTTCTTTTTTAATGTAACATTTTTTAGGAAAATATTTTTCCAAGTTACTACACAGCAGTTATAATCTTCCTAATTCTGTAGGAACATAATAATTAGGAATTTTTAAAGAACTTTCTTCTTAGCTGTTTAATCTTTTTTTCCTGTTTAATGCATTTGAATTATTTGGTATGGGAAAGTAATGAAATTTTCTTGATTGTTAAGACAAAAAGGATTTGGTTGTAAGAAGATTTATATATATAAATTATTATTATTAGTTTTTTCCAGTAGCATTTATGAGTGATAACTGACCATAGTTAGAAATCTAGATTTTTGTATTTGATAAATTTAAATAAAAGATGAAAACCATGTTTAGATATTTTCATAATGTTAGGCATTGTTATAATATTTAGCTTAGAATTTGCCAATCATTTGGAAATACCTAGGTCAGCTGTTCTCAACTGGAGGTGAGTTTACCCCCAGGTATATTTAGTTATGTGTGGAAATGTTTTTGACTGCCACAGCTGGTGAGGGTTGAGGAGATGGACAGAGGATGCTGCTGTCATTTAGTGGGTAGAGGCCAGGTAAGTATCTAAACATCCAAGTGCACATAACAATCTCATGATAAAGAATTATTCTGGCCCTAATGTCAGTAGTGTCACTGTTGAGAAACTTGAACCTAGATTTTCTCAAATGTTAGGCAAAATTATTAAGATTAGTTAATATTACTAATATTTATTCCTCTAGCCAGTATTTGTTCAATACTATCTATGTTACTATACTAGATGGTGGTAAAAAAAAATATGAAAGTAAAAAATAATGGAAATTGTAGTAAGTGTTTAGAAATAGAGAAACAGTATTTAAAACTGATAATTCCTGTTAAGATATGAGAGAAGGTGGAAGGATCATTTGAACCTCAGAGTTCGAGGCTGCAGTGAGCCATTATCACACCACTGCACTCCAGCCTGGACAACAAAGTGAAAACCTGATTCCATTAAAAATTAAAAATATCTCTTCCAGGGATGTTGTCTACAGGCACTCAGAATGATCCAGCATGTGACCATACCATCGTAGGCTTCCCTACAGTATAGCCTCTAACAAAACTAGGCTGTCATGAGCCCTTGGTAATAGAATTGTTGACCTTTATACCAAGAAGAGTGGGAAAGAACTGAAATCTGCATGTGACGTGTGTCCAGGGAGACTTCGAGGGGTCCATGCTGTGAGGCTTACAGTTCTTATGAGAAGATGGCATTTTAGGTGACATCTGAACCATGAAATGTATTCAGCTCTTCATGGATGAGGAGGAAGAGCATGAACCTTCCAAATAGATATTGCAGAGCTCCAAGGCTTTAAGGTGGGAGCCTCCTGATGATTGGAGGCTCAGAACCATGCTGTCTAGTAGAACATTTCCTTTTGAGCACTTGAAATGTGGGTAATGCAATTCAGGACCTGAATTTTAAGTTTTATTTAATTTTCATTAATTTAAATGTGAATAGCTGCATGTGGTTCCTACTAAATTTGAAAATGCCTTTCTAGAGGCCGACAGAATCTAGGTCATGTAATTTTATAAGGTTTTGATTAGGTATTTGGGTTTTATCTGATGTATAGAAGGAGCTATTGAAGAGTTTCTACTAAGGGAATGACATAATATTTAAATCATGAAAATACTCATTTATTACCAGATGAATTGGAGTTTATAGGTTACATGGGGAGCAGAATGTTAAGAGCAGCTAAGTGGCTCTGGAATCTGACCAAATGAATTCAGATCCTGGTGTTTCCACATAGCAGCTGTGTGTCTCATTGGGCAAGTTTCTTGCACCTCAGTTTCCTTCCTCATTAGTAAAATGGAGATAATAGTAGTGCTGATCTACGAAGGTCCTTATGAAGGTTAAATGGGACAAATCCATTTAAACCTCCTAGAGCTTGATACACAGTCATCACTCAGATATGTACTAGCAGCTGCTGCTACCATCAGTACTATATTCTTACAACTAGGATGAAGAAACTAACTATTCATACCATTTATTTGATACAAAATCTGAACAAGCTTAATGTGGTGTTAGATAAAACGCTTATGATTTTCATTTCAATAGTGTTGCTTTTTTATTTTTTAAAAATATTAAAAGCCGGGCATGGTGGCTCACGCCTGTAATTCTAGCACTTTGGGAGGCTGAGGCGGGCGGATCATGAGGTCAGGAGATCGAGACCATCCTGGCTAACACGGTGAAATCCCATCTCTACTAAAATACAAAAAATTAGCCGGGCGAGGTGGCAGGCACCTGTAGTCCCAGCTACAATGGAGGCTGAGGCAGGAGAATGGCGTGAACCTGGGAGGCGGAGCTTGCAGTGAACCGAGATGGCACCACTGCACTCCAGCCTGGGCGACAGTGAGACTCCATTTCAAAAAAAAAAAAAAAAAAAAATTAAATGTTTTTTCTGTATAGACATGGGGTCTATGTTGCCTACACTGGCCTCAAACTCCTGGGCTCAAGCAATCCTTCTACCTCGGCCTCCCAAAGTGTTGGGATTACTGGCATGAGCCACTGCACCCAGCCAGTAGTGTTGCTTTTCAAACTTTAGTATTTATCATCAATACTTATTATATGTTTGTCATATTGGAATGTCCAACTTTATTACCTTAGAAAAGTAAACTCCTTTAATAAACTACTAGATATACATGATACAAAACTTAGGAAGTTAAGGGATAAAAGACTTATGGTATAATTATCCATGTGATATATGTATTTTCTCTTTTGACTTAACTGTTGCCATATTATTAGACCCATTGTTTTATTTTTAATAATTCCATACCAAATTGTTTGTAGAAATAATATAATTTTAATAGTGTTGCCCAGCTGTAGTTGTAGATTATTGTCACTTTATGTTTAAAAGCTATTTTTTTCTCTCTGTCTTTGACTTATTTGGGAAGTAGCTGTACGTGCTTTTCTTTTTCTTTTCCTCTTTTTTTTTTTTGAGGCGGAGCCTCGCTGTGTCACCTCGGCTGGAGTGCAGTGGCGCAATCTTGACTCCCTGTAACCTCTTCCTCCTGGGTTCAAGCGATTCTCCTGCCTCAGCCTCCTGAGTAGCTGGGATTACAGGCGTGCACCACCATGCTCGGCTAATTTTTGTATTTTCGGTAGAGACAGGGTGTCAACATGTTGGTCAGGCTGGTCTTGAACTCCTGACCTCATGATCCTCCTGTCTTGGCCTCCCAAAGTGCTGGGATTACAGGCTTGAGCCACCATGCCCGGCCTTGTAAGTGCTTTTCAAATGCCAGTTTTGACAGATGGTAGTAGTGGATACAGTTTTTATCTGTGATGCCTTCTGTGGAGTGCCAGGACTGCACTAGAGGATTACATGGAGTAGATGTGTTTCTCTTTGTTTTTTTGGAGACAGGTTCTCACCCTGTTGTCCAGGCTGGAGCATGGTGGCACAATTATAGTTCACTGTAATTAACTTGGAACTCCTGGGCTCAAGCAATCTTCCTGCCTCAGCCTCCCAAGTAGCTGGGACTATAGGTGCATGCAGTCATGCCCGGCTAATTTTGTTTTGTTTCATTTTCTGTGGTGACAGGATCTCACTGTGTTGCCCAGGCTGGTCTAAAACTCCTGGCCTCAGACGATCCTCCTGCCTTAGCCTTCCAAGGTTCTGAGATTACAGACATGAGCCATGCCACCTGGCTATCATGTTTCTTATATTAGATCAATCATTTATTTTGGCTACTAAATCAAGCTAATGTGAATTTTTAATTTATTCTTTATATCTGATATGAATTGCATTAACCAATAGTGAAAATCAGTCATTTGCACTGAAGAACCTATTGTATGCAAGGTATGGTGGGTGGTAGTGGTTGTACCTACTCTCAAGATATGGAATGAAATAGAATAAAATGAAGTTACTAGACAGCAATAAATATCAATTAGTCTACTTTCAAGTTCTTTGGAAGTTTCTGTTTACACTTATAAAAATATTCAGTCTATTATCACTAGTTACTTAAGAATTATTATTGTGCTGTCAAGAATGTTTATGGAATATCAGTTCACCTTTGATATTCTAAAACTGCCCTCTCTCAAGTTTTTGGGTGGTTTCAATTTATATTAATTGCCATTTCTGAAACTTAGCAAAAAGAAGGTAGTTTTTTTTTTTGTTTGTTTGTTTGTTGTTGTTGTTGTTGTTGTTTTTTGAGGCAAAGTCTCGCTCTCTTGCCCAGGCTGGAGTGCAGTGGCCGGATCTCAGCTCACTGCAAGCTCCGCCTCCCGGGTTTACGCCATTCTCCTGCCTCAGCCTCCCAAGTAGCTGGGACTACAGGCGCCTGCCACCTCGCCTGGCTAGTTTTTTGTATTTTTTAGTAGATTCGGAGTTTCATTGTATTAGCCAGGATGGTCTCAATCTCCTGACCTCGTGATCTGCCTGTCTCGGCCTCCCAAAGTGCTGGGATTACAGGCTTGAGCCACCATGCCCGGCTGGTAGTTTGTTTTTTGTTTTATGTTTGCACATACATGTTTGGCTCTTAAAATGTTAGTAGGTTGTATAGTTCTTTTCATTAAGGGGTTTTAAAAAAATTAGTAGTTAAAAAGAAAGTAGTTACTACTTAATTTAGAACAAGAATGAAGCAGGTATGTTTATTGACTTGGAAAGATCTCTAATGTTTTGATAAGTGGAGAGGAAAATGTCATTGGATATTTATTATTATATTGTTGCAATTATTTTTATACATTTGTAAATGTATAGAAAGGTTTGTAATAATGTGCTTCAGAGTATTAATCATTTTGCCATAGGGAATGGAGTGGGATTTGAAGGGTGAAGTGGGCACTACTTTTTCTTTTTTTGAACAAAAATCATGTTTATACATTATTTTAGCAATTATAGAAAGTGAGCATCAAGCTCTTTTTTTTTCTCACAATCTTAGTTGCCACTGCCTGATATGCAAATTGGTAATGATTCTATCCTGATTCAATCACTAGATGCAAATGGTTTTCCACAGTGGCCTTAAAAATTTCCCAGATTATTGAAAAATCAGATTGTATTAGTTGTGACTTGCAGTTTTCCTTTGTGGTCTGAAATTTATTTTTCCAAAATTTTAATATAGGACAGTTAGCTGAGTTCAGGTCTTGCATTACTTTGAAAGATCATCTTTGACTGAATTCTATTATGATTTATAAGATACCCACGATTGAGTATATTTCGTTTCCCTATTCTTCCTGTGCTCTTTTACTTTAAAAAAAAAAAAAATCTCATTCTTACCCATGATTAACTCATCCTCTTTTCTTTCGACAAACTTCACAGTCAGCGTCATCAAATATTTGTGAAATCCAGATGCTGCTGCTGCACCCCCACCCTCCCCCGGTAAAAATTCCTACGAATTAGACTCAGTCTTTTTTCTGTTTTGCCTTTCTTTCTAAATAGAGAACAGCTTTTCCTGTTGTGACAGTCTAAAAAGTGTTTGAAGTTACTTTTCTGTGTTGTCCTAAGTATAAAATAACTGAAAGATCCTTTGGCCTCTTGGAGCTTGCTTTTCCAGGGGCCTAAACATTGGAGATGTTGCAGAACTTTTAAGAATATTGAGATAAACTTAATTTAGAAAACAAATGTTGAATGAGAGCCATATGCAAGGTTTTGTGCCTGGTAATGTGAGAAAGCAATGGTGGACACTATGATCCTTGTCTTTAAGAGTGCTCATTTTACATTGTTTTAAGTACATATGGGAATGTGAGGAAGAGACAATGATTATGTAAATGAGAACAAAAATATGTAAATAAGTAGTAACACTTACTGGTGTAGTTTTCCTGGATTCTCATTAAGCAAAAGTACTTGGAGGAGTGAAGCAGGGTTATAATAGAGAAAGATGGTATCTAGATGAACTCTAAGAAGCCATGAAATGTAGATGGGCAGCAAATTTGGACTGCATCTTACAAGATACTGGAATGAGTGTACACACATCAGTTAAAGCCTTTGAGGTGGAGGATAAGGTTACAGCTACACAGTGTAATGAGCCATAAAATAGGTATGAAAATTGACCAAACCCAGGCAGAGGAGTTAACTGGTAAAAAACTTGATAGAATAGTTTATACAAGTTGAGCATCCCTAATCAAAACATTCAAAATCTGGTATGTGCTAAAACCTGAGACTTTTTGTGTACCAGCATTATTCTCAAAGGAAATGCTCAGTGGAGCAGTTCAGATTTTGGATTTTCAGATTGGGGATGCTGAACTGGTAAGTATAATGCAGGTGTTCCAAAATCTGAAATCTGAAACATTTCTGGTTCCAAATTTTTCAGATAGGGATACTCACCTGTAGAATATTTTCTTTATTACTATAAGTAACACTTACTTGTAGCAATTACTTTTCTAAGCATTTTAAGTGTATTTTTTTTGGGGGGGGGGGATGGAGTCTCGCTCTGTTGCCCAGGCTGGAGTGCAGTGGCGCGATCTCCACTCACTGCAAGCTCCACCACCTCCTGGGTTCATGCCATTCTCCTGCCTCAGCTTCCCTAGAAGCTGGGACTACAGGCGCCCGCCACCATGCCCGGCTAATTTTTTTATGTTTTTAGTAGAGACGGGGTTTCACTGTGTTCGCCAGGATGGTCTTGATCTCCTGACCTCGTGATCCGCCCGCCTCGGCCTCCCAAAGTGCTGGGATTACAGGCGTGAGCCACCGCGCCCGGCCGCATTTTAAATATTAACTCAACCCTTATGACAACTGTTTGAGGTAGGTATAATTACATTCCCCATTGTTAGTTGGCAAATAGACACAGAGGTGACGTATCCTGCCCAAAGTTATCCAGGTAGTGTGTGGTAGAGGTTGGATTTGAACTTTGGTGGATCTTTAACATTTATTGAGTGATTACAGAGTCCCAGACACTGTGCTAAATGCTTTACATTCATGATGTTGAATACTTATGACAACCTTTATTTACAAAAAAGGAAAATGGGACTTGGAAACATGTAATTTGAATACAGGTCTGTTTGAGTCTATAAGTTCATGTGAAGTATTCTGTTTTACTGTGTGGGAACCCCCCCCTTTTTTTTTTTTTTAAAGACAAGAGTCTCACAATGTCGCCCAGACTAGAGTGCAGTGATACGATCTCGGCTCACTGCAACCACCGCCTCATAGGTTCAAGCAATACTTTTGCCTCAGCCACCTGAGTAGCTGGGATTACAGGTGCCTCATGCCCAGCTAATTTTTTGTATTTTTGGTAGAGACAAGGTTTCACCATCTTGACCAGGCTGGTCTTGAACTCCTGACCTCAGGTGATACACCCACCTTGGCCTCCGAAAGTGCTGGGATTATAGGCATGAGCCACTGTGCCTGGCCTCTTCTTTTTGTTAAGATCACAAATAAGGTCAAAAGCAATACTCAATTTTGGGGGGATTAGGACCCTTTTAAAAATCTGATGAAAGTTATGGATCTACTTTGCATAACAATAAACATACAAACATAGGGGTTTTCTTTTTTTATTTTATTATTTATTTTTTTTTTGAGAGACGGAGTCTCCCTCTGTCGCCCAGGCTGGAGTGCAGTGATGTGAGCCACCGTGTCTGGCCTCTTTTTATTTTTTAACTGCAGTTTTAAGAGAGTTCAATAACAAGATTCCTTATTCTAGTTTAGACAGATTTTCTCCTTGCAGGGGTGCTGTGTTGCACATTGACCCTGATTCCTAGGATTTGGAAATAGCTCAACTTCGACTTTATAGTGTATTAAATGGATAGGTATCTTATTAAGATTTTATTTACCCTTCTATTTTGAATTATTTTCTTAAAAAGCATTTTTACTTGTGGTACTTAATTGTGTTCTGGTTATTAACAATTTTATGTCTTTTTCTACCCATCATGGTATCTGCTTGCTGATTAATGATATTTATCAAAGTTAGGATTCCTTGTTGTTAATATTTAATATGAATTTGCATTTTAAATGTTAAATCAGATACCTTGTTAAAATATTATTTAGTAGAAGCTGGACGTGGTGGCTCATGCCTGTAATCCTAGCACTTGGGGGGGCTGTGGCGGGCACATCACCTGAGGTTGGGAGTTCGAGACCAGCCTGGTCTCTACTAAAAATACAAAAATTAGCCAGGCGTGGTGGTGGGCGCCTGTAATCCCAGCGGTTCGGGAGGCTAAGGCGGGGGAATCCCTTAAACCCCGGAAGCAGAGGTTGCAGTGAGCCAAGATCATGCCATTGCAATCCAGTCTAGGTGACAAGAATGAAACTCCATCTCAAAAAAAAAAAAAGAAAAAGAAAAATTATTTAATATATATTTATTTGATTACTTTTCTTCAAAATTAACCTTAAAGATACAAAGGTGTGTTCTGTTGTTAAATGCCAGTTATAAATGTCTTTTGAATTTCTGGGATAAGAAAACAGTAGAAATAATAATAAAGTTCTTTGATGTTTGAAAACTATGAAAATGTGTTTCTTTGAAGTGTGGGATATTCCCTTCACAGTAATTTTACAAAGTATATGTACTGTTTTTAAAAATAAAACAACTGATATGGAGCACATTTAACTGAAATGAGTCATAGGAAATTAGATTTTAATAACTAGTTGTGTGGTAAATGGAGTTTAATTATTTTAAGGAAAAAGAAACAAAGACCGTTAGTATCTCCAGGCATGGATTTATTATTGCCATGAAGTTGTTGGCATGAATCGAAAGATCAGTTTTTAGTGTAAACTTTGATAGGCACTGGAGCATTTATTTAACTTCAACTTTATACAATTCCGTTTTTATCTTTTAAAAGCACGTCTGGCTGTCAGGGGAATTCTGTAGGCAAGAAATTGTAAAGGGTTAGAAACTGTTCTTTGTGCATTTAAACTGTCATTCTGTGGTTGCTTAAGTGCCATGTAGAATGCAGAATGCTAGATTAGAAAGATGTTTAGTTTCTTTAGCTGTTACAAATCCCAAATAACTTTTGACTATGTTAATTTCTTATGGCTGTAACATTTCTTTCTTCCTTTTTTTTTTTTTTTTGGAGACAGTGTCTTGCTCTGCCGCCCAGGCTGGAGTGCAGTGGTGCGATCTTGGCTCACTGCAACCTCTGCGTCCCGGGTTCATGACATTCTGCTGCTCAGCCTCCTGACTAGCTGGGACTATAGGTGCTCACCACCATGCCCGGCTAGTTTTTTGTATTCTTTAGTAGAGACGGGGTTTCACTGTGTTAGCCAGGATGGTCTCGATCACCTAACCTCGTAATCCACCCGCCTCAGCTTCCCAAAGTGCTGGGATTACAGGCGTGAGCCACCGTGCGCGGCTGGCTATAACATTTCTATGTTAATTTTTTACATATCTAATGTAAAATCAGTGGTATATTGTTATTCTTTGTTCACTAATCATTTGTTTAGTAACTTTATTTTTTTAAATGTTTTTATATTTTTTACCTTTTTTTCATTTTTTACCTCCAGGAGTGGATTGAGTCTGATGAAGCTGCAGGACCTGGCCCCTCATGCTTCCCCGTCCCCCAATAACTTTTTTAAAAATTCAGAAAAATCAATTAGGATGAGGTGTCAAGTATTTAGTTATTTGTTATTATTAATTTTCTTTTGAGACAGAGTCTCACTCTGTTGCCCAGTGGTATGATCATGACTCACTGCAGCCTTGACCTCCTGGGGTCAGTTGGCACTCTCCCAGCCTCTTGAGTAGCCACAGCCTCTGGCTAATTTTTGTACTTTTATTAGAGACAGGGTTTTGCCATGTTTCCTAGGCTGGTCAAGTATTTATTTTAAATAAATAACTTGCTTAAAGGATTAGACTTTGAAAGACCAATTTAGAGCTTGTTCTCTTGATAAAGACATTTATAGAAAAGAAAAGGAAAGAGGTACAGTCATGCATTCCGTAATGACATTTAGGTCAGTGACAGAGTGTGATAGTGGTGCCACAAGATTTCTACCATATTTTTACTGTACCTTTTCTATATTTATATATACAAATACCTACTGTTGTGTTACAATTACCTACAGTTTTCAGTACAGTAACATGTGCAGGTTTGTAGCCTAGGAGCAATAGGCTGTACCACATAACCTAGGTAGGTGGTAGGCTGTACCATCTAGGTTTATGTAAGTACCCTCTGTTTGCACAGCATCTAAATCACATAATAATGTGTTTCTCAGAGTGTAGGCCTGTTGTTTAACCACACATGACAGTATAATATTGAAATCTATGACTAAAGATTATTTGGCTGCATTGGGTGGGAAGCTTTCTGGAGGACAACTCATTAACGTCTGTGAAAATTGGTCAAGTATTAGGAGTCCCAATTATTTTTTAAAAGAAGCTAAGAAATGTTATAAAATAAGTTTAACCCAGGTCATGTTTAGGGGCAGATTTTTTTTTTCCTCATTGTTATTATTTGTTGGGTTAGGTTCTGTGGGAGAAAAAACAATGGAAAAGAGGGTTCTCTTTATATTCTTACATTTTGGCTGGAAAGACAAAATGTACTCAGAAGTTGGTGAGTAGCTAAAAGAATTAGAGGAAAGAAATTGTTCAACACTTTGTTGGAAGTGAAGAAAATAAAAATCAAACAGTAACACTGAACAAAAGCAAGGTCCTGTAATTTAGACAAAGCAGATACTGTATCATTGAGCCAAAGTTCTTATGCTTCCCTGGCAAGGGTTTTTCCCCCCAGACCATAGCCTGTTCCTCTTTTTTAGAGTATCTGCTTGCAAGCATTGTGCACAGTAGATACACTGCTCCCTGCCCTCAAGGTACTTACAACCTAGTGGGAAAGCTGAAAGTGAAGTCTAGTTTAAGTGCAGTGAGATAAATGCTTATAGAAGGACAGGCAGAGAATATCTTGCTATTCTTGTAAGTGTGGAGCAGCAGTGTGAAACCCAGTTAGGGAGACAGGGTTTTAAGAAATTTTTCTCATGGGAGGTGAGATTTGGGCTGAATTTCTTTCTTTCTTTCTTTTTTTTTTTTTGAGACGAGAGTCTTGCTCTGTCGCCCAGGCTGGGGTGCAGTGGCCGAATCTCAGCTCACTGCAGGCTCCACCTCCCGGGTTTACGCCATTCTCCTGCCTCAGCCTTCCGAGTAGCTGGGACTACAGGCGCCCACCACCTCGCCCGGCTAGTTTTTTTGTATTTTTTAGTAGAGACGGGGTTTCACCATGTTAGCCAGGATAGTCGCGATCTCCTGACCTCGTGATCCGCCCATCTCGGCCTCCCAAAGTGCTGGGATTACAGGCTTGAGCCACCGCGCCCGGCCCTGGGCTGAATTTCTAAGGATAAGTGGAAAGTATGCAGAAGAAAAAGATTTATATGTTTAGGAGATTGGAGGAATACTAGGGAACTAAGAAAAGATATCAGAATATTGGTTGAGTTTCGATGCCCACCTAAGATTATTAGAAAGATGGAATAACAAACAAGTAAACTTCTAGCCTCAGGTTGGAATGTTGGTAGCAGCTGAAAATCATAGCTAACTGCATGATAGCAAATGTAGATGCAGAAAAGTATACAGACTGGTTTAGAGTTTTATTGACACTTCATGAAGTATATTTGTGCATAAAACTTGGTGTTCATAATGATGAATTTATGTGGCCAAGAAAAAAGTTTGGATTACATTCAATGTGGACAATGCTAAAGATTTCCATTTAAAACAGTTACATGAGGAAAATAAGTTTTGTAAAGAGATTAATTCCTAGCGTTCTGGAAAATCTAGTAGTGTAGTCAGTTCTTCCCTCAAGGATTTCAAGAAATTGAGGTTTTATCATAACCTAGTATAAGATGTTCCTTAGGTGCAATGTGAATGCAGGGTAAAGGAGAGAGCAGGATGAGTCTGTTAAGTCAAGAAAGTGGTTTTTACCTTTTTTGAGGGAAGAAAGCACATTTTAGGGATAAAAATGTTTATAAATGACAGTGTCCCATCATACCCAGCAATAATATAGTATAGCCATATATATGTCCAGTAATCTGTCTTCTGCTAATTTGTGTTGTAATTCAGCAGATTAAAAAAAGAAAAGCAGGCATATCATGCAGGTGCTGTGAATGTTAGTGCAAACTTGCCATTATTGTGTTTAGGTCAGTGGTTGTTAACTGGTGTGTTTGTTAACCATACGTTTATGGGTCTCACCCCTGGAGTTACTGAATCAGCAGGTCTTGGTGAGACCTGTGAATTTGTTTTCAGAAAGTTTCTAGGTGATGCTTATGCCTCTGGCCTAGGGACCACACTTTGCAAACCACAGCTTTAGGGTTATTGTAACACCCTCACTCCCATTTGTATAAATGAAAATCAAGCAGGAATCATTTCACCCCAAAACTGTTCTACACTTACTGGCTTAATATTAGGATTTTAAACCAACAGTTTAAATATTGGTAAATAATTAAACACAAAGAGCTACCACTTTAGAACACTTTTTATATACTGGGCGTTATGATAAATATTGTCTTAATGTGTTGAATAAATCAGCGTGATAAGACCTTACTTTTCACTTTTACAGAAGAGGAAACTAAATTTAAGTAATTTGCTTATATAGTTTCTGTGTAGTAGAGCCAGAATTCAAACTTAGGTCTCTGACACCGAAACCCATGCTCATTTTTTTCTTTTTTCTTCCCCCTGCTGCCACCACGGTTTTTTTTTTTTTTTTTTTTAAGATAGGGTTTCAGTCTGTCTCCCAGGCTGGAGTGCAGTAGCATGATCATAGCTTGCTGCAACTTCTGGGCTTAATCCTCCCATCCCAGCCTCCCTAGAGCTAGGACTACAAGTGCACACCACCATGCCTCATTTTTTTTTTTTTGGTAGAAACAACTCTGTGCTCTTTTATTGATGCTGTTTAGCCTACTTGGATACCTTGAATCTGTTTACCTTCTGCTTATGTTCCTTCTTTCAAGTTTGTGTTTGGAAAGTGGTAATTCATGACTCAGCTGCAAAAGGGGGGCACATATGTCACACATATGATTTGGGATCTGTGTGAGAGGAACTTAATATTGTGGTTTTGATAATATAATTGAATGTGTGCTTATTTATAGTTGAATACTAAAATCTGAGATTTGTTAATACCTTGGAATTAAAATAGAATTCACTTACCTTGGGTCAGTTAAATAACTAGTTGATTAGCAACTGACTAAAGATCAACAGGGAAATAGTAAAGCATTAGTTTTAAAAAATTAAGTTGTAAGTTGGTAAATGACTAATTCCATTGCAGTCACTGAATGTATATTAGTAATCTCCAGACTCACATACAACCTTGTCCTGGTGGAAAGCTCTGACTGTGGGTTTTGAACATAAGAAAGAGAATGTGAGTGTCTGTTAAAAGCTATCACTCCTCAGAAGATCAGTTGTCAGGTGTTCCTGCTTCTGACCACAGGGACAGCAGTTGGTCTCTAATATATGTATATTCCTTGAAAAAGTAAGGAGTTAATTTTTTGTGCTTATGTAGATTTTATTAATTTTATGTGTAGTTCTACTAAATGATTGGATTTAGTAGAACAGATAAACCTTACCACCCTTTTTTTTTTTTTTAATTCAAGACAGTCATTCCTAACTGATCAAGCTTTAGCTGTTGAACTGGGAAAGGACCTTGGAATTGTAATACAGTTCTCCAGGATTCTATTAGCAGTGAAAGAAATAAAAATCTTTTTATTATCTTGGCTTCCTCCCTTTAGGCTGTAAACCAGCCCTGGTTACCTGATGTCTTCATGAGTTGATATTCTAAATAATTTTACCCTCAAATAGCCATATAATAGTAAGATTTGGTTGAGTTAGTAACAGAGAAAATATTTATACTTAAATGTCTGAGTATCCACTGGTCTGCAAGCACTGTCATAAGTATTCATTAAGTCTTATTCCTGTCCACAAGGATTGCAAGGATGCAAACAGATGATAAGAATCAGTGATCACTCACTGATTGTGTCCTTGCAGTCTCTGGGTGACTGCAGGGCACAAAGGATAGCATGAACCTCGCCATCCTCAACTACATCATTGGCTTAAGCAGGATTTTATAAGACAGTCTGGATACCTCACTGCCAAGTTCCAAATAGCAGATTTTGCTCACCATAAAATTAATGTGTCTGCTAGAAAAATTGAAACACAGAGAAAAGTATGACAGGAGACTGGGCACAGTGGCTCACGCCTATAATCCCAGCACTTTGGGAGGCTGAGGCAAGCGAATCACTTGAGGTAAGGAGTTGCAGACCAGCCTGGCCAAGGTGGCAAAACCCCATCTCTAATAAAAATACCAAAAAAAAAAAAAAAAAAATTAGCTGGGTGTGATGGCATGTGCCTGTAATCCCAGCTACTTGGGAGGCTGAGGCAGGAGAATTGCTTGAACCTGGGAGGCAGAGGTTGCAGTGAGCCGAGGTTGCACCACTGCACTCTAGTCTGGGCAACAGAGTGAGACTCCTTCACCCGCAACCGCCCGCCCCCCCGCCCCCGCAAAATGAAAAGTATGACAGGTAAAACATGATCCATGATGTTGTTAACAAAAGACTCATACCACCCATTTTAACAGGATCCTTCAAGTTGTTTTGCTGTGCACTTAAAAAAAAAAGTTATCAGTGCACCACAAATTTCTGTCCTGCTTTCTTTACTTAAAATTATACCATAAGCAACTTCCCATTTTTAAAACATTTTTCTAAATATATATTGTAAGAATGTGTTTACTTGTTCTCTAATGAATTAGTATTTTTTACTTTTACAGTGTTCAAACAACTGTCACATAGTTTCTTGGCATCTGTTAATTTTCTATATTTTTTAATGCTCTCTCAACAGAATCAATGTTTTTTTCAAAATACTGCCTCTAACTTTTGATCTGAACTGAACCCTTGTTGTTCTCAAGGTGTAAGTCAGATGCCACTAAACGCTTCCAGATTCTTCTCAGACCTGGTTACTTTATTTTTCAGCAGTACTTTAAATATATCTCCCATTAGCCGGGCGTTGTAGCATGTGCCTGTAGTCCCAGCTACTCAGGAGGCTGAGGTGAGAGGATTGATTGAGCTTGGGAAGTGGAGGCTCCAGTGAGTTGTGATTCTGCCACTGCATTCTAGCTTGGATGACAAAGTGAGACCCTGCCTCAAAAAAATAAAACTAAAAAAATAAATTTTCTATGGTATTTATCACATAATTCATTTATGATGACAGAGTAGGTGAAATTAGGAATCATATCAAATTGGTTTGGATTGCTGTATGGTATCCTTCCTATCCTTTATATTCTGTCCCAGCATCAGCAGACCCATTATTTAAAAAAATATGTATCAGCTGGGTGTGGTGGCTCATGCCTGTAATCCTAGCACTTTGGGAGGCCGAGGTGGGCGGATCATCTGAGGTCGGTAGTTCAAGACCAGCTTGGCTAACATGGTGAAACCCTGTTTCTATTAAAAATACAAAAAATTAGCCAGGCGTGGTGGCGCGCGCCTGTAATCCCAGCTATTTGGGAGGCTGAGGCAGGAGAAACGCTTGAACCCGGGAGGCAGAGGTTGCAGTGAGCCAAGATTGCACCATTGCATTCCAGTTTGGGCAATAAGAGTAGAACTCCATCTCAAAATAGTATCAATATCTATATCTATATATCTATATCTATATCTATATCTATATCTATATCTATATCTATATCTATATCTATAGATATATCTACTGCTTGCGTCTTCTCTGTGGTGCTAGGTCCATATCCATCCTGAGACTACTGACATTGGTTTGATTGTTCCTTAGTCACCTTTTGCCTGTATTTTGAAATTTTGAGATTCTGACTTTGATTTAATTTTAGTTTAGGATATTACTGATTTATTCTCTGATGATCATGTTTTTTTTCTTTTAGAATTACAAGCAGAGGCTAGGAATAGTGGCTCATGCCTGTAATCCCAGCACTTTGGGAGGCTGAGGTGGGAGGATTGCTTGAACCCAGGAGTTTGAAGCCAGCCTGGGCAACATAGTGAGGCCCTGTCTCTCCAAAAAATAAAACAAATTAGCCCAGTGTAGTGGCACACACATGTAGTTTTAACTACTTGGGAGGCTGAAACGGGAGGATTGCTTGAGCCCTGGAGTTTGAGGTTGCAGTGGGCTGTGATTGCATCCCTTCACTATGCTTCAGCCTGAGTGACAGAGCAAGACCCTGCGTCAGAAACAAACAAACAGAAAGCAAGCAGAAAGACCGGGCGCAGTGACTCACGCCTGTAATCTCAGCACTTTCTGGAAGTCTAAGGCAGATGGATCACTTGAGGTCAGGTGTTTGAGACCAGCCTAGCCAACATGATGAAACCAGACTATTAAAAATACAAAAATTAGCCAGGCATGGTGGCATGTGCCTGTAGTCTCGGCTACTTGGGAGACTGAGGCAGGAGAATTGCTTGAACCCGGGAGGTGGAGGTTGCAGTGAGCCAAGATTGCACCACTATACTTCAGCCTGGGTGACAGAGTGAATCTCTGTCTCCAAAAAAACAAACAAAAAAAAACCCTAAAAAACTAAGCAGAGAAATAAACCGTACTGATTACATAATGAGAGTAAGCACAACCTTGAGTATGTAACAATTGACATTGACAAAATTGATCCAGAAATAAATTTTAGCTTTGCCTTTTGCTGTCTTCCTCTCATACGTTTCTGACGTTTTCATCTGAAATTTGCTGGTTTTGATAATTAGCTTAGATGCTATGTGGAATGTTGGTAATGAACCTACCTCTAGATTTACTTGCTTGGCCCTGACTGCTCTCCTGAGCTTAGATTCATATAGTCAACACACTATTTATTATTTCCATTTGAGTCTCTGATAGGCATCTAAAACTACTTGTGATTATCCCTTTCCCTTTGTCTATTCTGCCTCTAATCCTGTCTCACAGTAATACAGGTTGAACATCCCGATCCAAAAATATACAGTGCTTCACAGTCTGAATGTTTTGGAGTGCCAACATGATGGCTCAAGGAAAATGATCATTAGAGCATTTGGATTTTGGATTTTCAGATTAGGGCTGCTGAAGTGGTACAGTGCATACATTCAACAATTAAAAAAAACAACTGAAATACTTCTGGTACCTGGCATTTTGGATTAGGAGTACTTTCCCTTCTTCCCACCTAATCTTTCAAGCCATAAACTTAAAATCCTTCCCTGATATTCATAATCTATCACTTTCAAGTACACTATATAATTTATTTAAGTATTATGGCTGTTAGTATTTCAGCTAGACTGTAAACTCCAGGAATGCAGGGATTTTAGTCTCTCTTACTCACTGATGTATTCCATGCACCCAGTACAACGCTTGGTATAAAGTTCTCAGTAAATATATGTTAAACGAATGAATGAATCAATCAGTCTACATTCCTTTCTGTCCCACCTGCTCAAACAAATTATCTTGTTATTACCATGTTCTAAGCCACCATCAGTTGTGGCCGAGATGATTGCAGTAGCTTTTTTTTTTTTCCCCTTTAAGAGACACGATCTCGCTATGTTGACCAGGCTACAATGCAGTGGCTTTTCACAGGCATGATCATGGTGCCTTACAGCCCCGAACTGTTGGGCCTCTTGCCTTACACTCCTAAGTTGCTGGGACTACAGATGTGAGCCACTGCGGCCTGGCATGATAGCTTTTAACTAATCTCTCTGCTTCTATTCTTGTACTCTTCAGTTCTTATTCTTACAGAGCAACCAAAATGATCTTTGGAAAACATTGGATCTTTTCACACTCCTACTTAAAACTTCCTGTAGGTTCCCAATCATGTTAGAATAAAACCCTAAGTCCTTACCATGCCAACAAGGACTTAAATGTTTGGTGTTTTAAGCTGTTAAGTTTGTGAGTTGTCTCTTGATTAATTCAGATAACTAATAAATTACCTAGCCACATCAGCCTACTATATTCACTGGCCCGCCTCTTTCTTCAGAGGAGGGAATTATTCAGGGTGTGTACACCAAGTATAGGAATACTGAGAGCCATCTTAGATTTGAATCCACCCTGGCTGGATGCGGTGATGCATGCCTGTAATTTCAGCACTTTGGAGGGCCAAGGCGGGTGGACTCCTTGAGCCCATAAGTTTAAGACCAGCCTGGGCAACATGGCGAAATCTTGTCTCTACAAAAAATAAAAAATTAGCTGGGAGTGGTAGTGCACGCCTGTAGTCGCAGCTACTCAGGAGGCTGAGTTGGGAGGATCACTTGATCCTGGGAGGTAGTTGGAACCTGCAGTGAGCCGAGATCGGGCCACTATACACCTGCCTAGGCGATACAGACCGTCTCAATAAAAATAGTTTGCCCTGTGGTCTTCAAGGATTCACATATGGTCCACTTTCGCTAACCTTTAATACCTAGACATTTTTGGAAGTATTTCTTTCTTATTTATTTTTTCGTTTGTTAGCATTGTTACTGACCCTCCAACTTTGAAATGTTCTTTGAAATAGAACATTTTCCTGTTTCTGTTGGACAGTTAGTAAATAAGAAAAGCAACCCTCAGAATTAAACCCAGTGCTGACAAAGTCCATAGTAGAACATATATGGTGTGTGTTTGCTTGAGTTTTTAAGTATTACTCGAATCATATAAAATTACCTTTTCTTTTTTAAGGTTAAAATATACTTGAATATCTGTAAATCTGGAATTTCATGTAATTCAACTTATTAAGTATAGGTAAGAGTAGAGCAAGGAGGAATACCATTTTCTATTTCTTTCTCTTTTTTTCTTGGTGGTTGGGGATTGGCAGTGATATTAACAGAATTCAAATAGTGTCAGGTATAAGTAAAACTTCCATCCTAGTATCCACTGTAGTGCTCCTTTTAGTTGAGCAGACCAGCTTTTATTTAGTTCTCAATATCTATAGATTTTGGAAAATAAATGATCTGAAGGAAGAACTAGGATGATACAAAATATTAATGAAGGGAAAGACTTTACTTATCTATTCTGCTGCTTGAGGAGCATAAACTATAGAAATTACCCAGGTAAGAAAAGCTTTGGGATCTTTCCGAACTACCCAGAATGGAACTTGGTTATTTCTGTGTATGAGTTGCAGCTGCTGAAATGTTTTTAGGTGACCTCGCTAAATAAACTTTATCTTGGGATTTATAAAATAAGGGATGTCACACACATAAACCATGTGCCTTTTACCTTTATATGAATCATTTGTTGCTGAAAATTTAATTTACTTGATAGGAATCCTGGAGTTTCCTGTTATTCTTTTAGTAACTGATTAATTACTATACTTTTAAAAGCAGTATGTTTTTATTCATATTATATAAAATATATACAATAAAAACATAGTGCTTTCTGCGTGTGTTATATTTAACAATATATCTGTATTCAGTCAATGCCTATTTGTGTAGAATCCAGTCACAAGTCTATATCTGAGTATTTATAGAAAGTTTGGCCAGGTGTAGTGGCTCATACCTGTGATCCTGGCACCTTGGGAAGCGGAGGTAGGAAGATCACTTGAGTTTCAGAGTTTGAGACCTGTCCGGACAACACAATGAGAACTTGTCTCTACAGAACACACACACACACACACACACACACACACACACATATTACTGAGCCATCCGGACAACACAATGAGAACTTGTCTCTACAAAACACACACACACACACACACACACTACTGAGCCATGGTGGCATGTGCCTGTAGTCCCAGATACTCTGTAGTCTGAGGTGGGTGGATCACTGGGAGATGGAGGCTGCAGTGAGCTGTGATCACACCAGTGCACCCCAGCCTGGGCAACACAATGAGACCCCATCACTTAAAAAAAAATTAAAAAGCAAGTTTATATTTGATGATGATCATGACATACCCCTAGAGCCATGTCCATACTCTGGCTGCCTGTGTATTTAATATACCAATATATGGTTTATTTGGCATGTAGTGTGTATGGGAAATCAGGACAATTTCATGCAGAAAGCCTTATTTTTGGTTACTCTTGAAAATTTTGAAGAAGTAGCATTGCTTATCTGGAATTCCGGCATGCCAGTATCTCAGTATCTGCTGCCCCCTGGGTAGTGGCCATTCTCTACCGTTTTTCATAGTCGCTAATCTCTGTTGTTTACATCTGGCCAGTTTTTTTTCCCATTTTGTTTCCTTCAGGGGATATTTCCCTTGCTCTGGAGTCATGTAAGGATGATCATATTAAGGAAACTTTGTTTTCCATATTTTATTTGTTATTTGAACATTGTGGTTTATGTATGATAGCTCTTAATTGGGCAGAATATAATCAAATCTGATAAGTTAGTGCTAGATAAACACATTTTATACCTAATGACTAATCTTAACTTGCACGATCTTTATGGTCTACTTTAAATTTTTGTAAAACTCCGTGAAGTTAATATTGGTCACCAACCACCAAATGTCGTTAATTTTATAGGAGATTATTTTTTGGTGGAAATCTTGAATGAAAAATCACTAGCTACCTGAAGTTTCCACTGAGTCAAAATTTTAGAGCTTTTCTTTCTTGCAGCAGTATTTCTTTTTAAATTTTCTTTCTACTATGCAGAGTAACAGTGTAATACCAATGTAAGTGATATTTTATCACAGGTGTTAGTAGTTCACTTGTTTTTGTCTTTAATCTTGTTTTTGAGGTAGGTGGTATGGAAGAGGATTAAAGTACACATTCATAAAAGTACATAAAACTTAAAGGTAGAGTTTAACAAATAATTTTAAAGCAACAAAAATGTTTCAAACCAATTTAAAAAAAAATTACATGACGTGTCATAATTTCCTCTCTCCCCAGAAATAATACTATCTGCCTTTTAAAAGTCATTTTCCTGCTTCTCTTTGTAGTGTTGCTAAACATGTATATACCTCTATTGACTAATATGGTCCAGTTTTGCTGGTTTTGGGTATTTGGATAAATGAAGTCATACTTTATATATTGTTCTTAATCTTTTACTCAGTACCATTTATGAGGGTCATCTAAATTGTGTTATGCTAGTTTTTTATTCTGTTTCTGTATAGGAAAATTTTCTGTGTATGAAAATTTCATTATTGATCAATTCTATTAATGAACAGTTGGGTTGTTTCCAGTTTTGGGTTATTAAAACAATACAACTATAAACATTTTTGTTCTTGTACCCTGGGGCACGTTTTCATTGTTTTTTCCCAGAAGTGTATCTGGGAGTGGAATGGCTGGGTCATAGGGCATGACTGTTTCCAAGCTTACCAGCTAATGCCAAATTGCTTCCCAAAGTGGTTGTACCAGTTTACATTTCTACCAGAAAGAGAATGAGAATTTTGTAAGCCCCACATTGTTACCAATGCAAAAATATAATATCTATAAGAAACAAAAACGTTTCTTGGGCATATTTTCTTTTAAACACAGTAAGCAGTACACACAAACATATATTGCACTACAAGAAATGGTTGATGTATTTTGCTTAGGATTAGTATTATAGAAAAGACAACAATCTGTTTAGCTTTGGAGGTAGTTAAGTAGTTGCTGTTATCAGCTGTTCTACACCTCTGCTCCCTCCCAGCCTTCATAGTTGAGAAGGTAGCAATTTCTTTCAAATAATGGGAAAATGTACGTTGTTTTCTTTGCATAATAACTTCTTGCTACTGCCTTTAAAGGAGATGGATTTCAACAGTATGACCTGAAATTGAACAGTTTAGCAAGAGAGAAGCACCCTTAGCTAGGTAGTATAAGATTCGTTAATCATTAATTTAGGAATATTTTGCAAGAGGTATTTAAATTTTAGTCTAAATTTGATTTTTATCTATGGCAATTTTATTAGCCTTTGTGGCATTTCTTTGGGATAAGATTATGCTAACTATTTCTGTTCTGTATTTTTTTTTTTTTTTTTTTTTTTTTTTTGAGACGGAGTCTCACTGTGTCTCCCAGGCTGGAGTGCAGTGGCGCGATCTCGGCTCACTGCAAGCTCCGCCCCCCGGGTTCACGCCATTCTCCCGCCTCAGCCTCCCAAGTAGCTGGGACTACAGGCGCCCGCTACCGCGCCCGGCTAGTTTTTTGTATTTTTAGTAGAGACGGGGTTTCACCATGTTAGCCAGGATAGTCTCGATCTCCTGACCTTGTGATCCACCCGCCTCGGCCTCCCAAAGTGCTGGGATTACAGGCTTGAGCCACCGCGCCCGGCCTGTTCTGTATACTTTCTAGTTAAAGATGGTATACCTTTTTTCCCTGGCAGAGACATTAAGCCCTGTAACAAACACACTAAAAGCAAATATGGAATGCCTAATGCAGTGTGACATATGTAATAGAGGATCTTATTTGAATTGAATACAGCACAGTGAAGCTGAGAGATTTTTATTATATGTAACAGCCTGTTTCTAGAAAGAATTTATTAGAAATTCTAGTTCTTCTATTATTTTGATACAGACTTATTTTCTTTGACCTGCTTTTATTAGTAGACATCCCCCAATTTAGGAGGAAGTGCCCTTTTAGAATATCTGATACCAAAGGATTACTAGTTAGGCAGAACTATTTAGAGTTGCAAAGGATGCATACCATAGGCATATACCCATGAAAGTTGTTTTTCATCGGTGTTTCCTTTAAGGAAGCTTTTTATGTAGCAAGAGCATACCACTTTTGGCTTTGGCACAATGCTTTTTCTCCTTCTCTCAAACATTTGTGTTTTATGGGGCAATATAATAGTTTTCTGACAAACCAGTGGATACTAATTTTATTTGTAATGATTTAATTTGTTCTTTCAGTATTCTTTAGTATATGTCAGTACCTCTTTACAGTTCTGTAGGAAACATAGCTTACAATCTTTACAACTCTGCAGATGTATTTTTCTTTACAACTCTGCAGTGTACGGGTTTATATTTTGTATGTATTTAGTTCAGTTATGTTACTTCATTTTCCCATTAGTTGGTATTTCTACCTGTTTTTGCCATCATGTGAAATGCTGCTGGATATATCTTTAAGTTCCTAATTTTTGAGGTGAGATTTTCTTTAGGGTATGTACTCTAAAGTGAAATAATTTTGGAGTGATGGTTTTGAAGCATTTACTTGGTGACACATTGTTCCATAATCCTGGGAAGATAGTAACCGATTCACAGTATCTTACCTGTGTCCTGCTTCCTTAGATCCCTGCCAATAATGGGGCAAAGATTTTTTTTTAACTTAACTTTTGTTAGTTTAGTTGATAAACATATAATGTATTTTAATATTTTTTATCAATAGTATTTAAAAACTTTACTATGATTTATTGTCATGGGCAAATTTGATATTTAATTTTTATCAGAATAAATCTGAAAACTGGTCTAAGATTTTATATAGTTAACTTCTTTGCTCTCTTTTTATTTTTACTTTATTTCACTGTACAGAATTTTTCCCATGTTAAAAATGTGTATTCATATTGAGGTTTTACTTTAGCAAAATATCAAAATAATTAATTCTAAAACATGGGAAATAATATAAATTCATAAGCTTTGTTGGTAAGAAATTTACTTATAAGAACTCTTCATTTCTGATTATTAATTTTCTAAAGTAGATGTTTAAATAGCAATCCAACTTTTCTCCTTTGAAAAATTTCCTTGGTGAGATTTATATATGCTGTTACATTTCATGGTAAACTTTATGCCCTTATAAAGGTAATAGTCACTCAAAATTGGAAACAAAATTTTCCCAAGAAAAAAGATTCCCAAGAAAATCATAATCAAAGTTATTTACAAAACAGGGATGAAACTAGTTACAATTATTTGTAGCATCATTTATGTGTCTTTTAACTCGTAAGCTTTTAGTTCTAGTTAGTTCTGTGTGAGTCCATTTGATTTCAGTATTGGGATCGGGTAGCTGATCCAGAAGATGTTTCTGTCTGTTTAGAGAGTTGTAAGTGATTTGAAGGTTAGAGTACCAGGGACTAGATTTTCTTCACACCTTTTGACTGAGTGAATTCCAGGCCATTTTCCTTTTTCCCTGGGCAGAGTTTTTAACTTTATGATAAAATTCAGAAGACCTATGAACTGAAAGTAGAGAATATGTCTAATGATGAATTTTAACATTTCTTTGTATTATGACTATAGACAACAATTGCTGTTAGTTATTATATTTAATGCACCAATAAAGAATGTATATTACTATGTCAGGAATTTGTTTTAATATTTTTATACCTGTATTTCAATATAGATCACTTGTCATAATCCTATATATTTTATGCATTTAATAATATGATTCTGAGAAGTCTGTATTTTATTCTAGATTGGCAAAGGGTTCATGTTCCTCTCAAATTTAAGAACTGTTGCTTAAGGAGAATGGCTTCTTTGATTTTAGCAGAGTACAGAACTGTCCATAATTCATGAAAGTTTGCAAAACCATCAGTGTTAGTCTGGATTAGACTATGAGAGGGAAGAGCTGGCTAGGATTGATTGGTAGACACTTCCACTAGGGGTCTGAGTAAAGTGGTTTCATATCTGTCATGGGCTGATGAGCAATTTACTGCCTGCAAAAAATGGAGAAAATAAAATTTTTGGTTACATAAAAACATGCTGATTTTTTTCAGTTGTATAAATTTATGATTATTGTATTATATTAGAAAATGTAAATGAGAAAATAAAGAAATACCTGTAATGCTTTCTGTTATGATTTTGGTGTGTTTCCTTACAGATCTTTAAAAATATTATATATACATGTTTTCAGATGTGTATGTGTATATTATATACCTACATAAACAAATATGTGTATAGAAACATTCCTACACATGTGTATGTAGATGTCCTTTTTAAATTTTTTGTATTTAAAGAGATAGGGTCTTCCTCTGTCACCCAGGTTATAGGACAGTGGTGTGATCATAGCTCACTGTAATCCTTGAACTCCTGGGCCCAAGCAGTCCTTTTGCCTCAGCTTCCCAAGTAGCTGTGTCTACAGGTGGATGCCACCATGCCTAGCTAATGAAAAAAAATATTTTTTAAAAATAGAGATGAAGTCTTGCTGTGTTGCACAGGCTGGTCTGAAACTTCTGTTCTTAAGCAGTCTTCTTGTGTTGGCCTCCCAAAGTGCTGGGATTACAGGAATCAGCCACAGCACCTGGCCAGATATACCTTTTTAAAGACAAAAATGAGATTATGTCGTATAAGTAACTTACCATTTTTGGAGTTTAGATTTATTGAGATGTAATTTCGTAAGATTCACCCTTTTTAGTGTATACGTCCATAAGTCTTGACAAGCACGGAGACATTCAGTTCTCACTATAAGCATGATACAGACAGTTCTGTCACCCTCAAAACTCTCCTTATTCCTCTTCTGTAGTCATCTCCTTCCTCTTTCAACCATTTATTTCTTTTCTGTTCCTTTTACAAAATGGTATCATACAGTTTGTAGTTTCAAGTATTGTTTCTTTCCTGTAGCATGTGTTTTCTTTTAAGATTTTTGCTTTTGAGATCATGCTTCAAGAATCTTTGATCAAATTGATGAGAATATTCATGTATATATTTTTTAAGAAATCTATTTTTTTCAGTTTTGAAAAATTTAAGTGTTTGTTCAGTCAGGTGCTTATTTTAGTGTAAGTTGTGAGGCAGGAAATCCAATTAAAAATCAGATAGTTCAGCTGTATTTATTAAGATTGATTTACTAATATAATGTTCTTACTAAATATTGATTTCCTCACAGGTAACACAAGTAGCAAGACAGCCGGGAACCCCTACCCCATCCCCTTATTCAGCACATGAAATAAACAAGGGGCATCCAAATCTTGCGGCAACGCCCCCGGGACATGCATCGTCCCCTGGACTCTCTCAAGTAAGATAAACCTTTTTTTAAAAAATAAGAAATGTCCTTGTAAAAGCATAATTTTTGTTTTTCTAAAGAGACTCCTAAGCAGTAACATAAAACATTACTTGTAATTTCTAGTTTGTCTTTGGCATCTTTTCAGACTTAACCGTTCATAAAGATGGCTACTAACAAATTTCACACATTTCATTCTGGAGTCATTAAAAATTAACTGTCAGTGATATTTAGTTTTCATTTTTGTTGTTTAAGAAATTAGAGTTTAATTCTAAAGTTTACTTAAAACCCCCCAACAAAACACTGATTTTCTTTTCGATGCTTAATCTGCTACTGTCTCCACCCCTTTCGGGTGAAGCATTGATGGTTATTTTCTACTTATGTGAAAACTTGGTGTCTTCCCCTCTTGAGTAGCATCAGTGGGATTTTTTGTTTGTTGGTTTGGTTGTTTTCTAAGTCGATTATTGTAATTTGATAGGCTTAAGTTTTTGTTGAACTGTTAAAAGAATTGTGAACCCCTTAGTGTATTTCTACTTAATAGGAACAACAGACATTCAGACACTGTTTAAAGATGTTCCTATGTGTTCCTTGCACTTAAGCTGTTTGCCAAGATACATTGTTTAGCTTGCACCGACCTACTGTTGCAAGCTTGTTTGGATTTCCTTGTGGTTAAGAGTTGGCTTAACAGTCCCTTACGGAATGTGGAGTGAGTCAAGCCAATAACCTTGACCTGTGTGAGATTATCAGTATTTACATGTAAGAGCTACTCTTTTGATAATGAAAATCGTTTTTATAACATTATTTGTGATTTTAGCCTCCATATTTCAGACCTTTTAGAGCTTGAATAATAGGAGAGATCAGGAATTGCTAAAAATAATGCTAAAGATGGTGATTATAAGTTAGGGGCTGATTTTATTTTTTATTCTTCATTTTTTTTAGAGACAATTTTTATTCCTTCTTTATTATTTTTTTAGAGACAGGTTCTTGCCCTGTGGCCCAGGCTGGAGTACAGTGGTGGCGTGATCACAGCTCACTGTAACCTCTAACTCTTGGACTCAAGTGATCTTCTTGCCTCAGTTTCCCAGTTAGCTGAGACTACAGGCTCATGCCACCATGCCCGGCTAATTTTTTTTTTTTTTGGTTAAAGTTTTTTAGAGATAGAGTCTTGCTATGTTGCTCAGATTGGCCTCGAACTCCTGGCCATGTGCTGATTAATTATATTTTAGACTACAGAATGTTTGGAAAAGGAATGTACAGTTTGCCAAACCATGACTGAAATAGCCCTGTTAATGAATATATAAATAAGTTTGTCAAGAACTTAGTGCTATGCCTAAACTTGGTCTAAATTATTCCTATATAATTTTGAGTTTTAAACATTGAAAACAAAACAAAATGAGCTCCTGTTTGTTTAAATGACGTTCTTGTATTGGGTTTCTTAGACTGAACACAGCCTCTCAACTTACTGTTAAGGTGTATTAATCTGAGTCTAATCAGGAGAGAAAAACTGTGCACTCAAGAACATAAGAATAGCAGATACAAAGAGCAAATGCTTACCTTAGGGCTGAGTAGAGGCTCAGATAGGGAGCCTTTCTCTTTAGGGCTGAGCCAAAGGCTGTGGTAGAAAAGCCACTGTGTTACTGTTCAGAACTTGCTGAAACTCTTTGTTCTGGAACTTGCTGGAAATTTGCCCTATGAAGTATTGGGGAAAGCTTGCTTCTCCAGCACCAATCTCTTACAGCCAAGAGCTAATGCAGTGCATGCTGGCTAAAAGGCTCCTTACAGCATGTCTATTTCCCACAGACAATTCAAAGCATTAGATCTACTGGATCAAAAGTCCCAAGTGGTAGAGCAGCTTGCACTGCCCATCCCTAATTTGCTGTTGAACCTTCATATATTGTGTTCCTTACTCAAAATTGGTAACTTCCTAGGTGACTCTGTAATCGGTTAAGGTGGCACATTCAGATGTAGTGTATATGTTGCCTCTAAAATCCAAAAGAAGCCTACCAAACCTACCTCTTATTTTTTGTGGTAGTTTTAGGTGAGAGACTGCTACCACTACCCTGGGCTAAGATCTTGACCTTGTTGGAGAGGGCATGGTGTGGCTTTCTGAATGGCAGTGGTGCCATTTCAGTGGAACTTACTGAAAATCCACCCTCAGAACTTGTCAGAATTCTGCCCTCTAGGATGCCGAGGGAAAGCTGTTCGCAGGGAGGTTTCTTAGAAAAGACCCTGTGCTGCGTATCTTCCTGAGGGAATACCAGGAGTAGCTCTTGGCTGCTGGGTACTGTTGCTTGCTGTGCACTGAAGCAGAAATCTTGCTCTGATGAAGCTATGCCCATGAGGGAAGCCGGTCACTAGAGAAGCCATCTTTTGGAGAAGCTATCTGGGCTTCTCCAGGAACCAGGAACCAGGGAGCAAAACCCTTTCCTCCTACATATCTCTAGGACCTTCTACTGAGAAAATTTAATGTTGTGTCAGCCGAAATATTAAAATATTTATAGAGCTCAGATACATTTTCTCATTACAGGCAAACAGGGTGAATTTTGATATGAAAGACAAGCAGTTGATAACTGGCATGTAAGGGAAATAGCTTAGTTTTCCATTTGAAATTCTTACTGTTTCAAGTTGTGATTTGACCCAAGCAGTTGACCCAAAGGACTTAAGTTTTCTGAAAGATAGGCTGCTCACAAATGCATAGTTTGTGTTTGAAAAGATGGTCTCCCAGCATCTCACTTGTTGAACCTCTCAAGTGCTGTTCTATATGCCATTTTATCAGGTGCCTTTAGAAACCAGAGTACATGAATACCAGGGAGAATGGCCACCAAATATTGTGTTGCATTCTTTTGTGGTCTGTTTTGCCACCATTTTGCCTAAATCTGATGAATGAACCCAGTAAATCACACCTGGTTCACTGCCCTTTTTTCCCCTCCATCCTTTCAGACCGAGGGAAGCTTCTATGGATTCATCTGTCGCCTAGCAATATGTTAACATTTGTTGATATGGTGAGGAAGTTTTTCTAAACTAGCATACCTAGAAAAATGAAGAGTTCTGTGGGAAACTCAAGTTTTTTTTAGGTTTAACAGTTGAAACAGTTTGCAGGGGCTGATGCAAAGCTTCCCTTCTGCCCTCTGAGGGTTTGCTGAAATGACTGACGATAGACAGACTAATAGGAGAAAAAGGCATACAGATTTATCAATGTGCATGGATACATAAGAGTCCTGCACATAGGAAACACAAAGAAGGGAGAGATGGTTGAGGCTTGAGTACCCTCTTCATAGGGGAGAGGGAAGCAGGGTGGGGAATGGGCTGTAGGGAATTTTAGAGGGGAAGTAAATGATTTTTAGGTGAAATGAATGAGTCCAAATTACAATAGTCTGAGACAAAGTTCCTCTGAGCTCCTGGGAGGTGGCAGGAAGGTGAGGAATGAGACTTCAGTGTGAACAAAGGTTGTCTTACTATGAATGTTAAATCTCCTGGAGAATCTCTGAAGAGTTACCCTCAGAAGTAAAATGAAAAGTCTCTCTTGATGTGGTGTGATAGCTTTAGTCTCTTCTCTCTTCCATGATTAATCTTTTCTGATTATTTGATGAGCTTCCATGGGAGGGTGGTCTTAAAACAATTGTGTTTCTTTTGGAAAGACGTTTTCTTAGTCATATCTCTGTGCCCCACCAAGTTCATGGGTGGTAGTAGAAAGAAGAGCCTTCAGAATAGAGGGGAAAGGATTATAGGCTTGAAGTCAAACCATAGGTTCTAGGGCTGGCTTTGTTACTTTCTGGTTATATGATATTGGGTAAATTATTTAATATCTCTGGAACTTCGTTTCTTCATCTGTTATATAGGGGGAAATTAGAATTCTACTGCCCTGTAAGAGTGTTGTTATGATTATGTAAATTGCTGCCTCAGAACAGGATTTCCTGAATTTAGTAAGTTGCATTTATTATTTGTATGCCTGCCAGACATGGTTCCCCTCAAGATTTATATATATATGTGTGTGTGTATATATATGTGCATGTGTGTGCGTGCATGTATCCTTGCCTGCTAATTCTTTTATTTGGCTACCTGTCAAGATTTAGTGTGAAACTTAGAAGCCATCTCCAAGAGTTTGAAATGTCTTCCATGTCTTTGCCTATTCTGATGTTCAGATAACAGTTGGATTGGTTATTTTCTGTTGGCGGTGATTTGTTTTATTCTTCTATACAAAACAGGTTCGGTCAACTGAGGATACGATCAAAGAAACCATTCTTTAGCTACATGTCCTTTTTGATGTGTTAGTCTCCCCTTCTTCTGTAAATTAAATATTTTTGTCCAAAGTAACTACCTATGTCTGTGACTCAACGTTTGACACTCAGTGAATCTGCTAAGGTCTAAGTGAAAGAAGCTAAGCCGAAGAAAAGTGAATTTCATAGCTTTGAAACATGAAAGAGGGAAAATGTAGAATATTGTTTCCAACCTCCTCAGCAATCTCGTTACCTGCTTCTTTCTCTTTGTTAAGACAGGATTTTACACATAAACAGGTGCTTCACCTCACCTATGTGCCAAGTTTTAAGGCTTAATGTGCATTTCCTTTTTTTACATGAGTTGTAGTTCTTTCTAACTTTGTCCTCTTTGGAGATTTTGTTTAATTAGTCAAAGACTTAGACTATGACATTTCAGACAGTGGTAAATTGGTGAGACAGAGTCTTTATAGGCATAGATTCTTATCAGTTCCCCAGAAATGGCAATACTTTTGAACAGTCTTGAAACCCAGCATGTCTGTACTCTGGAAAGAGTAAATAGTGTGGAATTTAAAGGTATCCTTTGGTGGCAGATTGCAAAGTAAATCTCCCTGGAGAAGTACACTCTCTAGGGAGTCAGGAGAAAAGACTCTCTAATTGAGAGTTCCAACCCTCCTAACACTGTTTTATAATTTAACCTATGGAAGTTCCTATTATTGCCCAGTTTTCTTCTTTGTGCATGAGCAGCTTTTGTTAGATGAGATCAGAATTTTCTTTAAGACCTCCCTGGGTTTTGGACACTAACTTGAAAGTAGCCAGTTGTTGTTATGGAAAATTACAAAACTATTTTAGATTTAAAATTACCCAAACTTTGCCTTGTTTCATTCTTTTTTTTTTTTTTGAAGAGAAGTTTATTTGAATTATTTAAAATTACTTCTCAAGATAAGCAAAAACAAAAGAGACTCCTACTTATTGCTTAATTGGTGACGCACATTTGCTTTAACTTAGTTAATTTTCACAAAGTAGCCATTACAAAAAGACCAAACTGGCGCTGATTAACCAGGATCAAAATCTAGGTCTTTTCTTTTTTCTCTTGGGATCGTTGTCTAGATTTCCAGGCTTTTGGAGCTGTATTCACAGAAATTAAATGAGAAGACATGCTCAAAATGATGCCAAAGAAGTGAGGTAATAGGTGTTATCTGCCTGCTGTTTCTGGATTTCATTTGGCTGTTTTTTTTTGGGAGAGGAACTCCTTCTATAGCATATAATATATAGTAACTGAGATGGTGATGGCATATGACCCACTGGCTAGATTCTTTATTGTCTCTGGAAATACTAAGCAGAGTTCTTCACTGAGGAGTATTGCTTGATCGTGATGCTTATTGTTACACCACAGTTTTCATCATTAGTGAAGGATGCGTTTCAAATGATGAATGGTCCCAACAACCATTTTTGCTTTATCCAGCTTCCGGGAATCTTGTTTTATTTACTAAGGAGAATTTCTCTGTGTTGTCTCATAATTGTTCATTGACTGCTCCAGCCTTTGTAAGCTGTTTTTTTCTTTATTTTTATTTTTTATTTTTAGAGACAGGGCCTCACTCTGTCACCCAAGCTGGAATGCAGTAGTGTGATCATAGCTCACTGCAGCCTTGACCCCCTGGACTCAAGCAGTTCTTCAGGTAGCTGGGACTGTATGCGAGCTCCATGGTGACTGACTCATTTTTAAATTTTTTGCAGAGATGGGACTTGCTTTGTTGCCAAGGCAGGTTTTGTTTCTAAATCTTGGTCTCATACAGTCCTCCAGCCTCAGCCTCACAAGGAAATGGGTTTATAGGCTTGAGCCATGGTGCCCTTCTGAGACCCTGTCTCTACAAAAATGTAAAAAATACTAGCCAGGTGTGATGGCACACAATCGTAGTCCCAGCTGCTTGGGAGGCTGAGGTGAGAGGATCGCTAGAGACTGGGACGTTGAGGCTGCAGTGAGCTGGGATTACACCATTAAACTCCAGCCTGGGTGGCAGAGTGAGACCCTGTCTCAAAGGAAACACAAACAAACAAACAAAACGAATGAAGCTGAATAGTGATTTTTCCTTACTGCATATGCTTTTTTTTTTTCGTTACCTTTTGTGAAGAATATAAATTCTGAATTTGATGCATCTTTGTTAACCATGATAAAGTAGAGGAAGCTGTGAAAGTTTGCTTTAAGAAAACATCACATTTCATTGTTGAAATAGATGAGTATTGATTTAATTTAAAAAAACAAAATTTATAGTTTTTACACTCCTCAAGGCCCCCACTTTGAAACACATCATATCCGTCTAAGGCAGTATTTGAGGTGAGCTTACCAGGATTCTTTAGCATATCACAAATATAAATATGAATATTTTATAGGCCTTTATAACTTACTTTTAAATTAATGACATTTGCAAAGGCATGTTATTTGTAAAGTGTTTAATGACAATATTTGTTGACACTTTTAACAAAAAGTAGGTTTTTAAGAACTTACACATATTATCAACTTAGAAAAACCAAATGGAGGATTTGTCACCAAGGGGACCAACTCAGTGCAGTCAGTACTGCAGGTGTCCAGACCCACACCAAGTCCCCATGTACCATGAATACAACTTGTAAAGAATCATGGTAGGCTTTTCTAGTTGTTGAGATTTATTTTAATGTGATACTTGATTAGAAGAGTGTTCAGCTCTTTTGGTCATTTTTTGTTTTTATTTAAAAAATTAGTTGCAACCATATTTATAAAGCGACCTTGATCAAATTTTTTTCTAATAAGTGTTTCCCCTCTCTCTTCCTTCCTTCCTTCCTTCCTTCCTTCCTTCCTTCCTTCCTTCCTTCCTTCCTTCCTTCCTTCCTTCTTTTTCTTTCTTTTTCTTTCTTTCTTTTTCTTTCTCTCTTTCCATCCTTCCTTCTTTTTTTTTTTGCCAAGTTTTCACTCTGCCACCCAAATTGGAGTGCAATGGTGTGTTTTCTGTTCACTGCAGTCTCCACCTCCCAGGCTCAAGCAATCCTCTTGTCTTAGCCTCCTGAGTAGCTGGGACTAGCTGACTTTTTGTATTTTTTTGTAGGAACTGGGTTTCCCCAAGTTGTGCAGGCTGGTCTCGAAGTCCTGAGTTCAAGCAACCTGCCTGCCTTGGCCTCCCAGAGTGCTAGGATTACAGGTGTGAGCCACCGTGCCTGGCCTAGGTGTTTAATCTTTTATGCAGTCCTGTAACTTACCTTGAAATGTGCCTAAAGCAGCTTTTATATGTTTGATTATACTTCTCTTTGTATTGCCTGTAGCCAAAAAAAAAATTCCATTTATTTTCTTTTGACATTTCTGTGGTTAGTTTTTAAATGTTGCTGCAAGAGATTAAGTACAATTATTTTTCAGACTTCTCACCCTAAGTTTTACATTCTGTTTGGCAAATTCACATGGCTGGAACCCACATTTTAGAATATCTGAGTATTAATTCAGCACTATTACAGCAAGCTAAGGAATTTTGTAAGAACCAAACTGATTGTGATTTTGTAAGCATTTCTTTTCTTCTGTTTTATGTAGGCTCAGTCTTTTGTTGATGATGTTCATTTTCACTTAAATCCTGTCAGAGAAAAAAGGTTTAGGATTTTGTCTTTTACATTTGAACAGCTGTTTCTTTTGGATGCATCCTGGGAGACTCTTGTTTGTTTCTCTGGCTACCTCTCATTTGTTTTAAGAAGTCATGAAAAACTCTGTCAGCATTTTTCTTGCCAGTTTACCTCTTGGGAATATCAGACTTCATTTATTTCCCATAGATTTAGGGGAGAAACTCACTTTAGTGCCACTAATTTATTTTTTATCTGGTTGTGACATTCAGATTTTTAAATTTTTATGGTTCTGAAAATTGCTAATTCAGTTCAGCTACGGAGATTAGTATGTGTCAGTAAATTTAAGGATGAGAAGTAGAAAAGGTAAGTTTTAAGAATAATGAAGAAATTGTGCAGTTTGACTCTTCAGTTTAAAGTGCTTGTGATAGTTCCTGCAAAAATGTATATGTGATTCAGAGAGTGTTGTGGGGGAAGTGAGCAGACAGAACTCTGAGGGAAAGCTCAGCAGAGAGGTTAAGTACCATAGTAGACATAATATTGTCTTGAGTTTAGTCAGATAAATGGATATATATGTCTGTTCAGATTTATTGTAGCGGACGGGAGCATGCTGATTGCTGGGAGAGAAATGAGAGGACAAGCTTAATTCAGGACTGTTTTTATAAGGGATCAAATGAAAAAAATTACTTAAAAGTCACAAACTATGAAGTGTAGTATACAAAAGCTAGCTATCTTTATAGAACTAAGAACTGTGAATTTCAGTGACTCAGCAATCAATGAAAAGCCAGCAACACACACAATCAACTTGTAGATGATGGTCATTTTAAATTTTCTCAATGAATAGTAAAGAGAGGTTAACTTAGTTATATTTAAAGCAAATAGAATCAATTAAGTATAAAGAATGAATATTATAAATTGATATTTAGAATGACTATTAGAAAATAAAAATGTTGGGCTGGATGAAGTGGCTCATGCTTGTAATCCCAGCACTTTGGGAGGCTGAGGTGGGCAGTTCGCTTGAGCTCAGGAGTTTGAGACCAGCCTGGGCAACACAGGGAAACCCCAACTCTACAAAAAGTAGCCGGGTATGGCAGCGTGGGCCTCTAGTCTCATCTGATTGGGAGGCTAAAGTGGGAGCCTCACCTGAGCCCAGGAGGTCAAGGCTGCAGTGAGCCATGCTTGTGCCACTTGCACTCCAGCCTTGGCGGCAGAGTGAGACCCTGTCTCCAAAAAAAAAAAAAAGTGTTACTTACTAAACCAATAAACTTTTTTCCTCAGTGCATACTGTTTCTTTTTTTTTTTTTCTCTGATGTCTAGTCACGCTTATAATTATGTAACACGAAGGGCTAAGTCTGATTTCCAAATTTTTCATCAGTTGATGGACCCTTTTCTCTGTGAAGAATAATGAACTCTCAAACTATCTGAATTCTGTCTCCCTTGTGTGTGTGTGTGTGTGTGTGTGTGTGTGTGTGTGTTCTCTGTGAAGTATTTTGTTTCGTAAAAAACCCCTAAGTAGGTGACATATCAAAGAAACCATGTTGCCAAAATTTTATTATACTTTTCATGTAAAACATATTTCCATTTCTCTTCACTGCTAGTGTTACTTCAGTTTCAAGTACTATACTATATTATTCAAAATTCTGTTTATTATCCACATCTTATTACTCTTGATCATCTTGAAAATTGCCATCTTCTTTTATAGTTCAGTTTCAAATTTTCACATGCCTGTTTAGTGCAGTTGTCAAAGTCTTATAGCAAGAAATAAATTACACTAAACTATTTCAAATGGAGAGGATTTTTAATATGTGAATTTGTTATACTGGTTGAATGATTAATAAGGGGCATGCTGAGGCTGGGCATTGTGGCTCACACCTGTAATCCTAGCACTTTGGGAGCCTGAGGTGGAAGCATAGCTTGAGCCCAGGAGTTCGAGATGAGCCTGGGCAACATAGTGAGACTTGGTCTCTACAAAAAATAAAAATAAAAAGGAGGATGCAGAGGTAATCTAGAGATTAATAACTGCAGAAAGCAGCTGACATCCCTGAGAGAAAGTCAGGAAAGGGGAAATACAAAGTAAATGCGATAAGACATCTGGACTGTGAAACATATTCATAACTGTTAAAACTTAGTCGAATTAAATTTAAAGGAGTTTAATTGAGCAGTGAACGATTGGTGCAGGCAGCCCCCAGAATCACAGCAAATTCAGAGAGACTCCAGGGGTACCTTTTGGTCAGAACAAATTTATAGACCAAAAAAAGGGGAAAGTGTTGTAAAAAAATATCAGAAGTGAGGTACAGAAACAGCTGAATTGGTTATGGGGTTACGTTTGCCTTGTTTGAACACTCAGCAGTCTATGATTGGTTGAAATATGGCTGCTGGGATTGGCCAAGACTTATCTATTGTTACAGCTACATACTCTTAAGTTAGGTTTTCAGTCTTGTCTGCCTTTTAAGCTGAGTTAGGGTTCATCCACCGGGACTCAGATGTAGAAATACGGAGTCCTTCTCAGGCCATATTTAGTTCGCTTTAACATAACTGTAATAATAACACAGTTAAATTATCTCAATTCAGTGGTGACTCAAATTGGTCAAAAACCGAAATCTAGGAATATGCATTTAAACTTGACACAGAAAGATTAAAAACATTCCTCAAGACTGCCTTCCCACACCTTCAGATACCAGCCATACATCCGGACCTCTGGAACTTTCGACTGACTGGCTTCAAGTTGGGGATCTCGTGATCCCCTCTTTGGGTTTGATAAATTTGCTGGAGCAGCTCACAGATCTCAAGAAAACATGTTTTCTTGTTTATTATAAAGGATAACACAAAGGATACAGTTGAAGAGATGTCTAGGGTGAGGTATGGGGGAAGGGGCACAGAGCTTCTCTGCCCTTCCTTGGTGCACCACCCTCCAGCAACTTCCATGTGTTCAGCTACCTAGAAGCTCACTTAACCGTGTCCTAGGTTTTTTGGAGACCTCATTATATGCATAATTGGTTAAACTATTGATCATTGGTGATCAGCTTAACCTTTAGCCCGTCTCCTTCCCCTGAGGTTGGGGGTTGGACTGAAAGTCCTAACCCTCATGCCCTTGTGATGATCAACTCTAGCGATCAGTCAACATCAGTATACAAAAAGACAGACTTTGGAGATTCTAAGGTTTTTAGAAGTTGTATGACAGGAATCAGGATGAAGACCAAATATGTATTTCCTAATATCACCGTGGTGGTATCAGAAACTTTACATGCTGAGAGGCGAGGAGAGAGAGTGTATTTGTTAAATATTTGCATGTCGCTAACGATTATTGATATAGAACGTCTTTTAAAGTGCTTACTGGCCATTTGTCTATTTTTGGAGAAATGTCTATTCAAAGCCCTTTGCCCCTTTTTTAATTGGGTTGCTTGTTGTTGTTGAGTTGTAGGAGTTCTTTATATGTTCTGGATATCAATTCCTTATCAGATATGTGATTTACATGTATTTTATCCTATCCTGTCAGGTGCCTTTTCACTTTGTTGATAGTGTTCTTTACAGAAAGTTTTTAATTTTTGGTTTTTTTTTGAGACAGGTCTCATTCTGTATACCAGTCTGGAGTTCAGGGGCATGGACACAACTCACTGTAGCTTCCGTCTCTGGGATACAAGGGATCCCCCCAACTTATCCTCCCAAGTATCTGGGATGACAGGCCTGTGTCTCCATGCCTCGCTCACAACTTTTTAATTTTGATGAAGTCTAGTTTATCTTTTGTTGTCTGTGCTTTTGGTGTCATAGCTAAGAAAACGTTGCCAAATTTGATGTTCTGAAAGTTTCCCCCTATGTTCCTTTGTTGGAATTATATACTTTTAGCTCTTACATTTAGATCTGTGATTCATTTTAAAAATTTTATTTTTCTGTGTTCTCTCAGAATGGAACTATGATTCAATTGATCTAATTTTTATGTATGGTTTAAGATAAAGGCCTGGCTTCATTTTTTTGGCATGTGGCTATCCAGTTTTTTTAGCATCATTAGTTGAAAAGACTATCCTTTACCCATTTAATAGTCTTGGCACCTTTGTCAAAAATCGTTTGACCATATATGTGAAGGTTTATTTCTGGGCTCTTTTCTTTTCATCGCTCTGTATGTCTGTCTGTATGCCAGTACCATACTGACTTGATTGTTGTAGCTTTGTAGTAAGTTTTAAAATCCAGGTGTGAGACCTCTAGGTTTGTCCTCCTTTTTTGAGATTGTTTTGGCTGTTTGGGGACCCTTGAGATTCCATATGAATTTTAGAACGGGCTTTTCTATTTTTCTAAAATTTGTTTTTGGGATTTTTATAGGATTCTGTGTATTCTTTTTAAAAAATGTGTGTATCATAATGGACACACCATTCTTTTTCTAAGTAGGTGGAGAAAGCATCATTTCTTGAGAGTGGAATTAAGATATAGTATTCACCCTAATAAAGAACTTAAACATAACTTTTATAGATACTCCTAAGAACTGGGAATGTTCTAGTTAATGATTCATTTCATAGGTACTTAAAAATCTAATTTGCAGTCCTAGATTTAAGAGAAACAGAGAGAGAGAGAGAGAGAAGAAGAAGAAAAGAAAGAAATTAGTGGAGTAGGAGGTGGTCTGAATTAGGGTTATATCAGGACCTAGAGTGAAGATTGTGTCTAGTGATCTAGTGTGACAAATGAATGAGAACTCTGGCTAGGGATGTTTTAGCTGAGATTTAGAAGAAGAAACTGACAGGAAACCAGAGACTCTGTAAAGGTGGGGAAATGAGGGGAAGAAATTAGTAGAGATAATCGTGGTGGCTATCAGTAGTAGGTCCAGAGAGGGTCCTAAATAGCAGCCATTGAAGTGGGAAGTGGAGAGCCAGCATTGCAGACATTATAGAATACCTTTGTTGGGCATTCAGTGAACCAACAGCATCTCTCTCTCAGTACACTGGTGCATTTAGCCCACAGTGTTGGGGGAACTGGTCCTGGGATTGGAGAGAAAACTGGGTTGTCATGCTGTATAGGTAAAAGCTAAGCTCTGAATAGTATAGTTGCTTTTGAGAGAACACAAGCAGCCTGTGATCAAGCCATCCTGTTATGTGAGTCCATTATTGTCTTGTGAAGGGCAGAAAGCCATAGCATTTCAATGTTGAACTAATTATAAAGAGTGCAGAAATGGTGATGATTTCAGCACAGTGTTTCCCTGCTCCATGTAATACCACTGCTCAGAAATGAGAAAGGGTTGGATCAGTGCTTTTCATTTCTGCCTTCCCACTTAGAATCACCTGATGCCTGGGTCCCCTTCTCCAGAGATTCTTATTTAATTGCTTGGGATGAGCCTAGGTAGTGCTAATGTGCACCCAGCATTGAGATAAAGCTGTGGAACAGTGCCTTTTCCTCCCTCTGATCCCACAGCCGATTAGGAACAGTGCCTTTTGATACATATTGCCCAAATTATACTTTATAGGCTTTGTTTACTGGGGATGGTTTTCACTGAAAGGAGCAAGATGCCCTCATTTTCAGACCTTATACAAGCAAAGTGAATTGGGCTGGTCTTAATTTAGGGAAAATAGCTCTGGTGATTGAGAAGCCACTTCTGTTTAGTAGCTAAAACAGCCTGTTACAGCTTTTTACAGATAATATGCTTTACATTGTGGTCTGTACTCAGAAAGTTTTTACAGTATTGATTTTATATACCAATTTATTTTGGTGATAGAACCAAATTATACCCTGACAGGTACTATGTAATTGACTCTTCTGATTCACCCAGAATAAGAGTGGGTGCTTTTTGCTTCCATACAATCAGATACTCCTAGATTTATAGTATAGTGTTTTCAAACTTTTAAAAGCAGCAAAACTCTTTTCCACCATATGACTAGCAGTGCCTGATCCATAGTAAGCCCCTAAATAATTGATGAGTGAAAACTAGCTCTAAATGAAATTTTCCAGAAGTGTCACTTTTTGGCTGTTTGCAGTGTGGATGCTTTATTTGGCTAAAAAAAAAATTTTTTTTTCTTTTTCCAACCGGTACTGTTAATTTTGTACAATTCAGTAAAAGTTTACCCCAGTTCAAGCTTAACTTTAAAAGAGCCAAATATTGTGTTTTACACCCTTAGAGACCTTATTCTGTGAGGGTCTGGGAATCTTATTATTCCAGCTGTTCTGTCATCGTGAATCAAATAATTAAGACTGAGTTCCTAAGCTGGAAAAGTCTTTTGTCAGGATGCCATGACAGATTTAGGTCTTTTAAACGAGTTCAGTACTATACTGAATAGACAATTTCTTACTTTTTCTGAGTAGGTGATCTCATTGTTTAGTATGAATATTTCCAGAATATAACTCATAAATAAGCTTTTATTTTATTATTTTTTTAGAGGTGGAGTCTCATTGTGTCTCCAGACTGGAGTGCAGTGACACGATCTTGACTCACTGTAACCTCCACCTCCTGGGCTCAAGTCATCCTTCCACCTCAGCCTCTCAAGTAGCTGAGACTATAGGTGCATGCCACCGCACCCGGCTACTTTTTGTATTTTTTTGTAGAGAAGGGGTTTTGCCATCTTGCCCAGGCTGGCCTTGAACTCCTGAGCTCAAGTGATCCACCTGCACAGGCTCCCAAAGTGTTGGGATTACAGGTGTGAGCCACTGCACCCAGCCCACAAATAAGCATTTATATAGAGACATGGTATGGTGGCTAGGTACAAAGAAATACCATCTCTGTGTAACTGATTTTAAATATTAAGGTGTTTAAAGAACGGTAATGAGAGACTATGATTCATCCTCTTTTTTTTTGTACTAACATTATAAAGGTATCTTTGGGGTGTCAGTTTTCTGGCCAGAAACCTCTGTGGCCAGTGGCGCCTTTGCCTGAGTTCTTGTCCTACATCCAGGAAGAATGAGGTATGCAGACAAGTGGAGGGTGTGCAAGACGAAGAAGAGCTTTTCTGAGTGTTGGAACAGCTCAGAGGAGACCTGCAGTGGGCAGTTCCTCTCTGTAGGCAGGTTGTCCTGTTGAGTGTTCAGCTCTCAGCAGAGAGGAGGCCTGCACTGGGTGGCTCCTCTCTGCCTCTGGTCGTCCTGATGTCTGTTGCTCTCAGCCAGAGAGGAGGCGCTGGAGCAGGTGGCTTCTCTCTGTAGGCAGGTCATTCCAGTGTCTGCAGCTCTCAGCAGAGAGGAGGCCCTAGAGAGGGTAGCTCCTCTCTGCAGCTGGTCGTCTTGATGTCTCTACTTCCTCTGCCTTGCTCAGGTTGAGCCTGGGGCTTTTATGGGCCTTAGTGGGGAGGTAGTACATGTCAGTTGGTCCATGGGCAGCCCAGAAAAGGCACTACAAGTCCCCACTCTGGTCCATAGGATGAGTAGCCCACCCCTAACCTTCACAACCTCCCTGGCAAAAGGTGGGGCCTTACTGAGGACTCATCCCTTCTGGCCCAGGAGCCCATTTGCCTCCCACCACTGCCTATGGCCCCCAGGTCACTTGCGCCAAGGGATGCCCACAGGCTCTCGCTGAACTGCCCCTGGCCCTATCTTGGCCACCCTCCTGCAGTCTTGGACCAAGCTGGAAGGGGCCCAGCGGGTCAGTGCTGCCCTGAGCTTGTGCATACCTGACTGGGCTGCGACAGTGTCGGGGCTTGGCCCCAATCCCACTTGGAGATAGGAGCAGATGCTGGGAGTGGGGAGAGGCCAAGCAGCAGGAGCAGACACCCCTGAGCCTGTGGTGACAGGGGCTCTCCCGGGCCCCTGAGAGCATCAAGAGACCTGGGCCCACAGCCAAAACCTGAGTGACTGGAGCTGTGCCTGGGGAGCTCCTGCCCTGCCAACTCAGGAGGGGCGGGTCTCCTGTCTGTCCCTGGCTGCAGAGTGCACATCCCTAGCTGTGCTCCTTCTCTGTGTCTTCCCATAGCAGCGGCAGGTGGCATGGTGGCCCTGGCCAGCCCTGCACAAACAAACCTGATGCTCCTGGGGTGGTTCCGCAAGTCCTGGCTGCACCTTCGGCTCCCAGGACACGGCCAGAAGTGAGGTCGAGGCTGTAGCAGCCCCCAGGCCTGGAAGTGGGTCCTACCCAGCTGTGCGAGGGTGGGGGTGGCACAGTTGACTTCCTTGGGGACATGAGCACAGGGGACCTACTGCCATCACTGCTGCTCCTGCAGCCCTGTCCTCCTCCTTGCAGCCTGGGGTGGGGCTCCAGGCCCTCACTGGGCCCAGACTGGCATCCAGGGCAGGGATGATGTGGCTACAAGATCCCCCTGCAGCGCCAGGACTCCCCCTTGCCTGGCTCACAGCTCTGCCAGGGTGGCACCTCTGGGAGCAGATCCTGGGCCCAGGCCTGGCCATCAGGAGTGCCAGGCTCAGTAGACACCGCAACATGGGGCAGATCCTGGGGACATAACCTCAGGTGGCCCCAATCTGAGCCTCTTGCTGAAGTGCAGAAACCTGGTGCCATCCCAGGGCCACAGGCCCTATGTACCATTCACCTCAGTGTCCATACCTGAGAACCCACAACCTGCGCCTGCACCCCACCTCTACCAGTGCTATGTTAGCAGCCACTTTGGATGGCCCACCACTGCCATCACTAAGATAGTATTTCAGTTTACAGAGTATTATGTGAAATTGGTTTACTTGGCAAAATTGTCTCATACTATAGTTCTGTTTTATAGTGATAAATATTTTTAGAGTTTGGTTGATAGGGTGGCATGACAAATACAGCTGTTGAATGGGTGATGAATAATATTGAAGTGTACTTCAATTTGTGTAGAGTAATGCTCATTAAATATATTTTTGAGGTAACAGAGTAAGAATAATTGGATGGTCGTAATGAAGAGTAAAACACATACTGTGACTTAAATGAATGTTTGAGTTGCTTAAAACATTCATTAAAAATTTTCCAAAAGCCACAATTAAGTAAGAGCAATATTTGTGGTAGATAACATTTAAAATACAGCCTTTTTGATTTTCAAGTACCAATGTCCCTGGTGTTGAAAAGCGATCCCATTCAGAAATAAATAATCTCTCTACTGGAGCTCTTCTTGAAGAGGCCTCAAGTACAGCCCAACTGTTGAACTGTGATAAATTCCCAGAAAAAAATTTTCTTTTTATCTTTCAGACAGTCTCCCTCTTTCATCCAGGCTGGAGTGTGTTGTCATAATCACAGTTCTTGAATTCCTGGGCTCAAGGGATCCTCCCATCTCAGCCTCCCTCACCTCAGCCTCCCAGGTAGTTAGTACTACAGGCACATACCAGCACACCCAGCTAATTTGTAAAAATTTTTTTATAGAGGCAGGGTCTCACATGTGTTGCCCAGGCTGGTCTTGAACTCACCTTAGGCTATCCTCCCTCCTTGGCCTCCTAAAGCGCTGTGATTGCAGACATAAGCCATCATGCATGGCCTTTTTTTCTTACTGATCCAACTAAAAAGATTGATCATATAGCATTCCCCATGTTCTCTTCACCACAACCTTCAAACTATAAACTGTGGAAAAGAATTTTCAATTTGCTGTAGTATAAAGTCTGCATTACAGAAAGTGAAGTATGATTTCAAAAACAGAGACATGGCTGTGAATCACAGTTCTATCACTTACTAATTGTGAGATCTTTCATAAATTGAACCTTATTCCAAGTGGAAGTCCTGCCATTTGTTCAATAGAAATAATAATGCCTGTATCATAGGATGCTAAGTAAGTGTTCCTTGCATGTCTTTTGTTGCAGTAGCATTGGCGTATTTACCTTTTTTAAATTTATTTTTTAAGTTCAAAATTCTAGAGAATGAATTCTTTATCTGCTCTGCTGTTAGATTTTAATACCATGTTTCTGAAACTTTTTCTTAACTCTTTCGTATCAGTTTATGATACTTTAATCATCATTACTGAAAATCAGATGTTACTAATAGGGATTTATACCATGAAATATTATTTCCTAATATTGTTAAAAGATTTCATTAGTTTGACTCTTACCGTATTTATTATGTATGATTTATTTTTCCTGCATTGTTGTTTAAGAAATAAAAACAACAAAAACTTATATGTCAGGTAAAACTGATATATAGAGTTGTTTAGAAATCTCAGGATAACCACTCAGAAAGTCATGGCAATTACTTTGATGTCATCTTGAAACATAGTGAGGTTACTGTGTAGTTTTCCAGAAATCATTCAGCAGTGTTAACTGTTAAGCAAATATTAGAGCACATGAAAAGGAAAACCTCTGACTTAGTAGGCATATCTGTTACTAGTTTGAGAAGCAGTCCGTCAGTGTATTATGATGGATTTGGGGGAAAGTTCAAGTGCTGAAATAGTTCATAAGGAAAATAATTCATTACTGGTTTAATGTTCCCAGCTTTTATTTTGTGAGGTGGATTATGGCCTCTTGATCATTATTCTCTACCATATTTTCACTCCCTTTTTTCACTTCTTTTTTTTTTTTTTAAAGCTATTTGTTCGTAAACTCTAGAATTGTAGGCGGAAGAAATTGCATGTGACATCTGATCCGTTGGTGTTGCTTTTTGTTAGTAACTCTTCATAAATAGAATTCAGGATGAAAACATTTGAAGAACATACCTGAAATAATGGTTTGGCCTCTCTAAAAAGTCTGGGTTTGCCCAGTCTTATTGTAAATCAGTATAAGACTTATTTTTTTTTAAAGGCTGAAACATTGTTTCCTAAATCAAACAAAACAAGAATTTTTCTTCTTCAAGGTAGGAATGAGGAAGAAGATGAAGAGAGAATGTACTATCTCTTGGCTAGATTAATTGTATTTGTTTACATTGAAGTTTGATTCACATTTATCCCAAGTCATCCATTAGAGCCATGCTGAGAATTAGATAGACTTTGATTTGTAATGTACATATTTTTAATTTATTAGATGAGCGGTGTCATGAGGAACAGTTCTGCCAAAGATTAACTAAAAATTACTATTTTCCGTTTTTCATGCCTGTCCTTTTGCTGGATTTAATGAGAATAAAAAATTATAAGAGATCAGCTTGTCTGCAGGGAAACATCTGTGCTATAATTTCCTGTGTTAATGGATATAGTAGAAAAAGTTGGAAATGACTTAAAAAGATAAAGAAGTCTATATAGATTTGTTTTGGTTAATAGGATTTATGTGTTTTGATTTCTCTTTAAACCTATTTTTAAAGCTATTTTATTGAATACGTTTTCTTCCTCTCCATCTGAAGACAACAAATAGCAAGATTCTTTTAGAGGTCTATTCTTCATACAACTATTTGGCTGCCTGGTATTCGTAGAGTACATACTGTGCATTAGACGTAAATGGATTTATTTGGGAAAGGCCACCACACAAAGTTATTATTTTCCTTATGAACTGCCACTTGTATATTTAAGCCATTTATTTCTCTGAGAAGAATATCTAAAGTTTATGTGACTATGTATTCTAAATTTCAGAAGAATTAGGAGCTTAGTCCTAGAATCAAGAAATTCTCCTTCTGCTATTTATTAGTTATCTGGATATACTTTTTATTTTATAGGGGTGAGATTGCTTGTAGAGTATCTCTCTGCTAACATCCTGTTACTGGACTTTTTGGCAAGTCCCTTTTGTTGTCATAATTTTTCCTTACACCCTTTCTTTGAACTCTTCCTTCATATCCTTACTCTATGGAAATTTATACTACTTTCCGTAGAAATCCTTCCACTTCAACATTGTTAGTGTTCTTACATTCTTTATATCTTGGAAGGCTGGCTCAGCATTCTCCTGGCCCTTCACTGCTTTCTCTAGGTTGTTTGCCTGCAACCTTTGTGCCGAAAATGCATAAATAGCGCCTTTTTTTTTTTTTTTTGGCCATAATTCCTCATTTTCATGGACCCATTTTCTCTTTGTTTGAGAATTTTAGTATCTGGCTCATAATTTACTTTTCTGTTTTGCTTTCTGCCATCCACAAGGATGACTTGTAACATTTGTTGTTGTCCTGTCCAACCATTGCCTGTGGGCTCCTGGATCGACCCTGTTTTTGTTTGTTTGTTTGTTTGTTTGTTTGAGACAGTCTTACTCTGTTGTACAGGCTGGAATGCAGTGGTGTGATCTTGGCTCACTCCAGCCTATGCCTCCTGGGTTCAAGTGATTCTCCTGCCTCAGCCACCCAAATAGCTGGGATTACAGGCATGTGCCATCTTGCCTGGCTAATTTTTGTATTTTTAGTAGAGATGGAGTTTCATCATGTTGGCCAGGCTGGTCTTGAACTCCTGACCCCAAGTAATCCGCCCACTTTGGCCTCCCAAATTGCTGGGATTACAGGCGTGAGCCACCACACCTGGCTGATCCGCTTTTCCTTCCCTTCTTTACCTCCCCATAGCAACTGTATATAGACACATATTCAGCAATCTATATGGACACAGTTTAGATCTGCACTGTGCAGTGTGGTAGCTATTAGAGCCACTTGTGGCTTTTGAGCACTTGAAACATAGTTTCTGCTAATTGAGATGTTCTATAAAGTGTAAAACACAAAATTAATTTCCCCAGTTTTAAGTTTTTCTAATCTGGAGACCTAGAAAATTTTAAATTACTTGTGTGGTTTGTATTGTATTTTTTATATTTTTGTTAAGAGCACAGGCCTGGACCTGGTCTCTCCTGATGTATTAGTCCGTTTTCAGGCTGCTGGTAAAGATATACTTGATACTGGGCAATTTACAAAAGAAAGAGGTTTATTGGACTTAGGCTCTGGAGGACTTAGGACTCCCACATGTCTGGGGAGGCCTCACAATCATGGCAGAAGGCAAGGGAGAGCAAGTCACATCTTACGTGGATGGCAGCAGGCAAAAAGAGAGCTTGTGTAGGGCAAGTCCATTTCTAAAACCATCAGATCACGTGACACCCGTTCACTATCACTAGAACAGCACAGGAAAAGACCTGCCTCCATAATTCAGTCATCTCTCACTGGGTCCTTCCCATAACATGTGGAAATTATGGGAGCTACAAGATGAGATGTGGGTGGAGACACAGCCAAACCATATCAGCTGAGAAGTGCTCTACCTTTGAATTCTTGAAGTCTAAAATTTCTCTGACCAACCCAGTGGCTCACACCTGTAATTCCAGCACTTTGGGAGGTTGAGGCAGGATGATCACTTGAAGCGAGAAGTTTCAGGCCAGCAAAGTTTCTGGGCAGCAAAGCAAGACCCTGCCTCTACAAAAAATTTTTAAAAATTAGTTGGGCATGTTGTTTTACCCCTGTAGTCTCAGCTACTTGGGAGGCTGAGGTGGGAGGATCCCCAGGAGTTCATGGCTCACTGCAGCCTTGATCGTGCCACTGAGCTCCAGCCTGGCAACAAAGTGAGACCCTGTCTCAAAAATAAAAAATAAAATAAAAAATAAGTAACATTTTTCTGACCATAGTCTTTGTTCCTTTTTCCTATCCCATGCCAGTCTTATTGTACCTATTTCATAGCCTACAAGCTTTTAATTCTTTAATCCATTTCTTTTCTCAAGATGGCAGCCCCTTTCTGCCTTCACTTTCTCTTATTTACCCTTGATCCTATCACTAACTACTATAACTTTATTTTTATAAAACCACTAGTTCTCTTTGTTTAAAATAAAAATCAAATTGTTTATTTTGTAGTGATGAGGTCTTGCTATGTTGTGCAGGCTTATCTCAAACTCCTGGCCTCAAGTGGTCCTTCTGCCTTGGCCTCCCAAAGTGCTAGGATTACAGGTGTGAGCCACTGCACCTGGCCCACTAGTTTCTTCCCCTCCCCGCCACCCACTCAATTTCTCTCTCTTCCCAGTTCTTATCCCTGGATCTAACTCAGCAGATCTTTTCCTCTGTTCTGGCTCCCAGGATGGATGGCTCTGCTTTGGAAATTGAATTACCTGTGTTGGTGGAGTCTTAAGTAAAACTTTATGATTGGGGCCAGGCAGGGTGGCTCATGCCTGTAATCCCAGCACTTTGGGAGACTGAGGCAGTCGGATCACATGAGGCCAGGAGTTCAAGACCAGCCTAGCCAACATGGTGAAACTTTGTCTCTACTAAAAAATACAAAACATTAGCTGGGTGTGGTTGTGTGCACCTGTAGTTTGAGCTACTCGAGAGGCTGAGGCATGAGAATCGCTTGGACCCGGGAGGCGGAGGTTGCAGTGAGCCTTGATCACGACCCTGTACTCCAGAGTGAGACTCTGTTTGGACCAGGCGCATTGGCTCAAGCCAGTAATTCAGCACTTTGGGAAGCTGAGGCTGGAGACTCACTTGATGCATCCAGGAGTGAGAGGTTATGGTGAGCTGTGTTCATGAACTCCAGATTGGGCAACAGAGCAATACTTTATCTCAAACAAAAAATTAATGATTTATTAATACAGCTGGTCTAAACTCTACTTAGGTGTAACATAGCTACAACTTAGCTGCTTGATAATCTTTTTAGTAATCACGAATTTACTTTCAGTCATATCCTGCACTGTGTTTACTTCAGTATTAGGTTGGTCACCATCAACTAGACAGGCCATGCACTGTATAGCTTGTGAAGTTACGCTTGTGAAGTTACGTATCATGAGTAGCTCTGCTTCACCTTGTTTACTTCTGTTGCTTACTCTTTGTTGAAACACCTGTGTTTTACAATTTATTATGACATGTTTAAGCTTATAAAAGTATATTATGATGTGTTTGGTTTGAAAAGATAATCATAACACAACCAACCACCACTCACCTTAAATTGATTATCAATATCTTTGAAGCCACTCTGTATTCCTCCTTTATCCCAGCCCCCTCTTTCTCCCTAGTGGTAACAATTTTCTTGAGTTTTGTGTAAATAGATATTTGTCTTATAATTTCACTAGTGTCTGCATTTTGAGGTTTACATTTTCAATTAGCCATCATGTGTGACCTTGGGCAACTTACTTTATTATCTCTGAACCTTTCTCATTTTTCCCCCAATTTAAAAAATTATGTTAAAATGCAAATAGCACAAAGTTTAAAATCTTAACCCCATCTTTAAATATACATTTTAAGTATACATTGATAATATGCAGTCATCACCATGATCCATCTTTATAACTCTTTTCTTTCATCTTGTAAAACTGAAAGTCTATATGCATTAAACGGTAACTTCCCGGGCGCAGTGGCTCAAGCCTGTAATCCCAGCACTTTGGGAGGCCGAGACGGGCGGATCACAGGGTCAGGAGATCGAGACCATCCTGGCTAACACGGTGAAACCCCGTCTCTACTAAAATACAAAAAAAATTAGCCGGGCGTGGTGGCAGGCGCCTGTAGTCCCAGCTACTTGGGAGGCTGAGGCAGGAGAATGCTGTGAACCCGGGAGGCGGAGCTTGCAGTGAGCTGAGATCCGGCCACTGCACTGCAGCCTAGGTGACAGAGCGAGACTCCATCTCAAAAAAAAAAAAAAAAAAAAAAACCATTAACTTCCCTTTGACCCCTCCCTTTGAACCCTGGCAACAGCCATTCTCCTGTCTGTCTGTGGCTTTGGCTAGTCTTTAACTACATCATATAACTGTTATCATACAGTAGTTGTTTGTGACTGGCTTATTTCACTTAGCATGTTGTCCTCAAGTTCCATCCATTTTGTAGGATATGTCAGAATTTCCCTTCTTTTTAAGGCTAATGTTTCACTTTATGTATGGTACCGTGTTCTGCTTATCTATTCATTTGCTGATGAACACTTGGTTGGCTTTCATGTTTTACCTATTATGAATAATACTGATGTGAATGTGGATGTACAAACAACTCTCTTAAGACTTTGTTTTCATTTATTTAGAGTGGATGCTTGGAATTGCAGAACTGTATGGTTATTCCTATTTTTTGTGAAAGTACCATACTGTTTTCCACAATGGCTGTACCTATTTTACATTCCTACCAACAGTGTATAAGAGTTCCACATTCTCCACATCCTTTACAACACTTATTATTATTATTATTATTTTTGAGATGGAGTCTTGCTCTGTTGCCCAAGTTGAAGTGCAGTGGTGCGGTCTTGGCTCACTGCAACCTCCACCTCCTGGGTGCAAGCGATTCTCTTGCCTCAGCCTCCCAAGTATCTGGGACTACAGGCCCATGCCACCATGCCCGGCTAATTTTTTGTATTTTTAGTAGACACACAGGCTTTTACTGGGTTAGCCAGGATGGTCTCAAACTCCTGACCTCGTGATCTGCCCACCTTGGCCTACCAAAGTCTGGGATTACAGGCATGAGGCACTGCACTGGACATGGTTGCACACGCCTGTAGTGCCAGCTACTTGGGAGGCTGAGGCAGGAGAATCTCTTGAACCCGGGAGGTGGAGGTTGCAGTGAGCTGAGATCGTGCCACTGCACTCCAGCCTGGGATACAGAGTGAGACTCCATCTCAAAAAAAAAAAAAAAATTTGTGTATGTGTACACATATATATACTAGCCATCTTGGTGTGAGGAGGCGATATATCTCAATGTAGTATTGATTTGTATTTCCTTAGGATTAGCATCTTTTCATGGGCTGGTTGGCCATTTGTATATCTCTTTTTAATAGAAGTGTCTGTTCATGTCCTTTGCCCATTTCTGAATCTGATTGTTTCCTTTTTTTTTGTGATTGAGTTTTAGGAGTTCTATATATTCAGGATTTTTTTTTTTTTTTTTTTTTTTTTTTGAGACAATGTCTCCCTCTGTCACGCAGGCTGGAGTGCAGTAGTGCGATCTCAGCTCACTGCAACCTCTGCCTCCTGGGTTTAAACGATTCTCATGCCTCAGCCACCTGAGTAGCTGGGATTACCATGCCTGGCTCATTTTTGTATTTTTAGTAGAGACAGGGTTTTGCCATGTTGGTCAGGCTGGTCTCGAACTCCTGGCCTCAAGTGATTTCCCCACCTTGGCCTCCCGAAGTGCTGGGATTACAGACATGGGCCACTGTGCCGAGCCCAAGATATTGACTTTTTAACAGATGTACAGTTTACAAATATTTTCTCTTCTTTTGTCAGTTGCCTCTTTACTCTCTTGGTGTAGTATCTTTTGATGCACAAGAATTTTAAATTGTTAATATGCCCAAGTTGTCTACCTTTTTTTTTTTTTTTTTTTTTGCTTCTGCCTTTGGTATTGTATCTAAGAAGTCATTGCCAAATCCAGTGTTTCAGAGCATTTGCTGTGTGATTTCTTCTCAGATTTTTTTACTTTTAGCTCTTACATTTTGGTCTTAATCTATTTTGACTTAATTTTTGTTATTTGGTGTTAGGTGAGGGTCTAACTTCATTCTTTTGCGTATGTATATGTAATTTCTCCCAGAACCATTTGTTGAAAATGTCCTTTCCCTATTGAATGGTTTTGGTACCCTTTTCAAAAATCATTTGAAATGTGTGTGTGGGATTATTTCTGGGCCATTTTTTCCCATTTCTAATTACTTTTGGCTTATTTTTACACCAGTACTGCACTTTTCATTTTTGCAGATTTGTAATTATGAAATCTGGAATTTTGAGACTTACAGCTTTTTTCTTTTCAACTATTGTTTTGGCTATTCAGACTCCCTTGAGAATACCTATTAATATCAGGATGGGGAGAGTTTCTGTTTTTGTGGAACACACCATTGGGATTTTGATAGAGATTGCGTTGAATCTGTAAATCACTTTGGGTTGTATTGGAATATTAACAATATTAAATCTTCCAGTTCATGAACAGGGGGTAATTTTCTGTTATTGGGTTTTTAGGTTATCTCATCCACTCTCATGGCAAGGACTGTTGATTATGTTTGCTGATTCCTAGTTCATTCTGGGTTGATTCTGCTCTCTTCATGCCTAATTATTCTGTGGACTTTTGTACCTAGAGGTCTCTTTGACATTAAAACTCTCCATAATATAAATGAATTCATCACTTTTTTATTCAAAGCAGAGAAAATAACTATTGCAAAAGCCTTAAGAGAAAATAAAGTTGGTATATTTGAGAGAAATAAATAAGGCCAATATGGCTGGACAGTAATGGTATGTGAAGTGAAGTCAATGATAGCCTGGGACCCAATCATTTTGGGCTCTATAAGCATTCTTCGCCACCTAAACCTCAAACCTTGGAGAAGCAACTTTCTTCCTCTTATGTTTAGGTGCTCAGAAAGTCCTGCTGTTTCCATATATGAACTAACTCCCAAATCTGCCTTTTTTTTTTTTTTTTTTTTTGGTCTGGATCCACTGCTGTTATCAGGCCCTTATCACTATGTACCTGGGCTGTTGGAATAGATCCCTGTCTGGTGTCTTGACACAAGTATCTTCACTAAGAGTTCATATTGTTGTAATGGCTCTCTTTATTAAACAAATTGGATGATATTGCTGCCCTGAAGGTAATCTCCTAGGATTACCTTTATGGTAAAGTCCTTACTTGACCTGTCTTTTTAGTCTGGCCCTAATCTAATCTCTGATGTCACCTCCTCTCACTCTACCTCATGCACTTCTGTTCTTTGCCATTACTGACGTGTTTATGGTTCAGCAGACATGCCCTAGTTTTTCAGGTCTTTGTGCTTCTGTTTAAAATATCCTTTGTTTTGCCTACACATGATCTCCTCCGCTTTTTATGGCTGACTGCAAACTCACCATCTATTACTGTTGATCTGCCACCTTTGGAGGCTCCCTGGAAATCTTCTCCCAGGAAGAATTAATCACATTCTGCTTTGTACTTCTTGATATATTATTCACACTCCTTATGCCACTTTCTAGGTCATTTTTACAGTTATTAGGTAAATTGTAAATCCCTGTGCATAGGAATCGTGTCTTCTTTCAACTTGATTTCCATGACGTAGAATTGCTACTGCAAACAAAAAAGAAAAACTCACAAACTTGTTAGATTGCTGCATCTGAAGTCAACTATGGTTTGCGAGTTTCTTTCATTCTAATGTGAGTAAAAGTTTTTGTGTGCCTTAATGTTTTTCACTGAGGGTACTACTAATTGGCATCCCCAAAGGAAAGAAAACTGAAAGCGATTTTGCTTTAAAGCTTGTTATTCATAGTAAAAGAACATTTGCCATATAATTCAGGGAAGCTTTAGAGAGAAAACATAGGGGATCTGTTGGCCGTGTCAAAAAAGTACAAGCTACATGGCCAGTGAGGTGATACTGTAATACTTCCACCTATAGGTCAACTGGAGAGGCTTGTTTTTTTTCCAAATAGACCTGGCCTAATTGTGATGATGCGTGCCAACCTAATTAACCTCCTAATATTATTTGTCTTTATTTTTGTACTGTCAGGAACTTGGTATGTGGGTTGGGAATAAGAGAACATAATAGAATGTTAGAACATAATAAAACTATGTGATGTCTAAATTGAGCTTTAACACAAACTGGTTGGTGTTATTGAGGGAAAGTTTTCAGGAAAGTATAACTTACTAGTGGGAATAGGAAAAGCCTGATGTTGTGGTGAGGTAGAAATTTCCACCGAGTTACTGGGAACAGGAAGTAAAGGGCTAATGGTGGGTGACTCAGCTATTTTCTGAACCTGTCTCATATGATTCAGTGTGCTTGATGTCTGTTTATTCTTGACAGAGTAAGTACTATGGGAGTCACATTACACAGCAGACATAATGTTTATTTAACCAACTCAGTGATGACCTAAAAATAACTTGTGGGGTTTTTGTACTACATTTAGCATAATCAGATAGAAAAATCATAATGGACACCCATCATTGAGAGCTTTCCCTTATAAATAACTGAATATATAGTCAGCCAGTACTATTTCATTTCTTACATTGTTAAGGTGAAATCTTTTTTTTTTTTTTTTTTTTGAGACAGAGTCTCGCTTAGTCGCCCAGGCTGGAGTGCAGTGGCGCGATCTCGGCTCACTGCAAGCTCCGCCTCCTGGGTTCACGCCATTCTCCTGCCTCAGCCTCCCGAGTAGCTGGGACTACAGGCGCCCGCTGCCTCGCCCGGCTAATTTTTTGCATTTTAGTAGAGACGGGGTTTCACCGTGTTAGCCAGGATGGTCTCGATCTCCTGACCTCGTGATCCGCCCGCCTCGGCCTCCCAAAGTGCTGGGATTACAGGCGTGAGCCACCGCGCCCGGCCTAGGTGAAATCTTTAGTATTTAACTGAAAGGTAGCGAAAGAAGATAGCCTTTAAATTATCCATAAAATAATTCTGTACCATTTTATACTCTGGACAGATAAGCGTTTTTGGTGCAGCAGCGCCATCGTTGAGGTATTTTTGTGCCAAAATTTTCGTATAGCAACTTTTTTGTGAGGCTGTAGCAAATGTTGTTTTGAAATGGAAATTTACTGTATTTGCTGGATTTTATGTTAATATTAAATTATAGTAGCAGTAGTTTTACTTTGATTTTCTTGATTTACTCATCTTGTACTGAAGGTTTGTGCCTACCATATACTGTAATTGAGTCTTAAATATGTCAGAGCCGGGCACGGTGGTTCATGGCTGTAATCCTAGCACTTTGGGCAGCTGAGGTAAGTGGATCACCTGAGTTCAGGAGTTCCAGACCAGCCTGCCCAACATGGTGAAACCCCATTTCTGCTAAAAATACAAAAATTAGCCAGGTGTTGTGCCACGTGCCTGTGTCCCAGCTGCTTGGAAGGCTGAGGTAGGAGAATCGCTTGAACCCAGGAGGCAGAGGTTGCAGTGGGCCGAGATTGTGCCACTGCACTCCAGCCTGGGTGACAGAGCGAGACTCTGTCTCCAAATAAAGAAAAAAGAAAGAAAGAATCTTAAGTATGTCAGAGTGTGGTTATTATTATGCTGTATACCTATTATATGCTTGGCTTTGAAGGAGAGAGCACTTGGAAGCTTGAGCTTACATAATAATCATAATCTGCTCGTTTGTCTGAGAAATTGTGAGTTGTTATGGTTTATTCTTTTTGACATTTGAGTATTCTTGCTCTCAGAGGTGCAGGATGTGTAGCATATAAACTTTAGTCAGAGATTATTTCAAAAGGGAAAGGGAAGCTAGAGTCACTAAGAAGAAATAGGCTGGGCGCAGTGGCTCATAACTATAATCCCAGCACTTTGAGAGGCTGAGGTGGGCAGATCAGTTGAGGCCAGGAGTTCGAGACTAGCCTGGACAACATGGCAGAACACTGTGTCTACTAAAAATGCAAACATTAACTGAGGGTGGTGGTGCACACCTATAGTCCCAGGTACTCAGGAGGCTGAAGTATGAGGATGGCTTGAACCTGAGAGGTGAAGGTTGCAATGAACCAAGATCTCACCACTGCACTCCAGCCTGGCTGATAGAGGGAGACTGTCTCAAAAAAAAATAAATAAATAAAAAATAAAAATAAAATAAAATAAAATAAATAAATAAATAAGAAATAAATGCCAGCATTCTGTTTACAATAATACTTAGTGTAGTGGGAATGTGTGATCAATCTAATAGTCAATAGAACTACCCAGTGGTTGATGCTATATATAAAGTAGGAAATACGTACTTTTTTTATAATTGATTTAAAAAGTTTCTGCATTAAGCTTGCACTGTTTTATTTCACTCCATGTTTCAATAAAAATCACAGGACTTGTTTTTTATTTACAATATTATACTATTGTTTGAATATTTAATGGGATTTCTGTTTTAAAATGTTTTAGTTGGTATAGTTATTAGATATTTTGTATTAACCTAGAATGGAAAATTAAAGTACATATCTTCTGATTCACTGCATGTAAATAGGACCTGACTTGGACACCATTTGAAATGTATTTTCCAGTAATCGCGCTGGCTATACATGGTCCCATACCTGCCCTTATCTTAACAGATGAATGGTATTCTTCTTTATTTATTCATTTATTCATTTATTTATTTATTTTTGAGACAGGATCTCACTCTGTTGCCCAGGCTGGAGCGCAGTCACATGATCTTGGCTCACTGCAACCTTCTCCTCCTAGGATGAAGCAGTCCTTCCACCTCACCCTCGCCAGTAGCTTGCACCACAGGCATGCACCACCATGCCTGGGTAATTTTTAAATTTTTTTTGTAGGGATGGTGTCTCGCTGTGTTACCTAGGCTGGTCTTGAACTTCTAAGCTCAAGCAATCCTGTCACCTCGGCCTCCCAAAGTGCTAGGATTACAGATGTGATCACTGTGCCTTGGCCCCACAAATTGGTCATTTCTGATGGTTGCTTGGGCCTCAAAGCCTGAGTTCAGCATAGTGTTTTGGCACACTGCAAAGAATAAGTAAGAAAATGTTTTTAAGTGGACGCAACTATTCCACATGGGATGATGTTAGATTTTAAGAAGGAAAAAGTGGTTCCTCATTTCCTGTCAGATTGGCAGTTGCAATAGAAACAGAACCCTCATTGACATGAAGAGCCAATGTTTTCCTGTAGTAGAGGAATTATTTTCTTGTTTTATTTAATTATTTGTAGTATTTCTTGATTATATTCATGGGGGCTTTTTTTTTTTTTTTTGAGATGGAGTCTTGCTTTGTCGCCAGGCTGGAGTGCAGTGGCGCAGTCTCGGCTCACTGCAAGCTCTGCCTCCTGGGTTCAAGCGATTCTTCTGCCTCAGTCTCCCGAGTTTTTGGGACTACGGGCACGTGCCACCACGCCCAGCTAATTTTTTGTATTTTTAGTAGAGACGGGGTTTCACCATGATGGCCAGGATGGTCTCAATCTCTTGACCTCGTGATCCTCCTGCCTTGGCCTGCCGTGGCATTTTGTTTTTAAATAACTTCTCTTGCTCTGTGAGATGAGAAAAAATAGGTATTCTGTTTGGGCCTTTCTTACTCTCCCTCGATAATAAAATATAAAAATTTTTATTTTTTATTCACTGAAACATAAAAAAGGCATCATGTTTTGTGCAGACTGTTAAATGTTGATTTTAACATCTGTGTTGGATGGTTTTATATAGCTGTCTACCATTTATGAGTTTCATGTGGAATATACTGCCATATCATGTTTTCATTGTTTAGACAGCTCTACTTTGTCAAGTATTCTTTATAATTCAACAAGAAACAAGCAAGCATTTACAAATACACGTGCAAATATGTATTCGTCTGACAACCAATTAGTGAAATTGAGTCAATGCTCTTGAAACAAACTTGTTTGATATCAGGCTTTTGTGCTATAGTAATATTGTTGTTTTGACTACTTTCAAAATGTTTTTATCTGGATGTGGTGACTCGTGCCTCTAGTCCCAGCTACTTGGGAGGCTGAGGCAGGGGAAAATCACTTAAACCCAGGAGTTCTAGGCTGCATTGAGCTATGATTGTGCCACTGTACTCCACTCTGGGAAACAGAGTGAGACCTGTTCTCTTAAAAAATTTTTTTTTTCAATTGTGGTAAAATACACATAAAATTTACCATCTTTCTGAGATCATTTGCTATAAAGGAATACCTAAATCTGGATTATTTGAAATAAAAAAGCTTTATTAGGCTTATGGTTCTGTAGGCTATACAAGAAGCATGTTGCCAGACCAACACCTGCTAAAAATAAGGGCCTCAGGAAGCTTCTACTCATGGCAAAAGGTGAGGGGGAGGTGTGTTCAGAAATCACATGATGAGAATGAGGTGACAGGCTCTTCTTAATAACCAGTTCATAAGGGAACTCAGTGAGAACTCACTCCAACAAGGATGGCAGCAACTCATTCATGAGAGATCAACTCCCTTGATCCAAACACTTCCCATTAGACTCCAGCTCCAACTCTGGGGGTCACATTTCAATATGAGATTTGGAGGGGTCAGTATTCAACCATAGTACTACCTTAACCTTTTATCTATTTTATTTATTATTTATTTTTTTGAGAAGGAGTCTAGCTCTCTTGCCCAGGCTGGAGTGCAGTGGCGTGATCTCTGCTCACTGCAACCTTCTCCTGCCTCAACCTCCCGAGTAGCTGGGATTACAGGTGCCCACCACCACGCCCAGCCAATTTTTGTATTTTTGGTAGAGACTGTGTTGGCCAGGCTGGTCTCGAACTCCTGACCTCATGATCCGCCCGCCTCGGCCTCCCAAAGTGCTAGGATTACAAGCGTGAGCCACCCTGCCCAGCCCACCTTAATCATTTTTAAGTTTATAGTTCCGTGGTATTAAGAACATTTACATTTGGCTGGGCACTTTGGCCCATACCTGTAATCCCAGCACTTTGGGATGTCAATACAGGGGCATTGATTGAGCCCAGGAATTTGAGACCAGTCTGGGTGACAGCAAGAACCTGTCTCTATAAAAGATTTTTTTAAAAAAATTACTGGGCGTGGTGGCACATACCTGTAGTCACAACTACTTGGGAGGCAGAGGTGGGAGGATCGCTTGAGCCTGGGAGATCAAGGCTGTGGTGAGCTATGATTATGCCACTGCACTCCATCCTGGGGAACAGAGTGAGACCTTGTCTCAGGGAAAAAAAAATATGTAACTATCAACACTGTGTATCTTCATACCTCTTTTCATCTTGCAAAACTGAAACTTTTTGTCCATTAAAGACAGATCTAGTGTTCCTTATCCAGAATGCTTGGGACCAGAAGAGTTTTGGATTTCAGATTTTTCTGAATTTTGGAGTTACGTTATTTACAGGTTCAGCATTTCTAGTCTGAAAATCTCAAGTGCTCCAATGAGGTTTTAAAATTTTTTTGTTTCATGCCAGCTTTCACAAATTTACAGATTTTGGAGCATTTGGATTAAGGATACTAAACTTCTAACTCCCCATTATCTCCTTTCCCCATCCCTTGCTAACGACAATTTTATTTTCTTTCTCTGTGATTTGCCATAGTGTAGGTACCTCGTAGAAGTGAAATCAAACAGTATTTGTTTTCTTGTGACTGGCTTATTTCACTTAGAATAACATCCTGAAAGCTCATCCATGTTGTAATGTGTGAGAATTCGCTGCTTTTTAAAGGATGAATAATACTTTTTTGTATGTGTTTGCCACATTTTGCTTGTCCATTCATCTGTCAGTGAACACTTGGGTTGCCCCCTCCTTTTTAGCTATTGTGAATAATGCTGATATGAACATGGGTGTGGAAATATCTTCTTTTATTATTTATTTATTTATTTATTTATTTTTAAATGAGACAGAGCCTCGCTCTGTCACCCAGGCTGGAGTGCAGTGGCGTGATCTTGGCTCACTGCAACCTCTGCCTCCTGGGTTCAAGTAATTCTCCTGTCTTAGGTCCCCGAGTAGCTAGGACTACAGGCGCACACCACCACGCCTGGCTAATTTTTATATTTTTTAGTAGAGATGGAGTTTTACCACATTGGTCACACTGGTCTTGAACTCCTGACCACCCGTCTTGGTCTCCCAAAGTGCTAGGATTACAGGCATGAGCCACTGTGCCCGGCCTTTTTTTGTTTTTTTTAAGACAGGGTCTCATACTGTCACCCAGGCTGGAGTGCAGTGATACGATCATGGCCTTGACCTTCTGGGCTCAGGTGATTTTCCCACTTCAGCCTCTGGGGTAGCTGAGACTACAGGAGTACATCACCACACCCAACTAATTATTTATTTTTGGTAGAGTTGAGTATCACAATGTTAACCAAGTTGGTCTCCAATTCCTGGGCTCAAGTAATCCTTCCACCTCAGCCTCCCAAAGTGTTGGCATTACAGGTATGAGCCACCACACCTGGCCACAAATATCTTTTTTAAGAGTCTGCCTAATTTCTTCCTTTACTGCCTTTTGTTGTGCTTAGTTGAGTTTTTGTAGTGACACATTTTGATTTTCTTTTTGTTTCATTTTATGTGTAGTCTACGGAATTTGTTTGGGATGATTATCAGAGGGATTTCATGTAAAATCATGAAGTTATAAATATGTATTTTAAGGTGATAACAATTTAACATCAGTTGGCTACAAAAACTGTACTTCTTTGCACCTCAGGCCCTTCCAACTTTGTCCCCTCCAACTTTGTTGTTGATATCACAAATCACATCTTTATATATTGTGTATGTCCTTAGATTTTTATGCTTTTGTCTAAAATCCTGTAAAAGAATAAAAACTAGACTTACGAACCAAAATTTTAATAATAGAGGCTTATATATTTGCCCGTGTATTTATCTTTGCTGGAGAACTTTATGTTTTCATATGGTTTTCAGTTACTGTCTAGTTCCTTTCTTCTCAATTTGAAGAATCTTTTGTCATTTCTTATAGGGCATGTCTTATGGTAATGAACTTTCTCAGCTTATTAATTTCATTAATTTGAAATTTGGGAATGTCTTAATTCTTCCCTCATTTTTGAATGAAGGTTTTGTTGGATATAGAATTCTCATGTGATAAGGTGGTTGTTGTTTTTTTTTCCTTCCTTTCAGCATGTTGAATAATGTCATTCTACTACCTTCTGGTCTACAAGTTTCTGCTGATAATCTTATTGAGGATCCCTTGCTTGTCATGATTCGGTTTTATCTTGCTGCTCTCAATAGTCTAAGGTTAATAGTGTTTTACCTTAAAGAAGAAAAATTTGTGTAGACAGGGTCTTGCTATGTTCCCCAGGCTGTTCTTGATCTCCTGTCTTGATCCCTCCAAAGTGATGCAATTATAAGCATGAACCACTGTACCTAGTCTGTCTTTTACTTTTCAGATTTTGAATGTGTGTTTCCATGTGGGTCTGTTTGGTTTTTTTCCTACATGGGGTTCATTGAGTATCTTGCTATCATATATCCATGTCTTCAAATGTGGAAAGTTTTCTCCCATTTTTTCTGAAATAATCCTGTTCCTTTTCGTCTCTCTTCTTCTGTAATGTGAATATTGATTTGCTTGATGGTGTCCCATAAGTCCCGTAGGTTCTGTTACCTTTTCTTTATTCTTTCTAATTTTTGCTTCTCAGACTGGATAATTTCAAATAACTTTCCTTTAAGTTCACTAATTCTTTGTTCTGTTATTAGAGCCTGCTTTTGTACTCTTCTAGTAAATTTTTCAATTCAGTTATTTTTTCAGCTCCAGAATTTGTTTCTTTTCTTCTTCCCCTTCCTCCCCCACCCTTTTTTAAAACTATTTGTATCTCTCTGTTGATATTCTCTATTTATATATCTTTTTTTTTTTATTTCATTTAGGTCTGTCCTCCCTCCCACCCTCTTTCTTTAGCTTATTGAGTGTATTTAGGACAGTTTAAAAGTCTTTGTCTAGAGGCCGGGCATGGTGGCTCATGCCTGTAATCCCAGCACTTTGGGAGACCGAGGCAGGCAGATCACTTGAGGTCAGGAGTTCGAGACCAGCCTGGCCAACATCGCAAAACTCCGTCTCTACTAAAAGTACTAAAATTAGCCAGGTGTGGTAGTGTGCGTCTGTTATCCTAGCTACTAGGGAGACTGAGGCAGGAGAATTGCTTGAACCCAGGGGACAGAGGTTGCAGTGAACCAACATTGTGCCACTGCACTCCAGCCAGGGTGACAGTGTGAGACTCCATACCAAAAAAAAAAGTGTTTGTCTGGAGCTGGAGGCCATTATACTAAGAGAACTAACACAGGAACTGAAAACCAAATACTGCATGTTGTCACTTACAAGTGGGAGCTAAACTTGAGTACACATGGATGCAAAGAAAGGAACAACAGACCTTGGGGCCTGTTTGAGGATGGAGGGTGGGAGGAGTGTGAGAATCAAAAAATTGCCTACCAAGTACTGTGCTTATTACCTGAGTGACAAAATATCTACACGCAACCCCTGTGATACACAATTTACCTATTTAACAAACCTGCACCTGCACTCCTAAACCTATAAGAGTTAAAAAGAAATAAAAACAAAATACCCCAGGAACTTGTCTTTAACTTTTGAACTGGGCCAGACAGCCACAATCACAACATCCTTGAAAACAACTGAATTTTGTCAGTGCTGCAATTCCTGATTAGCAACAACCAATAAACCATGGACACACGTACTATGCCAGTGCCTCCACCAGTGATAATTCTTTCAGAACAACAACTTGTTTTTGTTTGTGTTTTTTTTTTTATTTTGAGATAGAGTCTCGCTTTGTCACCCAGGCTGGAGTGCAGTGGCATGACCTTGACTCACTGCAATCTCCACCTCCCAGGTTCAAGCAATTCTCTTGCCTCAGCTCCCAAGTAGCTGGGATTACAGGCACCCACCACCATGCCCAGCTAATTTTTATATTTGTAGTAGAGACAGGGTTTCACCATGTTGGCCAGGCTGGTCTCGAACTCCTGATCTCAGGTGATCTGCCCGCCTCAACCTCCCAAAGTGCTGAGATTACAGGCATGAGCTACTGTGCCCACCCGATTTCTATACTTTATGATATTTGTTGAAAGTTGAGCACTTAAATAGCCAGCTCTTCTAATCTTTGTGGACTGATTCCATGATGGGTAACATCAGGAGTATCAGCCTGGTGTGAAGGCTTAAGGTCCTGTAGACCTTTTCTGTGTGTGTGTATTCACTGGACCTATGTGAACACTTTTCCCCAGATCCCTGGGATGTATCAGTGCATTTAGGTGCCTTGATGTAAGAGTGGCATCTTAGATGTTCTGTCGTGTTCCTCTGCCATTTGTCTTTTGTCCCCCTAGCACTGGCAGGTCGGCAGCATCTCTGTAGCTCTCAACTCAGCCACTCTTCCCATCTGAACTTTGCATAAGGTGAAACAGAAATCAGTCCCATGAGCAGCCCCCAGACAAGCCAGAATGATGCAAACAAGTTCCACTCTTTTCCTTCTGTCATGATGGAGCTTCTTAGAATTAGTTGGATTCCTCCCACCTTGACATCAATGAGGAGGGATTGGAGCAAGGGTGACCTCTAAATATGCATACATATATACATTAAAAAATTTTTTTTCCTTGACTGCCTTAACAAATTATTGTTCTTTATTTTAATATTTTAAATTTTTTTCTATATTGCTTTGAGTGTGGCTTTTTCTTGATTGGGCATACTCATTTGGCTGCTGCAGATTCTTAACTGCTTGAGAGAGTTTGTGTCTGGTTGAAATTATTACACAGATGAGTTGGCAGCTTCTTTCACCCTGTGACCCCTTCCCAAATTCTGCTGGCTTCCTTCCCTGAGGGCCCCTGTGAGCTATAGTCAGGGATAGCTTTCCTGGACTCTAGCTGGAGAATGTGAGTGCCTGCAAAGCTCTTCCTGCTACTGCCTCTACTTTCATATCCCACACTAAATCTGCTTCAGTTCTAGGTAAAGTTAAATCCTTCTGTAATCTGGATTTTCATTTTTTTTCAGTGGGAATGTGTGTTCTGAGGCAGGTTTTCCTACTGTTACACTTGGGGAACTCACGATTTCTCACCTGTCTTGTGGAATTTGCAGCGGTGTGCTACTTCTTTCAGAGGATCTGTGGATTCTTTCTGTTTTCCCGATATGTTCCTGTGGGTCGTTCTTGGAGCAAAAGTCTATGGTGTGAATCTCCACGTTCTTCTGTCCATCCAAGTGGGAGCTGCACGTTAATCCTGTCTCCCTGCTTTTTGTTGTTCTGGATGGGGAGCTTGGTCGTTCAGTCACAAAACTTTATTCTTTGTGAATCCTAGTGGCTTCTGTTCTCCAGTTCTCCAGGTTCTTAACTGGTTTCTTGAGTTTTTACAAAGGTACTTTGGTCAGTATGTTGTTCACTTGGTGTTTTCATGGGGTGATGTGGACCTGGATCATCGTAGTCTGTTGTCTTTCTGATGTCTTGTGTTTTTGAAGCAGATACACATGTTTTTGAAGCAAAAAGTGTCCTGCTTTATGAAACAGATATGCATCAATAGAATTTTTGCTGTTTCTCTTAATTCAAGCATTTTATTGCAGTGGGATTTGAAATGTGCACTAATTATACAGATTTGGGGAGAAAAGTTCTCATGAGGTTGCAGGTGCCTCTAAGCAATGTGAATGGGAAATCATTTTAGGGTCACAATAAAATAATGTGCCATACCTGTGGAAATACGGGATGGTAAAGGACTGTCCTGAAACCCTCAGGAATGAGAATGTTGGATTTTTTTTTTTAAGACAAAAACTTAAGGATAGATAATGTAAATGTTTAATAATTAAATAGCAAGAGGTAAAGGAGGAAAACTTGTAGGTCTCATATCAGTATAGGCCAGTGTTCTCAAACTTTTATACTTCAATATCCCTTTATACTCTTAAATAGAACTCTTTGGGGTTCTCAATACTATATGCATTACATCTACTAATAAAAATGTCTGCACATACCCATGTGTATAAGCATAGTTTATCATTCTTTCAAGTAAAATGGCATTGCATGAAAAAGTGGCTAGTTCAGTTTGTGACTCTAATGGTGGTACAGGTGCTTTTTCTTAGTACTACTAATTTACCTCAGAACTGTTTTATGTCTTCTCACTTGATCAACACGGTGTACTAAAAAGGTGTGCTAAAGTTTATTAGTATATTGTTTTATTTATATAACTTCTTTAAATAACCAAATTATAGAGATGGAGGATAATATATTTGTGGTTGTCAAGGGAGAGGAGTGAGGCAGGAAGGAAGATGTTTGTGGCTATTAATAGGTAGGGTAATACCACAGATCCTTGTCAAGAAATTTTTTGTATTTTGACTGTAATGGTGGTTATATGAATTTATACATGTAACAAAATTGCATAGAACTAAATATACACACAGATGTGTGTGCATGCATCTGTAGTAAAACTCAGGAAATCCGAATAAGGTTGGTGGATTGTATCGATACGGTTTTTCTGGCTGTTATACTGTACTGTAGTTAGATATTACCATTAGGGAAACTAGATGAAGAGTATATGGGATCTCTGTTTTATTTCTCAAATTCCATGTAAGTCTATAATTATTTCAACTTAAAAAGTGATACATTCTGTTAAAGAAGTGACATTCTTTTGTCAATTATCTGTAGAATAGAAAAATTTAAAAGTTAAATAAAGTGACATTCTTAAGTACTGGCTCTTTTTTTTCCTTTAATTTTTTTTTAAGTTTAATTTGTCATGAAGGCTTAGGGATGAAGAATACAATGACTATCATTGCCTTGATTTTCACTAAGTATATATAAGATTTACTTAGTGAAATCTCAGATTTCCTGAGTATATATGTAAGATTTACTAGTAGCTACATCCACCTTGCTTTTCTGTCATTGTTGAAAATATCAGCACAGGCCTGTAACATCTTAGTATTTATATTATGAAAATATTTCACCTCCCACACCTGCTTTAGTAGCATTACAGAGATGCCTAGGACACTGTGGACCACACTTTGATAATCAGTAGCTTACTGCTTTAGTCTTTATTAGCTGAGGAAAACAAGTGCTGTGCTTAAGACTGCGTAGGAAATTCAGTGATAGGTCTCTGCCACTGTCTCCAGTGTCTTATATTGTGATCTTGTTCGTTGGATATTGTTGTACTTCTATAAAAGTAGAGTCGCAGAAGTTTAGAGTGATATAAAATATAGAACTCGTAAAAGCAAAACATGGAAATTAACAGTTTTCTATACCTGTGCCGTGCAGTATGTTAGCCATGGGCTATATATATGGATATTTACATTCTAAGTGATTAAAATGTGTATAAATACAATTTAAATGGAAATCAGTGGTTATAGAGTTTGTTTTTTGCAAGATGAAAAAGTTCTAGAGATCTGTTGTATTATGTGCATATAGTTTTTAACAGTACTGTATATTTAGTGGTTAAGATAGTAAATTTTGTTACATGTTTTCTTCTCTTTTCTTTTCTTTTTCTGTTTTGAGGCAGAGTCTCCCGCTGTCACCCAGGCTGGAGTGCAGTGGCACCATCTTGGCTTACTGCAACCTTCGCCTCCTGGGTTCAAGTGGTTCTTCTGCCTCAGCCTCCTGAGTAGCTAGGACTACAGGCATGAGCCACCATGCCCGGCTAATTTTTGTATATTGGCCAGGCTCTCGAACTCCTAGACCTCGTGGTCCAACTGCCTTGGCCTCCCAGAGTGCTGGGATTACAGGCATGAGCCACCGCACCAGGCCTTGTTACATGTTTTCTACCACAAAATTTAAATTGAGTAAAATGCATTTAAATAAAAATTTATTTTTTTCAGTTTCATCAGTCATATTTCAAGTGTTCAGTAGCCACATGTGGCTAATAGCTACCATTTTAGAGAGAGTAAATATGGAACATTTATAATTATCACAGAAAGTTCTATTTGCATTGGTTGTGTTGTGTAGCGCTTAAAAAGACAATTTTTGGCTGGGTGGGGTGGCTCACGCCTGTAATCCCAGCGCTTTGGGAGGCCAAGGCAGGCGGTTCACAAGGTCAGGAGTTTGAGACTAGCCTGGCCAATATGGTAAAACCCCGTCTCTACTAAAAGTACAAAAATTAGCCAGACGTGGTGGCACGCACCTATAGTCCCAGCTACTTGGGAGGCTGAGGCAGAAGAATTGCTTGAACCTGGGAGGCAGAGGTTGCAGTGAGCTGAGATCGCACCATTGCACTCCAGCCTGGGCGACAGAGCGAGACTCCGTCTCAAAAAAAAAAAAAAAGAAGAGGAAGAGAACAATTCTTAAGAGGTTGAAGGTACTTGGTCTAGACTTTAAGGTGCTATTTTTGTTACTCTGGCCAGATTTAAGTGTCAAACATTTGTTAGGTGGAAGAGTTTCTCTCTCTTAATTTGTACCCTATAATATCTACTAATGAGAATCAACGGGGCTGGATGTGGTGGCTCACGCCTATAATCCCAACACTTTGGGAGGCTGAGGCAGGAGGATTGTTTGAAGCCAGGAATTCAAGACCAGACTGGGCAACATTGGCAAGACCCTATCTCCACGAAAAATTTAAAAATTAGGCGTTGTGTTATGTGCCTGTAATCTTAGCACTTGGAGGCTGAGGCAGGAAGATTGCTTGAGCCCAGGAGGCTGAGGCTGCAGTGAGCTGTGTTGGTAGCACTGTACTTTAGTCTAGGTGACAGAACAAGACCGTGTCTCCAAGGATAAAAGAAGAAAAATGAATAAACACACTTATATATGCAAAAAGAGAAAGAAGTTTATAAAGAGAAATTTTAAAGCAGAATTAAGAACTTGTATGAATTAATAGGAATAGCCTATTTTAAAAACTTATTGGTATAGCTATGTAGTCTTATTCAGATTTTAAGTCTTTACCAGCTCTAAGATGATAGAGATAGATTTCCATCTAGCCCCTTTACAATTTCAAATTTTTCATTCCAACATTGTAATCAATCTAGAATTTCTTTTGGTATAATGAGTTGAGGATGGTTAACCATCTTTCTTCTAAATGATTATTTAGTTTTCTCAACACAATTTATTAATTTTGGTATTTTTCTACTAATTTGAAATGTTTCTAATACCTTCTGCATATATGTGGGTTTATTTCAACATTCTCTGTATTACTCATTCCATATCATTAAATGTTCTTCTGTATCTTTTTTAATGACTGCAAAGGATTATACACTGTGGCTGAGTAAGTGCTTCTTACATCTATATTTCTTTATTGATTTAGTAATAAACTTCTTAAAGATTAAAAATAAGTATCCTGGGCACAGTGGCTCACGCCCATGATCCCAGCATTTTGGGAGGCTGAGCCAGGTGGATCACCTTAGGTCAGGAGTTTGGGACCAGCCTGACCAACATGGTGAAACCCCGTCTCTACTAAAAATACAAAAAATTAGCTGGGCGAGGTGGCGGGCGCCTGTAGTCCCAGCTCCTCAGGAGGCTGAGGCAGGAGAAGTGCTTGGACCCAGGAAGGGGAGGTTGCAGTGAGCTGAGATTACGCCATTGTACTCCAGCCTGGGTGACAGAGTGAGACTCCATCTCAAAGAAAAAAAAAAAAAGATTAAAATAAGTGAAACAATCATCTGTCTTAGGCCTTATTTACGCACATAGCCTACAGCACAGTGTTTTCTTTGTGCTAGATTTCTGCTAATGCTGTTGATTTAATTTTTATTATCAAAAATTATTTAGAGCTCTATAAAACAGCAGACTTCCTACTGGATATTCTGGTTTGCTTTGTTTTTTGTTTGTTTGTTCGAGACAGGTTCTCACTCTGTTGCCCAGGGTGAAGTACAGTGGCACAATTATAGCTCACTGCAGCCTCAACCTCCTGGGGTCAAGCGATCCTCTGACCTTGGCCTCCCAAAGTGGGATTACAGGCATGAGCCACTGCACCCAGCTTGCTTGGCATGTTTGTATTTCATGCAAGAGAAGCTGGAGGAGGACAGAGGTTTTCTTTATTAAATTTTTATTATAAAATAATCCTGCTGATCATTGGACATAATATAGAAGTATATGAAATAAAACCTATAAGTTATATCCTGTACACTCTTTATAACTGTCTCTGAAGTAGTCAGTTTAAAATTTGCTACATATTTCTCTAAGACGTTTATCTTCCTTGGTTGATATATGTACTATGTGCATATGTTTAGTTTTTAAAGTTAAGACAGAGTCTTTTTATACTTAAAAATTCTACAATTTGCTTTTGTCACTTGATATTATTATGGACATCTTTGCATGGTGTATGTTGACTTTATTCATTTTAAAGATTATTCTATATTCTCTCAGTGACTAAGTACATAATCTCACCTTTTTTATATGTAGACATTTAGAATATTTCCAGTTTTTTTGTTTTTGAGTATTTTTTTTTTTCTTTTAGGAAGGGCCCATTGTGAATATATTCACAGAGTGAGTTCCCTGAAGTGGAATCATAGAATCAAAAGGATAAGCATATTTAAAATGTACTCGGTATTACCTTATAGATTTTTTTTTTTTTTTGAGATGAAGTTTTGCTTTTATCATCTAGGTTGGATTGCAGTGGTACGATCTTGTTTCACTGTAACCTCCGCCTCCCGAGTTCAAGCGATTGTCCTGTCTCAGCCTCCCAAGTAGCTGGGATTACAGGTGCCCACGACCATACCCAGCTAATTTTTGTATTTTTAGTAGAGACAGAGTTTCACCATGTTGGCCAGGCTGGTCTTGAGCTCCTGACCTCAGGTGATCTGCCTGTCTCTACCTCCCAAAGTGCTGGGATTACAGGCATGAGCCACCACACCTGGCCCTTTATAGCTCTTTGAAAAGTTGGCAGCTTAGTTTTTTAGTCAGATTTATGTTTGTTCACATACAGCGTGTACAATACTGAGTTTAATCTTTATGGCAGAATTTAGTTTAGGTGATGGCAGAATCTTAAAACGAGAAATGGCATGTCATCTCTGACTTTATATAAAGTACTTATAATAGTACCTGAAACCTAGTAAAAGCTAAATAAATGTTTTATGTTATAATTATTTTTGTTAGCTTAAGTCCATTGTACTGTATTGTGAAAATAGGAAATGTAGATTTATTTTTTCGCATGTCTGTGGTTTGAAAACCATCACGTCTGGAGTCTTGTTATACTTGATATGCTGTGTTAGTTTGTTTTGTCTTATAATGGAATTCACCATTTCTACCTGTGGTTGACTGTCCAAATCACTGCTTTTAACATCATCATTAGGGATTTAAGGGTTATATATACACCATAAGGACTGTTGTAATTGGCTTTTCTTCAGTAACATTATTAATTTACATCGTTTGCTGGGTTTGCTGTCACTATTGCGTTCTTATCTCCCCCAATATAAAAAGTATTAAAAAAGGTTTATTGAAACATAAAATTAATAATGGAAATGAGAACAGATGTCTGTAACTCATCAACTTGGACAGTATACTGGATTGCAGTGTAAATTCTGTGTATTCATCCATATGTCCTTGGAGAAGTAAATCTTTGTGATGACTTTGAAATTACTTGAAAAGGGAAAGTACAAACAGAAGCTCTGATTATTATTGAAATGATTATTCATTGATCTGTCCCTAGTTTTCTATGCATTTGATGTGAAACATGGTCAAAGTATGTTCCCACTGAAACTTTTACATTATTTTTCAACAAAGCATGGTAGTAAATTAAGGAAATTATTCTAGAATAAATCATTAAATGAAGAGAAGAGATAAAAGAGTAGAGGGATCTTTTACAGTTGCACTGCTTACAGCAATGGTAGGTAACAAGTCATACCATTCCTAAGAAGTTTCTAAAGGCATCCATAGAGAATGGAAAAATGCTCTGAACGATCATTGAATGATCTATCAGCAAAATTTCTTTGTCATGTGCCTCTGTTAAGCATTCCATATTGCTAATGGTATAATGGCATACATTGTGACAGAACAATTACTTCTGTATGTGGCTGCATTAGAGATTGTGCTTTCCATTTGATGAAACTACTTGTGTACAGAGTCTGAATTAGCTCTTGGCATATGTACAAAGTAAATATGAGAAGAAGAAGAAGTACTTGATTATTATTTTTTTAGTCTTTTTAGAGTAGAAAGCCTAAGACATAAGAAAATAATTTTTTGTTTTTTTAGTAATCATTTTCAGAGCAAGGATATAATCTGGAAAAAGGCGCATTGGGAACATTGTTGACAGAGCCCCAGCCATATGTGTAATCAGGGAGGGTGTTCTTTCTGAACAGAAGAACTTTATCTTTGACTGCCAATTCACATATTGCATTTTCAGTTGGCTGTATGTTGCCTTATTTGGCTTGAGTGTTGAAAATATTGTTAAAATTTTGACTGAAGTCAAATAAGGTTGTCATGTATATTTTTAGCATGTTCAATGAAATACTATGGATTCCCTTTCTATTTCAATAGTACAACAACTATGAGAGAACAAAGTGTTCCTCTAATTGTTTGAAGTATAGAAAGAGGCAACATTTCTTTATGTTTTTGTAAGTGATATATTTCAATGTTATATTTAATATCTTGACATTTAGAAATTCCTGCTTCAGAATACCTCCAAATTAAATTAGTGTCAAAATATATCCTAAGATCAAAGAGCCTCATTACTGAGAAATGACCTTATGAATACTTGATTTTTTTTTTAATTTAATGAAGAATGAAATTGGTGCTCTCTTTTAAAACTATATCCAAATTCTCTAATAGAAGTTGAAGAAATACTTTCCCTATCTCAGTGGAGCCAGAATTAATAAGAAATTCATTCCTCATGTTTTTTTAAGTTTAAATAGTCAAACTTGCAGCCTTTCAGATTTTGAATGTGATACATACACATAAATGTTGTGTCTGAAACAGTGCTGTAAATAATCGTTGATAAGAAAACTTTGAATAAGTTTTAGGTAGTGTTTGACCCATTTATTAATTATTTGATAGACATGAGATACTTTGCTGCCATATTTTTAGGTTAGTGGCTAGATTTAGTAGAACTAGAGTAGGAAAGGAAATCAATCTGATGTTGAACCTTAGTGTCAGCTACAGAGATGGCTATATTAAGGTTACCATGTTGAAAGATTGCCAGATAGCCTGTATGTCTAATATGAAGCCATTAATTTTGTTTTGTATGACTCACAAAGAAAAAGAAAAAGAAAAAGAAATTTTGTTTTGTTTTGTTATTTGGAAGGTATGATGAATCCTGTCAAATATTTCCTTTAAAATTGGTGATCCGGCTAAACATTAAATGGTCAACAGATGCTAATACTTTCCAGATATATTATTTACTTTGTTTTCTTAGGTAAGGTACTTCAATTTTTCAGTCCTTGGTTTCCTCATTCATAGCTGTGGGATAGTGGTAAATAAAGGTGCTTTGGGAATATTTTACTTTATCTCATTTAATCTTCACAAACTGCCTTGAGAGGTATGTGTGTTGTTCCTGTTTACATTCATGGGAGAGATAAATGAGTTGCCCAAACTAACAACGGTATTCAGTAGCAATTGTTAGGATTTCAGTCCAAGTCTTGTGAGTATATGTCCATTGTTCTTGGTGGCATTTCATTTTAAATACGTTACAAGCATTTTTTTAAAAAAATATTGAATAGCACACAGTTTAATAGTAACAATTGGGCCGGGCGCGGTGGCTCAAGCCTGTAATCCCAGCACTTTGGGAGGCCGAGACGGGCGGATGACGAGGTCAGGAGATCGAGACCATCCTGGCTAACACGGTGAAACCCCGTCTCTACTAAAAAATGCAAAAAAACTAGCCGAGCATGGTGGCGGGTGCCTGTAGTCCCAGCTACTCGGGAGGCTGAGGCAGGAGAATGGTGTAAACCCGGGAGGCGGAGCTTGCAGTGAGCCGAGATCGGGCCACTGCACTCCAGCCTGGGTGACAGAGTGAGACTCTGTCTCAAAAAAAAAAAAAAAAAACCAAAAGTAACAATTGGCATGGATTTGCAATGAAAAGCTTATGTTTTTATTTTCAGAAAATATATGGTAAATTAGCCGTGTGTATTACATTATCACTTATTCTAAGGTTTTGTATAAGGTTCTTATTGGTTATTAATTTTTATGGGATCATTTAAAAGGATTAAGGTATGTAAGTCTTGGCAAGATTACAGCAATATGTAACAGTTAACTGTGTAGACTGCTAATTGTGGCTCTGAGATATCTTCTTCAAGGAAAGCACACCATAGCAAAAGCAAGTGTTCTCATCCATGTTTGATATTGTTTGTGGTTTGGGCTATCCATTTCAGAACTAGATGAATTCACAGTAGGTCCTCTTTGCATTGATAATTTCAAATAATTGTACCTAGTGTTTCCTTCATCTTTTTGTGCTGCCACAGTTGTGTATATGAATGTTCTGGTTGATGCTCTCAGGAGCGTCAACAATGCTGAATAGAGAGGTAACCACCAGATTCTTACTAGGTCATGCTTTCCTTCTAACCATGATGATGAGGCATGATAAGGCAATTCACATTGGCAAATTTGAAATCATTGATGATCAGAGAGCAGGGAAAAATTGTTGGGAACCTCACAGGCAGGTTAAATAAGTGTGGAGTGATCAGCCTGAGATATGATGTGCAACTCAAAGATCTAGAAAAAAATGGCAGAATAATCTGCTCTCATCCTGTCGGTTTTGTTTCATTGCACTGACAACCTTACCTGGCATCAGAGACCTTGAAGAGGCAAGGTGAAACACACAGGAGGGAAAGTTCTGGGATGCTTTTTCTAGCAACATAATACGTACTTGTACATAAAATGCCTTAATGCACAAAAAAAGAAAAATGATTACACCTAGATTTTGGGTTGGTGATGTCCTTTTATCAGGAGATTTATGGTAACTTAAAAAGTGTTGCACTAGCTAGTAAGGAAGCTCTTGCCTGTAGTTCCAGCTGCTGAAGAGGATGAGGCGAGAGGATCTCTTGAGCCCAGGAGTTCGAGACCAGCCTGGGCAAATACCAAGACTCTGTCTCTTAAAAAAAATTAAAAAGTTGTTCAGGCGCTTTGGGAAGCCAAGGCAGGAGTATTTCTTGAGGCCTGGAGTTTGAGCCCAGCCTTGGCAACAAAGTGAGACCCTGTCTCTGCAAAAAGAAAAAAGAAAGAAAGAAAAAAAATTAGTCCAGCACAGTACTGTGTGCCTGTAGTCCCAGCTACTCCAGAGGCTGAGGTGGGAGGATCCACTTAAAACCATGAGTTTGAGGCTGCACCAAGCCATGATTGCGCCATTGCACTGTAGCCCAGGTGACAGAGCGAGACCCCAGTTCATTAATTAAAGGAAAAAAAAAAAAAAAGGAACTGCACTTGATTTTGAGTTACTGGATATTGTGATAAAGTTAAATTGTTAAAAAGTAGAACTGTAAACCACATTAATAACCACTTCTATAAACTTTTATAAAACATCTTGAACTTGAATTGCCATGCCATCTTTTTTCAAAATATTATGTTGTTCTTGCCATTCTTTGACAGACGCCTTATCCCTCTGGACAGAATGCAGGTCCAACCACGCTGGTATACCCTCAAGCCCCTCAGACAATGAATTCACAACCTCAAACCCGTTCTCCGGTAAGTAAGCAGAAGCTTGTAGCAAATTACTTTCTCTACCTGTGTTTGTGTGTGTAGTGGCTTGGGTTTCTTTGCCAAATATTTTTACTGGATTTTGGAAGTTTCTTCCAAAGATGATTTATTATTACAACTACTACTATTATTTGTTAGCTTTGTATTTTCAGACCTTACCTGTAGCAATAATTAAATTTATTGAGAAAAAGAAGAGGTGGAGCTTTTAGCCCCCCACCCCCTTTTAATACTTTTCTATAGCATGATTTTTAAGTCTGGTTGCATTCAAGTTTACTTTATTTTAGCTTATAATTTTTGTTAGTTGTACTGTTCAAAATTCAGGTAAGAGTAAAGTACAATGATTTTAGGAGTAAATTGAATTTCACTAATTAAATTCTCAAATCCCAGTGGTTTGAGGAAGCAGGACTTTTCAATCAGTGTTATTAGGTCTGTTCTCACCATTTGACGGTGTGGGTATGTGCATGACATATACCAGTGAGTGTATTCATTTATTCAAATGGTAAATAAATTGTGATACAAATGTAAATGCTATCATCCTCTTTTTTCATCCTTTACATGAATTGCAGTAAGTACTGCCAAGACTGAGAATTTACACAAGGTTCATCCTTTGTTTCACAAAAGTATACAGTGGCTTCAGCTCTCCATTCCTTAGAATATCGTTTCCTGCCCTGCATGATTAACTTTGGCTAGAAGGTGCTTCTGTAACATCTCACATTGTGTATCTCACATCCCTCTTTGTACCTCAGCTCTGTGTATTCTTCAGAATACAGGGATTTCTTTTTGTTCTCTGCCCCTGCTTTTTTGCCTGGAGTGCAGGAATACCTCATTGCATTAGCTCCTATTCATTTCGTTTTATGCATGAATTTATAATTGTTTAAATGTACCAAAGACTTACTCAAAGAACTAGGAGAGCATAGTCTACACCAAAATGTAATCTCTTTCTTATCCTTTTTCTATTTTCCTTTTCCCTGTTGCCCTGTTCTCCAACAGCTGTTCTTAGATCCTGGTTCTCCCCAGTGGGTGGAGGAACCATTCTAAAGAGGTGGGACTTTGGTCCTAGTTGCCTGTTTGCTTGTCTCTTTTTTTGCTGAAATAGTCAATAAGATGTCTGATACAGGTTTTGTTATGAGAGTGGTTCAGGGATGTGTACACTTGACTGCTTGGGTCTGAGATCTCACCAGATCAATTTAGGTAGGCCCTGGTTCTAATAATTAAACATGGAACATTATGGTAAGCTCCTATTGCAAAGAATTCTTTGGCCCTCTTTCTCTATGCCCCCACCCCTCTTTTCTGATTATCAAAAAAGAAAATGAATTAAATTTACGTGGTTAGAACTGGCGCAGAACCTGACTGAAGAGCTGCATCTCTAAACCAGTTTTTTTGACAGCCCAGCAGAACAGTGCCAATACATTGCACAGACAACTGGAAGAGGAGGAAGGTTTTGGAACAGACTCCCGTTTACAGGTCCTTGGCTGGAAGAGGCTGGATAAAATACTGCATTGTAAGCAATATAACAAACTGTACTTCTTGCAGGCAGTGGTGCCTCTGGCACTTAATATTTTTGACCACATCCATTTATTGGCTGATGAACAGAAATGCATTGATTGCTTCCTCTCTGAAAGTTCAACCTAGCATGGCAGTTTCTGCCAGGCATAGTGGGGAAAAGAATAACAAATTGGGTGGGTGTTCTCTATTGGGAATTAGTCAGGAAGAATTTGGGGGTTTAGATTTTTCTTTATTTTAAACTTGAAGTGAGATATCCCTTTCAGATAAATTTGAATTTAAAAGATAAATATCAAGGCTTCTTTTTACTCCCTTTCAATTTTATAATTGAATATTAAGGAGGAAATTGTCTGTAGTTGTCAGCCATTTTTCTGTGGTCATAAACTCTTCAGATACTATTCTCTATATAGTTTTTGCCATCTGCTCTGCTAGTGACCATTACCCACCCCATTACTAAAAACCACACACATAACATTCCATTACATACCCTAAAACAAGTGCAAGACTAGCAGACTCCAGACTACTCTTGCTTCTTGTTTTAGGTTTGATTTTCTTTATTTTGTTATGGGTTTTTTGTTGTTGTTGCCGTTGTGTTTTTTGTTTTGTTTTGTTTTGTTTTTTTGGCGCTGGGAGGGTGAAGTTGGGGTCTGAAATTTGGCACGATTGCATTTTCTGTTTACATCCCAAGTTGTCATAGTCTAGTCTCATCCATCTCATAGCTGTCCCAACTGGTGAGGAGAGGTAAGCTGTTACATTAAGGAAGGGCCTCTTCCTGTGGCTTTGTAGAGCAGCTAAAGCTTACTCCATTCTATTTCTGCATTAATAGGCCATTGGCAATTGCACAGTTTTAGGCTTTTCTGTTCTTCCCTGGACAGCTGCCTTTGCAATCCAACTGGCTTCAAATGGCCTCCCTCCCTCCTTCAGGTTATCTTTGTGCCTGTCTTTCTACTTGATGCTTAGAATCTTAGTTAAATTCATAATATGGAAAGAAAATCTTTTTTAAAAGTAATAAAAACACTGATAAGCTATCTGTTCCATTTTCTCGTTTTACTGGAACTTTTAAACAGTGTTAGTTGTTGTTGTTGTTGTTGTTGTTTTTAATAGCCTGTCTAAAGTAGTGAAGCTATTAAATACTTAATTTGGAGAGGGAGACAGTTTGGCTTTTGTAGTAACTCTAACCATTGGTTATTTTTATAACTTGTGGTATTGTGTCAAAATTATATCAGTGTTATGTTGGCCATGCTCAGTTACCAACTGTGCATAGAAGGGGTGAGTAAGTGGGTGGGTGGCATTAACATTGGATGCAAGTTCACAGAAGGCCGCTTTCCTTTATATCTACAGTCCTCACCATCTTAAAGACCCTTCTTTAACAAAAAGGAAAGAAAAAAGAAAGAAAAATTTCTATTTTTAACATGAGCCAGCAGCGACTACAGTTTGTTCTGTTGCTTACAGCTACCCATAGGATTAAGACTATTGTCATTTCAAATGAAAAACTCAATAGCCAATGGTGACTAGTGCAAAATAGACTAGGGTACTTTCCTAGGGCACTTTCTACTAACTTAAGTTGGGATTTTCTTTCTTGCTTTTGTTTTTATATATGTGTAATTTTATAAGATACTCTTCTTGTTCATAGAAAGTTCTCTTTTGACTGGAACATTCAAACTGTACAAAGTTTAGCTTTTATTTTAGAGCCTTGAAAATGGGACATTTTCTGTGGAACAGTGATAAGACAGGTACTGCCATACTCAGGTTAATTTTGTAACATGGCCCCTCTCTTCCAGTTTCTTCAAAAGTGTCAGGAAGAAACATTTCATACTCCACTCCCGACTTTCATACCACATGCCTGGTATTGCCTATTCTTGTCCATAGTAGAAGTATGATGTTTTCTTCTCCTAATTGGAAAACTGAAAATGTAAGACCTCAGTTTCTTTGAAGAGAAAATTTTCTGCAAGAACTGTAGCTGCCAGTTATCATCATTCTGAAAAGCTGTATTATATTGATTAGCCAAATATGATGGCTGACCTAACATAACCCAACCTTATAGGTCATTAATGTACTTTTCATTACTTGAACAACAGGTGACATTTTAGCTTCTGAGGTGAATTCTTGACAGAGATGTTTTCAGCTGTCTCCTACATTGTGGCCATGTGTTCTACTGTAATTTGTTGAAATTTTAAAATATGAACTAATGGTAGTTGGGGAACTAATTCCAAATGTTTTGCAAATCAGTATTGCACATAACTTAAATGCTGATCATGAGAGATTGTTTCTTAATCGTCAATCTAATTCATCTGTAGTGTTAAGCTGACAGAAGGAAGTCTCTATAGAGGAAATAAGACAGCCAAAGACATATATTTTAGCTCCTTAAATATATTAGATAAAAACCCTGTATATGGTTTACATTAAACACTGCTTTCTAAATATTTTCTTTTACTATTGAAGAGGATGGTTAACATTACAATAGCTAATGTATTAGTATCCAGAATATGGCTCTACATGCCCCAATATTTTTGTCTGTTCCTTTCAGTTAAAATGTATTCAAACCCAAATTTGGCCGGGTAAATTATTTGATCCTAGAGGTTTAGCAGTTAAAATTCACATAGGTGAAAAAACTTTTTCTTTTATTCTAAGTTAGTGGAAGGGTTGGAATATATATTAGCCACTTTCAAGTACTCAGTGATTTAGCTGAGGAATTACATTTCTTTGTGCTTTATTCTTAGATAACAATAGGTACATATACACAGTGCTTTGCTGTTGTCTATAGTAATTAAGAGATTTGACTTATTTACTCTTTTTTCTTCTCAAGCCTATAAGAATACCACTTGGATTAATCATGTTAGAGACTGATGTTCTTTACTAGCTGTTTGCCTTGACATGCCTTGTATTAAACTATACTAGTTAACTGCATTTAAACTTAAGTGTGTGTGTGTGTGTGTGTGTGTGTGTGTAAAGTCATAAAAAAATTTTTCTTTAACTCTTAAGAAATTAAGATATTGAAACTTCCATTTCATGGATAAGATATCCCATTTAACTTAAGAAAATTTGCAATTAATCCTTTTACATTTTTTACTTCCTGCTGGACTTTGTAATTATCTCCTGGTTAGGTCTTGTAATGTAAAAACTTTCTCATTTCCTCCAGCTGTATCAGTTACATACAGCATACTTGATTTTCACGTTTGTCTTAATATAACCACTTAATTTTTCAAATTTTCTTTTGCCTTATTTTAGGGTTGTTGTTTTTTAAAAAAATAGTCCTATTAGAGAGTACCTTACATGCCTAACAGCATAGCCTGTTTCTCTCCCAGCTGATAAATGACAAACTATTCTGATAGTGGTGTTAACCTGTTGAATCTTAGTACCTGTCTGTCACTGTCCTGCAGCAAAGCTTTGACTGTTTTGTGTGTTGTTTTTTATTTCCCCGCTGTGGGTTTTTTTCTTTTGGCATATTGTGTGAAATTTTGGTTTTTGTTGTGGTGTTTCTGACTCTTTGTGCCTTTCCTTTTGTGTTTGTTTTCCCTCCTTTTCTCAGTTTGCAGCGGGGCCTCGACCTCCCCATCATCAGGTACTGTACCCTTGCCCCTTCACTATCACCCTTAACTAATAGGTGGGGGCTTTAGTAGCTGCTGACTCTTAGAATGCTGCCATCCCATAGAACTACTCAAATTACTCATTTCAAGAGTAGCTTTTATCTGATCTAATTCAACTTTCTTTGTCCTTCATTAATCTCACTGCATTTTGTTATTAACAAATCCGTTTGCCTCTGTTTATGGCACATTTAAAAAATGCTACATTCTTTTTTCTTGCCAAACAAAGATTGTTTTTAAATTTTACAATTTTGAAAAATTGAGATATTAAGTGTTTATAGATTTTGTGGATATTTGTAGTAAGTTAAATTTAACTGAATGAAGCAGGCAGCATTCTATGGGTTTTCTGTTAACATTCTGATATAACCTGTATTGATGTGTATAAAATAGCATTAGTATTTCTAAAACTACTTAAACTCAGTTACTAACTTAGATCTAGTAATAAATTGATTAAAAATAGTGTACATCCATTTGCTGGATAGAATTATTTTTATACTTAGGACACAGAGAAAATAGCTACCTTAATTAATTTAAATAACTTTATCCTATTGGTTTTCTAAATGAAATAATTGTATAAAGCAAAATTTCAAAAGTATGTATGTGAACACTGTCATTTAGTAGGAATCTGTTTAGAGGTGGCAAGACAGAAAGACTTTCAGAGTTCTCCCTCCAACCCCCAATAGCTTTTTATGGGGTATTCTGAAACATTTTCTTCTGCTGAAAGAGCTTCGGTTTAGAGTCTGTTCATATTACAAGCTTTACTATTTAACCAGCTGGTTAGGCAAATCTTTTTCTGCATCTTTGTTTCCTCATATGTAAAATGGAGTTAATATCTCTGCCATAGAAATAGTGTAAGCATTTGACACAAAACAAGCAGTCAGTAAGTGGTAGCTGTCTTTAATATGATTGTTATGGAACAAAGTATGGTTGGATAAAGTAAATACTACCAGTATTTGCCTGTGTTATCATATTTAGAATTCTTATTACTGAGTTAGTGGATATTGTTTAGTTGAAGGCTTCCATTGTCTTGAGTGATTTAATACCTGACTCTGTTTCTCAAAATGTAGTCCTTCCAATCTGGAGACTGTAAAGGCAAAGCAAATCTGAGTTATTAAAGGTACTTTGCAGGAGGATGGCTACATGAGGTGGATGGCTATTGTTTGGGTTTCATAATGAAATAAAACCTTGGGGTTTTTTTTTTTTTTTAATTCAGAGATAGTGTTGTAAAGTATTAATACTTTAAGATGGACTTTGCCATCAGCTAGACCTAGGTTTGATTCTTCCATATTATAACCGAGGGTTCTTGGATAAATCATTTACTGCTCTCCACCTTAGTTTTCTCACCTGTAAAATGGAGACAATAATACCATGTTGAAACTATTATGGGCCAGGCACAGTGGCTCACACCTGTAATCCCAGCACTTTGGGAGGCCGAGGCGGGTGGATCATGAGGTCAGGAGATTGAGACCATCCTTGCTAACACGGTGAAACCCCCTCTCCACTAAAAATACAAAAAATTAGCCGGGCGTGGTGGCGAGCGCCTGTAGTCCCAGCTACTCAGGAGGCTGAGGCAGGAGAATGGCATGAACCCGGGAGGCGGAGCTTGCAGTGAGCTGAGACTGCGCCACTGCACTCTAGCCTGGGTGACAGAGTGAGACTCCGTCTCAAAAAAAGGAAACTATTATGAAAAGTAAATGAGATAATGAAAATAAAATGATTATCAGGGTGTTTGGTACATAGTAACTAGGACATATGATTAATATTATGACTACTAATAATAAAAATACTAGTTTCTTGTGTAAAAGAGTGTTTATAATTTTATTTAAAAATTTAGTCCAGGGCCATAGAGGCATGGCTTAAATTTTAATCCAGGGACAAGGCAAATACTCCTAAAAGAGAGAGACATTGGGGATCTTTGTTCAAGAAGCAGAATGAAAAGAAACTATTTGTGAAATAACTGCAAAAGGAATTAGGGCGAAAATGTTTTCTGAGCTCCTTTATGTAAGGCACCTGTTAATTTCTTTGTTCACATGCTTGTGTTTTTCAAACCTTGGTTTATTTCATAAGTCATTTCAGATAGCTTAAGGTAAACTATAAGTAGAAGGAATTAACATTACCACTGGCCACAGTTATTTTGTTGGATTTTCTACTCTGTAGATTGATGGAATGATGAGTGAATTTTGAAACAAAAACAATATTGCTTAATAGGCCAGGTATGGTTGCTCACGCCTGTAATCCCAACACCTTAGGAGGCTGAGGTGGGTGAATCACTTGAGGTCAGGAGTTCAAGACCAGCCTGGCCAACATGGTGAAACCCCGTCTGTACTAAAAATGCAAAAATTAGCCGGGCATGGTGGCAGGCACCTGTAATCCCAGTTACTTGGGAGGCTGAGGCAGGAGATCACTTGAACCTGGGAGGCGGAGGTTGCAGTGAGCCAAGATCATACCTGCACTCCAGCCTGGGCGACAGAGCGAGACTCCATCTCAAAACACAAAAACAAACAAACAAAAAAGATCCAGATTACTAAATAGCCTGGGCATTTCTTATTAAGACTAGTAACTCTTTTAAAGACTGTTGATCAAAAAATTTAGGTTCTTAATGAAAATAGCACAAACTTTAAGGTTGTGTTTCTGCTACTTGTGTTCGATAATAGTGGTTCTAAAATTAGGATACTGTATTTAAGCATTTGTAATGAGCCTTGGGAAATTCTGTTTTCTAAGAAAACTTTTTTATGAGCTTTAAAGTTATGTGGTACATTTTGTCTTTCTTTAATTCCAACAATTGGGGAAAATGTTCAGAAATCTCTGTGAGAAAAGATTGATTTCAGCCCACATTTTCGTGTGCAGTATGACTCAGTAAAGAGCAGATTAGTCGTTTAGCTGTATGATAATTCTCATGAATTTATGGCTAGTTTTGATTATTTTAAAAATAGAAGTATAGGCCAGATACGGTATTTGATGCCTGCAATCCCAGCACTTTGGGAGGCTGAGGCAGGTGGATCACTTGAGCCCAGGAGTTAGAGATCAGCCTCAGTAACATGGTGATACCTCATCTCTACAAAACAAAAATATAAATACAAAAATTAGTTGGGCGTGGTGGTGCATGCCTGTAGTCCCAGCTACTCTGGGAGGCTGAGGTAGGAGAATCATCTGAGCCCACGTGGTCAAGGTTGCAGTGAGGTGTGATTGTGCCACTGTACTCTAGCCTGGGTGAAAGAGTGAGACCTTGTCTCAAAAGAAAAAAAAATATTATAAATGTTTATTATATTATTTATTTATTACCAAGAAAAATAATTATTGTTTAACAATAGTTCTTGGAGGTGAGTTCCTAAGATGCAGCATAAACCCAGAGGAATGATTTTTAATTCAGAAAATTCAGGTAGCCGGCACTTTTTTCTTTGTTATCCTTTTTTTTCTTGAACACCAGTTAAATTCTTTTCATGATATCACAGAGAATTGAATAAGGGTGTCTGTACCCTTGCCTCAGGCAGCAACAGTAATTACCTTGAATAGAGGAGGAGAAAGACATGGGGTTGAAAGTGGCATAGCTGAGCAGAGCTAACTGAACCGGCATTATGTATGGTATGGCATCCACAGGAGATGTGGGGTCAGTTTAGTTTGTTTCACTACGGAATAGGTATTGGCATGTGAGTGGGATAAGCAGTTATCAAAACTGCCCTATATAATACAATTAATTTAGTATCCTTTGGGCTCTAAATGCCAGTAGAATTTCCCTAGTGACAATTAGAAAACAAAGCAAAACAAAACAAAAACACCGCTGTACATTTCCATGGAAGTGACAGCATTTCCCATTTGAGAATCGCTTACTGAATCTGTATTTCACAGTATCTTATCTTCAGATCTAAAGTCAGGTAGCACCTAAACCCTGAAAGATTTACAGAGGAGTTGCTCATAATACAAAACAAGACATAGAGACTTGCATAATGAAATGCAAGCTATTGGAGGAAACAAACATTGAGTGGTATACAGAGAATATGCTTTTAAAGGGAAAACCCTCATGTTCTGGGATATTTTGGATTTGACATGCTTAAGACTTAAAGTGGAATTGAAGGCACAAATGGTTTTTTCGTCTGTGGTAGTTTGCTTTGGCCAGTGAATAGATTTCTTTTTTGTCCTTTATTGCATTATTCATCAGTGGCTACCTTTCTGATCATTTTACATGCTTTCATGCTTTGATCTCAATTTATTTTTTGAAGGAATTTGTTGTTGGATGATGTTTTTAATGATTGTTGTTTCTAAACTCCAATAGCAAATATAATAATTTTTTGTTGATGCTTAGTAATAATTGCAAAGTATGTTCTATAGCTGTTGCAAAAAACTATGTAATTATTTAGGTAGGCTTTTTGGAATTAATTGCTTGTGAAAAGAAAACATCACCCAGTTTAGTAATCTAGAATTTAAATATTTTTTCTGTGTAAGATAGAGTTAACCTGAATTCAAGTAAACAAAAAATAACAAGATTTTAAATGGTAAACGTTTTCTTTGTTCTTAATGAAATCAAGAAACTGCTTTGAGTGTATTTTTTGGAACTTCTTTTATTTAGAAGGTCTTGTAACTCTGTTTGGAGGGCTAGAGCTCTTTTTGAGTCCACACAAATCAAATGCACCATGCTGCAGTTAGGATTATTTCAGCCCCATCGCCTTCCTAATATTACTATTAGTTTTTGTCTTTTGTGGAGATTCTTCAGATTGTTGAGGATGTGCTATTCTTTTGGCATTTTATAAACTGAAGAGCTTTTAGAATTACAGTTTTCTTCAAAGATAAAATGAGAAATGCTAAGTCATTTTATATGCAAAACACTCTTGGCTTTAGAAATATGTCAACTATTTTTGTACTGATGCTTGAAAATCCCAAGGTAATTAGAAACTGAAAGAACAGAAAGTACACACAGAATTATAGCAAGTCACTTGGTATAATTTGGATTCTGGCTTGTGTTGTTTACTTTTAAGTATTTGGTCATTAAAATCTGTGTAGTTCTGGTTTAAAGTTACTTAGGTTCCTGTCCTTATTTTACTTTTGGGTTTCACAATAGAGATTAAGTGTTGGTTATATACTATGACTAAGTAGTCTTTTCATTATGGGAAAGATCAGGGAAATGGTATTTTAAAGTGTTCATAGGACAAAACACTGTAGTTTTTTGATACATGATTTTAGTTCACATACTTTTCACAAACGCTGAAAAATATGCTGTATTCAAAGCAGTAGAATTTAGCATAAACAAGTAATGGGCTTCATAAAACCAGCATATGCTAGCAGCAGCAGCAGGAGGAGGAGTATGTGCCATCAAGAAATGTCTTACTTGGTGGCAAGCATTGAAATTGTGCATGTTTTCCTGTTGTGGTTTGGTTCTTTTTGTGAAAAAAGGAACTTTTGAAAAGAACAGCTGATTTATGTAGATTTCTTTTTCATTGTGATCCCTAAAGGTTTCTTTACTGAAAGTTTGTGGTGTTATATTCCTAGACGAGATATATTTGTTTTACTATAGGCAATTTATTAGGTTTGGAAAGTAAAATAAATGAAGGCTTGGGCTTGCCTCTGGGACCAGACCTGGTGTAACAGAATTAAATTGATATGAATAACAAGCCATCTCAAGCATCTATACAACCTTAAACCTCTTAAATTACGATCTTATGAACTATTTGTTTTTCGGAGCTTGATACAAGTGAGGGGTGGCTTTAAAACTGGTATCTCATTCACAAGGAGTTGTATAGTAGCAGCATAAATAGTGAAGAAAATATATATTGGGAGTCAGTAAAACTGGGATTCAGTTTCAGCTTCACTGCAAATTATCTTTGGGTGTCAGGTTTCTCATCTTCAAAATGGGAAAAATATGTTCATAAATGATATAAGATTGAGATGATTTATAATAACTGCACGTATTTCCTATGGGTGTTGTGAGGATAAAGTACCTGCCTATCACAGTGTCTGAAATGTAGTAAGTCCTTGGTGTCAGTTTCCTTTAGCAGTGAGACCGCCTGCCTTTCCCCCTTTTCCCCAGCTATTTTTTAGCATGAATGAAGTATTTTATAATGATGCTCATTTCCAAGACTCTCCCTTATGATCTGACAGAACACCTCCTGTTCCTGACATAAACCTCTAGGGTAGCACTGTGTAATAGAGTTTCTATGATGATGAAAATGTTCTGTACTTGTGCTTTTCACTGCTGTAGCTGTACTAGCTATGCATGGCTATTGAGCACTTTAAATGTGGCTAATGCAGCTAAATAACTGAATTTTTTTTTTTTTTTTTTTTTTGGGGGGGGAGACAGAGTCTCACTCTGTCACCTAGGCTGGAGTGCAGTGGCAGGATCTCAGCTCTCTGCAACCTCCACCTCCCAGGTTCAAGTGATTTTTGTGCCTTGGCCACCTCAGTAGCTGGAAATACAGGTGTGAGCTACCACGCCCTACTAATTTTTGTATTTTTTGTAGAGGCAGGATTTTGCCATGTTGGCCAGGCTGGTCTTAAGCTCCTGACCTCAAGCGATCCACCCACCTTAGCCTCCCAAAGTGCTGGGATTAAAGGCGTGAGCCACCGTGCTTGACCCAGAACTGAATTTTTGATATAAGTAGTCAAGTATGACTTGTGGCTACTGTATTGAACAACTTAGCTCTAGGGCTTACATATCCCGATTCTTAGTGAAACCTAAATTATATAATATTGACCACATGCAGGGAAATATAGAAAAAATTTGGAATGGAATAATCTTTGTTATAAATTATCATGGATCAACAGATTATCAAATTGACACCTGAGTCAACTTCCACTATGTGGACTCTTTAAAGCTTGTCCCTTTATAACTTGCCAGCAAATCATATCACTGTTCTTCAAGAGTACTTTAGACTTTTAAAAGATACTCACCAAGGAAATTCCTAATTGCAGATGTTAGTTTTTAATCTTCTAGTAGGCTAAACTGTATACTGCATAACACTAGAGATTTCAGAAGCATATTTTGTATTGCTTTGCAAGTTAGTAAATATAGGCATGCCTCGGAGATATTGCTGACTTGTTTTCAGACCACGACAATCAAGCAAATACTACAATAAAGTAAGTCACGTGAATTTTTTGGTTTCCCAGTGTATGTATGTTATGTTTCCACTATGCTGTAGTCTGCTAACTGAACAGTAGAATTATGTGTAAGAAAATGATGTACATATAGTAATTAAATACTTTCTCTTTTTTTGAGACAGAGTCTTGCTCAGTTGCCCAGGCTGGAGTACAGTGGTGTGATCTCAGCTCATTGCAACCTCTGCCTCCCGGGTTCAAGCAATTCTGCCTCAGCCTCCCAAGTAGCTGGGATTACAGGCACGTGCTGCTGCACTGGCTAATTTTTGTATTTCTGGTAGAGACGGGGTTTCACCATGTTGGCCAGGCTGGTCTTGAACTCCTGACCTCATGATCTGCCCACCTTGGCCTCCTAAAGTGCTAGGATTACAGGTGTGTGCCACCGCGCCTGGCCGGTAATTAAATACTTTCTGGCTAAAAAATGCTAATGATTATCTGAGTCTTCAGTGAGTTGTAATCTTTTTGCTGGTGAAGCGTCTTCAGTGTAGGTGGGTGCTTACTGATCAGGGTAGTGGTTGCTGAGGATTGAGGTGGCTGTGGCAATTTCTTGATATAAGACAAAGTTTGCCACATTGATGGACTCTTCTTTTTTTTTTTTTTTTTTTAATTTATTTGTTTTTGAGATGGAGTCTTGCTGTGTCACCCAGGCTGGAGTGCAGTGGCATAATCTCTGCTCACTGCAACCTCCACCTCCTGGGTTCAAGTGATTCTCCTGCATCAGCCCCCTGAGTAGCTGGGACTATAGGCACATGCCACCATATCCGGCTAATTTTTGTGTTTTTAGTAGAGCTGAGGTTTCACCCTATTGGCTAGACTGCTCTCAAACTCCTGACCGCAAGTGATCTGCCCACATTGGCCTCCCAAAGTGCTGGGATTACAGGCGTGAGCTACTGCACCCAGCCAATGGACTCTTATTTTCATGAAAGATTTCTCTGCAGCATGTGATGCTGTTTAACAGCATTTTACACAGAGTAGAACTTATTTTATCATTGGAATCAATCTCAAACTCTGCTGCTGCTTTATCAACTAGGTTTATGTAATATTCTAAATCTTTTATTGTCCTTTCAACAGTGTTCACAGCTCCTTACCAGGAGTAGATTCCATCTCAGGAAATCACTTTTTTTTTGCTCCTCCATTTGAAACCAGTCCTCATTTGTTCAAGTTTTATCATGAGATTGTCATGATAAAGTCAGTCACATCTTCGGGCTCTACTTTTTTTTTTTCTTTTTTTTTTTTTGAGATGGCGTTTCGCTCTTGTTGTCCAGGCTGCAGTGCAGTGGCGCCTTCTCGGCTCACTGCAACCTCCACCTCCCAGGTTTAAGTGATTCTCCTGGCTCACCCTCCCAAGTAGCTGGGATTACAGACATTCGCCACCATGCCCAGCTAATTTTTTGCATTTTTAGTAGAGATGGGGTTTCACCATATTGGGCAGGCTGGTCTCAAACTCCTGACCTCAGGTGATCCACCCGCCTCGACTTCCCGAAGTGTTGGGATTACAGGCGTGAGCCACTGCTCCCGGCCCAGGTGCTACTTCTAATTCTAGTTCTCTTGCTATTTCCACTATATCAGCACTTACTTCTTCCACTGAAGTCTTGAATACTTCGTAGTCATCCATGAGTATTGGAATCAGCTTCTTCCAAATGCTTGTTAATGTTGATGTTTTGGCCTTCTCCCATGAATCACAAATGTTTTTTCCTTTCCCTTCCTTTCCTTCTCTTCCCTTCCCTGCCCTGCCCTGCCCTGCCCTGCCCTGCCCTGCCCTGCCCTGCCCTGCCCTGCCCTGCCCTACCCTACCCTACCCTACCCTACCCTACCCTACCCTACGTCAGCCTCCTAAGTAGTTGGGACTCCAGTCGTACACCACTGCATCCAGGAATGTTATTAATGGCATCAGCAATGGTGAATCCTTTCCAGGAAATTTTTAATGTAGTTTGCCCAGAACCATCAGAGAAATCAGTATGTATGGCAGCTGTAGCCTTACAAAATATACTTCTTAAATAATAAGACTTGAAAATCAAAACAAATCCTTGATCCATAGGCTGCAGAGTAGATGTGTTAGCAGGCATGAAAGCAACATTTATCTCTGTATACATCTCCCTCAGAGCTCTTGGGTGACTAGATGTTTTCCCAGCAAGCAGTAATATTTTGAAAGGAATCTAAGCTCTCTACAATGGCCTTAAAATAGCCAGTAACCCATGCTGCCAACAGATGTGCTATCATTCTGGCTTTGTTGTTTTATTTATAGGGCATAGTCTGAGTAGATTTAGCATATTTCTTAAGGGCCCTAGGATTTTCCAGATAGTAAATAAGTACTGGCTTCAAATTAAAGTCACCAACTATATTAGCACCTAAAAGTCGAGTCAGCCTGTTGAAGCTTTGAAGCTTTGATGCTAGGCATTGACTTAGATGATGCTAGGCATTGCTAGGCAATGCTAGGCATTGACTTAGATGATGCTAGGCATTGACATAGAGAAGTCAATGCATGACATCTTGTTTCAATAGATGGCTGTTTCATCTACACTTAAAATCATGTGTAGGCACTTTCATCAGTTATCTTGGCTGGATCTTCTGGATAACTTGAAGCAGTTTCTCCATAAGCACTTGCTGCTTCACCTGGCACTTTTATGTTATGGAGACAGCTGCTTTCATTAAACCTCATGAGCTAACCTTTGCTAGCTTCAAACTTTTCTTCTGTGGCTTTCTTACCTCTCAGCCTTCATAGAATTGAAATGAGAGTTAGGAGTTTGCTTTGGATTACATTTTGGCTTAAGGGAATGTTGTGGCTGGTTTGATCTTCTGTCCAAACTGCTCTCACTTTCTCCATAACAGCAATAAGGCTGTTTTGCTTTCTTATCATTTGTGTGTTCACTGGAGAGTAGCACTTTAAATTTCCTCCAAGAACTTATTCTTTGCATTTACAACTTGGCTTTTGAAGTAGCTTTCAGCCTATTTCAGCTTTTAACATGCTTTCCTCACTAAGTTTAGTCATTTATAGTTTTTATTTAAAGTGAGAAATGTGGCACAAGACCACATAGAGGCCACTGTTCAGTTATTAATTTTGATATAATGGCCTAACTTCAATATTATTGTGTCTGCTGAATAGGAAGGTCTAAGGAGAGGAGAAAGATGGGAGTGGCAGGGGACAATAGACATAGGTGGAGCAGTTAGAACACACACGACTGTCTTAAGTTTACTATCTTCTATGGGTGCAGTTCATGGTGCTCCCAGTTACAGTGATAACATAAAAGGTCAGTGATCACACATCACCATAACAGATACAATAATAATTTAAAAAATTGAAATATTGCAGAGAATTTCTGTTATATAATTTATTAGGTGTTTTTGTCTTTTTGTGCTTTTACTGAGCAAAGTCATGAAAAATGATATTTCATAATTACCAGCACGTTCAAACACCATTTGTTAGACATTTTTGATGAGGAAGCTTTGGGTAGTGATATGAATTATTGCATCTTTAGAAGGATTTTTCGAGAGGAAACATTTTTTCTTCTGGCTTCTAGAGTGTTTCTGGGAAAGTAAGCAATTATAAGTATACTAAATTCAGCCTCTGTTTTAAAAGTATCCTATCTTGTTGGATCTGCCCAAAATACTACTTCAAATGAGAGTTTTCACCTTCCTCTGCCATCCTCCTGGCGTGTTAATAAATCCTTGAAAGATGAAAGAATTAAAACAGATTGAAATGAAGTTTAGGAGGTGAATTTTATGTTGTGCATGCATGGCTCTCTTTTCTCTGCCTAGCTCTTTGCAGCATTTTTATCAGTTACTTGGATAAGTGACATTTATGTCAGGTTTTCTAATGATTATGTAGTTTGACATTGTCATGCAATTGGTACAATCTGAAACGATGGGTTGTTTAGCCAGATAAATTTTCAAAGTTACCAACTACAAAATCCTCTATATGAGCTTCAAAACACAATTGTAAGAGTACACACTGAAGTGAAGAACATGGCTTATTTAGCCAGGTTATGTATAAAGAGGATTTAAATGCTTTAAATGAGTGTCAGTACCAATCAGTAGTAAAATATGGTTGACAAAAGTGCTCCTGTGGTTCTTGGTTTCATTAATGGAATTGGAGCTGGCAGGAATCAGAGAGGTATATTGCCCTTTCACTCAGGAACAAATTTTTTTTGGTGAGTGCCAAGTACATTCTGGGCAGACCCCACCTTGTTACCTTTGTGTTGGAACAAGATTGAAAGAAAAGATCAAGCTGGTTTGGGAATTAGAAATCTTGGTTGGAGGGACAGGATGCTAGGAGAGGGTTATGATTGGCTTGAAACAAAAAATAGTGGTGTGAAAATTGGCAGTAATGGCCCAGGCACGGTGGTCCATGCCTTTATAATCCCAGCACTTTGGGAGGCCAAGGTGGATGAAAATTGGCAGTAATGGCAATGTTCACATGACTTAGTGGTCTGTCACTTACGGGGAAGGATTAGACTTCTTTGTGGTTTTAGGAAGGGACATGAGACAAGTGGATAGGTGATACAGGGAGAAAAATTGGGGGTCAGTAGAAGGAAGAGTTTTACAGTGTTAGAACTCCATTTAATTTTGAAAAGAATTTGTATCTTAAGTTGCTAAAGTTTCATATCCCCAGTGGTATATTGTAAAAGATATTCAGACTTTAAGTGGATGGTGAGACTAAATGGCTCCTTCCATTCAGGAAAGTTTGACTCTTAATGATTGTTCATCACTCAGCTGAGAAGGAAAGAAATTTGAAGGATTGCAAGCAGTTTGGAAAAGCCCATTTATATATTCCTTTTAATAACCTGTGGTTTATTGCTATGCTTGCCCAACTGAGAATCTGAATTTCTTGCATTACTATTAAATTTAATTATGCATTTGTAATTGAATGGTTCGGGAGGAGTACAAAAAGGAGATTTTTTTTTTTTTTTTTTTTTTTTGCATTTCTAGTTACTACGGCTTTTCTAAAATCTCTCCTGGTGCGCGTGTGTGTGTGTGTGTGTAAGTGATCCTGTACTTTTACATGGAAAACACAAGCTCCAGATGGACTGTTGTTCTAAAAAGTATTAATGCAGTGAAGTTGAGCAAAAGTAAGTCTGTAACATGGTATGCCAAGGATATGCTTTTAGCACATGAACAAGTTGCAGTCACTTTTTGGGAGATAGAGAATTAGAGTTGTGTAGGTAGAAGAAATTTGTTTTCTTGAATGATAAGCATGTATTTTGTGAAGTAACTTGATGGAAAATTTTTCTTACTAGGAATCAGTTATGGTTGAGGGACATGCCACCCATTAGTGTAGTTGGATAAAGGTCCTGCCACATCCCTTCAGCATTTGTAAAGAAAAGATTTCTGCTGGTTTGTTTAAAAATATGGGGGTATTCCATTTCATGAGAGGTAGTATGTGTAACAGTTAAAAGTACATGTCTATAACCTGACTGTGTTTTAGTTACAGATGGCGGGGGGCTTTCAGCGAGTTATTTAATCTCCCTGTTCCTCAGTTTTTACATGTATCTTACGACCTGTTAATAATAGTACTTGCCTTCAAGGTCATTTGTGAGCATGAGTTAATATATGTATGTTGACCGGGCACGGTAGCTCACACCTGCAATCCCAGCACTTTGGGAGGCGAAGGCGGGCAGATCACGAGGTCAGGAGATCGAGACCATCTTGGCTAACACGGTGAAACCCTGTCTGTACTAAAAAGACAAAAATTTAGCTGGGCGTGGTGGCGGGCGCCTGTATGTAGTCCCAGCTACTCAAGAGGTTGAGGCAGGAGAATCACTTGAACCCGGGAGGTGGAGGTTGCAGTGAGCCGAGATCATGCCACTGCACTTCAGCCTGGCGACAGAGCAAGATTCTGTCTCAAAAAAAAAAAAAGTATGTATATATATGTGTGTGTGTGTGTGTGTGTATGTGTGTATATATATGTAAAATGCTTAGGTTGGTGCTTTATAAATACATTTCTCTTTAGCTTCAAATCTGAATTCTTAGTGTATAAAAATTAGTATATTGGCCGGGCACAGTGGCTCATGCTTGTGGTCCCAGCACTTTGGTGGAGGCCAGGGTGGGTGGATCAGAAGGTCAGGTATTCCAGACCAGCCTAGCCAATATGGTAAAACCCCGTCTGTACTAAAAATACAAAAATTAGCCAGGCATGGTGGCAGGCGCCTATAGTCCCAGCTAGTCAGGAGGCTGAGGCAGGAGAATCGCTTGAACCCAGGATGTGGAGGTTGCAGTGAGCCAAGATCATGCCCCTGCTCTCCAGTCTAGGCGGCAGAGTAAGACTCCATCTCCAAAAAAAAACAACAACAAAAAAAAAAAACAAAAAAAAAAATTATTATATCAATATAACCACATATTTAATGGCTTTTTGGTTCAGCTATGTATTAATATTAGGAATATCATTAGAAACACTTTTTACTTGAAAGTCACTGAGGAAAATAGTTTCATACTGTTCAGAAACCTTGAATAAGATGTAACCTCAGTTATTCTGGACAGGCTAGTTAAAAGTTTTCATCAGAACAGCTGGAAAATAGGGTAAGAAAAGATTTCACATACAGACTGTTAAAATTTTTGGAAAACATTGCCCGTATCTATTTTTCTTACTCTGCATAAGTTAATGGATTAGTTTTCTTTCTCCTCTCCTTACCAACCCCGTAACACCCTATTTATTCAGTCAACATAGAGTATTTTAATATTTCATGATAATGTTACCATAATAGATGATCACCTGTGTTCATTTGATATGCCCTTTATCTTGGCTGGGCTGCCCTCTACAGTTGATTTCAAAGGATCTTTCAGTATGAAGATTTTACCCTCTGCCTGTGTTATTTAGTAATGCCCAATAAGTTGAACAGATAATGAGTGTTCTCTGCTTGAAGCTTGTATCATTTTTGTGGCTCCTGATATTAGCTACATTATAAAAATACTTAAGTTTGTTCCTGAAATGGTGTTTACAGATCACATGCATTGATGCATAATAGATTCTCTCTGCTTCGTAATTAGGAGAAATGCAGTCCAGTATTGGGAGGTTTACTGCTTTATTGTTCCTGCCAACAAAAAAAAATGTTGTCACCAAAACTGTGTCAGTGGAGATAACTAGAAGATGGTTCCTGTAGTTGTAGTGCAGCCCAGGTTCCTATGTTACCAACTTTGCCTCCTGTGCTTTCTTTTCATCTCCATCACCTACTCTCTGTGGCCTGCCCCTTTGGTTTCCCCCATTTATTCCATTCTCCTGCTATACTTTTCTGGCTGTTGTTTTTCTGTGACTTAATTTCTTTAGGGCCTTCTTTGCCCTGGGATATGAAGGCTGAATGGGGATGAGCCTTGGACACTAGATCCCAGTTCTTCCTTTTGAGCACAAGATGAAGTTACTTATACCATCTCTGGGTAGCTTGATGCCTAAGAGTAGGACAGAATAGACCAGAGTGGGCCCAAATGTTGAAGCTTGGCTTTATTTGGACTGATAGCAACAAATATTTTGCTGCTTTATTTATTTTGGTGCAAGACCATATTTTAAGATTGTTATTATAGTTCTCCATTTTAGAACTATAAGTGCCCTCTTATGTACCTGATTAGTTAAAAAGAGTGAGCAAGTCTCTGTCATGAAGAGTCTAATATATATTGAAAAGTTTATTTCTTAGGACTTTTACAAAAATAACAAATGACACAGATGGCGAGTAGATCATAGAGATGCTAGACAATGCCAGATCATGAAATGGGTGCTAATGAGATCGAAGAGTAGGAACCAGTAATCACACAACTATACTTGTGCCACCAAGCAGACATTTCCTTGCACACTGCTGTAACTTGTGGCTATTAATAATAGTCGAGGATTTTTGCCACTGGATTTCAGTTAAATGTGACTTGATTCTTTGATTCTATGTGTGATTAAATTCTCAAGTGAAGAACTGTCATTTTGATTTTCTAGTCTTCTTTCTTCTCCTATTATTACTAAATAGAAAGATACTTTTGTTGAGCTGCATGCTATGTCCTGTCCCTTCCAACTGATCTGTAAGCTTTTCCATTGGCTTTCTTTCTGTTTCCTGCTGCTTTCTTGCTTCATATTTGAAGGGAGGATTCAGACCTATCCAGGTAACAAACTACTGGTTCTGCATGGCCTCTTTATAACTCAGTCTGCTTACTATTATTACATTGAGATTGATTGCTAATGAATGGATACATTCACATTGGAAATTTACTATTGGTATATTGTTTCAAGGCTTTTAAGCCTGCAGTGAAAATTATAAATAACTACAGATACTGGTTGCCATTTTGAGAAATTTGAACTCTACTCATTCTAGTCCATTCTTAGGCCTATCTAGATTGTCCACTTTTATTATAAACTATTCTAGAAGGCTCAGTTTAGTATAGGATTGTGCCACCTTTTGGAGAGGAAAAAAACTGCTTAGTTCAGCATGTGACAACCCTACAGATGGTTTAATTTAGCTTGACCCTGATGGACTGGGTAAATATTTTATGATCAAAGAGATTCCTTCTTGTTCTAAGTATTTTATAAATTACTTGAGCAGCCGTCTTTTAGGAGACTCCTTTTAATTTTTAATGAGTTGGTAATGAACCAACTCTTTATCAGAGTCAGTTCTTTTATATAATAGAGAAGTATCAGCTACCCCTTTTGTTATACTTTATTATACATGTATGTGTATATATATACAGTATGTGTATATACATATATGTATGCATCTATACATATGTATATATACAGTCAGGTCGAAACTATCCTACTGTTTTCAAATATGTGATAATACTGATAAGAGCTCGCTCTCGTATGGTATATTTTTGGAAATCCAGCAATAGGTAATTTATTCTTTTTATGCATATTGTATTTGTAATTCAAGTTGACCAGATTTTTATTAGTGAAGAAAAGGAGACAGTAAAATTTATATATTCCCCTTTGTAAAAAAAAAAAAAAGAAAAGAAAAAAAAGAAAGAAAAAAAAAAATTTTTTTTTTCTCCCCTTCCCAGTTTTTCCAGAGGCCTCAAATACAGCCTCCTAGAGCTACCATCCCGAACAGCAGTCCATCCATTCGTCCTGGTGCACAGACACCCACTGCAGTGTACCAGGCTAATCAGCACATCATGATGGTTAACCATCTGCCCATGCCGTACCCAGTGCCCCAGGGGCCTCAGTACTGTATACCACAGGTAAAGTATCTTTGAGGCCTAGGTGGTCCAGCAGTAGAGTGGGAATTAACCCAGATTCTCATCAGAGGGAGCTGGGAGGATGAATTATGGCATTAGTTTTTGGTGACATGTGAACTGTTTTGTTGGTTACAAATTAGCCCTTTTGTGATTTTTTCATTATGCTGTGTGAAGATATTTCTACATCTATTTACTTAAATTTTTTTAAAATGACAGAGAAATTGTTTTTATCTACTTGCTTTCTCCCTTCCACTCACCACAACCAACTGCTCTAAAATGGGCTCAGTGATTATGCTGTTCCTGAAATCCTTTAATGTCATTGAAAAGTTATCAGCCTGAGATTATTTTACAGTGAGCTGATGTCTGCCTGTGTGCTGATATGTTGTATGGCTTTACTAAGCTGCACCTTTCTCTTCATTCTCATTGTATCTTGATGGCAAGCAAGCATTTTGAATGTGTTTGACCCAATGGCTTTACCTCATTTAAATGATTCTCTTACACAGAGAACTTTACTTTCTGTAGTAAGCTACTTTCTTCTTATTATTATTTTATTATGGTTTTTGGCCCCAGAGACCGTATTATTTATATGTTCATACTTTCTCTTTTCTAGTACCGTCATAGTGGCCCTCCTTATGTTGGGCCCCCACAACAATATCCAGTTCAACCACCGGGGCCAGGTCCTTTTTATCCTGGACCAGGACCTGGGGACTTCCCCAATGCTTATGGTAAGTAGCAAAAGTCAAGACATTTCTGCCAGTTTTTTGTGTTTATTTGATTTTGTTGCTTGGTGGGTCAGTTTATACAATGAGGTTTAGTGGTAAGAAGGATTTTTAAATAACATGCTGCTAACAGTTCTTTCTTGAAAGCTACTTTTTTTTTTCCCCTCCCCAGAAATGGGAGTCTCATTATGTTAGGCTGGTCTTCAACTCCTGGGTTCAAGCAGTCATCCTGCCTTAGCTTCCCAAGTAGCTGGAACTACAGGCACATGCCAGTCTGCCCAGCTTTAAAAGTAGTTTCTTGGCTGGGCGCGGTGGCTCATGCCTGTAATTCCAGCACTTTGGGAGGCCAAGGTGGGCGAGGAGATTGAGACCATCCTGGCTAACACGGTGAAACCCCGTCTCTACTAAAAATACAAAAAATTAGCCGGGCGTGGTGGCAGGCACCTGTAGTCCCAGCTACTCGGGAGGCTGAGGCAGGAGAATGGCTTGAACCCAGGAGGCAGAGCTTGCAGTGAGCTGAGATCGCGCTACTGCACTCCAGCCTGGGTGGCAGAGCGAGACTCCGTCTCAAAAAAAAAAAAAAAAAGAAAAGGTACTTTTTAGATGGTGGCTTACAAGAAAAGTATTATAGAAATATATTTAGTTAATGACACCTTCTTTACAAGCTGATAATTCTACTGGAAAGAATCATGTTTCAGAGTTCTGACATCTTCCACCAGTTCACTGTTACCTAGATTTTTACTGGAGTTTTGCCAATGGCATGAATATACCTTATCTTCCTTTCACAATTTCTTTTTCTCCAAATATTTCCCACCACTTTCCACCTTAAAGATTTTGTTAATGTATTTCTTACTAGAATGCAATTTCCGTGAAAGTAGAGATTTTTGTTTTGTTCACTGCTATATCCCCAGCCCCTAGAACAGTGACTGGCAGGCACATGGAGAATATACATACCATAACTGAATATAACTCAGTGAACCTGTGGTTCTCTGCAAAATTGTGGTAAGATGTATGGCATGGGGGAGGTTTTGGGTATTAGTTCCAATGAAAATGCCTTGAAAAATTAAAAGTGTTTTTTATTTAGAGAGAGCTGGGTTGCCAAGATTATATTTGGCATATGCGCCAATGCTGAACTAAAAATGGTAAAAATTACTTACTTCATTTAACAAATTTTTACTGCGTATTACATTTCTTTTATTCCATGGAAGGTGAATAATAAGGGATAAAATTAGTAGATAGTAGAAAAATTAAGTTTTGAGGTTCAGTAAGTATTGATCTGTTACATTACCAACAAAGCAAAAACGTATTAGATAATCTTAATGTAACATGGTAACTTATCCATTAACCAGTTTCCTAAAATTGGGATTGTCTCAGTTAAGATTACAGCAGAATTGATTTGATTCAAGTAGTCCAAGAAGGTTTTTCTTCAGTTTTGAGGTGAAATAGGCAAAGCAACCAAATGTTCCATGGCTTTACTTCTTTTAGAGAAGGGAAAAGCTTTCTGTTACCTTGGTTGATAATTGTCTTGGGAAACTGCTATTTCAAAGTGATATGCAGTAGTCTTCACTTATCCTCAGGGAATACATTCCAAGACCTCCAATGGATGTCTGAAATCTGAGATAGTACGCTATATATACCATGGGTTTTTTTGTTTTGTTTTGTTTTTAATCTGATAAAAGGGCTGCTAAGTGACTAATTGGCATATAGCATATACAGCATGGATACACTGGATAAAGGGATGATTCACATCCCTGGTGACATGAAGCAGGACAGTGCAAGATTTTATCATGCTATTCAGAATGGCTTGCAATTTAAATCTTATGAATTGTTAATTTCTGGAATCTTTTGTTTTAATATTTTCAGACCATGATTGACTGCAGGTAACTGAAAGTGCAGATAAGGGATTAATACTGCATTTTATATAACCTTACTAAATGGCTCAAATATGTTTATTTAACTCAGCTTTATTAAGTTGTATCATGACTATGAAATTTGATATTTTCAGAACAGTAATGTGTTACATATATGTGAGTTTTAAAGTTACACTATATATGTATATATCACCCAATTTTCGACCGCATATTGCAAGTGCTGTTGAATATTCCTTGTGTAATCCTTGGGCTTACCTTTGTCACCATTTTTATGTAATTTTAGTGCCTTTATTCTAGGTCCTTATTCTGAAAACTTAAATCCAAGTAATAATTTTTAAGAGTAACAATGGGCCGGGCGCGGTGGCTCACGCCTGTAATCCCAGCACTTTGGGAGGCCAAGGTGGGCGAATCACAAGGTCAGGAGATCAAGACCACAGTGAAACCCCGTCTCTACTAAAAATACAAAAAATTAGCCAGGTGCGGTGGCAGGCGCCTGTAGTCCCAGCTACTCAGGAGGCTGAGGCAGGAGAATGGCGTGAACCCAGGAGGTGGAGGTTGCAGTGAGTTGCCACTGCACTCCAGCCTGGGTGACAGAGCGAGACTCTGTCTCCAAAAAAAAAAAAAAAAAAAACGGATTGTTACTATCTACAAGTTTTTAATAGAAAATGGATTATTATTCAGCATAAACATGCTAAAATGGACAGTATCTCCCTTTAATTTCTGTGTTGCAAAGGGAATACAATTAGTCTTCTGATTTACAAAATCATTTTTAAAGATATCTTACTGAATTGTAACCTGCTTTTTACTTAGCGATTATGCAAATCACTTTACTCAGAAAATGTCATCATTAAATTTCCTGCTGTAAGTCTGTGCCAGCCCTCTTTATTGCTGTTAATACTATTGTATAATATGTATAGAGACAGTAATGATGAGTTTACTGGTAGGGACATAATGTGCAGATTTGAATATACAATATTATAACATTTTGACTTTATTTCTATTAGATATATACCATTTTTATTCATTTTTATGAAAAAGCAGTATATTGAGGTATAATTGTATCTCAGATATTATTGATGTCTGTTCCCTTTCATAGATATGCTTTCTTCCCCAGTAAATTCTCATGCAGATCCAGTAGACATCAAGTGGTCAGTTTATCATGTAGATTAAAATATTAGTTTCTCTAGTTTTCTTAATATTAGAAAAACAATTTTAAAATATTTCATTATGAAAGAAGGTAAATTAATGATAAAAATTTACATAGGCTGGGCATAGTGGCTCACGCCTGTAATCCCAGCACTTTGGGAGGCCAAGGTAGGTGGATCACGAGGTCAGGATTTTGAGATCAGCCTGGCCAACATAATGAAACCCTGTCTCTACTTAAAATACAAAAATTAGCTGGTTGTGGTGGCGGACACCTGTAGTCCCAGCTACTTGGGAGGCCGAGGCAGAAGAATTGCTTGAACCCAGGAAGCGGAGGTTGCAGTGAGCGGAGATCATGCCACTGCACTCCAGCCTGGGTGACAGAGTGAGACTCTGTCTAAAAAAAAAAAAAAAAATTAAATAATTTAGAGTGCCTAAAGTTGAAATAGCCAGTTTCTCTCCCTTCCCACCCTTTAAAGAAATAACATTTAACAGTTTGATATGTATTTTTTTCATTTATATTTAACAAGTTTGTTAAACTAAAATCGACACAGAATATTAATAGTAGTCTAAATAATAGAACTTCCTGCTTATTTTTTTCCTCTCATACTATATTCATAGGCATCTTTCTATTTCATTATCTATAGAACTTCTCTCATTTCTTTTCAAAGCTACATAATATTCTCTTTTTGGAATGAATCATAATTTATGATACATAATTTTTTGTACTTTAGTAGAGATGGTGTTTCACCATGTACCAAGGCTGGTGTCGAACTCCTGAGCTCAGGCATTTCGCCTGCCTTGGCCTCCCAAAGTGCTAGGATTACAGGCATGAGCCACTGTGCCTGGCCATGTTTATTATTGTTTCTGTGGAAAATTCAAGGTTTTCAACTTTTCTTAGAAGACAGGCAGTGTGCTAATTACTTTGTGGAATACAGGTATTAAGATACTCTTCCTGCCATTCAGTTTCTTATAGTAAGTCTGTTACATATTTTGCTTAGGTTCAAACAATGAGAAGAAATCTAAATATTGACTGCACCATTGGTTTCACATCATAGACAAGTAAAATGAATTAAAAGTAGAGTAAAATAAAGTAGAAGACACACATGACTATTAAATTTATAATTTTGCCAAGAAGACCTTTAAAGAAAACTGCCATTTACTGCCAGTATCATTTCACATTTTAACAACAAAAGTGTAGGACTGAAATAATCAAATAGGAGCAGTCCTTTATACAAATTTTAAGTTGTTAAACCTCTGTGTGTTTGTATTTCATGATTGTTACTGTATTAATTTTGCAATATGTCATTGACACTTTTTATATATACTGAGATTTGGGAAACTGATTTAGAACTGGGATCAGTAAACTTTTTTTTTCAGTAAAGGGCTAGACAGTAATAATTCAGGTTTTGCAGGCTGTGTGGTCTCTGTTGCAGCTGTTCAGCTGTGCCACTGTGATGTAAAATCAGCCATAGACAGTTGATAAACTACTGTATGTGGGTATCTTCCAATAAAACTTTATTTAAAAAAAAAAATAATGGTGGGCTTGATTTGGCTCTTAGACTGTAGTTGACAGATCCTTGATATAGGCAAATGTACTTCATTCCATGCATAAGAAATCTGAGGTCCAGAGATGTTAATTAACTTACCTAATTAATAAATGATATGCAAAAATGACTCACATTCCTAGTAGAATAAAAATGTTTTTAAATGTTTCTGACTAGCTTATTATAAATATTATATATTTATAATAATATACTATTATTTGGTAGGGCAGATTTTCTACTCTGCTAGAGTTCACAGTTAAGAAGACTTAATGCTTTGCTCATTGCATTTAATCCCACTATATTGAGATTATGTTGTTCTGCCATATTTATTAGATTAATGTGATATAGCAGGCCCTTCCGCAATCATGTTGGCTCAAAAATGTTTCATGAGAAGAATCTAGGTTTTTTTTTGTTTGTTTGTTTTTTAAGAGATCACCTTTTGGATCTTATCTCACTTACCTCAAAAAATATGGTGAAGTGAGCAGAGATTGTGTTGCTTGCCTGGCAGCATTTAAAACCAATTTTTGGGGTTTGTTTTCTGATTTAATTTCTGAGTCAATGACATAATAAAGTAGCACATAATTGCTAATTTAAGCTGTGCTTTGAGAATAGTTTACTCATTGTTAGAGGATGACTGAGGTTTTTTTTTTTTTTTTGGTCTTTTTACATCGAACTTACTGAAACCATAGTCATGCCCTCTGCTTAGATCTTTTCCAAATCCGATTCAGCAAACCTGATTGATACCTACAGAATTCTGATACCGCAAATCATAGTGCTTCCAACAACTTTACACTTGAAAAGTGTTAGGGTGGTAGTGGGGATGTTGATGGTGATAATGAAAGTGGGCCAACCGTATTTGACTGCTTAGTACCAAGGATTTTACCTGTGTTAACTACCCTCGTACATATTTTTTTCCTTCTTGTTACAGTGAATCAATTATCCATCTTCCTGTGGAAAGCCAATCTTGTATGCGTGTGCTGGATCCCGTCCTAGACCCATTTAAGGCTATTACTCTAGCAATTCTTTCTTTCCCACATTGACAATTTTCCCCACTTCCTCTGCTGGATTAGTGTCGTCTGTATATAGGCACACTGTTTCATTGAAACATTAAGGAAAGTTTTTTTGATTCCATATTTTTGTCCAGCTATAGCTCTATTTTTCTGCTTTTCTTTTACAGCAAAATTTTTTAAGGAAAATATTTATACTCATGGTGTTCATTTTCTGTCTTCTCTTTCACTATTGAACCCACTCAAATCAGGCTTCACACTCTTCACTTCTCTGCCCAAACAACTTTTGTCAAGGTCACTGGTGATTTGTACTTTGAAAAATCTTACTTGACTTCTTCAGCACCATTTGATGTGGTTAAGCACAGCCCTCATTCTTTTTTTTTTTTTTTTTTTTTTGAGATGGAGTCTTGCTGTGTTACCTGGGCTGGAGTGCAGTGGCCGGATCTCAGCTCACTGCAAGCTCCGCCTCCCGGGTTTACGCCATTCTCCTGCCTCAGCCTCCCGAGTAGCTGGGACTACAGGCACCCGCCACCTCGCCCGGCTAGTTTTTTGTATTTTTTAGTAGAGACGGGGTTTCACCGTGTTAGCCAGGATGGTCTCGATCTCCTGACCTCGTGATCCGCCCGTCTCGGCTTCCCAAAGTGCTGGGATTACAGGCTTGAGCCACCGCGCCCGGCCGCACAGCCCTCATTCTTGAATAGTTTTCTGGATTTCAGCCACTACTTTGGTTTTCATCTCTTTGGCTGGAGTTTTCCCAATTTCTGTGACCTCTAACAGACGTGGAATGCCTTAGGATTTAACCATTGGGCTTCTTTTCTATCTGTATTCATTTCCTGAGTTACCTAGTCATGTTTAAATGTTGTTTATATTCTGTCAATTCCAAAATGGTTAACTGTAACTCATACCTATCCTCTGACTCCAGATTTGTGTCACTTTCTAACCACTTGATCTGTATTTGAAGATCTGATAAGCACCCGAAACTTGCCCTGTCTAAAATTGAACTCTTGATTTTTCTGCCCCAAATTCTATTACTTCAGTTTTCCTCATCTTAGTAAGTAGTACCTCTGTTCTTTCACTTGCTCAGGCATAAAACTGAAAGAGTTTTCCTTGAGTCTTCTTTCTCTCACACCAGTATCCAATTCATCAGCATATCTATAGGCTCTACCTTCAAACCATCCAGTGTTTGACTCCTTCTCCACACCTCTACTCCAAACACTTTGGCTTGATAATAATTATAATAGTCTTAAGTTTTGAAAGTTAAAAACAGCTCATTGGGAGTACAAAGAGTGGGGGAAGAAGATAATTTCAGGCAGATGGGCAGTATAGTCAAAGTCGAAGAGTTTGGTGTACTCAAAGGATAGGAGTTAGGAGTACGTTATAGCTAGAACAAAGATGTGGATTCGAGAATGATAGAAAATGTAGTTTGGAACCTGGATTCTAAGTATCTGGACTTCATCTTTAGGCCATACGTTCTCAGCCTTTTTTCCACCCCAGCATTAGGAAATTTGCTAATCCTTTATGTACCTCCGTATGGCAGTAGTTCCCCATGAGTAAGGAGAAGAATTAGATCACCCCTACTTTCCAAGATAATCAGATATATTCCCTTCTGTCCCTGTCAAAACCCATAAACAGACATACACATACACTCTTGTGTGAGAGTCATGGTTGCATTTGGTAAGCCTCAGAATAATATTTTTTTAAAAGCAACACTATAGCATGATCCATGTTTTAGAAAGATAACTGTGGTGTGAATCTGTAGGAACCGGGTATTTAGTGGTTTTCATATTGGATGTTTGTGAATGTTTGAAGACATTATATATTTTGGAAATAATTTCTTGACCACTTCAGTAACTGGAGGAGAGCTAATGGAAAAAGATGATGAAGAATGCTGAGTGTTTTTGTTTTTACCCTTTTAAAGGGATTGTACAGAGACACAGTGTCATTTGATAGTTCTGTAGTGTTTGACAAAATACCTGAATGCCTTTTAATCTTTTTCTAACTTCTTAGGAACGCCTTTTTACCCAAGTCAGCCAGTGTATCAGTCCGCACCTATCATAGTGCCTACGCAGCAACAGCCGCCTCCAGCCAAGAGAGAGAAAAAAACTGTAAGAGATGTTTATTACTTTTTCTTATTTTAAATCTAAAATCTATTCACTTATCAGATAAGTTTACTTAGTCATTATTCATTTCAATTCACAAATTACTGTGCCTTTTTAAATTTATTTTTATTTGTTTATTCTTCCCTTATATTCACACCACTTGACCTGGAGGATTTGTATGGGCATGTAATTAGAAGTTGTTTATACCAGTGGCATAATACCATCTTTAATTATTCACTGAGCTAGGTATGCCACATGACAACATGTGCTCCACCTTTAGAACTGGGAGGGTTTAGTGGGCTAAGGTTTTACTCAGTGTGAGGAATTTAAGCTTAGTTCTCACATCTAGACTCTTCTTTAATACCAGTCTTTTTTTTTTTTTTTTTTTTTTTTTGAGACTCAGTCTCACTCTAGCCCAAGCTGGAGTGCAGTGGTGGGATCTCAGCTCAACTGCACCCTCTGCTTCCGAGGCTCAAGCGATTCTCATGCCTCAGCCTCCCGAGTAGTTGGGACTACAGGCACAAGCCACCAGGCCTGGCTAATTTTTTGTATTTTAGTAGAGGTGGGATTTTGCCATGTTGCCCAGGGTGATCTCAAACTCCTAAGTTCAGGCAGTCTGCCCACCGTGGGCCCCCAAAGTGCTGGGATTATAGGCGTGAGCCACCATGCCTGGCCAACACCAGTCTTAATCAGTTCTCCATTCAAGTATGAATTGACAGAAGAAAAAAACAGCACAAGAGAAAAAGAACTGAGATATTAAGGATAGCAAGAAAAGTCTTTCCTGTGAAATAGATATCTTTTAAGAAACAAAAAACAGAGTTTAGAAAATATATTCTAATTGGTTTTTATAATTTATAGGGGCTTTGTCTGTGTCTAATGAGGCAGGCCCAAGAGAATTGGAGTGTAGTAATATAAAAGTCAAATGGCAGAAAAATTGTAGAAGAGTGGCTTGCAATTTCTTACCCAACAGAACACACAAAATGGGTGATCTTTATATTCAGGAGAGACTCCCACATTCACAAATAGGTGGGGTGACTTATAGCAATACTCTTGAATTACTCTAACTTAATAAAAATTAATGAGGTTCAGGCCAGGCGCAGTGGCTCACACCTGTAACCCTAGCACTTTGGAGGCCGAGATGGGTAGATCACTTGAGGAAACGAGTTCGAGACCAGCCTGGCCAACATGGAGAAAACCCATCTTTACTAAAAATACAAAAATTAGCTGGGTGTGGAGGCTCGCGCCTGTAATTCCAGCTACTCAGGAGGCTGAGGCACGAGAATCACTTGAAACTGGGAGGGAGAGGTTGCAGTGAGATCAGGCCCCTGCACTCCAGCCTGGGCGACAGTGTGAAACTGTATCTCAAGTAAACAAACAAGAAAATAATAATGAGGTTCAAGACTTTGGTTTAAAACTTGTTTTTATTATTAGAAACAAATTACTTGTGCATATATCATAATGAACAGCACATGACAATGTATCATGACACTACAGTCGGGAAACTATATGCTTTGGTAATGTTGAATCAGCATGATAGAAGCTGGACTTGAAGAACACTCTCAGAATGCAGAAAAATAAATAGAAGAAATAATGAAACTGGAAGACGGTAGTTACAGATGTTTCTAAAGAAGAAAGTAGAATAAATGAATTAAAGCTACACTTAAAAGTGTATTAGAAATAATTTTCCGTACCTGAACAATAGCTGACATTAGAAGTCTTAATTGAAGGACTCCCCTAAAAGCTTCCAGATCCAGGTAGTTTCATTAGTGAATTCCTTAAAATTCTCAAGAAGTGTGGACGGCCTTGATTAAGGTATGGTGGTAATGAACAACAGTGGTCCTTTATATCTTAGCATTCTCCCAGAATACAATGCCTAGACGCAGACACTTATCTCCTTTACAGCACCAACTCCACTGATATCTGTAAGCATAGGGTAGCGTTTAAAAAAATTAAGACCATACACACTTCTGTGCTTATTGCATTTTTTTCACCTACCAGCACATCTTAATGATTATTCTGTGTCAGTTCAGTTCATGTAGATCTGCCTCATTCTTTTTTTTTGAGACAAAGTCTTGCTCTTGTCCTCCAGACTGGAGTGCAGTGGTGCCATCTCAGCTCACTGCAACCTCCGCCTCCCGTGTTCAAGCTATTCTCCTGCCTCAGCCTCCTGAGTAGCTGGGATTATAGGTGCCTGCCACTGCACCTGGCTAATTTTTGTATTTTTAGTAGAGACGGAGTTTCACCATGTTGGCCAGGCTGGTCTCAAACTCTTGACCTCAGGTCATCCGCCCACCTCGGCCTCCCAAAGTGGTGGGATTACAGGAGTGAGCCCGGCCAGATGTGCCTCGTTCTTTTTACTAACTGTTAAGTGTTTAATTGTAAGGACCTAAGATAATTTTTATTTTTTTGAAACAGAGTCTTGCCCTATTGCCCAGGCTGGAGTGCAGTGGCGCGATCTTGGCTTACTGCAACCTCCGCCTCTCGGGTTCAAGTGATTCTCTCGCCTCAGCCTCCTGAGTAGCTGAGACTACAGGCATGTGTCACCACGCCTGGCTAATTTTTTGTATTTTTAGTAGAGACGGGGTTTCACCGTGTTAGCCAGGATGGTCTCGATCCCCTGACCTTGTGATCCGCCCGCCTCAGCCTCCTCAAGTGCTGGGATTACAGGTGTGAACCACCGTGCCTGGCTGACGTAAGATAATTTTTGAGCTATTCTGTTCTCGATCAACCTTTTTCCAGTCTTTGCTGGAAAAGGCATGATTGCAGTCAGCATTATTACATAGTATATAAGGTTGTTTTCAGGATAAATTATTCCTCACTCGTAGGGTATTTATATTTTTTATTTTGGTAAAGAACTTCAGAGAATCATTTACAGCATTTAAAACTTTATTCTAGGCCAGGTGCTGTGGTTCACGCCTGTAATCCTAGCATGGGAGGCTGAGGCACAAAAATCGCTTGAACCTGGGTGGTGGAGATTGCAGTGAGCTGACTTCGCGCCACTGCACTCCAGCCTGGGTGACAGAGCGAGACTGTCTCAAAAAAAAAAAAAAAAGAACTTTTATCTATGCAGTAACTTTCATATATTAAAAGTATTTTATGAAACTTATATGGTAAATAAAATCAGTCCAACAGGTTCTTACAAAACAAGTATAAATATTAATAGTTTGCCTTTTTGACCTAGAAATCCAGCCAATTAGGTTTCATTTTAGCTTGTTATTCTAATTAGTTCATGTCAGAGCTAATGGCCTACATTTATATGATGGATCTGTGATTGAAATAAAGTCAACAGTGGTGATTATCACCTTTGATATTTGACAGGTTTCCCAGTTTGCACCTTTAACTCACTCATATGCCTGTAAATTTGCTACTAAGACACTCATCTGTACATACGCCATTTTATTTAACCTTATAGATAAGAATTCGGGATCCAAACCAGGGAGGTAAAGACATAACAGAGGAGATTATGTCTGGAGGTGGCAGCAGAAATCCTACTCCACCCATAGGAAGACCCACGTCCACACCTACTCCTCCTCAGGTAAGACATAGTGAGTTGTAATGGATGGCACTATTTGTTCACTAACCTCTACTGAATTCTTCTTTCTTCTATAGCCACTTTCTGTACTTTTAATTTCCATCAGTTGTCTCGCAGCCTCGAATATCTAAATGGTATTTAAACGGACATGTTTTTTCTCTTTGCAAATTATAATATTTTTAAATTTTTATTGTTAATATATTTATGTATTGTTTTCACAATCAGAGCACAGGTGAGGTGCTACCACTCTTCTTAATGAACTATTGCATGATACCAAAAGGAGCTGTATTCTTGTGAAAATCTCATCATTAAATGAGTATTTCACATTTCACATGGAACCTTAGGATTTAAGTGCTGCACACTTTGTTAATGCAAACATTAAGGTTGAGAATTTAACGTTTTACCAAACAGTGTTGCTTGAGATGATTGCCTGTGTTATTGAGAGCATATTAGGATGTATAACAGGTATACTTCTTACATTTTAGAACTACATAAATGAGCTTCTTGAGTGGAGAGTGTCTTCTTTAATTACAGTCATCTCTTGTTATCATCAGGGGATTTGTTCAAAGAAGCCCCCTCCCCAGTACCAAAATTCGTGGTTGTTCAAGTTCATTATGTAAAATGGCATAGTATTTGCATATAAACAGTGCACATCCTCCCATATACTCAAATAATCTCTAAATTACTTATAATATCTAATACAGTATAAGTAGTTGTCATACTATATTATTTTTAAATTTCTATTATGTTTTTATTAAAAAATGTTTTTTTCCTTTTTATCCACAGTTGGTTGAATCTGTGAATGTGGAACTTATTAATAAATTGTCAGTTAGGCACCTTTTTCTTCCTGGTGAAGAATGTGGTTATCATAATCTCCTAAGATTTTACTTTCTTGTTTTTAGAAATCAAGATATTGTAGAAGGAACTGGAGTTTAGTAAACTATAATAGAGATTAGAATTCTGCAAATCTGACAAGATTTGTATTTCAAGGCTGGGCAGCGCGTGTGTCTCGCGCCTGTAATCCTGTAATCCCACCACTTTGGGAGGCTGAGGCGGGCCAGATCATCCGAGGTCTGGAGTTCAAGATCAGCCTGGCCAACATGGTGAAACCCTATCTGTACTAAAAATTACAAAAATTAGCTGGACGTGGTGGCATGTGCCTATAATCCCAGCTACTCAGGAAACTGAGGCAGGACAATTGCTTGAACCCAGGAGGCGGAGGCCGTGGTGAGCCAAGATTGTGCCACTGTACTCCCCAGGCTGGGCAATAGAGAGAGACTTCGTCTTTTAAAAAAAAAAAAAAATTGTATTTCATTCCTATGTCACTTTAAATTTTGATAAATGATTTAGAGACACATGGTTTTCACATCTTAAAAATTGTCTAAAGTGAAGCCAATTGCAGGTACAGTGGTGCATGCCGATAGTCCCAGCTATTTGGGAGGCTTAGCAGGAGGATTCCTTGATTCCAGCTTGGGCAACATAGGAAGATCCTGTCCCTTTAAAAAAATGGTCTAAAGTGAAATCCTCGTGTCTAGAAACAGATAAAAAGAAAGCTATTAAGGAGTAGGGGGCTGTTCTGTCTCTCCTGTTTTATGCTTTGATGGTAAAGGGGTTCCTTGGAGCCCAGTTTACAAACAAGTGATACAGATGATCGTATATAAAGCATTTCAGAATGATAGACTACTGACTTAATTTTAGTAGTACAGACAAAAATAAAAAGTTCATAAAAATGTTCTTAAATATCAAAGTCACAAACAGCTGAGTTTAGAGCCCCTTGGAAATCTGTGAATTTGAGAAAGCCTTAAATTTAGTACTTTGTTGTAACGATGTGTTTTCTCTTGGAAATGATGGTATCTAGCTGACATTTATCTCAGTCTTTCATTATCCAGATGAGTATATATGTGCATCTGGACATGTGAGTTGTAAGTTCATGTTAATAATTCTTCATCATTCATCATTATTCCCCTAGGAACATTCCAATTTTGGAATGATTAAGAAGGTCTTATATTTAGTCTCTTCCCTGGAAGTAAGCATGGGATAAGCAAAATTTCCAAATTGAAGTAATCTATATATGTGTTCTGTTAGGTGGGAATACACTATAGCAAAACTTTGGGATTAGTTGATCAGTGCAGTCAAATTTTAGTCTGTATTTTCAAACATTAAAATGTTACTACTGTCAAGCCAGATAAAGGATAGACAATCCTTTGTTGATTTCTGTTTAAATTCTCAATCTGGACATACATGTGTCTTTTTGCACTTAAATGCCCTCTGGGGTGTGATTGGTTTCCTTTAACCTTCCAAGCTTGGTTCCCACCCTCTTCTGGTATCCCTCTGTGTTTAGCTACAGAAATCTTTTTGCTCTTTGTCTTTCCCCAGAGACTGTGGTTCTGAATATGAGTGTATATTTCTCTGTAATCATAAAGAACATTGAATCTACACTTTGAGCAGATGAAGGCCATCAGTCAATAGTTGTAATGTTGGTAGTTCTTTTTGAGAAGTGTAACATCAGTTATAACGCATAAGTTTATTAGGTGACTTGTATTTAAATCCAAATGCATGAAATTCATAGAATGAACGAATAGCTTTTTAGCAGAGACATGTGTACTAGAGATATTTCATTTTCCTCTTAAGAAAAACAGCAGCACAATCATGATGATGGCAACTGACATTTGACCTCATTTTCTGGAACGTCATAGAAAGTGGTACACAGAGGGCTGGATGCAGCGGCTCACGCCTGTAATCCTAGCACTTTGGGAGGCCGAGGTAGGCAGATCACTTGAGGTCAGAAGTTTGAAACCACGCTAGCCAACATGGTGAAACCCTGTCTCTCCTAAAAATACAAAAAAGCTAGCCAGGCGTGATGGCAGACACCTGTAATCCCAGCTACTCAGGAGGCTGAGGCAGGAGAATCGCTTGAACCTGGGAGGCAGAGGTTGCAGTGAGCCGAGATAGTGCCACTGCACTCCAGCCTGGACAACAGAGAGAGAGTCTGTCTCCAAAAAAAAAAAAAAAAACACTGTTGACCCAGTGTTTCAGAAGAATCTACAAATCTTTAGTTATGTGTAAAAAAGGTGCAAGTTATAAATATTGGCAACTAATTTCATTAACAAAGTAGCACTCTGCCAGTCAAAGAAAACTCACTAGATATAACTTCAGTTTTACTAGTTTTCAATTTTGACATCAATCCAGATAAATACAGAATCATATCTGGTTAGAAGACTACAGATGAGACAGCCATCTGCATAAGAATTTAGGATTAAACAGTAAATACTGTAGTACTGGACTTAGAGTACCTGCTTTGAGTTAGATATAATCGCTTATGCTGTGGATAGCCAAGCCTTTCCCTATCACCGAGGGAAGTCCCAGTCTCTGTAAAGGGAAACAGAAGACCCATTACTAAGACCTGACTGGTGCAGAGGTGACCAAGTGGGGCAGAATTGTAGCACAGATATCAGAGACCCATTAATGGTGGTGGTACATGTAAAATAGAACAGGGAAGAGGTTTAAAACTTTGACTTGGAATCAGACATACTGGATTTCAAGTCTCGGTTCCACTGCTTAGCTTTGTAACTTTAGCCCAATTACTTTATCCCAGGGCATTACCTTCTACATTTAAAAAGTAAAACCTATCAAACAGAGAGGATTAAATGAGACAAAATGTTTAAAAATTGTTTAAGTTCACTGTGTGGTGCACAATGAGTATTCAGCAAATATCTGTTATTAGTATTGCAATTATTTCAGGAGGCACAGAGAATGACTGGAAGAATGTGGGAAGGCTTTACCGCAGAGATGCCATTTGATCTAACTTTCATGGGTATTCACAAAATGAAAGGGAAAGGGGTATTTAGACAGAGGAACAGCATGTGCAAAAATGGGAAATTAGATGAAGGGAGGCTATTATTATATTTCAGGTGAGAAATTAGTTGAAGGAGAGGAAACCAGTTGGAGAGATGTTTAGCAATTAATTATTAACTAGATAAGGACTCTAAAAAGGATGACCATATAATTTACCATCTAAATTGGGGCAATTGTGGAAATGAGTGGCAATGCTATTGTTAATGCCAACACAGCAGGCGTAATCAGTACGGCACATGTAAATGGGGATGTAAGTTTTCTCTAGATGTAAGGGAGAGAGAGAGTCAGGGATGCCTCTTCATGTTTAAAAATACCTCTTTTGTGGTGAAACGTAATATTGAGTATACATGGGGAAGTTTAAAGAGGGGGATAATGAATTTGATTTTGGCAAGCAGTCAAGCCATTGTGATTTTTATCTAATTTGGTCTTGAGGTCTCTCTGTCAATAATGGCCATAAACCAGGATGGCCACTCTCTAAGAGAGCCCTGACCAGGTAAAAGTTACATTTGGGTGTGTTTGTCAGGTAAGACATAATGAGGAAGTGAAACCAAAATGCATGAAACAGAAAAAAATTTACTACTTCCTAATCCCAGAGAGGTTTACAGTGGTGATGGGAGACTGATAGGGGAGCTCTGAAGACAGCAGGGAACTCAGGTGGAGAGAGAGAGAAGGAAGACTTGTGGGACTGTCCCTTTATTAAGGTCCATGTCCTCCATTAGGCCTCCTCACTGGAGTTATGGATTTGCTAGTTTGAAGAAAACACTCTCCAAGGGTGAACTTATTTACATGAGTCTGGTGTTAACCATTAGGTTGTATCATGGTCAGCAGCTATGAGATGTGTTGTGTTCTGGATCAGTGAGATGAGGAACAAACGGCCTCTTTCACAAGCAACTACACAGGAAGGAAACATTTGAACTAGGCCAAAGGAGAAAGGGTACAACTGGGTTTCAAAAACATATGCCAGACCTAAAAGTGGATGCTGAGGGAGCAATTATATTTCATTTGTGACACAAGCTATGAGCTAATTGAGGGAAACTGCATTGGGTTTCTGTGAGGAGAATGGAGAGGAGAAACAAATTTTTGCTGCTGCTGTTTTTACCCTAATAAGAAGTAGACAGAATTTCAAACTGTTCTTCATAAGTCTTAAAATTTTCTATGGGCTAACTAGTAGAGATATTCTCGCATATTTAGGAAATATGCATACGTGTATATACATGTTCCTGTACAGAGAATCACAGTGCATAGATGGAGGTGCATGACTGGATATCATGGAGCACTAGAACACTTGCTGCTGGTTTTCACTCTGTGACTTAGATTTATAACCGTGGGTCAGAACGTTAAATTCTTAAAACCCCTATTTTTTCATCTGTAAAATGAGAAATTGTACGAAATAATCTGAGAGTTCTCTTTTAGTTCTTACCTATTAAAGTGGGAAAGAAGGAAGAATTTTGTTACTCGCTCAGTATCAAATATCTCAGCTCTTCATGATGACAATAATGCATAAGGAATATCCCTGTATTTAGAAATAAGCTAGCTATTATGCCTGATAGTCTTCATGGAAACCCTGTAGGGTAAAAATAAATACATGATGCCATGTCAAAATTGTCTACTTCCTTTTTTTTTTTTTTTTTTTTTTGAGACGGAGACTCGCTCTGTCACCCGAGCTGGAGTGCAGTGGCCGGATCTCAGCTCACTGCAAGCTCCGCCTCCCGGGGTTACGCTGCCTCAGCCTCTGGAGTAGCTGGGACTACAGGCGCCCACCTAGTTTTTTGTATTTTTTTAGTAGAGACGGGGATTCACCGTGTTAGCCAGGATGGTCTCGATCTCCTGACCTCGTGATCCGCCCGTCTCGGCCTAAAATTGTCTACTTCCGAAGGGGATGAGTGGTGGATCAAAAATCACTTTTTTTTTTTTTTTTTTAATTTAAGATGGAGTCTCACTCACTTTGTCACCTGGGTTAGAGTGCAAGTGCAGTGGCACGATCTCGACTCACTGCAACCTCGACCTCTTAAGTAGCTGGAATTACAGGCACGTGCCACCATGCTGGCTAATTTTTGTATTTTTAGTAGAGACAGGGTTTCATCATGTTGACCCAGACTGGTCTCGAATGCCTGATCTCAAGTGATCTGCTCGCCTCAGCCTCCCAAAGCTCTGAGATTACAGGCATGAGCCACCATGCCCAGCCGAAGATCACTTAATTTTTAAAAATGAATTATGTACCTTTCTTCTTGATATACTCTTTTCCCCCCTGCTTCTAGAATTATTCTTGTAATGAAACACAGTTGTAACATGGGAGAGAGTCCTATGCTATGGGGCTTTGGGGTAGGAAATTATGGATTGATAGCATATCTTAGGCAAGATACAATTTCTTCTACCATTTGGGAAAATTAGTAAAGTCAGCAGGTTATTCAGTCTTTTGTTGAGCTGCTTATGAAGTTGATACCTGCAAACCTTAAATTCCATGACCATTTATTAATTACAATTGACCCTTGAACAAAATGGGTTCATTCATATGATAATTTTTTTCAGTAAATATATTGGAAAATGTTTTGGACATTGTGATAACTTGAAAACTTCCAGATGACATACTGCCTAAAATTATCAAAAAAAGAAAAATTTAGATATGTCATGGATGCATAAAATATATGTAGTCTGTGTTTTCATTTAGTGCCATAAAATATATGCAAATCTATTATAAAAGTTAAAGTTTATCAAAACTTAGGTACACAAATACAGACCATATATGATGCCATTCGCAATTGAGAGAAGTGTCAACAGACATAAATACGCAATCTGGACATGGTGGTGCACGCCTGTAATCCCAGCACTTTGGGAGGTCGAGGTGGGAGGGTTGCTTCAGCCCAGGAGTATGAGACCAGCCTGGGCAACATAGCAAGACCTTGTCTCTCAAAAAATAAATGAATAAATAAAAGAGGCAATATTACATCCTAACTTCATAAAATTAACTGTAGTACATACTGTACTAATGTAATTTTATAGCCACCTCCTGTTGCTATTTTAGTGAGCTCAAGTGTTGAGAGTATCTGCTTAAAATACCCTGTGACACTAATCATCTCCAGATGAGCAGTTCACTCTCTTGTAAATTGTGCCTCATAGTAAAAAGTGATTTCTCTTTGTTCTTGCATATTTTTTCATCGTGTTTAGTGCATTGCCATAAACCTTGAATAACACCATGGGACCCATACAGAGTGCCACCAGTGATGCTGGCAGTACTTCCAAGAAGCAGAGAAAAGTGCTAACTTTACAAGAAAAAGTTGAATTGCTTGGTATCTACCATAGATCGAAGTCTGCTGCTGTGGTTGACCATTTTAGACAGATGATTTATTTTATAAACAGATGATGTAAACTTATGGTATTGGTGAATGCAGTATAGTGTTGTAAATGTATTTTATCTTCCTAATGGTTTTCTTAAACACATTTTCTTCTAGCTTACATTATTGTAAGAATATAGTATATAATAAAACATACATACATACTGAGAAAAAATATGTTTTATCGGTAAGGCTTTCAGTCAACAGTAGGCTGTTACTAGTTAAGTTTTTGGGGAGTCAAAAGTTATACACAGATTTTTAACTGTGTGGGGTCAGTTCCTCTAGCTCCTGAATTGTTCAAGGGCCAACTGTAGTTCATTCCATGGTTTAGCAGTAATAGTTTCCTAGAATTGGGTCTATAGCTTTGGTTATGATATTCATGTTATAAGTTGATATGTGCAGTAAGTAGTTACATTCCTGCATGAAGAATTTGAAGGTGATACCTAGTATATTGTAAACAAACCCAATCTTTCAAAATTTCATTTTGTCATCTCAGTCATAGGCACTGATAAATTAATGGCATTCTGTACCTTAAAGCATACGGGTGTGGTTTTGTTTTAGTGGTGACTACAATAAAAATAGTGGTTACTAAATTAAATTATATTGTTCTTTATCTTTAATGAAATAACTTATCATTAGTAACCTCCCTTGACTTAAAAATGGTGCTTTTCAATAATATGTAAAGCCTTGTAGACTTTAAATAGGTATCTAAACTGGGGTGGGTTCTCTCAAAAGTTTTTAAATGGGACATTTGAAAAGTGTCCTATTCATCATGATGAACAGAGATCCTTGCTTTGTTATGATGTTTCATAGTTTAAAATGAATTTGTATACACTATATGGTTTGATAGAGGAAATAAGACCTAATGTTTGGTAGATCAGTAGGGTGACTATAGTTCATAATAATCCGTTGTACAGTTTGAAATAGCTAGAAGAGAAGAATTCAAATGCTCCTACCATAAAGAAAAGACAAATATTTATCTTCAAATTGTATAAGTACATTAAATTTTTACATGTACACTAAAGCTGTGTACATCTGTTATGCAGTAATAAAAATTATTATTTTTTTGAGATGGAGTACTTGGCCTGTCACCAGGCTGGAGTGCAGTTGTGCGATCTTGGCTCACTGCAACCTCTGTCTCCCTGATTCAAGTGTTCTCCTGCCTCAGCCTCCTGAGTAGGGGGGATACAGGCATGCGCCACCATGCCCAGCTAATTTTTATATTTTTAGTAGAGAAGGGATTTCACCATGTTGGCCAGGATGGCCTCGATCTCCTGACCTCGTGATCCACCCGCCTCGGCCTCCCAAAGTGCTGGGATTACAGGCGTGAGCCACCACACCCCGCCAATAAAAACTATTTTGAAAGAATTTGCACACAGACCATCAAAGGTTCCTACTTAGATTTGTAGAGCAAGGTTGTTAATTTCATCAGGTCTGTCTCCAACATGGTTTTTAAAAAATGTGTTATTTTTAAATACATCTGAGATTCTCCAGCTTCAATGCCTGTAGGAATTTCCTAAAGCAAGCAAGAAAAGAATATTTGATTTACAGCTACTTTGAAATACTTAACCTTCTTTGAGAAGCCAGTGGAGCAAGTATGTTTTAAGTTGCTTGGGTATCCCAATAAAAATAAGCCTATGGGACACATTAGTAAAATTAAATTTTGTGTTTTTCTTTTGACCTGTTTTCTCGTAATTCTTCATCAATTTATGTGAATGCTTTTGCTTTTATAGTGATTTAATTTTACCTTGAAAGCTGTAAACCAGAATCCTAATTATAAAGAAAGTGTGACTTAGATTTTTGTGTGTGTGACAGTTCCTGTTCCTACTGCCTACATTGGACATTGAGCAACGGTATTAGAACTTGTAGTCATCCGACAACTATGATTGTTGTAAGTGATCACAAAAAGTTCTGTGAAAGATCACAAGAAACTATCAGGCTTAGTCTTTTATTTAAAATATATTTTCAAACTTAAAATAACTTTATACAAATGATAGGTCTTCATTGGAAAAGAGTAGTAAAGAAGGAAATCTTAATCCTAACTCTTGTTAGCAAGAATTAACCATTGTTAACTTCTGTTAGAATATCTTTTCAGATGTCTTTTAGTGCATGTGCATATATACGTATACATCTCTGTGTGTGTGTGTGTGTGTGTGTGTGTGTGTGTGTGTGTGTGTGTGTGTATATATTTGTTTTTATAATTAGAGACAGAGTCTCACTCTGTTGCCCAGGCTGGAGTGCAGTGGCATGATCATAGCTCAAACATATAATTTAATACTTATGGAAGCCATTTTATAAACTAGCATTTTTTTCAGTGATCACATAGAAATGTTTATGTTTGATTATATTAAAATGTCTATATGACATGCCTTTGTTTTAATGTACCATAGTTTATTTACATGACGGGTATTCATATTGTTTCTTGTTTGTCACTATATTAACAATGCTATGATGAACAACTTTGTTTGCTTATTTTTGGGTTACTGTATTGTCATTTTCTACCTTCCAGAAATGTACCAGTTAATCTCTTACCCAGCAGTGTAAGAGAATACTCTTTTCCCTATATAATTGCTTATCTGACAGAATAAAAAACAAGATCTTGTTTAATTTTTGTGTATTCTATGAAGTTAAAAGTTTTTGATGTTCACCAGTTATTTGTGGGTATATGAATTATGTGTTGTACATGTGTCTTTTGAGTGATTATTTTTGACAGATTTATAAGAGTGATTTACATGTTAAATAAATCCTTTGACAGATGTTGAAATGTTTTTCTTGTTTGATGATTGTGTTTTAGCTTTGTTAATCATGCCTTCTGTTATATGGAATTGTTAAATTTTCTGTTTTATTTATTGTTTTTGAGACGGGGTCTTGTCTGTTGCCCTGGCTGGAGTGCTGTGACACAGTCACAGCTCACTGCAACCTTGACATCCTGGGCTCAAACAATCCTCCCACCTCCTGCCTCAGCCTTCTGAGTAACTGGGACTACATGCACATGCCACCACGCCTGGCTAATGTTTTTTATTTTCAGTAAAGATAAGGTCTCGCTGTATTGCCCAGGCTGGTCTCAAACTCCTGAATTCAAGCGATAATCCTGCCTCAGCCTCCCATATTTCTGCTACGAGCCACTGCACCAGCTGAATTTTTTTTCTTTTTCTTTTTCTTTTTTGAGACAGAGTCTCTGTCGCCCAGGCTGGAGTTCAGTGGCACGATCTTGGCTCACTGCAACCTCCGTCTCCTGGATTCAAGCAGTTCGCCTGTCTCAGCCTCCTGAGTAGCTGGGATTACAGGTGCCTGCCACCATGCCCGGCTAATTTTTGTATTTTTAGTAGAGACAGGGTTTTGGCATGTTGGCCAGGCTGGTCTTGAACTCCTGACCTCAGTTGATCTGCCCACTTCAGCCTCACAAAGTGCTGGGATTACAGGCGTGAGCCACCGTGCCCAGCCAGAGTTTATTTTTGATATGTACACTTATATATCAAAATGCACTTAGGTTAGTTCCACATCTTTGCAATTGTGAATTGTACTGCTGTAAACGTATGTTTGCAAATCTCTTTTTCATATAATGACTTCGTTTCCTTTGTGTAGATACCCAGTAGTGGGGTTGCTGGATCAAATGGTAGATCTACTTTTAGCTCTTTAAGGAATCTTTGTACTGTTTTCCATAGAGGTTATGCATTCTCACCAGTTTTACATTCCCACCAGCAGTGTATAAGCATTCCCTTTTCCCCACATCCACACCAGCATCTATTGTTTTTTGACTTTTTAATAATGGCCATTCTTGCAGCAGTAAGATGGTATCGCTTTGTGGTTTTAATTTGCATTTCCATGATCATTAGTGATGTTAAGCATTCTTTCATATTGTTTGTAGGCCAATTTATGTATCTTCTTTTGAGAAATGTCTATTCATGTCCTTTGCCCACTTTTTGATGGGATTATTATTATTATTATTGTTGATTTGTTTGAGTTCCTTGTAGATTTCTGGATGCCAGTCCATCAGATGTGTAGTTTGCATCTCTATGGGTTGTCTTTTTACTCTATTGTTTCTTTAGCTGTGCAGGTTTTTAGTTTAATTAGGTTCCATTTATTTATTTGTGTTTTTGTTGCATTTGCTTTGGGGTCTTAGTCATGAATAATTTGCCTGGGCTGGTGTCTAGAAGAGTTTTTGCAATGTTATCTTCTAGAATTTTTCCAGTTTCAGGTCTTATATTTAAGTCTTTGATCTATCTTGAGTTGATTTTTGTATAAGGTGAGAAATAGGGATCCAGTTTCAGTCTTTTACATGAGGTTTGCCAGTTTTTCCAGCACTATTTGTTAAATAGGGTGTCTATTCCCCAATTTATGTTTTTGTATGCTTTGTTGAAGATCAGTTGGCTGTACTTTATTGGCTTTATTTTTGGGTTCTTTATTCTGTTCCATTAGTTTATGTGCCTACTTTTATACCAGTACCATGTTGTTTTGTTTACTGTAACCTTGTATAATTTGAAGTAATGTGATGCTCACAGATTTCTCCTTTTTGCCTAGGATTGCTTTGGCTACTTGGGCCCTTTTTTGGTTCCTTATGAATTTTAGGATTGTTTTTTCTGATTCTGTGAAACATGTTGGTATTTTGATGAGAATTACATTGAATGTGTAGATTGCTTTTAGTATAGTATGGCCATTTTCACAACATTGATTCTTCTAGTCTGTGATTATAGGATGCATTTCCATTTGTTTATGTCATCTGTGATTTCTTTCAGTAATGTTTTGTATTTCTCCTTGTAGAGATCTTTCACCTCCTTGGTTAAGTATATTCCTAGGCATTTCATTTTATTTGTGCAGCTGTCGTGAAAGGTATTGAATTCTTGATTTAATTCTCAGCTTGGTTGTTGTTGGTATATAGCAGTGCTGCTGGTTTGTGTCCATTGATTTTGTAACCTGAGACTTTACTGAACTCCTTTATCAAATTTAGGAGTCTTTTGAAGGAGTCTCTAGGGTTTTCTTTTTTTTTTTTTTTTTTTTTTTGAGGCGGAGTCTCGCTTTGTCGCCCAGGCTGGATCTCAGCACACTGCAAGCTCCGCCTCCCGGGTTCACACCATTCTCCTGCCTCAGCCTCTGAGTAGCTGGGACTACAGGTGCACACCACCACGCCCGATTAATTTTTTGTATTTTTAGTAGAGACGGGATTTCACTGTGTTAGCCGGGATGGTCTCAATCTCCTGACCTTGTGATCCACCCGCCTCGGCCTCCCAAAGTGCTGGGATTACAGGCGTGAACCACCGCGCCTGGCAGGGTTTTCTAGGTGTACAATTGTATCATCTGCCAACAGCGATAGTTTGACTTCCTCTTTTCCAATTTGGGTGCCCTTTATTTCTTTCTCTTACTTAATTGCTCTAGCTGGAACAGCCAAAACTATGTTGAATAGAGGTGGTGAAAGTAGGCATCCCTGTTTTGTTCCTGTTGTCAGGGAGAATACTTTCAACTTTTTCTCATTCATTGTGATATTGACTGTGGGTCTATCATATATGGATTTTGCTATTTTGAAGTAAGTCCCTTTTATGCCCACTTAGTTGAGGATTTTATCATAAATGGATGCTGGATTTTGTTGAATGCTTTTTCCGCATCTATTGAGATGGTCATATGGTTTTTGTTTATAATTCTTTTTATGTGATGTATCACATTTATTGACTTACATATGTTAAACCATCCCTGCATCCTTGAAATAAAACCCACTTGATCATGATAAATTATCTTTTTGATGTGCTGTTGCATTTGGTTAGCTAGTATTTTATTGACAGTTTTTACATCTGTGTTCATCATGGAAATTGGTCTATAGTTTTTGTTTTTTTGTGTGTTCTTTCCTGGCTTAGGTATCAGGGTGATACTGGCTTCATAGAGTGATTTAGGGAGGATTCTCTCTTTCCCAATCACTTGGAATAGTTTCAGTAGGATTGGTATCAATTCTTCTTTGAATGTCTGGTAGAATATAGCCATGAATCCATCTGGTCCCAGGCTTTTTTTTGTGTGTTGCAAATTTAAAAATCTGATTCAATCTTGCTGCTTGTCATTGGTCTGTTCAGGGTTTCTCTTTCCTCCTGATTTAATGTAGGAGTGTGGTATGTTTCCAGGAATTTATCCATTTCCTTTAGGTTTTATAGTTTGTATGCATAAAGTTGTTCATAGTAGTCTCAAGTGATCTTTTTTATTTCTCTGGTGTCTGTTGTAGTGTCTCCAGTTCCATTTCTAATTGAGCTTATTTGGATCTTCTCTCTTTTCTTGGTTAATCTAGTGAATGGGCTATCTATTTTTTCAAAGAACCAATGTTTCTTTGAAACATTGATCTTTTGTAATGCTTTTTTTGTTTGAATTTTATTTAGTTTTGCTGCAATTTTTGTTATTTTTCTTTTTTTTTTTTTGAGAGAGAGTCTTGTTTAGTTTGTGCTTGTGCTTGTTTTTCTAATTCCTTGAGGTACACACACATTAGGTTGTCAGTTTGTGCTCTTTCAGACTTTTTGATGTAGGCATTTAGTGCTGCAAACTTTGCTCTTGGCACTTCTTTTGCTGTACTCCAGAAGTTTTGATAACTTGTGTCATTATTATCATTTGATTCAGATAATTTTTCCATCTTGATTTCATTATTAACCCAGATATCATTTAGAAACAGATTATTTAATTTCCATGTATTTGTATAGTTTTGAGGGTTCCTTTTGCCTCCAAGAACTTTAAAAATCATTTTTCTTAAGCCCTTTTAAGTCTGCCATCAAGCTTTTATTTTGAGTGTCTGGGTTTCCTCTCATCATTTCTGACCTTGGCAACCTTTCATTGCTTTCAAGGAGTCCATATTCATAGAATTTTTGAAGTATATATGGGGATTATGGGAACTACAAGATGAGATTTGAGTGGGGACACAGTCAAACCATATTAGTATAGGATTAATTAGTATAGAAAGAACTGATCTATGTGGCTGATGACTGTTGTAGTCCTTATATCCTATAATTCCTGCCTTAGAGTTCAGTGGAATTATTGTTACTATTATATTATTGCTATGGTCATTATTTATTTTTTTATTGCCTTTGTATGAAAGGAGGTGCTTGTTATGGCATGTCATATATTATTATATTATGAGAACACTTCAGAACTTCAGGTTAGATACCTAATTTTTGACTTGATCTCTGTACTCAGGTATTTCACAAGCACTTCAACCTCAAAACTGGAGTTCATGGTTTTCCTCTAACCAAACCTATGACTTCCAAACCTTATGTCTCCTCCAGTGTTCCCTTTCTCAGACTGGCCCCTATCTCAGAAACCAGAAACCTAATGTTTTTCTTTTTACCTCTCTGTCCTCATAGATCCCCTCTCTACCATGTCTCATCAGTTACCTAATCAAGCCCAGTCAGTTTAAGTAAAATTCAGTCACTGCCCCCCATTATTACCACCAAAATTATTGCCCTTGGACTACTGAAGTAACTTTGAAAACTGTTTTCTTGTGACTGCTGTTTCCTTGCTCTAGTTCATTCTCCATGCAGTGGTCAGAATTATCTTTATAAAATATCAGCCAGGTGTGATGGCTCATGCCTGTAATCTCCACATTTTAGGAGGCTGAGGCGGGAGGATTACTTGAGCCCAGGAGTTCAAGACCAGCCCAGGCAAAATACTGGGACCCCAACTCTACAAAAAATAGAAAAAAAATCACTGGGCATGTTGGTACACACCTGTGGTCCTAGCTGCTTAGGAGGCTGAGGTGAGAGGAACACTTGAACTCAAGAGGTCGAGGCTGCAGTGAGCTGTGATTGCGCCACTGCACTCCAGCCAGGGTGACAGAGTGAGATTCTGTCTCAAAAAAAAAAAAAAAAGAAAAAGAAAAAATACCTACAAAATAAAACACAAATCTGATTATATCACATTGCTGCTTAAAACCTGGCCCTGGCTTCCCATTGCTATGAGGATAAAGACCAAAACCCTTGGTCCGACCTGTAAGGCCCATCTGCCTGACTCCTGCCTGCCTCATTTCGCACCAGATTCCTCTGTTTTTTCTGCATCCCTCTTACCTTTTACGTAAGGTAGGTGATCACGAAATACTTTTCCTTTTAGAGCTTTCATACATGTGTTCTCTCTGCATGAGATGCGTCTACCTGCCCTTCTTCCTACATGCCAACATTCACATTGATTTTTTGAAGCTCAGCCTGAATGTTGCTTACTCAGAATATCTTCCTCACACACATCACAGTCAGAACCCCAGATTATGGGTCATCTTTTTACTCTTACTTCCCCAGTAAAGCATTTGTACCTATGGTAATTAAATGATTAATTTTGTGGTTTATGCCATATGTTTCCTTTGATAGAGTGTAAGCTCCATGAACCCAGGAATTTTGTCTTAGCCTTGAGTGGGTTCATAGTGTTTTGTGCAAGTTAAACATCAGGAGGAAATACGCATATATTGACACACACATTTCTAATGAGAGAATGGGAGAAATTCCTCCTTAAGAAAGAAGCATATTTTGGTACTTTTTCCTGGCATTGTTAAATATACTATTGTTTTGCTGCTGCTTTTTTTTTGAGACGGAGTCTCACTCTGTTGCCTAGGCTGGAGTGCAGTGGCACGATCTTGGCTCACTGCATCCTCCGTCCCCTGAGTTCGAACAATTCTTCTGCCTCAGCCTCCCGAGTAGCTGGGATTATAAGTGCCTGCCACCGTGTCCAGCTAATTTTTGTATTTTTAGTAGAGACGGGGTTTCACCGTCTTGGCCAGACTGGTCTTGAAATCTTAACCTTGTGATCCACCCGCCTCAGCCTCCCAAAGTGCTGGGATTATAGGCATGAGGCACCGTGCCTGGCCTTTGTTTTGTTTCTTAACCTTCATGGTGTTTCTCAGTGGAGGCTATACTTGTTCATCCACATATTTTATATATGTTAAATACATGAGGTATTTATACAGGATTATTATTATTATTATTATTATTATTTTGAGACGGAGTCTCACTCTGTCGCCAAGGCTGGAGTGCAGTGGCCGGATCTCAGCTCACTGCAAGCTCCACCTCCCGGGTTTACGCCATTCTCCTGCCTCAGCCTCCCGAGTAGGTGGGACTACAGGCACCCGCCACCTCGCCTGGCTAGTTTTTTGTATTTTTTTAGTAGAGACAGGGTTTCACCGTGTTAGCCAGGATGGTCTCCATCTCCTGACCTCGTGATCCGCCCGTCTCGGCCTCCCAAAGTGCTGGGATTACAGGCTTGAGCCACCGCGCCCGGCCTATACAGGATTATTTTAAAGTCATTGAATGGTATTCTTGTGATAACAGTAAATCAACTTTTTGCTTATATTTATGTAACTATTTGAAGTCTCTGGCTTTCTCTAAGTCAATTATAGTAGAGTTCAGCGAATATTTTCTGTAGTGGGCCAGATAGTAAATATTTTAGACTTTGCAACCATATTGTCTCTTTTAGCACTCTTCAATTCTGCCATTGTGGCACAAAAGCAGTTATAGATAATATATAAATGGATGGGTGTGTCTCTTCCAATAACATGTTATTTATGGGCACCAAAATTTGAATTTTGTATAATTTTCATGTGTCAAGAAATACTGTTTATCTCTTGCTTCCCCCGCCAACATTTGAAATTGTAGAAACTTACCTTGTGGACAGTATAAAATCAGGTATATGGCCCCAGGGGCATAGTTGTTGACCCTTGTCTATACCCACCTATGTAAGTATTCTATCATTTATGTGATTAAAATAGAAGACAAAATAAGGTGACCCCCTTTCTGGGCAAAACAATATGCCTTTGTAAAGAAAAATGGGGCGGGCGCGGTGGCTCAAGCCTGTAATCCCAGCACTTTGGGAGGCTGAGACGGGCGGATCACGAGGTCAGGAGATCGAGACCATCCTGGCTAACACGGTGAAACCCCGTTTCTACTAAAAATACCAAAAACTAGCCGAGCGACGTGGCGAGCGCCTGTAGTCCCAGCTACTCGGGAGGCTGAGGCAGGAGAATGGCGAGCGCCTGTAGTCCCAGCTACTCGGGAGGCTGAGGCAGGAGAATGGCGTAAACCCGGGAGACGGAACTTGTAGTGAGCTGAGATGCGGCCACTGCATTCCAGCCTGGGCGGCAGAGTGAGACTCCGTCTCAAAAAAAGAAAAAAAAAAAAGGAAAAATGAATTTTAAATTGTGGAAAGAAATATTTAAGAACAATTTTAGATTCTGTTGCCTGTTTACTTACTAGGTAAACATTATGTTTTTAAAAAACGAATTCCTCCAGTATGTGGGCCTAAGCTTACCATGATCTCTTGAGGTCAGTACTTTACATTTAGTATATAAATCTTTGAGTAGATTCTAAAGGAGAATTTATAAAGAATTTTTCTCAAACACTATCAGGAATCGACTATCTTATCCTCCCTTAAACTCTTTTCATTCCAGTTTATAAGAGAAACATTTTATTTTTTTCCTTGTACCAATCAGAACCTTGATTTTGAAAAATTTGATGGGGGATTTTACTATTTACATAAATTATAAGCTGTTGCAAAGAGTTGCTAAATGACCCTGACCTTTTAACTCTGACTTCCTTAGCATCTTTATTGAGTTGTTTTATATTTTGATAGCAATTGCCTTTCCAGAATGATTTTATAAGTTTTCATTCCCACCAATAGTGAATTGACTAAAATGCAGTGGCTTTGAAATTCCTTAAATATATTCTTAACCATCTAGCTTAGTTTCTTTATATGTATCAAAATGCACACAGCATTGGATGTGATGTTTTATGTCACAGTACTTGGTATGTTTCCTGATTGTTCTGACTTATTGATTAGTAAAATAGTTCATGATTATTTGAGCTTTGGGAAGATAAGAAACTCCTTTGTAATAGATGGGTTTTTTTGTTTGTTTGTTTGTTTGTTTGTTTTTTTGGAGATGGAGCCTTGCTCTTGTCACCTAGGCTGGAGTGCAGTGATGCAATCTTGGCTCACTGCAACCTCCAACTCCCGGGTTCAAGCAATTCTCCTGCCTCAGCCTCCCGAGTAGCTGGAAGTACAGGCACCTGCCACCACTCCCAGCTAATTTTTGTATTTTTGGTAGAGACGGGGTTTCATCATGTTGGCCAGGCTGGTCTCGAACTCCTGACCTCAGGTGATCTGCCTGCTTTGGCCTCCCAGAGTGCTGGGTTTACAGGTATGAGCCACAGTGCCTGCCCTGGTTGAGTTACTTCTTTAGGAGAGAAGAGATGAAATTAATGGTTAAAATACAATTTGAGAAGATTATCCTAAATTAAAACTAATTCTGAGCAAGATTAAAGTATTGAATTCTGGCCGGGCACGGTGGCTTACGCCTGTATTCCCAGCACTTTGGGATGCCAAGGCAGGCGGATCATGTGGTCAGGAGATAAAGACCACCCTGGCCAACATGGTGAAGTCCCGTCTCTACTAAAATACAAAAAACTAGTTGGGTGTGGTGGCACACACCTGTAGCCCCAGCTACTCAGGAGGCTGAGGCAAGGAAATCACTTGAACCTGGGAGGCGGAGGTTTCAGTGAGCCGAGGTTGTGTCACTGCTCTCCTGCCTGCTGACAGAGCAAGACTCTGTCTCAAAAAAAAAAAAAAAAAGTATTGAATTACATGTTAATATGTTATGATTTTATTAGTACTGCTGGAGGCTTATAAAATGATGAAGTTGAAGGAGACTATAGGATCTTTAGTTCTACATTTCACTGCTGTGAAAACTGAGAAGTACTTTCCGAGCATTTTATGGATATATACTTGTGTACTGGATACTTGGATTTCAAATTGTAACTTAAACATATTATCTCATTCCTTTCTTACGACTCTTTATACATAGATTCTTTTTAGGACTTCGTTAATTTTAAAATGTCCATCTTTTATATGATTGAAGGTATTTTAGATGGAAAAATCATTGACTCTAGTAGCCTTTTACTGTCTTAAACATCTTACTTTTTCTGTGAATGTCATTTTGTGACCTGCTTTTAGCACTTAACCTGCCCCCCCGCTTTTTATTTGGTTATTAATTTCCCAGGCGATTGGAGTAGTTAATATTTTTTTCCTTTCAGGTAAATGATACAACTTACAAATCTTTCTTTCCTGAGAAATGTGGATAACTGCTTAATGAATGCTAAATAACATGGAGTGTTTCCTTTGTTCCAGATCTGTTTTCAACCTGTAGAACTGAAAAATCAGTGTTTTTATTTTTAGCTATGAACCTTTCTATTGAATTTCAGTAGTGCATTTTTTTTCCCACTGAAACTACGGATCCAGAGTAATTACGGCAGTGCTGTTTTCTTTATTTGTCCCTGTGAAAACAGTAACTCTCCATTTTTTTATATAGAAATATAATTTTAGTAGTCTTCATTTAGAAGTAATTGTGGAATATGAACATTTTCACGGTCTAATGAATAGGTGAAAGGATAGCATTTTCACTATTTCTGTCTATTATTCTATACAATCCTTATATACTCAAATATAAATTTAATGTTGTACATTCTGAAAAGCATTGTTACTTAAATGATATCTATCATCCTAAATTGTATGTGTCCATTTCATTTTATATTCCCATTTTAAGTGACACCGACTTGAAAATATTTTTTATGAACTCTCACTTTTTAAGTGTCTCTATTTGCCCACACTTACTTACATCTTAATCTCCCCATCCCTACTCCTCAGAAGAAAAAGAAAAATAGAATTGTATAGGAGCTCTACTTTGATAGCACTGATATAATTCATTGTAGGATATTATAGATACCAAAAATATTGACCTTAGATCTCCGAGGAGAGACACTGCTTTGTTTTGTTGCTTGTGTAACCCTCAAATCCTGAATGAATACCTGCCTGGAATGTGATGTAGAATGAGTGTTCATGTCCTCTCTTGTGTAATTCTGTTCCTCTAAGTTGAGCAGTAGCTGTGATTTTTCTCAACCTACCCTGCTTGGATTTTGATGGGCATTTTTCATTCTAATACAATGCCTGAGTGAAAATGAGAGTTTCCTCGTATCTCTGAAAAACCCGGTATTTTACTCAAGATTTCTGATTCTGAAAATACCATACTTGACCCAGAACCTATAGACATTTTATGGTGAAATTGCTTTATTATATACTTTCAAAGTATTTCACCTGTATGATTACATGGATGAGTAGCAGGAATCATTTTTCAGTATTGTTTTCTTGAATCTGTAACTGGTTTTCAGTCTCATTACATTTTCTGTTTGTACTGGTTTGCTAGATAATTTATACATGAAGTTGACCAAATCAATTTTGGTCTTTGGGAGAGTGTTAAATTCCCTCTCAGATGTGACATCTGTTGTTAGGTTGACAAGTCGGCTTGTCCTTAGAAGGAATACTGGGGAATAAATTGTACTAATGATTGTTGTGCTGTCTTCTCTTGCTGTGGTTAATAGTAATCATTTCTTTTCCTTCCCCTTTTTCTGCTGCCTCTTTCTTTATCTTCCCTGTCTTCCCATGTACTTTTGAATTTATTAAATTGGACTATATATTTTTTCCTTGCTTTCCTTTTTTAATTTTGTGATCTCCCGTGCTCTACTGTCTTCCCTACTCGCTTGGGTTCCATGTTGCTAGTTTTTATGTTCGCACGCTCATTATCACCCTTTTTTGTACTTCAAATCCCAGCAGCTGCCCAGCCAGGTCCCTGAGCACAGCCCTGTGGTTTATGGGACTGTGGAGAGCGCTCATCTTGCTGCCAGCACCCCTGTCACTGCAGCTAGCGACCAGAAGCAAGGTTTGTGTATGACTGTTTTCCTCCCTCTTATCTTCAGTCTCTTTTTTATTAATTTCATTTCCCTCAGCATTCAGGAGTAAGAGTACAGCATCCAAGGATTATTTAGACACCCACCTTTAAACAAAGCTTTGAGGCAGAAAATTAAAGTATTCTGCCTCTAAGAAACTAAAGTAGGGATAATTGGTAAAATTTTTTCATACATTTGTTTAATCTCTCACTGTTAGTATCTGTATATAGGTAAAAGGTTAGCTGCCTTAAACCGCCCTTTAAAACAAGGTGAGAGGTGGAGGGAGAAATCATAGCATATATTACTTTACAAGAACAATACAGTTTAGCTTATATATTCAGCATGTCCCTAGGTATCTTGCTATTTAAAAAAAAAAAAAAAAAGATAAAGCATTTCTTCTTACAAGACTGGGCTTCTATAGCCACAGTTGGAGATGGATCCAAGTTCAACTCCCGGCTCCATCATGCACTAGTTATTTGATCTGTTGAGCCACTGACCTTGTGTGTCTCAGTTTCTTCACTTGTAGAATGGAATAAAGACCTACATGCCTGACAGGATTACTGTGGGAACGTGCCTATCACATGAAAAATGCTTAGTAAATTATAGCCATTAATGCTATATTAAGGAATAGTACACTAAGGTCTCTGCTCCTGTTGAACTTGAACATGAAGGTGCCAAATGTTTGTTGAAATAAATACTGTGCCTTTGGGAGTATAATAGAAAATGTAAGGGAAATCTCATACCAGGAAGTGGGATATCATAGTCTTTCTTTCCTGCCTAGTTGGATTTTAACTTGACCTTTGCTAAAATTGAGAGATAATTCTAAACACAGTTCGAGGAAGCAAGTAACTTTGACCTTGCTTTATGTTTCAGATTTCTAAAAATGATTGGATATCATATATGGAAGCCATTTACCTTCTAACTTTCTTGAATTATTCATTCCTCCAAACCATTTGTTTATTCTATAGCTCTATGGTTAGTATATAGATTTTCTAAAACTTATTGTCTTTTTTTTTTTTTTTTTTGAGACAGTGTCTTGCTCTGTTGCCTAGGCTGGAGTGCAGTGGTGCAGTCTTGACTCACTGCAGCCTCCTCCTCCTGGGCTCAAGCTATTCTCCTGCCTCAGCCTCCCGAGTAGCTGGAATTACAAGCATGCACCACCATGCGCAGCTAATTTTTGTATTTTTAGTAGAGACGGGGTTTCACCATGTTGGCCAGGCTGGTCTTGAATTCCTGACCTCAAGTGATCCGCCTGCCTCAGCCTCCCAAAGTGCTGGGATTACAGGCCTGAGACACCATGCCCATACTAAAAATTATCCTTCAAAAAATATTTAGGAGTGGCCCATAAAATCGACGTATTTAATATTAAAGTTTTTTGGGTAGACTGCAGGTTAATCACATTTATAAACTTTCTGGAAGATGTGCTTCTAATGTATGATTTCAATGATTTTTACATCAAACAAAGATTATGATCATGTGTTTTTAATATAGAAATTTCATTTCCCCCCTGAGTATTGAGAAGCCTGATACTCTTAAACAGTCAGGTCCTATATTGTATTTGTTATGTAAGATAGTTTTAAACCAAAAGATAGTCAGTGATCCTAATCTGGCATGCTTCAAAAAATTACACTGTCAAGGACTTCTTTCAGCAACATTTTGAGTTAAAGGAGAACTCCTGCATGCTTCAAGCGAATTTTTTAAATAGTAAAACCATTTACCTTGCAAAATTACAGGTTGTAGAGACCAAATGTGGAAGTCCACTCGCTACCTTCAATGACAAGGTAGTTTTGAGTCAAAGTTCAGAATGTTTTTAATCTTAGTGGGTAATAATTCTCAGAGTATTTCCCTTCAAAACTTGATTGCGCTTTTGCAAATGTGTAATCCTTTTACTGGTTAGAATTATGCTAAGCATATTGAATACTTCCCATGCAAAGAGGCCTTAAAATTTATCCTCTGTGCAGACTTTCTCTGTAGCTGTGCCAGGATTTTTAAAAAGTTTATCACATACTTTGATGATGATAGTTCTATCCTTCCTGAAGACAGTATTATTGCATTTGCCATTATTTTGTGAAAAATAATGTTAAAATTTTTAGATTATGAGATCCCTGCATTTTGTCATATTTAGGCCCAGATTTCCAGACAAGGAATGCAGACTTTATTTCCTCTCAGGTTTTTGTTTTTGTTTTGCTTAGTGGAAATTTGAATAACAACATCAACATATCAAACTGGTGCATAATATAGACTTAATTGGAAAGTATTCAGGTTACCTTGATGAAAAGAAACACTTGTAGTATTTTAAGTGCATTTCAGAGGTTATAAGTAACTCTCTGGGATTACTATTATCTTCCTTTTAGTACCACCTATTCACCAGAAAACTAACTCTCTTTCTCTGTTTCTCTCTCTTTCCCTTTCTCTCTCCCTTTCACTCTTTCTCTCCTTTTTTCTTTCTCCCTCCCTTCCTTCCTTCCTTCCTTCCTTCCTTCCTTCCTTCCTTCCTTCCTTCCTTCCTTCCTTCCTTCCCTCCCTCCCTCCCTCCCTTTCACTTGCTCTCTCACTCTCTTGTTCTTTCTTTCATCTCTCTCTCTCTCTCTTTTTTCTTTCTTGACTGGTCAAACAGTAGCTTTTCTGATGTCATCTATTAGCCTGCCGATATCTAAAATATTACTGTTTTCAGAGTTTTTTTTTTTAAATTAAATTTATGTAACGTTAGAAAGGGCTTACTATTTTTTCAGAGAAAATGTTTTTTTTTTTTTTCTTTACACTGAGGATTTTTTTTTCTTTTTTCTTCTATTTTGAGACAGGGTTTCGTTCTGTCACCCAGGATGGAGTGCAGTGACATGATCATGGCTCACTGCAGCCTCCACCTCCCACGCTCAGGCAGTCCTCTCACTTCAGCCTCCTGAGTAGCTGGAACTACAGGCGTGAACCACCATGCCCAGCTAGTTTTTGTATTTGTAGAGGCGAGATTTTTCCATGTTGTGTAGGCTGGTCTCAAACACCTAAGCTTAAGTGACCTGTCTGCTATGGCCTCCCAAGGTGCTGGGATTACAGATGGGAGCCACCTCGGCCAGCCAAGGAGTTTTTCAAAATTTCCTTCTTAAATATAGATTCCTTTTGAAATTAGCATATAAAAGCTGACTTTTTTCAAAGATTGTTATATTACTCCCAGAGTCTCTACATTTTGTAGTCAGATTGTTTTTTTCTTTCTCAATAGAAATGTCATTACTGAGAGTTTGTACTCAGTTACAGAATCTCCTGTTAACTCTAAAGTCTCCCTCCTGCTTGATTGGCTTAAGTACTTCTCTTTCCATAAGCCTCCCCCTTCCTCCACAAAGTTGGAAGAATGTGGGCTTTGAAATCATTCTCAGGCTTGAGCACTTGCTACTTACATGACCTTGGGCCTATGACTGATCTCTAAAACCCTCAGTTTCCTTGTCTGTAAAACAGGCAAATAATTTCTACCCCAATGGTGGTTGTGAGAATTAAAAGGGACAATGTATGTATGGTATTTGACCCAGTTCCTGGCACATAGTAAGTGCTTAACAAATGTTAGCTGCCATTATTAAGCTTCTGGTTTACAGAGTTTTTTACATGAAACAGCTAGAATATTTACATGAAGGCCAAGGTTCCAGACAAATCTACCATTTTACCTTTGTTTGACACCTGATGAAGACATAGCGAATACTTCACATTGGTTTGTAGAGAGAACAACTGTTGAATTAATTAAAATTTTTGCTTGGTATTGATAGTACACAGCTGAAATGATTGCTGTTTACTGAGTGAGAAAGAAAATTAAATCCATTGTATTGAGGATATGATATGGATAATTAAACGAGTTAGTTGGTGCCTTAGTCTTAATCTTAGTGCCTGTTGAAAGCACCTAGTGTGTTCAGTGAATGGTATTCTGTTTGTAATTCAACCATCCATAGCAGTGTTGTTCATTTGGGACTCTGTTGGCATTTAGACCTATTTTTGTCAAGTGAGACTGTACCTCAAATTGCAGGATGCTCAGTATTCCTCTCTCTGCCTATTAAATGACAATAGCATTTCAGTCATTGAGAGACTTGTGACAACCAAAAGACACCCTTGTCTTGGTCATTGATTCCACCACCATATGAGAATGAAAGGGAGCAATTTTATTCTTCTTAAAATTTGACACTCCTTATGGAAACTACAGATAAGCAAAATGAGAAAGTATGTGTCTGATTACTCAGAGCCATTATTAATAAACTGATTTTCCCCTATGCACATATGTTAGTACTAAGTATTTTTTTAAGTTACCAAATTGGGTTCTACATACAGTTTTGTACCGTGCTTAAAAAAAAAAAAATAAACGTTCTTGCCAGATGCGGTGGCTCATGCCTGTAATCTAAGCACTTTGGGAGGACGAGGCAGGAGGATTGCTTGAGCTCAAGAGTTCAAGACCAGCTGAGTAATATAGCAAGACCCCGTCTCTACAAAAAATAAAAATATTAGCCAGGTATGGTGGCTCGTACGTGTGGTCTCAGATACTTGGAAGGCTGAGGTAGGAAGATTGCTTGAGACTGGAGGTTGCAGTGAGCTGAGATCACACCACTGCACTCCAGCCTAGGCGACAGAGCAAGACTGTCTCGAAACAGAACAAAACATATATTTTATTACAAAAAACTTTCCATATCATTAAATACTCTTTTAAAAACCTATTTTAAATATTGCATAGTATGCCATTATATGCCCAGACCATCATTTCTTTAATAAAATCTCTATTGTTGAACATTTAATTGATTTCCTTTTTTGTCCTTTTTTCTTGTATTATAATATAAATAGTGTTGCCTTAAATATTCTAGACATCTGTCTTTGCTACCCCTTTCATGATTATTAGAAAAATTCTTAAAGTTGGAATTCCTACAAATTCTTAAAGGTGACCAAACTCTTTATAGTAGAAGTCTTTAGAGGGATAAAATAAGTGTTTTGTTTTGTTTTTTAAATTTAGCTCTACTGTGTTTTCAGCTTTCTGTATGAAAGCTTTAATTAGTGGGTTAAAGGACTTTTATTTTAGAATGAAGAACTCATAATTTTTTTGTTTTGTTTTGTTTAAGATAGAGTCTCCCTCTACTGTATCACCCAGACTGAAGTACAGTGGTGCGATGACAGCTCACTGCAGCCTCAACCTCACGGGCTCAGGTGGTCCTCTTACCTTGGCCTCCTGCGTACCTGGGACCGTGAATGCACACCACCATGCCCAGCTTGTAGAAATGAGGTCTTGTAGTTTGAGACCTCCTGGGCTCAAGTGATCTTCCCCCTTGGCCTCCCAAAGTGCTGGGATTTACAGGCGTGAGCTCACCGTGCCTGGCCTAATTTTTTCAATACTAGATTTTTCTGAAGAGTGTATAGAAGTTTATCAGTTGTAGGTCTACTTTTGTTTGATTTTTTACTATCAGAAATTGTTTCCCAACATTAATAATTGAATTGACATACTCTTATTAGATATTTAATGTGAGAATCAATCTCTCTCTCTCTTCTCTCTCTCTCTCCCCCTCTCCCTCCCTCCCTCTCCTTCCCCCTCCCCCCCCCCCCTCCCCCTCCCCTCCCTCCCCCTCCCCCTTTCCCTCTCCCTCTCCCACTCCCACTCTCCCCTTCTCCCCACTTTTCCTTTCCCTTTTTCATTTTGAGACAATATCTTGCTCTGTTGCCCAGGTTGGAGTGCAGTGGCATGATCACAGCTTGCTGCAGCCTCATCCTCCTGGGCTCAAACGATCCTTCCATCTTGGCCTCCCGAGTAGCTGGGTCTACAGGTCTGCACCACCTCACCTGGCTAATCTTTTTATTTTTTGTAGACACAAGGTCTCACTATGTTGCCGAGGCTTATTGCAAATTCCTAGGCTCAAGAGATCCTCCCGTCTCAGCCTCCTAAAGTACTAAGATTACAGACATGAGCCATCACACCCTGCCCTGTTTTGAAATTTACTGCATCTAGGTTTCAGTCAGTGGTCATAAAGGGTGTTATTCTGATAAGCTTTCACAGTGGCATTATGTAATCTGGGTGACTTATTTAGCAGTTACTCCAGTGAGCTGGAAATTATTTTCATCAAAGATATTTTGATAAATACATGTTTGTATTTATGTATTATGTATGGCGTGTTCCATCTAGAATGAACACACACGCGCGTGCGCACACACACGCGCGCACAAAATAAACACATGTTTTCCAGAAATACTTTTATCTGTTGCCCTGTCAACTTAGTCTGAGGGATTTGGCAATGAGAGCCTATTGATTCTATCTCATCACTACAGTAACTAAGAAAAGTCCAATTTTAGAAGCACCAGCTTCTGTCCCTATAAATAAAAGTATATTTTAAGGCTAATAACTGTCATTACAGTGAATGAATTAATAATATCTTGATGATAGTATTTACTACCTGTTTATCTGACAAACAATGCATATTTGCTTTCACATAATTGCAGTTTATTGTAAAGACTCACTTTCATTGATGCATAAAAAAATTCTGTTGGAGAAAGTAAAGTCTCATTTTAGGTTGTCTTTTAGTAGTGCTTGAAATTTTTATTGTCATTTGATAAACATACTCATGAGTATATGTTTTTCCATGGAGCCTATTTATTGTGCTAAGGAAGCACAAGGCTGGAAGCCAGTGTAAATCTCCTTTGATTTCCTCCACTCAGGGATGAATCACATATCAATTTACCTGGAATTTATTAATAAAAATGTAGAAATTATTGTTAATTATTGTTCCTTGTATTTTTCTGGTACCCTCATTATGATGACCAGTTTCTTCTCTCTCTCTGTCTCCTTCTCTCTATATATACACAGATGCATTTTTGTATATCAAACTATTTCATACTATGAAATACTAGTACTTTCATACTATATATATATAGTTTTCTTTTTCATTAGATTTATTTGTGTATTAACTTTGTTTTCGCCTTAATTAATTGTTTTACATGTCAAGACACAAGATAAATTTTGTTATTTTTATTTTGTCTAGAGATGGGATCTCGTTCGGTCACCCAGGCTGGAGTGCAGTGATGCATTCGTAGCTCACTGCAACCTCAATCTCCTGGGTTCAAGTGATCCTCCCACCTCAGCCTTTTGAGTAGTTGGGATTACAGGCGTGTGCCACCAAGCCCAGCAATTTCCATTTTTATACCTTACATTATTTCTGGTTATATACTTCTGTTGAGAATCGAAGGGTAAATTAATTTATAAACTGATTTTTATCAGTTACTGAGAATAGTTTGATTTCACTGATAATAAATTTTATTACATAAAATGTGATGCTTTGCCTTGAATTTTTATACAAGTAATGCTTTTTAAAATAAAAATTACCTCCCCAAACATGAAAATATATAGAATAAAAAATAACATCAGTCCCTTTATAATAATTTAATTTTTAATTGTTTGCCCTTGTATTGTTCTGCCACTATAATATATCCCTGGAAAAAAATTTTTTTAGGGAACAAGAGATGGTAGAAATTAAGGTTTTCCTACCTTAAAGAAAAGCCTCACTCCGAAACCAAGAATGGTTTAGCCTTAGTTTTGATGAGCTTTTCAGTTGTGTTCTTGATATAATTATTTGGTGAATAGATTCCTTCTCTTACTCCAAAATAGACTTTATGTATTGGATACCAAATAAGTAGTAGGTTTAAGTAAAAAAAAAAAGAAAGAAAGAAAGAAAAGAGACAATGTTTTTGGCACACCAGAATAAGTCTAATATATTGATCCCTATTCTGCTGCCTGTAATTTAGGGTAAGAGATTGAAAGAATTGGCCCAAGGCAATATATAGTCTCTGATCCAAGAATTATTCTTAAAACTTATTTTTTTCTTCCCCAGAGGAGAAGCCAAAACCAGATCCAGTGTTAAAGTCTCCTTCCCCAGTCCTTAGGCTAGTCCTCAGTGGAGAGAAGAAAGAACAAGAAGGCCAGACATCTGAAACTACTGCAATAGTATCCATAGCAGAGCTTCCTCTGCCTCCATCACCTACCACTGTTTCTTCTATTGCTCGAAGTACAATTGCTTCCCCCACCTCTTCTGCTCTCAGTAGCCAACTACTATTCACCACTGCTATAGATGACAGATGTGAACTCTCATCCTCAAGAGAAGACACAGTTCCTGTACCCAGCCTCACATCTTGCACAGAAACATCAGACCCTTTACCAACAAATGAAAATGATGGTGATATATGCAAGAAACCATGTAGTGTAGCACCTAATGATATTCCACTGATTTCTAGTACTACCCTAATTAATGAAATAAATGGAGTTAGTGAAAAATTACCAGCCACGGAGAGCACTGTGGAAATAGTAAAACAGGAAGTATTGCCATTGACTCTTGAATTGGAGATTCTCGAAAATCCCCCAGAAGAAATGAAACTGGAGTGTATCCCAACTCCCATCACCCCTTCCACAGTTCCTTCCTTTCCTCCAACTCCTCCAACTCCTCCAACTTCTCCTCCTCCCACTCCAGTCATTGTTCCTGCTGCCGCCACTACTGTTAGTTCTCCGAGTGCTGCCATCACAGTCCAGAGAGTCCTAGAGGAGGACGAGAGTATAAGAACTTGCCTTAGTGAAGATGCAAAAGAGATTCAAAACAAAATAGAGGTAGAAGCAGATGGGCAAACAGAAGAGATTTTGGATTCTCAAAACTTAAATTCAAGAAGGAGCCCTGTCCCAGGTAAGCCATTCTGCCATTAATCTCATGCTTGCTGAACATGAAGAAGAGGCAGTGTTTGAGTTATTTTTTAATTGGCTACTTTCCTTGACTTCCAGAAACATCGAATGAATGCTGAAATTCCTAGTCTGGTTTCTTCAGTGGTGTGTTTGTGTTTTAGTACAACCTGCAAAAGAGTTACTCCATTGTCTAAAAATGCAAATGAGAATTTCCAAATATACAAAATGCCTCCAAGGTATATGTCATGAAACATGTTGGGTTTTATTGTTGTTGTTGTTGCTGTTGCCTCATTCATATGAATCAGTTTCTCAATGCTTAACTTTGCTGCTTTGGGGCTAGAAAACAATCAAAACCAGGATGGTCTATAGTCCCTAAAACTATCTTCCCAGAATTTTAAAACCCAGTCAATCCTAAACTTAAAGGAACTCCTCTATGCATGACCTCTTTTTAAATCTTGGATGTAGGACGATAGCAATCAGAACATCAAAGGTTTATAACTATTTTTGAAAATATAATGCTCTTGTTGATTCACTTGCAGGTAAGCTTAATGTTCTCTCACTTTGCCTTTTGAAACCGTTTTATTTTTTGTGTACAGTTTTACCTGGTCAGTAATATCCTTGGAGTATTATAGTCTTCCCAGTTCAAATTATTTGTTTTTAAAGTAGCATCACCTGGGACCTTAGGAGCTAACCATTGGGTTATTGTAAGTTTAATCAAAAGTTATCTGAGGCTTATCAGCTATTCTCAGTTAGCCCTTAGGAATATTGAAGTTTTGGCTTTGAACAATTCAGCACAGCCTATCTTCTTCAACATTGTCCTTTGCTATATAATTTCCTTTCTCTATGCCTGTCAGATTAAGTAATGCATATGTAAATTGGACTTTTTGATAAATGAGTGCTCCTCCAGCAGTTGATTCTTAACATGCAGTGGTAGGTTTTGGTCACCAACGTCCTCAGTATTTTGTCTATTTTGAGGTGTGTAATAAGGAAATTTGACAAACCCAAAAACTGATCCCTACTTTTTAGATGTGGCTTTTCTACCCAGCTTTGTTCTTGAGACAATTTCCTCATCAGTGTCTGTAAGAGGTGTCTAGCCTCTTGGAACTGTAGAACATCTTGTAGAACACCATGAGCCAGAGCAGAAAAGAAAACAATGCAAGGCAATTGGAACAGTGAGAAATTTGTCATAAGTCTTTGTAAATCACCTGTTTCTTCAACTGTCTGTCTTCCATTGACATCAGTATTCATAGTGCCATCACAAACAGTGGACCTTCTTCCTTGGTGGAGAGATGACCTTAGACCTTGTTTTGTCAGTTAGAAGAACAACCTTGGGGCCGGGCGTAGCGGATCACGCCTGTAATCCCTGCACTTTGGGAGGCCAAGGTGGGTGGTTTACCTGAGCTCAGGAGTTCGAGACCAGTCTGGGCAACACGGTGAAACCCCGTCTCCACTGAAATACAAAAAAAAAGCCAGGCGTGGCGGTGTGGGCCTGTATTCCCAGCTACTTGAGAGGCTGAGGCAGGAGAATTGCTTGAATCTGGGAGGCAGAGGTTGCAGTGAGCCAAGATCGTGCCACCACACTCCAGCCTGGGCAACAGATGGAGACTCCATCTCAAAAAAAAAAAAAGAAAACAACCTTGGTTTTGGTGTGGCTGTAGGTCAATGCCCTCCAAAGAACACCTGTTTGTTGGAGAACAGCAATTTGTTTGACACTTCATTGTTCATTTTCATTTGCAGTGATATGATAGTTACAAAAATGAGAGAAACTAATGAACAAAAAAGTTTTTAAAATGTAAAAACAAAAACAAAACAATCATAGGAAATATAAGTTGAAGATACAAACCGTACCTCAGAATTGAAGTAAGTGTAAAGTGAAAAGACCATGCATCAAAATCGTACTTCACTCATTTCTGACATTTATGCTTTTTTAAAAATCAGTTTGCCACTTAGATGGCCTGATATTGCAAGACAGTGCCCAGGGATGGATGGGCAAACAGACTTTTGGTTTAAATAATGTTCATACCATGGTACATTTGTTTGAAATGCAGATCCTCTCAATATTAGTATTGTGATCACCAGCACCTTAATCAAAGAGTATAGATTCTTCAGTGGTAATCCAGAGAGCACTTAGAAAAGAAAGAACTGTTGTTTTCATGACTTGGAGTGACATAGAGGTTTGTGATGTTGGGAGGTAAAGTTTCTTGGCATTTTTCTAGTCTCATGATTTTTTAACCTATGTGTTTAAGGGAACTACAAGTTTTATAATTTCCTTTTACATCTTAATTGTCTTAATAGTCTTCGAAATCCAACAGTAAATGAGCTTCAAGAACCCCTGCAACTCTAGCTTTTTTTTTTTTTTTAAACCTTTTTTTTTTTTTTTTTTAAGATGGAGTCTCGCTCTGTCACCCAGGCTGGAGTGCAGTGGCGCCATCTCAGCTCACTGCAGCCTCCAGCTTCCAGGTTCAAGCAGTTGTGCCTCAGCTTCCTGAGTAGCTGGGATTACAGGCGTGCACCACCATGCCTGGCTAATTTTTGTATTTTTAGTAGAGATGGGGGTTTCACCATGTTGGTCAGGCTGGTCTTGAACTACTGACCTTGTGATCAGCCCGCCTCAGCCTCCCAAAGTGCTGGGACTACAGGCATGAACCACCGCGCCCGGCCGGCAGTTTTTAAATTATAAAGCCTCAGAAGCATTTCTGACCCATTCATTTCTGTCTCAATATTTTTTAATGGTTTTGTCACAGAAGTTAACAATGAAAATTAAAATTACCTCCAGTCTTTAAGTATATCCACCTGACGTGGTCATATGCTTAATGACTGCAATTTATTTGTACTTATTCACTTATTACACCTTGTTTACTTTGAGAAGTTAATAAATCATGACAGCCGTTTACTTTGAGAAGTTAATAAATCATAACACCACAACAGTCTGGTTTGCATGAGAGTCTTTTGGTGGTGACTTTTGAGAATAGTTTTTACTTGTCTCTGCTTGAGGATGAAACACCTCAAAGCTGACTTCGGAAACCTGATACATAAATAACATTTATATCAGTTGGTATAGAGATAGTTGGTTAAAGCAGGAAAGTCATAACATAAGGGATATGGTATCTTTTAGTTCTGCTGCAAAACATTTTCTTGTAACTATTCTAGATCATATTTCAGAATGAATAAAAATGCATCAGTTGAAGCCAGGCGTGGTGGCTCACGCTTGTAATCCCAGCACTTTGGGAGGCCAAGGAGGGTGGATCACCTGAGGTCAGGAGTTCGGGACCAGCCTGGCCAAAATGGTGAAACCCCATCTCTACTGAAAATACAAAAATTACCCCGGTGTGCTGGTGTGCTTATAACCAGCTACTCTGGCGGCTGAGGTGGGACAATTGCTTGAACTTGGGAGACGGAAGCTGCAGTGATCTGAGATTGCACCACTTCACTTCAGCCTAGGCAACTGAGCAAGACCCCGTTTAAAAAAAAAAAAAAAAGCATCAGTTGTTTTCGGACTGAAGAACAAGCTCTGTAAAATTAGAATTTGGTGTGTATATATCTTCAGTGTACTCTAAAAAGCCTCAGCTATTGGCCACACTTTTAATATCTCCGTCACTTCAATAATTAAATGCATAAAACTAGATACTACTTGGATGATTTATTAAAGTCTTGGGAATTTTTATTGTTTATTCTGTATATCTGGTGGGGGGAAAAAGGAGTGTTTTGAACTTGTGGGAAAGCATTCCCCATTAATCATCTAGGAGTTCGTTTTCTGCAATTTTAGCAATGTATATGAGGTATAGTATGTAACATTAACTTTCCCACTTTTTAAAAGAATCATGACTTTTTTATTTTATTATTTTTATCTGTATCAGATATAAAACCATTATTTAAATTTTCTTAGGCAGAGGGAGATTTCTAATTTTTCTGTTTATTTTGGTTTTTTTTTTTTTTTTTGGCTCTTGCTCATAGTACATTTTTAATGTATATTTTGTAAGTTTGTTTTATGAACTTACCCAGATAAATTTTCCTGGATGTAGATTGATGGCAACTTATTCTAAAACAGATTTGTGTTTACTTTATCTGCTACATGTCTTGGGGAAAGCATTTGCTGGAACTAAATCTAGGTTTAATGTTTGTTGGAACTAAATCTGGGTTTAATGTCCTAGAGGTACAATTCTATCCTAGTCTAAGGACAGCCATACCCTATGGCATGGATACTAATTTTCAGGGTAACAGCAATCTTCTCTCCATCCAGTTGAAACAACATGCTTTCTCATCATCACTGTGTTGGTTCAGTGGTTTATTCCCTCTCTCTTTTTTAAGCTATATTTTCACTGAGCATGTCACCCATTTAGGAGTCTCAGAGCTTTATGTGAGTATCTCAGTTCCAAGTTCCCACTTTGCAGGGATCCAAGATCTCTCTTTTCTTATAGATGTTAAAGATACAAATTCCTTGGTTATAGAGACTGGCACACCTTCCTGTACCCCTAGGAATGTAAGGATGACATCATCCACTGACCTGTAGTTTCCCTTATATTCTCGTAAGCGCAGCTAAGGATGTAGGAGGGTTTCCAGATTCTATAGGACATAAGATGGTAAGTTTATTTCTCAAATGGAGATACAACTGTATGTTTTGGTAATGTTAACAAAATACTGATCTGTGTAGCCAATCAAGTTGCCGCTTTCTCTTTTAGTTTAGACTTACTGAACTGTAAAGGGAACATACTTCAGTGCAATGAAAATATTTTAATAACAACACTTGCTTTATTCTCAACTGTGAGAGTATTCAGAATACTTTCAAAGAAATAAACATAGCAAACATAAAACCAGAGATATAAAAGTCTTATCAGTTTTTCTAGATTAAACTAAAAATGACTAATCTTTTTTTTTTTTTTTTTTTTTTTGAGACGGAGTCTTGCTCTGTTGCCCAGGCTGGACTGCAGTGGCTGTATCTCAGCTCACTGCAAGCTCCGCCTCCCGGGTTTACGCCATTCTCCTGCCTCAGCCTCCCAAGTAGCTGGGACTACAGGCACCCGCCACCTCGCCCGGCTAGATTTTTGTATTTTTTAGTAGAGACGGGGTTTCACCGTGTTAGCCAGGATGGTCTCGATCTCCTGACCTTGTGATCCGCCAGTCTCGGCCTCCCAAAGTGCTGGGATTACAGGCTTGAGCCACCGCACCCGGCCGACTAATCTTTTAAATAATAAAATTTATTCTAATCTTTGCTCTGCTTACATATTCTAAAACATATTTGAAATATCTCTGGAAGATTTAGTTGCTGGGGCCAAAAGTAGATCGCCAATGGTTTGAGTGTCCCATTAGCCTAAACACTATACTACTGTGCATCCTTATAATTTAGCTTCTACAGAAACGTGTTCTGGAAACATGGGAACAGGACTCTTTACACATTTCTGGTTCTTTGTCATCTACCAAAACCAGCAGAGTGATCCTTAAAGCAAGGACCCTTGGCTTCGGTTTTCAGAGGCTTGAGTCTGAGTGATCCTTAGGGATAAATAAAAGTTTTCTCCACCTTGTTGGTAAACTATTTCCAACAAAGCTGCCTAAAAGGTATGTTTCTGCCATCCCATTCCTATTTTCTTGTTGCCCTCCCCAGTAAACTCTTAGGCATTCCTTGGAAAATACTGATGCTGGTTAAATTCTTTTATATACTGCAGAATGAGCCCAGACACCTGTTAGTCGAGCCTCCTAGCAAGTCCCTTACGTAGTTCCTCCTTGCCTTTTTATGTGGGATAGATCTCCCCGTTTTTTACAGTAGTTCATGTCTTTCAACATGAGCCCTAAAGTCTCAGTAGTTGGATATTAACTTAGTTCTACATCTTCCTGAGTAGATATACTTTGTTCAAAATGTAACTCCCTTTCCCCTACACTTAGTAACTAATCCTCCTCCACCACAAAGGACTATTGTACTGACCTGCTTCCAGAGAGGGTAATTCAGCCAGCCTAGAGGTGTGCTCACTCAGTCTAAAGAAAACCTCTTCAGGAAAACCTAGTTTTACTGTAAGTTTTCCCTTTCTCTAATATCCATCATTACCTTGCACACAGTTGCCTCATTGCCTTTGAAAGGATAACTTTCCATGTTCCTAACACAAGGAAATGATAAACACTTGAGGTGATGGATACCCCAATAACCCTGATTTGGTCATTACACATTATGTGCTTTTATCAAAATATCACATGTACCCTACAAATATGTATGACTATTATGTATCCTTAAAAATTTAGAATTAAAAAGTAAAAGCACAAGTATGCCAAAATAAGGAAGATAAGTTTAGTAAGACTTTATTAAGAAAAAAAGATAATTTTCCCTACTCGTGCATAAAAATGCCCAAAATACATTTCCTTCAATATATTTTTGTCATTTTCTATTACTGTATTAAAATACTTGGTAATTTAGTCGCAATCATAATAAAAATTATTGTATATTTTTCTGTTTCCAAAGGCCTTCCCGGGCATTTCAAGCATTATTCTTGTGATTTGAACAGTTATTCCTGGGATATAGTTATTTCTGTTTTGCTGGTGACAAAAATAAGCCTCAGAATGGTAAATCAGCTTTCTCAGGCTCACAGGAGAATTACCACCCCTTCCTTTACGTCATGTTTCTATTAATCTTTCAGAGATGGTGTGTCAATACAAAGTTACCTTAGGATTTGACAGTTATACTTTATGCTTGTGACCTAGGTTCAAAGTGAAACGTGAAAGCCCACCTGTTTCAGCCACAGTAGTTACTGAAGGCCCACTATGTGTCAGTCATTGTTCCATGCACTTGAGATTTATGAATGAGTAATACAAAGATCCCTGCCCTAGTGATGTATTAGTTTTAAGTGCTTTAAAAATAATAAAACAGGGTGAGGAATGCCAAGGGGCAACAGATTGTAGTATTTAAGTAATATGATCACAGTCATAGGCCTCAGTAGGAGGTAAGATTTGAGCAAAGAGGAGGAGGATTATTTGAGCTACCCTCTACAAAATTTGTGATTTTCCTGTTTTTCCTTTTGAAAAACATACCTATGAAAACCCTTGAATGAGTACGATAACTTCTACTTTGTCTATTAAACTCCAGTAGGCAGAGCGCTACTGGAGAAGATCACACCACTGTTAAGTGCTGTGAGTGCAACTACAAATTCCCACTGTCCATCCCAACCATTATTTTTATGATTTTTCTGTTGAAAATCCTGTACTCTGCCCAGCGCTATTCACCTGCAGCACATGACCTCGTCTCCTTCTTCATTGAGAACATTGAGGACACTGGGTATGCCTTTTTTTTAACTTTCTGCCCCCTTACACACCTGGCTATATTGAAACCTTCATCAAGCTCTCTTAGCTGTCTCTTACAGTCTCGTATATATTCACTGCCTCTCTACCACCTTCTTGTTGTCTGTAAACATGCTGATGTATCTTTCTTGCCAGAGACACTCTCTGAGTCCCACATATCCATTTAGCTGCCACTTAAATGGTATCATTTTCTTCTGTCCCAAACTGTTTAAGAATAGTCTACCATTTCTTCTACTATTCTTTTCACTGTTCAACTAACATACAGTTTGATTTATGCTCCTAATATGCTAGTTGAATCTTCCTCAGCAGGGTCATCAGTAGACATAAGTTTATCTTCCTAGTCTTTTTGCCTCATTTTACCACTATTGGTCTCTCTCTCTCTCTCTCTTTCTCTCTCTTTTAAGTTAGGTTGAGTGTCATTTATATGCAGTAAAATTCACCCTTGTTAGCTAGCATTCATTTCTGTGAGTTTTGACTAGCACAGAAAGCCATGTAATCACAACAGTCAAAATATAAAACAGTTCCATCAGCTGGGTGTAGTGGCTCATGCCTGTAATCCCCACATTTTGGGAGGCCAAAGTAGGATTTCCAAATTTTTATCTCTGTCCCAACTCCTCCTCTAAACTTCAATCTTAAATTTCCAATTATCTGACAAATATCTCCACTTGGAAATCTCAAAGTATCTCAAATTCAGTGTATCCAATACTAAACCAGTCCCCTAGTCCTCTAAGCCTATTCTTTCATCTCAGGTTATAGCACTGGCTTTAATTAAACTAAAACCCTGAAGCCACTATTGACGAATCTCCCTTTTGAATCCCCTTTTCTCCCATCCAGTCATTTCACAAGGTACCCTGTTTTGGTTTTGGTTTTGTTTTGCTTTTTCCCAAGATGGAGTCTCGTTCTGTTGCTCAGGCTGGAGTGCAGTGGTGCGATCTCAGCTCACCGCAACCTTCCACCTCCCAGGTTCAAAGGATTCTCCTCCCTCAGCCCTGAGTAGCTGGAATTACAGGTGCCCACCACCATGCCCGGCTAATTTTTGTATTTTTAGTACAGATGGGGTTTCACCATGTTGTTCAGGCTGATCTCAAACTCCTGACCTTGTGATTTGCCCGCCTCGGCCTCCCAAAGTGCTGGGATTACAGGTGTGAGCCACCACTCCCAGCTGATGGACCTGTTTTATAATCCGGCTCTGTTTTATACACCGGAACTGTTTTATACACCGGCTCCCAGCTGGTGCCCTGGTTTTATCTAATGTATTTGTGGCATTTGTTCCCTCTTCTCTCTTTCCTTCTTCCCCAACCTTATCCCTGCTTATCCCTTATGTGTGGATGCTTGTAATTTCCTTGGCCCCAGTTTTGCCCCCACTTGAAATTGTTCTCCACCAAGTGGCCAAAATCATCTTTTCAAAATACAGGTCTAGCTTTGTCACTCCTCTTTCACGTCTTTTTAAGCCCTTCAGGATGCTGTGAAAGATTGGGGGAAATATCCTGCGAGATAAACTCTAAGCTTCTCAAGTTTTACCACAAGGTCTTCTGGTATCCATGTCCTCTCATTCCTCTGCATTGTCAGCTACAGTAATCCACCAGTGTTCTAGAAGCCTGGAGATTATTTCAAAGGTGCCATATAGTAGGAGTCTTCTGAGTATACAGGCATACCTCATTTTATTACACTTCTCTTTATTGTGCTTTCACTGATACTGTTTTTTTACAAATTGAAGGTTTGTGGCAACTCTGTTGAGCAAACCTGTTAATGCCGTTTTCCAACAGCATGTGCTGACTTCCTGTCTCTGTCACATTTTGGTAATTCTCACAGTATTTCAGACCTTTCATTATTATATGTGTTATAGTGATCTGTGATCACTGATCTTTGATGTTAGTATTATAATTGTTTTAGGGCACCAATAACCATGTAAGATGGCAGACTTGATCGAGAAGTATATATGTTCTGACTGCTCCACCAATCGGCAGTTTTTCCATCTCTCTCCCTCTCCTTGGGCCTTCTTCTTTCCTGAGATACAACAATATTGAAATTAGGGTATTAATAACCCTGCAGTGACTTCTAAGTGTTCAAGTGAAAGGAAGAGTCATACGTCTCCCACTTGAAATTAAAAGCTAGAAATGATTAAGCTTAGTGAGGAACATATATGAATAGCTGAGATAGACTGAAAGCTAGGCCCCTTGAGACAGTCAAGTTGTGAATGCAAAGGAAAAGTTCTTGAAGGAAGTTTAAAGTGCTACTCCAGTGATCACACAAATGATACAAAAGCAAAACAGCCTTTTTGCTGACATGGAGAAAGTTTCAGTGGTCTGGATAGATAAAACCAGCCACAACATTCCCTTAAGTCAAAGCCTCATCCAAAACAGTGCACTAAGTCTCTTCAGTTCTCCGAAGACTGGGTGAGGTGAGGAAGCTGCAGAAGAAAAGTTTGAAGCTAGCAGAGCTTAGCTCATGAGATTGAGAAAAGATGTCATTATAACGTAAAAGTGCAAGGTGGAAGCAGCAAGTGGTGATTAGAGGAGCCACGGGAAGTTTTCCAGATGTTCTGGCTAAGATAATTGATGATATTGGCCACACTAAATTACACATTCTCAATATTTGTTGAAAATCAATGGATACTGATATTGTAGATGAAACCGCCTTATGTTAGAAGAAGATACCATTTACCTACTTTCTTTTTTAAGACGGAGTCTCTCTCTATTGCCAGGCTGGAGTGCAGTGGCGCCATCTTGGCTCACTGCAACCTCCACCTCCCGGGTTCAAGCGATTCTCCTGCCTCAGCCTCCTGAGTAGCTGGGACTACAGGTGTGCACTACCACACCCAGCTAATTTTTGTATTTTTAGTAGAGACAGGGTTTCACCTTGTTGGCCAGAATGCTCTCAATCTCTTGACCTCATGATCTGCCCACCTTGGCCTCCCAAAGTGCTGGGATTACAGGCGTCAGCCACTATGCCCGGCCCCATCCAGCACTTTTACGGTGAAAGAGAAGAGGAGAAGTCAACAGCTGGCATTAAAGCTACAAAAGACAGGCTGACTTGTTAAAGAGGAGAAGAGGAGAAGTCAACAGCTGGCGTTAAAGCTGCAAAAGACAGGCTGACTTGTTAGGGGCTTATGCAGCCAGTGACTTCAATTTTAAGCCAGTGCTCATTTACCATAAGGGAAGTCCTAAGGCCCTTAAGAATTCTGCTAAATCTATTCTTCCTGTGCTCTATAAATGGAGCCACAACGCCTAGATGATGACACATCTGTTTGCAGCGTGGCTTACTGACTCTTACAAGCCTGCTGAATATTTCTGCACATTGGCAACACACCTAGTAACCTGAGATCAAGGAGTAATTTTGACTTTCAAGCCTTATTATTTAATAAGTACATTTTATATGGCTGTAGCTGCCATAGATAGTGATTCCTGTGATGGATCTGGGCAAACTAAATTAAAAACCTCCTGGAAATCTGATTTGTTTGTGGCATGTGTTCCCTCCTCTTCATTTCTCCTTCTGCCTTAGTTAGCCCTCACTTGTGTGTGGATGCTTGTCATTTCCCTACCTCCGATTTTGCCCCTACTTCAAATTTGTTCTCCACCAAATAGCCAAAATAATTTCAGCATTCTAGATGCCATTAAAAACATCTGTGGGTGCAGTGCAGCATGCCTATAGTCCCAGCTACTCAAGAGGCTAAGGTGGGATGATCGTTTGAGCTAAGAACTTCAAAGTTAGTCTGCACAAAAAAGGAGATACCTCAGCAAAATTCCTGTCTCTTAAAAAAAAAATTGTGATTCATGGGATGAGGAGGTTAATATATCAACATTAATAAGCATTTGGAAGAAGTTGATTGTAACCTTCATGGATAATTTTGAGGAGCTCAAAACTTCAGTAGAAGAAGTGATGGAAGTAGCAAGATAACTAGAATTAGGAGTGGAGCCTGGCTAGGCATGGTGCCATGCATCTGTAATCTCAGCATTTGGGAGGCTGAGGCAGGACGATTGCTTGAGGCCAGGAGCTTGAGACTAGCCTGGGCAACATAGTGAGACCCCAACTCTAAGAAAACAAAAACATAGAACTAAAGCCTGAAAATGTGACTCAGTTACTGCAATCCCATAATAAAACTTGAATGGATAAGGAGTTGCTTCTTAATGGGTAAGCAAAGAAAATGGTTTCTTGAGTTGGAATCTGTTCTTGGTGAGGATACTGTGAACATTGTAGGCATGACAACAAAAGATTTAGAATATTACATAAACTTAGTTGATTAAACAGTGGAAGGATATGAGAGGAAGGGGTAAAATGCTATCAAATAGTATCACATGATACAGAGGAATCATTCATGAAAGGAGCAGTCAAGTGTTGCAGCAAACTTCATTGTTGTCTTATTGTAAGAAATTGCCACAGCTGCTCTCATGCCTCAGCAACCACTATCCTGATGAGGCAGCAGCCATCATCATCAAGGTAAGACCCTCCACCAACAAAAAGATTACGTCTTGCTGAGGGCTGAGATGAGCATTAGTATTTTTTAGCAATAAAGTATTATTTAATTCAGGTATATGCATTATTTTTAGACATAATGCTATTGCACATTTAATAAACTACAGTTTAGTAGAAACGTAGCTTTTATACACACTGGGAAACCAAAAATGTGTGACTTGCTTTATTGCAATGTTAACTTCATTGCTATGGTCTGGAAACAAACCCATAGTATCTTCGAAGTATGCCTATACCTATGTAGGCATAGGATCTGAATGTAATTTTTCATGTATTAAACACTGGCAGTAAAATTTAGTAGTAAGATCAAAGCAACAGAATCAAACACTCCTGAGTCTTACCCTTTTTCCTTGTCTGTCTCTGTGACCTTGCATGAGTTTCCTAACCTCTTTGAGTCTGTTTCTCATCTAGAAAATGAAGATAATAATAGTATTTACCTTATAGAATTGTAGTAAAGATAAAATGTGATGTATGTAAAGTACTTAGCACAACATCTGACACATATTAAGCACTCTGAATATTAAATAATATTGATACTTCTATTTTCAGCTTGTATTAAGAGCCCAAATGTTCCCTTTGAACTCTACTAATACACAGAAGAGTTGGATATCATGATCTTTGCCCTGAGGAATTTATCTTCCAAAGAAAGGAAGCTCAAGAAGTTGAATACCTTCTGAAACGTTTTTAATAAAATCTGGGACATGAGATGGTGGAAAATCCCTTAGGATAGGCCGTTTGCATGTATAATGTTGATTAAAAGTTTTTGTATCCATTATGTCATTTATCTTCACAGTAGTCACATCTCAAGGTGACCTCTGCTGTGATTGGTAAAGGAGAAGGCCTGCTTAGAACAGTGAAGGAAAATCTGCAATTGAGTTGAGGATGGTAATACCATCATTAACTTCCTGCTTTGGCAGGAGTGGAAAATTAGGAAGAAAGACAGAGAAAATTCAGAAGAATGGGGGAAAAAATGAATAGGGCAGTCATAAAGTGGTAACAACCCAAATCAGTTTATCAACTGATGTATGAATAAACAAAATGTGATATATACATACTATGGAATATTGGACCATGATAAGGAATGAAATTCACATGGTATATGATGGATGAACCTTAAAAACATTATGCTAAGTGAAAAAAGTCACAAAAGACCACATTTTATATGATTCCATTTGTATGAATTGTCTGAAATAGGCAAATCCATAGAAGCAGAAAATAAATTAGTGCTCGCCAGGGGTTGGGGAGAGAAGAAGGTGGGGAGGCAGTACTAATGCATACCAAGCTTCTTTCTGGGGTGATGAAAATATTCTAAAGTTAGATAGCAGTAATGGTCACACAACTATGGACATACCACAAACCATTAAATTATATAGTTTTAAAAAGTTAATTTTATGATACGTAAATTACATGTCAACAAATACTGTATAAAGAAAAAGAGGGGCCTGGTGTGGTGGCTCACATCTGTAATTCCAGCACTTTGGGAGGCTGAGGTGGGCCGATCACGAGGTCAGGAGATGGAGATCATCCTGGCCAACATGGTGAAACCCATCTCTACTAAAAATACAAAAAATTAGCCAGGCGTGGTGGCGTACACCTGTAGTCCCAGCTACTCAGGAGGCTGAGGCAGGAGAATCTTTTGAACCTGGAAGGTGGAGGTTGCAGTGAGCCAGGATCACATCACTGCACTCCAGCCTGGACAACAGAGTGAGACTCTGTCTCACAAAAAAGAAAACTGAGTATGATATGGTGGTCCCACCAGAATCTATATAAGGATTTGCTTAGGGAAGTTATAGCTTAAAAATTGAGGAATTAAATTTCAACCAGAACACCACAACTGACGGTATCAGAGATACAGGAGTATTTGTGTATAGCCAAAAATTATTTCCTCTTTTGACACATGCTATTGTTGTATAAATTTATTTATTTACTTATATAGTATATAAATAAAAACTGTATTGTTTTTATTCTGTTTTATTACTTTACTGCTAGTTACATTTTACCTCAGTTTGAGAGGGTGTTCTCAGCTTGGTATTGAATGTTCCACCTGTAGAGTTCAAGACCAGCCTGGGCAACATACAGAGACCTCTCGTCCCTATAAAAAAAAGTAAAAAATTAGCCAAGCATGGTGGTGTGTGCCTGTAGTCCCAGCTACTCTGGAGAATGAGGTGGGAGGATTGCTTGAGCCTTTGAGATTGAGGCTGCACTGAGCCGTGTTCACACTACTGCACTCCAGCCTGGGCGACAGAGTAAGACCTTGTCAAAAAAAAAAAAAAAAAAAAAAAAACCTGTAGCAATCATTCTAGAGGCATTGCTTGATGTCACAAATATGAAATACCCAGTTGGGCCCGGAAAGCAGAGCGGTTCCCTGTGATCAGAACTTAAGGTAGTGATTCTGCTTTTTCTTTGTTTGTAACTTGGTCTCTTATGTTTTTGGCCCAATTCAGCCACCCTCTGTAAGTCTTCCTTCAACTCTTCTACCTGAGACCCTTCTGTATCTGTCTCTTCTTTCCACCTATCAAACCATTCATTTATTCACCCATCTGTTCAATCCCCATTTCTTTTCACTCCATTTCACAGACTGTCGTTATCTTACACCTCAGCTATTACAACTCTGCTTTCAGACTTCTCTGGAAAAGTGTTTAAAGTGCACATTTTCCGGAAAATTCTTTCAGAGAAAATATTGCTGCTGGATGCCAGGTATCTCTCTAAGACCTGTAGAAATAGTCGTTTCGAGGATACAAGATCCAGGCTCCCAGATGAGCCTTGAAACTCTATCGTTATTTCATCCTAGCTTTGCTTTAATATTATTTTTTAATCTTTTTGCCAATCTCCCAGACCTATTTGATGAGTGTTAATTCCTGCATTGTTTCCTTGATGCTGTCTTCAACCTAGACCACATTAAGGAAACTGCTCAATTCAGTTAGCTGGGTGTGGTGTCAGTTACCTGTAATCCCGGCTGCTAAGGAGGCTGAGGCAGGAGAATTGCTTGAACCCAGGAGGCGGAGGTTGCAGTGAGCCAAGATTGCGCCACTGTACTCCAGCCTGGGCAACAGAGTGAGACTCCACCTCGAGGAAAAAAAAAATGTTGGTTTTTTTTTTTCAATTTTTCAATATGACTCTATTCACAGGGTTTTCTATTCTGATAATTCCTTGAACCCTTAAACATATAATTATGTCAATTTAAAATACTCATAGTACTTTATGCATATTGATATGTATACATTTTACCTCTCCAACTTCTTTTACATCTCCAGAATTAGTAAAGCTTTTATTTTTCTAATCCCCTGAGAGCTTTTATTAAATGTTTATTTACTCATTTCAAGCAAATGTATAGATTTGTGTTGATGTTTTTGTTGGGTTTTTGTTTTGTCTTGTTTTTTAGAATATCTGATAGTAACAAATCAGGTATATTTAAAATCACCACCCTGGTAAGAAAAATTTGTAGGTTTTTTTTTTTTTCTTTTCTTTTCTTTTCTTTTCTTTTCTTTTCTTTTCTTTTCTTTGAGACAGGGTCTTGCTCTGTCACCCAGGCTAGAGTGCAGTGGCATAAACATGGCTCACTGCGGAGTTGACCTCCTGGTCTCAAGCAATCTTCCCACCTCAGCCACCTGAGTAGCTGGAACTACAGGTGCATGCCACCACACCAAGCTAACTTTTTGTAGAGACATAGTCTCGCCATATTGCCCAGCTGGTCTTGAACTCCTGGCCTCCAGCAGTCCTCCTGCCTTGGCCTTCCAAAGTGCTGGGGTTACAGGCATGAGCTACCATGCCTGGCCTGTTGATTTTAATAATAGTAGCTATCACTGATTAAATGCTTGCTATTTATCAGACACTGTGGTAAATTCTTTAACCCTCACGACAACTCTATTATCTTTACTTTACAGAAGAGGTGAATGAGGCATGGAGGAGATGATACTTGCTGAAGGTTATATAGTTAATAATTGGTGGAATCAGAATTCAAATTTCAACTCTACAATTTATACTCATAGCCACATTTTTGTAATATTGCCTCTCAAATTAAGCTACATATCCTGTAAACAAATCTTAGACTTCAGCATTCAAAAGTTAAAATCATTTAAAATAGTTCTTACTAAAGTGAGATATTTTTATATGAAAGATGAATATAATATTTACATAAAGCTACAGCTGGATGAACAGGTAGTTGATAACAAGGGATACAAAGTCAAATGCGCTCACCCTGAGTAATTAGTAAGGGATAGCAAAAAGCACAGAATGTATCCTTCCCAGTTCATTAGTTAATACCTCTCTCCAAATTTCTGCCAATTCCAGAATTCGTGCATGTAACCTAGCCATCACCTTAATACAAGTGCAGTGTTTAAGAAATAAAAGTAGGCTGGCTACCGTGGCTCACACGTATAATCCCAACACTTTGCAAGGCTGAGGTGAGAAGATCACTTGAGGCCCAGAGTTCGTGACCAGCCTGGGCAACAGAGAGACCCTTTCTCTACAAAAAGTTTAAAAATTAACCAGGCATGGTGGCGTATGCCTGTAGTTGGAGGTACTCAGGAATCTGGGACAGAAAGATTACTTGAGCCTAGGAGTTCGAGGTTGCAGTGAGCTATGATGGTGTCACCGCACTCCAACTTGGGCAGCATAGCAACACCCTGTTGCTAAAATGTATAGAAATAAAAGTAGAAGTCATTATTTATGTGATAGCGTTCAGTATTCAATGAGATGATCAATAACATCCAAAAACTATTAGGGCTTTTGTAACATAATACCATCGTTAATAGTTCTCTTTCATTCAACAGGTATTTATTGAGTCCCAGACTGTCATAATTTATTTTAGTTTTTTAACATAATTCAAATAAGATTTGAGTGACATTTGAAATATTTAAATCAGTATACCTGATCATGTAGGGAAAACCTCCTTTTGACATCATATTATACATTGATGTTCCATAAATTGTATCAATCATGAATAACCCCTAAAACACGGCTTTTCTGTGTATCTTACAAATGAGTTTTGCTCTAATTTTAAAGCCATACCAAGGTGTAAAACAGTACTTACAGTATAAATAAAGGAGAAACCTGTATGTACATTCACATGTATAATGCACACATATATGTGCTTGCATATACACCAATATTTTCTGAGGATAAGTAGGAAATACTTAATAATGATTTTCTCTGGGGAGAGAGACCTAGGAGCAAGATGGGAAAGAGAAGACTTTTTCAGTTTTTCCTCGTTTGTTGTGAAATTTTTTTGTTCATATGAATTACTTTTGTCATAATTGAAGCCAGAAGCAAGTTTAATTATAAATTTTGCAGTTATATGTGTCTTAGGTCTCATTCAAATAATAATTTTCGGTTGGGTAAGGTGGTTCACGCCTGTAATCCCAGCACTTTGGGAGGCCAAGGTGAGCGGATGGATCACCTGAGGTCAGGAGTCGAGACCAGCCTGGCCAACATGGTGAAACCCCATCTCTATTGAAAATATAGAAGTTAGCCAAGTGTGGTAGTGCATGTAGTCCCAGCTACGCCAGAGACTGAGGCAGGAGAATTGCTTGAACCAAGGAGGCTGAGGTAACAGTGAGCCGAGATTATGTCACTGCATGTACTCCAGCCTAGGTGACAAGAGTGAGACTCCATCTCAGAAACAAAAACAAAAACAATTCTCTCATGATGATTTATCTGATATATGTGAAACATAGATTGTCAAATTTCAAAAGGTACCTACCAGTCTGTTTTGAATGATTTCTAATATTCTTCAAGATTTGCAATGCCTCACTTCTTATTAATATCAATTATTATTCTTCAGTAATGTGAATGCAGAGAATGGAAATATTTCTTAAGAATTTATTTTCTGTGTTAATTTCTGATACCACTTGTATCATTATGTTTTCATTAGAGCACAGAAAAATTCCAGTTTTTTGGAGATAAGATTTAGTAGTGTTCAATTCAACAAACATATCAGCAGATAAAGTTGGAATAAATAGACGCTGGCAGTTCTTTCTTTAAATTTCTTTTTTTTTTTCTTTTTTGAGACAGAGTCTTGCTCTGTCGCCCAGGCTGGAGTGCAGTGGCGATCTCGGCTCACTGCAAGCTCCGCCTCCCGGGCTTACGCCATTCTCCTGCCTCAGCCTCCCGAGTAGCTGGGACCACAGGTGCCCGCCACCTCGCCCGGCTAGTTTTTTGTATTTTTTAGTAGAGACGGGGTTTCACCGTGTTCGCCAGGGTAGTCTCAATCTCCTGACCTCGTGATCCGCCCGTCTCGGCCTCCCAAAGTGCTGGGATTACAGGCTTGAGCCACCGCGCCCGGCCCTTTCTTTAAATTTCAATAACAGACTCTAGATCTTCTCTAAAATGTTACGTTAAAATGAGTTATAAATTAGAATACCCTTTTGACTGCCTATTCTCCATATTTTGGGACACATTAGAGAAGAATATTCAAACCGGGAACTGTCATGGAAAACCAAGAAATACGAATGACTTAACCATAAGTTTTTATGATGTGCCAAAAGAGATGTTATAAATCCATGCTTCACTATTTTTGGTACAAAATCCAGAATTAAATTGGTTAATAGATTGATTTCATTTGTTCTGGCAATGCTAATTTATACCTACCATGTGACAGGCCCTTTTCTGACCTCTAGCACCACAGAGATGAATGAGGCAAAGTCCCTTTCCACTGAGAACTTGATAATTTTATAGAGAGACAGATACGTAAATATTGGGATGGGTAAGGTAAAGAGAGAAGGGAGTAAGTGATGGTCCCTGTTAGAGTGTATTTTTTATTACTCATAATAGCTCCCACATATTAAGGTTAGAGCAAATTTCTCTGCGCTTTGCAGTCTGGTAACGTAGATTCACTGATGGTCAGATGGAAAGTATATATATTTTTTTCCATCTAGGTTTACATATTCGAGGCAGTCACTGTAGCATTTTATTTGGAGATGAAAAGTGTTGAGTAGATGGAACGATAACTATGTGTGTTATAGTCTCTTTCCTAATTAAATTACATATTTGTGCTGTAGTGATTGACTTTTTTGCATCTGTACTAGGTTTACCTTGAAATAAATTGCAGGCTTTTTTGATGATGGTAGAAGTGGTTCAAAAGTGTCTTATTGAAATGCAAAAGTGCCTAAGGCTGCAAACAGAGCAGTAAAAACAGAGGCCTCAAAAATACGCCAGTGGTCTCATTGGAGTCATCTTTGTTCTCAGTGTCGACAATTGCTTAATGGACTGTCCTCCACTGAACTTTTTGGAACAAACCTTCTACTTAGCGTCACTTTGCCATTTTATTTTTCTAATGACATACTGTGCTGTTGGGACAGTAAACTGCACATCCTATTCTGCTACAAAAGCAAAAGACAACTTTAACCAAGATAATAATGAAGCTGGAATTCAGGCGAGAAAGTGCAGGATAAGGCAGACTTGAGAGGCAGGGTACTGAGTTGGGAAGGATTTGGAAGTTAGATCTGTGTTTCAGTTCTAGCTCCAGCCTTTACTCTCTGTAAAGGGGAAACTTAATCATCTCTCTGTTCTTCAGTTTCCTCATCTCTGAAATGGGAATACTGTAATACTACCTACTTAACACAAAGAGATTTAACCAGTATTGTTGTTCTAGAGAGACATTAATCGTGAGTTTAATTTTGATTGCAGGTCATTTATTCATTAACAGATTTGCCAAGCATTGTATTGGTTGCTGGGTAGATTGAAGAGACCAATAAAATACAATCCTTATCCTCAAAGAACTCAAACCCCAATAATTATTCTTAGCTTGTATCCAAGTCTTTGATTGTGTAGAGTAGCAAGGGTATACACTAAGTGGGTTGGTAAAAATGTTAAAAATGCAGAGCAGTAAATGGGCCTGATGTTGACCAAAAGGTAAAAGCCAAATTTCTAACTTTGCTATGTCTCAGAAACCAGAGAAGCACATGTTCTTAAAGAGGTAGACCTTGAAGGCTGGGCATGGTGGCTCACGCCTGTAATCCCAGCACTTTGGGAGGCCAAGGTGGGCAGATCACCTGAGGTTGGGAGTTTGAGACCAGCCCGACCAACATGGAGAAACCCCATCTCTACTAAAAATACAAAATCAACCGGGCGTGGTGGCGCATGCCTGTAATCCCAGCTACTTGGGAGGCTGAGGGAGGAGAATCGCATGAACCCGGGAGGCAGAGGTTGTGGTGAGCCGAGATCATGCCATTGCACTCCAGCCTGGGCAACAAGAGCAAAACTCCGTTTAAAAAAAAAAAAAAGGTAGACCTTGAAGCTAGTAGTAGATTCATTCCCATGCAAGTGAATTTACATCAGAATTTTTGGATTTAAGTGGCACTTTGATAAGTATTTGAGATATCAAAAAACTAGAGTTCAGTCAAGTGAAATTGATATTTGAAATAAGATAGAGGTCTTCAGATTCTAAGAAGTATGTTCGATATGGAAATAGGAAAAGCAGGACTTGGAGACTGATACGAATATAGGCCTAAAAGAACTTTTCAAAAAGAGTTTGTATCAGACAATACCAATCCCAAATGCTGCAAAAATATTTGAGTGTAATGGTGAATTGAAAGGATGTTGAATTTTTGATAATTTTGTCATTTACTACTCTGAGAGAAATTCCATCACCTAAGTAGATATAAGCATCAAAGATTTGAAGAAAGAAGAGTGAAATCAAGAAAATAAAGATACAGGAATGTCCATGGCAGGGCAGAAGCCTGGGGATGTCAAAATACACACTGGACCTGCTGAAGCATGATGAGAAAAGCAGAAGCAGATGCACATTTTCTTCTATTTTCCATGCCACTTTGGGACAGAGCCCAAACATTGGCTAAGCTGGAGCTTTTAGACTGCATACTTTAGTAAGCATTATCTCCTCACCTGGCAATATCAGAAGCTGGAGTATAATGACAAAAAATTGAATTCAACAGTATTCTTCCAGTTTAGCATATATGGCTATGGAATCACCAGCTCATATCTTGGTATAATTTGATAGTGTGGTATCTAGCCCCTGGTACAGATGTCTCACATTGCAATCCTGTGACATCATCCATGACCTTAAAATCATGGTTTGGAATCCAACAGCTGTTCTTTCGGAATGGTCAAGGACTGAGGTCAATTTATATAATGAGGCACACTGTTGGTTAAGCTGATACAGCACTTCAACACTGCGTTCAGATTAATGGTTTCTATTGAGCCACTTTTCTCTGCCTAACCTTGCATTAACAGCATAATTACCTTAGTTACTTTAGTTTTATAATATCTTAATATTACAAGCCCGCTACCTTTCAATTCTACGTCAAAATTGTGTTGGCTTTTCTTGGCTTTTGCTTTTTCATTTACAAATAACAACATATGGAATTGTTCTCTGCACAAAATAGGTATTTGGTCAATGGAAAAATTAGATTTTTTTTCATTATGAATATGGTATATTTAGGGTTTCATATGCATTAAGAATTATACATGGTTACATCACATAATTCATTCTTAGCATTTTCAAATACACCCAAGTATAATTTACACATAATTTTTATAAACACTTCTATTATATAAAATAATTATTCCTGTTCAAATGAGTTATGTTGTTTGGAGGAGCAACAGAGAGGCAGACTGTTACTAAAATATATTTTAGCAGAAAAGGTTTTGAAAATAATATTGAGACTTTAGCTTTCTCTATATATGGATGATTCCTGCATTTACTATCAGGAAACCTGGACCACTGCCATTCTGAAACAGTATTTCTAGAGAGTGACCAAAGAGAGTTGGTGTAAAAATCCCAAAGGCCTAGGACTGAAGTTAATAGGGAAAAAAAACCCAAGCTCTCGGTGGAAGTTTTGGTCAGAATAGGAGATGAAACAGAGTACAGTGAGAATCAGGTAGCTTCTGATCAGTAAGAAAGTCTACCATATATGTTACTGGAATTTTTAAGCCTCTTTCTCTTAGAATTCTCTCAGTTCCTATTACACGGTAGATTAATGGAAGAAAGTTATTCCGACTTCCTATTCTTGGCAGTAGGAATCACCTTTCTCACTTAAAAGCAGAGAACAAGCCTAATATATTCTACTATTCTATTCTCTCTTCTATCCAATCACCAGTCATAATGTGATGATAATTTTTAGTTTTAATTGTTGCCCTTTCTACTTACTTTTCTGCCATAATGATCACTTATTAATAGGCTATCTCATATCTTTACCAATAAAAGATAAGAATGTGAATAAAATATATTAAATCAAAGTTTGCTTGAAAATTTACAGGAATTTGTCTACTTAAAATATGTGACTTAAAACAAATTGCCTATTTAAAAAACTTAGTTAAATATCACCGTTTATAAATTTTACTTGTACAATAAAGTAATTTATCTCGACTGGGCGCAGTGACTCACGCCTGTAAACCCAGCACTTTGGGAGGTCAAGGCCCGTGGATCACCTGAGATTGGGAGTTTGAGACCAGCCTGACCAAAATGGAGAAATCTCATCTCTACTAAAAATACAAAATTAGCTGGGTGTGGTGGTGTGTGCCTGTAATCCCAGCTACTTGGGAGGCTGAGGCAAGAGAATTGCTTGAACCCGGGAGGTGGAGGTTGCAGTGAGCCAAGATTGCGCCATTCCACTCCAGCCTGGACAACAAGACCAAAACTCCGTCTTACTATATATATATATATATATCTCCAGAGGGCTAACTGAAGTCATCACAAGAGAAAATAACATTCTGACTTCGGTGTCTTTAGAAGGATAGCCTACATCCTTACAATAGGAAATAACATTCTGATTTTCTTCTCTATAAAAGGGTCTTTAAAAAATATTATTGCTTAGTGATTCTCAAAAGTCATAGCTAGAGTAAAATAGTAGCTTACTGCTGAGGAGAAGTATGCCAGATCATAGGCTTTGTAGACGCTGTGTCTCCCTTCTAATTTACTTTGTGATATGTATTAAAGGCAAGAAAAAAAAGACTTTCCCTTGCCTTAATTTCAGATTAGTTAAAATGGATTTTTTTATTATTATTTTTTCTTTTGGTATTGTTTTCAAAGTCAGCATATACTGGTTAGAGAAAATGCAATATAAAGTGATGATAATTAAAAAAAAATGGGGTCAGGCTTGATGGCTTACACCTATAATCCCAGCACTATGGGAGGTCAAGTTGGGTGGATTGCTTGAGCCCAGGAGTTCAAAGACCAGCCTGAAAAATATAACGAAATCCTGTCTCTACAAAAAATACAAAAATTAGCGAGATGTGGTGGCATGCACCTGTACTTTAGCTACGTGGGAGGCTGAGGTGGGAGGATCACCTGAACCAGGGGGGTTGAAGCTGCAGGGAGCCGTGATTGAGCCATTGTTCTTCAGCCTGGGTGACAAAGTGAGACCCTGTCTAAAAGAAAAGAATAAATAAATGTTGGGTTTTGTCTTGGCAGAAAGGAAATCAAAAGACCATATGTATAAGGTTAACCTATCTGTAGGAAAATACTTGTGGGTTAAAAAGAAAACAAAGTATCTAATGGAAGATTAGATAAAGGATGAAAATAGGAAATTCACAGAAAAGAAAGAGCAAATAACCAAAAACAAAAAAAGGAAAAAATGCTTAACCTCATTAGTGAGTGTAGAAATAGCACGTTTAAGCTATTAGTTTGCCAAATATAAAGTACTTGTGAGAATAGAGAAAATCCAAGATACATTTCTTTGTGAGAGGAGTATGAGTAACCTTTGTGGAACTAAATCTGACAATATCTGTATTTGGAAATAACTAGTATAGGCTGGGTGCAGTGGCTCACACCTATAATTTCAGCTACTCAGGAAGCTGAGGCAGAGGATTACTTGAGCCCAGAAGTTCAAGAGCAGCCTGGGCAACATAGTGAGAAACTGCCATTTTTTTTGTTTGTTTGTTTTTTTAAATAAAAGGTACTAGTGGGATATATTTAAAAGTTTTCGTGGTAAGAAAAATAGCAAAAACGTAAGATTTTTCAAAAGAAATGTTGCATACTGGTGTTTGCATAATGACTAGACGCTAGGAGGGATTTTCTTAAGTGAAAATAAAGCATGTTGAAGAACAACTCATTTAGTTATGACCCCATTAAACTTGTGGCTAGGTGCTGTGGCTCATGCCTGTAATTGCAGCCCTTTGGGAGGCTAAGACGGAAGGATTGCTTGTGCCCAGGAGTTCAAGACCAACCTAGGCAACATAGGGAGACCCGTCTCTACAAAAAAATAAAAATTAGCAAAGTGCTCGCGCGTGACTGTGGTCCCAGCTACTCAAGAGGCCGAAGCAGGAGAACTGCTTGAACCCGGCAATTCAAGAGTATAGAGAGCCGTGACTGCACCAGTGCACTCCAACCTGAGCCACAGAGAGAAACCCTGTCTAAAAAATAAAATAAATAATAAAATAAACTTGTATATGGGGTTGTGATTATTTGTATGAGCCATGATGGTGTAGAAGACTATACATCAGATACAAAGTGCTGAGGCAAGGTTCACCTCAGGCAAGTAGAAATGGCTAGTCGGGAGAGAGGGATATTACCTTTGTTTCAATGGACACATTTGTCATTAAAAACAAAAAGTAAAAGATAAAAGCAACAGAAATGAGGAGGAAGAAAAAAACCCCTTGGAGTCCCACTACTTAGATGTACAGATTATATATTTACCTTTGTAAATGGAAAAATAACTGTATATATAATTTTAAAGCCTTGTAAAAACAGTATGTCATAGAAATGGTTTTATGCCAGTAAACATACATTATCATATTTTGATAAGTGTGTAATAGATCCATGGATATGCTAATGTTTTGGGTACTTCAGAAACCACCCAGGACACTTTAATATTTCTATCGAGGTATAGTTGACATAAGGTTAATGTACACAAAATATTTGATCACTTTTAACAGGAACATACTCTGTATAAATGGCAACTATAATCATATTTATCACCCAAAATTTTTTTATGCCTGTTTTGTAAATCCCTCCCTCCTGCACTACTAGCCTTATTTCATCACCAGGCAAGCACAAGTTTTTTGTCACTACAGATTAGTTTGCATTTTAGAAATCTTACGTAAATGAAAGCATGAACTCTTTTTTGTCTGGCTTCTTTCTGAGATGGGGTCTCACTCTGTCACCTAGGTTGGAGTGCAGTAGCACGATCACAGCCCACTGCAGCCTTGACCCCCCAGGTTCAATGCATCCTCCTGCCTCAGCCTCCCAAGTAGCTGGGGCAACAGGCGTGCACTACAATGTCTGGCTAATTTTTTGTTTTTTGTTTGTTTTTGTTTGTAGAGACAGTTTCACCATGTTGCCCAGGCTGATCTCAAACTCTGAGCTTAAGCAATCCACCTGCCTCGGCCTCCCAAAGTGATGAGGTTAAAGGCGTGAGCCACCATGCCCAGCCTGACTGGCTTCTTTCATTCAGCATGTTTATATATGTTTTTTTGTTTTGTTTTGTTTTGTTTGAGACAGAATCTCACTCTGTCACCCAGGCTGGAGTGCAGTGGTGCGATCTCGGCTCACTGCAAGCTCCGCCTCCCAGGTTTACGCCATTCTCCTGCCTCAGCCTCCCGAGTAGCTGGGACTACAGGCGCCCACCACCTCACCCGGCTAATTTTTTGTATTTTTAGTAAAGACGGGATTTCACCATGTTAGCCAGGATGGTCTTGAGCTCCTGACATCGTGATCCACCCGCCTCGGCCTCCCAAAGTGCTAGGATTACAGGCGTGAGCCACCGTGCCCGGCCTATATGTTGTATTTTTAAAGAAATGCCGAGTACGGATTTGCCACAATTTGTCTGTTTTTTAACCTATTGATAGACATTTTGACTGTTTCCAGTTTGGGGCTATTACAAATAATGTTGCTGTGAGCACCTAGGTACAAGTCTTTGTATGGACATAAGCTGTCATTTTTCTTGGGTAAATATGTATAGATGAAATGGCTGGGTTATATATAGCTGTATATTAATTTTTAAGAAATTGTAAGTCATTTTCGAAAGTACATTTGCCATTTTATATTCCCACCAGTAATGTCTGAAAATTTCAGGCTATCTTGTTTCTGCTAAATCTCCTTTGTACCACTTCTATAAGTATGTTGTGCATACATATTGAGAGTCGATTGAATGGATTCTCTGTTTTTTTCTATTTATCCGGTTGTCTTTATGCTCATACCACACAGTCGTGATACAGAAGCTTTGTAATAAGTCTTAAAATCCGAGTATTAAGCCCTCTAATTTCATTCTTCTTTTTCAAAGTTGTTTTGGCCATTCTAGGTCCTTTGTTTTTCTAGATTCATTTTATAATCAGGTTTTCTATATTTTTTCCTGCAAAAAAAAGGCAGTTGAAATTTGATTTGCATTGACACTGTAGACAGAATTGACATCTTGCAATATTGAGTATTCTGACCCATGAACATGGTCATGGTTTTTTTTGTTTGTTTTTTTGAGACAGAGTCTCGCTCTTATCGCTCAAGCTGGAGTGCAATGGGATGATCTCAGCTCACTGCAGCCTCTGCCTCCCGGGATCACGCCATTCCCCTGCCTCTCCCAAGTAGCTGAGACTACAGGCGCCCGCCACCACACCCAGCTAATTTTTTGTATTTTTAGTAGAGATGGGGTTTCACCGTGTTAGCCAGGATGGTCTCGATCTCCTGACCTCGTGATCTGCCTGCCTCGGCCTCCCAAAGGCATATTTTAAAGTATTCTTTAATTCTCTCAATAATTGGAGTTTCTAGCGTATAGGTTTTTTGTATCTTTTGTCAAATTTATATCTTTAGATGCTCTTGTATGTGGTATTTTTTATTTCAATTTTTGTTACTAGTATATGGAAATACAATATATGATAGATTTTTGTATATCAGTTTCATGTCTTGCAACTTCACTGAGTACACTTGCTAGTCTTGTTAGCTTTTTCATGGCGATCCCTTTGGATTTTAAGATCTTATTTGAACGAAGACAAAGTTAGTTCATTTCCATCTGGATGCACGCTTTATTTCTTTTTCTTGACTTACTGCACTAGCTGGGACCTTCAATACAATGCTGAATAGAAGTGGTAAAAGTAAACATTTTCTCAGGGAGAAATCTTTCAATCTTTTACCATTAAGTATGATGTTAACTGTCAGTTTTTTATTATCTAGATGAGGAACTTCTTTTTTATTCCTAGACTGCTGAGAAATTATTTTAGTCAAGAATATAGATTGGATTTTATCAATTGCTTTTCCTGCATTTGTTAGTAAATCATATGGTTTTCTTTTTTGCTTATTAATTGCTTATTTGAAAATATGTGATATTTGAATATTAAACCAACCTGCTTTCCTGGGATAAAATTTGGCCATCACATTTTTTTCTTTTTCTGTATTGTTGAATTTTACTTGCTAAAATTTTATTTAGTGTTTTTTTTTTGGGGGGTGGGGCATTTGTGTTTAAATTTATAAGGGATGTTCACCTTTAGTTTTCTGGTGATTGTCATGTTTGGGTATCTTGGTAACGACGCAGACTTCAAATGATGAGTTAATGAGTTTTCTCCTTCAGTATTCTGAGAAAGTTGGTGTAAAATTGATATTGTTTCTTCCTCAAGTATTTGCAAAGAATACAAACAGTCTCTAACAGATAAAAAAGACAAGGGAGTAGATTCTTCCACAGAGCCTCCAGAGGAGTCACAGACCTGATGATACCTTGATTTTTGGCCCAGTGACACCATGAAAAAAATATGACCCATAATGAGGAGAAGACAAATCAGTTGAAGCTCATTACTGACATACTTAGAATTAGCAGAAAAATCATTAAAGGGTTATTAGATACGGTTGCTATAACTGTATTTCACATATTCAAAAAGTAGCGATAAGGAATCGACATAACTGGAAAACCCAGAATTGGTAGAACCAGTAAACAGAAAACTAGTAAGGACCTAGGAGATTGAATAGCACAGTCAACCAACTTGATTTAATTGACTAATCATTCGAACAGTAGATACACATTCTTTTCAAATACAAATTGAACATTTACCGAGATAGACCATATTGTGTTTCCAAAACTGAGGCTTCATAACTTTAAAAGGATTCAAGTTGGAAATCAATGAGAAAAATATCTCTGGAAAATCCCCCATATGTTTAGAAACTAACACACTTTTAAATAACGCAGAGGTCAAAGAAGAAATCAGAAATGAAATTATAAAATATTTTGAACCGAGGGAAAATGAAAACCCACCCAACATATCAAATTTTGTGGATGTTTCTTTTGTTTATTTTCTATTGCTGTTGTTGTAACAAATCACCACAAACACAGTGGCTTAAAACAATACATATTATCTTACAGTTTTGGATGTCAGAAGTCCAAAATGGGTTTCATTTGGGCCAAAAATCAAGGTATCATCAGGTCTGTGACTCCTCTGGAGACTCTGTGGAAGAATCTATTCCCTTGTCTTTTTTATCTGTTAGAGACTGCTTACATTCTTTGGCTGTGACCCCTTCCTCCATCTTCAAAGCCAACAGCATAGCATCTTCAAATCTCTTTCTCTGTTTCTCCTACCTCCCTCTTGCTTGTAATGAGCCTTTCGATTACATTGGATCCACTGGGTTAATCCAGGATAATAGTCTCTTCATCACAACATCCTTTAATATCACATTTGTAATGTCAGTTTTGCCAGGTAAGGTTACGTATTCACAAGGTTAAAAACATTAAGTCATTGGCATCTTTGGTTTGGTCCATTGTTCTGCCTACCACGCTGCTAAAGCAGTACACAGATGGAAATTTACATCACTTAACCGCAATTATTAGAAACGAAAAAAAAGACCAGGCGCGGTGGCTCACACCTGTAATCCCAGCACTTTGGGAGGCCAAGGCAGGCGGATCATGAGGTCAGGAGATCGAGACCATCCTGGCTAACACAGTGAAACCCCATCTCTACTAAAAATACAAAAAAATTAGCCAGGCATGGTGGCATGCGCCTGTAGTCCCAGCTGCTGGGGAGGCTGAGGCAGGAGAATGGCGTGAACCCGGGAGGCGGAGCGTACAGTGAGCCAAGATGGCGCCACTGCACTCCAACCTGGGTGACAGAGCAAGACTCCGTCAAAAAAAAAAAAAAAATCTAATTACTGACCTCAGCTTTCACCTTAAGAAATTATTAAAAGAAGAACAAACCCAGAAAAAGTAAAAGAAAGGAAATAATACAGATAGGAAATAAATTAAACAGATAACAAGAAAACAGTAGGGAAAAAATTTATAAAACCAAAAAGTGGTTATTGAGGATATAAATAAAATTACTAAACCTGGATTTGACTTTTACTTTGATATTTAACGTTAAAGCTAGAAGTAAAAACATTTAAATTGTGTTATAGATATCTGGCTTCGTTGTTTTTAGAGACAGGTTCTTGCTATGTCACACAGGCTAGGGTACAGTAATACGATCATATAACCTTCAACCCTTGGGCTCAAGCTGTCCTCCTGCCTCAGCCTCCTAAGTAGCTAGGACTATAGACACATGCCACCACACCTAGCTAATTTAAAAATTTTTTTCATAAGAGATGGTATCTCACTGTGTTGCTCAGGCTAATTTTGGAACTCCTGGCCTCAAGCAGTTCACCCACCTTGTCCTCCCCAAGTGAAATGGCTGTGTTTGATAGAATTTAAGTCTATTTTCCTCATTTTATTATACTGTTTTGTTTCCGTTGCTAGGACCTCACCAAACCAACTCATGTAATTCAAGCTCTTTGTGAAGCAGTGATAGAGCAGAGAGATTTTGTCATACAATGGGAAGCCTAATTACCAAGTCAACATACATTTCATATAACAACCTCTGAGAAAATGCCTGAAAAACACTAGACCTAACTCTCAAGTTTTTCTTTTGGTTGACATCTCTCAGTGACCCATCATTCTTACATATTTCATCGCCATTGTTACTCTTTTCAGGTCATTACATCTTCATTGTAAAATTTATCCTTCTCTCACCTGGGTTTCTTCTTCATGCCACCTTAGTTTCTTAGATGAATCATCACATTTTCCTAGATTTCCATGAAGATCTGTGAAAGGAAAAAAGGTGGTGATTTGGCACAGAATATGATTCACAGCCTATAGGTACTCTAGAGGGAAAAAGTTCTTGCATATTGTATAATCAGAATGATTTAGTACCAACCTGTAGATCTCAAAACTTGGAAAAAAGTAAAAATTGTCAAAATATATCAAGAATGAATGAGAAGGGATTAAAACCAGGTGACAAGGATAGGAACTCTCACTGAAAGTTCCATTATTAGAACATTCTCCTCTGTTTATGCGCAACTCTGTGACAATGCACTGGGACTGTTCCCTGAGCATTAGTGAAGTGTCTATCCTTGGAAAGTCTTCATAGTGTCAATTTTGTGTCACTTCAATCTAAGAGACCCAGACTCTGGACACGTAAATTTCAAATCTTGGAACTAGGGAGTTTATGTTGTATTCCAAAAGCATGTGGAGCTAGAAGGGAGACTTTTTTGTAATTCAGTCTCTTACCTGGCCATTATGTGGTCACAAGATCTTCAGCTAATGTGCACAGTTCAGGCCAACCCAGAAAATTATCTCCACAAATGCAGAAAATAAAACAGCCTTATTAATTGTTTTTTAAATTTTATCTTGAGACCAAGTCTCACTCTTTCACCCAAGCTAGAGCACAGTGGTGTGATCACAGCTCACTGCAGCCTCAATCTCCCGGGCTCGGGCAATCCTCTTGCCTCAGCTTCCTGAGTAGCTTGTACCACAGGTGCACAACACTATACCTGGCTAATTTTTAAAAATTAGCCACCATGCTGGGCTAATTTTTTGTATTTTGTAGAGATGAGGTCTCCCTATGTTGCCCAGGCTGGTCTTGAACTCCTAGACAATGCTCCCATCTTGACCTCATGGTGGCATGAGCCACCATACTTGGCCTTATTTTTTTAGAGACAGAGTCTCACTCTGTCACCAAGGCTGGAGTGCAGTATATTTTATTTTTATAAGAGACAGAGTCTAGCTATCTATATCTATATTTATATTTATATAAGGGGTAGAGGAAGCATTTGCAATTAACTACAAGTGTTCTTTAGCTTAAGATCTAAGAAAAGGGAGAGAGAGGAAAATAAAGATCTCTTTTCTTTATTATACCAAGGAAATAGAAAAAAATGTTAAACTCTTGCAACTTACTTGGATGACTACCTGATTAATAAATTAGTAAAGAGAAGCAATATTAAGTTTACCTAAAAATTGCTGTCAGATTTATATTGTGGCATAGCTAATAGTAGGATAGGATACCCTGGGATTAGAGATTTACCTGTCTTACGTAGTTAGCGCTTTTACGTTCTTTTGGGGTTTTTTGTTTTTTTTTGTTTTTTTTTTTTGAGGCAAGGTCTCACTCTGTTACCCAGGCTAGAGTACAGTGGCACAATCATGGCTCACTGCACCTCCAACTCCTGGGCTCAAGTGATCCTCCTACTTTAGCCTCCTGAGAAGCCGGAATGACAATCATGTACCCCGTGCCTGGCTAATTTTTTAATTTTTTGTAGAGGTCTCACTTAGGCTGGTCTTGATCTCCTGACCTCAAACAGTCTTCCCTCCTCAACCTCCTAGAGTGCTGGGTGTGAGCCACTGCTCTTAACCTCTTTTACATTCTTTTAACTTCTGTGGAATGATGCTGTTTTTGGTTTTTCGTTTTTTGGGGTATAAAATGAGTACTGTCTATGAACTCCATGAGTTCTCCAGATCAAAATCATACACAAAATTGTACTGTGCCCAGTAAAATTAGCTGTTTTTAAAATGTGTTCCAACAGTATTTTTATAAAGAGCAATCTGTCCTAAAATCTATAACAAGACTAAAGTGGGTTAGTCATACAGGATAAAACAGGATTTGAAATAGTGAATGAAAATTAACTTTAAAAGTTTTACTTTTTTATTTCTTCCAATTTTAAATTATCATTACAAGCATTGAAGAACAAAGAGAAACCACTTATTATTCAAGTATGTAGCCTGCATGTTAGCATTAAACTTTTCTTTGTTTCCTCCCAGTTTTTACATAAATATTTTACGTGGTTATAAATGAAGTGTAGGTATAATTTTATATTTTTTTACCCTTTTCTGTTTTTTAACCTTACCCTACTCTCTAAAAATCCCATTTAATTTCATTAGCCTGAATCCAAATCCTTGCTACTAGAAGTGGCTCATAAAGATCTGTGCTGTGATTTGACTCTTGACAGTAGATGTGAAACTTGACCAGTTTAATTTTATCCTTATGTGGATTGTCTGAAGACTAATCATGAAGGTATTTTTTTTTTTCTTTTTGTTTTTTTTTTTTGAGTGGGAGTCTCACACTGTCACCCGGGCTGGAGTGCAATGGCATAATTTTGGCTCACTGAAACCTCCACAAGCGATTTTCCTGCCTCAGCCTCCCAAGTAGCTGGGATTACGGGGGCCTGCCACCACACCCAGCTAATGTTTTGTATTTTTAGTAGAGACAGGGTTTCACTATGTTGTCCTGGCTGGTCTTGAACTCCTGACCTTGTGATCTGCCCACCTTGGCCTCCCAAAGTGCTGGGATTCTAGACGTGAGCCACCATGCCAGGCCAAGTAGGTTTTTTTAGTTCCTGTTTACTTTTGAATAAAATGTCTTAATTTTTAGAATCATGTACATTTAGCTCTTTTATAGTTCTTCACTGCCTATTTATCTTTTTAGAATCTTTTTTAATTTTAGTCGTCTCCCTCTTAGTTGATTGCTTTCAAATTATCCTACTACATAGCAGTAATTATGAGCTTTTAGCTGCTTAATCACAATTTAGCAGATTGGGCTGAGTGTGGCAGTGGCTCACTCCTGTAATCCCAGCACTTTGGGAGCCAAGACGGGAGGATCACTTGAGCCCAGGAGTTCAAGACCAGCCTGGGCAACATGGTAAGAGATGATGTCTACAAAAAGTTTAAAAAATTAGCTGGGCATGGTTGCATGTACCTGCGGTCCCAGCTACTGGGGAGGCTGAGGTGGGAGAATCACTGGGGCCCAGGAGTTTGAAGCTACAGTGAGCCAAGTTCATGCCACTGTGCTCCAGCCTGGACAACAAAGGAAGACCATGTCTCCAAAAAAAAAAAAAAAAAAATTAGCAGATTGAATATATAAGAATTTTAACAGTTAATTTGTGTTAGGACAGTCCCAAAGACCAAAACTATAAAGGTTAAATTCTTGTTTGAAGTTTAGTGGGGGAAAAAACAAAAACAAAAACCAGTATAAAACTAAATAGACATGTGCCTATAATAATGCTTTTTAAATCTCGGAAAGAAAATAACCCAGGTTTACAATGTCTCAAAGATAACACGTAGGTGGTTTTTTTTTTTTTCAGCTTTACTTTATAAGCGTTCTTCAATGGGTGTACTTTTTTGTGATTAGAATTAATCTAGACAAAGGGAGATTATGCCAGTGATAGCAGTAACGTTTGTCATTCTTGTACTTACTGTGTAACATTTCTGAGTCAGGATTTTAGACTAAAAACCATGACTTAACTATTAGCAGTTTCTTTAAGAGCTGGTATTTCTGCAAAGAAAAAGAAAGACTGCATGTTCTAGATCATGTGTTTACACAGAATAGTTCCTCAGAATGTATTATATTCCTGTCTCGTAACTGCTCTTGATTCTGCTATTCCGGTAAGACCTACAATTTTACATAAAAGTTTTTCTCCATAATCTTTTCTTTTTTTTTTTTTTTGAGATGGAGTCTTGCTCGATCGCCCAGGCTGAAATGCAGTGGCGTGATCTCTGCTCACTGCAACCTCCACCTCCAGGTTCAAGTGATTCTCCTGCCTCAGCCTCCCGAGTAGCTGGGATTACAGGCACATGCCACCATGCCCAGCTAATTTTTGTATTTTTTAGTAGAGATAGGGTTTCACCATGTTGGCCAGGCTGGTCTTGAACTCTTGACTTCACGTGATCTGCCTGCCTTGGCCTCCCAAAGTGCTGGGATTACAGGCGTGAGCCGCTGCACCCGGCCTCCATATTCTAACTACCTCAGACTTCAGGGAAAACTATTTTTAAAAACACGTGTGGGTTATATAAAAACCAGTAAGTTTATGAAACTTTTACATTCACCCTTGCCCTCCATCTCCAAGTCCAGTGTTTATCTCTTAGGTTGTACAGGGATAGTTGTTAGCTCTTAATTTGCAGGAGTAACAATTTGACTCCAGTCAAGCCCATATAAAAAGTAAATGAAAAACTAAGAGACACTTCCATTTATGGGGATGACTTGTGATACATCTTACAGAACCAGAAAAATGTTACTATAATGTGCATTCTTTTTGAAATCTTAAGACATCTTAACACATCAAAAATTGTTTCCCTCCAATTAGCTGTAGGAACAGTAAACTGTAGCACAGTTTTAAAACTTCCATAGAGAGAAGACAAAGAATCTCCCTAAAACCCAATGATTAAACGTGTCTGTTGCTCTAATTATTTTCTGAATTTGTCCATTAGACATTTTACAAAATAGCTCTGAAGAAAAACATTTTGTTCCAGTATCATAAAAATTTGCAAAAATCTTGAAATTAAATGTGTCTGTAAGACTTTAGTTATTAGGTGAGGGAGTCCAGGTAATTATGAATCCTATGCAGAGACTGTCGCTTGTCCTGTCATGCTTTAATACAAGACAAGGCGGAAACAATCTACGTCTTTGCCTTGGGAAGGTCAATAATATTGCCTTTGCCTAGAACTGCTGTTATTTGTTCAGTCAACAAATTCGAGTGCCCTCCCTGTGCAATGAACTAGAAAGTAAAGAACAAATCTGAGACAATAGCTTAAATTTAATTCCCCCATTCTAGTTTAATCAGTGTTAATTATCATGTAAATCTATGTCGCTCTCTTTCTCTCTTCTCTCTCCCTTTTTTTTCCTGACTGCTTCCCTTCTACTCCCTTTTCTCCCCCTTCATTCCTCAGCACACCCAAATTTTACTGCACCTTTCTATTAGTAATTGTAGGAGAGGGGATATATATGCCCCAACCTCACTGGGCATTAGGGTGTGTGTGTGTGTGTGTGTGTGTGTGTGTGTGTGTCTGTTCAGGTTTTTTGAAGGACTAAGTGTCTCCTAAAGAATACTGTGCTCTTTCTGTCCCTCTTTTTCTGAATTATTGTTTTAAATCAAGACTTTAAATAGCCACCTAAACAAGATGAGTAACAATTCTCACTGGCTCGGCAGCTGTTTTTTTTCCAAGTATGTTAAATGTGTTATATTACTCAAGGAAGAAATATTTTGTTTCATGTTTTGGGGTTGAGTATATTTGATATATTTGTGGAAAGAAAAGTTGATCTTTGTTTTTTGTTGTTTAGAGGAAGTTCCTTTTGAGCTTATATTTGAGGCCCCAAAATCCTCCAAAAAATGTTCTTCCTCTTTTCCATGAATGAGATTTAGAGCTAAATTCATACAAATGCAAAACAAAATAATATTACAGATTCTCTGAACTCTCTAACTCCTAAAAAGATTCAGGAAGCAGGCCGGGCGCGGTGGCTCACGCCTGTAATCCCAGCACTTTGGGAGGCCGAGGCGGGCGGATCACAAGGTCAGGAGATCGAGACCACGGTGAAACCCCGTCTCTACTAAAAATACAAATTGCTTGAGGCTGTGATTTGTGAAGCCTGTAGTCCCCAACTACTCGGGAGGCTGAGGCAGGAGAATAAGTGAGAACCGGGCGGAGCTTGCAGTGAGCTGGTCAGCCACTGCACTCCAGCCTGGGCTGACAGAAACAGACTCTGTGTCTCAAAAAAAAAAAAAAAAAAAAAGATTCAGGAAGCAGAGTTGAAAATCCCAAGAATTTTGGAGGAAGCGCATTAAACAGACTGGTTATATCAAATCAGAAGAAAAAATGCAGAGAGACAACTACAGAATATACGTATTCAGTAGAAGGCTGTGAGACAATAGCAAATTTAAACCCACCCATGGTTTCCATCCTTTGAAAAAATTTACCTTGAGTAGGATACAAAGCAAGAATATATCAGCTTGTCTATTAGTGTTTCCTTAATGGTTCCTGAGGGGAAGAAAAAAGAATAATTGGTGTGAGATGTGTATAACGAAGATATGCAGAGTACTTTTTAAGATGGTACAGTAATTTTGAGGAAAAATATTAAATGTTAAATGTGCACATTTTACTGTCGTACCGAAAAAGATGAGACTGTCCCAGAGTCTCAGTGAATTATCTTATATTTCTGTAGCGAATCAGATTAGATGATACCCTTTAGCTTTGTGTTTATTTGCTTTTGGTAATGTTCCCTATTAAGTGGCCTTTCTTTAACTCTTCTCCCTGTTCATCCTCCTATAGTACCTCACACCTGTCTATTGATTCATAAGTTGCCCTCTGTAGAAGCAGTTTAATATTATCAGCTTACTATCTGATCGTTAAAATCTTTCACTTATACACCCATGATTCTGTGGAATTTGTAAGCCAGATGAATTTTTAAAAATCCTTTGTAAACTTAATCCTTTAATCTAGAATTTCTGAAATGATGGAATAGTTCAGTAAAAATTATCTATTTTCTTAGTTTTCACTCTAGCAATATGAAAGGCTAGGCAAACAGTATTGATCTGAGATGAAAACAGAATGTTTTAGAAATGCTGCCTATCTAATAAAACCTTAATTGAAGTATCCTTTTGTTGTCTGGAAAACTTAAAAATAACAGAATCCTGAGCGTTTTATGTTTTATTGCTTGAAGTAACTTTAGATATCTAGTCTCACTCTTATACTTTATAGCTGAATAATGTAGGAGCCTGAGACCTGTGACTTGCTTAAGTTTACATAGTTGATTAATAGAAGTAGACCCAAGTCTAGAATTGGATCACAAGTCAGTTTTCTTATGTGCATACTCATCACATGTTGAATTACATGCTGGGATATTTCTAACCATGAAATGGGAAGAACGGAGGCCACTGGTTAGAAAGCTATGAGTTTGTACCCACAGCACTTGACGTTGCAATCTCTGCGCTACTACAGAGTTGTTCACTTTATCAGCCAACTATTTATTTGGTATAGGTGAAGTTCTCTTTTATCCTGCTGAATGTGAATATAGGTATCACTTAGACCTAATATTTCTCAGAATGACTTTGCAGTGGCAAGTAATGGGCCTGATCTTGTATTTCAGCTCAAATAGCTATAACTGTACCAAAGACATGGAAGAAACCAAAAGATCGGACCCGAACCACTGAAGAGATGTTAGAGGCAGAATTGGAGGTAAGCAAATCTCTTAAGTTCATATTGAGAGCAGTGGTGCCATTTCATAGACAGGTGTGTGTTTATACCTATTTCTTGAAATAGTTTTTTAAGCAAAACTTAATATATCAAGCTCAGAGACCAATTGTTTTAAGTCCATTTTATGTTAGGATTTTAAAAAGATTTTTAGTAGCATGTTTGATTTCATTGAATTCTTGTTTTTCTTTCAAAATACCTCTTTTAAAATAACAAACTTGGCCAGGCACAGTGGCTCACAGCTGTAATCCCAGCGCTTTGTGAGGTGAAGGCAGGATGATCACCTGAACCCAGGAGTTTGAGACCAGCCTGGGCAATATAGGGAGACCCTGACTGTACAAAAATGTTTTTAAAAAATTAGCTAGACATGGTGATGCATACCTGTGGTCCCAGCTACTTGGGAGGCTCAGGTGGGAGGATTGCTTGAGCCCTGGAGGTTGAGGCTGCAGTGAGATGTGATCATGCCACTGCACTCCAGCCTGGGCAACAGAGCTGAACATTATCTCAAATAAATAAATAAAATGACAATTTTTGGTTAACTCTTCTCTTCCCCCAACTAGAAATTTTCTTTGTATTAACTTGATAGAAAGATAATCTGGTAAACAAAAATGGAGAGTTTTTAAAAATGCCATTAGTAATGGTGGTAGAATTCATCTAGTACATTATAAAGAAATTCATTTTGAATCTGTCATCTGTTAACTGCATCCCAGAAACATAACTTTTCTTCATGTGGTTTGTCTGTCTTAAAATAAGCCATGCCAGATTTTGCTTTAGATTAAAACATACCAAGTCCAAGAGATGAATGTGAGGAAGAAACAAGGGCAAATCAGTCCTAAGGATTACTGTAACAATTTCCTTGTCTGTAATCTCAACATCCTTAGCATTATGTATTGAAGCTTATAAATGAAGAGCAATATAAATCTGTATGTAGCTTTTTCCCTTTTTTGACTATTCTTTTAGCTACTTTTTAAAAATAATTTTACTCAAGGTTTAACATGATAATATTAAAATGTAAAAATTTTCTTAAGATAACTTTGAGCGTGTTTAATTCATTCGGCTTTTCTAGCAAGTTATAATTCTTACCTTCTTTGGGCATCTAACAGTACCCCTTGGTTACTTTCCCTGTGCTGTCATTGCTGTTACATGATGCTGTGTTGATGTCACTGTTAGTCTCATAGCAACCACTAAAATGTTGATGGGTGTGATTTCATTGTGGTTATTAGGGTGTAAAAACTGGCAGTAAGATATAGAGGTACACTCCTTTTGCAGCTGAACAAGGAAATGTTGCTCCTACAGAGAATAAAATACCTTCCAGAGGCATGGGGATCACATACAATCCTGATTTCGTTTTAGATTCAGCTGGTTTTTTGTTATTTTTCTTATGTTATACTTCATGTTGGATTTCTAAGCATTATTGAATATTAGATAGGCCGCTCCTCCCATGCCTTCAAATATTCATCCTAATCTTCAGCTTGAGGTTCAGCAAACTTTTTGTGTAAAGGTCCAGATAGTAAATATTTTATGCTGTCACAATTCCTCAGATCTGCCACTGTAGCTTAAAAGCAGCCATCAACAATGTGTAAATGAAAGAAGCATGGTTGTATCTTCACAAAACTTTATTGATAGACCTTGAAATCTGAATTTGTATGCCAGGAAATATTTTTCCAGATTTTGTCAGATATTACAAATATAAAAATCATCCTTACCTTGTATGCTGTGCAAAAGCAGGTGGTGAGCCAGAATTGGCCCTTGGGCCGGAGTTGGCTATAAAGCTTCTTTAGCTTGTTACTCTTCAAACACAAGAACTGTTTTGACTTATTTTGAACCAATCACTTTTTCTTAACTTTATACCTTAAGACAAGGCTGGGCGCAGGGGCTCATGCCTGTAATTCTAGCACTTTTGTAGGCTGAGGCAGGAGGATCACTTGAGGCCAGGATTTCGAGACCAGCCTGGCCAACATGACGAAACCCCATCTCTACTAAAAATAAAAAAAAATTATCTGGCCATGGTGGTGCTCACCTGTAATCCCAGCTACTCAGGAGGCTGAGACAGGAGAACCACTTGAACCTGGAAGGCGGAGGTTGCAATGAGCCAAGATTGTGCCAGTGCACTCCAGCGTGGGCAACAGAGCGAGACTGTCTCAAAAAAATAAAGTAACCTAAAAAATTTTTAAAAACTAAAGCAAGACAAAAAAATATTTGTTTTTTTTATACACTGACTTCTTTCAGAAATTCTTTTTTCTGTCTTTCCTAAAACTGAGCTTTCGTTGGCATAGTGTAGTAAACACTGGATACCGTTGTGTTCATTTCCACTAATCAAGCTCCCCCTTTCTTAGATTTATTTTCTCAGCTTTTAAACTAATTTGTTTCTGGTATCAGCTTATTTGGGTTACATATTAGGTTGTTGCATTATTAAAGATATTTATCAAAATTATAGCTTAGAGGTTGGGCGCGGTGGCTCACGCCTGTAATCCCAGCACTTTGGGAGGCTGAGGTGGGCAGATCACGAGGTCAGGAGTTTGAGACCAGCCTGACCAACATGGTGAAACCCTGTCTCTACTAAAAATACAGAAATTAGCCAGGCATGGTAGTGCATGCCTGTAATCCCAGCTACTCTGGAGGCTGAGGCAGGAGAATCGCTTGAACCTGGGAGGTGGAGATTGCAGTGAGCCAAGATCGCACCACTGACTCTAGCCTGGATGACAGAGCGAGATTCCGTCTCAAAAAAAAAATAAAAAAATTATAGCCTAGAAAAGTAAGGATGAAGGATGATTTCATGTTAAAATCGCTGGGCAAAGTATCTTAAAATAAGTTTTAAAATTTTAGAGCATTTCATCAATTATTATATGCATAGTTGCCAGTCTGATTTTCTAGCACTTTTAAAAAACTCATTGCATTAAGCATAGAGTTCTGTCAAGTGAATTCTTAACAGGTTCCTATAAAAGGTTTACCTTTGGCTGTCCAGCCAGTGAAGTAATCTTTTTGTTAAATCTGGTTTTCTGCGTAAACAATTTAGGAACTGTTAGACGCTTACAGACTAGTTGACTAGGATTTTATCCTGCTAAAAGCAAAACAAAACAAAAAACCCGTAATATTTAATTAAGCTATTTTTGTTATTCTCTTCAAATACCCCTCATAGTAATACACCTGAGATAATTCAGTGATTCCGTGTTCTCTGAATTATGGTTTGTTATTCATAAAACTTGTTTCTTTATACTTCCTTTTCCAGTTAGAAATTAAATTTCTGAGTAATGTAGCCTCCGTTTCTATGTGATAGACGGTTGTTGATTGTAGATACAGAGAAGAGTATGCGCTGTATTCTCTAAAAAAAACTTTTTCACATTTTATAAGATCTGAAATAAGAATTCTGTATCATTGTATAATTTGGTTAGGTTGCTGTTTAATAAGTTAAATACCATTTACATACTCATATCCCAGATTTATTAAATGTCTTCTTGATGACCTGTACTTAATTATGAGATGGTATTATAAGATTATTATAATTAGACTATACTAGAGTCTAAAATTTTTAAAAATGAGGCTGCTGATTCATGATTCAAATTTGGTAGATCTGGTTTTTTCAATGTTTAAATGATACCAACTTTCTGCCATGCTTTATAAAATAAATTGTTTCCAAACTTATTTTTTTGGAATTTTATGTCTGTCTGTCTTTTGAGGATTTTTATGTACTATCTTTTTCCATGGATTAGTCGGGGGAATAGGGGTGGGGTGGGGTTTGTGCATATTTGCATGAACTTTTTATTTCCATTATTAGAAACAGAGTCTAAAAACTGTTTCTATTAATAACATTAAACAATTTATTGGCTTTTCAACCATGATCTGTTATATGGCAAAATAAAATTTGCTAGTATTATATCTGTTTTAATACTATCTAACAAAGAAGTATTTGTCACTCAAAAATTGTTTTAAATGTAATTTCATAGATTATTTGGGGTGAACTACTTTCTGCTATATATGACACTACTTTACACTATCCTCTGCTGAACCAGCTCCAGTTCTTGGCTCTTCTCCTCGTGTGAATTTATCAATTAGAACACCTCTGAGTACTTGTTTCAGAGGATTGTTTTCAGAGTGCTTACCCTTCATGAAAAAGGAGTTCGTGGAGAACTTTGCCTCAAGGAGTTTTGAAGATTCATGAGGCCTTTACAAAACCATTTTTGTTTGATATCTGACACTAAGATGGTCAAAAATAATCTAAGGAATAACTTCAGTTCTTTTTTGCCTTCTGAAAATAGATGTGATATTCCAGATCCCAGATTTCTCTCTCTCTTTTTTTTTTGGCTATACAAGATTTTTCTATATGGTCACAGCCTCAGAGAAGTCTAAGAACAAATAACAAAATAGATTTTAACTAGCAAGTGGCCTTTTTGTAAAATGAGATATGATCAGCTTTATAAAACTTAGATGCTTTGAGCACTTCTCCAAACCCTCAATTCCACAGCCAGAGGACAGTATAAAAAATACCCTCCAGTGTTTCTTTTTATATTTGTGGAGCTTTAATGGCAAGGGTAGCGTAGTGCTCGTTTTAGATTTCTGACTAGGACTCTTTCATGTTCGTAAAGTTCCATGGATTAACAGTTCTTTCCATTCTAACCTTTGGTACATTTGGATATTATTAGTCTCATGTTAAAGCATTTCAGCAGCCATTTGAATTGTCTTCCTTTTCCTAGGTGCTGAAATGAGAAAAGTATTTTTTTTAAACTCACCATTCTAATACAACATGCTGAACACAGACATTCTTATCTTGAGTGACATGTTTTCCTTTGCTGTTTGAAGGGGGTTGATGTAGGTTTCTGTGTATATTTACACCCATGAAAAAAATGTAACCTCTTTGTTCATTTATTATTTAGCCTAAAGCCGAAGAGGAACTTTCAGTTGACAAAGTACTTGAATCTGAACAAGATAAAATGAGCCAGGGGTTTCATCCTGAAAGAGACCCCTCTGACCTAAAAAAAGTGAAAGCTGTGGAAGAAAATGGAGAAGAGGCTGAGCCAGTACGTAATGGTGCTGAGAGTGTTTCTGAGGGTGAAGGAATAGATGCTAATTCAGGCTCCACCGATAGTTCTGGTGACGGGGTCACGTTTCCATTTAAACCAGGTAAGTTTATACCTGCCTTCCTATTTACCTCTTTTCCCTCTACTGCAACCTTAGAGAAATGTTGCCTTTTGATAGAGAGATACTGGATGGAAGAAAGAGGTTTATCACAATATAATATTTACAGGACAGATCATCAAGCCTAAGTTAGTGACTAGCAAATCCAGAGAGTTCTGTATTGATGGAAATGATACCCGACACTGGTATTCCCCTTTTACTGGCATTGGAAGAGCATCTGGCAGAGGGAATCAGTTCCAGGCTAGTGGGTGCAGTTTGATTTTAAAAATTATTCTGGCCGGGCGCGGTGGCTCAAGCCTGTAATCCCAGCACTTTGGGAGGCCGAGACGGGCGGATCACGAGGTCAGGAGATCGAGACCATCCTGGCTAACACAATGAAACCCCGTCTCTACTAAAAATACAAAAAAAATTAGCCGGGCGTGGTGGCGGCGCCTGTAGTCCCACCTACTCGGGAGGCTGAGGCAGGAGAATGGTGTGAACCCGGGAGGCGGAGCTTGCAGTGAGCTGAGATCGGGCCACTGCACTCCAGCCTGGGCGACAGAGCGAGACTCTGCCTCAAAAAAAAAAAAAAAAAAAAAAAAAAAATTATTCTATTTGTTTTAATTGAAAGGGATATAGAGATATTACCACATTCCTTGAGATGGCGTTAGTCGTCTTTCATAAGACTCGAACTCTGTTGACAGAAATCACTCTGTAGAACTGAACTCTGAAACAAGATATTGAGTACCTGCAATATGGGAGGTCCCCTGCGGTAAATCTGTATGCTAAACAAGTAAATAAGGAATATATTTGATAAACATATGGTAAACAAATACAAACCCTGGAGGATTTATCTTAAGACACCATCAAATGCATTAATCCTGTGACGTAATACTATATGAACCGTGACTGACTTTGAGATATATGGAGAGATTTGGTGTGGATCTGTGAGGAAAGATGGTTCCTTTGATAGAAAGTTTGGGCTGGGTATGGTGGCTTACGCCTGTAATCCCAGCACTTAGGGAGGCCAAGGCGGGCGGATCACCTGAGATCGGGAGTTCGAGACCAGCCTGACCAACATGGAGAAATCCCGTCTCTACTAAAAATACAAAATTAGCTGGGCATGGTGGCACATGCCTATAATTTCAGCTACTTGGGAAGCTGAGGTAGGAGAACCGTTTGAACCCAAGCCGAGATTGTACCATTGTACTCCAGCCTGGGCAACAAGAGCGAAACTCCATCTCAAAAAAAAAAAAAAAAAAAGTTTAGAGTAGGTGAAAAGTTTTCCTTAGTCTGCCACATCTAGACTAAGTTTTGCAGGAGGTAGGGTTCCAATGTAAAATACCAGACCTCAAAGATAACCTAGATAGGTGTTTTTCAAACCGTTGGGTTTCATACTATTTAATAGATTGTGAAATTTATAGGTCACAACCAACATTTTAAAAAAGGATAATATAATGAAAAAATGTCTGTCTATTACATGTAGTGAGAATAAGTATCAGTTTGGAAACTTTGTAGTTATGTATGGGTGTATGATTCTCCTGGGTCATGAGGTCATTTTATGTCTTACTGTGAGTTGTAGTCAGAGATGTTTGAAAACCAGTGACTATTACTTATCACTTTATTTTATATTATTTTTAAATTCTTTTATTTATTTTTTATTTTTTACAGAGGGAGGGTCTCTCTATGTTGGCCAGGCTGCTTTCAAACTCCTATGCTCAAGCAGTCGTCCTGCCTCGGCCTCCCAAAGTGCTCCCACGCCCAGCCCTTACCACTTTGATATACTGATCTTTCACTACCAGTAAACTCCTGTTAATGGGCTTTATGAAATTGTAAATTTATGCTATTGTAAAAGTTTTTTTTAAAAACCCTAGGACTGAGTGTACTGAATTGCTTTTGTCAACTTAGGCTTGTATACTGTGTTCAAAAATAAAGAAAAAGATCTAGGCTTGTACCAGATCACAGAGTACTTGTAGCCATCGCCAGTGTATCTTAAGAAAATGGAAACACTATTGCTATTTTTAGACTATGTAAATTATATTTTTGTATTACTGTATTTTGTTTTAACATTTTGTATATTGCATAATTTATGTTAGTTATATTTCATATTATATTTTAATTCTTTTCATCCATCAGTTTTACAATATAGGCCCTGACTATAATTGACCAACTACCTTTTGCTCTTGTAATATTTAACAGCAGTAATTGGAAAAAAGACAGTGGTAATTGGAACAAAAACAGTTTGAAATTTAGATCCCAATAAGCTGTCTACTTTTTAATAAATATAATAGGTAATAAAGATATGGTGGAAAACATCTGGAATATTCTCAAAGACCATCAGTGGGTCTATAACCTACACATTAGGAACCTCTAATATAAAGAGGATCCAATCTGCTATCAGGAAGTAATCTGGAGTCTGATTTTGATGAGTTTTATTAATTAAAATAAGAAAACTGTGATTTTTTTTTTAGATGAAATTACAGGCAGGCCGGGCGCGGTGGCTCACGCCTGTAATCCCAGCACTTTGGGAGGCCGAGGCGGGCGGATCACAAGGTCAGGAGATCGAGACCATGGTGAAACCCCGTCTCTACTAAAAATAGAAAAAATTAGCCGGGCGCAGTGGCGGGCGCCTGTAGTCCCAGCTACTAGGGAGGCTGAGGCAAGAGAATGGCGTGAACCCGGGAGGCGGAGCTTGCAGTGAGCCGAGATTGCGCCACTGCACTCCAGCCTGGGCGAGAGAGCAAGACTCCGTCTCAAAGAAAAACAAAAAAAACAAACAAACAAAAAGAAATTACAGGCAAGGAAGAAAACTTAGTATCTAACTGCTTAGACATTTCATTATCTTAAATAAGTTGTTTCTGTGTTTTGTATCCTTTTGCTTTTTTTTTTTTTCTCTAAAATAACATTTCCAAGTGAACAACCAAACTATCCGTTTTCATGAAGCCAAGGGTTTTATCAGGTTTCTTATTCCTTAGTTATTTAAGGGCTTGGTAGTTTATTTAGTGAAGATTATTATATGTCCCTGGCCAAAGGTTGTTTAGTGTGTATGTGAAATGATTCCTACTTGCTTTAGATTATTTTACTACTCAAAGGTATTTAGAAGGGATGAAAGAACAAGTGATGGTTTAAAATCTTCACATAATATTTCCTGACTGTATTTCATTGTTCCCTTCTATTTTGTGTTTGTTCATGAAGAGATAAATACTGGAAAGTGTTTTGTACTCTTAGGGGATGTAAGTCATGCATCATTTAATGACGGTGATTTGTTCTGAGAAATGCATCATTAGGCAGTTTCTTCCTGGTGCAAACAAAAGAGTATTTACACAAACCTAGATGTTCTAGCCTACTACACAACTAGGCTGTATAGTATAGCCTGCTGCTCTTAGACTGCAAACTTGTACAGCATGTTACTATACTGAATAGTAGGCAGTTGTAACATAATAGTAAGTATTTGTATATCTAAATATAACTAAACATAGATAAGGTATAGTAAAAATACTATATAAAAGTTTTAAAATGTTACACTGTATAGGGCACTTACCATGAATGGAGATTGCAGGACTTGAAGTTGTTCTGGGTGAGTGGTGAGTGAATGTAAAGACCTAGGACATTACTGTAGGCTGGTGTAGATTTTAAAAACATTAGGGCACACTACATTTATTTTAAAATTTGTACTTTCTCTAATAATGAATTTATTCTTAGCTTACTGTAACCTTTTTACTTGATAAACTTTTAAATGTTTTTAACTTTTTTACTTTTGTAATAATGTTTAGCTTAAAACACACTGTACAGCTATGCAAAAATATTTCTTTCTTTTTTCTTTTTCTTTTTCTTTTTTTTTTGAGATGGAATCTCCCACTCTGTTACCCAGGCTGGAGTGCAGTGGTGCAATCATAGCTCACTGCAGCCTCAGCCTCCTGGACTTGAGTGATCTTCCCACCTCAGCCACCTGATAGCTGGGACTGCAGTTGCACGTCACCACGCCCAGCTAATTTAAAAAGATTTTTTTTCCTAGAGATTAGGTCTTACTACATTGCCCAGGCTAGTCTCAAACTCTTGGCCCTCAAAGTACTGGGATTATAGGTGTGAACCACTATCCCTGGCCTTGTTTCTTTATGTCCTTATTCTATAGGCTTTTTTCTATTTTTAAAATTATTTATCTTTTTACTTAAGAATTTTTGTTAAAAACTAAGACACAAACACACACATTAGCCTAGGCCTATACACAGTCAAGATCATCAACATCACTGTCTTCTACCTCCAGATCTTGTCCCACTGGAAGGTCTTCTGGGGCGATAATATGCATAGAGCTGTCATCTTCTATGATAACGGTGCCTTCCTCTGGAATATTTCCTGAAGGACTTGCCTGAGGCTGTTTTACAGTTAACTTTTTTTTTTAATAAGTAGAAGGAATATACTCTAGTGATTAAAAAGTATAGTGTAGTAGGTACGTAAGCCAGTAACATAGTTATTTCTTATTACTGTGAAGTATTATGTGATACACTTGATTGTATGTGCTATACTTTTAAGTGACTGGCAGCACAGTAGGTTTGTTTACACTACCATTAACACATACATGTGAATAATGCATTGTGCTGCCATATTAGGATAGTTACAGTGTCATTAGGCAATAGGAACCTTTCAGCTTCATTATAGCCTTATGGGACCACCGTTGTATATGCAGTTTGCTGTTGATGGAAATGTTGTTTTGCAATGCATGACATATATAATATAATGCCCTACAAACAGTTGTCTGCCTGTATTCTTCTTTCTAGAATCCTGGAAGCCTACTGATACTGAAGGTAAGAAGCAGTATGACAGGGAGTTTCTGCTGGACTTCCAGTTCATGCCAGCCTGTATACAAAAACCAGAGGGCCTGCCTCCTATCAGTGATGTGGTTCTTGACAAGGTAAGCTGCATACTCAGAGAAAACTAGTTCTTTTTGGTGGGAACTGATTTTAACTATAAGTGCAAATATGTGAAGTATCAGCAGTTTTTAGTAATTGTTAGACCAAATGATATAAAAATATCTAATGTTTAAGAATTTGTTTCCCTAAACACTGTTGGATTTGGAGTTCCTTATAGGTTACAGTCATTTTGGGATTTGGCCCATATTGGACTAGTGTTTTTTTAATGTTTATTAATTGATTTATCTGCTTATTATGGCTGTTTTTTGGTGATATAAAAATTTTGTGGCCGGGCGCGGTGGCTCAAGCCTGTAATCCCAGCACTTTGGGAGGCCGAGGCGGGCGGATCACGAGGTCAGGAGATCGAGACCATCCTGGCTAACATGGTGAAACCCCGTCTCTACTAAAAATACAAAAAACTAGCCGGGCGTGGTGGCGGGTGCCTGTAGTCCCAGCTACTCGGAGGCTGAGGCAGGAGAATGGCCTGAACCTGGGAGGCGGAGCTTGCAGTGAGCCGAGATCGCGCCACTGCACTCCAGCCTGGGTGACACAGCGCGAGACTCCGTCTCAAAAAAAAAAAAAAAAAAAAAAATTTGTGTTTGTCGGGGGAAACATACGGCTAAATTGATACAGAGGTCTTTCCTCATTGTTCTAAAAGTTCATTATGGAATTCTGTCGGCATTGAGGATAGGTCAGAAATCTAGGAAGGTATTTGGCAGATCAAACATAAGTGAGAGTCAACATGATTCAAATAATATGTATCTCAAAATTTCCCTGATAGATACCTCCAGTGATTGAATTCCCCAATCTTGTGCAAATAGGCATCCTTCCTCTTTGCATCTGATCTTAATGGTGCACACAGCAAATTAGTACAGTCAATATTTGTTTACTAAATTAAAAGGAGTAAAGTCAGATCTACTAAAGTAATTTCATGGAAATCAAAGATAAACCAGAGCTGATGACTAAGCTTGAAGTATTCTTGTTTTGTAGAGGAACAAAAATGTAAAATGTAGAGATTAACTATCTTATGGAATCATATCTACCTCTTAACTGATTTATGCCTAGTGTTTCATTATTGGAATGCTAAGCTTGTGGGAGTTATTTGTATCCTACTGCTCAAGGTCATAACCAAGATCTGATTTTTCACACAAAAAAATTTGCAGCCTCCGGCATAAATGGGGTAATAAAGATGTCCAGGAGCTGCTTATCCAGAACTCATTTATATTATTTTACTTTCTTATAGCAATAGGTCTTCTTACTTCTATTGGTGGTATCTAAGTCTTCTCTCCTAGATAGTTATGTGAGGACAGCTGAATGATTGATTAATGGTGCTAATTTGAGGCTACTTCAGTACCTCAGAAGTCAAGTGTTATATCCACCAAATTAGATTATCCTCTTAGAAAATATTCCTGCCTGTCCTGCTGCCTTATCTGTTTATGACTTTGGACACTAATTAGTTGACTTCTCACTGGTCTGCTTAACTTTGTGTCGTCCATAGTCACATTACATACTTATTCAAAGTCAGATATCTCAGATTAACAAGGCAGACAGTGAAATTTTAAATGAATCATCACCCATTAAACATATCTCCTTTAAGACTTATTGTCCACTCATAATACATTCTTTACTAACCATAAGTCTACAGCATCAAAACTAAAATGAGCAGTAGCAGGATTCCTATAGGCAAGTGCTCTATGTCCTGGTGAATATTTTTTTTATTTCTAAAATTTGACGCTAGCGTAGAGGATCTCAAAATGTCTTGTGCCTTTCAGTTGGTCCTCAGTATCTAGTGAGCCAATCTACTGATTATGTATAGCCCCTACTTGGAAATTTAAGGCCTAAATCATTCTCAGGGTGTCGGAAAACATTGTTTTAGCCTAATGGCTCTAAGGATAGCCCAGGAGAACCTGCCATGGATGAGGTTGGGCTTCTGCTGGTTCCAAAGCTGATGCTTACCGTGTGCTTACCGTTTAAGCTGATGTAACCTTTCAGTCAAATTTTTTGTTATCTTTTGTGGCAGGGAATGCTCTGGAACATGTATTAAGGTTTCTTTTGCTTCTTCATGCAGATCAACCAACCCAAATTGCCAATGCGAACTCTGGATCCTCGGATTTTGCCTCGAGGACCAGACTTTACACCAGCCTTTGCTGATTTTGGAAGGCAGACACCTGGTGGAAGAGGCGTGCCTGTAAGTGCAAGTTCCCTACAATTCACTTAGTTAGATACTGGCACAGACTCCATGAAATCCTACCTCACGGCAAGACAGCAGCTTTTGTTCGCTGATTCTAGTCAAGAAGAAGAAGAGGCAAAGACTATCCTTTCCATATTCATATTAAAGCAAATAAAGAATACACTTGAGTTGTTTTTACTTGACAGAAGCTAGTCTGCATTAATTTGGTCTTGATTTTTTTTTCCCCCATTTTTTCAATTGAGGTGACCTGCAAATAGGTTTAAAAATAGTGCCAACCATGGCCGGGGATGGTGGCTCAGGCCTGTAATGCTAGCACTTTGTGGGGTCAAGGCAGGAGGATCACCTGAGGTCAGGAGTTCAGAACCAGCCTGGCAACTAAGAGAGACCCTGTCTCGGGCCGGGCGCGGTGGCTCAAGCCTGTAATCCCAGCACTTTGGGAGGCCGAGACGGGTGGATCACGAGGTCAGGAGATCGAGACCATCCTGGCTAACACAGTGAAACCCCGTCTCTACTAAAAAAATACAAAAAACTAGCCGGGCGAGGTGGTGGGCGCCTGTAGTCCCAGCTACTCGGGAGGCTGAGGCAGGAGAATGGCGTAAACCTGGGAGGCGGAGCTTGCAGTGAGCTGAGATCCGGCCACTGCACTCCAGCCTGGGCGACAGAGCAAGACTCCGTCTCAACCAAAAAAAAAAAAAAGAGAGACCCTGTCTCTACCACAAAAACAAAAAGAAAAGAAAAGAAATAAAATAGGCCAGGCATGCTGGCGCATGCTTATAGTCCTAGTCCTGGCTACTCGGGAGACTGAGGTGGGAGGATTACTTGACCCCAGGAGGTCCAGGCTACAGTGAGCCATGATCATGCAACTGTACTCCAGTCTGGCTGACAAAACAAGAACAGGAGGTCCAGGCTGCAGTGAGCCATGATCATGCCACTGCACTCCAGTCTGGGCAACAAAGCAAGACCCTGTCTCTGAAAAAAAATATATAGAGAGAGCGCCAACCTTGATAAGATTCCTGTTTTGTTTTGAGGTGTCCTGATATACTGGAGATCTCTGATGACATTCAGCTAATGATCATGTCTTGTCTTTGTTTCTACAGATTTGCAAAGTGCAGAGCAGGCATGGATTGCCAATTCTGGAACAGAGCAAAGCCCCAACTTGCCCTCCGCTGGCGATGTCACACCCACCCGTGAAGAGCCTGCCTCTAGGGGTGCGCTGAACGCTTTGTTTTTTGTAATAATAGTCTCTGGTGTTACAATATTTTCTGTTACGCTCTTTTTATTTACTATTGATTGTTAAGTCAAAATTTGAACAAATGACAAGTACAAAAGAGTACAGTATCGGTAAACTGCAGATTGCTGTTACACCTCCAGTGGCAGGCTCTTCAGCGGTGGAAGTGAAGTGGCATCACCAGTGGAGTTATGCTGGGGCACTGCACTGTGCAAGATTCGGCAGACTCTGCCTACTCCATGCTTTGTAGAATTCAGAAAGCATGGGGGAAGTTGCCAACGATGTTGAATACCTCTTTTCCCCAAGTTAGAATGGCATAGAGAGCAATACATCTAACATTCTGGAGGAGCTTGGGGTTTGATGTACATTTGCAGATCACCCTGTTACTTCATTTTATGTAAGGTGACGCTTTTTGTTTCTCCATCACCTTTTTATTTCTGAAATGGCAACTTTTGAAACCTGCTTTGAATTAAGACTACATTGTCTGACAACAAATGTCACTTTGTAGATATTTAAATTATTTGATTATTTTCCTGCAACCAAACAGTGATAGAATATACTTGAATGCCTACAGTGTGTTGTAGACTTTGTAAAAACTACTGAAAACCACCTGAATTTGAAGCATACTGTTTATTGAGTCATTACCATCACCATTTTAGAGACCTGTGTATGTGAGATACTCTGTTTCTCACACATTTATCTATTTTCAGGAAATACTAAATTAAAATTTTTTTAAATCTTGAGTTACCTCACCAGCACGTCTTAGAAAGCAGCTTTCTAGAACCATTTTATACCTTTTTTTAAATATTATTTCCTTTTTTAATGTTGAAATTTTTATTTGTATTATTGTTCGTTTTGGTTTTGGTTTATATCTTTGTTTTGCCAAATATTTGAAATAATGTTGATGCTGTTTTGAATATTCTGTGGATAATAGCATCTGTGGTTATTATCATATTGCCCAATTTTGTTGATAGGTGGCTCACAAAATGTATAAATCCTCTTCCAATGTATATTGTCACTTTTCACTACCAGCTTGCTAGTCATTGTTTGCTAATAACTAGTTATAACAAAAAGGAAATATTGTGAGTTTAGAATAAGTGACGTCTCTTTTAAATTATTGAAAATAGAAAATAATTTTTAAAAGTAACTTTATCACAGTGTATACCACTCCTCTGTATACCTACATATGTGAGATCAGTGAGTTATTCTGGTACATTCAAAGTAATGTGACTAGAAGTGAGACATTATCTAGAATTTGTAGTAGCTCCAAAAGTATCAACTTTAATTATTTAATTTACTTTTATTAAGCAGTTTTGTTCTATGTCAGAAGCTAGTTTTTAAGTGAAATTTTGATCTCTCAGGGTAATGTTGATATGTTAAGCCTTAAGGCAAGTTATTCTTCCAGCCTGTCTCCTAGATAACAGACATTCTCCACTTAATGTGCCCAGCTTACCTTGGTATATTGATATAGATACAGATGGGAATGTCACAGGACATAAATATCAACATATAAAGAAACAGAAATGGCCAGGCACAGTGGCTCATGCCTGTAATCCCAGCACTTTGGGAGGCCAAAGCGGGTAGATCGCTTGAGTCCAGGAGTTCAAGACCAGCCTGGGCAACATGGTGAAATCCTGTCCCTACAAAAAATACAAAAATTTGCCGGGCATGACGGCACACACCTGTAGTACCAGGTACTTGAGAGACTGAGGTGGGAGGATTGCCTGAGCCTGGGAAGCAGAAGTTGGAGACAGAGGTTGCAGTGAGCCAAGATCGCACCACTGCACTCCAGCCTGGGCAACAGAGCGGGGCTCTGTCTCAAAAAAACAGTAACAAAAATAATGCTGTTTGGAAAAAAGCAACAGCCCTACTCCCCTACTCTTTGCAGTTTCTGATTCCATACTTCAAATAACTTTCTAGTTCTCCAAATTATCTTATAATTAATTATCACCTAATAATGTGAAATCTATGTGTGGTATGCCCCATTATTATCTTAATTAGCCATGACTTCTATTTTTTTTTTTTTTTTTTGGGGGTAGTCTCGGCTGTGTCACCCAGGCTGGAGTGCAGTGCATGGCGCTGACTCACCTGCTTTCCGCCTCAGGTTCGAGCCGTTCTCCTGCCTCGGCCTCAGTAGCTGGGACTGGCATCTCCCTACGCCCGGCTAGATTTTTGTTATTTTTTTATGAAACGAGGGATTTCACCATGTTAACCAGAGATGGTCTCGATCTCTGACCTCGTGATCGGCCTCCCAAAGTGCTGGGATTACAGGCTTGAGCCACCGCGCCCGGCAGCCATGACTTCTAATACAAACTTTTCTGCAGCAGGCTAGGTATGGTGGCTCACGCCTGTAATCTCAGCACTTTGGGAGGCTGAGGTGGGCATGGGCAGATCACATGATGCCAGGAGTTTGAGCCCAGCCTGGCGAACATGGCGAAGCCCTGTGTCTACTAAAAATACAAAAATACAAAATTACAAAAATATAAAAAATTTAAAAAAAATACAAAAAAAAAAAATACAAAAATTAGCCTGGGATTACATGTCTGTAATCCCAGCTACGCAGAAGGCTGAGGCACAAGAATCGCTTGAACCCAGGAGACAGAGGCTGTAGTGAGCCAAGATCACGCCACTGCACTCCAGCCTGGGTGACAGAGCAAGACTGTCTAAAAAAAAAAAAAAAAAACCACAAAAACTGCTGCAACAGACTTACTATAAAATATTTTTAATGCATGCTAATGATTTTAAAATGTCATATGCAGCTACGTAGTTTTCAAACCTAAGTGTCCTTCACTGGATAGTAAAGTGCATATCTGTTAGAAATCACCACGAAATAGCATGTCTTTAGTTATTTTTAAAATAAAATTACGGGCGGGGCGGCGGTGGTTCACGCCTGTAATCCCAGCACTTTGGGAGGCTGAGGCGGGTGGATCACGAGGCCAGGAGATCAAGACCATCCTGGCTAACACGGTGAAACCCCATCTCCACTAAAAATACGAAAAATTAGCGGGGCATGGTGGTGGACGCCTGTAGTCCCAGCTACTCGGGAAGCTGAGGCAGGAGAATGGCGTGAACCTGGGAAGCGGAGCTTGCAGTGAGCCAAGATCGTGCCACTGCACTCCCTCCTGGGCGACAGAGCAAGACTCCGTCCCAAAAAATAAAAAATTTAAAAAGATAAAATAAAATTACTCATCAGTTGTCTTTGTAGTCTTTTTGTGGACATCACAGAAAGCACTCCAAAAAATATATCTTAAGAGGAGCATTGGACCTAGACAAGTAATTTGCCATTTATAGTTATTTTAACTAACTTTTGAGATAAACTGATCAATCATAAAAATCCTAGGAGCAAAGAAAAATTCTAGGAGTAAAACCTTTCTTTAAAGGAATACTTGATTGTCTTCCTTCTTTAAAAATGTAAGTGCATATTGATTCTATTTTCTTTGATTATCCAGGTAAGCAGTGGAATTTAAGGTTACAGTCTCCGAATAAGATAGGAATGATGTATATTAAATTGCAAAACAGAGATGGGTATAATTTCTTAATACCTTTTTGAAAACTGACAGTGGGTAAAAAATTCAAACTTTAATATCGCCTGAAAAAAGAAAATGGCTCACTAATCAACCCCAGATTTTGACATTTTTAGTTTTGACATTGTGGACCTTGAGCACATTATATCTTAAAGTTCCTTAAAGTACCGTCTTTCAAAGAAAGAAACCAGGTGTCATTTCTTTTTGTGTAGCCCATAACTTTTAGCACAGGATCCTAGATTTTTTGTGTGTTTAGTATATAAATCATTCATCATCTGTTGCTACTTCTGAAGGATACCAAAAATTTGATTATCTGTATTAAGTTTTTCACACACAAAAAGGGACATGAAATGTTTACGTTTATATATCACTTTTTTAAAAGTTCCTTTTGGTCCTTTGGTATTGACGATAACATAGTTTTTAGGGTCCTTTTACATGGTTTATATCCTATAATCACATTTTTAGGTAGGGCTGGCATTGTATACATGAAAAACCTTAACAAAACTAAGAGACTTGCCTACAGGACTTTGCTCATACATAGCAGATTTGTACTCTCTAGAGTCTGATTCTTTTGTCTCCTAAGTTCACTACACCACAGTTTTCCAGACATTGCTATTCCAAACAGTGAATTCATTCTCAGAGTGTAAATATGGGCGCATTAGAGATTGATTAATTGAACATACTAAGAATTTGTAAGTATAGTAGATGTATTAAGGACTCAAAATACCTAGATAAGTATTTGAGAACAGTGTCTTTATCTTAGTTATAACCAGAGATACAATTATAATTTTAAAATTTTTCATGGGTGTTTTCACCTGGGTTTTAATTTTAACTATTTTATCCTGGACTAACAATTTATCAGTTAGCTTTTCAAAGCTTTTTTTCCTTTGAAGCATTATTGTTACTTTCTCACATCTCTGTGTTGCTCATTTGAGACTCACACATATTTGTCTTGGAGCAGGTAAAGAGGTGTGGAATAAATCGTATTGCCATTTTCCAGATTCAAATCTCAAGGCATATTTATTTATTGGTGTTTGCAGTAGGGTTTGGAAATGGGCATTTTCTGACTTTGTCTCCTAATATTCATCTTTGGCTCTTACTTGATTTTGACATAATTTCCTTTCATTACATCCAGAAACATTTGTTCTTGGCAATGTTTATGTACAAATGCATGGATTAAATTAAATATCTTGTGATATAATTGTTTACCTGAGGTTTAGCCAACCATTTAATAAGTTATTAATCTACATAAGTCAACAGAATATAACCTGAATTATAAAAATCAGGCATTACTTGATTGCTACATTTTTCTTTTTCTTTTTTTTTTTTTTTTTGAGACGGAGTCTTGCTCTGTCGCCCAGGTTGGACTGCAGTGGCCAGATCTCAGCTCACTGCAAGCTCCGCCTCCCAGGTTTATGCCATTCTCCTGCCTCAGCCTCCCGAGTAGCTGAGACTACAGGCGCCCGCCACCACGCCCGGCTAGTTTTTTGTATTTTTTAGTAGAGATGGGGTTTCACCATGTTAGCCAGGATGGTCTCGATCTCCTGACCTCGTGATCCACCCGTCTTGGCCTCCCAAAGTGCTGGGATTACAGGCTTGAGCCACCGCGCCCGACTGATTGCTACATTTTTCTAACAGAATTGTTTTGTCTGGGCTACTATATTAAAATTTCAGTTACAATTTATGTTCTTATAGTAGTACTGTCTGGTTTAACAACTGTTCCCTTTTGGCATTTTTCCAATCTGATGATCTTTATTTCCTTTCAGTTATACCATGTGTCTCATACCTCTGGGTTTATCTGACCTGTTTTTGTGTGTGTGTGTGTGTTTTGTTTTTGATGTTTATCAAATAGTCTGAGATATCATCAGTACTGTATCCTTAGCTGGGTGCATTTGACAAGATTGGTGTGAAATTTTGCAGAAACTCTAACTTTTGATCCTGATGCATTCTTGATAACTACCATTTCTAATTGGGGCAGATGGTGAAGCATAAAGGAATAATTCTGAGAATGATTGATGTGTAAAGGTGTTTGAGCTTAGCAGCTTAGGCCCCAGACTGTGTATCTCCTAGAAACTGCCTTTTTATATAATAAATGACATTAAAGTCTGTACTTCTTTCTCTGTATTCAAAAGGGCAGCATTGGGGCCTTAAGTGAGGAATGATTTTCATGTATGTGTGCTTTGTATGAAGTTTTTATTCTCTCTTGAAATCTAATGGCTAGCCCTTCAGTACAACTCAGAAAGAAAAAAAAAAATCTGATGGCAATATTTGCTCAGCACTAAAAGAATGATATATCAGAAAAAGTAAAGGTTGTCAACGTGCAGCAGGTCTGCTTGAAGGTAGCAGAGCTTAGTATCAACCCAAATGTTTAACCTTGAAAAATTATTTCCAAGCATTTAAGATAGTAATTGTTATGAATGTTTTGATACACAAAATGCAACTTTTAACTTACTCTGTTATCTCTACTTAGTGTGCTGGCAGTATAACATGGCAACATACTTTGGTTTTAACACAAGAGTATAGTGAGAATCCAGCAGGAACAGAGCTGACAAATAAAAGGAAGACATTTTTTTTTTCAGGGAGTAATTTAGTTTGACTCTCATCGATGATATATAATGAGTTTATTTTAGTATTTCTGACCCAACATATCAAGTGGAATATTTTATGATCTACAGTAAGGCTTAGTGTTGATGTTATATTTGCATTTTACCCTGGGATTGTAGAAACGCAATTTTAGCAGATTTGTAACTGTGATGATAACTACCTTTGAATTTTTGTAATTATTGAAGTGACCAGTCCACAGTTATGCAACTAATAAAAGATAAAGCTTCAGTTAGAAGTAGTCTTTCTCATTAGAAGTAACAGCTTTGTCAAACATCTTGTTCAAAAAGGCCTCTTGTTCAAAAATTGTAGTGGTGGAGAATATTACATTGATGGTCTTCTGAGGTTGTTTTTTTACCCCGCAAAAAGATTACATCCAGCTTGAGTGTCTAGCGTTGCTTGGTGTGGTCATCAGGCTTGACTTGAACAGCACAGCAAAGACAATAAATTGCAAGTACTCTGAATAGCTGTAATATTCTTGTCCTAGTTGTTGAATGTTGGACCACGAAGATCTCAACCTGGCCAAAGAAGAGAACCCAGAAAGATTATCACAGTTTCTGTAAAAGAAGATGTACACCTAAAAAAGGCAGAAAATGCCTGGAAGCCCAGCCAAAAACGAGACAGCCAAGCCGATGATCCCGAAAACATTAAAACCCAGGTGAGAACAAAAGCATATCCTGACATTGTTTTGAAATTATGTTGATTTTGTTTAAACTTATTTTGCTTTGCTAATGTTTGTAGAGATAATCAGTTTAAGACTTTTTATAATGTTTTCCTATTAAAAGAATTATTCTAAAAGCCATTATGGATGCCAGACAACCTACTGTTTTCTCTTGAAATTGCTTTTTGTGTGTTTTTTCAGAATAGTTTCCAGGTCTAGAGGTTTCATGTGTCATAGACTTACATAATTCAGGCTTAAGTTAATATTTGCTTTTCTTTAAAATGCATTTTTAGATTCTCAGTGATTGAGTCTCTTTATCCTATTTATCCTAATTATTACATTGCTTTATGTTCTTTGTCAGGCCTTCATTGCCAGTAAGCTAGAATTTAGAAACTCATCTTGTTTTGAAGGCTTTTGGAATAAAATTTAATTCTTTGAATCTTTTTATGCATATCCTGCCCTCAGAATTATGAGGATAAATTGAATGGATTTATTTTATTGACACAAAATTAATTTTTATGTGTCAGATTATATAAAGCCTTTATTCATCTTTTGCTTTATACACAATGTCAATTCCTATCCCCAGGTTACCTCTGCGACTTCAGATGTTTTTGCTTCTAGGCACCAAAACTGGAGTCTCTTAAAATTCACACTTGTACCAGAGCTAAGCATCACAGATCACCTACTAACTTTTGAGCATCTTGATTCCTTATATATCTTTTCTCTCACCATGAACAGTTAAGTGTAGCAGTTCAAAGTTCCAGGTCTGGAGGCAGAATCCTGACTCTGTTAGGCAGGTTCTTAATCTCAACTATAAAATGAAGTTACAAACATTGAGTGCCTCATAGGGCCAGTGTTAAGATTGAATGAAATAATATAAACCATTTGGCATGGTTCCTGGAGCTTGGTTAAGTGCTTAGTATGATGATGTCCCTGAGAGCGGAGATGGGCCTTAGATATCGTTCTGATTCAGTTCCATCACGTAACCTCAGAGAAAAGGGGATCCCCAACCCCTAGTACCAGTCGGTGGCCTGTTGGTAACTGGGCCACACAGCAGGAGGTGAGTGGTGGCAAAAGAGCATTACCACCTGAGCTCCACCTCCTGTCAGATCAGTGGCAGCCCTAGATTCTCATAGGAGTGAACTGTACATGCAAGCGATCTAGGCTGCACGCTCCTTATGAGAATCTAACTAATACCTGATGATCTGAGGTAGAATAATTTTATCCCAAAAACCACGTTCCTCTTCCCCCCGCAACCCCATCCCCAACCCTGGTCTGTGGAAAAATTGCCTTCCACAAAACCAGTTCCTAGTGCCAAAAGGTTGGGGACCACCGTTCGAGAGAGTAAATTCTCAGTAAATAATTGTTCAGTAAATAAGCGAACCCACAGAGTAGTTAATACAAAACAGAGATGAAGATGAAGCAATCCGTCAACTAGCCGTGCTGTCAAACTGTAATTGGCGGCTTGCTTTTGTTTATCTCTGTAGGGATTATCCCCAAACATTTGCCACAGGGTTCCTAAGGACATCCTTCTTCACATTGCTGAGATCAAGTCCCTACATTTCTCTCCATTTCAACATATCTCAACCTTTTTTGGAGGGGGAAAAAAAAAAAGAAAGCCTTCTTTGTCCCTCTCTCCAATCTCCCTGAGAAATGCTTAATGATAATGGGCCTAAATGGCCTGTATGAAGATAGTTAAAACTTCCTACTGGATCTTCATAATTGACAATGAAGATGTATTTAAGGCACTTGGATTAATGCCTTACTTTATTAAATTCTTACTGTACCTATAATGAGGAAATAGATGTTACCCTTTTTTTCCATATGAGGAAACTAAAGCTTCAAAAGTTGTCAAGCGTCATAAAAGAATAGTCCAGTTGTTATAACTTGTAATCTGCTTGTTTATAACAGAGTTCTCTCCATTATTAAGTCTTATTTCAGAAACAGAATAATTATCTTGATATGAGGTAGCATTAATTAATAGGTTTTCTTTAGTAAGTAGATAAAAGAAATCCAATGGAGAATTATTAAAATTCCTTTACAGAGCCAGTACAACCTTCTTTTTCTTGACACTTTCTTTTAAATATGGACTTGATTTGTTGCCTTCCCTTATGTTCCTACTACTATATTAAATCATTTAAATCAGCATTATGAACGACCTGTCGATGACCTTATTCTCATCTTCTTGAAGCATTTCTAGGAAATCATTGCCTCAGGACATGTCTGGGCTTCTACCCCTAGGATTCCCTGCATTCTCTTTCTTCTTTCTCCTCTGTTAACAACATTTCTACTGAGGCTGCCTGAGTCATCTACCTGAAACACTGATTTTTGTCTTTCCATTCGAGCTTTTTAACCTAGCATTCAATATGTCTTTTTCACTCACAACCAGAGAAGGCTAGTCTTCTGATATTTCCAGCGTGTTCTCTCAATTAGCAGGCCAGAAAATCCTCATTAACAATTCCTTCCTAAAGTGTTTTCTCTTTCATCAAATATCTACTTTATTTTTTTTTCTTCCCTTTAGCCAGCTCTTTCTATCCTTTATTATCTGGCCCAATTATCATTTCCTTCTTTTTTTTTTTTTCTTTTAAGATGGAGTCTCTCTCTCGCTCTGTCATCCAGCCTGGAGTGCAATGGTGCGATCCTGGCTCATTGCAGCCTCTGCCTCCTGGGTTCAAGCGATTCTCCTGCCTCAGCCTCCCAAGTAGTTGGTATTACAGGCATGTGCCTCCACGCCTGGCTAACTTTTTGTATTTTTAGTGGAGACCGGGTTTCACCATGTTAGCCAGGATGGTCTCTATCACCTGAACTGGTGATCTGCCCACCTCGGCCTCCAAAAGTGTGGGATTACAGGCGTGAGCCACCACCCCCGGCCCTCATTTCCTTCTAAAGGCATTCCTCGACTAATCCAGTGCCTCTGACCTCATGTACCTAAACTATTCCCCTTTCTGGTCTCTAATCAACCCTAGTACTTGCTTTATCACTTCGTTTTTAAATGTATTGTCCCTGCAACTAGATTTTGATTCTGTGGAAGGCAATAACTGCTTTGTGCTTCATTTGTACCTAACACAAAATTTAGTGGATATCAACTAGATACTTAGTTACAGTGAAATGATTTTTTTTTTTTTTTTTTTTTTGAGACAGGGTTTCACTCTGTCACCAGGGCTGAAGTGCAGTGGCACTATCACAGCTCACTGCAGCCTTGATCTGCTGGGCTCAAGCGATCCTCCCTCCTCAGCTTCTCAAGTATCTGGGACTGCAGGCATGTGCCACAATGCCTGGCTAATTTTTTTGTAGAGACCAGGTCTCATTCTGTTGCCCAGGCTGGTCACGAGCTACCATCTCAGACTTTTTTTTTTTTTTTTTTTTTTGAAAGAGGGTCTTAATCTATTGCCCAGGCTGGAGTGCAGTAGCACGATGGTGTCTCGCTGAAGCTTCAACCTCCTAGGCTCCCACCTCAGCCTCCCAAGTAGCTGAGACTATAGGCATGGACCACCATACCTGGCTAATTTGTTACAATTTTTTATTTATTTATTTATTTTTTTTTGAGACGGAGTCTTGCTGCATCGCCCAGGCTAGAGTACAGTGATGCGATCTCAGCTCACTGCAACCTCCGCCTCCTGGGTTCAAATGATTCTCCGGCCTCAGCCTCCCAAGTAGCTGGGACTACAGGCATACCCCACCACGCCCGGCTAATTTTTTTGTATTTTTAGTAGAGACAGGGTTTCACATGTTGACCAGGCTAGTCTGGAACTCCTGACCTCAAGTGATCCGCCTTCCTTCACCTCCCAAAATGCTGGGATTACAGGTGTGAGCCATTGCGCCTGGCCTAAAAATTTTTTAGAGGCAGTGTTGCCCAAACTGGTCTTGAACTCTTGGCCTCCTGCAGTCCTCCTGCCTTGGCCTCCCAAAGTGTTGAGATTACAGGCATGAACTCCTGTAGCTTAGCTAATAAATGATTTTGTGTGTGTGTGTGTGTGTGTGTATGTATGTATGTAATTTTTTTTTTGGAGACAGAGTCTCCCTTTGTTACCCATGCTGGAGTGCAGAGGCATGATCTCAGCTCACTGAAGCCTTGAACTCCCAGGCTCAAGCGATCCTCCTGCCTCAGCCCCACAACTAGAACTACAGGTGCTTACTACACATCCAGCTGATTTTTGTATTTTTTGTAGCAATGGGGTTTCGCCATGTTGCCCAGGCTGGTCTTGAAACTCCTGAGCTCAAGCAATCTGCCTTCCAAAGAGCTGAGATTATAGGCATGAGCCACTGCACCCAGCCTCTTTTCATTCTTTCAGCAGTGTCTTTCACAGAGCAGTTGTTTTTATTTTTATTTTTATTTATTTATTTATTTATTTATTTATTTATTTTGAGATATAGCCCCACTTTGTTGCCCAGACTGGAGTACAGTGGCACAATCACAGCTCACTGTAACCTCAGCCTCCCCTGGCTCAGGCAGTCCTCCCACCTAAACCTCCCAAGTAGCTGGGACTACAGGTGCGTGCCACCGTACTCAGCTAATTTTTGTATTTTTTGTAGGGACAGGGTTTTGCCATGTTGCCCAGGCTGGTCTCAAACTCCTGGGCTCGAACAGTCCACCCACCCCAGCCTCTTAAAATACTGGGATTATAGGCATGAGCCACTGTACCCAGCTTGTTTCTAATTTTGATAATACTGAATTAACCTTTTCATTCATGATTGTGCTTTTGCTGTCATATCTAAGAAATATTTGCATAAACCCAAGAAAACAACGTTTTTCTACTGTGTTGTCTTCTAGTATAGTTTTAGGTTTCACATTTAGTTTTGTGATCCAATTTTTGGTGAGTTTTTTACAAGGTACAAGATAATAGGTCAGGGTTCTTTTTCTCCCCTTTCTTGTGGATGTCCAGCTGTTACAGCACCATTTGTTGAAAAGATTATCCTTTCTCCATTGAAATGTTTTGGCATCTTTGTTAAAAATCAGTTCATCATATATGTGTGCATCTATTTCTAGACTCTACATTCTTCATCAAGCTATGTCTGTCCTCTGGCCAACACCACTCTGTCTTTATATAGAAAGTTTTGAAATCTGGTTGTGTGAATTCAATTCTCCAACTTCTTTTTTTTCTTCAAAATTGTTTAGGCTCTTCTAGGGTTCTGTGTGTGTGTGTGTGTGTGTGTGTATCTTTTCATATAAATTGTAGAATCAGCTCCTTGTTTTCTACCCGAAACAAAAAACAAAAGGCCCTATTAGGATTTGGATTATGATATATCTGTAGATCACTTTGGGGAAAACTGACATCTTGACAATAATGAATCTTTTAATACATGAACATGATATATATCTTCATTTATTTAAGCCCTCTTCGATTTCCTTCATCAGTGATTTATAGTTTTCGTATTTTTTTCCATCTTTCTTTTTTTTTTTTTTTTTTTTTTGAGACAGAGTCTCTCTCTGTTGCCCAAGCTGCAGTACAGAGATGCAATCTCAGTTCACTGCAGCCGCCTCCCAGGTTCAAGTACTTCTTCTGCCTCAGCCTCCAGAGTAGCTGGGATTAGAGGCATGCACTACCATATCCAGCTAATTTTTCTGTTTTTAGTAGAGATGGCGTTTTGCCATGTTGGCCAGGCTGGTCTTGAACCTCTGGCCTCAACTTATCCACCCACCTCAGTCTCCCAAGTTGGGATTAAAGGTGTGAGCCACCACTGCTGACCTTTTGTCAGTTTTTTGGCTAAACATTTTATAGATTTTGGTGCTGCTGTAAATGGTACTTTAAAAAAATAATTTCTGGTTATTTATTGCTAATATATAGAAAAGTAGTTGATGTTTGCATTTTGACATTGTATCCTACAATTGCTAGACTGACTTATTCTGGTCTTTTTGTAGATTCCTTATGATTGTCTATGTAGACAATTTTATCTTCTCTGCATAGAGTTTTATTTCTTCCTTTACAATCTACATACCTTTTATTGCTTTTTCTTTGCTTGATTGCATTGATTAGGACCTCTGTTATGATGTTGAATGGGAATGGTGAGAAGAAACATTTTTTGCATTATTCTCAATCTTAGGGGCAAAAATCATTTTGCCTTTCACCATTAAGTGGAGTTGTATATCTCCTTTTACTAGTCTAGGAAGATCTTCAATTCTTTTTTTTTTTTTTTTAAATAGAGATTTTATAGCATTATTTTAAAAGACTCCTGCCTAGTATTTCATACCATTATTTATATTATACCATAATTTAGACAAATTTCTATTTTTTTTACATCAAAGTTATTTTCTATAATGGGTTATTATGATGGAAATTAGTGTGGCTAAAATATTTTTACGTATCGCTAAATATAAATACATTTCTAAAAGTATAATTACTGGTTCAAAGGTTACATACACAATCTTAAAGCTTTTGATACACGTTGTCAAATTGCCCTTAGAAATGTTAACAGATAATGCTCCCACCAGCTAAGTGTGTATATACCTATTTCTAGAATTCTCCTCAGTAGTGAAAAGAAGGTAATTTCTGACTATTTGTTAAATAGATTAATTATTTCTATAACTAGTTCACAGTCCTTGTTAATAATTTGAGAAGTTGAACTTATACATTATTTTAAAAATTAATCATTACAGAAAGTACCATATTGTCACAGTTACTCTAAGTTACTCTAATGCTGTTCTTTTTTGTGGCCCTTCTAGGAGCTTTTTAGAAAAGTTCGAAGTATCTTAAATAAATTGACACCACAGATGTTCAATCAACTGATGAAGCAAGTGTCAGGACTTACTGTTGATACAGAGGAGCGGCTGAAAGGAGTTATTGACCTGGTCTTTGAGAAGGCTATTGATGAACCCAGTTTCTCTGTGGCTTACGCAAACATGTGTCGATGTTTAGTAACGGTAAGAAGAGAGGAAGGAGTAAAACCAGAAATCTTCAAGAGGTATATTCTCCCCTCACTACACATTCTTCCCAGAAGTGTTATTGGGGCAACATAAAGGGGAGAATATATTTTTAGTATTTATTGATATATCCTCATTATATAAAGACAATCTTGCTTTATTAAAACGTATACTCCCCTCTGTAGGGGATATGAAGTCTGTACTGAAATGGACATGAGATGGGCCCATTCAACATAAGAAAGATTGAGTCAGGTTTGAATTAGTAATGTAAAATTATTGTCATGGGCAACAAATTTTTCCTGTGTGTCTCTTATGGAAAGCAAGCAAATGCATGCTTTCACATTTAATTAAGTTTGAAATTTAAAAACACGTTGATTCTAATTCTAATCTCTGTGAAAATGAAAGGATAGTTGTTCTGTAGTCAAAAAGATTTCAAAGCTGATAATTTCATGTCATAGAAACTGTTTACATTGTCTGAAGCCATTTAATCTCCACAGCCTGTCAAATCTAGGGCAAGACAGAGAGGGAGACCAAAGAGCTTCTGATTAGTGTTCATTGTCCTCTATCCCACGATCATAAACTGCCATGTATCATCTGTGTTTTCTCTTCCTGTTGTTACCAAGGTACTTGTGTCAGAAATGTCTGTCCTTTAACATTTGGATTTTTTCTTAATTATTACAACTCGTTGTCGTGCCTTGCTGCTTAGAAACAAGCTATGAAAATGCAAAATTCTCTCATTCTACCAATAGTTTTGACTACCTATGTCAAAGGTAGGTAAGTCTTTTGGGGTTTGGAAAAGTCACATCTTCTGTCTTAAAGGAACTCAAAATCCATTTTGAAAATAAGTATTTCCAAGAAAAAAAATACTTAAAAGGTATTTTGTGATGTAGCAGTATCTTAATGCCTGAATGGATGGTTAGACTGAAAAATAAGTTGGAAGAAAAAGAAAACAGTATGTTGGTGGGAGAGCCACAAAACTTTTACAAAGCAAATAGAGTTTGAGTTGGACCTGAGATAATGGGGAATACACATTTGGAGAAGAAAGAACATATTCTAAGCAGGCTCAATTCTGAAGCAGTAAGTGTGGCTTTGGAGTCACAGCTCTAGGTTTAAAATTTAAACTTTAAAATGAAATTCCAGGCTGGGCACGGTGGCTTATGCCTGTAATCTCAGCACTTTGGGAGGCTGAGGCAGGCTGAGGTCAGGAGTTTGAGACCAGCCTGGGCAATATGGCGAAACTTTGTCTCTACTAAAAATACAAAAATTAGTTGGGTGTGGTAACATAAATTAGCCAGGCATGATAGCATGCACCTGTAATCCCAGCTACTTGGGAGGCTGAGGCAGGAGAATCACTTGAACTCAGGAGGGAGGCTGAGGTTGCTATGAGCAGAGACTGCACCACTACATTCCAGCCTGGGTGATAAGAGTGAGACTGTGTCTCAAAATAAAATAAAATTAAGATAAGATAAAATAGTTCCTACTCTGCCGCTTCCTAACTTTATGACCTTAGAATAGTTACCGATGTCTTTAAGCCCCTGTTTTTAATCCATAAAATGAGATTAATTCATACCATTTACAATATTATAAGGATAAAATTAATTTTTAAAAAATGAGATTACAAAATTTCTAGCTCAGTGTTTGGCCTGTAGTAAACCCTAAATAAACTGAAACTATACTGGACCTTTTAGGTCCAATTTGTGAAGGTTTTGAATGTTCGCTATAGAATGAGGATGATTATTATTATAATAAAAATAATCTATTCAGCACCTACTAAGTTGAAATATGGGTAGAGGCTTTATGTATACATATTATTTTTAATGGTTATTCTAACTCTGAAAGGTCAGTGTTATTAGCCCCACTTTATTGAACCAAAAACTGAGCTTAAAAAGGAAAAATAACTTGCTCGGGGTGATATAAGTAGTAAGTGGCATTGCTAGAATCCAAATCAGGGATTATTTAACTCAATCACTTGCCATAGTGTCTCCTGATGTGCCATAGTTATATGGAAGCAAACTAATTTTCCATTTCTGAGCGCTCATTTTCATTGTGGTAGCCATGGCATCCTGTGGTCACTCATTAAAATTAGGACTGGATCCCAGATCCTCTGGATCACACTTCAGTGCCCTTTCCCAGTTTTGAATTTTATCAGATAGGCAGTTAAGTGGTGTTCAGGCAGTTTAGTGGAGGAGTGATATTGATGAAAATGGCTTTTGAAATGATCTGGCAATAAGTACAAATTGGATTGGAATAGGAAGAAATTATAGACAAGCCACCCACTTATGAGACTTTTGAAAACTTTATTGGATTGTTTATTTATTTTGCTTGAGACAAGGTCTTTTGCTCTGTTGCCCAGGCTGGAGTCCAGTAGCGTGATCATAGCTCACTGAAGCTTCAAACTCCTGGGCTCAAGCAGTCCTCCTGCTTGACTGTAGGCACACAGCACCACCAGGTCTGGCTATTTTTTTTATTTTTAGTAGAGATGAGGTCTCACTATTTGCCCGGATTGGTCTCAAAAACTCCTAGGCTCAAGTGCTCCTCCCGCCTGGGCCTCCCAAAGTGCAGGGATTACAGGCAGGAGCCATCTCCTGGCCTCCTGGATTATTTTAAATTATAAGATAACAACCTATTTGAACAAGTCAAATGGTATAGTTAATACAGTTATTACTGTCTGCTTGCAGCCCCAGGCAGTTAATCTTCCTTCCCTATTAGATAGTCACTGTGAATGGTTTTGATGTAATCATCTACAGTTTTCTTCATATTTATAAAATCATATGAAAATATGAGTGTATGTATAAAGAGGTATTTTTTTGATTTTGCTTTAGTTGAATTATATAAATTATTTTCAGTTTGCCTTTTTGTTTTTTTAACTTAATAAATGTTTTGGGCAGCCCTCTAGGTCATTACAGATATATTTTACTCATACTTTTATACAAATTGCATAATATTTCATAATATGCATATACTGTAACTTATTCAACCATCTCTTTCTCTCTCTCTCTCTCTCCCCCCTCCCTCCCTCTGCTGCCTCTACCTCTCTCTCTCTGTCTCTCGTGTTCTTTTATCCTTGTATTCTGGAGTTTGCCTCCCTCCCTCCCTTCCTTTTTTTTTTTTTTTTTTTTCCCACACAAGATCTCGCTCTGTATCCCAGGCTGGAGTACAGTGGCGTGATCACAGCTCACTGCAACTTCAAATTCCCGGGTCCAAGCAATCCTCCCATCTCTGCCTCCCAAGTAGCTGAAACTACAGGCACATGCTCAGCTAATTTTTGTATTTTTTTATAAATTTAGTGTTTCAGGGTTTCGACATGTTGTAGGCTGATCTGGAACTCCTGAGCTCAAGTGATCCGCTTGCTTCAGCCTCCCAAAGTGTTGGGACCATAGATGTGAGCCACCATGCCTGGCCTCTTTCTTCTTTTCCTTCCCCTTCCCTTTCCTTTTTATCTTGTTCTGTCACCCAGGCTAGAGTGCAGTGGCAGGATCTGGGCTTCCTGCCTTCTCAACCTTCTGAGCTCACATGATCCTCCCACCTCAGCCTCCTGAGTAGCTAGTACCATAAACACGAACCACCGTGTCCAGTTAATCTTTAATTTTTTAATAGAGACAGAATCTCAATATGTTGCCCAGACTGGTCTTAAACTCCTGGGCTCAAGCAATCCTCCTGCGTCCTTACCAAAGTGCTGGGATTATAAGCGTTAGCCACTGCACCTGACTTTTATTTCTTTCATGTATGTTTTTAATCTTTGAAACTTTTTTGTTGAAATATGACTAATATATGTGCTTTCTGGGTTGAAATTCTTCATTTGTTGCATTTGCCAAATTTAATGATGTAAATGCTGTCCTCAGGACTATTTGTAATCTACTGACAGTTTCACAAGACTCATAAAATTACTGTTAAACAGTTGTCTGTCATAAACCAATATGAACAAGCTTCAACACACCAATGCAACATGCTTACAGAAAGGGATACAGATCATTACTGTACAGCTCAATGTATATCAGCAACACCTTAGACCCTTTTCAATACTCTTTACTCTTTTTTAAAGGCAGCTAGGACCAGGTGCGGTGGTTCGCACCTGTAATGTTAACACTTTGGAAAGCTGAAGCAGGAGGATTGCTTGAGCCCAGGAGTTTGAGGCCAGACTGAGCAACATGAGACTCTGTCTCTACAAATAAAAAATTGAAAAATTAGCCAGGCATGATGGCACGCACCTGTAATCCCAGCTACTAGGGAGGCTCCGATGTGAGGATCCCTTGAGCTCACGAGGTCAAGACTGCAGTGGACCATGATAGTACCATGGTACTTACTCTAGCCTGGTGACAGAGTGAGTGAGACCCAGTCTCAGGGAAAGCAAAAAAGGTAACCACTGTCCTGACTTCTAACACCATAGTTGATTACTTTTGAGGGATTGAGAGACTGAAATAAAACAGTAACAGTGAGCATAGAATCATAGGATCCTACTACACACATCAAACATCATAGGATTATTAAATATCTAAATTTGAAAAGGTAACCTTTTATAAGAAAATCGAGGAGGCTATTTTCATGAACTTTGAGTAGGGAAAGATGTCTTTAGCAAGATTCAAAACATGAAGGATAAAGGTGTAAGATTTGACTGTTTATAATCTTTGGTGCGGCAAAAGATACTGTAAATAAATACAAAGATAAAACTACAACCTAGGAGTATGTTTGGAGTCCATTAACTGACAGAATATTAGAATCCAGAATTAAGGAGGAAAAAGAAGCAAATCAGTATGGAAAAAAACAGCCCAATAAAAATATGGGTAGTTCATAGAAATGAAAATCCATTGGTTGATAAACTTTAGAAAAGATAATCAATGGCAGCACTTCTCAAAATAAGACATTTACGCAGCTAACAGACATATGAATAAAAGCTCAGCATCACTGATCATCGGAGAAATGCAAATCAAAACCACAATGAGATACCATCTCATGCCAGTCAGAATGGTGATTGTTAAAAAGGAAACAATAGATGCTAGCAAGGCTGTGGAGAAACAGGAATGCTTTTACACTGTTGGTGGGAGTGTAAATTAGTTCAACAGTATGATGATTCCTCAAGGATCTAGAACCAGAAATACCATTTGACCCAACAATCCCATTACTAGGTGTTTAACCAAAGGAATATAAATCATTCTACTATAAAGACACATGCATGCGTGTGTTTTTGCAGCACTATTTACAATAGCAGAGACATGGAACCAACTCAAATGCCCATCAATGATAGACTGGATAAAGAAAATGTGGTACATGTACACCATGGAATACTATGCAGCCAGAAAAAGGAATGAGATCACGTCCTTTTCAGGGACATGGATGAATCTGGAAGCCATCATCCTCTGCAAAGTAACACAGGAACAGAAAACCAAGCACTACATCTTCTCACTCATAAGTGGGAGTTTCACGTTGAGAACACATGGATACAGAGAGGAGAACAACACACACCAGGGCCTGTTAGGGGTGGGAGTTGAGGGAGGGAACTTAGAGGACGGGTCAGTAGGTGCAGCAAACCACCATGGCACATGTATACCTATGTAACAAACCTGTACAACCTGCACATGTATCTCGTTTTTTTGTGTTTTTTTTAAGGGAGAAAAAAAGACATTCAATGTTATTCATTATTAGGGAAGTGATAAACTAAGAAAAGATAAACTATAGTTCTAAAAAATTCATCTCCACTAGATTTTTTTTTTTAATCCCATTTTAAATGCTTTTAAAGATGAATACAACCATTTATGAGGGCAATTGGGCAATAATGTTAAAGATGTTCATGTACTATGCAATAACACCAAATTGCTACATTTACCAGAGATTTACATACATGTGAAGCAGCAAGAACTCTCGCATACTGGTCATGGTAATGTGAATTGCAACAGCCACTTTGGAAATTGTTTAGCATTATATACTAAAGCTGAAGTTTTTCTGCCAAAACTAGCATTTTAATTCTTAGGTATATACACAACCAATAAACATACATATCTCATATGCTAGGAAATATATACAAAAATGTTGTAGCATTTTTTTATACAGAAAAAAAACATGAATAAATGCCTGTTAATAGTAGAATGGATAAATTGTAGCATGTTTATACAAGGGCAGTGAATCTGAAGTACAACTACATGGACATGGATTCTCACAAGAGTAAGTTTGAGTAAAAGAAGGCAGACCCAAAAAGATACTATATGATTTATTTATTTAATGTTCAAAAATGAAACAAAAACTAACTTGGGTGTTTGGGGATACCTGTCTGTAGTGTTAGGGGTTGCATGTTTTCTTTGTAAAACAAAAGCAAGAAAGTTATTATAAAAGTCTAGAAGGCTTTTGTATAACTTTGGAGACAGAGAGGGGGTTGTGGATGTGCTTTGGAAGGTAATTTAAGAGGAGCTTCTGAGAAGCTTTCAGTGTTCTGTATCTTGACCTGGTACCATACCTGGTGGTGTTTATGGAGTTTGCTTTTTCATAATTAATTGAGCTGAATCTTAAAAAGTTTTCAAAACAAAAACAAGCAATAGAGTGAAAAGCTTAAAAGCCACTACCGGCTTTTAAGTTTTACTGTAATATTTAGTTTCTTAAAATCTGAAAAAGTGGCCAGCTATGGTGGCTCATGCCTATAATCCCAGATTGAGAGGCTGAGGTGGAAGGATCACGTGAGCCTAGGAGTTGGAGACCAACCTGGGCAACATAGTGAGACCTTGTCACTATAAAAAAATAGAAAAAAATTAGGCAGGTGCTGAGGTGGGAGGATCACTTGAGCCCAAGAGGTCAAGGCTGCGGTGAGCTATGATTGGGCCACTGCACTCCAGCCTGGGTGACCAGAGTGAGACCCTGTCTCAAAAAAATAAAATAAAGTAAAAAAGCTGAGTGTGGTGGCATGCACCTGTAGTCCCAGCTACTCCAAAGACTGAGGCAAGAGGATCACTTGAGCCCAGGAGTTTAAGGATGCAGTGAGCTATGATGGCACTATTGCACTCTAGCCTGGGTGACAGAGCAAGACCCTGTCTCTAATATTTGTGTATACACACAGACACACAGTCACTGATTTTTTTTTTTTTTTTAAGTAAAAGATCTAAAACAAGTATGGCAAAATGTTAAGATTTGACACATTTGGGCAATGGATACCTGAGTGTGTGCTATTTTATTTTGTACTGTTAGAAAAGAAATGAATTAGCTGGGCATGGTGGCGCATGCCTGTCACCCCAGCTACTTGGGAGGCAGAGGCACAAGAATCACTTGAACCCAGGAGGTAGAGGTTGCAGTAAACCAAGATTGCACCACTGCACTCCAGGCTGGGTGACAGAGCAAGACCCTGTCTCAAAAAAAAAAAAAAGAAAAGAAATGGAGTCTACTGAATTGCTTTTTCAAGATGACGTGTCCACGGACCAGTGTTGCCCAAAAGTGGAATGCCCAAAATTGAGCTGTTAGTATATGTTTCAACAATGCAGGCATAAGCAGATTTGTTTCCTTCAAGCCCCTGTTTACTATGCTAAAGTTTCTTGTGAAATCAGACAGGAAAGATCTACTGTATACATCATTTTCTAAACCTCTAGAACACAGGCATTTAAAAAAATTTCCTTAAGGTAATTATTAGCTTGAAAAATAATACCTACCAACAGAATCAAAGAAACTGAAGACAGTGAATAAAAATTTAAACTAGTATCTGGGAGTCTGGTCTCAACCAGGGACATTCCCTCCCACCCCCACCTCAGGACATTTGGCAGTGTCTGGAGGCCTTCTTGGTTATTCGTATGGCATCTTAGTGGGTATGGGATGAGGATGCTGCTAAGCTTTCTATAGTGTGCAGGAGAGCCCTCCACAAGAAATAATTATCCTACCCCAAATGTCAGTAGTGTTGAGGTTTAAAAACCCTGGCCTAGACTGTTGAGATTGTAAGATTTAGGAGAATATGTGTTCTCATTGTTTAGAGCAGTTGTTAAGCCATTTTTCTCTTTCCATGTCGTTCACATTGATTGCACACCTCCATTTAAAACCTCTTTTGTAACTTTGCAGTGAATTCTAGAGTATAAAATTATTTTGCAGTGAATTCTAGAGTATAAAATTATTTTGTTTGTTAATTTTTTCATGAAGTCTTAAAGGGTAGGCCTTTAGGAAAGATTCCTTTAGATTTATAGAGGAAATTGATGTAATGGATTCAGCTTTCCCTCGTTGCTCTGTAATACCGTATACACACACATATGTACATATCCATCCATATATGCAGCTGCCCGTGTCCACCAAGCTCTACTAAGGCATACCATACAAGGCTTGAGGGAATCATAAGAGATGGTCAACTGCGCCTCTGGAGTATTTTGCTGCTTCTGCTAGTTCAACTAGAAATGACTGAAGAGGTCTGTGAGACTTCCTTCATGAATAATAAAGCATTTAACTAGAATTTAGCACTTCTTTTAGGAGGAGGACATCTGAATTAAGTGGCAGATGGAGAAGAGTGGACAAGAAAAATGTTGTTCTGTATCTAAATCTGTACTTAAGTACAATTTTAAATTGCTCTGCTTTTGTCTTAATTATAATTGAAATGAGAATCCTCATCTCAGAAGCCCTCTAGAATATAAACTCCACGAGAAGGGACTTTTTCTGTTTTGTTCACTGCTGAATTCCCAGTGCCTAGAATGATTCTTGGCAGGTAATAGTTGTGAATGAGTAGGTAAATGCCTGAATGAAAGAATAACCAACTTGAAAGAGTTTCTTTTATGCCCTGAGACTGTAGTTTTGTTACGTTTTATCTGTGCTATGGGAGACATGCCTACTTCAGCTACAAAGAATGGCACTAAAGGCAGATTTTTAAGCATTCTGTGTACTGTTATTCCAGGTACAGAGCTTGTAGTATTGCCACTTTAAGTGTTTAAAAGCAAAACATGAGGAGAATGACGGGACCGAGAATAGGAAGAGACACTGAGAGAAAAAGAGAGGCAGTTAAATCTCATAAAAAATAAAGCCTGGAATTGCAGACATGACAAGTCGGCCGTGGGCAACAGCGAGTGGCCGGTCAACTGGAGAAGGAGGGACTTGTAACTGTCCTGATGGAAGATTTTATAATGTGTTGAAGAAAAAAATGATCAGAGATAACTTATACTTTCATAACTGACCACTCCCTTTTGAATCATGTGCTTATCCTAAAACTATACCTCTTCAGGTATATCTAACAGAGATCCATTTTGATAGATGTGTTCATAGTATGCAGAGTATTATGTACAGTTTTGGCAGGTTAAATTGCCTAAGATCATAATATAACCACTGATAGAAAATAGTATATCACCATGGGCCTGAGAGTTATGTTGGTTTATTAAACAATGTTTTAAAATTGCTGTATTGCTATTTACTTCACATTTAAGAGCAAACCGTCCTTGGCCAGGAGTAGTGGCACATGCCTATAATCCCAGCTACTCAAGAGACAGGTGGGAGGATCACTTGAGCCCCAGAGTTTGAGACCAGCCTTGGAAACATAGGGAGACACTGTCTCCAAAAATAAAATTTTTTTAAGAGTAAACTATCCTCTAGAAACCGGAGTTTTAGAGCTAGCACAGAGGTGTCACTTGCTTACATTATACTATTCATTATAAATACGTTACTTCATACTAGCACATGATTTGGGGGCAAAATTACTACTGGGCCATGGATTACCATTAACATCTTTATGTTCTGAGACAGCATTGAAAATCCTGAACATGCCAAGCCAAGGCCAGGATTTATTCCATTTTCATTTCTGTTTGATTACCATAATTACCACACTGCTGAGAGCCCTTGATGATTCTCTACAATTTGATCCTTTTGGGGATAAGCATGTCCACCCTCAATACTAACAAATATGTCAGCAGTATAGGCCACGTTGCTTGAAGAAAATTACTACCTGATGCTGATAACATTCATATCTAAGATTGCTGAGTGACCTGTGTGTGAATGGCTCTCATTACACTGATGCCACATTGTTAGTTTACTACTGTGTAAAAATAAAAAGGTAGGTGCTTTCTAGTGAATTCAGCTTATCAAGCAGCCTTACTAAAACATTCTCACCGACTCCCTTGCTCCCTGAGAAAAAGAAATCCGTCCCAAACAACCCATTTAAACCCACACATTTTAGTGTTGATCGTGGACTGTTAAGTGAAAATTGTAGTTGTCTAAATAGATCCTTTTCTCACTGTCACATACTACCTTTCATTCTTGCTATTATCCATGATCATATTTGCATGCATCTGCCTTGTCCACTGTTGTGTCTCTGAAAAATCATAGTTTCAAGCCCTCTTACTATAATTGTATTAGGAGGTGTAAGAGGTGGGTGGGGGGCGGTAACTAGGTTTAGTTGAGGTCATGAGGGTGGAGCCCACACAATGGGATTAGTGCCCTTAGAAGAGGAAACACCTGAGCTGTTTCTCTCCCTGTCATGTAAGGATACAGTGAGAAGTCAGCCGTTTAAGAGCCAGGAAGAGGGTCCTCACCAAGAACTTAATCTGCCGGTACCTTGATTTTGAACTTCTCAGCTTTCACAACTGTGAGAAATAAACTTCCATTGTTTAAGCCACCCTGTCTATGGTATTTTGTTATAGCAGCCCAAGCAGATTAAGATATCCACTCTTCATGTTCTGTTCCAACTAACCAATCTCAGTGGGTCTCCTGACCACCCAGTGTCCAGCAGACAAGTTCTCACTTACAGCCCTATCAAATTTACCATCTCCTAAGGACAAAAAAAGAAAGAAAGAAAATCACCATGAATCACTATTCTCAGAGGATATGTTCTCACTGGCCCCTTTCCATATTTCTACAGCCCTGTCAACCATCCCCAGAGGATATTAAGGTCACATTCCAAAACAAGTCTTCAAGGAGCTGTGTAGCTAGGTATTCATTCATTCAGAGATACATTTTTGTAAATCTGTAGTCATTCTGCTTGTTATTCAGTTTTAATACTTCCATGTGAATATATCTGAAAAGTTTATGCATGATTACATGTTCTTTATGCCCCTATTCATGTGAAATTTCTCTTGACCATCATTTTGGGATAGCAGACTTTTTGTTTCTCTTGCATTTTGTGATTTCCTCTTTACTGCTTAGTGAGCTAACTTTGCTTTATCCTTTCTTTGATAGCTATGTTATTACGATATAGGTTACTCTTAATGTTTAATCATAGGCCTGTCAAATGGAGCTTCAGGTGTTAAATATAGCTATACTAGTTGTTTATTGGGCCCTTACTGTGTGTCAGCCACTATTTGTTTCCTTAGATACCTCATTTGATCCTCCCAATAACACCTCCTAAGAGATAGATATAATACCTTACCCCATTTTTGAAATAGAGGTTTGGTGAAACTGAGTAATTTGGCCAAAGTCAAATTACATGGCAGAGCTGGGATTGTGACTATGTCCAGAGCTCCCTTTTCAACAGCTGTTTTATCATGTTCCTTAATCTATAATCATTTTGGAATATCTCATTCTGCAGGTGTAAGGACTGAGGTTTGATGAGGTAACTTGCTCAAATTCACGTAGTAGATTAAATGAAAGAGCTGGGATTCAGTTTCTGATGTTGTGACTCAGATTCCAGCACTCTTTCGATTTCAGTTACAGCTTACTTTTCTGTGGCTTATTAAAGTGCTTCTATGCTGAATGCTCAAGCTGCCCTCTCAGTTGGACATAGAGACTGTGCCTCCCTTGTTTTAGATGATGAAACTGAAACTTGGATTAAAAGAATTGCCTTTGTTTACATAGCAAGTAAGCAAAACTTTTGATCCTTAACTCAGCTCTTTTAAAATAGTCTTCCCTACACTTCTCACCATATGGCAGTGCTTAGATTTTCATGTTGTTTGTTGTCCTCATTTCTCCCAGTTTCTACACAGTAAATCTGTAATGTAGGAAACATCTCTTTAGAGATGATAGATTGTGGGCTGGACTATTATTTTCTTATCAGTCAGTTATGCACTTAATGTCAATACTGATGATGGAGGTAAATACGCCAAGAGATGATAGATTGTGGGCTGGACTATTATTTTCTTATCAGTCAGTTATGCACTTAATGTCAATACTGATGATGGAGGTAAATACGCCAAGATGCTGGCTAGGATTTTGTGGCTGGTTTAACTTATGTTCCTATAAAGCAGTAAATTGGATATAACTGCTGATTTTTAGAACCTTTAGTTCTAAAATTTAATGTCATGTTGGTGCTCTATTGTATGCCACCCTGCTTTTGAATATACTTCTTGGTTCTCTTTTGTATTTCTTAGTCCATTATTGTGTATTCTGGGTCTTATATAAGAGAAGGTAGAATCAACTTTTGGCTTTTGCTTTGGAAAACTCTTGCTTTCATGTAGCGTTTCTTTTCTTGAAGGCTGACTTGTGTGACTTTAGAGTAGGCCTGACTGTGAAATGATCTATAGTTGCTTGCATTTATGTAGCCTAAATTTGGAGTTAAGGATACAGTAGCCTTTTCTTTGGTTGTCTAAAAAATTATCTGAAGATGTTCCCCTCTTCCTAAGATAATGTTTCCTACCGAAAGGAAATATGCAATGTAGCACGTGGTTGAGTATAACTGGACCTGTTAAATGATCTTTCATACATGATAGGGAATACATTGGAGAGTGTGGCATCAGTTCTAGTACAGATATTCTATAGCATCATCATCCTCAGTTCTCAGTAAGTTTTTCTAGCCATCCAGCCTTGATCAGCAGCTGACCAAGTTCATTCTGGTTGATAACATTAATTATTTTGTGAGTATGAATGCAGTGTACCCTATTTTCACAAAGATCTTCCATTATACATAGGGCAAAGACCATGCATACATTCCAGAACTTTGGAAGCCACTTTGTGATCCCAGAAAAACTGTTGTATCATATAATGAAATAGCTGTTCAAAATGGTGCTCAGAGGGATGTCATCTGTACATTAGAATATTTTAGTAGAATCCCTGCTGCAGGCTACTATCTTTATATTCTAAATATGTTCATAAGAATGTCTCTGTGTTTGGTTACAAGTAACCTTGAGCTATTACAACTATTAGAAAACAATTATTGTTGGATTTGGATGGAAACCTTGTAAGGATGTTGCTTCCAAACTTTTGGAGAACTAGTATATTCTCATGGCACATAAGCAATAAGCAATAAACATACTATATTTATAGTCAAGGTAAGTACTAACATTATAACATTCCCCAATGGAAAGATATATCAGAAATCCCCCAGTATCCCAACTTCTGCATAAATGCAATAAGGATCTCATCTACAACAGTTTTGTGATAGCCAGCAAATTCTCCCTTGTCTTATGTCATTTCTGTGTGTCCTATTAAACCAAAATACTTACTACAATGGTACTTCTTAAAAAAAGAAGTAATAACTCTACACAGTTTTTTTTTTTTTAAAGTAAGGTCTAGATAAGTTCAGGGTTATAGTTGCAATGATATGACAAGGATTTCCATGTCAGCTAGAAGCATGGCTAAAAAAAAAGTACATTTATATGAGAGGAATGTCTGTCTTTTCTAAATAAAATTTAAAACATATTACTATTGAATCATGAAATGCCTGAAGCTATATTGTTTGCCTCTTATAGAATGCTTGCCTGTGGTTCAGTCAGCATATTTCATACAGTAAAGCAAACAAATATTTGTAATGTCTTTAAGTAATCTTGTTGCTTTTCTTTATTTTCCTGTCTGGATGTAGCTGAAAGTACCCATGGCAGACAAGCCTGGTAACACCGTGAATTTCCGGAAGCTGCTACTGAACCGTTGCCAGAAGGAGTTTGAAAAAGATAAAGCAGATGATGATGTCTTTGAGAAGAAGCAGAAAGAACTTGAGGCTGCCAGTGCTGTAAGTATTTTCATAGAAAGACAGTGCTTGTACACTTTGAGCACTGTAAAGGAGAAATTTCAGGAAGCTAGATACAGCATCTCCCTGCTACGTTAAGAGGGACCTATTGCCTTTTTCATGTTGAAACAACATATTAATGTTTAGGGGAATGCTTTGTTCCTTTTAGTGTCTAATATAGGGGACAGTTCAATTTTCCATGCCAGCGATTCAATCTAAGCCTGAGTGAGGTCACTGAATTCCAAAAATCTGAAATGGATGGGTATAGTTCAGTTTTCTGAGGAGTAGATTCACACTTGCTATTAGATTCTCCAGGGCATCTGACCCCTAGAAAGAGTGAAGACCATGAATCTCAGTGTTTATTGTGCAGTACAGCTTTCATCATCAAGATGCTATTATTCCTCCTTATACAACAGCCAGAGGAGAGGACCAGGCTTCATGATGAACTGGAAGAAGCCAAGGACAAAGCCCGGCGGAGATCCATTGGCAACATCAAGTTTATTGGAGAACTCTTTAAACTCAAAATGCTGACTGAAGCCATCATGCACGACTGTGTGGTGAAGCTGCTAAAGAACCATGATGAAGAATCCCTGGAGTGCCTGTGTCGCCTGCTCACCACCATTGGCAAAGACCTGGACTTTGAAAAAGCAAAGGTAAAAATCTAGAAGCTCAGAAACCTTCACAAAGGCTCCTTGTCAGTTGCAAAAGAACTTAGACTGCAAACAAAATAGTTCTGTCTTGTCCCAAAGGTCTAGGCTGTTTATTTTTCTTCTTTTGCCCATCTCATTGTCAGTGTTCAACCATCGTGCTCCTTACATTTCCATTAGAGTCAGAGGTGAAGAGGGCCCCAAATTGTGTAAAAGCCAGTTTGTAGATTCTTCAGATTATTTGTCTCATATTCTTTTTTCTTCTTCTGTAACCATTTGACAATTTGGGAACAGAAATACGAAAAGGAAAACTACTATGGCCTAAGGGTAATGCAGAAATGAAGACCCAGCAGTAGCTTCTAAAGTTTATACTCTAATTGATGACACAGCTATCTAACCATAATATAAGAAATCATTAAAAATACTATAGTAATATGTGCTGTTTAAGGGTTAGAGAAATTAGAAATGTTTCAAAGAAATAATGTCAGAAATGCTCCATAACATCTAATTCAGCTAGGATTATGCTTAGCTGTGAGAGAAAACCCAGTGGTTTATACAGGATTGAGGTTTATTTCTTATTTATGTAAACAAAGTTCAGAGGTAAGTCCTTTCAGCTTAACATTCTGTGACTCCTAAAGTGTAACCCTTGTCCTAATCACTCTCACCAGAGAAGGTAGGAAAAGGGGCAAAAGACACAACCACCTCTCTCTGTGTGTGTGTCTCTCTCTCTCTCACTTTTTTTTTTTAAGTAACAGGGTCGGCCGGGCACGGTGGCTCACGCTTGTAATCCCAGCACTTTGAGAGGCTGAGGCGGGCAAATCCTGAGGTCGGGAGTGCGTGACCAGCCTGACCAACATAGAGAAATCCCGTCTCTACTAAAAATACAAAATTAGCCAGGCGTGGTGGTGCATGCCTGTAATCCCAGCTCCTCGGGAGGCTGAGACAGGAGAATTGCCTGAACCTGGGAGATGGAGGTTGCAGTGAGCCATCGCACTCCAGCCTGGACAACAGGAGCGAAACTCCCTCTCAAAAAAAAAAAAGAAAAAAAAAAGTAACAGGGTCTTGCCCTGTCATCCAATTTTTTTTCTTTTTGTTTTACTTTTTGTAGAGATGAGGGGTCTCACTTAGTTGCCCAGGCTGGTCTTAAACTCCTGGCTTCAAGCAATCCTCTTGCCTTGGCCTCCCTAATTGCTAGGATTACAGGTATGAGTCACTATGCCTAGCCCATTGGGTCTCTTTAGGAAGGCCATAGGAAGCTATAGCATAACATTTCCATTTATATTAGTGCCTGTAATTAATCACATGACCAAAGCCAGCTGCCAGGAGCCTAGAAAAATGTAGTCTTTATTTTAGGTGGTCATATGAACAACTAAAAATTCTACCACATGGCCAGGCAGAGTGACTCATACCTATAATCCTAATACTTTGGGAGGCTGAGGCAGAAGGATTGCTTGAGCTCAGCAGTTTGAGACCAGCCTGGGTAACATAGTGAGATTTCATATCTCAAAAAAATCATACACACAGAAAAATTTAGCTAAGTATAGTGGCATATGCCTGTGGTCCCAGCTACTTGGGAAGCTGAGGCAGAAGGATGACTTAAGCCCAGAAGATTGAGGCTGCAGTGAGCCATAATTGACCCACTGCACTCACAACTGGGTGACAGAACAAGACTCTGTCTCAAAAAAATAAAAATAAAAATTCTACCACATTATATTTTCGCTATAAGTTGATATTCCTAGACCATTTTAAAAACTACATGGGCTGGACGCAGTGACTAATGCCTGAAATTCCAGCACTTTGAGAGACCAAGGCTGGAGGATCACTTGAGCCCAGGAGTTCAAGACCAGCCTGAGCAACATAATGAGACCCCATCTCTACAAAAACTTAAAAGATTAGCCAGGCATGGTGGCATGTTCCTGTAGTCCCAGCTACTCTAGAGGCTGGGGTGGGATCGGTTGACCCTGAGAGGTCTAAGCTGCAGTGAGCTGTGATTGTGCCACTGCACTCCATCCTGGGCAACAGAGTGAGACCCCATCTCTAAGAAAATAAATAGATAACTACATAAATAAATAACTGTAACATGGGAAAATTACATTTAAGTTTCTCAGACAGGAGTACTAATGATTTTGTCTCTTGCAGCCACGTATGGACCAGTACTTTAATCAGATGGAGAAAATTGTGAAAGAAAGAAAAACCTCATCTAGGATTCGGTTCATGCTTCAAGATGTAATAGACCTAAGGCTGGTGAGTGGGGAAAAAAAATAATAATAAGCTTACTGGTCCAGTGTCTTTAAAGGAATTGGACTGGGGAAGGATGTCCTGTGTTTACATGTGTAAAGTCAGTGCTTTTGCTTCAGGACTTTCAGAACTTGAATTGGCAAACTTTCAGTGGGAGAGTTCTGAGGAAGGACAGAAGTCCTATTGCCAGTTACGTGCTGCTTCTCCTTACTCCGATTATCAAACCATATTTTGTTTTTGCTTTGTTTTTCTTTTTGTTTGTTTGTTTTGTTTTTCTTGAGACAGAGTCTCACTCTGTCGCCCAGGCTGGAGTGCAGTGGCTCAGTTTCAGCTCACTGCAACCTCCGCCTCCCAGGTTCAGGTGATTCTACTGCCTCAGCCTCCCAAGTAGCTGGGATTACCAGCACATGTCCCCACACCTGGGCAATTTTTGTAATTTTAGTAGAGATGGGGTTTCACGCTGTTGGCCAGGCTGGTCTGGAACTCCTGACCTCAAGCCTCCCAAAGTGCTGGGATTACAGGAGTGAGCCACTGTGCCCAGCCACTTGCAATTTTGTAATCAGCCATTCTGAATTCAAACTCCATTCAAATTTAAATTCAATTAAATTTAGTCTTTGTATGCTAAATAATCAGCAAGTCTCATCTCTACAGTAAATACATTTAACTCTCTGAGCCTTACATTTTTAATCTCTAAAATGAGGATGTTGCCTGCCTTGTAGATTTGTTGTAAAGAGTCAATGGAATAATTATGTAAGGTGCCCAGCTCAGATATTGGTGTTTTCTTCTCTTTCGTTTTTCCTGTGACCCTGCTATTCTGCTGCTGTTTTTGTTTCGTTTTGTTTTGTATTTTCTCATTTCTCTTACCAGGTGCTGTTTTTGTTACTACTACTTTTCTCTTTTTTAAGTTTAACTCCTACAGGGAGTTACTCTTTTGTAAGTTTCACTCCGACAGGGAATATACTACATCACTAGAGAAAGTGAACAAAGCCCTACCTCTTATTTCTCCTCCACCCAGGCCAGATAGCATTGATAATGATTCTTTATCTTGCTGAGACTACATGTGATCTTACGATCCTTCATATTACGAAAGCCACCACCAGTTGATCAGAATTTGCATTCTGATTTAAACCTGTTTCCCATTCTTGCCTCTAGCTAATATAAATAAATATTAAAAATGTCTCCACCCATGTTATCAGCCACTTCTACTTATATCAGATTTTGGGACTGTTATTAGGGAGAGAAGGGAGAAGTATAATTATAAAGTGACAACTTATTTTGTCCTTAATACAGGGGATAACCAAAGGGCAGAGTGGTGTGGACCTTTGTGTAGAATATCAGAATCATGATATTGGAGAAAGAAAAGCAGGAGTCATCCTTGACTTAGAACCCCTATGGAGTTGGTATGATCTGAGTAGTAATCCCACAGATTAAGGCAAGGCCAAGAAATCCTCGTCATTTTTACTTTTCTCTCCTCCTTTCAAATGTACAAAATACTGATACAGATAAAATCTGTCTAGTCCACAGAGAAATATATGCCATGCTTAAAAATGTAATAATAAATTTGGGCCATCTTTCACCCTGTTCTTTGTATGCATTGGCTATTGGAATATGTAGTATACAGTTGGTCAGGTTTGATTGAGAAGATTTTAATTCTTTAGCTCTAATCCTAAACTGCTCATAGTGTCATCTATAAGATACATGAGAAACTACCATAATACAGCTTTTGTAGGTATTTCGTACTTTTCCAGTAGTAAAAATTACAAATTTTTAAATTTTAAAAAATTTTCAGTTATCTGGCAGATAACCTTACTTTCTACTTTTGTAGTGCAATTGGGTATCTCGAAGAGCAGATCAAGGGCCTAAAACTATCGAACAGATTCACAAAGAAGCTAAAATAGAAGAACAAGAAGAGCAAAGGAAGGTCCAGCAGCTCATGACCAAAGAGAAGAGAAGACCAGGTGAGGCCAGAATCCACCAGGGTTTAGAGAACTTGGAAGTTTCACGAATACATATTAAGAATTATCTATTTTTAGGTGTAAAATGAGATCAGAAAGAATAGCCCAAAGAATAGAGTGGTGATTGTTAGGTGAAGCAGTTTCACCTGAAGAGTAAAGTTATTGAGTAAAAGTTGAGAATGCAGGAACAAAACATGATTTCTTTCACTACTTAAATGCCAGTAAGCAGTAAGACTTTATTGAGCATCTTCTGTATACTCTGAATTGGTGAGACTAGAAAAAGAAGTGGAAAATGTAGTTACTTCCCTCTCAAAGTGTACAGTTTATCTGGTAAGGTAAAACTTTTGACAAGCAAAAGAGGAACATTTGTTAAGCAAATGGAAGTTAGTATCAATTATGAAATGTATTCTCCATTAAGTGTTAAAATTTAGAGGAAAAGAAGAGAGACAGAAAGCTGAAAGAAAACTTTATTTAAGAAAGGGGGCCGAGTGCGGTGGCTCACGCCTGTAATCCCAGCACTTTGGGAGGCCGAGGCGGGTGGATCACAAGGTCAGGAGATCGAGACCATCCTGGCTAACACAGTGAAACCCCATCTCTATTAAAAATACAAAAAAATTAGCCGGGCATAGTGGCAGGTGCCTGTAGTCCCAGCTACTCGGGAGGCTGAGGCAGGAGAACGGCATGAACGCAGGAGGCGGAGCTTGTAGTGAGCCGAGATCGCGCCACTGCACTCCAGCCTGGGCGGCAGAGCGAGACTCCGTCTCCAAAAAAAAAAGAAAGGGGCACTTTGTAGCAGGCTGTGCACGGTGGCTCATGCCTGTAATCCCAGCACTTCGGGAGCCTGAGGTGGGTGGATCATTTGTGGTCAGGAGTTTGAGACCAGCCTGACCAACATGGTGAAACCTCATCTCTACTAAAAAATTTGCTGGACATAGTGATGTGTGCCTGTAGTCCCAGATACTCAGGAGTCTGAGGCAGGAGAATCACTTGAACCCAGGAGTTGGAGGTTGCAGTGAGCCGCAATTGCACCACTGCACTCCAGCCTGGGGAACAGAGTGAGGCTACATCTCAAAAAAATTAACAAATAAATAAAAAGAAAGAGACATGCAAAAAAAGTGAAAGATGAAATAGAAGGCATTTTAAACCTGAGACAATAGTCCATTTACTGAGTTTAGGAACACTGGAAAAGAAAACCTTTTTCAGAGGGAAATGATAATTTTCTGGCTGACAGTAAATACTTTGTAACCATTAGTTATTGTCACAGACACAGTAGAGCTTATAGTGAAATTGTTAGGAGAGATGAATTCTGCAGAGAAGAAAATTTACTTTTAAGTTTCTTGAGATACCACACTTACCTTCCTCACTCTAGTACCTAGTGCAGTGCCTTTTGGGTAATATCTTTTATTTATCATTGAACCAGATTGAGAGGGAAAAGGAGTAGATATCAAAGCCTAATTCATGGAGGATATTCACATATGACTAAAGGAAGAAAAGAACTCTTGGAAAAGTGACAGATAAGAGCAAGTGGAGAGAAAGGACTAAGATACAAGTGTCATAGAAACAAGGAAGAAGCAAGTCTGTTTATGATCAGTAATATCAGATAGCACAGAGAAAATCACGAAGTATGTTAGGACCAGAAAAGCTTTTGGATAGACAGGTGATCTTTCAATTTATTAATTCATTCAGCAAGTATTTATTGTCTGTCACTTAAAAAGGCACACAAAGTCTTTTCCATCATGTAACTTACATCTTATGGTAGAGGGGAGAGAGGAGACAATAAATAATAAATACTTAAAGAAAATATATCATTTGTCAAATAAATGTGTAGAAAAAGAAAGGAGAAGGGACTAGGGAGTGCAAATCTTGGCAAGTAGGGTGCAGTTTTAAATAGGAAAATTGGGGAAACTATAAAAGTTGGTATTGTTTGAGCAAAGACCTGAAGCAAGTGAGGGTGTTAAATCATGTGGAAATATGGGGAAAGATACTTAGGCAAAGGGAGTAGTAAGTACAAAGACCCTGAAGCAGCATTTTCAAGGAACAGCAAGGGGGCCAGTGCAGCTGAACCTAAGAAGGGCCTGATGTGGAGAGTGGTAGAAGATGGGGACTGAGAGGCAACAGGAGCCAGACTATTTAGAGGCCATTTGTAAGGAATCTTCTCTTTTTCTCTGAATGAGATAGAAAGGTATCAGAAGTGTTTTGAACAAAAAAGTGCAGAATCTTGTACTTTACTAGAATCACACTGGCTGCCATGATGAGCACAGCTGAAGGTAGAAGCAGGAAGGCCAAAACAGGTCTCTACAGTAATCTAGGAAAGGGGTGTTGGTGGCTTAAACAAAACTGCTAATGTTGTTAGTAGATTCTGAATATATTGTGTAGGTTTAACTCACAAGGTTTACTGACAAAAATTGGATGTGAAGTGTGAAAGAGGAGTCAAGGTTTTCCACTTGAGCAGCTGAAATGTTGGAGAAGCAGGTTTGGGAAATAATCAAAGCATACTTCTGTCATTTGACCCCATTAAATACAATATACTTTAGAATAAATAATTTCCATCTGACTTCTCCCAAAGTGTTCTAGTCATTAATTCTGTGAATACTGGATTTGGCCCCTGCCTTCTCCAGCACCAGATATTCATTTGTGTCAGTTGTTTGTTTGTAGGTCGGTAATGTTTCATGGGTGAGCCAAAATAAGCCGTGCTTCTGCATGTATTTTCCTGCTGTGGGATTAAAGATACTGTCATCAATGCTTTAACAGCTTCTGTTGTCTTTCTTCTTGGTTTTGATGAAAATATTGCTCACTCTTTCAGTGTCCAACTGACTTGAGACAGATGAGAGACTGACACTCTGTTGTCTTTGCAGGTGTCCAGAGAGTGGATGAAGGTGGGTGGAACACCGTACAAGGGGCCAAGAACAGTCGGGTACTGGACCCCTCAAAATTCCTAAAAATCACTAAGGTGAGTCTGACATTTAAAGTACAATTTACACTCTCCTTTGATGCCTTTGATATTAAACACACACACACACACACAAAATTTACAATAGTTGCAAAACATGAGTCTCAAAAGTACTTATTTATGTAAAACAGCAATATTGCAAATCCGTGGGGTGGTTATTTTTTAATGCATTTTTCTTCAAGTTGCTATTGATCAATGTATTCTACATACTCATTTCTGCTTCTATAAGGGTTTACTAAAGAGGGAAAGACTAGGTTACTTCTTAGACATAAGATGCTTAATATAGGAGAGGTAATAAAGATATTTTAGAAGCCTAAGTCAATTGCAGACTTTTACACAATGTATCCATAGCTCTGGGGAAAAAAGCAGTCACCTGTTTAAACCTTACCGTGAAAGATTTGCCTTATCCAAGGCCTAAAGGAAACCACAGAGGGCCTGCTAGAAATCATTCTGTAATAAGGATTTAATAGACTCTGCTTTCCTCTCTTTTGAGTCTGTGGGCAGTAAGAGGAAAAAACTCTCTAGCAGATATTTTCAGCAGTAAAAGTTGATCATGTAAGTAGAATGAAGAACTTTGGAGAATGTAGAGAAAGCAGTATTAAATATGATAAGAGGCCGGGCACGGTGGCTCAAGCCTGTAATCCCAGCACTTTGGGAGGCCGAGACGGGCGGATCACAAGGTCAGGAGATCGAGACCATCCTGGCTAACATGGTGAAACCCCGTCTCTACTAAAAAATACAAAAAAATAGCCGGGCGAAGTGGCGGGCGCCTGTAGTCCCAGCTACTCGGGAGGCTGAGGCAGGAGAATGGCGTAAACCCGGGAGGCGGAGCTTGCAGTGAGCTGAGATCCGGCCACTGCACTCCAGCCTGGGCAACAGAGCGAGACTCCGTCTCAAAAAAAAAAAAAAAAAAAAAAAATATGATAAGAGTGGAAACTTCTAAAGTCCAGTGGGTTTTCCAATTTGCAAGTCTAGTTTGATCCTTATACTTTCCATAGTTCTGAAAATTGGCACCCTGCTAGCAAAATACTGAAGACAATCAAAACTAATGTGAAAATACTACATGAAAGAAGATAACTGACAAGAAGTATTAAGAAAAATCTTTAAGAAAATTGGAATAGGCCGGGCGTGGTGGCTCAAGCCTGTAATCCCAGCACTTTGGGAGGCCGAGACGGGCGGATCACAAGGTCAGGAGATCGAGACCATCCTGGCTAACACAGTGAAACCCTGTCTCTACTAAAAAATACAAAAAACTAGCCCGGCGAGGTGGCGGGTGCCTGTAGTCCCAGCTACTCGGGAGGCTGAGGCAGGAGAATGGCATAAACCTGGGAGGCGGAGCTTGCAGCGAGCTGAGATCCAGCCACTGCACTTCAGCCTGGGCTACAGAGCGAGACTCCGTCTCAAAAAAAAAAAAAAAAAAGAAAAAAGAAAATTGGAATAAAATGGGCTATGTCATTTACATCTCACAGTTTTGTCGAAGCTTTGCTTCATGATAGAAAATTCTCCCTCTGGATCTCTCTTAATAATATAGTTAGCTAGGATCCTTTTCTCCAAGATTCTGGTACTTTCTTCTAGTTGTTTATATCTCAGAGCAAGAATTCCATTGCTGAATACAGTTTGAGTCTTACCATCTCCATTTCCATCTAGAGACAGTTTTAACCAAAAGTTTATGTTTAAAGAAATCCTCCAGCATTTTGAAAAATGTGTCAGTATTTAATAACAACATTTGTATTTTTAAATATTATGTTTTCCGTGCTTGGATACTATAAAAACAATGCTGGTATCAAATCTCCAACATTACTACTTTAATATTTTTAAGTATGTAAATTGTTAATAAACTTTGTGTATTCAGATAGTTATACTGGAGATACTATACATGAGTATCCTAGAACAAAACCATTAAATATATTTATTGTTAATTGGGAGAGGTTTGTGTGAAAGCACATTATATAGCATAGCAACATATTATGAGCTGTCAGAACATAGAAATATCTTTTTTACAAAGAGCTACATTACAGCTTTTATGTTATATTTATTTTATAATAATATAATGCATACAGTGTAATTTTATTTCACTTGTAGTAAAGGTGTGCTTGGAAGATTAAACATGAGATATCAGGCACCTTAACTTCCTACGCTCCCTGCCTAACATTCAAATGTCTTTCTTCTTATTCTTTGTTGAATACTCACATCCCACTGCCTATCTCTAGCCCCAACATGAAATTTTTGTGTCTGTTGATCTGTGTTCTGACAGTCATGTAAAGATACTAATGAATTAATTTTGTGGTATTTGTATTTTTTTCTTTTTAAAATTAATGGGTAGTGTACAAGAAGAATGATTAGAAACTGCTTATTACAGTTAGCAAATTCATAAACCATCTTAAATAGGAGGACCTGGATGCATTCTCTAGACCAAACAGTATTTTATAGAAACTGGAGTCCAAGGAAGTGCTTCAGGGGCTACATGGATCCCAGTTTAATGAGAACAGCTCCAATTTCTGTTTCTATTAAATTGGCATTCCAAACAAATTTTTTGTTGCTATAATTGGTTCTACTTCACTGAAGAAGAAAAAAAATAAAAGAAAAACTATTCTTCTAGAATATTTCCTATAACTGACTTGTGGTCTCTTATGTTACAGCCTACAATTGATGAAAAAATTCAGCTGGTACCTAAAGCACAGCTAGGCAGCTGGGGAAAAGGCAGCAGTGGTGGAGCAAAGGCAAGCGAGACTGGTAAGTGTGCAGTGTCCCTCCTCAAACCTGGCTGTGGCTTGTTAGCATTCACCTCACTGCACATTCCCATAGTCATCGAATGATGGTTTTAGGGAAAGATGTGTAGACTAATCATGCCTAAAATTTTATTGGTAGCCCTTTCCTTTCAACATAGATCCTTTCTCAGGATCCTTAAATAATTTTAAGCATTAAAAAAAAAAAATTTCAGTTCATTCATTTAGGCTAATTAAGACCTTTGTTTATTGATTTATTTTTATTTTATTTATTTACTTTTTTGAGATTGGATCCTGCTGTGTCACCCAGGCTGGAGTGTAGTGGCATGATCACAGCTCACCACAGCCTCAACCTCCTAGGTTCAAGCAATCTTCCTGCCTCAGTCTCCTGAGTAGCTGGGACTACGGGCACACGCCATCACACCTGACTGATTTTTTTTTTTTTTTTTTTTTTTTGTAGAGATAGAGTCTCACTGTGTTGTCTAGGCTAGTCTTGCACTCCTGGGCTCCAGTGATCCTCCCACCTTGGCCTCCTGAGTGCTGGGATTACAGTTATGAGCCACACTCAGCCACTAAGACCTTAATTTTTTAGGTTCCTTTTTGTAGTTGTTGACAAATTTAATATAGCTAGAGAAACTACTGGGACCTCAAATTAAAAGGGAAACTCATTATGTTGAGGAAAGAATCTTAATATGCAGGTGCATTTACTGTAATTTTAGGGAGTTATAAAAGAATAAAGAAATATTGTTCAAAATCTTTTTTGAAAATCAGATTTTGAGAGATTTGACCTGAACTCCAAAGATGTTTGGATCATCAGAAACACATCCTATTAACTGAGGAAGCCCAATGGAAAGAACAAAAAAATTCAGTGTTAACCTACTTCCCATATGTCCCTTCTACTAAGTAATTTCAGCCTTTTTTCTTTAAATTTTAAAAAATGTCATTATTCAGTAAAACCCACATGCTTATTTGTACACACATGAGATTGAAGCATTTGTGTTGGTTAGCTTTGTTAAAGTTTTATTCTGTTTTTGCTTGCCTTCTTCCTCTATTTGCCACTCCCACCCGTTTACTATGTTCTTAAAGGAACGAATGGTTGTAATAAATGAAGACTTCTAAACTCTCTGTTACATGCAAATTCCTTCTAACACTTTGCTTCTCAGAATATGGTTGAGGGACCAGGAGACTGGCATCACCTAAGCTTGTTAGGAGTGCCTGGTCTCAGGCCTCACCCAGGGATGCAGATGACTGATTATTTGCATTTTAGTCATGTGATTTGTATTTTTTTCTAAATCCTTGACATGTGTAGATGCCTTACGGTCAAGTGCTTCCAGTTTAAACAGATTCTCTGCCCTGCAACCTCCAGCACCCTCAGGGTCCACGCCATCCACGCCTGTAGAGTTTGATTCCCGAAGGACCATAACTAGGTGAGAACCCTGCTTTTTATGTCTACCCAAGGCCAGCCTGCTTGCCAGTATGTGTGGCAAGATAGGAACAAGGATTCTGATAGTAATCCTTATAGATGCATTCCTTTTATTCCTAAAGTTGATTTCCTTCTTTAATCTTCACACACACTATAATTTCTAAGATAGGAACATAATTGGGTGGTGGATTTGGGATGGGATGGGAGGGAAGGGATTCTTTTTTTTTTTCTTTTTTTGAGATGGGGTCTTGTACTGTCGCCCAGGCTGGAGTGCAGTGGCATGATTTTGGCTCACTGCAAGCTCCACCTCCTGGGTTCACGCCATTCTCCTGCCTCAGCCTCCCGAGTAGCTGGGACTTCAGGCACCGGCCACCACGCCCGGCTAATTTTTTGTACTTTCAGTAGAGACGGGGTTTCACCGTGTTAGCCGGGATGATCTTGATCATCTCTTGACCTTGTGATCTGCCCTCCTCGGCCTCCCAAAGTGCTGGGATTACAGGCGTGAGCCACTGTGCCTGGCTGGGAGGGAAGGGATTCTTAAGAAAACTAGGCCCACCCAAACAGCGCTGGAGGCATGTCTAGGGGCTCCCCAAGCTAATCCTCCAGATACTCTAGAAGCATCTAGCATTCTCAACTATGGGAATTAAAGAACGTGACAATCCACCCATACATTTCTCTGTCACAGTGTTCTTCACATTATATTTGAGGTTTTCCTTCATTTTTTTTGCTAGTCTCCATATTTCACTATCTTTCTACTTTTGCTTTTATAGGATTGTTACAGTCAAGTATTCTGTTGGCTGGTTTACATACCATGAATGGGGACCCTGTAGTGCAGTCACAAAAAACATTTTTTACATAAGCACTTTCAGAACTGAAGTTTCTTTAAGCTCTAAAACTTTTTTTTTAATTATTATTTTTTAGAGATGGCATCTTGCTATGTTGCCCAGGCTGGCATTGAACTCGTGGTCTCAGGCGATCCTCCCATCAGGCTTTTTATTATTATTATTGTAATAAGTTTGATTAGGTAGACTTTGCAAACTGTGTTACTTAATCCCTTGACTTCTTCTGAAACGAAGTATACTTAGCACAAGTCAGCTTTTCATGATGATTCAGATTGTCGTTGAGTATCACTTGTGGCGCTTTGCTCTCATAAATGTCCCCTAATGGTTCTGCTTCCTAAGCACTTGTGTATGTTCTTTCACAATAGTTAGACCATTCTCCTGCCTGAGTCTCTCCTTTTCCCTTTTAATTTGCTGCTTCTGGTCTACCATGGGCCAACAAACTGTTTGCCCAGCTGGTTAAAATTGTCTAAAAGAAGACGAAATCAGGAAATATGGAGAGTCTCTCTTAAAAGGAATAAAATATATGGCGTTAGCTAATCTAAGACAGCTTTTACTTGATTCTCAAATATTTTCCATATGTTTTAAGTTTCTAAATAAAAAGGTACCATTGTATAATCTCTAAGATAGTGATACCATGTTCTTATAATATTTGTTTCCCTTTCATTTATGTAACTCATACTTTCATCATTGTCTTCTTTTTCCTGAAAGATTTTTAAAAACTAAAATAAGAAATTGCCAAAATTAAGGCCAGGCATGGTGGCTCACGCCTGTAATCCCAGCAGTTTGGGAGGCCAAGGTGGGCAGATCACCTGAGGTCGGGAGTTCGAGACCAGTCTGATCACCATGGAGAAACCCTGTCTCTACTAAAAATACAGAATTAGCCAGGCATGGTGGTGCATGCCTGTAATCCCAGCTACTCAGGAGGCTGAGGCAAGAGAATCACTTGAACCCGGGAGGCAGAGGTTGTAGTAAGCCGAGATCACTCCATTGCACTCCAGCCTGGGCAACAAGAGTAAAACTCCATCTCAAAAAAGAAAAGAAAAAGAAGTTACCAAAATTATCACTGACTTTTTTTTGAGACAGAGTCTCACCGTCGCCCAGGCTAGAGTGTGGTGGTGCAATCTTGGCTCACTGCAACTTCCTCCTCGCAGTTTCAGGCAATTCTCGTACCTCAGCCTCCCAAGTAGCTGGGATTACAAGCACCTGGCACCAAATCCGGCTAATTTTTGTATTTTTAGTAGAGACACGGTTTCACCATGTTAACCAGGCTGGTCTTGAACTCCTGACCTCAAGTGATCTGCCCTGCTCGGCCTCCCAAAGTGCTGGGATTACAGGTGTGAGCCACCATGCTTGGCCACCACTGACATTTTAAAGTATTAAGTAGTATCGCTTCAGAGAAAAAAGTTAAAACATCTTAATAAATATTCCCTTTAAAGTACTCTTTTACTTGTTTGTTGAATAAGCAGACTTTGAAATATAGTTGGTGCCTCACACATCTAATGTTATCTGTGAAAAATTATTCTGCATACTTTCAGAAAGTCTTAGTGTTATGTTATAATTTGAATATGTAGGGGACATGGGCTTGTCTTTCCTTTGAAAAGTGTTGTTTTGTCTTTTAAGTCGTGGAAGTATGGGCAGGGAGAAGAATGATAAGCCCCTTCCATCTGCAACAGCTCGGCCAAATACTTTCATGAGGGGTGGCAGCAGTAAAGACCTGCTAGACAATCAGTCTCAAGAAGAGCAGCGGAGAGAGATGCTGGAGACCGTGAAGCAGCTCACAGGGGCTGTGGATGTGGAGAGGAACAGCACTGAGGCCGAGCGAAATAAAACAAGGGAGTCAGGTGAGAGACTTGGCTTAAACAGATGCAGATTCTGATTTGGGTTTTAAATTTGGAAGGAAAAATAAAAAGGAGACTGCCTGAGTAGATTTTAGAATCAACATATAATAGCAACACATACCAGCATCTGAAGAGTGAAAGGGCACCTCATAGTTTTATAACTGTTCTCATTCCCTAGGTATGCCTTAGCTCGACAGTTTGTAAATTTTCTCCATTCTTTATTAAATGTTATGGTGAGGAGGTCCTCCTGCTGTATTTTAAGCAATCTGAATTTCTTACAAGTCCCTGTAGCATCCCACACTTTACGTTGCTGTTAGATTGTGTATGCTGTGTAGAGCCCCTCAAATGTGTGAAAATTCTCATTATTGAGCCACTGCAAGACAAACCAAAGAGAAGGTATTAGGTTATCTTTAGTCGCCTTCATCTTCCTTGGTAACCTGTTGTTTTTTGTATGCATTTAGCATGTATATACTTAGAGGACTTGCTCAGATAATGCTCTAAAACTTGCTTCATGTATTTAACCTGTGTTTCAGTTTCCTTATCTGTTAAATGGGGATAAGTTGTACCTACCTTTTCAGGATATTATGAAAATTAAATAAGAAGTTAATACATGTAAATACTTAGAACATTACCTGATAAATACAAGGTTTTCAAAAAGTATTAAATGTTGTGATGACGAATATAGCAATGGAAAACAGTTTAAATTGAAGATTATTTTCAGCCTCTTTTAAATATTTATCATGAAGTAATTCCAGTTGTTTTTAGTATTTATATAGCTTTCTAATTTGTTTCACTATTTAAATTGTTTCTCTTAACTGTAGTCCCTAAATGGATCTCAGAGACAAATTAAAGTGTCTTCTCCCAATTGGTGTAACTTTAGATAATACAGCTTTAGGGACGTGTGACTTTTTTAAATCTGTGGTAGATACTTTTGAAATATAACAAGATAGGATATTAAAATATCTTGTGTGTAGTGAATAATGTAGCACAGCTGCTCTATGTGTTTTTATCATCTGATTCATTTGTACATTTACCAGATGCACAGTAAGTGTGAGGCACTTGATCCCTGTTCTCGGCCTTCAGTCTGCTGAGTCAGAAAGACCTTTTTTAGTAATTCCACAAAAGACACAAACTGAGAAAGGTGCTATGAAGAAAGGAATTTAGTTCTAAGAGAATACTTAGAACTATCTGGTACCAAGGAGCTATGTAGAATTAGGGCAAGGGGAGGTTTCCTTCATCTGAAGGACCCATGGGAATGAAGCAGGTTTGTAGACAGGGATGGGTGTGAAGCAGAGGAAAAGAGCACTCCAGACAGGATTACTATGAGCAAAGCTGTAGTAGGAATAGCCACGATTTGTTCAAGCAGCAGTGTGGCTCAGGCTTAGTAGCAAGCAGGGCCCTGACCTGTGCAGGATTGTGAAGACCTCGTGAACTCTTCATCTTCGAAGCAATGGGGAACAATCATAATACAGAAAGGAACAAAAAAGCTTTAAATAGGAAAGTTTATCATGTTCCTAAATCTTGTTCATTGTTATTGTAGATTATAAAGTTAGTTAGTGCAAATCTATTCTAAAACAAAAGGTTTCTGTATTCTGTTTAAATGTCTTGTATCTATTGTCTTGTAGCTATTAAATGCCTTTACTGTAAAAATAATGTAAAGTACATAATATTGTCAACCATAATCTCACTATTTTAATAGTAATTTTTATTATTTTTACTTTTCTTTGGGGGGGGCCTCTCTAATAGCAAAACCAGAAATTTCAGCAGTGTCAGCTCCTGACAAGGCTGCATTATCAGAAGAGGAAATGGAGAGGAAGTCCAAATCTATCATTGATGAATTTCTGCACATTAATGATTTTAAGGTAAATGAGATTAAAAAAAAAAAAACAAAGTCCTTTGACAGTATATAATACTTGGTTCTGGTCTAAATCAGGTGTCATTATGAACTGATAATACTTAGGTTGAGTAATCCAAGTCCTACACAATTCAGTTTGCTTAACGCTCATGCATTTCTGCCAAGTACTCTCTTTTAATTGGATGCTATAATTTACAACATAGAGTGGTGGGCAGAGAGAATGAGTACCAATCCTTCCCCACTAAAGGAAAACCAAATTGACTTCGATATTAAGGAGCAAAAACAACACATTATCATTATGAAGCATTTCTGGCACCCTGGATATAGCTGTCATGGTCTTTTTTATTTCTTTGAGACAGAGTCTTGCTCTGTTGCCCAGGCTGGAGTGCAGTGGCACAATCTCGGCTCACTGCAACCTCCACCTCCCAAGTTCAAGCAATTCTCCTACCTCACTCTCCCAAGTAGCTGGGACTACAGGTGCCTGTAACCATGCCCAGCTAATTTTTGTATTTTTAGAAGAGGTGGGGTTTCACCATTTTGGCCAGGCTGGTCTTGAACGCCTGACCTCAAATGATCCACCCACCTCGGGCTCTTTTTTTTTTTTTTTTGTTTGTTTGTTTGTTTGTTTGTTTGTTTGTTTGAGGCGGAGTCTCGCTCTGTCGCCCAGGCTGGAGTGCAGTGGCGCGACCTCGGCTCACTGCAAGCTCCGCCTCCCGGGTTCCCGCCATTCTCCTGCCTCAGCCTCCCAAGTAGCTGGGACTACAGGCGCCGCCACCATGCCCGGCTAATTTTTTTGTATTTTTAGTAGAGACGGGGTTTCATTGTGTTAGCCAGGATGGTCTCGATCTCCTGACCTCCTGATCCGCCTGTCTCGGCCTCCCAAAGTGCTGGGATTACAGGCTTGAGCCACCGCGCCCGGCCTCCACCTCGGGCTCTTAAAGTGCTGGGATTACAGGCCTGAGCCACCACACGTCCCATGCTCATGGATAGGAAGAATCACTATCATAAAAATGGCTATACTGCCCAAAGCAATTTATAGATTCGGTGCTATTCCCATTAAACTACCTTTGACATTCTACACAAAACTAGAAAAACCTATTTAAAAATTCATATGGAACCAAAAAAAGGAGCCCAAATAGCCAAGACAGTCGTAAGCAAAAAGAACAAACTGGAGGCATCACACTGCTCTGCTTCAAACCATGTATGTGTGTATATGTGTGTGTGTATGTGTGTGTGTGTGTGTGTGTATATATATATATAATTTTTTTTTTTTGAGTCAAAGTCTTACACTGTTGCCCAGGCTGGAGTGCAGTGGCACGATCTCGGCTCACTACAAGCTCTGCCTCCTGGGTTCACGCCATTCTCCTGCCTCAGCCTCCCAAGTAGCTGGGACTACAGGCACCTGCCACCACGCCTGGCTAATTTTTTGTACTTTTAGTAGAGACGGGGTTTCAGCGTGTTAGCCAGGATGGTCTTGATCTCCTGACCTTGTGATCCGCCCTCCTCGGCCTCCCAAAGTTCTGGAATTACAGGCATGAGCTACCGCACTGAACCTACTTCAAATTATATTACAGGGCTACAGTAACCAAAACAATGTGGTATGGTACAACAACAGACACACAGACCAGTGGAACAGAATAGAGAACCCAGAAATAAGACTACACACCTTCAATTATCTTCAACAAACCTGACAAAAACAAGCAATGGGGAAAGGATTCCCATTTTAATAAATGGTGTTGGGATACCTGGCTGGTCATATGCGGAAAATTGAAATTGGACCCTTTCCTTATACCATATACAAAAATCAACTAGAGATGGATTAAAATGTAAAACTCAAAACTGTGAAGAAGAAAACTTACACAATACCATTCAGGACATAGGCACAGGCAAAGATTTCATGATGAAGATGCCAAAAGCAATTGCAATGAAAACAAAAATTTACAAATGGGATCTAATCAAATGACAGAGCTTCTGCACAGCAAAAGAAACTATCAATCAACAGAATAAACAGACAACTTACAGAATAGGAGAAACTGTTTGCAATGTATACATCAGACAAAGGTGGTTTTTTGTTGTCGTTTTTTTCTTTTGCTCTCTTTTTTTTTTTTATGGAGACAGAGTTTTGCTCTTGTCACCCATGCTGGAGTGCCGTGGTGCAATCTCAGCTCACTGCAACCTCCACCTCCCGGGTTCAAGCAATTCTCCTACCTCAGCCTCCCGAGTAACTGGGATTACAGGCACCTACCACCACCCCCAGCTAATTTTTTTGTATTTTTAGTAGAGATGGGGTTTCGCCATGTTGACCAGGCTGGTCTCAAACTCCTAACCTCAGGTGATCCGCCTCCCAAAGTACTGGGATTACAGGCATAAGCCATTGCGCCTGGCCCCCAACAAAGGTCTTATGTGCAGCATCTATGAGGAGCTTAAACAAATTTACAAGAAATAAAAAAAACACACTAAAAAGTAGACAGAGGACATGAACAGACAATATTCAGAGGAAGACATACATGTGGCCAACAATCACAAGAAAAAAAAGCTCAACATCACTGATTATTAGAGAAATGCAAATCAAAACCACAATGACATACCATCTGATACCAGTTAGAATGGCTCTTATTAAAAAATCAAAAAATAATAGATGTTGGCAAGGTTGTGGAGAAAAAGGAACACTTTTATACTGTTGGAGTGTAAATTAGTTCAATCATTGTGGAAGACAGTGTGGCTACTTATGAGAGACCTAGAGACAGAAATAACATTTGACCCAGCAATCCCATTACTGGGTATATACCCAAAGGAATATAAATTGTTCTCTTATAAAGACACATGCACACGTGTGTTCATTGTAGCGCTGTTCACAATAGCAAAAACATGCAATCAACCTAAATGCCCATCAACAATAGACTGGATAAAGAAAATGTGGTACATAGACGCCGTGAAATATTATACAGCCATACAAAGACCAAGATCATGTCCTTTGTAGGGACATGGATTTTGCTGGAGGCCATTATCCTTAGCAAACTAATGCAGGAACAGAAAAGCAAATACCTGATGTTCTCACTTGTAAGTGGAAACTAAATGATGAGAACACATGGACACGTAGAGGGGAACAATGCACACTGGGGCCTACTGGAGGACAGAAGGTGGAAGGAGAGAGAGAGGATCAGGAAAAATAACTAGTGGATACTAGGCTTAGTATCTGGGTGATGAAATAATCCCTACAGCAAACCCCCATGACACACATTTACCTATGTAGCAAACCTGTACATCCTGCACATGTACCCCTGAACTTTTTAAAGTTTAAAAAATGTGTATCATGATATAGCTAATTGACCCTTTATGCAAACACAGTGAATGAATTCCCATTAGAAGACATTTAATCACTTCCGTGTAGTGAGGATTGATATTTATTTATTTATTTATTTTATTTTTTATTTTTTATTTTTTGGAGACAGAGTCTTGCCCTGTTGCCCAGGCTGGAGTGCTGTGGGGCGATTGCAGCTCACTGCAAGCTCCGCCTCCCAGTTCCAAGCAATTCTCCTGCCTCAGCCTCCCGAGTGGCTGGGATTACAGGCGCGTGCCACTATACACGGCTAATTTTTGTATTTTTGGTAGACACAGGGTTTCGCCTTCTTGACCAGCCTGGTCTCGAACTGCTGACCTCAAATGATCTGCCCACCTTGGCCTCCGAAAGTGCTGAGATTACAGGTGTGAGCCACCACGCCCAGCTTGAGGATTGAATATTTGCATTCATTTACAGGTCCTTTGGAAAAGGCGTAGCAATGACGTTGATTGGCTTAAAGTAAGGTTAAAAAACCCACAAGGGGCCAGGTACGGTGGCTCACCCCTGTAATCCCAGCACTTTAGGAGGCTAAGGCTAGCGGGATTACTTGAGCCCAGGAATTTAAGACCAGCCTGGGCAAGATATCCATCTCCACAAAAAAAATTTTTTTAATTAGCTGGGCATGGTGGCACACCTGTGGTCCTAGCTACTGGGGAGGCTGAGGCAGGAGGATTGCCTGAGCCTGGGAACTTGAAGCAGTGGTGAGCTATAATCATGCCACTACACTCTAGCCTGGGTAACTAAGTGAGACCTTATATTGTTTAAAAAAAAAAAAAAAAAAAAGGCCGGGTGCGGTGGCTTACACCTGTAATCCCAGCACTTTGGGAGACCGAGGCGGGCGGATCAGGAGGTCAGGAAATCGAGACCATCCTGGCGAACACGGTGAAACCCCGTCTCTACTAAAAATACAAAAAAATTAGCGGGGCGTCATGGCGGGCGCCTGTAGTCCCAGCTTCTAGGGACGCTAAGGCAGGAGAATGGTGTGAACCCGGGAGGCGGTGGAGCTTGCAGTGAGGGGAGATCGCGCCACTGCACTCCAGCCTGGGCGACAGAGCAAGACTCCGTCTCAAAAAAAAAAAAAAAAAGTGAAAGACCCACAAGGATAAAGAGACCAGGGAATAGACAGAAGCGACATTCTGGAAGTTGGAATAAGAAGGATGAGTGGTAATTTATTTAACAAACTAAGACTGTGTGTGAGGTACAGATGTGGCCAGAAACAAAAGGGAATTAGTTGGTTAAAAGCATATATAAGAAATCTTTTACAGCCGGGCGCGGTGGCTCACGCCTATAATCCCAGCATTTTGGGAGGCTGAGGCAGGCGATTACTTGAGGTCAGGAGTTTGAAACCTGCCTGACCAACATGGGGAAACATCGTCTCTACTAAAAATACAAAATTAGCCAGGCTTGGTGGTGCATGCCTGTAATCCCAGCTACTTGGGAGACTGAGGCAGGAGAATCTCTTGAACCTGGGAGGCAGAGGTTTCAGTGAGCCAAGATTGCATAATTGTACTCCAGCCTGGGCAACAAGAGTGAAACTCCGTCTCAAAAGAAAAAAGAAACCATTTTACATGATAATTGTCTTGAATGTTTCAAAAATGGCAATGTCATGAAAAGACAAAAAAGAGAAAGGACCGTTCTAGATTAAAGGAATATGAACAACATCATAACATGTAAAGTCGGATTCTCAACTGGACTCAGCAACAACAAAAAGCTGTGTTAGACCTTTAGAGACAGTTGTGGAAATTTGAATATGTATTATATATCAAATATTTTTATTGACATCATTAATAGTAAATTTGGACATTCAGAAAGAAAGAAAACAATTGATGAATCTAAATCAAAGTGAAGATATGTAGTTGTATATTGTATGACTTTAATTTTTCTGTAGGCTTGAAATTTTGTTAGATAAAAAGTTAATGTGAGGGAGGTATTAAATAAAGGAGCAAGGAGGAAAAAGCATCAGTGGTGAGACGCCTAGATGAGCTTCCTCCCTTCTGCATCAGGTCACCACCCTTCCTACCTACATCGTCCCCCTTGGAAGAGCTACTTTGCTTCAAAGGTTGAACCAACAGATTTTGAATTCAGGGCACCAGACTAATTTCCAGTAGCTGAGAGCAGAGAGGTACACTGCTTTATTGGTGTATCAGCAACTCTGGCTGACCGGCTTTCACCCTTCAGACCAAAGATATTGACTTGGCTGGATTACTCTATAGTAAACACCAGTTAACAAGCACAAATTAAGAAGCATACCACAAAAACTTACTAAAAGAATTTTAATGCTTAACCTAACTATATCACTTCAGTTTAATTTTCATAAGAAGACTTTTTCATTGAAGATTGAGCAAATATTAACCTACATAGACACAGTAACCTCTGTTGACACATTAAGGCTTTTGAATCACGACATTAAATATCTATTTCATAATATACTATTTTCAATTTTTTAAATAAATGATCATAAAATAAGTAAATATTATGTAGAAAAATACATTTGACTCTGGCCCTTTGAGTGATGTTTAATAAAATTGTTAAACTAAACATGTTAACTTTGTAAAGATGCATCATTTTTTAAAAAATTTTTATTTATAAAAACGGTTCTCTGGTAAAAACTGGAAAACCTACTAGACAAATTTGAAAAGAGCTATAATGCTCTTTTTTTGTATGACTTTTAATATTGCCCATATCAGCCTGCAATTTACTGAGCTATATAGTATGTTAAACAAATAGAAACTTAAATATGGAAACTGTCCTGTTCATGGAGCTTTCTCCTGATTCTAAGTAAAAGATTTTAAAGTTATCTTAACATTCTGGTAACACTATCCAGATTTTGGAGTAAGCCTTTCTTTGCTGTTGGAACAGGAAGCCGTGCAGTGTGTGGAAGAGCTGAATACCCAGGGCCTGCTACATGTTTTTGTGAGAGTGGGAGTGGAGTCCACCCTGGAAAGGAGCCAGATCACCAGGGATCACATGGGCCAACTACTCTATCAGCTGGTACAATCAGAAAAACTCAGCAAACAGGACTTTTTCAAAGGGTCGGTATCCTCTTCAAGAGTGGTATTCAGTTACTAGGCTCTTGGGTATCAGTTAATTTTTAAAGTACTTACCTCTTTAAGTATTTAGTTTTTTCCATAGATGAAAATTGTATCCACTGTAATGTGTTGATATGATGCAATTAATATATTGATATATGTTGGTTGATGTGATGGCATTTTATAGATTGTGCTAGGGCATAAAGGTTATCTTTTGGTTTTCTGAATATTATTGTTAGATCTCTATCATGATGTAAGTAAGGTAGCAGAGACCCCTTAGGCTCAGGGAAACTCTGAGGCCTTTAGCAGCCCATTTACATGTGATCCCCAAATGTTCTTTGAGGAAAAAACCTTTTCTTTGTGAGAACAATTCTGAAAAATTGTCTTAAATTTAAAAACCTTATTCTTCCAATAAACCATGGTTATTGTGGCTAGGAAGCACTTGTCTGCCCACTCTAGCCTCATGGAGAAGGATGTGTAACTCCATGTTCTTAATGATTTAGTCTGTTTCAGTTTGGTTTCATTATGATTCTTGTCAATGGACGGTTTGATGAGGTCTGCCTGTCATTGGTGGTGAATCCTCATTTGATCAGGTTCTGGTATATTTGTGATATACCATCATCACAAGTGCATAGATCAGGTTCCTTTTGGTTCAACCACAAAATTTTACCCAGGCATAGGTTGTATAACCAATGTTTAAAGTGAAAATTGCATTGGTAAAAAATTTTGTTTTAGGAGCCATGTTGTATCAAATATAAACACAGAGTCACACCCAGCACTGACAGATGCCCACTCTCTAAGGGAATAGCAACTAGGATCTCCTAAGGTCTGGACATTGGATATGCATCTGCCATCTCGTCCTCACTTGGACATATGCTTATTGAGTCAAATGGCAGTAAGAATTCTGCACTACTTGTAATTTTCCTTTCTTTTTTTTTTTTCTTTTTTTTTTTGCCAAGCTTATATTCTCATAAATTAAATGCACATATGATTAAATGACACTGTATATTTTTCTGTATTCATTTCACATATGGCCATCCTTTTAGAATAAGGTAACCATTAAATGTCATTATTGTCCGGGTGCAGTGGCTCACACCTGTAATCCCAGCACTTCGGGAGGCTGCAGCGGGTGGATCACTTGAGATCAGGAGTCTGAAACCAGCCATGGCCAACATCTACTAAAAATACAAAAATTAGCCCAATGTAGTGGCGTGAACCTGCAATCCCAGCTACTTGTGAGGCTGAGGCATAAGAATCGCTTGAACCTGGGAGGCGGAGGTTGCAGTGAGCGAAGATTGCACCACTGCACTCTGCCTGGCTTAGTCTCAAAAAAACAAGTCATTGTTGAATTTATTCATTTGATTTTGCAGACAATGATGACATTGTCTTCTAAGTCCTCGAAAATTTATACTTGCCCCTAGGATCATTAAAAAGTTTTCTTGCCAGGCGTGGTGACTCACACCTGTAATCCCAGTATTTTGGGAGGCCGAGGCGGGCAGATCACAAGGTCAGGAGTTCAAGACCAGCCTGACCAACATGGTGAAACCCCATCTCTACTAAAACTATGAAAATTAGGCTGGGCACCGTGGCTCACACCTGTAATCCTAGCACTTTGGTAGGCCAAGGCGGGTGGATCACGAGGTCAGGAGATCGAAATCATCCTGGCTAACATGGTGAAACCCTGTCTCTACTAAAAATACAAAAAATTAGCCAGGCATGGTGGCACGAATCCCAGCTACCCAGAGACTGAAGCAAGAGAATCGCTTGAACTAGGGAGGCAGAGGTTGCAGTGAGCTGAAATTGTGCCACTGCACTCCATGCTGGGCGACAGAGTGAGACTCCCTCTCAAAAAAAAAAAAGTTTTCTTTCAGGCTGGGCATGGTGACTCACACCTGTAATCCTAGCACTTTGGAAGGCTGAGGCAGAAAGATCGCTTGAGCCCAGGAGTTTGAGACCAGCCTGTGCAACATGGTGAAACTCCATTTATACTAAAAATACAAAAATTAGCTGGGCATGGTGGTGTGCACCTATAGTCCCAGCTACTTGGGAGGCTGAGGCAGAAGGATTGCACCTGGGAGGTCCAGGCTGCAGTGAGCCATGATCACACCACTGCACGCCAGCCTAGGTAACAGAATGAGACCTTGTATGGAAAAAAAAAAAAAGTTTTCTTTCAGCAATAAGCTAGATTGCTCTGAATTCAGTGAATGACTAGATTAAGTCCATTTGAACCAGTTAGTAAGAAATTTTGGCAAAAGTTGCTGTGGTTATTGGTTTTTAAGGCCAGGATGGTTTCCCAGTTTTAAAAGAGAAGCTTCCAGTTCAGTCCAGTAACTAGCCAGTGCAAATGGTAAGAGCAAATGAAGGTATGTACACCTCAAAATCAGATTGAATATGGTCCCCCCAGCAGACTTGAAACTATAATTTCCTAGAAATAATACTGTTGGAGTAACAAGGATATCTATTTATAAATAGTTACTTATTACCCAGGTATTATGATATATTCCTCAGAAAATTCTGGAAATGATAATGGTAAATTATTGTTTACTATTTTCTGTCTCTTCAAACTATATTCAGAAGTTGATTCATATCTATAAAGATCCCCGGAAGCGTAGTCCACCATTATTGGCTATAATTGAACTTGTGAGATACTAACTTAGTCTCTAGGATATCTCAGACATTTGCATTTCTCTCTTTGTGGGATTCCCTGAAGAAAGAATATCATAACCAGACATGGTGGCTACACTTTTGTTGTTGGTAGTAGAATTGCTGTTGCTGGCAATAACTACCACACTACTACCTTTTATTTAGACATAAAATGAGGTTAACGCTTCTGTGTCTCAGCAGTTACTTCATGTTTCACCATACCTGCTTCCTTCTGCAACTAGAGGCAGTGCAGTGTCTCCAGGCCTAACTTTTGATGCTTTGACCTAACCAGTCTTGGACCTTAGACCAAGACATGTAAAAGTTGTACTATTTTATTCTGAATGGAGAGGCCTGACAATTTAGTGCCCACCTTTTTCTAAGAGGGAAATGGTAGGGATTGCTTCATGTCAGTGTCCGCCAGGAGCCGTCTTGCAAGTAGATGAGAATTTCACAATCCTTTCTAAAACCTGAGTTATAAATGGTTCATACTGTCTAGGGGGACCATTTATTGGAGCCATGAAGATACCCTGTCTTTTGCTTCTATTTCTTTTTTTTTTTTTTTTTTTTGAGACGGAGTCTCGCTCTGTCACCCAGGCTGGAGTGCAATGGCCGGATCTCAGCTCACTGCAAGCTCCGCCTCCCAGGTTCACGCCATTCTCCTGCCTCAGCCTCCCGAGTAGTTGGGACTACAGGCGCCCGCCACCGCGCCCAGCTAGGTTTTTGTATTTTTTAGTAGAGACGGGGTTTCACCGTGTTAGCCAGGATGGTCTCAATCTCCTGACCTCGTGATCCACCCGTCTTGGCCTCCCAAAGTGCTGGGATTACAGGCTTGAGCCACCGCGCCCGGCCTGCTTCTATTTCTTAACCTACAAAGATAGTGTTGTCCTTCCATAGTATTGTGGAAGAGCCTCTGAGATCAGCTGCTTTGGGTGCTGCTACTGCTTAGATGTCAACTTCTGAACAGTTGGGAAAGCAGTTTCTGCCTAGCTTGCCAAGCCAGTGATAACCCTGGGAAGGTTAGAAAGCAGAAAGGCAGCCAGGCGCGGTGGCTCACGCCTGTAATCCCAGCACTTTGGGAGTCCGAAGCAGGCGGATCACGAGGTCAGGAGATTGAGACCATCCTGGCCAACATGGTGAAACCCCATCTCTACTGAAAATACAAAAATTAGCTAGGCATGGTGGTGCATGCCTGTAATCCTAGCTACTCGGGAGGCTGAGGCAGGAGAATTGTGTGAACTAGGGAGTCGGAGGTTGCAGTGAGCCGAGATTGCACCAGTGCACTCCATCCTGGCAACAGAGTGAGACTCCATCTCAAAAAAAAAAAAAAAAAAAAAGGCAGAAAGCCTCCAGGTATACTGATCCCTGGTGAGCTAGTTACTAATCTGCCATTTCTCCCTATGGTTCTCTTTAGAGTATGCACTGCTGCAAAGTAGTAAAATAGACAAAAATTTCAAATAGGCTCTATGAATATAGCTTTTAGGGCCTTTGGAATTTTCCTTACAAGATGTTATGTCAACTGTGAGCATAATAGTTGCTGTGTGTAAAACATACCTCCACAAAGATAACATCAAGCCATTCTCCTGAGATTTTCAGGACTTGAATCTAAATACTTTATGACACAAGTTAGGTCGGTAGGTAGATAGGTAGAAGCATTATTGTATAGGTACATGCACTTCAAACTGTGTGTTGATAGTCTTTTTATATCATGATTTCAGAAAACTTTTTAAAAACTGTCTAATAAATATAGTTGAGTGCAGTTTGCTGTTAGTCACAGAATTGGAATGACTTCGAAAGTGTAATAAACAAATGAAGACCAAGGTTGTAAAAATTAGAGTGGACAATAGACACAAAATATGTACCCTAGAGGAAGATTGATACATTAATATTTCATTTTGGGAGATGTTTGTTAGAGAGGAAATTCTTATCTCTTCCTTGACTGCTTTTCTGGAACTTTTATTACTGCTTGCAGCAATTCTACATTGGTAAAAGACCCTACATAGGCTGGACATGGTGACTCGCACCTGTAATCTTCAGCTACCAGGGAGGCTAAGGTGGGAGGATGGCTTGAGGCCAGGAGTTCAAGACGACCAGTCTGGGCAACATAGCAAGACCCCATCTCTAAAAAAAAATTAACAAAAAAAGTAGCTGTGCATGGTGGCACATGCCAATAATTACAGCTACTTGGGAGGCTGAGGCAGGAAGATTGCTTGAGCCCAGGAGTTCAAGGCTGTAATGAACTATGAGAACATCACTGCACCCCAGCCTGGGCAACAGAGTGAGATCCTATCTTTAAAAACAAAAAAACACTTTGGGAGGCCATAGTGGGCAAGTTGCTTGAGCCTAGGAGTTTCAGACTAGCCTGGGCAACATGGTGAAACCCCATCCCTACCAAAAAATACCAAAACTATCTGGGCATGCTGGTGGGTGCCTATAGCTGCAGCTACTTAAGAAGCTGAGGTGGGAGGATTGCCATACTGACCTTGTAAAATGACTTGGAAAGTATTTTCTCCACTTCGATTTCTTGGAAGAGTTTGAGAAGAATTTGTTCTTCTTCAAGTGTTTGGTAGAATTCAGCAGTGAAGCCATCTAGTCCTGGGCCTTTTTTTTTTTTTTTTTCCTTTCTGAGATAGGGTCTTGCTCTGTCACCCGGGTTGGAGTGCAGTGGCTTCATCGTGGCTCACTGCAACCTCAACCTCCTGGGCTCAAGTGATCCTCCCACCTCAGCCTCTGAAGTAGCTGGAACAGTAGGTGCATGCCACTATGCTCAGCTCATTTTTTATTTTTTTTAGAGATGATGTCTCACTATGTTGCCCAGGCTGGTCTTGCACTCCTAGACTCAAATGATCCTTCCACCTTGGCCTCTCAAAGTGCTGGGATTATAGGTTGAAGGCAGTGCACCTGGCCATAATTCAGTCTTGATTTGTTGTATGTATCTATGAGTTTATCTGTTTTTTTCTAGATTATCCATATTATTGTTCATAGTAGTTTCTAAATGATCCTTTGTATTTCTGTGGTATCAGTTGTAATATCTCCTCTTTCATTCCTTATTTTGAGTCTTCTCTCTTTTCTCCTAGTCTAGATAAGGGTTTCTTGATTTTCTTCATTATTCCAAAAAAAAACAAAAAAAAACTCCGAGTATCATTGATTTTTTTTTTCTTTCATTTTTTAAGTGTCTATTTCATTTATTTCTGTTTGCATGTTTGTTATTTCCTTCCCTGTGCTAACTTTGGGCTTAGTTTGTTCTTCTATTTCCTTGATGTGTAATGGTATATTGTTTGAGATCTTTTTTCTTTTTTGATATGCATACTCATTTTTCCCTCTTAAGAGTACTTTTGCTGCATTCTATAAGTTTTGGATGTTGTGTTTCCATTTTCATTTGTCTCAAGGTATTTTTAAAAATTCCTTTGTAATTTTTTTCTGTGACCTATTGGTTGTTTAGGAGAATGTTGTTTGACATTCACATGTTTGGATATTTTCCAAGATTTCCCCTGTTACTGATTTCAAGTTTTATTGCATTGTGATCCAAAAAGATACTTGATATGATTTCAGTCCTCTTAAATTTGTTAAATCTTGTTTTGTGGTCTAACATATGATCTATTGGGGAGAATGTTTTATTTGCACTTTAGAAGAATATGTATTCTGCTGCTGTTTAATGGAATGTTCTGTATATTTTTATTTGGTTTAAAGTATAATTCAAGGCCAATGTTTCCTTACTGATTTTCTGTCTAGATGAGTTGTTCATTGTTTAAAGAAGGGTGTTGAGGTCCCCTACTCTTGCTGTACTGTAGTCTATCTTTCCCTTCAGATAATTAATTGCCTTATGTTTTTAGGTACTCCAATGTGAGGTGCATATGTATTTATAATTGTGATATCCTCTTAGTAAATTGATTCCTTTATCATTACCTAATGACCTTTGTCTCTTACAGTTTTTGACTTAATGTCCTTTTTGTCTTGTGTAAGTATAGCTACCCTTGCCCTCTTTTGGTTTCTGTTTTCATGAAATATCTTTTTTCTTTTCTTTCTTTTCAGTCTGTTAATGTCCTTACTAGTAAAATGAGTCTCTTACAGACAGCATATGGTTGGATCTCATTTTTCATTTATTTATTTTTTAAGTTTTGAGAGAGAGTCACACTCTGTCACCGAGGCTGGGGTGTAGTGGCGCAATCAAGGCTCACTGCAACCTCTTCTTTCTGGGCTCAAGCAATCCTCCTGGGTAGCTGAGACCACAGCCATGTATCATGATGCCTGGCTAATTTTTTTTATTTTTTTATAGAGACAGAGTCTCCCTACATTGCCCAGGATGGTCTCCAACAACTAGGCTCAAGTGATCCTCCTGCCTTGGCCCCTTCAAGTGTTGGGATTATAGGCATGAGCCATTGCACCTGGCCAGATCTTATTTTTTAATCTATTTAGCCACTCCGTCTTTTGATTGGAAAATTTAATCCATTTACATTTGATATAATTATTTATAGATAAGGACTTGCCACTGCCATTTTATAATTTGTTTTCTGGTTATTTTGACAATACCACTTTCAATTGTGGTAGCATTATTTTGCTTTTTTAAAAGATTTCTTATCAGAACTTTACTGCATTAAAATTTTAAAATATTTTTCTTTTAATCGTGTATCCCTTTCTACAATTAAAATTTTAGACAAAAACCCAGTATATAAAATGAAGTGGAGCTTTTGTAATTGAAATGGGTGGAGGGATATCTGCAGTCTCATCTATGTAGACCCTACCAAAGTTCAGTCCAATGGCTGTGGTTTTTTCCCTGGAGCCAAAGAACAGCCTGACAGTCCAATGACTGTGATGGTCACTACATGCCAAGAGGCAAGGGTATGATGTAGCTCTGTTTCATTTTTTCAGCTTTTAGAAAATACGTGTGGTGCAAAGCATTATTATAGGCTATGTAGTAGTGCAAAGACATAAGGACAGTTATTACCTAGGTGCTTCCGTACACTTAGGATTTTTCTTTTAGAATCATGCAACAGGATTTAGGAACTGTAAACCTGAAAAAACAATAAGCTCCTTACAGGCTTGTTCTCTGGAAATCCTGTGTTCAGCTAAAAAAGGTTTTTGTTAGCAGTATAGATTTGACCACTGATTGTATTCTGCAGACTGTCCCATGATGAACTGACTGATCAAGGAGTAAAAAACCAAGGCAAGAATATGGGTATATTTTATTTGTAATGAGGTAAAATATATGAGATAGAAATAGCAGCAGATATACTGCTGAAAGACCAGCATGGCTACAGTTGTCTCTTGGGCCCATTGAACAGCTTCATTTATGCTGCTAGCCCATGGAGCAGGAGTTGGCAGGGTCAGGTGGTTAACCTAGAAATCCTGGAGTCCAGCTAGATTATATTCCATCAGGGGTACATTAACTGAACCCAAAGTATGCACATAATGAGAGAACCTGCAATTATTTGACATCTATTTGCCATAGCACAGATACTGTCCTCGGCGTCAAATAATTGCAAGCTGTGAGGTCAGAAAGTTGGAATTAAGGATTCATGAAGCCCGGAGTTAGGTAATATGGCTGAGCTGCAAACTGTTTTGAAATGGCAGCTTCAGAATGGTGACCCTGCCCACGGTAGTAGCTGTTTTTAAGTGAAAAGTTTTACTGACATGTAGGCCTCTGAAAAAAGGGTGGCGTACTTTGGCTAGAACCTGGAACTGCAGTGGAAAAGCACACATTTTACAATTGTAGAGATCTGAAAGGGCATGCATACAATTACCACCTGCTCTTAGCCCTTCAATTCATTCCTCCCTTTCCTTACGACTTGCAGTTATGTGTATGTCTCCTGTAGTTAAATTCATTTGCTTTTGTACTTTTTAATATATTGTATATGGAAATAATTAACAACGTCTTGAGTTGTTTGTTTCTACTTCCAAGTGAATAGCTGTGATTTTTAGCCTACATAAGACTGCTGGTATTTTATATTTGATTTTCCTAAGTTTTACATTTAATTCCCATTTGCTTGACATTGAGAAATAGTTATAATTCATAGGACAAAAGTCTGAAACCATTAGCTTTTCTGTAGAGATAGAACAGTGTGTAACATGTAATAATGATGGTAGTGTTAGTAATGTTGTCAGACTCTTTTATATCCATCCAGTTTTTTTACCCATTGTAAGGTTCCTCAAGAACACAGATTTTTGCCTTTTCTTTGTGTCAGATCTTTGTTACAGTAAGTGTTTAGTCAGTGCTTTTGATTGACTCAGAGGACGTGATATTCAACTGTGGTGAATTCTTTATAGTACAGGATTAAATGGATAGTTTTTCCCCTAGAACTTCACAGGACTGTCCTCCTTTTCATCATTTAAGGCTTTCAAATGTCACCTTTATATGGAGGTGTTTTCTGACCTCCTTCTGGTACCATAGTTCATGTTCTTCAGAGTATTAGCTCTATCTGCAAGTATGCTTTTGTCTGTTCTAGTCTTTTTCCCCACGCTGACATAATCTCTTTGAGAATGGTAATGTGTTTACCAGTTACTTTGTGGCTAGACTGTACCTAACATAGCAGGTGATTAATATGTATTTGTTGATTGATTTTTTAATCTTTTTATTTAATCTTAACTTTTGAATTACATTTGCATGTTATTTTTACCCCCGTTCCTTTTCAGTTTTTCAGAAACTTTGGAATTGGCAGATGACATGGCCATTGATATTCCCCATATTTGGTTGTACCTTGCTGAACTGGTGACCCCCATGTTAAAAGAAGGCGGAATCTCCATGAGAGAACTTACCACGTAAGCTATACTTGTTTCTCTTGATATATGTCAGGTAGAACTGACACATAACTCACCTGCTAGCTCTCTAGCATAGTACTATCCCATGGTTGCTTTTGGAGACTCTTGAATGGAGCCTGTGACTCTTAAAGACTTCTGATTTCAGTGTAAAAATGTTACATTATGCTAGGTCTACACCTGAGATATGTTGGGGATATGATAGCCCTGTGGTCTGTTGAGGGTAGTTGTGATAATAGATTGGCTCCAGAATCGTGTAACTGGAAGATGACTGCTTCTTAGAAGCTTAATGTTAATCTGGCTTTTGTGTCTATCATTGTACTAGTGCTGTAAGTAGTTGTATTTTCCCACTGTAGCTTGTCAGACTGCGGTACCCCATAGTACATGCTCATGATTATAATAAAAGAAACAGATCTCAAGTATTCCTAAGTTTGGATATGAGTGCAGAATGGATGCTACATTATATAGACCAGTGGTTCCCAAACTCTGTTCTTTGAAACACTAGTGTTTCCGCAAAAGTTGTTTATATAGTCAAACTTTGCACACTGCCATGTCCCTTTTCTTTGAGATTAACAAAACATATTTAGCATATTAAAGTTTATGAGAGTCCTATAATAAAGCAATAAATAAAAAGTAGTTAGCTTTGTTTAATTCAGCATTGCATCACTTAAAGTATAGATATCCTATGGAACACAGTTTGAGAAATACTGATTTAGACTATTAAAAAATTGGCCCCTTCTCTGTTTCATCCATAATTTCATCTATAAAGAAAAGCTTCCTTTCTTAAAAATACTTTATATATGGCCAGGCACGGTGGCTCACGCCTGTAATCCCAGCACTTTGGGAGGCCAAGGCAGGCGGATCACAAGGTCAGGAGATCAAAACAATCCTGGCCAAGGTGGTGAAACCCCATCTCTACTAAAATGCAAAAATTAGCTGGGTGTGTTGTTGCGTGCTTTTAATCCCAGCTACTCGGGAGGCTGAGGCAGGAGAATCGCTTGAACCAGGGAATTGGAGATTGCGGTGAGCCGAGATTGCGCCAGTGCACTCCAACCTGGCGACAGAGCAAGACTCTGCCTCAAAAAAAAAAAACAAAAAAACTTTATGAAAGCATCACAACTCCCTGTTACCTAAGATGCTTCTTGTTTTAGCTTGAAGCAGACCTTACATAAACAAACAGATTACCGAGTCTGAGCTTTGTGTTGCTTCTATCACTGAAGTGGTTAAAGAAAAAGGTAAAAACCAAGAACTCGCATGTTCCTTTTCAGGATCTTCTCCTGAAAATGACTTAGAGCATGTCCTGGAGCTTTGGCTTGCCCAGTATTGTTTAGGTTGCACAGTGTCTGGCTTTTTGTCACACATTGTTTGCCTCTTGTTCTAGAAGAAAAGATTTCTTCAGAGGTACTTATTCACTGCTCCTATCTTTTACAGAGAATTTAGCAAACCTTTACTTCCTGTTGGAAGAGCTGGGGTCTTGCTTTCTGAAATATTGCACCTACTATGCAAACAAATGGTGAGTGTTAAACTGAGTGTCAGCCTTAACAGCATTATTAGAAAGGGCAGTGCAGTGATCTTGATCTTGGGTTATCTGTGAATAGCTTAGGTCTCAGGGTGCAAGAAATTCTATTTCCTTTTATTCTTTGAAAAAAAGAGTGAGGTCTCTGCTTCAACCCAGTTTCTTTCTGAGGTGCATTTGTCCTTCTGTTTACTAATATCATGGGGAAGACTTATCAAATCTCGACTAGATTTGGTATAATTCTAAAGAATCTCAAGACGTGTTATTTGTGGTTGGTGATTTTTTCTTCCCTTGAAACAAAATGGGTGTATCATTTATATGTTTTAATAGCTTTCAACGAAGAGCTCCATAGAGTTGGAGGCTGTCAGTCTATAAAGTCTGTGGCAGGCTGTCAGTCTATAAAGTGGGAACAGATAAATCTAAACCAATAATTTCAAAAGAGTGTGAAAGTGCTCTGTTAAAGTCTAAGAGGTTTGGGGAAGTGTCGTGGCATCACAAAGGGAATTAAATGTCTAGGATGAGAGGGATGAGAGATGTCAAAACAAAATAGAACTCAGAAATGAAGATTCTGGAGTGATTTCTGACTTACACCTGACCCAAAGATATTGGATGATAGATTTTAACGTTTAAAGCCAGTGTTTCATTCCTCCCTCTGATACAGAAGTCCTTCTGTATCCCATTTGTGTGGTAGTTATTCATAAAGAGATGCACTAAATATCCTGGTCTCTAGTTCTGTTGATTATTTGTTAATACTACTCTTTGCTTAATGGCACTAAAATTTTTACTGAACCCTAGCTTTTATGTCCAAAATTTCTTCCTCTCTGACCTACTTGACTTTAGTCCTTATTTAAAACTCACATTCTGGCCAGGCATGGTGGTTCATGCCTGTTATCCCTGCACTTTGGGAGGCCGAGGTGGGCAGATCACGAGGTTAAGAGATCGAGACCATCCTGGCCAACATGGTGAAACCCCGTCTCTACTAAAAATACAAAAATTAGCCAGGCGTGGTGGCAGGCACCTGTAATCCCAGCTACTCAGGAGGCGGAGGCGGGAGAATCACTTGAACCCGGGAGGCGGAGGTTGCAGTTAGGCAAGATCATGCCACTGCACTCCAGCCTGGCAACAGAGCAAGACTCCATCTCAAAAAAAAAACAAGAACAAAAACTCACATTCTGGCCGGCACAGTGGCTCATGCCTGTAATCCCAGCACCTTGGGAGGCCGAGGCGGGTGGATCACTTGAGGTCAGGAGTTGGAGACCAGCCTGGCCAACATGGCGAAATCCCATCTCTACTAAAAATACAAAAATTAGCCAGATGTGGTGGCAGGCACCTGTAATCCCAGCTGCTTGGGAGGCTGAGGCAGGAGAATCACTTGAATCTGGGAGGTGGAGGTTGGAGTGAGCTGAGATCGTGCCACTGCGTTTCAACCTGAGCTACAGAAAGAGACTCTGTCTCAAAAATTAATAATAATAACTAAAAATAAAACTCACATTCTTACTTTTATGTGTAGAAACAGCACAACCCTACTTCTAAATAAAACTAAATTCTCATAGAGTATAAGCTTTGGAGTTAGATTCCTGGGTTCAAATTCTGGTTCCACCATATTTTCAGCTGTGCCTTGGACAAGTTACTCTATGAAGTAATTAATACATGCCTCTCAGGTGACAGCCACAGCCTCAGACCTGGCACTTTCCTTTTCACTGTGACTTTCTCCAGCTAGAGGACTTGCACCTCTTCACGTTTTTCTACCTGACAACAGCTCTTCTTTATTGTCTCTCTTGGGCTCAACCTTGTGCTTCTTGCCCTTGAAACACTTCTCATTCCTGGTTCAGGAGCAACAGCTGCCTTAAGCCTCCTTGTATCAGGCAGCATCGCTGTGATCTATTACAAAGAGGGATTCTAGTGAGGCTTCTTGAATGGCTTTAATAGCAGATACATACAGAGCTATCTAGGAAAAGACACAGTGTGGAATTTATAAACTCTATGTATTGGACTTTTTTTGATGTTTATATTTGTAAACCCCAAATAACCAGCTTGTAGCTCCCCAGATTAGTCACCTCATAAATAAAGTATTTAACCTTAAGCAGCTGTACTTCAATTATTCACCATTATATTTATATGCATTCAGACATAGTTTGAAAGTCACAGGTCTTAAGAGATTAACTTTTTATCAGCGAGGAAAAGTTTGTTTTTGAGACGGGTCTTGCTGTGTGTGTTGCCTGGTCTAGACGCACACTCCTGGGTGAAAGCTATCTTCCCACCTCAGCCTCCCAAGTAGCTAGGACTACAGGTGTACACCACCATGCCCCACTGGAAAAGTTTTGATTTTTCAGCTTTTTGGGTTTTGCACTCTTTGACTTTAGGCAAATCTTTTTTTTTTTTTTTTTTTCTGTTTCTTCTTCCACTGTGAAAGTAAATGGATTGAATTTATCTCTATTTTAGAGCCATAAGAAAGTGGGAGCCTTATGGAGGGAGGCTGACCTCAGCTGGAAGGACTTTTTACCAGAAGGAGAAGATGTACATAATTTTCTTTTGGAGCAGGTAAGAACAAGGCTTACGTTTTGCTGTTTGATAGTTGATCTGTTTCATAGAGGAAATGAAGGTAATTGCCTTCGTATTCCAGTCATTAAAATTACATCAAAATAGGAATTTTGGTAAAGATGTCATTTTAAGTTCATGCTTTTAAAGCCACTCTGCAACTGTGTGGTCATCAGATGATTGATGTTTAAAAGAAGAAAATGTAAAAGACTTAGCAACCTGTAGAAAAACAAGCTCCAGGAAGCAGAAATGAAGTTGACAAGTAAAGCAGGGTGACAGGGCCAAAGCTGTCTCCTGATTTCTGGGTCTGATGGCAGGCAGAAGCAGCCAGAAGTTATTCTGTGGGGAATGGAGACTTGTTATTATAAGGTGGAAGATTAGAGACAAGCTTATAACTTGAAACTGCACAGGTAAATAAGTGCAAGGAAGTAGACACAGTCTTATACTCAGGGTATAAGACCCAGGGTATAAGTCTTACACCCTTATACTTAGCTATCCCGCCTACTGACTTGGTAACTAAATCCAGAAATCTACAAAACAGAAGACCTCATGGTCAGTATAATCTGGTCCTACAGGAGGATTTGTAGGCTGTTAGATTGAGGTAACCATAAAACAAATTAGATCAAGAAATGTAACAGAAAGAAAACAAAACTCTCTCAAAACGTTACTGAAAATCGAAATCTTAAAACTCATGAGGAAAACTAAAGCTAAGACAGCCAACAAAATCAGGAATAAGGAGAAGAAAAAATCACCGTAGATAAAAAGAGAACAAGAATGCAATCTGAAAATAAGTATATTGTTCTGGATAAAGACATTATATTAGGTTGCTATGGACATTAGCTTTCTTTTTGGTTGTAGTCTAGAACACTGAAGAACTTTCTTGCCACAGCAATAAGAACCTGCGTGAAGCATAACTTCTGATGTGTTGCTGGACTCAGAAGAGGTGGAAGTAATTTCCTTCAAAGGGACAAAAAGAATTAATGAGGGGGAAAAGCCAGAGATGAAACCTGAACTATGAATAGTAATTACATGTGAAAGGCATCTTGCCCAAAGGACACATAGCCCAATGGGAAGATACTATTACAAATGATGTCAGATGTCATGGAAAAAGTTGACTTAGTCCCAGTTCAGTATTACCTTGGCTCCCAGAAGAAGCAAATCAAAATGCTCTTTGGAGAAACATCCTCAACTTAGGTCCCCTTATTTTCTACAAATACAAGTTATCTAAATATATGAGTTGACACTTGGTGTTCATTTAGCATACAATTAAAGAAGTAAAGATAAAAGTAAACAGACAATAAGTAGTAGATTTAGATCCCATGGACTTGAGGTAATGGAATTATCATTCAGAATATAAAACAATACCATATTAAAGAGAAGAAATCACAAAAATGAGCAAACAAGAGACTAGTCAAAATGGTTAAAGAGATTTGGGGAAAAAAAAAAAAAAAAGGTTGGGTGCAGTGGCTCATGCCTATAATCCTAGCACTTTGGGAGGCTGAGGCAAGAGAATCTCTTGAAGCCAGGAGTTGGAGATCAGCCTGGACAACATAGTGAGACCTGTCTCTACTAAAAAAAAATTAGCTGGGCCTGGCGCAGTGGCTCACGCCTGTAATCCCAGCACTTTGGGAGGCTGAGACAGGCAGATCATGAGGTCAGGAGATCGAGACCATCCTGGCTAACATGGTGAACCCCCGTCTCTACTAAAATACAGAAAAAAAAAATTAGCCGGGCGTGGTGATGGGTGCCTGTAGTCCAGCTACTCAGGAGGCTGAGGCAGGAGAATGGCATGAACCCGGGAGGCGGAGCTTGCAGTGAGCCGAGTTCACTCCACTGCACTCCAGCCTGGACGACAGAGCGAGACTCCGTCTCAGAAAAAAAAAAAAAAATTAGCTGGGTGTATTGGTGCACCTGTAGTCCTAAGCTACTCGAGAGACTGAGGCAGAAGGATCACTAGAACCTGTGAGTTTAAGGCTGCAGTGAGATATGATCACACCACTGTACTCCAACCTGAGAGACAAAGCAAGAGCCTGTCAAAAAAAAAACAAAACAAAAAACAAATAAACAAAAGCCACACACACACACACCAAAATCTGTAGGTAGCTATCTAAGATATGTTGATACGTTAGGAGATTTGGAGGAAAGAATGAGAGACCATCTAAACTATCTTAATTGGAGTCCCAGAAGGAAAATTAGCCTGAATGGAGAAGAGGCAATACTTGAAGAGACAGTGGCTGAGACTTCTAGAAGTGATAAAATACACAAATCTATAATGAAAGTCCATATATGCCATACAGGATAATTATATTTTAGTGAAACTGCATAATACCAAAGACAAATGAAAGATTTTAAAGAAATTGGAAAGAAGAAGCACATTACCTATCTGCCTCCCCCTCAAAAAAAAAATACACAAAAAAATAGACTTTGCAATAGGAACCATGAAAGCCAGAAGATGGTAGAATAATTTCACAGTGCTGAGAAACGAACAGTAAATGTAGAATTGCCTGTGCAGCTAAACTAACCTTTAAGAATTAGGGCAATGCACACTAAGAAACTTAACAACATACTTCTAAATACACATGGGTCAAAGAAGCAATGAAAAAGGATAGTAAAAAACATTTTTAACTGAATGAAAACGAAAACACAACATGTCATTGATATTTAGAAAAGAAGAAAGGTCAATAACCTCAGCTTCAGCCTTAAGAAATTAGAAAAATAAGGCCGGACACAACGGCTCATGCCTATAATCCCAACACTTTGGGAGGCCAAGGCAGGAGGATTGCTTGAGCCCAGGACCTTGAGAGACCAGCCCAGGCAACACAGCAAGACCCTATCACCAAAAAAAAAAAAAAAAAAAAAAACAGAAACAAAAAAACAAAAGAAAGAAAGAAATTAGAACAATAAGAGCAAATGAAGCTCCAAGTAAATAGAATAAAGGAAATAATAAACATTATATCAGAAATCAATGAAATAGAAGACTTTTTAGAGAAAAACCAGTGAAATCAAAAGCTGGTTCTCCGGGAGGCGGAAGTTACAGTGAGCTGAGATTGCGCCATTGCACTCCAGCCTGGACAAAAGGGCAAGACTCCGTCTCGAAAAGAAAAAAAAAGCCTGTACTTTGAGAAGATAAAAGTGATAAACCTCTAGCAAGATTGATCAGGAAAAAAAGTTTAAAAAGAAAGTACATATTGCTGATATCTGGAATGAAAGCAGTAACATCAACACAGATTCTGTACATAAAAGTGGGTGAGGAAATTTTATGAATAATCTTTATGTCAATAAATACATCAGCCAGGCATGGTGGCTCATGCCTGTAATTCCAGCACTTTGAGAGGCCAAGGCTCAAATTGCTTGAGCCTAGGAGTTCAAGACCAACCTGGGCAACATGGTAAAATCCCATCTCTACAAAAAGTACAAAAATAAGCCAGGCATGGTGGTACATGCCTGTAATCATAGCTACTCAAGAGGCTGAGGTGGGAGGATTGCTTGAGCCCGGGAGGTCAAGGCTACAGTGAGCTGTAATCCTGTCACTACACTCCAGCCTAGATAGCAGAGTGAGACCCTGTCTTCAAAAAGAAGTAACTCTTGTTGAATACATCGATGTAGTTGGACTAGTTGAAATGAACACATTTTTCTTTCTTTTTTTTTTTGAGACAGAGTTTTGCTCTTGTTGCCCAGGCTGGAGTGCAATGGCGTGATCTTGGCTCACCGTAACCTCAGGAGAACCTAAGTGATTCTCCTGCTTCAGCCTCCCAAGTAGCTGGGATTACAGGCATGTGCCACCACGCCTGGCTAATTTTGTATTTTTTGTAGAGATGGGGTTTCTCCATGTTGGTCAGGCCTAGTGTCGAACTCCTGACCTCAGGTGATCCGCCTGCCTTGGCCTCCCAAAGTGCTGGGATTACAAGGGTGAGCTGCTGCGCTCAGCCACAAATTTCTTAAAAGATACAGACTACTAGAGCTGTCTCAAGAGATGGATAACCTGCATATCTATTAAAGAAATTGAATTCATAGTTAAAAGTATTCCCACAAAACAAGTCCAGGCTTAAATGGTTTCACTGGTAAACTCTACCAAACATTTAAAGCGGAAATAATACCCATTTAACAAAAGAATTCTACAACTATTCAGAATATTGAAGAGGAGCGGGTACTTCTATAAGGCCAGCATTAGTCTGATACCAAAACCAAAGACATTTCAAAAATCTGTAGAGCAATATATCTCATGAACTTTGAGAAATTGAACAATGAGATCACTTAGACTCTGGAGGGGGAACATCACACACTGGGGCCTGTTATGGGGAGGGGGAGGGGAGAGATGGCATAGGGAGTTATACCTGATATTTACATCTACAATGTAATTTGCATTTACATTTACAATGACGAGTTGATGGGTGCTGACGAGTTGGTGGATGCAGCACACCAACACGGCACAGGTATACATATGTAACAAACCTGCATGTTGTGCACATGTACCCTAGAACTTAAAGTATAATAAAAAAAAAATTGAGAAAAAATTCCCAATACAATTTTAGAAAATCAAATCCAACAATATATAATAAGAGTAATACATTATAATAAGGTAGGATTGGCTGGGCATGGTGGCTCACGCCTGTAATCCCAGCACTTTGGGAGGCGGAGGTGGGCAGATCACGAGGTCAGGGGTTCGAGACCAGCCTGGCCAACATGGTGAAACCCTGTCTCTACTAAAAATATAAAAATTAGCCGGGTGTGATAGCACATGCCTGTAATCCCAGCTACCCGGGAGGCTGAGGCAGGAGAATTGCTTGAACCCAGGAGGCAGAGGTTGCAGTGAGCCAAGATCACATTACTGCACTCCGGCTCTGGGTGACAGAGGAAGACTCCGTATCAGGAAAAAAAAAAAAAATAATAATAATAATAATAATAATGATGTAGGGTTTATCCCAGAAATGTAAGGTGGGTTTAATATTTGAAAATTGATGTTTACATAATAGGGAAGTTGGTGAAGTATACATAATAGGGAAGATGGTGAAGTATACATAATAGGGAAGTATACGTAATAGGGAAGGTAGTGAAGCTCCAGGATTCAGTCCCTCCACTGACACAACTATTGAACTGGCAAGATCTGTTAAAGCCAACTGTTTTGGAACTGTGGAGTCTGGTTAAATACATGCATTATCAACACCAGGGAAATGCATGATGAAAAGAGTCTGATAAATTTCAGTGAATTTAGGAATTTTGCATAGAACCTACCAGCACCCAGCCCTGTGGCAGATCACTAGGAAACTGGCATCACACCATTTCTGGTGCAGCTTGCTGGTGCCAGGTTGAATAATAAGGACTTCATTTTCCAAGGATTGGCGTTGTGTCTTTTAATCTGCCTGGCAGTTGACTGAGAGGCCAGTGCTGGGGCTGGCTGTTATTTCAATCCTTTCTAACTAAAGTAGCTTTTAGGGCTGTAACTATCAAAGTATTTAAGCAGTAGTGTTATGGGATCTCTGGGGTGTTGATTTTTTTGGCCAGAAACCTCTGTGACCATGGCACCTTTGCCTGAGTTCTCGTCCTGTGTCCAGGAAGAATGAGGTATGCAAACAAGTGAAGGGTGAAGAGGAGTTTTAGTGTTAGAACAGCTCAGAGGAGTGGGTAGCGGATCACAAGGTCAGGAGTTCGAGACCAGCCTGGCCAACATGGTGAAACCTCGTCTCTAATAAAAATACAAAAATTAGCTGGGTGTGGTAGCACACGCCTGTGATCCCACGAGCCTGTAATCTGCCATCATGGCTCTGGAGAGGATAGCTCCTCTCCACAGGCAGGTCATTTGGACATTTCTGCACGTCTCTGAGGCTCTCAGTGGAGAGGGTAGCTCCTCTCTGCTGGCAGGTCATCTCTGTAGCTCTCAGCAGAGAAGGCATTCTTCTCTGCAGCTGGTCCTCCCATCATCTCTCTGCCCTCTTTGTCCTCTGGCCATCTTCTGCCCTGCTCTGGCTAAGCCCAGGGCTTTTATACCTCAGAGGGGAGGAAATGCATGGCGACTGGTCCATAGGCAGCCATGGTTGGGCCTGGAAGAGGCACCATGATGCCCCACTCCAGTCTGCTGGACTGGCACCCCAGCCCCTAGCCTTTAGGTCCTCCCTGGCCTGAGGGTGGGGCCTTACTGGGGACCCAGCCCCCTTCTACCCAGGACTCTGTCTGCCTCCTGCTGCCATTCATGGCCCTGGGGCTTGGTCCCAACCCCACTCCAAGATCAGAGAGCAGACACCCCTGAGCCTGCAGGGACAGGGGATCCTTCCTGGGGCACCTGAGAGTGCAGACTGCGGAGATGCCCGGGTCCTGCATGCCTGGGAGGGCAGCCACAGCTGCACCCCAGAGCTCCCACCCCACCAACTCAGAAGAGGCAGGGCTCCCCCTTGTCCCGTCTCCTGCCTGCTTTGTGGAACGGGAGGCGCAGGTCTGCAGCTGCGGGTCAGGCAGCTGTGACAGCACCCAGGAGGGGAGATCCTGCCTGTTCTCTGATCCCCCAAGAGCACAGAGAGGCTCGGATCCATAGCTGCAGTTTGGGTGACTCTAGAAGGGCAGGGCTTCTGCCTGTTCCATAGAGCAGGAGGCCTGGGTCTACAGCTGTGGTTTGGGTGGCTGCAGTAGCACAGGTAGCTCCCATCCCAACTCAGAAGGGACAGGGCTCCCACCAGCTCCATGCAGTGTACAGCACCAGCTGCGCCTCCCTGCTGCAGCCAGCGTAATGGCAGCAGCCACTGCCATCAATAGTATCTCTCTCTCTTTCTCTTATCTCTCTCCTCTCCTCTCCCCTCTCTCCTCTTTCCTCCTCCTCCACTCCCTCTCCCTGACTCCTCTTTTTCCTTAAATTTAACTTTTATTTTAAGGTCGGGGTACATTTGCAGGTTTGTTATATAGGTAAACTTGTGTCAAGAGGGTTTGTTGTACAGATTATTTTGTCATCCAGGTATTAAGCCTAGTACCTATTATTTTCCCTGATCTTCTCCCTCCTCCCAACCTCTGCCCTCTGATAGGTTCGTGTGTGTTGTTCCACTCTATGTGTCCATGTGTTGTCACCATTTAGCTCCCACCTATGAGTGAGAACACGCAGTATTTGATTTTTTGTTCCTGCATTAGTTGGCTAAGGATCACTTGGCCTGGGAGGTCAAGGCTACAGTGAGCCATGGTAGTGCCACTGCACTGTAACCTGGGCAAAAGAGCAAGACCCTGTCTAAATAAATAAATAAATATGAGACTTCAGTTTAAAAGAAAAAAAAAGCAATCAGAGGTCAAGGCTGCAGTGAGCTGTGCTAGTGCCATTGCACTATAACCTGGGCGAAAGAGGAAGACTGTGTCTAAATAAATAAATATTTTTTTTCTTTCAGTTTAAAAGAAAAAAAGGCAAAATAATATATACATAATAAAATGAATATATAAAAGTGTTTAGAGTATAGTTTGAAAAATGAGGTTGAAAAAAACTTGGCCTATATCTTGACTTTCGGTTTGCTTAAAAGCTTATGGCCTTCATGTTGTGGTTTTTTGCATATATTGGAGCATCATGGATTGGATATATAGTTAACCAATACTGAATCAGAAAAATTGTTTGTAATATTGAGCCACATTTCTAAAACCTTATGGAACTGGGTACAGTGGTACACACTGTAGTCTCAGCTGCTCGGAAGGCTGAGGCAGGAGGATCTTTGAGTCCCAGAGTTCAAGTCCAACCTAGCAACATGAGACCTCAAGTCAAAAATAAATAAATAATAAAACCTTATTGGGAAGTATCATTTAGAGATGCTACATAAGTGGTAGAAATGGAACAATCAGATGACAGAATTCAAGACAGTGGTTTTCACTTTGTGGATTGGGGATAGGGTACAGGACTATACCAGAGTATTCAGGGGTATTAGAGAAAACCTAATGTGAGTAATCCTTAGTATATTCATCTTTATGGTTTTTGTGTAAAGAAGCCACGTGAAGCAAGGCATACGTACATACCTCATTTCTTTAGTCCCTTGAAAATTATGAATAATTTTGATTATAGATTTTTTTTTTTCTTTTTGAGACAGGATCTCGCCCTACTGCCAGGCTGCAGTGCAGTGACAGCTCACTGCAGCCTCAACCTCCCATGCTCAAGCAATCCTCCCATCTCAGCCTCCTGAATAGCTGGGACCACAGGCACACGCCACAACACCTGGCTAATTTTGGTATTTGTTTTGGTAGAGACAGGGTTTTGCCATGTTGCCCAGGCTGGTCTCAAACTCCTGGACTCATACACTCCTCCTGCCTTGGCCTCCCAAAGTGCTGGGATTAATGGCATGAGCCACTGCACCCAGACTGATTATAGATTTTTTAAAACTATGTATCTACATGCTAAACAATTACAGCATCATTTCTCACACCTATATTCAAAATGGCCATAACTTAACAAAGCCAAAACTATCGAGTTTTGATACCAATACTTATATTAAACTATAGGTTTAATATTAACCTAATATTAACCTATCGAGTTTGCTGAGTACCAATACTAATGTTAAACCATAGGTTGCAGAAAGGGAGTGAAACTTTACCCTTTTCTAGGGCTCCTATCCTGCCTTAAAGAGCTATGTTGCAGCTAAGGGGAAGATTGAAGCTCAAGATTATTTGCATGTAACCATAGCCTAGAGATAATTATAGGGGGTTTATTTCCTTCCTTTTTAAGATACACAGTATGAGAAGTTGGAAAAATATTCAGAAGGATAGTGGACTACAGTCTTTCAAAACTATAATACAAACAGGTTGGGCGTGGTGAGTCATGCCTGTAATCCCAGTACTTTGGGAGGCCAAGGAGGGCGGATTGCTTGAGCTCAGGAGCTCAAGACCAGCCTGGGCAACATGGCGAGACCCCTTCTCTACTAAAAATACAAAAAAATAGCCAACTGTGGTAGTGCAGGTCTAGAGTCCCAGCTATTCAGGAGGCTGAGGTGGGAGGATTGCTTGAGCCCGTGATGTGGAAGTTGCAGTGAGCCAAACTCCAGCCTGGGTGACAGAGCAAGACCCTGTCTCAAAAAAGAAACAACTACAAACATAAAATAGCCTCTGCTGATCATTCTGATTCCGTGTAAAATAGAAGACATAACCTATGACTTTGTTCTTCTCTCAGGATGATAATAACATAGAATTATATTAATATATTAATATGTTCCTCCTTTTATGTTTCAGAAGTTGGACTTCATAGAGTCTGACAGTCCCTGTTCCTCTGAAGCACTTTCAAAGAAAGAATTGTCTGCCGAAGAGCTGTATAAGCGACTCGAGAAACTCATTATTGAGGACAAAGCGAATGATGAACAGATCTTTGATTGGGTAGAGGTATAAAGACTATGTCACCTTCCCTGATATCTCTAAGGAAAGATTCTTGTGGGATCCCCTTAATTCGCTTACCTATCTGTTCACTTCATGAGTTTTTAACCTTAATGATTAGTTTTTAAATGCTTTTGTTTTGCCATCCTTAGAAAAGAGTAATATTTTTCTCACCACTTAAAGGGGTTAAGTAATGCTTGAGATTAACTTTAATTCACATTAAAATTCAGATGAAAAAGCAGTATTGGCACACGTAAAAATAGTTACATGCTTCTGAGTAAGTAGTCATGAAAATACACTGCAGTTGTGGTGTCATTCTTTCATAGATTGAGTAGATTATCTTAATATGGATTATTTATTGGTGAATAAAATATGTTTTTAAGTGGTTGTACTTCCAAATGTACAAGTACTTAACATTGTATAATTGAATGAGTAGCGGATAGGCAGTGGGGAGGACCCTGAAAAGTCAATACTCTTAATTCAAATATTTGCATATAGAACTGGCAATAGCCAAATTATTTTTCAATGAATTGGATATTTAATTTTAGCAAGAATGTGCAAAAATGTGACTCATGTGGTCCGGACGTGATGGCTCATACCTGTAATCCCAGCACTTTGAGAGGCCAAGGTGGGCAGATCACAAGGTCAGGAGTTTGAGACTAGCCTGGCCAACATAGTGTAATGTCTGTACTAAAAGTACTAAAAAATTAGCTGGGCATGGTGGCAGGCGCCTGTAGTCCCAGCTACTCGGGAGGCTGAGGCAGGAGAATCGCTTGAACCTGGGAGGCAGAGGTTGCAGTGAGCTGAGATCACACCACTGCACTCCAGCCTGCATGACAGTGTGAGACTCTGTCTCAAAAAACAAAAAAAAGTGACTCATTTGTTGTTCTTAGTGCCAGATTGGTCCTGATTTTCAGGAGGATAATTTCTCTGGTGTGCAAGGATATCTTTTTTTGTTTTTCGGTTTTTTTTGAGATGGAGTTTTGCTCTTGTCGCCCAGTCTGGAGTACAGTGGTGCAATTTTGGCTCACTGCAGCCTCCACCTCCCAGGTTCAAACGATTCTCCTGCCTCAACCTCTGCCTGCCACCATGCCTGGCTGATTTTTGTGTTTTTAGTAGAGACACGGTTTCATCATATTGGCCAGGCTGGTCTCGAACTCCTGACCTCAGGTGATCCGTCCTCTTCAGCCTCCCAAAGCGCTGGAATTACAGGCATGAGCCACTGCAGTGGGCCTGTTTTTTGTTTTCTTGAGACTAGGTCTTGCTCTGTCACCCATGCTGTAGTACAGTGGTGAAGTCATAGCTTACTGCAGCCTCAAACTCTTGGGATCAAGCAGTCCTCCCACCTTAGTCTCCCAGGTAGCTGGGAACACAGGCACAGGCATGTACCACAATACCAGGGTTTTTTGTTTTGTTTTGTTTTGCTTTTGTAGAGATAGGGTCTCACTATATTGCCCAGACTGGTCTCAACTCCTAGCCTCAAGTGATCCTCCTGTCTCGGCCTCCCAAAGTGTTGGGATTACAGGCGTGATCCTCTGTGCCTGGCTAAGCAAGGTTATCTTTAATTGTTTTATTTCTTTTTGACTTCAGGCTAATCTAGACGAAAGCCAGATGAGTTCACCTACATTCCTTAGAGCTTTAATGACTGCTGTTTGTAAAGCAGCTATTATAGGTAAGTAACATTTCTGAAGGCAGCTCGTAACATCTGAAATCCCCATTATGTCAACTACTAAGTATACAGTTTGATGTTACATTGTTTTCAAAACTTGACCTATGTAGCTCACTTTTCTGTGCACTGTCCTTTCTGTCTGTGATGCCTGGTTGTCTCAAGCATGGAGACAAATAGCTCTTCCGCCTACAGAGAACCCAGATCTAACCAGCTACCACATGCCTTGCATGCTCCTTGGGTTGTTTTTTACTACATTGTGTGTAGCTTTTTCTTTATCTTTTCACCTCTAACATTCAGGGCTGCCGCCTCCTTCCAATCATGAATTACAATGAATGGGTTGAATATTCTTAATCTAATTATCAGTATAGGGTTATTCTCATCAAAAAAGTCATTTTATATAAGTACATATACGAAGAAAAAAATACCAATAGTTTGTCCTGTTCTTCATTGACTTTATTTTATATGATAAGACACTTTTACTGGTTTATGAATTATTAATATTGATAGGATTAGGATCAGTAGAAATCCTAAATATTCCAAGCTGTATACAATATTTAACATTATTCAATGAAGACATCTCTTTAGTTTCAGATAGAAATTCATACTTCTGTCACTGGAGTGAGAAAAAAAAATTCATCAGCACAAAAGATGTCTCAGAATTTCAAGTCTGTCTGTATTATTTTTGAAGACAGCTTCCTGCCACTTAATATAGCTTCAGAATTGTAATTTAAGATTTACAATGACTTTATTTTCAATGTTCTTTAATGATAAATAACAAAGCTAAGTAGAAAGTCTTCATGAAATTTTTAAAAATCATTTTCAGTATCCATAGAACCATCATAAGACTTTCATGTTTTAAAATTCGAGTTGGGAAGTCCAAAAGCTGTTGGTTTTTGTTTTCTTGAGATGGTGGGGGTCACTATGTTGCCCAGGCTGGACCAGAACTCCTGGGCTTAAGGGATCCTATCACCTTAGCCTCTTGAGCAGCTGGAATTACAGACATGAGCCATGAGGCCCAGCACAAAGTCTGCTTTTGAAAACAAAATTGTGTCTTAGTGATAACTTACAGATAATATAAGCCCTTATGTGTCTTCACACTGAGGATGCTTTTCATTTCTCAGCCCCTTTTTATCATTCCTTTCCGGCAAAAGGCCTGGCTTAGGTACGCTATCTGCCACTGCCACAGTTAATTTTTATCCTAGTAATAACAAAATGGTTCCAATTATTTTACCCTTCTGAAAAGATTTGTATTAAGTGTCACTTTAATTTCCTTTTCTAATGTTGCTTTTTTTATGTTGCTTTTTTTAAGTACTCACTTGAAATTCCTACTCTATGTTTCACTTATTTTTGATTGACAAATTATGATTGTATATGTTTATGGGGTACGATGTGATGTTTTGATATATGTGTCCAATGTGGAATGAATGAATCAAATTAATTAACATATCTATCACCTCACTTACCTTTTTTTATGGTAAGACATTTGATTAATTTTGCTTTTGTAGTTTGTCATAAAACCACTGTCACCGTTTCATTATAATTAAAGATAATTGGGTATGCTACCCCAAGGGAAACCAGCATTCAAAATACATCCCCCTCCATGTTTTTTATTATTTGTGAGAGAATGTCTCATTAATAATTTCAGAGCATTTTGGATTTCAAAATATTTGCCTTAGACCTTCTTGCCCTCCTCTTCTCTTGTAGAGCCATATGGGTCCTTTGTACTCAGAAAATTGAAAATGAGCCAAGTGCAGTGGCTCATGCCTGTAATCCTACCATTTTGGGAGGCCAAGGCAGAAGGATTGCTTGAGCCCAGGAGTTCAAGACCAACTTGGGCAATATAGTGAGACCTTGTCTCTATTATTTAAAAAACAAAATTAAGAAGAAGAAGAAGAAGAAAGAGGCCAGGAGTGGTGGCTCATGCCTGTAATCCAAGCAGTTTGGGAGGCTGAGGCAGGTGGATCGCCTGAGGTCAGGAGTTCGAGACAAGCCTGACCAACATTGTGAAACCCCATCTCTGCTAAAAATACACAAAAAGATCAGTCAGGCGTGGTGGCAAGCACCTGTAGTCCCAGCAGCTTGGGAGGCTGAGACAGGATAATCGCTTGAACCTGGGAGACAGAGGTTGCAGTGAGCTGAGATCATGCCACTGCACTCCAGCCTGGGCGATAGAGCGAGACTCTGTCTCACAAAAAAAAAAGAAAAAAGAAAGAAAGAAAATTAAAGGTAATTCTATGTTAACTCCTTAAATGTAATTCCTAGTTCTTCTATCATCTTTAGCCGACTCTTCTACCTTCAGAGTGGACACTGCTGTTATCAAGCAGAGAGTGCCGATCTTACTCAAGTACCTAGACTCAGATACAGAGAAGGAACTGCAAGCACTTTATGCACTACAAGCATCGATAGTAAAACTCGATCAACCTGCCAGTAAGTTTATCTCATGTTACAGTTAATCCAACCAATGAGTGAGATTTATCCAAGCCAGGACTTAGAGATGATTTAGGGTTTGAACATTGGACAATAAAAGAATCACTAATAACAAAAACTCATATAACTAACTTTAATAAATCTGAATTTGGCCAGGTGCAGTAGCTCGCGCCTGTAATCCCAGCACTTTGGGAGGCCACGGCAGGCAGCTCACTTGAGGTCAGGAGTTCAAGACCAGCCTGGCCATCATGGTGAAACCCCGTCCCTACTAAAAATACAGAAATTGGCCAGGCACAGTGGCTCACGACTGTAATCCCAGCACTTTGGAAGGCCAAGGCGGATGGATCATGAGGTCAGGAGATCGAGACCATCCTAGCTAACACAGTGAAACCCCGTCTCTACTAAAAATACAAAACATTAGCCGGGTGTGGTGGCACGCGTCTGTAATGCCAGCTACTTGGTAGGCTGAAGCAGGAGAACCGCTTGAACACAGGAGGCGGAGGTTACAGTGATCCAAGATCACACCACTGCACTCCAGCCTGGCGACAGAGTGAGACTCTGTCTCAAAAAAAAAAAAACAAAAAAAACAAAAAAACAAAAATGGGCTAGGTGGCGTGTGCCTGTAGTCCCAGCTACTCGGGAAGCTGAGGCAAGAGAATCACTTGAACCTGAGAGGTGGAGTTTGCAGTGAGCCAAGATTGTGCCACTGCACTCCAGCCTGGGCAACAGAGCAAGACTCCATCCAAAAAAAAAAGAATTTGTTATATGCTTGTATGAAAAAATCACAACAAGAAAACTATTTAGATTAGGTTATTTCATCCCCATTCCAGGGCAGGCCTAACAAAACTTTCTACAATGATGGAAGTATATTCATACCATTGAGTATGGTAACCATGAGCCACATGTGGCAGTTCTATACTTAAATGTGTCTGTTGTGACTTAGGAACTGAATTATTGACTTTAAATTTAAATAGCCATGTTTGGCTAGTAGCTTCCATATTGGACATCACAGGTCTAGGGCATGAAGATGGTTAATGATGTTGAGGATGATACTCTAGAATCTTTAGACACCCAACAAAGACCCTAAGTATAGTTTATTTACCATGGTATATTTACTAAGGAGTTTCAGAATAGTTTTTAGTTAAGTGTTATGATTAATTCTTGGCTAATGAAACAAAGTAACCTGTACACTTAAGTCTTAGTGATACTTAGTGTTAACTAGTGATTTTTATTACATCTTGAAAATTCAGTTGGAGTTTGTTAAAGTGGGCAGTACATAGCTATGAGAGAGAGCACTCAAGTAGTTCTTTGGTACTTCCTTAGTTTTGCTTTTGTAAAATTCCTTCTTCCCTAGTCCTGCTGAATCGCTCTGGGAGATAAAGGAAAAGATCAAAGCAAATTATCCTTATAGTGTAATTGAAGAGACAATCTACCGTGAATCAGATAATTTGATAATATTAGCTTGACTAATATAATTACAAAGATAAATCTTTTAAAAAAGGCTGAGGCATGTGGATCACCTGAGATCAGGAGTTTGAGACCAGCCTGGCCAACATGGTGAAACCCTGTCTCTACTTAAAATACAAAAATTAGATGACCGTGGTGGCGGGTGCCTGTAATCCCAGGTACTTGGGAGGCTGAGGCAGGAAAGTTGCTTAAACCCACAAGGTAGAGGTTGCAGTGAGCCAAGATCACACCACTGCACTCCAGCCTGGGAAAAAAAAAAAATCTACCCCCAAAAAAAAAAAAAAAAAAAAAGGCCGGGCGCGGTGGCTCAAGCCTGTAATCCCAGCACTTTGGGAGGCCGAGACGGGCGGATCACGAGGTCAGGAGTTCGAGACCATCCTGGCTTAACACGGTGAAACCCCGTCTCTACTAAAAAATACAAAAAAAACTAGCCGGGCGAGGTGGCCGGCGCCTGTAGTCCCAGCTACTCGGGAGGCTGAGGCAGGAGAATGGCGTAAAAACCCGGGAGGCGGAGCTTGCAATGAGCTGAGATCCGGCCACTGCACTCCAGCCTGGGCGACACAGCGAGACTCCGTCTGAAAAAAAAAAAAAAAAAAGGAAAAAGAAAGGAAGTTCAAATTGAACAAAATAATAGGAATAAAAAATAATTTAGACTGCTTCAATATTTTTTTCCTCTTCTTTGAACAAGTTGTTGGGCTGTTTATACTGTCAAGAGCAAGTATGGTGAATTGTCATTATTGCTTTTTTCTGGGGGAATTAATGCACATTTATTCAGTCATTCATTATTTTGAAATACATTATTTTCCTCATAACTACAGTGTCCCAAAGCTTATAGTTTATTTTCACCTCCTTGCAGATTTGCTGCGAATGTTTTTTGATTGCCTGTATGATGAGGAGGTGATCTCCGAGGATGCCTTCTACAAATGGGAGAGCAGCAAGGACCCTGCAGAGCAGAATGGGAAGGGCGTGGCCCTGAAATCTGTCACGGCATTCTTCACGTGGCTGCGGGAAGCAGAAGAGGAGTCTGAGGATAACTAAAACTTCAAATACACAAAAGGAAACAAAAGAAACAATTTAAGTATTTTTTTAAAAAGTTTCACGTCTTCGCCAATCACAGTGCAGCAAGGCCAATTCTCGCAGAAACCCCCACGTGTGCACGAGTGGGAGAGGGGAAAGAGAAAAAAAGGTGATCATGGAGGAAAAAGGTACTGGAAAAAAGTAAACTTCAAACCTTAGGGCGGGAGCACTAAAACCAAAATACATGTATTATTTATAGAAAATATTTTCTGTTTTAATCTTTTCTTTTTAAACAAGGACTAAAAAAAAATGTTTAGCAAAAAAAAAAAAAAAAGTTGAGAACTTTTAATTTATTTTAAGGACTGCAAATGCCAGTGTAATTTTTTAATTTGCAGTTTCTGTAAACAACTTGTATAATAGAAAAGCAGAGAAATAAATTTCCCTCCCCTTCAAGATGCACCTCATGTTTGTTTTAAGGTATAGCATTTAGTCCAGATTTGAGAAAGTTTGGGGTGAACAAGGTAAGAAAGATTTTTTTTTTTTGGCATCAAATCTTTCTGCCTGCCTCTCAGCTTGCTTCAGAAAACTTTAAAAATCACAATAGTAATCAAAACATACATAACATTGAAACAGAAGGAAATGCTGTGGACCACAGAACTCCAAGAATTGTTTAAAAAAAAAAGTGCTACCCTGAGAAAAGTACTCTTAATATTCTGGAAATCTTTAGAGCAACTTTAAGGCTTGTAAATACATAGAACAAATATTTAAAAAAACAAAAAGAAATTGACTCAATACTATTTCTTTTCACTTTGAAAATATAAAGAACAAAATAAAGACAAACATTGCAAGTTTAAAAGAAAGTAAAGTGACTTCTCCTTTGGACAGCTGCTGCATGTGTGCCCATTCCTGGGGGTGCTCTCTGGCTATTTATTGTCTAATTCAAATCACTCCTGAGGTGAGAGAGAGAAAACGAGAGAGAGTGAGAGTGTGTGTGTGTGCGTGTGTGCGCACGTATGTGCATGCACATGTATGTATGTATATGTCTCTACTCACTGAAAAGGCAAGCTACTTTGTGGGTAAGGAGGGCACTCGTGCTTGGGTGGGAATGCCCCACTGGGAGTCCAGTGAAACTTATTTCCAACACTAACTAGAAATGCATTCAGGACAGTAAACCTCAGGGCAGTCCTTTAGATAACTAAGTTTTCCACTGTATGTATCAGGACTCAGGATAATAATTCACTTGGAGACTGCCACTACCACTGATTTTAAAATCTTCCATCAATTGCCTGCAATGCTTAAGAAACCCAAAGGTGTCCTCTAAAGAATGAATAAAACCAAAAGCTATGTTATGCTTTTACAAAAGTGGGGGTGGGATTTTTATAAAAGTGGGGGTGAGGTTTAAATCAAACCAATACCATGTATGAAAATCACATTGTCTGCCAACTCCAACTTCATTCAAGGCATTCTGGTGAGTATAAAGCTAACTGTGGGCCTCTGCTTTGGCCTCTGCTTCTCCTACAGATATTGGAGTGCTGTGCTTTCTAATTTTCCCACCCTTTCATGAAGTCACAGTCTCTACAGATGGTTTTCCATTTCAGTTGTTTGTGGGCCATCAGTGTATTTGTGAAGAAAGCCAGACTACTCCCAGATAAATAGTCTTTGTCTTTTGTATCTGGATAATAAGAGATTTCTGCTGGCTTCCATCTCTGAAGAAATATCCACATTAAGAGACTTGGCAAGAATTGTGAAACACAAGAACAAAATTTTCTATAGCAATAAAATGTTTTTCTGAAGTGTGGCTGAACACAAGACAAGATCCCACTACATAAGCCCACAGAGGCCATTTTTCAGTGGTGTAATGCTGTGTGCCAGTGGTCTCCAATGCGCAACCTAGATCCCTCGCATATGCAGTTCACAGTGGGGTTCGCGCTCCTGTGAGAGTCTAATGTCGCCGTTGATGTGACAGGAGGCAGAGCTCAGGCGGAAATGCTTGCTCACACACCACTCACCGGCTGTGCAGCCCAGTTTCTAACAGGTCTCGGACCAGTACGTGCAGTTGGCCCGGGGATTGGGGACCCCTGCTGTATGCTGCTTTTGTTTTGTTTTGTTATGAGACAGGGTCTTGCTGAGTAAACAAACTCCAGAATCAAAGTGCAGAGGATTATGATCAAGGAATCTTTTCTGAGTGATAGAAGTTTTTAGAAGGTATTGGCAGCACTCACAGGGGTTGAGGGAGGGGGAGTTTGGGGGAATACAGGGTGATAACTGCCTCTTGAGAATCAGTAGCTGTTTTTTGCAGGGGTCTGACCAGGGAGGGATTTCAGGTAGTAGAGATGGCCTAGTTGCCAGTATTTTACATATTAACAAGTGTAAGGAATGGAGGAGAGAGAAAAATATTTTTGAAAGAACAATTAAAGGGTTGAAAAATATCTTAAGACATAAACATCTGTAGTACAATGACAGAAACAATGTTTGAAATCTCACCTGTAACATGAAGTGTGCTGAAGAGACTACAAAGTAAGCTTTGAGTATCTTGTTGCTGTGGACACGGAATGTGTGCTAGGATTGGAAGTTACCTAATGACAAAATATGAGCAAAGTAAGATAATAGACCCCTACTAATATCAACTGAATTGCTAAACATTGTCAAGATTATTACCCTGTCTAGTCTTTTTACTGGAAAACAGGGTTTGGCAATTCTTGTTTTAATATAATAGGTGACACTGCCAACATTGATATGCCAGCACTCCCTCAAGCTGTAGCAAAAGGCCTCCCAAAATGCTGGGATACAGGTGTGAGCCACCGCACCTGACCCAATGCCTCTTTTAGTGCATTTATTAGGGTGCTTATACCTATTTTCTAACCAGTTAACTTATGGCTATTCAGTAAATGAACATTTTGTCATTTCTAACAAAGGAAAACGATACTAATTTTCAAAATGAACTTATTTTGGGCTCTTGCCTAGGCCAATAAGCCAGCCCATAAATGCATCATGAACTTGTTTTGTTCAACCAATATTTAGCGCAACTTCTACTGTGCACTAAGTGGAGATAGGATAACAGTGACCAAAGTAGTCTCTGCTTTCATGGATCTCATATTCTTCATGAAAACAGAAAGCTAAAGGTTATTAACATGCTGCATCAGCATCATATCCCACTAAGAAGTATCTGCTCCTTATTACTCTGGCAGATCTTTGTTAGTTTTTTTTTCTTTATATTTCAAAATTCATTCTAGGCTGTTTGCAACAATTAAATCCAAAGAGAGCTTTAAAACCACTCTCCAAACAAGTTTTAGGAGTTTTTGACGTACTATCTTTTTGTTTCAAATGGCTCCTTTTTTTTTTTTTAGTAGAGACGGGGTTTCACCGTGTTAGCCAGGATGGTCTCGATCTCCTGACCTCGTGATCCGCCCGTCTCGGCCTCCCAAAGTGCTGGGATTACAGGCTTGAGCCACCGCGCCCGGCCAAATGGCTCCTTTTAAGTTAATAGAATTCTAAGTTGGTGGGGGGAAGATCCTAGGCTACTATATCTGATTCTGTTTTCATCACTCAAGTTTTATTCTTTAAAAAAAAAAGTAGAGGAATATAGTTTTTCAATTTCAACTATGTCATTAGCATGTACTTCTATATTCTCCATTTTGTAGGGAGTAACATTTTACGTTACTTTTTGTTTGCTTTTTCTTTTCTTGAGACAGAGTCTTGATCTGTCGCCCAGACAGGAGTGCAGTGGTATGATCTTGGCTCACTGCAGCCTCTGCCTCCCGTGTTCAAGTGATTCTCCTGCCTCAGCCTCCCGAGTAGCTGGGATTACAGGCTCAGGCCAGGTAGGGAGAGAGATGCTACATGCCCACTGGCATAAAATATCACATATGTCCCTCAAAAAGAAAAATGATAATCTGTTAGTTTGGGGACTTAAAAAAACAACCTAACATCACTGTGTATTACCAAATCATGAGATGAGTTATACATTAAGCTACAGAGAATCATATGCCAAATGTTATTCAGTTAAAGTTTTATTTTGAAATAATTTTAGACTCACAGAAAAGTTGCAGATTTTACAGAAAGTTCCATATACCCCTCACCCAGTTCCCTTTATAATAACATCTTATATTACCATGGGACATTTGTCAAAAGAAACCAGCTCTGGTATGTTCCTTGTAACTAAACCTAAGACTATTTAGATTTTCACCTATGTCCCTTTTCTGGTCCAAGATGCAATCCAGTATACTACATTGCATCTAAGTAATCATCTCCTTAGTGTCCTCTGAACTTTGACAGTTTTTTGGTCTTTTTCATGACCTTGACAATTTTGAGGAGTAATAATGGGACATTTTGTAGAATGTCTGTCAATTTGTATTTGTCTGGTGTTTTTCTCATGATTAAAGTGGGGTTATGTATTTTAGATAAAAATAACTGTATATTTTAATCCCAGCTCTTTGGGAAACCAAGGCAGGAGGATTACTTGAAGCTAGGAGTTTGAGACCAGCCTGGGCAATATAGGGAGACCACCCCCATCTCTACAAAAATACTTAAAAGTTAGCCGGGCGTGGTGATGCACACCCGTAGTCCCAGCTGCTCGGGAAGCTAAGGCAGGAGAATCACTTGAGCCCAGGAGATCAAGGCTGCAGTGAGCTATGATCATGCCATGGCATTTCAGCTTGGGTAGTAGAATGAGACCCTGTCTCTAAAAAATAGAAACACAAATACCATATAAATGAAGCTCTCTTCTCATCTATCAGCAGGTACAAGATACTCACTTAACTTTACTTAGTTAAGTTGGTGTTTGCCAGGTTTCTCCACTAGTTAACTTTTCTTTCCCCCCTTTCTTACTCTAGTCTGTTTGAAAGCCAGTCACTAAATCCAGCCCACACTTGGGAAGAGAGGTGGGAGTAGGAGAGAATTAAGCTTCCCTTCCTTTCTAGAGTGGGAAGCGTCTACTTACATTATTTGGAATTTTCCCACAAGGAAGATGTCTCTCTTCTCCATTTGTTTATTTAGTCACTCATATGTATTTATATGTATGTATAAATGTACACACGTGGCTATGTATCTGTCAGTATGGGCTTGTGTATATTTCACACTTTGAATTATAACCCAATAGTACATGATTTTATTGTTCAGATTGTTCCAGCTTTAGCCATTAGGGGCTCTTTCAAGTTGGCTTGTGTGTCCCTTGACATTCCCTGATAGTTTTGTTTTTTAGAGCATGTACTTTCTGACATCACATGATGCCACAGACATACCTTATATTTTCCCTGCCTCAGTCCTAGAATCAACCATTTCTACAAGAATCTCTGGTTTCTTTTAGGAGAATAGGATTTAGAAACCAAGATTTTACTCACTGGGTTTGCATGCTGTTATTGGGGCATCTCAGCCTGTTGGTATGCCAACATTTTAAACTTCATTTTCTTGCCAGGTGAGTAAGCTGCTTTCACATGGAGCACTATGACCTTTAGAAAACATAGTTCTGGGCTGGGCACGGTAGCTCACCTCTATAATCCCAGTACTTTGGGAGGCCATGATGGGTGGATCACGAGGTCAGTAGATCGAGACCATCCTGGCCAACATGCTGAAACACCGTCTCTGCTAAAAATACAAAAGTTAACTGTGTGTGGTGACACATGCCTGTAATCCCAGCTAGTTGGGAGGCTGAGGCAGGGGAATCATTTGAACCAAGGAGTCGAAGGTTTCAGTGAGCCAAGATCGCGCCACAGCACTCCAACCTGATGACAGAGCGAGACTCTGTCTCAAAAAAAAGAAAACATAGTTCTGGTGTGTGTGTGTGTGTGTGTGTGTATGTATTACTCTGGGCCGAACGCAGTGGCTCACACCTGTAATCCTAGCACTTTGGGAGGCCAGGGTGGGTGGGTAGATCACATGTCAGGAGTTTGAGACCAGCCTGTCCAACATGGTGAAACCCCATCTCTACTACAAACATACAAAATTAGCCGGGTGTGGTGGCGGGCACCTGTAGTCCCAGATACTCGGGAGGCTGACGTAGGAGAACTGCTTGACTCCGGGAGGCAGAGGTTGCAGTGAGCCAAGATCCTGCCATTGCACTCCAGCTTGGGTAACAGAGCAAGACTCTGTCTAAAAAATAATAATAATAAGATAAAATACTTTGGTACCCAAAAGACTCAAGCCTATAGATACCTCATTCATTTTCTGCTCATCTTACAGGAGAAGAAAATAGAGGGCCAGCCACTGGGGCTCATACCTATAATCCCAGCACTTTTGGGAGGCCATGGTGGGCAGATCACTTGAGGCCAGGAGTTCAAAACCAGCCTGGCCAACATGGCAAGACTCTGTCTCTACTAAAAGAATACAAAAATTAGCTGGGCGTGGTGGCACATGCCTGTAATTCCAGCTACCCAGAAGGTTGAGGCACAAGACTTGAACCTGGGAGGCGGAGGTTGCAGTGAACCAAGATAGGGCCACTGCACTCCAGCCTGGGTGACAGAGTGAGACTCTGTCTCAAATAAATAAATATTGAACTGTTTCTTTCCCCATTGTCATGATTTGTTTTAATTTCCCTTAGTAACATTTAGAGTCTACTAAGGTGCGAATACAGAGCAGTGTTAAAACGTTAACTCGGTTAAATAATAATGGAAATTGTGAAATAATGAAAAGTTAACTGATGATAAAAGCACTGCATGTCAAAACTTGAGATAAACGTAAAGTAAGCCCAAGAGTTTGAGGTTACAGTGAACTTTGATTGTGCCACTGCACTCCAGCCTGGGTGACAAGAGTTGAGACCCTGTCTCTTAAAGCAAAAAAGCTGAGTAATACTTTTAGGTAAATGTAAAACCTTTAAATACATCTATTTAGAAACCATACAAGTTTAAAGTAGATGAGTTAGGGTATCAGAAGAACCAACGGTGGGTGGGGAGATGCCAGCTAAGTGAATATTAAGAGTTCACTCTTCTTTCTGTAGGAAGAAGTTGTGTGCTGTAGTGGAAGGAGGTATAGACTAGAATTGGGAGATCTGTGTTCTAATGCTAACACTGCTGTTCACTGAATATTTGACCACCCGCTTGGTATGGGCCTTCCTGTCTTCTCTAGAAAGGGTTCACTCTTGCCAACCATATGAGCACCTCCAGAATCACCTTAAATACTGCCTACCAAGCTTAACAAAGATACAAGGTTTTGGTAATAATAGGATATTACCAGCTTTTCAATGAAATAAAAATATCAAGAATTTCTGAAATTTCAAATCCCCATGAGTTGAACTTGTACTATCAGTATTCCTTTTCAATCCTCCTGTCATATTTACCTCTTGTTGGTAAATACATGTCCTCTGACCTGAAGTCCTAGGAAACGATCTTGGCCAAATTTCAAAAAGCCACCCTGCCATAGCTGCTTCCTACAGTGTGGAATAAATAGTGCTCGCCATCGGCTGCATGTTAGAAGTACCTGGAAAACTTTCAAAAATACCAATCCTGGAGCCCCACCTCAGACTCATTATTTCAGAATCTCTGGGGACGAGACCTGGGCATCTCTTTCTCTTTTTTTTTTTCTTTAAATTCCCTAGGTGATCATAATATGACCCAGGGTTGAGACGACATTGGAATGGTGAAAATAACCTGATTCAGCTAACATTATAGAGAACGATTTCTATTTTCAGGTATTTCAGAAATATATTTTAACTGCAATGTGTTGGACAAACAAATGGACTTACATATGGCACATATTTTGAAAATACAGTGTTAGGAGAGCATATAATGGGGACCCTGTATGCACTAGGGGATTAGGGAATGCTGCCCTTAGGAGGAGAATTTTAAACAAAAATCTGGAGAATCAAATAGTTAAGGGGGTCTGTTCAAGTAGAGGAGATCTTGTGTGCAAAGTCCATGGTTGGGTGATGCATGGTGTATTTGAGAATGAAGAAAGGGTGACAGTATGGCAACAGTTCATTCTCACATGCAAAAGTCGAATCTGAACGTGCCCAGTGACAAATTAATCCAGACAAACTTTTTCTGGACAAATAGAGGGAAAGAACCTTTTTTTTTTTTTTTTTTTTTTTTTTTGAGACAGAGTCTCGCTCTATCACCCAGGCTGGAGTGCAATGGCACAATCTCAGCTCACTGCAACCTCCACCTCTCAGGTTCAAGTGATTCTCCTGCCTCAGCCTTCCAGGTAACTGGGACTACAGGCACGCACCACCACGCCTGGCTAATTTTTGTATTTTTAGTAGAGACGGGGTTTCACCATTTGACCAGGCTAGTCTTGAACTCCTAACCTCAGGTGATCCACCCGCCTCGGCCTCCCAACGTGCTGGGATTACAGGCATGAGCTACCGCGCCCGGTCATGGAAAGAACTTTTGAAAGTTGCCCTAAACTTTCACTTAGCAGAATTCACTGGAGATGAACTTTAGTTGGTTTTTTAATAGTTACTCAGCAAAAGGAATAACAATGCTTTCAGCCTTTTCCAGTTCACAGTTAGCCACACAGCATGTTGGAATAACTGTCGTCTCTTTGGAGTAATCAGTTATATCTAACCTCAGGGTGAGTGAAAGTGTGGGCCTTGGACTAGCAGCATCAGCATCACCTGCGAGCTTATTAGAATGCAAATTCACAGGCCCCAGCCTACTAAAACAGAATCTGAAGAGATGGAAGGATCCCAAGAAATCGCTATTAAGCTCTTCAGATGATTCTTAGGCACACTGAAGTTTAAGAACCACTGCCTAGGAGTATTTCACATCTCTGCCAGAGTATAATCCTCTTCAAAAAGCTAACACAAAACAAGTTATATGCTGCTTTTAGAACCTTTAGGCTTGTACTTTCGCATCTACAATACAGAAACCCTTCCTGTATCACAGTATCAGGGAAATGATACATGTTAAAACTAATTTCTGTAGTAAACGAATAGTAAATTAATTTCCTAGGCAATGCAGGATGGCATCTAATTGGTCTTCATACTAGGCTTCTGACATGTAAGGTGGTACTGCTTCCTTTTACCAGGTAGGGAACTGAGTACCACAGAAGTCATGTACCTAGCAAGTGTCAGAAGCAGGACTGGCACTTGTTTTCTCGGAGGCACTATTGTCCAAAAAATAACTCTCACCACCAAGAGCTTTCTTTTGGGGAAAATGATACAGTGGATATAGTTTGGAGTATTGGCATTGGAAAAATAGGGGCATTAGTATAGCCCTGCCGGGGTTGCTGAAACCTCGGTTTCCTCTTATGTATGTATGTATGTATGTATTTTTGAGACAGGGTCTCACTCTGTCGCCCAGGCTGGAGCTTAGTGCTGTGATCTCAGCTCATTGCAACCTCTGTCTCCTGGGCTCGAGGGAGCCTCCAGAGTAGCTGGGACTGTGGCTAATTTTTGTATTTTTTGTAGAGATGGGTTTTCACCATGTTGCCCAGGCTGGTCTCAAACACCTGAGCTCAAGTCATCAACCCACCTTAGCCTCCCAATGTACTGGGGTTGCAGGCATGAGTTACTGCACCTGGCCAGTTGCCTCATCTATAAAACAAAAGTAACATTATCCACTTCGTGGGGTTGTCTTGAGGAATTAAAGGAGATCGGCTAAAGTGCCCAGCATTCTGCCTGAAATACCTAGGGCCCTACCGGTCTGTGTCCAGTGTTCTTTTTCTGCCACACTCTACTACCTTGGTCATAATCAGTTAGATACAGTTAGGCTACACCATCTTCAGAACTGTAGGAGATCATAGTTTACCTATCCACATTTCTTTTTTATTTTTCATTTTTCTTTTGAGACGGAGTCTCACTCTGTCACCCAGGCTGGAGTGCAGTGGCATGATCTCGGCTGAATGCAACCTCCACCTCCACAGTTAAAGCGATTCTCCTGCCTCAGCCTCCCGAGCAGCTGGGACTACAAGCATGCATCACCACGCCTGGCTAATTTTTTTGTATTTTCAGTAGAGATGGGATTTCATCATATTTGCCAGGCTGGTCTCGAACTCCTGACCTCAGGTGATCTGCCTGCCTCAGCCTCCCAAAGTGCTGGGATTACAGGCGTGAGCCACCATGCCCGGCCCACATTTCTATTGATCAAATTTTTAAATTTGTTTTACTTTCCCTAGAAAATACTATGAAGTCTTAACTGTCTATCCCTACTGCTAACAGACCTGGGAATAGAGGCTTTTAGCTCCCACTTTTCCAGGGATTCAGTAGAACATTGCAAAATCCTGGGGTTTTTTTGTTTTTGTTTTTTAACACAAGGATCAATGCTTAGTGTCCTTTTCAAGTTGTTTATTGCCCTACCTAGAAAGAAAATGACTATTTTCCTACAAAATCATAATGAACTCCCAAAAATACCAGGTAGTTACAAATGCATGTTCTGTCACATCCAGCTCTGGCTTTGTTCCTAATTTAGGGGATGCCAACTACTTTGGGCAAAGAGAGAGCTATATCAAACAAGCCTGCTGGCTGCTTAGAATACATTCCAGGCTGGGCGCGGTGGCTCATGCCTATAATCCCAGCACTTTGAGAGGCCAAGGCAGACAGATCATGAGGTCAGGAGATCAAGACCATCCTGGCTAACACGGTGAAACCCTGTCTCTACTAAAAATACAAAAAATTAGCCAGGCACAGTGGTACGCAACTGTAGTCCCAGCTACTCAGGAGGCTGAGGCAGGAGAACTGCTTGAACCTGGGAGGTGGAGGTTGCAGTGAGCTGAGATCACACCACTGCACTCCAGCCTGGGCGACAGAGTGAGACTCCATCAAATAAATAATAAATAAATAAATAAATAAATTCTGGCTTTTTCTTATTAAGTGTCATAGACTTAACCAGCAGAGTGTAAAACAGACACAAAGATTAGGATAAATTTGAATATAATCGTGGGGTTTTTTTCTTGCTCAAAATGTTTTTATCTTTTGAGAAGAGCAGGAATATCACCAATGAAATGTCAGTTTTTAAAGCTGAACAACCCTGGGTCTTGATATATATGGTTCTTAAGAATTAGGCTACTAATTCCAAAGTTTGGATGGTTGAAACTTTTACAGCCTTGTGCAAGTATATTAAGAAAACTCAGAGCCAGCAGGGTGCGCTGGCTAACGCCAGTAATCCCAACACTTTGGGGGACTGAGGTAGGCGGATCACGAGGTTAAGAGATCAAGACCATCCTGGCCAATGTGGTGAAACCCCGTCTCTACTAAAAGTACAAAAATTAGCTGGGCGTGGTGGCATGCGCCTATAGTCCCAGCTACTCAAGAGGCTGAGGCAGGAGAATCCCTTGAACCCGGGAGGCAGAGGTTGCAGTGAGCCGAGATCTCGCCACTGCATTCCAGCCTGGCGAGAGAGCGAGACTCGTCTCAAAAAAAACGAAACAAAACAAAACGCAGAGCCAGTATGTATTGGTTTTTTGAAAGTTTGCATTTTCTCATCACCATGCAGTTGCGTTTTGATTTATAAAATGAAATGATCCTTTTCATCACCATCTTTTTGAAACTCTTCATCTATTTTTTTAAATAAATGGATCCAATTTCATGATTCTAATTTTTAAAATTCCATCTTATTCCCAACCACAGATTTTGACTCATGTTTTCCTTTAATTTACTGGGGGTTTTTTGTTGTTGTTTTTGTGTCTTTTGGTTTGTTTTTTGTTTTTTGAGACAGAGTCTTGCTCTGTCGCCCAGGCTGGAGTGCAGTGGCGCAATCTCGGCTCACTGCAAACTCCGCTTCCCGGGCTCACGCCATTCTCCTGCCTCAGCCTCCTGAGTAGCTGGGACTACAGGCGCCTGCCACCACGCCCAGCTCATTATTTATTTTTATTTTTATTTTTTAGTACAGACGGGGCTTCACCATGTTAGCCAGGATGGTCTCAATCTCCTGACCTCATGATCTGCCTGCCTCGGCCTCCCAAAGTGCTGGGATTACAGGCGTGAGCCACCACGTCTGACCTGTTTTTTTGCTTCTTTGAAACAGAGTCTTGCTCTGTCATCCAGGCTGGAGTGTAGTGGCATGATCTCTGCTCACTGCAACCTCCGCCTCCCAGGTTCAAGCGATTATCCTGCCTCGGCCTCCCGAGTAGCCGGGACTACAGGCATGCACCACCATTCCTAATTTTTTATTTATTTATTTTGGAGATGGAGTCTCCCTCTGTCACCCAGGCTGGAGTGTGGTGGCATGACCTTGGCTCACTACAACTTCCGCCTCCTGGGTTCAGGAGGCTAATTTTTAAATTTTTAGTAGAGACGGGGTTTCACCATGTTGGCCAGGCTGGTCTTGGACTCTTGACCTCAGGTGATCCGCCCACCTCGACCTCCCAAAGTGCTGGGATTACAGGTGTGAGCCACTGAGCCCGGCGAATTTTTGTATTCTTAGTAAGAGACGGGGTTTCAACATGTTGGCCAGTCTGGTCCCCAACTCCTAACATCAGGTGATCCACCCATCTCGACCTCCCAAAGTGCTATGATTACAGGCGTCAGCCACCGCGCCCAGCCCAAATTACTGGGTTTTATTGAAAAGAAAAATATTCCCTTTACACTTAAACTTTCTCAGACTACTCCGTATCTACAAAACAAATGTCCTAGGGTAGCCAGCTTGGTTTGCCGGGACTTTTCTGGTTTAAAAACGGAAAGTCTGGCTGGTCATGGTGGCTCACGGATGTAATCCCAGCACTTTGGGAGGCCAAGGCGGGTGGATCACAAGGTCAGGAGTTCAGGACCAGCCTGGCCAACATGGTGAAACCCTGTCTCTACTGAAAATACAAAAATTAGCCAGGCACGGTGGCGCGTGCCTCTAGTCCCAGGTAGGAGGCTGAGGCAGGAGAATTGCTTGAACCCAGGAGGCGGAGGTTGCAGTGAGCCAAGATCATGCCAGTGCACTCTAGCCTGGGTGACAGGGCAAGACTCCATCTCAAGGAAAAAAAAAAAAAAAAAAACTGAAAGTCCAACCCCCACCCCTACAAACTCCCCACCCTACCCTCAATGGATAAACTGGGACAGTTGGTCACCCTGGATGTCACTGAGCTGACACTAATTTCTGGCCACCCTCAGAGGCCTGGTTGCCCTGCAAAGAAGGAAATCCTCCTGCAAAGATTTGCCTGTAAAGCCACAAAGCAGGAGTAAAAGGGGAGGAACAGTGCTGTTAGTACATTTACTTCACATGACACTGTCAAAACAAAACTGGATATATTCTGCTTTTAGTACATCTGGCAAGTAGGGTGTCTTCAGTCTGAAAAGCAGCTGGTTTGCCTCTGGCATTGAAAGCAGGAAAAGACCTATCAACACAAATCCCAGAACCTGACATGAATACAGGCTTGGAAACAAGTTCCCTGAAGTTTCCCTGAAGATGGCGGGACTAAGTACTTTACTCACCTTGGTTTTAGATTCTATCCCTATGGAAAGACTCTTGTAATAACATTCTCATATGTTTATGTTCCCTTGCGTGCTGAATTGTAACTCTACTCAGTATGTCAGATGCTATAAACTCAAAGATAACTGTTATTTCAAACTTTTATCCTCAAAATGATAGGAAACGTTTGGCACACTTTTCAGACTCCCTCAGGTAAGAGCTGTAGGTAGAAATGTTGACTCCCACTGAGCGCTGGGCGGAGGCTGCTGACACCTATAGGATAGAGTTTCTCTAACTGTGAATGGCAGAATTAACTTTTAAAAATGCAGTCGGCATTTTACAAAATAGAACATACAAATACACCTTAAGGTAAATGTTATTTAGTAAAACATTTTGGCTTTTATATACAGTAGTACCCCCGTATTCGTGATTTCACTTTTCGAGGTTTCAGGGACCCCACAGTCAAAATTCTTTGGCAGAGACCTAGAGTTTCACCACGTTGCCCAGGCTGGTCTTGACTCCTAGGCTCAAGCAGTCTGCCAGCCTCAGCTTCCCAAAGTGCTGGGATTACAGGCATGAGCCACCACGCCTGACCACAGTTCAAAAATGTTTTCAGAGAACCACATCCACATAACTTTTTTAACAGTACATTGTTATAATTATTCTATTACTTATTGTTGTTAATCTTAACTGCACCTAATTTATAAATGAAACTTTCTTACCTGTATTTAGGTATAGGAAAAAACACAGTGTGCATAAGCTTTTGTACTATCCATAGTTTCAGGCATCAACTGGGGTTCTTGGAAGGTATCCCCCATGGGCAAGAGGCGATTACTGATTCATGATCCTTTATCCAAAACTGTTGGGACAACATGTGTTTCAGAATTCTTCAGTTTAAGAAAATGTTTCAAAGTTGGATGACTGCTAGGCTAAGTGGAGTTCAAACTATTGTCACCAGTGAATAAAGAAAAGTGCAGCAATGGCAAGGGAGGTTCCAAGGGTGTTCCTGCCTTTAAACCAACATCTTGACCCTCAAGTAACACTACAAACAGTAAGAGAAAATCACTGGGAGTGGGAGAATCATATTAAATGTTTTTATCAGCCTCCATTTCTTGTTAAGCAGCATACATTGTTCCTTCTCTTACCATCCCTTTCCATGCTGCAGCTAAGTTAGGGGCTGTTTCCAATCCTTCTGGCTGGAAACCACAAAAGTCCAGTAACCTTCAACCCTGCCAAGACCATACATTCTAATGAGATCCAAGCCCTGGCCTGTTTTTTTTGTTGTTGTTACTTCTGTGTGAAATTGCAATCCCTCAGACATGACTCATGGAAAGAATAAAGATCAGCTGGGCTAGGAACAGAACCCTCCTCTTCCCACCAGCCAATCAAGAATTATTCTTCAAGTGTTGGCCAGGCACAGTGGCTCACAGCTGTAATTGCAGCCAATTACAGCTAGGAATATAGGAGGCCAAGACTGGAGGGTCACTGGAGCCCAGTTCCAGACTAGCCTGCGCAATATAGTGAGACTATACAAAATAAAAAAAAAATTTAACTGGGCATGGTGGTGGGTGCCTGTAATCCCAACTACTCAGGAGGCTGAGGCAGGAGGATTACCTGAGCCCAGGAATTTGATGCTGTGATTGTGCTACTGCACTCCTGTCTGGGCGACAGAACAAGACCCTGTCTCCATAATAAATGTTTTAAAATTATTTGACTGTTAACAGCTCTTCTAGAATTTGTTTTCTGATTTTTACCAGAAAACCCCCATGGGGAGAATAATTCTTCAAACCTCTCCTTGTTAACACAAGGTGGAATGTAAGTAAAATAGGTAGATATGTCTTTTGATGCTCAGCCCAGTGACTGTGATGTCATAGCTCTGGTCTGGAATATTCCTAGAATCTGAATCTGCAGTTGCTTTGTCTGGGCACAGTGGCTAATGCCTGTAATCCCCGCATTTTAGGAGGCCAGGCAGGTGGATCACCTGAGGTGAAGAGTTCAAGACCAGCCTGGCCAACATGGTGAAACCTCATCTCTACTAAAAATACAAAAATTAGCCAGGCGTGGTGGTGCGCGCCTGTAATCCCAGCTACTTGGAAGGTTGAGGCATAAGAATCACTTGAACCCAGGAGGTGGAGGTTGCAGTGAGCTGAGATCCCGCCAGTGCACTCCAGCCTGGGCGACAGAGCGAGACTCTGTCTCAAAAATACATGCATGCATACTTACATACATACATACATAAAATAAATTTGAGGAACAGGAAGAAAACAAAAACAAAAAGCAACCAATCTATTACCTTCACAACAGGCTGTGAAGTCTGCAAAGCTAGTCTCATGCTAAAGTTTCAACAGGGACTTGGCTTCTGAAAAAGTGGGTGTTGAAAATTAGAGATGATACAGTTAGATTGTGAGGACTTCTTAACACTTGCACTCCTAGTTCACAAACTACTATGTTTCCTCATCTTTCTGGGACTCCCTAGGCAAGGACTCCCTGAGAATGGATAGCCTTGGGCAGAACTGTGAAGTCATCACAGATGGCCCCTCATTTACTCCTTTCTCTCCCCAGAAGTTCCTACCCTAGTCAGACCTCCAGGGTTCTTATCTTCTGATCCATCCGGAAAGAGGTTTAAAGTAGGAATTCTCAATTATCACTTGAAAAGTGCTATAGAAGAATGGCTGGGAGAGGTGGTATGCCTATAGTTACAGCTGCTTGGGAGACTGAGGCAGGAGAACTGCTTGAGCCCAGGAGTTTGAGTCCAGTCTGGGCAGCATAGCAAGACCCCATCTCTAAAAAAATTCTTTTAGGTGCTGTAGAAGAAAGTGAAGATTAAACCAAAGGAATGAATCTCGGAGTGGTAGAAATTCAGGGACTTTGATGAGTGTGAGAGGTCTCTGAGTGAGAGGGTCTTCCCAGTGCCTGGAAGCTCAGTCTTTGATGGCAGCCTTCTATAATACACCCCGTAAGAACTGACCTGCTCTTCTAAACTTTTCAAGGTGGGTCTTTCCACCAATGCAGTTCGTTTACGTTTAAGTAAATGGTACAAAAATCATCATGTAATTGTTGGCTGGGTGCAGTGGCTCACACCTGTAATCCCAGCACTTTGGGAGGCTGAGGCAGGTGGATCACCTGCGGTCAGGAGTTCAAGGCCAGCTTGGCCAACATGGTGAAATCCCGTCGCTACTAAAAATACAAAAATTAGCCAGTCATGGTGGTGCACGTCTGTAATCCCAGCTACTTGGAAGGCTGAGGCGTAAGAATCACTTGAACCCAGGAGGTGGAGGTTGCAGTGAGCCAAGATCCCGCCAGTGCACTCCAGCCTGGGTGACAGAGAGAGACTCCATCTCAAAACAAAACAACACCTGTTACATAACACACTTCAATGATCTGCGACTAGTATAGCTTAAAGAAAGCCAAGTGAAATAAACTATACAACTATACGCCTATGGAATCTTTTGATTCAGAGGCAGGTACCTACAAAAATCAAAACTGGCCAGATATTAAATATTACATTGAGCAAAGGTAAAGTGCTTTAATAGACATGTATAATAAAAATTTCAGATCCCTAAGTAGAAAACATTCAGCTTCAGTCTTAAGTAAGTGGTACCCTCAATGCCTGCCTCTGTGTGTGTGTGCGCGCGCGCGCCGCACTCTTGTGGAAAAAATTTGTTTCAGGACTTTTCCTTCTTTGGTGTTCATGTCGTGAACAACAAAGTAAGATTGATTTTTTGTTGTTGTTGTTTCTGAGACAGAGTCTTGCTCTGTCGCCCAGACTGGAGTGCAACAGCACGATCTCTGCTCACTGCAGCCTCCGCCTCCCAGGCTCAAGGGATTCTCCCCACTCAGCCTCCTGAGTAGCTGGGATTACAGGCCCCCACCATCATGCCCGGCTAATTTTTGTATTTTTGTAGAGACAGTGTTTCATCATGTTGGCCAGGATGGCCTGAACTCCTGACCTCAGGTGATTCGCCTGCCTCTGCCTCCCAAAGTGCTGGGATTACAAGTGTGAGCTACTATGCCCAGCCTTGATTTTTTTTTTTTTAAGACAGGGACTCGCTCTGTTGGACAGGCTGGAGTGCAGTGGCACAATCTTGGCTCACTGCAACCTCCGCCTCCTGGGTTCAAGGGGTTCTCCTGCCTCAGCCTCCCGAGTGGCTGAGATTGCAGGCACGTGCCACACGCCCGGCTAATTTTTGTATTTTTAGTAGGGACAGAGTTTCACCATGTTGGCCAGGCTGGTCTCGAACTCCTGACCTAGGCCTCCCAAAGTGCTGGGATTACAGGCATGAGCCACGACACTCCAGCTTGATTGATTTTTGGAACACCTTATTGCCCATGCTGAAGTGCAGTGTCACCACCACGGCTCCCTACAGCCTCAACCATTTGTGCTTAAGTGATCCTCCCATCTCAGCCTCCCATGTAGGTGACCACAGGTGTGTGTCACCACACCCAGCTAATTTTTTTTTTATATATATACGGAGTCTCGCTCGGTCACCCAGGCTGGAGTGCAGTGGTGCGATCTCGGCTCACTGCAACCTCCTTCTCCTGAGTTCAAGTGATTCTCCTTCCTCAGCCTCCTGCGAGTAGCTGGGACTACAGGCTCGTGCCACCATGCCTGGCTAATTTTTTGTATTTTCAGTAGATACAGGCTTTCACCGTGTTAGTCAGGATGGTCTGGATCTCCTGACCTCATGATCTGCCTGCCTCGGCCTCCCCAAGTGCTGGGATTACAGGCTTGAGCCACCGTTCCCGGCCTAATATTTTTATCATGTATAGAAATGGGGTTTCTCCATGTTGCTCCAGGGTGGTCTTAAACTTCCTGGGCTAAAAAGATCCTCCTTTTGGGAACCTAAACCCCCCAAAGTGCTGGGATTACAGGCATGAGCCACCGTGCCCCACCAAGATGTTTTTGAGACAGGGTCTTGCTCTGTCAGGCTGGAGCGCAGTGGTGATCATAGCTCACTGTGGCCTCAAACTTCTGGGCTTCACCATCCTCCTGCCTCAGCCTCCCAAGTAGCTGGGACTAAAAGCCTTTGCCACCATTCCTGCCTTATTTATTTAGAGATGGGGTCTAAGTATGTTGCCCTGGCTGGCCTCGAACTCCTGGCCCCAAGACTCATGCAATCCTCCCACCTAGGCCTCCCAAAGTGCAGGGATTACAGGCATAAACCACCATTCTAGGCCTAAGTTTATTTTATTTTTTTTAGCAAAAATCTGTGGAGGAGGAAACATCTCCCAGTTTGCTCTCTTCCGAGTCTGCTTCTTACATGAGATGGGGTTAAATACATTTTAGGGTAAAAGCAGAATGGTAGGATGTTTTAAATGTACGAATACATAAAAATGGAACAGAGTCTTTGAAAAGGGAGACAACAGAAACGTTAACAACAAAGGGAGTGAGCAGAATGAAGAATGGCATAAAAGACCAAAACAACTTCTGAACAGCTGGAATATCACACCAGAGTACTAAACACTGGTAATGCCATCAGGATATGATTATTCATCATGATTATTCACTCACCTCGTAAAAAAGTTTTTATAGTGGCTGTGAAATTGGAACCGATAGAGTGGGGTGGCTGTGGCAGGGAAAGCTGGTGACACAAATCATGCTAATGGCAAGGCCAGGTGAGTGCTTAAATGGTGTCGTCTTTATAAACCTTGGCACATACGTTTGGGTACTGTAAGCTTAGGGCAATTCTACTGGTATTTCCCTACCTTTATTACCCAGTCCCTCCCCTGTCCCCCAACAGCTGCAACTTTAAAAACAATCTTTCCAAACTAGCTTTGAAGAGCTGCACTTTTCCTTCGTATGTACGTTGCTTAAGTACGCTGATAGCAACGTAATATGACAATTCAAAGGGAATCCCGTCTTCTAATCTCAGGGTTTTCTTCTGGGGAACTCTCCCTGCATGTGCGGATTAGGGAGCTCGGAAAGCCCGTTTCAACTTTTCAGTTCCGACTCCCGAGTCACTACTCTGCCCTGTACTGTCTGGAGACTTAACGGGAGCTAATGCGAGGCAGTGAATTCTCCGCTCTCTAGTTTTCCAATTCTTCTACGGTCTTCAAAAAAGGTTGTCTGCTCTCGAGCAGCGCCTAAACTGAGAAGCGGAAAAGGCGAGACCCGCTAAAGGCGGACGGGTGGCCGAAGCGGAAACCCAGTTAAGAGCAGGGACTGCCCTGGAGAGCATAGAAAGCGAAGGTTGCGGGGGAAAGCAGCGCCCCTCCGAGGAAACCGACACCGCCCCGCCACGCCAAGCCAAGCCAATGGGTGCCACCAAGCAGCGCCGGGAACGCGCGGCGACGCCCCGCGCTCCGCCGGCGTCCGCCCGTCCCCGCGCGCCCCCTCGTACCCCACGCGCGGGGGGCGGGGCCGGCGGGGGCGCGCGCGGGGCCGCGGGCAGGGGGGCGGGGCGGCAGAGCTCGGCGGCTGGGACTGGAGGACAGCGGCGGCGGAGGCGACTAGCGGCGGCGGGAGCGGCGCCGAGAGGCCGTGCGGGACGCGGGCGCCAGGACCGGCCGAACGCAGAGGTAACGCAGGACGGAACAGGCGGCCGGGGAGTGGGCGCGGGCTCGCTGAGCCCCGAAGGCGAGTGGCGGAGGCCGCTCGCCCGGGGCGCCGACGCCGCTCCCTGAGAGGAGGGGGCGGGGCGCCCGGGTCCCCGGAGGTGGCGCCTTTTGTCTGCCTGCCCCGACCGCTCCGCCCCCCTCCCTTCCCCTCCCCTGCGACCTAGCCCCCTGCCCTTCTGGCGGACTCCTCCTCAGGGGCCCTCCGGCGCGCGCGCTCCCGCCCTTGTTTTGTTTGGACTTGGGGGAGGAGGGGGAGCTCTTCCCTCGCCGTGCGACCCTGCGTCCCAGCGCGCCTGCGTCGGCGTCCTCCGCCTGCCCCGATTGGCTGAGGGCTGCGCATGCTCCGAGGCCCGCCGCGGTCCGGCGTCCGCCCGCGCCCTCCCCTCACCCCACTCTCTCAGCGGTTTTCGGAGCCGGTTCGAAAGATGCCGGCGGCGGTGACTGGCTGCGGCGGGCCCGCCCCCCGGGTTCTCCGCCCCCGCCGCCGCCATTACGGAGCTCCCAGTGGTGAGTGTGCGGAGCGCTGAGGCTCGCGTTCCGCCGCTGCTTCCGTCGCCGGGGCAGGCGCCGCGGTGTCCCTGCCGAGCGTGAGCCCCGAACTGTCACCGCGCCGATCCCCAGCCTCATCCGTCGGTGTCCGCGGTCCGAGCTTTCTCCGCCTCGCTGGCGGCCCGCGCTCTCCCCCGCCGTGCGCGTTCGCCGCTGTGGCCTGTAGCTGCCTCGCCTCGCCGCTTTGTCTCCGCTGCTCTTGCCGTCCTTCCCGCGGCCCTCTGCGGGCGGGGCTGTTGGCTGTCGCTTTGCTGCTCCGCGACGGCGGCCTTGAGTCTTGCTCCCCCGGTGGGAAACATAGAACTGGTTACTGGCCACCTTAGGCGGTGGGGTTTGAATGAGAGCAGTGCCTCGGTAGGTCGTCAGAAAGTTACAGTCGCCCATCTGAGCGTTTGTAAGAGATGGAGGCAGGAGTGGTGAGGTGAGAGCCCCAGATCTGAGGGTTGGTACTGAATTGACAGCTGTCATCGGGGACAGCCACTTAACCTTTTTGAGAAAGAATTCTCTCCCGTACGGAGACCGAACCGGGTGAACTGTGCTGCCGCCTCCGCGTGCACGTTCTCTGTGTTATTGCGCTTCCTGACTTTGCATTGCATCGAAAGTGAGAATCCAATTCGAAATAACGTCTAAAAATCGCCTGCGGCTTTTTGAGCACGCTGTCTTGTCTTAAGAGTGAAATTAGACGTGACTAGTCATTTTTGAAAGATGCTTTAATTTTGTTTAACCTGGCATAGGCAAAAAACTTACTAGCTTTTAAATTTTTCATTGCTCTTCTCAAAAGTTTAGTGTAATTTGTTTCAAAATAGAAGTAACATTTTAAAATTTGCTGGGTTGGTTGGTTGGTTTTGGCTTTGTTTTTAAACTTACTTGGAAGATGGTAGGGCTGAAAGTTAGTGGAGAAAGTATGCTGAACTCTCCATATCCAGATGAAAGTTTCAACTCCTTACCCAGTTAGATTGTGATTTTGTTGAGATGAGACACTCTAGTGTCCTTAGCATCTATGCCAGAGACAGACACCGAGTATATGCTTGCTTACATAACTTAAATTTGAAAATGAAAAACAAATGGTGCCAGCAATCAAATTACAGGCATTCTTTTTGTGACATGACTCGTTAAATCTGAGTATAATGAATGACTTTAGATTGGGAACAATGTGAGGTGTTCAGTGCATTACTAATAACATGTATTACATATATTTTATGGTAAAATGTGAAATTATAGTACTTTCCCTAAAATGCATATTATCAAGGGTATCAGTAAACTGAAATACGTTGTTAAACTCCTCACTTTTCTGCCGCTTTCTCTTAATATAGAGGGAATAAATTAAAACTGAAATTTGGGCTTTTTATTTCTACAATCCTTTTTTTTCTTGCTTGCATTCAAATAATTTAAAGCCAGGCATGGTGGCTCACACCTGTAATCCTAACACTTTGGGAGGCCAAAGAGGAGGATCTCGAGTCCAGGAGTTAGAGACCAGCTTGGGCAACATAGGGAGACCCTGTCTCTACAGAAAATAGAAAAACTTTCGGGTTGTCGTGGCGCATACCTGTAGTCCCAGCTACTCAGGTGGCTGAGGTGGGAGGAGATCGCTTGAGCCCAGGAGGTCGAGGCTACAGTGATCCCTGGTCATGTCACTGCACTCCAGCCTGAGACCCTGTCTCAACCGATTTAATTTAAGTATTTCCCTTGACAAAAAACAAATCTTTGTAGTTGTTCAAACACTAACTTTAAACAAACTGATGCTCATAAGAGGACCATGTAAACCACAGGTAAACTCAGACTGGTTTTGGCACACGTAAGAACCAAGATGAAAAACATGAATAGGTCAGACGCGGTGGCTCACGCCTGTAGTCCCAACACTTTGGGAGGCCGAGGCGGGTGGATCACGAGGTCAGGAGATCGAGACCATCCTGGCTAACACGGTGAAACCCCGTCTCTACTAAAAATAGCCGGGCGTGGTGGCGGACCCGGACGCCTGTACTCCCAGCTACTCAGGAGGCTGAGGCAGGAGAATGGTGTGAACCGGTAGGCGGGGTTTGTAGTGAGCCAAGATCGCGCCACTGCACTCCAGCCTGGGCAACAGAGTGAGACTCCGTCTCAAAAAAAAAAAAAAGAAAGAAAAACACAAGTTTCATTTGTTCATCCTTTAGTTTAACAAATATTAATTGAGCATCTGTTCTGTCCCTGGTATGTTCTCAGGCATCAGGTATGCAGCAAGTGAATCAGATCAGATCTCTGCCAGGAACAAGTGTGGCAGCCTAAAAATCTGATCATTCACAAATGCAATAGTAAAAAGTTTAGTTAATAGGTACACTGGGTCAAATGCGGTGGCTTACACCTGTAACCCCAACATGTTGAGAGGCCGAGGCAGGTGGATCGCTTGAGCCCAGGAGTTTGTGATCAGCCTGGGCAACATGGCAAAACCCTGTCTATACAAAAAAGAGAAAAATTATCTAGGCATGGCGATGCATGCCTGTAGTCCCAGCTACTAGCGAGACTAAGCTGGGAGAATTGCTTGAGCCTGGGAGGTTGAGACTGCAGTGAGCTGTGATACTGCAACCTGGGCATCAGAGTGAGACCCTGTCTCAAAACAAACAAAAAAAACATAGGTACAGTGATGTTAGCAGTGTGAATTAACCTTGCATTTACTTAGCTCTGTAATGAACAGTGAATTTATTAAATAGCCAATTAACCCAACTATTCTAAAGCAAGTACTACAGGTTGAAGCTTTGAAGTTATGTGACTTTGACTTTTATTAAGGAAATGCAGAGCTGAGGCTAACATCTTTTTTTTTTTTTAGACGGAGTCTCACTCTGTCACCCGGGCTGGAGTGCAGTGGCGTAATCTCAGCTCTTTGCAACTTCCGCCTCCCGAGTTCAAGTGATTCTCCTGCCTCAGCCTCGCGTAGTAGCTGAGACTAACCCAATATTCTAAAGAAAGTACTACAGATTGAAGCTTCAGAGTTCTACAACTTTTACTAAGGAAATGCGGAGATGAGGCTAACATCTCTATTTTGTTGAGATGGAGTGTTGCTCTGTCACCCAGGCTGGAGTGCAGTGGCATGATCTCAGCTCACTGCAACCTCCTCCAGGTTCAAGTGATTCTCCTCCCTCAGCCTCCGGAGTAGCTGGGACTACAGGCGTGTGCCACTGCAACTGGCTAACTTTTGTATTTTTAGTAGAGATGGGGTTTCACCATGTTGGCCAGGCTGATTTCGAACTCCTGACCTCAGGTGACCCCTGTCTCAGCCTACCAAAGTGCTGGGATTACAGGCATGAGCCACTGTACCCGGCCCTAACATCTCTTAATATTTGTCCCAAATAACTGGGTTTTAAGTGTTCTTCAGACATAATGAATATAGTATTAAGTACTACATTCTTGAACTTGAGTACATACTTGAACCTCTGCCTCCCAGGTTCAAGTGATTCTTCTGCCTCTGCCTCCTGAGTAGCTGGGACTACAGGCACACACCACCACGCCTGGCTAATTTTTGTATTTTTAGTAGAGACGGGGTTTCACCATACTGGCCAGGCTGGTCTTGAACTCCTGACCTTGTGATCCATCAGCCTCGGCCTCCCAAAGTGCTGGGATTACAGGCATGAGCCACCATGCCTGGCCCTTTTGTGTGTGTGTGTGTGTTTTTTTATAATTATTATTATTATTATTACTATTATTTTGAGGCAGGCTCTGCTCTGTCAGCTAGGCTTGGAATGCAGTGGCTGGATCTCAGGTCACTGCATCCTAAACCTTCTGGGCTCAAGCAATCCTCCCAATCTCAGCTTCCCAAGTAGCTGGGACTGTAGGCACATGCCACCATTCCCATTTGTAATTTATTTTTTAGAGACAAGGTCTGTATTGCCCAGGCTGGTCTTGAACTCCTGGGCTCGAGTGATCCTCCTACCTTAGCCTCCCAAAGTGCTGGGGTTACAGGTGTGAGCCACCACACCTGGCCTGTTTTTAAATTTTAATTTGTTTACTTTTGGTAAAGACCAAGTCTAATGTTGCCCAGGCTAGTTTTGAATTTCTAGCCTCAAGGGATCCTCCCACCTCTGCCTCCTAAAGTGCTGGAGTTGCAGGCATGAGCTACTGTGCCAAATGGGAAAATACTTTTTTAAAGATTCCTATGAACGGATACTCCTGAAGGTTGTTGACTTCACTGTAGCATTTTCAGCCTAGCTAGTGTTATCGTGGATTAAGAAAGATGAATTCATTAGCAATATAACTTTACTAAGGATAATCTGATTGTGATACTCTTTTATTTTCGTATCATGTTTGCATGTAAAAATACCAGCAGATTTGCGTAAGGCTTTTTATGATTAAGAAAAATAGGCCGGGCGTGGTGGCTCACCCCTGCAATCCCAGCACTTTGGGAGGCTGAGGTGAGCAGATCATCTGAGGTCAGGAGTTCGAGACCAGCCTGACCAACATGGTGAAACCCCATCTCTACTAAAAACACAAAATTAGCTGGGCATGGTGGCGCATGCCTGTAATCCCAGCTACTCAGGAAGGTGAGGCAGGAGAATCGCTTGAACCAAGGAGGCAGTGGTTGCAGTGAGCAGAGATCGTGCCACAGCACTCTAGCCTGGGCAACAGAGGAAGACTCCGTCTCAAAAAAAGAAAAAAAATTTTTAATATTAATGGATATTCTAGTTCACTATGTATGAGTGTGTTACACTGCACTGAATTCTTTCAGCTGACTGAAAGATTTGCTTGCAGCTGACTGACAGTTGACAAGTCTGGTATTGCTCTTGGTGTTCCTGTAAAGATTATTTTCCCTGTAAATGTGAATGCATCCTCTGTGTTTCAGTTTTCTGGATTTATCCTAGTTATTGTAGGTTGGGACTGTTACTTGCCAAGTTGAAAGCTCTTAAATTCTTAGACAAGGTTAGAGCTTAATGTAGAAGTTGAATGACTGTCATTCCCCCACTCATTGTTAATAGTTCATTAGCACAGAGATCTAAACACTTAAGTGGTCTTTTTTTAATAGAGGAATTTTTGTATAAAATGTTATTGAGTCTTAGATGAGATTTTTGGGGAAGAGAGGGTGTTAGTGATCAGGTAAACTTGGGTGACTGCATGGGTTTTTGATCTTTGAATATTTAATTATATTCTTCTGTAGTAGTTTTCCTTACATTAAAAATATGACAGTCTTAGAAGCATACGTTTATTCTCCTAGGTGATGGTCTAAATTTGCTTCTGTGGGTCTGGAAGTTACTAGAATGTTGGGTTATTCAGCAGTATTTTTGCCCTTGTGTTTTCCCTTAACAGAGAAAAATAAAAGTACTTTTCTAATAGAGATAGAGTTTAAGATTACAGTTAATTTTCCTACCCTTTTGAGAACAGTGACAACAAAAGCCTTCTCTTTGTAAACTGATCTTTTACTAACATTTGACTGACTGTTCCTCAGTCTCTCTATTCTGTCCTCCTCAGTTCCTGATGGTGGCAGGAGGGGATGGGGCTAGGTTCCATATGAGCTGCCTTGCCCTTGTCTTTGTTCATGCGGAAGGTGCAACAGCTGCTGTGGCTTATGCATTCGTCTTAGTTGCTGCTTTATGTAGTCTATATTTTAGTAGTTTTATCTTTCTGAGTAACCAAATCATCTGTCACTTAACTATACATTTTATAGTTACATTTTTTCCCTTTGGATGTGTATTAAATTTAGAAGTTTTAGTTTAGTTTTGTTTCTGTTAATCTTCACACCAGGTCTTTTCTGTGCTTTAGGTTGATTCTTCACCACACTGAAACCATTAGGAAAAATCCTTGTGGTTAACAGCAGAGGCTTCAGAGTGTAACCTGTACTCGGGCCTAGAAATTATTTAAAATGGCGACTGATACGTCTCAAGGTGAACTCGTCCATCCTAAGGCACTCCCACTTATAGTAGGAGCTCAGCTGATCCACGCGGACAAGTTAGGTGAGGTAGGGGCTGACACATTCTTGAAGCTCACTCTTGGATCAATCCCTGACTTCAGGCCCTGCTGGGTCCTCCTTCTTGGTACATGCTCCTTCCCTTACTTTGGGGAGTCTAGGTTGTGAATTTGAAACAAAATCAGATTCTTTTCATCTTCCCTTTCCCCTCAAATTCCTGAGAAAACCTCCAACCTTCTAAATTTATAGCAAATCAACTATAATTATGTGTTTCCATTTGAAATTCAAGCTAAAATAACATACTTTTAAAAAGTGTATCTTAAAAATCATATTTCACTTCAAAAAAACTTGTTAAAAGTAGTTTGCATCAGATCCTGGAGTCGACTTGAAGAATTCTCCTACATCTTCTGACACCCAGTTAGGCCCTTTGAGAAAGAGATAAAACAGAATTTTTTAATGCATGTTTGATTATGGCCATCTCTTTTCTTAGAAGGTAGAAGATAGCACCATGCCGATTCGTCGAACTGTGAATTCTACCCGGGAAACTCCTCCCAAAAGCAAGCTTGCTGAAGGGGAGGAAGAAAAGCCAGGTAAAGTAAAATGGTGACACAACTTAAAACATCAAAAGTTATACTGCAGTTTGGAGTGTCCCATAAATTCCTTTGAACTTAATTATTCTTTTTTCATGGCTAAGTGTTTTGGGGAAACATTTGGAGAGAGAATCAGTAGCTATTGGTATGTCATTGCCAGACCATGAGGGCAAAGTAAGATTTCATCTTCTCTGTAAAGATTTTTGGAAGGTGAAAATGATATGTTGGAATTAAAAACAGAAAAATGGTTGGGGATGACAGGAATGGCCAAAGAGTAGCATTCTGGACATAAAGTGTCATGGGGATGAATGCAGTGTGGGAGAATGGAAAACGTGGGCCTTTAGGATAGACGTGGAAAGTTCATCCAGAAATCATCTGGAGGCCTTAAGAGAAGCAAATGGTTATCTGTTGATCTGTAACAGGTATCGGTAGAGAAAAGTCAGTGGTGGGAGCATAACAAATGGAAAGAAATATAAACCCATCAGTATGGAGTGCTGGTGCTCCTTTATGGCGTCTATAACCATCTCTTCTCCTTTTCCCGTCTTTATTTTTCTTCTCATGATCTTTTTGTTTTTTTTCTTTGTCTTTTCCCTTTTTGCCTTTTTCTCTTGCCTTTTATCTCAAGTTTTTCAGGGATGAGCACACTGTGCTGCCTCTGTTGTGGCTGTTAGAATCAATTATTTGCTGACTAGCATGTATTAGGAATAGAGGGCCGGGCACAGTGGCTCACGCCTGTAATCCCAGCACTTTGGGAGGCCAAGGCGGGTAGATCACCTGAGGTCAGGAGTTCGAGACCAGCCTGGCCATCATGGTGAAACCCCGTCTCTACTAAAATTACAAACATTATCTGGGCATGGTGGTGCATGCCTGTAATCCCTGCTACTCAGGAGGCTGAGGCACAAGAATTGCTTGAGCCCAGGAGGCAGAGATTGCAGTGAGCTGAGATCACGCCATTGTATTCCAGCCTGGGCAACAGGGGAAACTGTCTCCAAAAAAAAAAAAAAGGAATAGAAAATACGTGCATCCTTGTTCCCTGTATCCCTTGGTGCATCAGGACAGACATCAATAATGAGTCAATATACTCTTTTTTCTGGCTGAGCCTGGATTTTTTTCTCTAAATCCTTCGATGAATGCTGTAAGCAATTTGGGCACCCTAGCCTAAGGCAGTTAAGAAACATGAGAATCCGAATATTTGAAAAAGTAAATGGGTGCTGGTGAGTTGAAGATAGGTTATCTTGTCCAGCAGTGGGATAAGCCGCTTGGTGGTTCATCTTAATCCATGTTTAACAGCCAGCTGAAGCCACTAAATCACTAATAACATCAGTTTTCAGAATACGTGCCAGAGGGTTCAGAGGTTAAGTATTAGAAAAGTCAACCAAGAGTTTATGAAGAAACAGTGTCACTTCACAAGTTGTATGTTTGTTTAACCTTCTCTCTATCCCATTTTGTACATAGTATTTTGTACATAGAAATTAGACTTCACTCATTTTAAATTTTATAAACTCTACATTTTACCCAGAAACAGACAGTAGTTCAGTGAGTTGGAAACAGTCTTATACAAACTACATATTCAGTATCCGTTGAGTGACTGAACTTTAAGCCATAACTCTTGAGCAGTTACTCTTGAGAAGAGAAAATAATGTAAAATTAAATTTATAAGTCTTATTGCAGTAAAACCCGTGAATGATTCTTAGCTTTTCATCTTTTTTAGAATAAGACAAAGTATAAATAAACATGACTAACTAATAGTAAATTCTTGCCCATGCAGCCATTTAGGTCAAGTTGTTGATGTGAGGGGCAGTACAAGATATATCATGATGAAAAATACATTTTATTTTGGAAAACCTAAATGCAGTTACTATCTTTATCCCCAGATACCATTGTTACAGTGAAGTTCTATCCATAATACTTTGTGATCCTAAGCATATGGAAAACAATTTTAGAAGCAGAGAAGGCCAAAGGAGGATGGAAATCACTCGCTTAGTATAAGTGTTAGAATTGTACTTATGCGATTTGGTTTTAAGAAAGAAGTGGCATTTTAAAATTCTCTTTATGTGTAGGCCACAAAGAAGTCCTTGTCATTATTGCAATAAGTAGTTCACATAATTTAAATGATCAAATTCTTCAAGCATATACTTTGGTTTGAAGTATATGCTTGCCACTGGAGTCCTTTTTTTTTTTTTTTTGAGACGGAGTCTCGCTCTGTCACCCATGCTGGAGTGCAGTGGCGCGAACTCGGCTCACTGCAAGCTCCGCCTCCCGGGTTCATGCCATTCTCTTGCCTCAGCCTCTTGAGTAGCTGGGACTACAGGCACGTGCCACAGCGCCCGGCTAATTTTTTGTATTTTTAGTAGAGACGGGATTTCACCGTGGTCTCAATCTCCTGACCTTGTGATCCGCCCGCCTCGGCCTCCCTGGAGTCCTTTTTCTTTTGTGTGTGTGTGTGATTGTTTGTTTTTTTTTTTTTTTTTTTTTTTTTTTTTTTTGGAGTTCTCTGAAGTCCCTGCATAACCAGTGCCTGGGGTTCTGTGTTTTATAGTAGCTGCTCAGGGACATGCTGTGAAGGAAAGGCACAAATAACAGCAGACCTCCATGTTCCCCTCTCATATTTCTACTCTTGCTTCAGTCATCCTCTTGGAGAATACATGAGTTTTTTATTACTTATTCTCTGAGATTTGATTGTTGAATTATAAAATGGTTAATTTCTTAATTATAAGTCTCATGAATATTGCAAAGTAGAATAATTAAATCATTTGGGATGAAATGAGTTTTCCTTTCTGTGTAATTTCCTGGTCTATCTATTTTTCTAATAATAGATAACCACCTGACCAGGCAACTTGAGTGACATAAAGAATGTAAGAAAACTGCATTAGTGGTCATTTGTTTTCATTCTAGAATTCATTTATTAATTGGAGACTTCGGCTGGTCCGTTTAATAAGATAAACTTTTACCCTTTTATTGACTCAGATTGGAATACATCTGCTTATGCAATTCTGCTCACCTGATTTTTTAGAACCAGACATAAGTTCAGAGGAATCTGTCTCCACTGTAGAAGAACAAGAGAATGAAACTCCACCTGCTACTTCGAGTGAGGCAGAGCAGCCAAAGGGGGAACCTGAGAATGAAGAGAAAGAAGAAAATAAGTCTTCTGAGGAAACCAAAAAGGAGTAAGGAGTTATGTCTTCTCGCTATTTGTATTTGAAGAAGGTGTAAAAGGACTTTAGATCAGATTGTTTTAAAGTGTTATAACATTGGCTTATGCTAGGTATTTGCTATTTGGATTTAATTTTTAGAATTACCATTTGAAATAGGTTTATTATATAGTTGTATGACCTGTTAGAATATGCTGTAGTTAGCAGAACACAATGGTTTGAATGATCCAAAAGTCTTTGTCATTGACTTTGGAATATGTTTTTGAGCTTGTAATTTATTGTGGGAGTATCTGATATTTTAAGCATTGGCAAGACTTCAATAAGAAATGAAACATAATTATAAAAATCTGACCTAGAAGACACTTCACTATTTTATTCCTACCTCTGTGCCAGGAGTGGGTTGCTTTTGTGTGCTTATGTTAGAAGGCGTTAGTCTGTATCAAGCTATTGGTTAGTGTGACCTAAAAGTCTATATATGTTTGATGAAGTATTCAGTTGGAGAATTGACTTTGAGAATCTGAAAGTAAAATTTGCTGTTGATATGTATCTATATAAGGTGATGGCAGTTACTTTTTAATTTTTAATTTTTTTTTTTTTTTTTGCAGGAGAGCTGGTAGTATTCATTCTACTCTTTTCATAATTGGTCAAACAGTTAGAAATTACTTTTAAATAGAGTCATGCATTGCTTAACAATGAGTATGCATTCTGAGAGATGCATCTTTAGGCGATTTCATCATTGTGCCAACATCATAAAGCGTACTTACACAAACCTACATGGTACAGCCTACTACATAACTAGGCTTTATGGGATAGTCTGTTGCTCCTAGGTTGCAAACCTGTACAGCATGCTACTGTACTAAATACTGTAGGCAGTTATAGCACAGTGGTAAGTATTTGTGTATTTAAACATAGAAAAGGTACAGTAAAAATGTGATATAAAAGATTAAAAAAAAGGTATACCTTTGTAAGACACCTGCCATGAATTGACCTTAAAAGATTGGAAGTTGTTTGGGTGAGTGAGTGTAAGTGAATGCAAAGGCCTAGGACATTACTGTGTGCAACTGTAGACTCTGTAAACGCTGTATGCTTAGGCTACACTAAATTTATAAGCTTTTTTCTATTTTAAAAAGTTTTTATTTTTTAAAACTTTACTAAAAACAAAGACAAAAGCCAGACTCAGTGGTGTACACCTGTAGCCTTAGCTACCTTAGCTACTTAGGAAGCTGAGGTAGGGGGATTGCTTGAGTCCTGAAATTTGAGTCTAGATTGGGCAACATTGGGAGACCTTATATCTATAAAAAAAAAACAAAACTAAGACACACACACACACACCTTAACCTAGGCCTGCACAGGGTCAGGGTCATCAGTATCACTGTCTTCCACCTCCACATCTTCCACTGGAAGGCCTTCAGGGGCAGCAACACACATGGACCTGTCATTTCCTATGATAACAATGCTGTCTTTTGGAATACCTTCTGAAGGACCTGCTTGAGGCTGTTTTATAGTTAACGTTTTTTTTTAAGGTAGAAAGCATATATACTCTAATGATAAAAAGTAGAGTATACTAAACACATAAACTAGTAATATAGCTGTTTATTATCAAGTATTATGTATAATGGTAATGTGCTTTTTCTTTTTGGGGAGGAGACAGAGTCTCGCTCTGTCACCCAGGCTAGAGTGCAGTGGCGCGATCTCGGCTCATTGCAACCTCCACCTCCCAGGTTCACACGATTCTCCTGCCTCAATCTCCCGAGCAGCTGGGACTACAGGCATGCGCCACCATACCCAGCTAATTTTTGTATTTTTAGGAGAGACGGGGGTTTCACCATGTTGGCCAGAATGGTCTCAATCTCTTGGCCTTGTGATCTGCCCACCTTGGCCTCCCAAAGTGCTGGGATTACAGGCATGAGCCAGTGTGCTGTATTTTTATGTGACTGGCAGCACAGTAGGTTTGTTTACACCAATGTCTCCACAAACAAGTGAGTAACTTGTTGCGCTGTGATATTACCACCACTATCATGTTAACCAGGTAATAGGAGGTTTTCAGTTCCATTATAATCTTATGGGACGACCATCGTATATGTGGTCTGTTGACCAAAATATTGTTACGCAGCACATAACCATAAAAGAATAACTTAGTAATAACTCTACCTTCTAGCTGTAATATTCAGGGTATTCTTTATCTGAGTTTCATAAGTATAGCTAAGGTCTGTGGAATTTATAGCGACTGTCGTGTGTGTGTGTGTGTGTGTGTGTTTAATAGAGATGGTATCTCACTATGTTGGCTAGGTTGGGCTTGAACTCCTGGCCTCAAGCAGTCCTCCAACCTGAGCCTCCCAAATTGCTGGGATTACAGGCATGAGCCACTGCACCCAGCCTATCCTCTGTTGTTAAATGTTCTAATGCATCTATTAGGTGCACAGAGCACTATTATATACTCAGAATAAAATTTATATAATTCTTTAAATCTTACAAAATTGCTTTGATAAACATACTCTTATAATTCTTGCAACACCTTGGGAAGTAGTTGGTTTTATATTACTATTTTATAGCTTAGGAGAAAGACGCACATCATATACTGAGATCATATAGGTAGCTAGTAAATGTTTGAGTGAAAATGCAGACAAAGGTTTTCTGACTTAAGAGCTTGAGTTTTTCCACTATACCATATTGCATCTGTTGTAGTTGCTAACTAATATGCATTTTAAAATTCTCTTTTATATACTGAGCCCTTATACCAGTGCTAATTTATGTGACTCCTTTCTTCTGCACCTAAGAGAAAAATACCTTTTTAATTCATTTATGGTACCCAGTTTTTAAAGAAAGACTTGTTTTGTAAAATTTTGCTTATGGTACATATCACCTTAGCCTGTGAATAAATTAAAGCATTAATTTTTATCCCTCCCTGGTCTTTTCCTACTTCTGACTTTATACGTCTTTCTAGAGAGTTTATTTTCTATAATAACAATTCTTTGTTTTAAAGTGAGAAAGATCAGTCTAAAGAAAAGGAGAAGAAAGTGAAAAAAACAATTCCTTCCTGGGCTACCCTTTCTGCCAGCCAGCTAGCCAGGGCCCAGAAACAAACACCGATGGCTTCTTCCCCACGTCCCAAGATGGATGCAATCTTAACTGAGGCCATTAAGGCAAGTTTTTATTTCAAGCAATTCATCCTAGATTTATTATGTTCATTTTTTTTCTTATTTGAAAATGGCATATTTCTGTCTAGACATAAATCTTGCTCTGCTTCCTAAAGGAGTTTTAAAGAGAGGAAAGTCATTATGAGTTCATGTTTTTGTAATATAATCAGATTTGGTGAACACTTAATTTTTTTAAAAAATATACATTTGCTATAGCAAATATTTTTAACTTTAGAATTTTTAAATTCAGCTTATCGATTAAGTACAGTTTTTATTTGAAGGCTGAAAATGTTAATTCATTGAACAAACATTTAAGGACTACCTTCCCTCTGTCGGGCGCCCCTGCTAGTGGTATAAAACTAACTAAGGCTAGCAAAGTCCTTGCCCTTATTAATCTAATTGTGACTCAGTAACTGAAAAATACTGAGAATTTTTGTTTAAAAAATATCTCTAGGTTCATTTGTAAAGCTAAGTGTCTGATCTTGGTAGTAGATATCTTTCACACCTGAACCCTGTTGTAAACACTGCTTTATCACCTAGACATTCCAAAATGCTTACAAAAATTGTCCTCCTTACATAGATTTATGATTTGCTGTAATCCATTGACTTTCGTTAGATGTGGTTTTTCTATTTTAATTTTTAAAGGTTATCTTCTAATCTGACATTGCCTTTATTGAATAAGTTTTTTCATTTAATTTTGCCTTGTTTAGTTCATATGATCAGATGATAAGAGGAGTTCAAACAGACCCATCTTTCAGGGACCCTGTTGTTAGGATCTGAGGCAGGATTGGGGAGACAGGGATACAGATGATTTTTAACCAGAAAAGGAGGGATGTGTATAAAAAGGAGCAGCCTGGTTGTCATTCTTAGAATGCGAGAAGATAGCACTAACATAAACTGGAAAACAGGTTTGCCTTCAGACTTGTCCCTTTACTCCTTCAAGACTTCTTATGCTCTTGTCTCATTAAGAAAACTTTATTGGTCTAGATCACCTCACTGTAGTGAAATCTCTGTTCTTTGTATAGCCTTTCTTCAAGGATTTCACTTGACCACTCAGCCTGGGTTTGAAGGAGCAGCATCATAGTGAGGATGGAAAAAGGACTAAAACTTTAGAATAGTGAAATAAAAAATTAAAACGATATCAATTTGGCTTAAAGAATGGTTTGAATATAACTGTGCATATTTATGCAGATGATTGATTTTATATAGATAATGTGTATTCCATGCAATATGACAAATTATTGCAGACCATGGATACCATTTTCTGTATCAAACAGGAATCATGATACCTACTGCCATCTCACTGTCAGATTGGTGGAGCAAAAGATTATTTGTTTCAGCATTAGTGTTCTTTTCTGCTTGAGTTTATTTGCTTTGTGTTTTCTTGTAAGATCAGGAGTAAACCTCAGTAGGTCATTAATAGTTCAGAGACATAGACTTGAATTACATGACTCATATTAATACAGCTTGTTTCATGTTGTACAATCTTTTCTGGACCATGTACCTGTGAGGTATTTTTCTTTGTTGTCAAAGTGTTTAAAAACATTCAATGAAGTTCTTATTCAGTGAGAATGAGTAAGTGCTACATTCATTTAATAGACACCGTGGCAGTACAAAATTGATGGACTGGCCCATTAGATAAATGACAGATGCTACTTCTGTGTGCTTCAAAATTTAAAGCATTTGATTTCAAGTCAGTGACCAGTTGGAAAACAAAACTTTAAGCATTTGAAAAAATTAAGTATTTGCTGCCTTTGTGACATAATGAGCTACTTCATTCTTCCAGGTGCATTAGTCAAATGGAGTATAAGTAAAATAGGATGGAAATAGAAGAGGGCACATTAAATTCAAATAGAACACCTTCACTGTTAACCAAAATTCTCCTTCAGGACTTTGCCATGTGTAAACCCAGTTTTATGCCATTTGTTTAGATTATCTTTGATTCTTCTCTCTGCTGACATTCATACAGAGCCTTCAGGAAAATGTCCTGGCATGCTCATTCCTTAAGCTCATGCCTTAAAATGGGCCAGATCTGTGATCCTGTAAGTGATAGGTTTGTTCTGCTTTTCTCATTTTGATGCCAAAGATCCATCTTCTAAATATAGAATGGAATTAAAATGGAAAGAGGTTCTTCATTATACATAGAATGTTGTTCATGTTCAGTATGATCTTTTAGGCTGTTTTGAACAATTTAAAATTGTAGTAGAAATATTTAGTAATTCTGTTATTTCTCTACAGCCATTATGAACTGAAGTCTTCTGAAGTTCATTCTTCCCTACCATTTTTGTCATCCATTATCAAGTTCACTTCCAAAATAATTTATTTTGAAAATATATGTCAGGCTCTGTATCTAATTTAAAAAAACTGGTTTAATGTATATGGTTTGATAAATCTTTTCTAGGCATGCTTCCAGAAGAGTGGTGCATCAGTGGTTGCTATTCGAAAATACATCATCCATAAGTATCCTTCTCTGGAGCTGGAGAGAAGGGGTTATCTCCTTAAACAAGCACTGAAAAGAGAATTAAATAGAGGCGTCATCAAACAGGTATTACACAATTATTAGTAGTAAGATCATTTCACTGTGTATTAGCTTTAAGTCTACAGTTAGTAACGTTTAGGCTTTTTGTGTCTTTTTTGTTAAAAAATAAGTTGCATAATGATGAAATTCCTTAAGTTTAACCTAGTTGAATTATCTGAGGCTAGGTTTCGAAAACATTGGTGCCATTTAAATAGTGTAACTTTTTTCTAGTTTGTTTTGTTCTTAATTAGATTTTTCTTTGGGGGCTGCTTGTGCTTGAAATCATGTAGCACTGAACATGAGAAAGGTAAGGAATCCTACTATTGAAACAGCAAAAATGAGACTAGGCATGGTGGCTTACACCTGTAGTCCCAGCACTTTGGGAGGCTGAGTTGGGAGGATCACTTGAGCCCAGGAGTTCGAGACCAGCCTGGGCAACATAGCAAGACCCCTTCTCTAGAAAAAATACAAGATTAGCAGGATTTGGTGGCATGTGCCACTAGTCCCAGCTACTCTGAAGGCAGAGGCGGGAGGACCACTTGAGCCTGGGAGGTTGAGGCTATCGTGAGCTGTGATCTCACCATTCCAGCCTCGGTGAGAGTGAGACCCTGTCTGAAAAAAAAGGAATAACAAAAATGATAATTGCCCTTGTCTTAGGTTTGTTTCCATTCAAGCCTAACTTACATGATAGACTTGTTAGTATTAATTTTTAGCTTCATAAATACGCTCACTTTAACTGATCAGTATCTAAACCATTAAAGCCTATTAGGAGTATCAGAGAAGCCTGAGTGAAATGTGACTAGCAGTAGAACCAATGTTGATTTCAGGCATAAGTCTACTTTACCTTGCATAGTGCATGGAGGCTTAGAACCATAGAAATCTAAAGCTAGAATAAACTTTATAATGTGTTACCCTCTTCAGAGGTCCAGAGTGATGAAATAACTACTAACGTCTTAATTTTAAAAACCTAGTTCACGACATTCCTAGAGTCTGGTTACGCTTTTTCTATACCCACTGCCTGTTTGATCAGAATAGAATTCTGTGCCACTCAGGCATTTAAACTCTGCTTAGGGACTTTGAACTAGTACTTAATTTCACAGATATGTCTTGTCTCCTATGTGCCAGTTGCCTGAAGGTCTGTTACTGAATAAAACAGATTGCTGCTGTGTGGAGCTGAGAGTCTAGCTTTCTCAAAATGTAAAACTGATATTTAAATGGCCTTTAAAATTATCACTGATGCCCAGGCGCAGTGGCTCTTGCCTGTAAGCTGAGGTGGGAGGGTTGCTTCAGGCCAGGAGTTTGAGACCATCCTGGGCAACATAGCAAGGTGAGACCCTGTCTCTACAAAAAAAATTATTTCTGTATTCTGTTTTACTTTTTGAGACAGAATCTCACTCTGGCTCAGGCTGGAGTGCGGAGGTGCAGTCTTGGCTTACTGCACTCTCTACCTGCTGGACTCCAGCAGTCCTCCACCTCAGCCTCCTGAGTACCTGGGACTATAGGTGTGCACCACCACACCCAGATAATTTCTGTATTCTTTGTAGAGACAAGGTTTTGCCATGTTGCCCAGACTGGTCTCAAGCTCCTGGGCCCAAGTGATTCACCCACCTCAGTCTCCCAAAGTGCTGGGATTATAGACGTGAGCCACTATGCCCAGCTTTTACAAAAAATTTGAAAATTAGCCAAATGTAGGGGTGCATGCCTGTACTCCCAACTCAAGAGGCTGAGGCAGGAGGATTGCTTGAGTCTGCAGTGAGCTATGATTGTGCCAGTGCACTCCAGCATGGGTGACAGAGTGAGACGCTGTCTCTAAAATAAAACAGAATGATCATTGACTAAAAGGTGTTAACCTAGTTAATATGATTATCAGAGCCAAGGACCTGTTGTGTAACATAGTATATGTCAGCAAAGCTTATGTGATGGCTTCATGTTTTAGTTTATGACCTGCTGTAGCCTACGTAGCCTGACCACCCTTGGTTGATGCCTAAACAACTCTTAGTAGGCTAAAAGCATACCAGCTTGATTGCTCATTGATAGCAGTGTAGGTAAAACTAAGCTGTGGAAGACTTTAATTATTGTGAATCAACTTTTTTTTTTGAGATGGAGTCTTGCTCTGTTACACAGTGGCACAGTCTCAGCTCACTGCACGATCTCAGCTCACTGCACCCTCTGCCTCCCATGTTCAAGCAATTCTCCTGCCTTAGCCTCCTGAGTAGCTGGGTTTACAGGCACCCGCCACCACACCCAACTAATTTTTGTATTTTTAGTGGAGACAGGATTTCACCAAGTTGGCCAGGCTGGTCTCAAACTCTTGACCTCAAGTGATCTGTCCACCTCGGCCTCCCAAAGTGCTGGGATTATAGGAATGAACCACCATGCCTGGCCTATTGCGAATCAACTTTAAAATTTTATGAAAGTGCTTTGTGAACTGGAAATATGTGGTAAAACTTAGCATTGTGTGCAGTGGCTAAAAAATTGTGGGGTTTTTTTGAGATGGAGTCTCGCTCTGTCACCCAGGCTATAGTGCACTGGTGTGATCTCAGCTCACTGCAAGCTCCGCCTCCCGGGTTCACACTATTCTCCTGCCTCAGCCTCCTGAGTAGCTGGGACTACAGGTGCCCGCCACCACATCCGGCTAATTTTTTGTATTTTTAGCAGGGATGGGGTTTCACTTTGTTAGCCAGGATGGTCTGGTTCTCCTGACCTCGTGATCCACCCACCTTGGCCTCGCAAAGTGCTGGGATTACAGGCATGAGCCACTGTGCCCAGCCAAAATATTGTTAGATAACCCTTCCCATAAGGAATAATGTATCGTTGGTAAACTATGGGAAGTTATGTGGCCTGAGACTAATTAGGGTGTAAACTTTTTCCAAGGAGCTTTTAAGATAGTGAGGGCTTTTCTTATTTTCCCTGAGAGATTATGTCCCTTCCTTCTGTGGGATATTTTTATTTTGCTTTTTTATTTCGTTTTGAAAGTTTTTAATAGACAGTTTAACCTAGTATCACAGTAGCATTCTTCTCAAAATTTTGTAGATGAGAAAACAAAAAGCTCAGAGGGTTAACTGGGTTGTACAGTATTACTCAACATCAGCTAGATGGTACGTAAAGGACCTTTCATCTGAAGTCTTTTGACTTTTCATTGACTGTTTTTTTTTTTCTCTGAAGAAGTAAACACCACTTTACATTAGCTCTTGCATTACCATGCCCTGTAATTTCCTTAGCCTAATGTAAAGTTATGAATACTAGAATAACAAAAATTAATTTACTTTAGGTTAAAGGAAAAGGTGCTTCTGGAAGTTTTGTTGTGGTTCAGAAATCAAGAAAAACACCTCAGAAATCCAGAAACAGAAAGGTAAGACAATGTATACCACAGTTTGAGTGCTGTGGAGCTGTTACTGCTACCAAAAATAGCAACATTCATTGAGTGTTTGCTGTGTGCCTGGCAGTATGCAAAGTTCAGCCTTTGTGCTAAAGTCTAGGGAAGTTACAAATAATTTGTTCATCTAGTGAGCAGAATAGCCAGGATGCAGATCCAAGCAGTCCAACCTGGTTAAGTCTATGCTCTTAAGTGCCTTACATTAAATTATGGGCAGCTATATGAATTATACTGCTTTTTGTTTTGAGATGGAGTCTTGCTCTGTTGCCCATGCTAGAGTGCAGTGGCGTGATCTCAGCTAGCTGCAGCCTCCACCTCCTGGGTTCAAGCAATTCTCCTGCCTCAGCCTCCTGAGTAGCTGGGATTGCAGGCACTCACCACAATGCCCAGCTAATTGTTTTGTATTTTTTAGTAGAGATGGAGTTTCACCATGTTGGCCAGGCTGGTCTTGAACTCCTGACCTCAAGTGATCTGCCCATCTCGGCCTCCCAAAGTGCTGAGATTACAGGGTGAGCCACCGCGCCCGGCTGAATTATACTGCTTTTTGTGAAGTATCTTTTAAACTAGAGAAGATACAGGAGTTTTTTTGTTTTTGTTTTTTTTAAGATAGAGTCTTGCTCTATTGCCTGGGCTGGAGTGCAGTGGCACGATCTTGGCTCACTGCAACCTCCGCCTCCAGGATTTAAGCGATTCTCCTGCCTCAGCCTCCCCAGTAGCTGGGACTACTACAGGCATGTGCCACCATGCCCAGCTAATGTTTGTATTTGTAGTAGAGACAGAGTTTCACTACGTTGGCCAGGCTGGCCTCCAACTCCTGACCTCAGGTGATCTGCCTGCCTCGGCCTCCCGGCATGCTGGAATTATAGACGTGAGCCACTGTGCCCGGCCTGAAAGTACATTTTTACTGAATACTAGACCCAAAAACTACCCAGATCCAATTTTTCTTCCGGTTTTTGTAAATACTAATATTCTTCTCCCCAACACATATCATTTGTGTAAAGTATTTCTGCAGTAATAAAGTGAAATGTCTTGTACTCATTTATATCAGAAATTGAAATAATGTTTTTCTAAACTTTTTTTTTTTTTTTTTTTACGACTCTGAAGCTTTTTATCCTTTTTTCATAGAGTTTTCAAACACTTTCAAAATGAACTTTATGCATTACTTTCTGGTGCTGCACTTCATAAATTAGGACCTTTAAAGTCTACACTCCTTTTTACTTTTATGTGGTTTTTTTTTGTTTTTTGAGACGGAGTTTTGCTCTTGTTGCTCAGGCTGGAGTGCGATGGCGCAATCTCAGCTCTCTGCAACCTCCGCCTCCTGGGTTCAAGTGATTTTCCTGCCTCAGCCTCCCGAGTAAATGAGATTGCAGGTGCATGCCACCAGTCCTGGCTAATTGTGAATTTTTATTAGAGATAGGGTTTTACCACATTGGTCAGGCTGGTCTTGAACTTGTGACCTCAGGTGATCAGCCTACCTCAGCACCCCAAAGTGCTGGGATTATAGGCATGAGCCACCACGCCCGGCTGTTTTCTTGTTTTGTTGTTTTTTTTTTTTTTTGAGACGGAGTCTCACTTATCACCCAGGCTGGAATGTGGTGGCTCTGTCTTGCATCACTGCAATCTCCACCTCCTGAGTTCAAGCAATTGTTGTGCCTCAGCCTCCCGAGTAGCTGGGATTACAGGCTACCATGCCTGGCTAATTTTTATATTTTTAGTAGAGGGGGGGTTACACCATGTTGGCCAGGCTGGTCTTGAACTCCTGACCTCAAGTGATCTGCCCACCTTGGCCTCCCAAAGTGCTGGGATTACAGGTGTGAGCCACCACACCCAGCTTTTATATGTATTTTTAATGCTCTCAGTTGAAAATTTTATATCAAAGAAGTTGCCACAAAATTGACAAATTTGATCATCAACTTAGGAAAGCCTTTGAGTTGTATGTAGAAGCATTTACATTCTATAATGATCATAATTTTTGATAATTACTTTTCAGAATAGAAGTTCTGCAGTGGATCCAGAACCACAAGTAAAATTGGAGGATGTCCTCCCACTGGCCTTTACTCGCCTTTGTGAACCTAAAGAAGCTTCCTACAGTCTCATCAGGAAATACGTGTCTCAGTATTATCCTAAGCTTAGAGTGGACATCAGGTATGAGCCATTGGCCTGGCCTTTAAAACATGATGTGTTACTTCCTTTAGCTGCCTTTTCATGGGAAAGGAGATAGATTAAATACTGAGGAAGGATTAATTTTAGCTAAGAATAAACCTTTTTTGTTGGTCTTATTTTTTTTGCCCCATTATGTGTTTCTCTTCATATCTCCATGTGTAGTTTTTTTGTTTTGTTTGTTTGTTTGGAGACAGGTTTGCTCTTGTCATCCAGGCTGGAGTGCAGTGGCACCGTCTCGGCTCACTGCAGCCTCTGCCTCCCAGATTCAAGGGATTCTCCTGCCTCCGCCTTCTGGGTTCAAGCGATTCTCCTGCCTCTGCCTCCCACGTAGCTGGGACTACAGGCGCCCGCCACCATACCCAGCTAATTTTTGTATTTTTAGTAGAGTCAAGGTTTCATCATGTCGGCGAGGCTGGTCTCGAACTTTTGAACTCAAGTGATCCACCCACCTCGGCCTCCCAGAGTGCTAGGATTACAGGCGTGAGCCACTGTGGCCGGCCTTTTATTTATTTTTTTTTTTGAGATGAAGTCTCACTCTTGTCCAGGCTAGAGCGCAGTAGCACAATCTCAGCTCACTGCAACCTCTACCTCCCGGGTTCAAGCGATTCTCCTGCCACAGCCTCCCGAGTAGCTGGGATTACAGGCACCGATTACTATTCTTGGCCTACTTTTGTTTTTTTTGTGTGTGTGCGTGTGTTTTTTTTTTTTCCAAACCCAAATCGTATGTTTCTTTGTAAGAGCCTGGTAGAGTAACTCTTTTAATATTGTTAGCTGTTAAGATATTTAATATTGAACTCTGTGTCTTCTCAGGTTTAAAAAAAAAAAAAAAAAACTAGGCCGGGTGTGGTGGCGGACACCTGCAATCCCAGCTACTCAGGAGGCTGAGGCAGGAGAATTGCTTGAACCCGGGAGGTAGAGTTTGCAGTGAGCACCATTGTACTCCAGCCTGGGCCCAAGAGCCAAACTCCGTCTCAAAAAAAAAAAAAAAAACCACATAAAAGTAAAAAGGAGTGTAGATTTTAAAGGTCCTAATTTATTCTTAGCCTTTAATAACTAAAGAATGAAGTACAGCACCAGAAAGAAATGCATAAAGTTCATTTTGAAAGTGTTTGAAAAGTCTATGAAAAAAGGATAAAAAGCTTCAGAGTTGTAAGAAAAAAAAAAGTGTAGAAAATACTATTTCAATTTCTGATATAAATGAGTACAAGATATTTCATTTTATTGTAGAAATACTTTACACAAATGAAATCGTATGTGTTGGGGAGAAGAATGTTAGTATTTACAAAAACGAAGAAAAATTGCATCTAGGTATAGTTTTTGAGTCTGGTATTGGGTTAAAATGTACTTTTAGGCTGGGCACGGTGGCTCACGCTTATAATCCTAGCACTCCAGCCTGGGTGACAGAGTGAGACTCTGTCTCAGAAAACATTATAGATGTATGATATATACATACATACATATATATCATATATATATTTCATGAGAATTCAGGCTTCAGTAACACCTTTACACAGCAATAGCAGAATGTTTTCATCATTTAAACGTGGCTTAAAGTTCTGAGATAATTTTGTTAGTAATTCATATGTAAAATTTGCCACTTAACGTCTTGACAGATCATTTAGATTGTCCCATTTGCTCAGTTGTAGATTCATGCAGATATATCAATTTGTTTAAATTTGTAATTCGCAGACTCTGAGAGTGTTTGTGTGAGATGACTTCTAGAAAATTATGTTTAATCCAGATTTCTGTCTACAGAAGACTACTATATTGAGTGCACAATGTCCTGATACAGTTTAGTACCAGTATTTACTTGCATTACTAAGGCATACATTTAGAATTGCTGAGGTTTCAGTCCAGAAGCCACATTTTCAGAAAATCAGTAGTGGTCATCAGAGTGCCAAATTAAAGAGCTAGTGAAATAGTGCAAAAGAAAAGGGAATCATTGAAGCAGAAAGTTCTAAATTAATGAATTAATGTGCTGATGTTTTCATGCTTCTTACATGCTGAGTGTAGTGGTAGTAGGCAGACACAATTATGGATCAAAAATGCATTGTATGATGCATTTAAAGATGGAAACATTTCACTGTTCTTTAATAAAGAATAAAGTTTATTTGGCTCATAGTAACTGCAGGCTGTACAAGAAGCATAGTGCAGCCATCTGCTTCTAGTGAGGGCTTCAGGAAACTTATAATCATGGTGGAAGGAGGAGCTATCGTATCACATGGCAAGAAAGGGAGCAAGAGAGGAGGGAAAGGTGCCACACTCTTAACCAGATCTCACACTCTTAAAACAACCAGTTGTTTTAAACAACCCGCTCATTACAACCAGGAAGACACGAAGCCATTCATGAGGGATCCATCCTTGTAACTCAAACACCTCCCACTAGGCCCCACCTGCAACACTGGGTCACACATTTCACTTTTATCTCCCTTGTGTGACCCCAAATTATCTGAGAGAGATGTCAGTCAATTTAGAAAGTTTATTTTGCCAAGGTTAAGGTTGTGCCCGTGACACAGCATCAGGAGGTCCTGAAAACTTGTGCCCAAGGTGGTCTGGGCACAGCTTGGTTTTACACTTAGGGAGATGTGAGACAGTAATAATGTAAGGTGTACATTGGTTTATTCTGGAAAGGTGGGACAACTCAAATCAGGGAGGGGGCTTCTAGGTTATAGGTAAATAAAAGACAGTTTCATTCTTTTTGAGTTTCTGATTACCTTTTCAAAGGAGACAGATATGCATTTATCTAGGTGAGTAGATGAATGACTTGGAGTTCTGTCCTTTGTCTGCAAGGATTTTCCTTTGTGGACAAATTGTGAGGGAAGTATGTAGCTTTTTTATCTTAGTGGCTATCTTTTTTTTTTTTTAGGAATAGAATGGGAGGCAAATTTGCCCTAAGCAGTTCCCAGCTTGACTTTTCCCTTTGGTTCCTGATTTGGGGATCCCAAGCCTTATTTTCCTTTCACACCCTTTATTCTCTGCCTTTTGGTGAGTGGAGACCGTATCCTCCCCCATTTTTTTTTCTTGTGGTTCTACTCTACTTAGGTAAGGTGGTGTGTTGCTACCAGTGTGCCTTTGCTCCACTTCTTTTGAAACATATTGTCATGACCTTATGCTGAAACAAAATTTACCTGATAATAGATGGGTTGTCAACCCAAAAGTGCTAATGAGCCTGAAGACCTTTTCTCATGGCCTTTTTAATGGTAATTTTTTCCATTGAAACTTTTTTCTTTTACGTGAAGCCATATTGATTTTCTCTAATTCTTGATTATAATGGAGTCCTGTCATATACACATTTAACTTGAAAATTCAGCCATTCTTGCTTGGCCAAACAAAAGAGGAAGAAAAATACAGTTTCACCAAAATGTAAGTTGTCTGTACTTGGTATCTCCAATGTCTTCCCTTCCACTTTCCCCACTTTAGTCAGACTTTACCCCACCACTTTACCTGAATATTTTCTCAGTCTCACTTTGCAGATTTCAGTGGTCAATTCATAGTCCTTACCAGCTGCCCTCTCAATGGCATTTGACACAGTTGATGACTCCTACCTGCTTGGAACATTTTCTTTACTTGCCTTCCAGGACACCACACCTTTGTACCCCTCCTTTCTCAATCTTCTAAGGATTTCTGCTTTACCTCTTAATATAAAGGTGCCCTCAGGGTTATACCTTAAGCCTCTCATCTTTTATGTCCACATTTGCTTGGTGATTCCTTTCACTTGCAAAGCTTTAAATACCAGCTATAAACTATTAATTCACAAATTTATGAATCTAGCCCATACCTCCCTTGTAACTTCAGATTCGTGTATATGGATGCCTGTTCAACACCACCACTTGGATGTCTGATTTAAATGTTGAAAACTGAACTCTTGATCCCCACTCTGCTCCCGCTCCCCCCCAAAATCCCTGCATTTCCCACGTTATCTTCATTTTAGTTCATGACAATATTATCTCTCCACTTGCTGAAACCAAAAACCCTGGCTTTGTGCTGGTCTCTTCTCTTTGTTACACACCTTTCTCTAATCTATAAGCAATTATTTTGCTCTGTCTTTAAAATATATTAGTAAACAGGCTGGGTGCTGTGGCTCATGCCTGTAATCCCAGCACTTTGGGAGGCAGGTGGATCACATGAGGTCAGGAGTTCGAGACCAACCAGGCCAACATGGTGAAACCCTCTCTCTACTAAAAATACAAAAAAATTAGCCAGGCATGGTGGCACGCGCCTGTAGTTCCAGCTACTCAGGAGGCCAAGGCAAGAGAATCACTTAAACCTGGGAGGCAGAGTCTGCAGTGAGCCAAGATCACGCCACTGCATTCTAGCCTGGGCGACAGTGAGGCTCCGTCTCAATATAAAATATAAAATATAAAATAAAATAAAAAAATAAAATAGTAAACATACTACTTACTCATCACCTGCACCACTACCATTCTCTTCCAGGCCACCATCATCTCTCACCTGTATTAGAGCAATAACTTCCTAACTGCTTTTTTCATGCTCCCTTTCAGTATGTTCTTACCATCATAGTGAGAGTGAGACTTTTTGAAAAATGTAAGTTCTGTCACTTTTTAAAATTTATTTATTTATTTATTTATTTATTTATTTATTTATTTGAGAAGGAATCTTGTTCTGTTTCCCTGGCTGGAATGCAGTGGTGTGATCTCGGCTCACTGCAACCTCCACCCACTGGGTTCAAGTGACTCTCCTGTCTCAGCCTCCCAAGTAGCTGGGATTACAGGCTGTGCCACCATACCCGGGTAATTTCTATATTTTTAGTAGATTGGGAGTTTCACCATGTTGGCCAGGCTGGTCTCAAATTCCTGGCCTCCAGTGATCTGCCCGCCTTGGCCTCCCAAAGGATTACAGACGTGAGCCACTGCGCCCAGCCTGTCACTTTTTTTTGTTTTTTTTTCAAGCTGGGGTCTTGCTCTGTTGCCCAGACTGGAGTATAGTGGCAAGATTGCGACTCGTGGCAACCTCAAACTCCTAGGCTCAAACAATCCTCCCACTGCAGCCTCCCAAGTAGCTGGGACTGCAGGAATGTGTCACCACATGCAGCTAATAGTTTTTAAGTTTTTTATAGAAACAATCTCCCTACATTGCCCAGACTGGTCTTTAACTCCTGGCCTCAAGTGATCCTCCTGCTTTGGCCACCCAGGTGTTGGAATTACAGGTGTGAACCACTGTGCCCAGTGTCATGTTGCCTTTCTACTCAAACATTCATGTCTTCCCAACCCCCTCACAGGTAAAAAATCAGTCTTTAGGGTTGGGTGTGGTGGCCCACACCTGTAATCCCAGCACTTTGGGAGTCTGAGGTGGGTGGATCACGAGGTCAGGAGTTCGAGACCATCCTGGCCAACATGGTGAAACCTCATCTCTACTAAGCATACAAAAATTAGCCGGGCGTGGTGGCCATGCCTGTAATCCCAGCTACTCAGGAGGCTGAGGCAGGAGAATTGCTTGAACCCGGGAGGCAGAGGTTGCAGGGTTGCAGTGAGCCAAGATTGCGCCACTGCACTCCAGCCTGGGCGACAGAGCAAGACTCCGTCTCGGCGGGGAAACAAACACAAACAAACAAAAAAATCAATCTTTAAAAGTGCCTTTAAATACAAGGCACTACATTCCCTTGTATCTCTGACCTAAACTACTACTCTTCACTCCCTCGCTGGTCTCACAGCCTTTCTGCTGCATTCCCTTTACCTGAATGGCTTTTTCCCCGTAAGCCACTTTGCCAGTTCCTTTACTTCCTTAAGTTTTTAGTCTAATATCATCACCAAAGATCTGCCTTGACTATTTTTATTATTGTTGTTACTTTGGCATATAAACAAGAGAAATGTATTTCTCACAGTTGTGCAGACTCGAAGTCTGAGATCAGGGTGCCAGCATGGCTGAGTTCTGTGAGGGCCTCTTCTGGGTTGCAGATTGTCTTCTTCTCATTGTATCTTCATATGACAGAAGGAGCCCTTAATACTTTCTTAAATGTTTTATCTTGGAAATTTTCAAACATGTACAGAGAAACATAGAGAACATTAACCATCATACTTAAATCGTTCTTTTTGTTGTTGTTGTTGTTGTTGAGATGGAGTTTTGCTCTTGTTTCCCGGGCTAGAGTGCAGTGAGTGGCATGATCTTGGCTCACCGCAACCTCCACCTCCCGAGTTCAAGCGATTCTCCTGCCTCATCAACCTTCCAAGTAGCTGGGATTATAGGCATGCGCCACCACACCCAGCTAATTTTGTATTTTTTGGTACAGATGGGGTTTCTCCATGTTGGTCAGCCTGGTGTCGAACTCCCGACCTCAGGTGATCTGCCTGCCTCAGCCTCCCAAAGTGCTGGGATTCCAGGCATGAGCCACCTCACCCGGCCACTTAAATCATTCTTAACAAAATTAATAATTTATTATTATCTAGTACCCAGTCCGTGTTCAGGTGTCCCTAGTTGTCTCCAGAATGATATTTTACAGTTGTTTTTACGAACATGGCCCACACGTTGTATTTGGTTGATAATGACCAACCAAAACCTCTCTGCCGGTCAGGTGCTGCGGTTCACACATGTAATCCCTGCACTTTGGGAGGCCGAAGCAGGAGGATCGCTTGAACCTACAAGTTCAAGACTAGGCTGGGCAACATAGTGGAACCCACTCTGTACCAAAAAAATAACAAAAATTAGCTGGTGTAGTGTCATGTGCCTATAGTACCAACTACTCGGGAGGCTGAGGCAGCAGAAGGGTTACTTGAGCCTGGGAGATCGAGGCTGCAGTGAGCCGTGATCATACCACTGCGCTCCAGCCTGAGTGACACAGTGAGATCCTCTCTCAAAAAAAAAAAAAAAAAAAAATGGGCCAAGTGTGGTGGCTCACGCCTGTAATCCCAGCTCTTTGGGAGGCCGAGGCAGGCAGATCATGAGGTCAGGAGATCGAGACAATCCTGGCTAACATGGTGAAACCCCGTCTATTAAAAATACAAAAAATTAGCTGGGCGTGGTGGCAGGCACCAGTAGTCCTAGCTACTCGGGAGGCTGAGGCAGGAGAATCACTTCAACCTGCGGGGCGGAGGTTGCAGTGAGCCAAGATCGCACCGCTGCACTTCAGTCTGCGCGATGAGCAAGACTCCATCTCAAAAAAAAGAAAAAACAAAAATGTTTAACTCATAGGGTTTGAGTTTCTTAGTCTGTGCTAAGCACTTAGAATAGTCCTTGGCACCTAGTAAATGTTCAACTAATACTATTCTTATTAGTCTCAGTACCAACTTCTCATAGTATGACCATCACACCATGCTAAACAGGATTCTAATATTTAAAGACATCATGTTTTTTGTTTTGTTTTGTTTTGTTTATTTTTTTTGAGACAGAGTCTTGCTCCACTGTCCAGGCTGGATTGCAATGGCGCAGTCTCAACTCACCGCAACCTCCACCTCCTGGGTTCAAATGATTCTCCTGCTTCAGCCTCCTGAGTAGCTGGGACTACAGTTGCCTGACACCACACCCGGCTAATTTTTTTGTATTTTTGGTGGAGCCACGGTTTCGCTGTGTTGGCCAGGCTGGTCTCAAACTCCTGACGTCGTGATCCGCCAGCCTTGGCCTCCCAGAGTGTTGGGATTACAAGCATGAGCCACCATGCCCGGCCAAGACATTGGTTTTTTATATAACATGCAAGTTGCCTTTTTAATTTGGTAATAGTGATTTTTTTGCAACTTAGAAGAAGAACTGGACATATTGGGTACATAGAGACACTGAGTTGGCCTTGAAGAAGGTGTCTTTCGAAATTTTCTAGGTCTGTCATATGGCGTTAGAAGTCAAATGTTAAAATCTAATCTTCAGCCAGGCATGGTGCCTCATGCCTGTAATCCCAGCATTTTGGGAGGCCTTAGTGAGAGGATTGCTCGAGGCCAGGAGTTGAAGACCAGCCTGGGAAACATAGTGAGACTCCACCTCTACCAAAACAGCAACAACAACAACAACAAAACAATTTAGCCAAGCATAGTGGCACACACTTATACACCCAGCTAGTCCCAGCTACTTGGGAGCCCAAGGCAGGTGGATTGTGTGAGCTTAGGAGATCGAGGCTGCAGCTCGCCATGGTTTGCCACTGCACTACATCCTGGGCAACAGAGCGAGACCCTGTATCCAAAAAAAAAAAAAAAATCCTCATGTAAGATGTAACTCATACTCTGTTTTTGGCTTTTCTCTATTTACATCAAAAAGTGAGCACAGCCCAAGATGCAGTATTATACCCTATACTTTTCTCTAAACATACTAATGTATTTGGAGACCTCTTAGATTCTTAATTTTCAACTCTTAGTTACTTCAAGAGTTCTCTTGATTTTCTTAATTTCATGTATGCATTTCTGACAGGCCAGTGTTCACAGTTGGCCTCAGAGAATTCCAGAGTTGAATGAGACTTTTAAGATATCCATCCCTTGCTTGATTACTCAGTTTGATCATGGTTGTGGTCCAATGGCAACCAGTGGTGGGTGGGTTTTTGGAGTGTCTTGGCAATTTAGAAATTGGTTCTATATGGTATGAGATTCTGTATGTATAAATAATGACTTAGCTTCTTTACTTGAAAGAAAAGAGTACCTCTTGTTAAGGATGCCAGCAATTTGTTACTACTTTTTTTCATTTTAACAAAGCTAATACATATACTAGTAATCAGAGGCTGGGCATGGTGGCTCCCGCCTGTAATCCCAGCACTTTCGGAGACCAAATTGGGCAGATCACCTGAGGTCAAGAGTTCTAGACCAACCTGACCAACATGGATAAACCCCGTCTCTACTAAAAATACAAAATTAGCTGGGCGTGGTGGCGCATGCCTGTTATCCCCCAGCTACTCGAGAGGCTGAGGCAGGAGAATTGCTGAACCCGGGAAGTGGAGGTTGCAGTGAGCCAAGATTGTGCCATTGCACTCCAGCCTGGGCAACAAGAGTAAAGCTCCATCTCAAAAAAAATAATGATGATAATAATAGTAATCAGAACTCTAGATCTGGGAATAACCCTGTATCTATTTCTTTACATTTTTTTTTCATTAATGTATTTATCACTGTGTTTTTGTTTGTTTGTTTTTCTTTGCAGGCCTCAGCTGTTGAAGAACGCTCTGCAGAGAGCAGTAGAGAGAGGCCAGTTAGAACAGATAACTGGCAAAGGTGCTTCAGGGACATTCCAGGTTAGAAATCAGAGGCCTGGTTGTGGAGAAGTGCTTTTTAAAGTTTTTGGTTTCAGGACCTCTTCCTTATACTGTAAAAATTTATTGAGGAACCTCAAATAATTTTTGTTTATGTGGGTTGTATCTGTCAACATTTACTATGTTAGAAACTAACACTGAGGTCTGGGTGTGGTGGCTCACATCTGTAATCCCAGCACTTGGGGAGGCTGAGGCGGGTGGATCACCTGCGGTTGGGAGTTCGAGACCAGCCTGGTGAAACCCCGTTGTCTCTACTAAAAATATAAAAATGAGCTGGGCGTGGTGGCACGTGCCTGTAGTCCCAGCTACTTGGGAGGCTGAGGCAGGAGAATCACTTGAATGCGGGAGGTGGAGGTTGCATTGAGCTGAGATCGCACCACTGTGCTCTAGCCTAGGTGACAGAGTGAGATTCCATCTCAAAAAAAAAAAAAAAAGAAAATTAACTGAGGAAAAATTTAATTATTTATTGATTTACTTTAAAATAATAGTAGAAAACCCATTACATGTTAACATAAATTACATATTTTTTAGTGAAAAATAACTGTCCTCCCCCTTCACCTCCCAGCCCTTTTTTTGAGACAGCGTTTCGCTCTGTTTCCCAGGCTGGAGTGCAGTGGCACAATCGCAGCTCACTGTAGCCTCTATCTCCCAGGTTCAAGCGATCCTCCAGCGCCAGCCTCCCAAAGTGCTGGGATTGTATCTGTCTCCCCCAATTTTTTTTTTTAATGAGAAGTCGTCAGGCACTGTTTACATTTTTGCATATGTCTTTAACGTCTAGCATAACAGAAGACAGCTAGTATCTGTTCCAGTTTATTTCGGGTTACTTATTTGAAGAAAATCTAACCTCACACAGAAATACAGTTAGAAAATGATGGAATATTTTAAGATAACTTTCAGATAGTTGTAGAAATTATTATTTCATACTACACCAAAACTCAACAAATTGTTATTTTTTAGCAGCTTTATTGAGGTCAATTTACATACCATATACAATTTAATTTATATAATTACAATTTATAACCCAGTGATTTTTAGTAACTTTATAGAGTTGTACAACTGTTACCGTCCAATTTTCAGACATTTCTGTCACCCAAAAAAGATCCCTTGTAACCATTTGCAGTCACTCCCTATTCCAAAAGCAACCTCAGGCAACCTCTAGTCTGTTCTGTGTCTGCACATGTGCATTTTCTTCATGTTTCATGTGGATAGAATCATGTACTATGTGATCTTCTGTGTCTGGCTTCTTTTACCTTGATGTTTTTGAGTTTTATTCACATTGCAGCATGTACCAGTACTTTCATTCTTTTTTATTGTCCAATAGTATTTCATTCTATGGATGTCACATTTTGTTTATCTATTCATGAGATGATGGTGGACATTTGGATTATTTCTATTTTTCAGCTAATTATGAATAATACTGCCTATGAACATTTATGTTCAAGTCTTTGTGTGGATATGTTTTCAGGACTTGCTGGGCCATATGGTAAATTTATGTTCTAAGAAACTGGCAGTGTTTATAAGGGCTCAAGTCATTTTGTTTTGTTTTGTTTTGTTTTGAGATAGGGTCTCACTCTGTCACCTAGGCTAGAGTGCAGTGGTGTGATCTCAGCTCACTGCAACCTCCACCTCCCTGGCTCAATTGATCCTCCCATCTTAGCCTCCCTAGTATATGGGATTATAGGACACCACCATGCCTGATTAATTTCTCTGTTTTTTATAGAAATGGGGTTTCGGGCCGGGCGCGGTGGCTCAAGCCTGTAATCCCAGCACTTTGGGAGGCCGAGACGGGCGGATCACGAGGTCAGGAGATCGAGACCATCCTGGCTAACACAGTGAAACCCCGTCTCTACTAAAAAAATACAAAAAACTAGCCGGGCGAGGTGGTGGGCGCCTGTAGTCCCAGCTACTCGGGAGGCTGAGGCAGGAGAATGGCGTGAACCCGGGAGGCGGAGCTTGCAGTGAGCTGAGATCCGGCCACTGCACTCCAGCCTGGGCGACAGAGTGAGACTCCGTCTCAAAAAAAAAAAAAAAAAAGAAATGGGGTTTCGCCGTGTTGCCGAGGCTGCTCTTGAACTTCTGGGTTCAGTGAAGTAGTCTGCCTGCCTCAGCTTCCCGAGGTGTTGGAATTACAGGTGTGACCCACCTGACCAGGGCTCAATTTTCTCCATATCCTCTTCAACATTTGTTACTCTTTTTTATTATAGCCATACTAGTGGATATAGGGTATCTCATTGTAGTTTTGATTGGCATTTCCCTAATAGTTACTGATGTTGAGCATCTCTTGTGCTTAAGGCCATTTGTTTATTTTCTGTAGTGAAATGTGTATTCAGATCTTTTGCCCATTTTTAAAATGGAGTTATTCGCTATAAGAATTCATTACTCTAGATATAAAGTCCCATCAAGTTTTTTCTCCTGTGACTTTCTCAGTAGTATCTTTTGAAGTGTTTAATTTTTGATGAAGTCCTATTTATCATTTTTAAAAATTGCTTTTGCAGTTTTATGGTTATCTAAGAAACATTGCCTAAGTAAATTTACTCCTATGTTTTGGAGTTTTACAGTTTTGGCTTTTAAATTTAGGTCTGTGATCTATATTGTTTTGTTTATAGTGTGAGGTAAGGGTATAATTTATCTTTTTGCATGTGGGTATCTGATCATCCTAGCACCTTTTATTGAAAAGACTGTCCCTTCCCTATTGAATTGCCTTGGCATCTTATGAAAATCAATTGACCATAAATACAAGGGTTTATTTCTGGATTCTGAGTTCTCTTTTGTTGTTCTATATGTGTATCCTTCATGCCAGTACTCCACTGTCTTATTGGCTGTAGCTTTATAGTGAATTTTGAAATTTGGAATTATAAGCCCTCTAACTTTTTCAGGAATGTTTTGACTATGCTGGGTCCTGTACAGTTCCATACAAATTGTCCATTTCTGCCAAAAAACAAACAGCTGGAGTTTTAGTAGGAATTGCATTGAACCTATAGATCAATTTGGGGAGACTCACTATCTTTACAATGTTGAGTTTTCCAGTCCATGACACAGAAGGTCTCTTTATTTAATTTCTCTCAGTAGTCTTTTGTAGTTTTCGGTGTACGAGTCTTGAATTTTTTTTGTTAAATTTATTGCCAAGTATTTTATTCTTTTTCCATGCCGTCATGAGTGGTGGAAGTGTTTTCTAATTTTCATTTTCAGGTTTTTAATGCTAACCTGTAGAAGTACAATTGATTTGTCCATTGCTCTTGTGTCCTTCACCCTTGCTAAACTCACCAGTTGTAGTAGTTTCTTTGTGAATTCCATACAGTTTTCTATATACAGGATCCGTTATCTGCAAATAAAGAGCATTTTACTTCTTCCTTTGCAGTCTGGATGTCTTTTACTTCTTCTGATTGCCTGATTGCTCTAGATTAACCTCCATTACAGTGTTGAATAGAAGTAGTAACAGCAGACACTTTTGCCTTGTTCCACATCCTGGAGAGAAAACATTCAGTCTTTCACAAGTTAGCTGTAGGTTTTTCATAGATGCCTATTGTCAGGTTGAGCAAGTTCCCTTCTATGCTACTAGTTTCCTGGGAGTTTTTTTTTTTATCATGAATGGCTGTTGGATTTGTCAAGTGCTTTTTCAGTGTCTGTTGAGATGATTGTGTGGTTTGTGTCCTTTGTTCATATGGTCTGTTAACTTTATTTGTTTTGTGGTGAATTCTTTAAAGTTTAGTTGCCATGTGGAACCTGAAACCATAATCAGTGAATTTCTTGGACTATGTTACCTTAAAATTTATTGAACTTTGAATAGATATTTTAATCCAACATAATTTTGTAGCACAATACATTGGTCATTTGAAAAACAGTGGTTCGCAGTTATGTAGATTTTCCAAATGTTGGCATTTCATTATATACGATAACAAAAATCACAGTCATTGGTATCGGCCACTGATCTTATAAGAACAGTATTTAAGTATTGGGAAAATAACAGACTCACAGTGATAGATACAAGTTTTTCAGAATTTAAATTTTCTCTTGAAAGTTTGAATTTTATCATTGGCAACAAATACTATTGTTTTTTGACATGGCCAGCTCTTAGTTCATTTTCAAGATACTGTCTACCTCATAACCAGTAGGTTAGCTGTCAGTTATTTTTTCAAGTAAAAAAAGTATTCCAGGCTGGGCGCGGTGGCTCACACCTGTAATCCCAGCACTTTGGGAGGCTGAGGCCGGCGAATCACGAGGTCAGGAGATCGAGACCATCCTGGCTAACACGGTGAAACCCAGTCTCTAGTAAAAATACAAAAAATTAGCTGGGCATGGTGGCACACACCTGCCATCCCAGCTACTTGGGAGGCTGAGGCAGGAGAATTGCTTGAACCCGGGAGGCGGAGGTTGCAGTGAGCCGAGATCACACCACTGTACTGCCTCCAGCCTGGGTGACAGAATGAGACTCCGTCTCAAAAAAAAAAAAAGTGTTCGAAGAAAAGTGCAGCTAATCCAGCTCATAACTCTAACAATTACACAAGTGCTTTTCCTGGATACCATCATGTCTGCATATGTAGCAGATACGGATTATGTGTTCTTCCTGTTTCATCACATAAAATATTCTAAAGACACATATTCAGAAGTTGAGATAATTTTGAGAACTTTATCAAGGGCATTCTAAGTGAATTGGTGCTCTTTTTTAAAACCATAAGTACATAGCAGTAAAGAAGACAATAACCACATTTTTGTGCCTCTGCCTTTATCTGTGGTAAGCTGACAGCAGTTTTACTCACCATTGCTTCTGCACCATCAGTGCAAATGTCAAAATAGCGAAAAGGCCAGGTGTGGTGACTCACACCTATAATCCTAGCACTTTGGGATGCCCAGGCGGGCGGTTTACTTGGTCAGGAGTTTGAGGCCAGCCTGGCCAACATGGTGAAACCCCGTCTCTACTAAGAATACAAAAATTAGCCAGGTGTGGTGGCGGGTGCTTGTAGTCCCTGCTACTCTGAGAAAGATGCAGGAGAAGCTCTTGAATTCGAGAGGCGGAGGTTGCAGTGAGCCCAGACCACGCCATTGCACAACAGAGTGAAACTCTGTCTCAAAAAAAAAAAAAAAGACAGTGAAAAAGCAAATCACATTTTAAGTTTTTGTTTGTTTTTTGAGATGGAGTCTTGCTGCAATGAGTACAGTGGCTTGATCTCGGCTCACTGCAACCTCCACCTCTGAGGTTCAAGCGATTCTCCTGCCCCAGCCTCCCAAGTAGGTGGGATTACAGGCATGTACCACCACACCCGGCTAATTTTTGTATTTTTGGTAGAGACAGGGTTTCACCATGTTGGCCAGGCTGGTCTTGAGCTCCTGACCTCAGGTGATCCACCCGTCTCAGCCTCCCAAAGTGCTGGGATTACAGGCATGAGCCACCACGTCTGGCCTATCTTAGTTTTATTATACGAATAGTTTTGATTTTGCAGATCCTCTGAAAGGGTCTCAGGAACCCAGACGGTTGTAACCAGACCATTCTTTAAGAACCACTAACCAGTTTTGTAGAGCATTTCTGGTTTTCTCCTTTTCCCTTTTTGCGTATTATTGCTAAACTTTGTTCCCACACCTTTCATTTTCAAAGTATGCTATGTAATTTTCTTTTGTATGATACTCTTTTTTTTTTTTTTAGTTATTTATTTATTTTTAGAGACAGAGTCTTGCTCTGTCACTCAAACTGGAGTATAGTGATGTAATCATAGCTCACTGTAGCCTCAACTTCCTGGGCTTAAGCCATCCTCCCGCCTCAGCCTTTCATGTAGGTAGAACTACAGGCACGCCACCATTCATAGCTAGTTTTTTAATTTTTAGTAGATAGAAGGTCTCGCCATGTTGCCCAGTTTGGTCTTGAACTCTTGGCCTCAAGCAGTCCTCCCCCATTAGCCTCCCAAAGTACTGGGATTACTGTGCTCCCTGATACCCTCAATATTTATCAAAATTTTTCATTGCTATTTTCCTCATAGGATTAAAAGGGCTATTTATTATTTTTTATAACTACAGCTGACCCTTGAACAACATAGGGGTTAAAGGTGCAGATCCCCCATGCATTAAAAAAATTTCATACATAACTTTAGATTCCCAGCAAACTTGACTCTTAATAGCCTACTGTTGACCGGAAGCCTTACAGTTAATACACATTTTGTGTGTTGTATGTATGATATAATGTATTACCCTTACAATAAAGCTAGAGAAAAGAAAATATTATTGAGAAAATCATAAGAAAGAGGAACTATGGCCAGCCACGGTGGCTCACACCTGTAATCCCAGCACTTCGGGAGGCCGAGGCAGGCGGATCTCCTAAGGTCTGGAGTTCAAGACCAGCCTGGCCAACATGGTGAAACCATGTCTCTACTAAAAATAAAAAAAATGAGCTAAGCCTGGTGGTGGATGCCTGTAATCCCAGCTACTTGGGAAGTTGAGGCAGGAGAATTGCTTGAACCCAGGAGACAGAGGTTGCAGTGAGCCGAGACCACGCCGTTGCAATCCAGCCTGGACGACAGAGCAAGACTCCATCTCAAAAAAAAAAAAAAAGAAAAGAATATATTTACTCTTCATTGAGTGGAAGTGGATGATCGTAAATGTCTTTATCCTTGTCATCTTCGAGTTAAGTAGGCTGAGGAGGACAAGGAGGTATTGGTCTTGCTGTCTTGGGGTGGCAGGCAGAGGCAGAAGAAAATCCACATATAAGTGGACCAGCGGCCGGGCGCGGTGTCTCACGCCTGTAATCCCAGCACTTTGGGAGGCCGAGGCGGGTAGATCACGAGGTCAGGAGATCGAGACCATCCTGGATAACACAGTGAAACCCTGTCTCTACTAAAAATGCAAAAAAAAATTAGCCGGGCGAGGCGGCGGGCGCCTGTAGTCCCAGCTACTCGGGAGGCTGAGGCAGGAGAATGGCGTGAACCCGGGAGGCGGAGCTTACAGTGAGCCGAGATCGCGCCACTGCACTCCAGCCTGGGCGACTAAGCGAGACTCTGTCTCAAAAAAAAAAAAAAAAAAAATAAGTGGACCAGCACAGATAAAACTGTGTTGTGTTCAAGGGTCAGATGTACTTCATTTTTCAGATTCAGAAAAGTGAAATATTCCCAAATAAAATAATGTTTATTTATTTATTTATTTATTTATTTTTAGACAGAATCTTGCTCTGTCGCCGAGGCTGGAGTTCACTGGCATGATTTCGGCACACTGCAACCTCCGCCTCTTGGGTTCAAGTGATTCTCCTGCCCCAGCCTCCCAAGTAGCTGGGACCACAGGCACTTGCCACCAAACCTGGCTATTATTATTATATTTTTTTTTTTTTTGTATTTTTAGTAGAAACAGGTTTTCGCCGTGTTGGCCAGGCTGGTCTCGAACTCCTGGCCTTAAGTGATCTGCCTGCCTGTTCCTCCCAAAGTGCTGGGACTATAGGTGTGAGCACCCAGCCAAAAGAATCTTAATTTTTAGGGACCTAACTGGTTAACCTGCTTATTGGGGTACAGTTGTCGGTATCTTTGGGTTAGGTTGGCTATCATTTTAGGGTGGATGGAGGGTAGATGGAAGAAGAAAATATCCATAGGAGGGTTGGGACTTCTCAGTTAGATTGGATACCTGTTGAATGGGAAGAGAAAGTCCCTAAGCTGACAATTTATTGTAAAACATATCTGTGCTAATAATGCAGGAACTCCGACCCACCTGGTGCAGAGGAGTCTTGTCTTGACCTGCTTTGGGAGAGTGTTGTCTTGATGCTTTTCTCTTCCTCCTTGGAAAACAGCTGAAGAAATCAGGGGAGAAACCCCTGCTTGGTGGAAGCCTGATGGAATATGCAATCTTGTCTGCTATTGCTGCCATGAATGAGCCGAAGACCTGCTCTACCACTGCTCTGAAGAAATATGTCCTAGAGAATCACCCAGGAACCAATTCTAACTATCAAAGTAAGACTCAGTTGTATATATTTAACTGGGATTAGGAGAATTTTCTTTTGAAAAAACTATAGAAGTCCAGGTGCCCCAGCACTTTGGGAGGCTGAGGTGGGCGGATCACGAGGTAGGGAGTTCGAGACCAGTCTGGCCAACATAGTGAAACTCCATCTCTACTTAAAATACAAAAAAATTAGCAGGGTGTGGTGGTTGTGCGCCTGTAGTCCCATCTACTCGGGAGGCTGAGGCAGGAGAAACGCATGAACCCAGGAAGCAGAGGTTGCAGTGAGCTGAGATCACACCATTGCATTGCAGTCCAGGCGACAGTTGCAAGACTGTGTCTCAAAACAAAAAAAAACAAAGAAGAAAAAAACATAGAGATCATGCTATTAATGTCAAAGTATTAACTACTGACTGTGAAAACCAAGAGGGAACAGCCTTACAAATTTAATATTTACAAAAAGAAAAACAAATAATCAAAACTGAATTCTTAATTTAAAGCATATCCTTGTAAGAAGTCGATTTTACTGGGCCGGGCGCGGTGGCTCAAGCCTGTAATCCCAGCACTTTGGGAGGCCGAGACGGGCGGATCACGAGGTCAGGAGATCGAGACCATCCTGGCTAACACGGTGAAACCCCGTCTCTACTAAAAAATAAAAAAAAATTAGCCGGGCGAGGTGGCGGGCGCCTGTAGTCCCAGCTACTTGGGAGGCTGAGGCAGGAGAATGGCGGGAACCCGGGAGGCGGAGCTTGCAGTGAGCTGAGATCCGGCCACTGCACTCCAGCCCGGGCGACAGAGCGAGACTCCGTCTCAAAAAAAAAAATAAATAAAAAAAAAAAAAAAAAAGAAGTCGATTTTACTTTACTGTAAATTTTATTTTTTTAACTGATTTTATTTTTCTGATTTTTATTGTAATTCAGATAAATCTCTGGGTTCAAAACAACTTTAAATTATAGTATATTTTTTCCTACTTCTGGATGTTCACCAAAAACATCTAATTTTACTTTGAAACAAAGCCAGGATTTTAGAATACTTACTACTTACATTATTTTTTATTAACCTAAGCCTCACAACAGAAAATACTTTATTTCAGTAAAGTATATTTACTCTAGGAGGTGGTGATTTGAGATGAGACACCCTGCCTTATCAGCATTATCATGTATGGATTGGTAAGACTCAATGAACTATTAGAAGAGACACAATGTTGTAGGGTGAGGGATATGGAAATTAAGTAACAGAAGAAGGCAATCCAGAATATATTATTGTAAATTAAAAGGTAATTTTGAAGTCTTTTTTTTTATTTAGACGGAGTCTCACTCTGTTGCTCAGGCTGGGGAGCGTAGTGGTGCGATCTCTGCTCACTGCATATTTCGCCTCTCCTGGGTTTACGCCATTCTCCTGCCTCCACCTCCTGAGAAGCTGGGACTACAGGCATCTTTAACACACCCAGCTAATTTTTTTTTGTTTGTTTTTGTTTTGTTTCTGTTTTTTTTGGTAGAGTCAGGGTTTCACCGTGTTAGCCAGGATGATCTCGATCTCCTCACCTCATGATCTGCGCCACCTCGGCCTCCCAAAGTGCTAGGATTACAGGCATGAGCCACCACGCCCGGCCTATTTCATGATTTTCTGTTTGCCAAATGTTTTAAGAGAAAATGAATTTGGTTAACAAGCCTTTCAGTTTCATTGATATTTGCAGCTGTTTTTTGGATACTGGATCACCATAAAATATATTTTGGATATGTCTCTGTAAGGAAGATGAGAATGAAGGACTTCAGGAACCATGATACTGTTTTGTTACTGTTTACTGACTTATGAATAATTCGTTCTGTTCCTCTTTATAAGATATTCTCCTAGATGATTATCAATACCTATAGGTAGATGTTTAAATGAATGGAAATAATTAAATATTTAATTTTAGGTCTGCTGTTTATGTGCTACCTTAGAGCAAGTCACTTAACTACTTTGAGCTCAAGTCACTTAACCACTCTGGAGTTTTTTCTTTTCTATGAAATAAGGTATTTGACTCAATGGTCTCTAATGTCTCTTTTCATTATAACTCTTGCCAGGTATGGTGGCTCATACCTGGAGTCCCAGCTGTTTGGGAGGCCAAGGTGGGAGTATTGCTTGAGCCCAGGAGTTTGAGACCAGCCTGGGCAATGTAGTGAGACTTTGTCTCTATATTTTGCAAAATTTTTAAATATATATATGTATGTATGTATATAATTTAACTCTTGCCAAACTTATAGGCATTAAATAAATGTTTCATGAATTAAATACCTTTGAACACATAGGATTCACTTAGTGTTTGTCAATTACTATATGTGACAGGATATTAAATTGATGGGCATCTGTTTGTGGTTGAGGGGTTGAGGAAATTATCTGAATAACTAGATAACTTTCATTTCTGAATTTTTTTGTTTAGTGCATTTGCTGAAAAAAACCCTGCAGAAATGCGAAAAGAATGGGTGGATGGAACAGATCTCTGGGAAAGGGTTCAGTGGCACCTTCCAGCTCTGTTTTCCCTATTATCCCAGGTGAGCACTTAGCCTATAATCACTGTAAATTTATAATCTGATTCTAAGTTACACATTTAGTTTAATTTATTTTACCCTCATTACTGTTTTAGTGAACTGGAAATACAGTCATCCTTTGTTATGTGTGGGGCACTGGTTATAGAACTGCCCGCATACCCAAATGCACATGTATTCAGCCCTGTGGAATCCATGTATCTGAAAAGTCTGTCCTCCTTGTATGCAGGCTTTGCATCCTGCGAATGTTATATTTCTCATCTGTGTCTGGTTGAAAAAAAAGTCCACGTATAAAGTGGACTCATGCGTTTCAAACCTGTGTTGTTCAAAGGTCAACTGTATTTGAAAATAAAGATGACTTAAGGCAGTATTATTTTGGAGTAAAAGGTTTTTGTTTAAAAATAGGGATTTTAGCCAGGCATCAGATTATTTGAGATCCTTGGATGGTCACTTTGATATTCATTCCTCCCTTATCAAGTAAATGATAATGACAGATTCTTAGAGGATTATGAATGACTTTTTGTTTTTGTTTTTTGAGACAAGGTCTCACTCTGTCGCCCAGGCTGGAGTAGTGGTATAATCTCAGCTCACTGCAACCTCCGCCTCCTGGGCTCAAGTGATCCTCCCACCTCAGTCTCCCACGTAGCTGAGACTACAGATGTGTGCCACCACACCCGGCTAATTTTTGTGTTTTTTGTAGAGATGGGGTCTGGCCATGTTATCCAGGCTGGCCTTGATCCCCTGGGCTCAAGCAGTCCTCGCGCCTCAGCCTCCCAAAGTGATGGGATTATATGTATAAGTTTTAATTGTCCAATACCAAGTGGGGAGAACATTGACTGTTTCCAAGAATCTTAACTCTGCCTTCATACTGTAGAGACAGGGACACTTTTACTTGAAAATTTGTCTCTTGCAAATTACCTTATTTATTCTTTGAAACAAAAAAATGTATTGAGCACCTCCTGTGGTCCAAGCATTGCTTCATGCACCGGTGTTAAAGCCTTTTGATTTCCAGTAAAGTACATAACATATACCACTAAGACCCTGTTTTAGCAAGACTATTGTGTAGCTTTCTTATATTTTTCTGTACAAACATAAGTTACTTGGCTGAATACATATTATATGAATTTTTCAAACATTAAATTAAATTCCCAAAGTCACACATACAAAATGTTACATTCTGCCAGGTGTAGTGGGATGCACTTGTAGTCCTAGCTACTTGGGAAGGTGAGGTGGGAGGATCCCTTGAGCCTAGGAATTTGATTCCAGCCTGAGCAACATAGCAAGACCCTGTGTCTGAAAAAAACAAGAAACACACACACATATATGTATGTATATATGTTATCATTTAAGGACATGTTAATCAAAGGAATCAAGGTTTATACCACCAAGGACAAAAAAGAGTTTAGGAGATCCTTGCTGAATTTCTGTAAAGCTTTGAAGAGATTTAGGCCTTTGAGGTCTTCTGTTAAGACTTGGAGGTCTTTTGCCAGTATTTATTATGAGGCTGAAGTGTGTATTCCATGCAGACTGTTCATTGCTGTGTACTCATTGGCTAATACAGTGCCAGACACATATTAGGGGTTTAAGTAGTTGTTTACTAAATAAATGATTATGGGTTAATTTTATTAAATAGTGGGTGTAGAATTAGGCATGGTACAGGACTTTTATAGATTTGGCATAACTTTATATGTATGTTCAAAATATGGTAAATTGTAACCTGATACATGTAACCTAACTTGACATTTTTGGGAAGGGTGGGAAGAAGTGAGAAATGTCCAGGTAAGAGCATCTAGGTTCACATTGTTTTTCTTGTCTTATATGGGACTTGTGTTTTAATCTAATTTTTCCCCCCATAGCCCAGGAGTTCTATTTCCGAAGAAAGAGCCAGACGATTCTAGAGATGAGGATGAGGATGAAGATGAGTCATCAGAAGAAGACTCTGAGGATGAAGAGCCGCCACCTAAGAGAAGGTGAAAACCCCTTGTGGGGAGGACACTAAATACCTCAGAGCTGAAAAATAGTACTATAGGAGGGGCTGAAGCTAAAAAGTGTTCCAGAAACTCAGGACCCCTCTCAAGTTCTTTATATAAATTTGGATTGATCTTCTTTCTTGAAAATCAAGGGCTCCAAACTTTTAGGGCAAGCCTGTGTGTATCCATAGTTTAGTTATTCAAAGAAAGATAATTCCACATTTCCCTAGGAAAAACGTCATGAAATTATGTCTAGACTTCATGAATTGGTTGAATTTTATTTTAGTAAAATCTCTAGTAAAAAAATTGTCACATTCCTATTCTTAACATAAGTGACCGCTTCATATGCCATTTCTCTCTCTCGCTCTCTTTTTTTTTTGAGACAGAGTCTCGCTCTGTCACCCAGGCTGGAGTGCAGTGGCCGGATCTCGGCTCACTGCAAGCTCCGCCTCCCGGGTTTACGCCATTCTCCTGCCTCAGCCTCCAGAGCAGCCGGGACTACAGGCGCCCGCCACCTCGCCCAGCTAGTTTTTTGTATTTTTTAGTAGAGACGGGGTTTCACCGTGTTATCCAGGATGGTCTCGATCTCCTGACCTCGTGATCTGCCCGTCTCGGCCTCCCAGAGTGCTGGGTTTACAGGCGTGAGCCACCGTGCCCGGCCTGCCATTTCTCTTTAGAAAGCTTCTGGTTGTCCCAAGAAAACAAATCTCTTAAGAAGTGATGGTCTTTGCTCTTTGGTTCTCACAGGTTGCAGAAGAAAACCCCAGCCAAGTCCCCAGGGAAGGCCACGTCTGTGAAGCAGAGAGGGTCCAAACCTACACCTAAAGTCTCAGCTGCCCAGCGGGGGAAAGCTAGGCCCTTGCCCAAGAAAGCCCCTCCTAAGGCCAAAACTCCTGCCAAGAAAGCCAGACCCTCACCCACAGTCATCAAGAAACCTAGTGGTGGCTCCTCAAAGAAGCCTGCAACCAGTGCAAGAAAGGAAGTAAAATTGCCGGGCAAGGGTAAATCCACCATGAAGAAGTCTTTCAGAGTGAAAAAGTAAATTTTATAGGAAAAAAGGGTATCATGATGAAATTCAAAATCTTATTTTCTAAGGTCAGTGTGCATTTGTTTAGTTTTGATGCTTTTCAAATTACATTATTTTCCTCCCCTATGAACATTGTGGGGAGGGACTATAAATAAACCAGTGTAGGCATTTGCTAGCTTTAGGTGCTTTTCTTGGTGCCTGCCCTTTTCCTTGTTCATTTTAATTTCTGCAATAATCCTGGACTTTCCTCAACTATGTAATCTATACTTGTCCTTTTTTGCCCCCTCCCCCAACCCCTATTGTTTTTATGGTCAGCTTTGCCTTTGTTTTTTTCCTTCCAATTTTATCTGAACAGTTGCAACGATTTTTATATTTGTAGAAAGCATCAAGAATGGTATGTCAGTCAGGTCCTGGAAGTAAAATGGAGGTGAAATATAACACTGACTGAATTGTAAAGCCTCCTGCCTGGAAACTTCAGTGATAGCTGTAATAATTAATCTTATTTATAAAAGCCACTCCACTAACCTTTTCTCTCCAACTATAAACACAGAGACAGCTTTGGGAATAAGCCAAAAACAGTGTGATCTCATTAGATTTTGAAGATATATGACTTCTTTGGGTTAGTTTTCATATTGATCAGTTTCCATGTATTTTTCACTGGCCCAAAGTATTGCATTCCCTTAACAGCAAGCACAAGTTCTCTATATCACTTGTTTTTGTTGTTGTTGTTGTTGTTACTGTTATTTTGAGACAGAGTCTTGCTCACGTGCCCTGGAGTGCAGTGGCACAATCTTGGCTCACTGCAACCTCCGCCTCCTGGGTTCAAGCAATTCTCCTGCTTCAGCCTGCCAAGTAGCTGGGATTACAGGTGTGCACCACCACGCCTGGCAATTTATTTGTATTTTTTGGCAATTTATTTGGGGTTTCACCGTGTTGGTCAGGCTGGTCTCGAACTCCTGACCTCAGGTGATCCACCTCCCAAAGTGCTGGGATTACAGGAGTGAGCCACCATGCCCGGCCTGTCCCACTTGGTTTTTGACTGAAGGGGAAGTATAGAAATATGTTGATTTGTGATTTCTGGTGTCACCTGTGTTACCAAAAACCAAAACAAATCTTTTTTTTTTTTTTTTTTTTTTTTTTTTTGAGACAGAGTCTCGCTCTGTCACCCAGGCTGGAATGCAGTGGCATGATTTTGGCTTACTGCAACCTCCGCCTCCCAGATTCAAGCAATTCTCCTGCCTCAGCCTCCCGAATTGGGACTACAGGCGCGTGCCACCACGCCCAGCTAATTTTTTGTATTTTTAGTAGAGATGGGGTTTTACCATGTTAGCCAGGATGGTCTCGATCACCTGACCTCATGATCTGCCCACCTCAGCCTCCCACAATCCTGGGATTACAGATGTGAGCCACTGCTCCCAGCCCAAATCTTCTTGATCATACGTTTAAATATATTTTTTAATATTGGGAGCATGAGTTGTCACTTCTTGTTTGCCTTTTTTATAAGGAAATGTTGGAGAGTTACATCATTGCTAATGTAGAAATGTTAAGTGGAAAAATATACAGTTTGGTAAAATAGATTCCACATTTATTTGTGGGTTTTTTCCCCTCCTTTCTTTCCACAGCACTTTTGATATCAAGCAAGTGGCTTCCTTTTTGAGATATTAAAAAAAAAAAAGGAAGAAAAGTAAATGAAGCCCAACTACCTAACTCTTTCTTATTTGTATTTGTTTTAGTATTGTGAAGTTGTGTTAAATAGTACTAGCTAGAAATACCAATTTCTGGTTATCATTTCTCTTCCCTGTGGCACTTGACATTTTAATTGTCTTAAAATTTTTGAAGTACATCTTCTGGCCCCTTGAGTACTGCCAGAGGCAAAAGATGTTTGTTTCTTACTCATTCCACTTTTGTCTCCTGGGATCCCTTCTGTAGCCTAAAGTATGGCTGGGAAATGGACTTGAGAAGATTGGCTTGAATTAGATCATGATCATGTGTGATCCCATCATGAGTTCATTGGAATTTGTGTTGCATGTAAGGCAATCTTTCCTGTTGTAAATCTTCCTTTTTTTATGTACATATATTTTGAAAAATATGAATAAACATGAAATTTTAAAAGCTGCTGAACCGTAGCTTATATTTAAAGGTTTTGAGTATAGTATGTCTTCAGAAGTAGATAAGTGCTAAGTGTCACCCTCACTTCAAGTCTTTTCTACTCCTTGAAATGAACACCATCATTTTCCTTTTTAAATACAAGCTCCAGTTCATGTGCTTTGGAATTCTTAGGGTAAATGATGTTTCCAGATACATTGAATGCTAATTACTTAATGAATCAAAGGTTTAAAAAATCATTTTGTGTTTTATTAAGGACTGCTTTCAAGATCATAGAGTACAATCTTTCATGTTCAATAAATGTTCAATGTTCAGATAAGTCCTTGGACTAGAAAAAATTAACAGTACTGCAGAAGATAACAGATAAACCCTAGACATCAAATTCTAGAAAGTAATTGTAGTAATTTCTCTTGTGCTGTCTAGCAAGTAATGATTCTTAGTAGTATGGATGTTAGGTACCTGTGCTCAGAATTCTATACTCGTCTGGAATCAAAAGTTGGGAGATTTTGGTTGGTTTCTTTGCTTTATGATACTGCTTTTTAAAAGACTGAGTAATCACCTGGTGGCTGTATTGCACACCAGGCACTTAAGCACAGGCTGAGAAGTTTAGAACATTTAAAGTTTCTTCCAACTCTAACATTCTGTTAACTGTAAGGACAGTTTGTTTCAACATGATGTAAAGGGAAAAAACAGGAGGGTCATTGCACTCTTCCACGAAATCCACAGCTGTCAAAGACATACACCTTACTTACATTGAGATAAAAGAATGTTTGATTTTTCCCTTCCAGGCATTCCAAAGGAGCAGAACACGTTTATAGTTTTTATTTCTCTGTTCAGAAAGGGGAACAACAAACCCCAGAGGTAATCCCAGAAATCTCTAGCATGGATCAATAGCTTCAGTACTCTGTTGGTGGCTTAGTGACCTCATTTAGAGTGTTTCATACACTCTGAAACTACCTACAAGCTACCTTTGATAAATGAGTCTCAGAAAGTGCTGGGAGAGAGATTGTTGGCTTTTTTTTTTTTTTTTTTTGAGACGCGTCTCGCTTTGTCGCCCAGGCTGGAGTGCAGTGGCGTGATCTCGGCTCACTGCAAGCTCCGCCTCCCGGGTTCACACCATTCTCCTGCCTCAGCCTCCGAGTAGCTGGGACTACAGGCGCCTGCTACCACGCCCGGCTAATTTTTGTATTTTTAGTAGAGACGGGGTTTCACCGTGTTAACCAGGATGGTCTCCATCTCCTGACCTCGTGATCTGCCCACCTCGGCCTCCCAAAGTGCTGTGATTACAGGCGTGAGCCGCCACGCCCGGCCAATTGTTGGCTTCTTAACCTACAAAATGAGGAAGAAAAGACACCATTGCTGCGAAATGTGGAGACCTTTCCTTAGCACTGACACAAGCATTCATTGCAGATGGATTCTGATTAACCATCCACATGGACTTAATTAAAGGAAACCTGATCCTGTATGAATCTTAGGAAACAGGTGTATGTTTTAATCATGTCTTTTGGGTATAATTAACAGGAAAATGACATGAAAACAAAACTAAACAATATGCTAATATCTTTTGACATTTGTTTTTTCTTCATTCCTGTTTTTCCAAATTTTGTTAGCCCTTGTCAAGGTTTGCTAACCAATTCTTTTTTTTTTTTTTTTTTTTTTTTTGAGACGGAGTCTCGCTCTGTAGCCCAGGCTGGAGTGCAGTGGCCGGATCTCAGCTCACTGCAAGCTCCGCCTCCCAGGTTCACGCCATTCTCCGGCCTCAGCCTCCCGAGTAGCTGGGACTACAGGCGCCCGCCACCTCGCCCGGCTAGTTTTTGTATTTCTTAGTAGAGACGGGGTTTCACCGTGTTAGCCAGGATGGTCTTGATCTCCTGACCTCGTGATCCGCCCATCTCGGCCTCCCAAAGTGCTGGGATTACAGGCTTGAGCCACCGTGCCCGGCCTGCTAACCAATTCTTAATACTTACTTTAAAGAGCCTATGAAATTATTCTCTCAGGCTGTGATCCTCTTGCCATCTTGATATGTCATGAGAACGAAGCTCACCACCCATGTTCATTAAATACTGCATTTAACTAAGAGAAACTACAAATTTAGGATTATAGTTAAGGTCTCCTATCTTTGGAACCTGATTAATTTATCTTTCTTTGGATTAAGCAAAAATTCTAATTTTAGCTGTGAAAGAAGAGAAATTCTATTCTTAATTGGAAAAGACCATTAAACTGTTTCCCCAGAGGTTCTGGTTGACATTACTCTCTAGCATGTAGATTTTGCTTTTGCATTTTCATGGTGGAACAGATGGTCACTCACTTCTGCAGAGCCAAAGCCAAGGAACCAGAACTGTTGAAGCTCCTGGCTTAGGAACCACTTGACAAAGATTTGTTTAGAAGCCATTACAGATGGCTAAACAGTACCCCTATTCAGCTACATTATTTTCTTTTTTAAAGAAATTAATCTCTATCATCTTTATAGCTGTATTCTTTTACTTATTTTTTTGAAATGGAGTTTGCTGTGTCACTAAGGCTGCAGTGCAGTGGTATGATCTTGGCTCACTGCAGCTTTGAACTTCTGTGCTCAAGCAGTTCTCCCCATCTCAGCCTCCCAAGTAGCTGGGACTACAGACAAGCTAAGAAATGCCTGGCTAATTTGTCTTTTCTAGAGACAGGGCCTCATTATTTTGCCCAGGCTGGTCTTGAACTCCTGGCCTCACACGGTCTTCCCACCTGGGCTTTCCAAAGTGCCAGAATTACACATGTGAGTCACCATACCTGGCCCTATTCTTTCTTCTGTTCTTTTCCACAAGATTGCTAATTTCAGTGGCTTTTTTCCTGTTGGAAAAACTTTCTACCTTTGATGATTTAATTTTATCAACTTTTTGACTGTTTTAACTGTTCTTAATTCTGTCTTGTCAACCACTGGTATGGCAAAGGAGGCCTCAACAGGCTGAAGCAATTTTCCTCAAAAATTACAACTCTTTTTTTCTCCTGATATTGTGTATAATGTATAATTAACACTGTTCACTATCAAATCTTTGCTTGGCAAAAGAGAACTCTGTGGTGCCTAGAGTATGTCTCATAAAGTATAGTCTGGCTTATTAATGTAACTAGTAATAGTCATAACACCTAACACTAGCTGAGCTTCTTCCACATCAGGCTCTGTTCAGATATTATTTTTATTTTATTTTTGAGATAGAGTCTCGCCCTTTCACCCAGGCTGGAGTGAAGTGGTGGGGTCTTGGCTCACTGCAGCCCCTGCCTCCCTGGTTCAAGCAGTCCTCCCGCCTCAGCCTCCTGAGTAGCTGGGACTACAGGCATGTGCCACCACACCCATCTAATTTTTGTATTTTTAGTAGAGATGGCGTTTCACCAAGTTGGCCAGGCTGATTACGAATTCCTGACCTCAGTTGATCCTCCTGCCTTGGCCTCACAAAGTGTTGGAATTACAGGTATGAGCCACTGCGCTCAGCCAAGCACATGTTTAAGAGAGCAGAGGGCTTGGAAATGAAATTATTGTCAACTTTGCCAGTAGTCAAGTCAGTGTGGCTGTTAATTTTGATAACTGTCAAAATTAGACCTTGGATTACTGGAGGATACTATCTTGGCTACACTTTGGGGGTTTTTTGTTTGTTCATTTTTATGTCACAAGTTACTAAGCAATCCCTTAAGTCTTTTTTTAGGACACTCCAGGTATTTGGTCATTCTCATATCCTGGTTGTGGGACACTCTAGTTTCCTCGCGGTGTACTCATTGTAGGAAAATTCATCCTGTGAATTCGTCCAGTTTGCAGGACGCTAATACTCGTGAGAGCTTTTCCCCACCAGGAGCCACAGCTTCTATCAGAACTTTATGTTTGCTAAATGAGCAGCTTGCTTTTATAAACTGTGAACTTATATTCCAGGAAGCAAGAGAAATTCCAGAATGGGGATTTTCTCAGAAAACTGAATTTTTTGGACATGGGATCTGCTTAGTAATCATGACCTGGAATGTTAGAAATTCTTGCTCTTTTATTTATGATTCTGAAAGAAACCTTAGTCATTCAGTCTCTCCTATCTTTGTGTGCTTTGTCTAATACCAACAAATAAATACTCTTTTTCCTAATTCCCAGAGTTTCACATCCTGCTCATACGTTCTACTGTTTTGAGAACTTTTGCTCTGATGAATTTATTCTGTCAGACCTAAATTCCTTGTTACCTGTTTGTGTAACTCAAACTTGCTGATATAGTCTATAGAATAATAAATGTTCTTCTGTTGCAAATTGAGATTGACTCCCGGTCAGAGTATACCGTTCAGTCCAGTATCCTAACATCTATGGCTGTGGTCCTGCACAGTGGTCCTTGAAGACTGCGTCACTTACCAGATGTATGACCCTGGCCACCACTTAATCTCCCTGAGCCTTGATTTCCTCATCTTTAAATTGATGGGCTTCACGTTCACAATCCTTGTTTTTTTAGAGTCATACCTAGAAGCAATGTGAGAGTCTTCAATTCCAAAGAGATACTGAACTATGTTCACTACACTACAGTTAGTAATGCATTTAGTATCTTAGGAAAGACTTTAAAAAAATAAGAGAGCCAAAACATCCAATTTCACAAAAGTTCTGTTTTGTTTAAACTACATTGTAGTTTCTTATTGCTAGATGCTTTAAATCACATTATCTCAAATTCTCACAGATATATTTTCAAAGATATATGAAATTATCCTCAATTTTCAGAAGCAAATAAATTTAGTTGATTTCCCCCAAATTCAGGATGTAATAAGTGAAGGAGTTAGATTGAAGCCAGGCTTGACCACTCATCCTCCTTCGGTGCCTCCTTTAGTGGTTTTGTACACTGATAGTTCAAGCAGCAAACTCTGACAGCAAGAACGAGAGGGTCATGCCATAAAATTAATGGGCATTGGTTAGCGTATTTTTTTTTGATTCGCAGATTTTTTTTTTTTTTTTTTTTTTTTGAGACGGAGTCTTGCTCTGCCGCCCAGGCTGGAGTGCAATGGCCGGATCTCAGCTCACTGCAAGCTCCGCCTCCCGGGTTCACGCCATTCTCCTGCCTCAGCCTCCCAAGTAGCTGGGACTACAGGCACCCGCCACTACGCCCGGCTAGTTTTTTTGTATTTTTTAGTAGAGACGGGGTTTCACCGTGTTAGCCAGGATGGTCTCGATCTCCTGACCTCGTGATCCACCCGTCTCGGCCTCCCAAAGTGCTGGAATTACAGGCTTGAGCCACCGCGCCCGGCCGATTCGCAGATTTTTAAATCAGATTATTAAACTGTTAGAAGCTTACTTGGTAAAAGAGGAACAAGAATGAAGTATATACAGCCTCGAGTTTCAAAAGCCAGGGAGCAGGGAAGAGAAGCCAGGTGAGCAAGAGATGTGAGTTCCTTCTGAGCTGTGGCCACCAGATGCCTAGGTAGCCATCAGTTGCCACCGGGGTCAAACCTGGTGCCTCATTTGGCTCACTTGTCCGTGTAGATGAAGAACAGAGCTGCAGAGAAAACTGAAACTACTTGATGTGCAATCTTTATTTCTTAAAATCTCCATTAAAGAATACCAGCTTAAGTCTTTCAGCATAGGCATTATTTTAATACTGGTTAATACCTGCCTTACCTTACTTTCTGGAATGCATTTCAAGACCTCCTGTTTTGTCTGTGGTAACAAACTTTGTAAAAAGCATTTCTGGGAAGGAGCCATCTTTTTCCAGACCTGTGCTTTTCAGTTGGGAAGGTACTAGAAACCATTCCTCGTTTCTCTGCCTCTCAAATGGGATAAGCGTAGGAACAAAAGAAATATGGTGCCTCTTTCTGGGGCATCAGTTTTATTCAAAGATACTGCAGGGAATGGCTTCATGGTAATATTGACACAAATGGAAGGTAGTATGGAGCCCACAAGAGTTGGTAAGATGAAACGAGATTTCCCAGAAACAAAGCAGCAGGAGTGCTTCAGGTAGGCTCTGCTGTCTGATCCCCAAGACATGTACGTTCACTCACTCTCCTTGGAAAACACGAGAAGCAGTGCCTGGGACCCTCCGAGAGTGTACAGCTACCTGTAGTCTGTGTCCACTTTGGAACCAGGACTATCAGTGCTACCTTGGGCAAGTCACTTAACCTTCTGATTCTCTGGAAAAGTGAGTTGAACTCAAATCATTTGTTGCAGCCCCTCCAGCTCTGACATTTCTCTGTATAACCTCCACACTTTCTGCCAACCAGAAGAATATACAGGGAAGAAGAGCCAAGCAATACTGTGTTGTGGCCCATTTCCTGATGGATAAGGAGCCTTATGTTTCTTAGAGATGGGGGTCTCACTGTGTTACCTAGGCTAGACTCAAACTCCTGGCTCAAGCAATTCTCCTGCCTCAGCCTCCCAAGTAGCTGGGGTAGGCATGTGCCACCATGCCTGGCCGGTAATCTTATTTTAATCACTGTATTAGTTTTCTAGGGGGGACCATAACAAAGTACCACAGACAGGTTTAAACAAAAATATTAATATTTTCTCCAGTTCTGAAGGCTAGAGGTCCAACATCAAGGAGTCAGCAAGGTTGGTTTCTTCTGAGGCCCCTGAGGGAAGGATCTGTTCTAGGCCTTTCTCCTTGGCTTATAAATGGCTGTCTTTTCCCTGTGTATTTATGTCACCTCACCTCTGTACTTGTCTGTGTCCAAATTTCCTCTTCCTATAAGGACATCAGTGTTACCAGATTAGGACCCACACTAATGAACTCTTAATTTATCCCCTTAAAGACCCCATCTCCCAATATGACTCTGAGGTACTGGAGATTAGGACTTCAACATAAGAATTTAGGGAGGACAGTTCATGACATTGTCTCCGAATTTCTTTTTTTTTTTTTTTTTAATTTCTGGAAACGGGATCTTGCTCTGCCACCCAGGCTGGTGTGCAGTGGCATGATCATAGCTCACTGCAGCCTTAAACTCCTGGGCTCAAGCGATCCTTCCACCTCTGCCTTCCAAATAGCTGGGACTATAAGTGTGTGTCACCACACCCAGCTAATTTTTAACTTTTTTTAAAAATTATTTTGGTAGAATCTTGCTCTGTTGCCCGGGCTGGTTTGGAACTCCTGGCCTCAGGTGATCCTCCCATCTCAGCCTCCCAAAACATTGAGATTACAACAAGTATGAGCCACTGTGCCTGGCTCGGAATTTTTTTTTTTTTTTTTTTTTTGAGACGGAGTTTCACTCTTGTTGCCACTCTGGAGTGCAATGGCGTGATCTCGGCTCACTGCAATCTCCGCCTCCTGGGTTCAAGTGATTCTTCTGCCTCAGCCTCCTGAGTAGCTGAGATTACAGGCACGCGCCACCACGCCCGGCGAATTTTGTATTTTTAGTAGAGACAGGGTTTCTCCATGTTGGTCAGGCTGGTCTTGGAATTCCCGACCTCAGGTGATCTGCCCGCTTCGGCCTCCCAAACTGCTGGGATTACAGGTGTGAGCCACAGCACCTGGCCGGAATATTTTTTTAAATCACTGTTCTAGGTCGCTTATTTTTGGGGGACAGTGTTGGTAAATTGCAGGGACGGCCGCCAGGACACATCTGAGAGAACAGAATGATAGTGTTCAAAGGTGAAACTAACTCAACATGTGAAGGTGTTGGAGACTTGAGATGGAGTGTGCACTGTTAAAAGTGGATGTGGATGACCTGTTACTGTGCTAAGCCTGTTGGGAGTTCACCATCTTGGCTCTGGTTTTCAGTCCTGTTGTTGGAGAACAGCTTCTCAGTGATGTGGTGTTACTTCCCACACATTCGTCAGCTGCCCACTCCAGCACCAGATTCTGGGATTTTAGAGAAGGGAAGATTGATAGCAAGCTCACACATGTGTGGTTTAGTCATTGTCATTGACGCATCAGGAAATACCATGACATGGCATGTGCACCAACATGTTCAGCAGTCATGACTCCTACCCCCACCCCAGCTTGCCTTTTTGGGTCCTTTGGGCTTCCTGCACACGTGAGTCATTAATCCAGTGGTTGAAGTTTTACACCTGGTGGCTCCCAAGAGCTTGTGTTGTCATGAATGTGAGATTACAGACATTTGGCAGATGACGCAGTGATGGCCTTTTTATGCTGCAATCCTGAGCGGAACCCAGGAAATGGCTGACACCCACTGAAGTTTGTTACATTTGATGTAAACCTTTCAGTTTGTACATCAAATGTACCTTTAGCGAGGCTGCATCTGTGGTACAAGTTTGGTGTTTCTGCGCTTTTAGGAGAGGCAGGAGAATTGCTTTTAGGACCAACTGAATTTGGTAACCTGGGGAAATAACTCAGATAAGCAGTTACATTATTTCTATGCATAAATTAAAACGAAGGCCGGGCACGGTGGCTCATGCCTATAATCCCAGCCCTTTGGGAGGCTGAGGCAGGTGGGTCACTTGAGGTCAGGAGTTCAAGACCAGCCTGGGCCGTCTCTACCAAAAATGTGAAAATTAGCCAGGCGTGGTGGTGTGCACATGTAATAGGCTACTTGGGAGGCAGAGGCAGGAGAATTGCTTCAACCTGGGAGGCGGAGGTTGCAGTGAGCAGAGATTGCACCCTAGTACTCCAGCCTGGGTGACACAGCGAGACTCCATCTCAAAAGTCTCACTCTGTTGCCCAGGCTGGAGTGCAGTGGCGCGATCTCAGCTCACTGCAAGCTCTGCCTCCCGGGTTTCAAGCCATTCTCCTGCCTCAACCTCCTGAGTAGCTGGGACTACAGGCGCCTGCCACCACGCCCAGTTAATTTTTTTGTATTTTTTAGTAGAGACAGGGTTTCACCGTGTTAGCCAGGATGGTCTCGATCTCCTGACCTTGTGATCCACCTGCCTCAGCCTCCCAAAGTGCTGGGATTACAGGCGTGAGACACCACGTCCAGCCAAAAAAAAAATTTTTTTAAGTAAAAATAGAAAACTTCAAATATATAAATGCATTTGGTTTTGAAACCTTGTATTTCTGAGTCGGACTGAAGACCAACAAAAAGAAGACCCTTCTTGGTAGTAGAAGTCAGTAGTCAATGTCACAGACTTTCAACATACTTATCTTTCTAGATTTTCTTTTTCTTTTCTTTTCTTTTTTTTTTCTGAGACGGAGTCTTGCTCTTGTTGCCCAGGCTGGAGTGCAGTGACACGATCCCAGCTCACTGCAACCTCCACCTCCTGGGTTTAAGCAATTCTCCTGCCTCAGCCTCTCAAGTAGCTGGGATTACAGGCGCACACCACCATGCCCAGCTAATTTTTATATTTTTAGTAGAGATGGGGTTTCACCTTGTTGGCCAGGCTAGTCTCCAACTCCTGACCTCAGGTGATCTACGTGCCTTGGCCTCCCAAATGCTGAGATTACAGGTGTGAGCCACCGTACCCGGCCTCTAGATCTGGTTTTTGTAGCACTTTGTATGTTTTATTGTAAATCTCTGTGTTCCTGGGATCTAGCACAGTGCCTGCAACTCAAATATTGACCCTCTGTTTCCTTCTGAGAAAGATTTAGAAAGCGGGATTCTCCCTCTGGTTTTGACTATTTCATCATCTGAATTTAAACTTTTGTCATTTTGACCTGAAACAAATTCCTGCCACTATTTTTAAAATTGCATGTATCAGAATGAATTGTATGCATCAGAAAACTTGTTAGAGTTAGTATTTAATGGAGCTGTGCCTCCTGTTGCTTTCTCTGAATATTCTCAAAACGGGGACTGGGGAGCTAGTAATTGTCCAGTCCTCTATTTAAAATTTATGCGTTTTTCTCCCTCCTGCCCCACTCAAGAAAGCTAGGAATTAACCCTTTATTCTTTGTGAACTCCGAGTTTAATAAGCTAGATTTGCAGAGAATAGGAGCGACTTGTAAACCATCTTGGTCCCTCTTGTCACTGGACTCGAGGCTGGCAGATGGCTGTGGTGAAGTGTTGCCCAGAGCACTTGACATTTAGAAGTCAGAGAACCCTTGCTTCAGCCCTGGGCAATATAGTGAGACCTCGTCTCTACTAAAAAACAAACAAAAACATTAGCTGGGCGTGGTGGCATGCACCCGTAGTCCCAGCTGTTCGCTGCTCGGTGGCTGAGGCAGGAGGATCGCTTGAACCTGAGAGATGGAGGAGTGAGCAGTGATCGTGATCGCGCCACTGCACTCCAGCCTGCGCGAGAGAGTCAGACCCTGTCTTAAACTTCACCTTGCTGTACTGTCACATACAAAAGAAAAACAAGAATAAAAGTAAAGTCTAATGTCAGCTAATATTTACTGGGTGCCTCACTTCCTGTGGATCAGGCACTGCGCTACGCACTTTGCTCGTTTGAATGCTCACGTGGCTGTGAGTCAGGCGTTAGTAACGCTCCTTTCCATCCGAGGCGCTCACAGATGAAAGTGATGAAGGCGTTTGCCCGAGGCCTCACGTTCGTAAGAGGAAGCGCCCAGATTTGGGGCCACGCCTCATTGCTGCCTCTGGGTTCCCAGATCCCCTGAGGAGGAATGGCCAGCATGGCCTCTTGGCGCAAACCCGCCTCCTCTGGAACTCCAGGGACCCTCAGGCCCTCTGCGCTGTTCCCGCCTGTCAGGGTGCCCCGCTCCCGGGCTGCAGTCTTTGCGCCCCCACTGGCCCTGAGCCCCTGTGTCCTGATTCTCTGTGGTGTGGTGCATGGGCAGGTTCCGGGGGGGTTTCTGCAGATGTCAGGTTTGATACACAGCAGCCTTGGCTCGTCGCCCGGTCTCCTGGGACGTTAGCGCTCCCGGTACCAGTGCCGTGGCTGCAGCTGCTCGCCCCATTCCCCACCTAAAGGGCCCGAAGGACGGGGCCATGGCCCGTGTGCGGTGAGCAACGTTCCTTCCCAGACTTCTCGGTGCTGGGCCCCGGGCTAGGCAGGATCGGTCAGTTCCCTGCTGAGAACGTCCGGGCGGGAAGAAAGTGAGGAGGAGGAGGATGCGCAACGACCCTCCATTCACAAAGGCCGGGCCCGAACCACCCCTCCCTGAGCGCCTCCACCGAGCCAGGCTCGGTCCTACACAATGGGGACGGAGACACTCCGGTCCAGTGTCACTTGTCCTCGAGTAAGAGGAGAGGGATGACAGGCGAGCAAGGGAGTCACAAGGGCTCTGCAGAGAGTGAAGCGTGAGTGGTGGTCATGGAAGGCTTCCCGGAGGAGGCGGTGCGGTAGCCGCGGCACGGAAGACGCGGAGGAGCCAGCCAGGAGGGGAGGGGCAAAGGCTCTCCAGGAGGAGGGACCCGTGAGTGAAGCGTGGGGGATTCAGCGCCCCCAGCCCGGGAGGAGGTGCCTTCGGAGCACGGGGCCAGCCTCTACCGCCCTTTCAGGCGCAGCGCCGGGCGTGGGCCGTGCCAGGGCCCCTCGCGGCCGCTGATTGGGCGGCGCGGCGGAGAGGAGCGGCTCCGCGGGCGCCGATTGGTGAGTGAGGCGGCTCGCCGCCGCCAGGTGATCTGGGGGTCGGTTCCCGCGGCCACGTGTGGGGGCGCGGGGACTGGGGCGCGGGGACGGGGGCGGGGGCGGGGGCGGGGGCGGCAGAGGGCGGGCACCCGAGCGCCGGGCGGCGGCGGCGGAAGACGGCGGGGGTCGCGGGCCGGAGCGGCGGGGACCTGACTCGAGAGGTGGTGAGTGAGCGCCGGGAGCCGGGCCGGGGCGGGGGGCTTGGTAAGCGGACGCGGGCGCGGGAGGGTCTCGGGAGTGAGGGGCGCCCGTCACTCGCTCGGTCGTCTTCTGCCCTCCCTGCCACCGTAAGCCTCCTCCGTGCCCTGGAGCAGAGCGCAGCCCGCTCCTGGGTCCGGGGACCCTGCCGGGGCCCCTGGCCGTCCCCCGCAGCGCCCCGAGCGAGGTAGCGCAGCGGGACCGGCGGCCCACTCTGGAGCGCTTCGCACCCCCGCGCCCGCCCCCCAGGGGCCTCGGCCCACCCACCCCTGAAACAGCACTTCCCGCTCCCGTGTCGCCTGTTTCGAGAGGCCGTGAAGCAGCACCCCCAGCACACGCACGCACCTCGCCTTCTCCTCACCCCGCTGTTCTCTTCTCATTACTTTACCCCCATGCCGCCTCCACCACCCCCTGCTGGGTGCCCCTAGAGGGCGGGGACCTTCGTCCACTGGCGGCGGGGCCTGACACACAGTCAGCCTCGGAAACATTCCAAGCAGGACCAGAGCTACGAGCACCCCAACAGGTAGTGCTGGGGGATTCCCACCCTACAGCTGAGGACCTGGAGGCTGAGAGCTTCAGTGACTTGCCCAAGGTCACGCCAGCCAACCACGTTAGACCCCACAATCCAGGTTCTTGACCCCTGGCTGGGTGGCCTTGGGTTTCCCGACCCTGTGGCCCAGGACAGGTGGACGCTTGTTGGGGCAGTGGGAGTAGACCCTCCGGCCAGAAGGCAGCACCTAGTTCCCTAGCCGGCGGCTTCCTTGCCTCGCCTCCTCCTGGACTGGCGGGGACCCCCACCAAACTCCAGCAGTGGACACCCTGCTTATCTGTGGGAGGGGAGTCCGAGCAGAAAGGCACCGCCATGGCCTCAGGAAACAGCACGAGACATGGATTTGCTTCCCTGCTCTCCCACTTAAGCTGTGTGACCATGGCCAAGTGACTTCACTCCTCTGAGCCACCCTTTGCTGACCCAGGGTCTGCAGGCTGGTGGTCTCCCCAACTCAGCTATGGTGCAGTGCCCCAGAGGGCTTCTGCGCCTGGCCCACGAGGCAGGTCAGCCCATCCAGTCTCCTGCCTCTGAGCAGGGCCACCTGGAAAACCTGAGGACAGCCCCAGCCTCATTCCAAGTGTGTCTCCTTCGGAAGGTGCCGGCCCAGCCAGACTGCAGTGGAAAGCCTGGGAAAAGCAGATCTGCCCCCAGAGAGACAAGTGGGTGTTTTGTGCCTGGAATGGGTAAGGTCTGTTTCCAGGCTTAGAGTGAGTCCCGTGCCCTCCCTGGTCCCCCGGGAGCCCCCCGCCCCAACTCCACGCCTGGGCTGAACTCACTGTGCTCCTCAGGCTTAGGAAGGAGGGAGGAACTTCCAGTTTCCAAGGAGGCTAAGGACCAGGGAGATGGGGAAAGGATCAGGTGATGGTGGGTGGGGTGGGGCCCCTAAGAGGGCCAGTGGTTGGCCTCCGCATCCCCACAGCCGGGACACTGGGGACGCCGAAAGCTGCAGCTTTGGGTGTGGAGGGAGGGGCTACAGCAGCCCTGGACACAGCTGTGTGTGCGTGTGAGTGTGAGATGCCCACGCGGCTCCTCCCCATCTCACGCTTGGTGCCTGAGGGGCTGGGTCCGCCAGGACAGGATGGGAAACGTACCCTTCCCTCTCCTCCCCACAGCTCTCCTTTCTCTCCTTTGCTTTGTCTTTCTCGCCCTTCTCTGTTCCTGCCTCTGTCCCCGGCCACCCCCTAATCCTCTGTACCTTCCCTCTCCTTTTCTCCGCGTTTTGCGTTTCATTGTCTTTGCCTCCTCCCTCCCCACTGCCTGCCATCCTGGCCTATCCTGGCCCCAGGATGTGACTATGAAGTTGAAAGGTGGCTTCACTGGAAGCCCCCCCGCCCTGCCACCTCCTTACCTGGAAATGATGTCACATGGCTTTAGTGCGGGTTGCACATCTAACTTTGCTTTATTTAAACATGAAAGGTATAGTAGGTAAAGGATATGACATGAAAATGATCAGGGTACAATAGCCCAGAAAAGCAGGAGGGCAGCCAGGATAGGAGGGGGCGCCAGGAAGACTCAAGGGGACGGTACAGGTGCAGCGTTTTTTTTCTGGCTCCTGGCTGCTCACTGAAAGTGGATCGGTGCAGGCACCTCCACCCTGGCCTGAGCCTGGGGTTAAAGGTCATGGGCGGGCAGAAACAGGGTCCCTTCCTGGGCTCTTGGTGCTAACAGAGTCAGTTCCAAAGCACCCCAGCCCTCCTCCTTGAGCGAGAGCACACCCCAGACCCGTCCTTGCTGCCCAGGGCTCTGTTGGATACCTGCTCTCTGTGGCGGGAATCCGAGCCCCCAGGCAGGCCTCCCCAGCCTGGCCCTCCCACCCTGGGTGGGCGCCTGTCGGGGTGGCCAAGGACAAGGAGGGAAGCGGAAGTGGTCAGACCCCGCTGTCCTCCCAAGCTCCCTCCTGAGCAGCAGGCTTTGTTGAGCTTTGGATCCAAGCCTGGCTGATGTCGGGCTGGGCGCCTGCTCCTCCATTCTTGTCCCCATCTACTTCTCACATGATCCTAGGTTTGCAAATGAGGAAGGGGATGCTCAGAGGGTTGAGGCAGCTGGCCCAAAGTCACACAGGATTTGGACCCAGGACTCTGATCCCAAGTCAGTGATGACAAGCAGGCTGGTGAGAGAAGCCAGCCAGGATGAGACACAGAGGTGGCTTTCCCATTGGTCCCAGCAGAGACTGAGGGAGCTGAGTCCTGGGGGACCTCGCCAGAGGCATTCAGCCGTTCTTTCTTGGAATCATGGGGCTATGATGTGTTAATTCCACATTAATTGAGCACTAGCTGTGTCCTGGGCTCCCATGGGAAATAGTGTGCTCCCTGCCCTTGAGGACAATCGCCTAAGGGGGGTCCACTCCTCTTCCACGACTGGATGTGGGAGAGGGGTCCCAGGAAAGACCAGAGCCTGGCTGGGCTGCGCAGTTGGAGGGGGTGGTCCTCAGCCCCCAGGGCAGTTGTCCTCCTTCCCCACATCCCGTCTGCGTCAGTGCACTGTCTGGCTGAGTTCTGGTTTTCATGATCTGCAAGGGACTGGGGGGTTCAGGAAGGGGCTGGGGTCCGTTTGGGCTGAGTGAGGCATGGTCACCTGCAGCAGGTCCCTGGCTTCATCAGCTCTGGCCATCTAGCTTATAGCCAGCCACCTTCATGAACTAGAGCTCCTGCCCTAGAACCTGCTATAGCTCCCACTGCCCACAGGGTGGGGTCTGAATTCCTGAGCCTGGCATCTAAGGCTGATCCCAAACTGGATCCAGCCTGCTGTTCTGGTCTTGCTGAGGTCGGCCTGCGGGCCCCCGCTGCCTGCCTGCCTTTGTGTCTTTGCAGCCTCTGTTTCTGCTGCTGTCACTGCCTTTCTCTTTGATGGCGCCCTCTCAGGTGGCCCTCCCTTCCCTCGGGCACTTTGTGAAAGCTGGTTACAGGTCTGTCCCTTGACTTCCACCCCCTGGGGGAGGCCCCAGCCCAGAGCACCACAATCCTCAGAGCTTGCTGAGTGAATGAGTGAGTGACCCTGGGCATGTACCGCCACACCCTTCAGATCTTGACCCAAACCTCCCCTCCTCAGTGAGGGCTTCCCAGCAACAATCAGCCTAGCCTCTAAGCTGACGTTTCCCATTCTCCTCCTCGCTCCATCCGCATCTCACGTGTGATCTACCTTACTATTTAGTTCAATGTCTTTCTCCCCAGCAACAATGTAAGCTCCTTGAGGGCAGTCAGAGATGTCATCATTTTCTTCGGGGCTGGCTCCCCAGTGCCCAGGGCATTGCCCAGCATTGCTGCACACATAGCAGCTGCTTAGGAAGCCAGTGAATGAATGGCCTGTGGGGGGCACTCTGTGGCTTGCCTGCCTTGAAAGCAGCCCTTCCCCCTCTGCCCTTTGCAGCCTCCCCTCCTGTGGAGCTGGAAGCCAGGCACCCCGGGGGCCATGCAGAAGGCAGGGGCTGGGGGCCGCAGGGCCTCTGACTGTGGGCTGGCCCCTCACCGGCCCAGGTGCATCACCAAGTTTGCCCAGGTGGGTGGGGACGCCCTGTCCAGGTGTGCTCTGGTGGGTGGCCCTCAGGTAGCAGGTGCTGATGGTTGGGAAGTGCTATGGGTCTAGGACCTACTTCTACCTCTCTCTTCCCTGACTTGGGCTGGGGAGTGTGTGTGTGTCCTGATGAGGGACTGGGACTTCGGAGAGCTTCAGTGACCTGACCAAGGTCACCTGCCAGGAAAGCAGCAAAGCCTGGGCTCAGAGAATCGAGCTCTGTCTGTCCACAGCCTGCCTGGCAGAGCAGATGTGTGTTTGGGGGGAATTTGGAGGATGGGGTTAGGAGCCACGGACCTGACTCCCTGACTTACTCCCTTCGCCCCACCACCGAGCAGTACGTGGGCTCCTTCCCTGTGGACGACCTGGACACCCAGGAGAGCGTGTGGCTGGTGCAGCAGCAGCTGTGGGCGCTGAAGGTGGGTGGCCTGGGAGGGCACTTCCCTAGTGAAAGTCACAGCCTTGAAGACCAGATAACCCCCGAGACCAGATCCACCCTCCCTACAGTTAGAGAGGGGCGGGACACAGGCAGTGTTTGTGGTGGGCTGGTCAGGACACACACCCAGGCCCCAGAGGCCCCATCCCTTATGCCCTGGGCTACTGCGACCTGGGCCCCACAGCTGGAAGCCACAGATGGAGATGTGGGTGACAGTCATAGCCTGGCCAGCGGTGGCCGTAGCTAGGGGTCGTCTGCCAGGAGCCATCCACACTTCCCCAGCGCCAGGGGGTTCCACCAGCCAGGGCCCCACCCCGTGCCAGGGGTGGTGGAGTGGGCTAACCAGCCTTTGGTGGATGGTACTGAGGCTGGGCAGGCCAAGGCAGGGTCTGGGAGGTGATGCCTGGCCCCACTACTATTTTCCACCCAGGACTGTCCCCGACGCCGGGCCGTCATCCTGAAATTCAGCCTTCAGGGTCTCAAGATCTACAGCGGGGAGGGTGAGGTAGGAACCCCTGTGGGTGCAGGTGAGGACTGGATGGGTACAGGTGTCTCCAGCCTCCGGATGCGCTCTCCACCTAGGTCCTGGCCTCAGCTCGGCCCCCTTGCTTCCCCTGGGGTCCCCCTGGCGCACCAGCCTACCTGCTCTGGGCCTGTGGACTTGCACCAAGGGCCGCCTCCTCCCAGGGCTGGCTCGGGCAACAGCTTCCCACCCCTGGGCCTCCAGAATCCCTCTGGGGCCCCCTCCCCGCCTGAGCATCAGGAACATCCAGCCCACTGAGGCTTTCGCAGCTTCCCTGCCCCGCCCTGGCTGGTGGGCCATGGGCAGCTTCACCCAGGTGCGGTAGGGCTGCTCCTGGCCACTGCTCCTCCCTGCCCTGCTGCCGGCTCGTCCTCCTGCTGAGCCAGCGTGGGGCGGGCACTAACTGCGCGCCAGACTGCACCTCACAGCTGTGGGCATCAGTCACCTACCACTGAGGGACACCTGGTGTCTCCAGAGCTGGGCATTGCGGGGCCCTGGGGTCAGGTCCTGTGCCACTCACATGAGGTCCCACTGACCCCCAGCAACAGCCCCGTCGAGAGGTGCTGGTATCTCCCTACCTGACACGTCACCACAGGCGCTCAGAGGACTGCCCTTGCCTGCCCGAGTCACACAAATGAGTGGCAGAGCCAGGATTCACACCCCAGTCACCTGCCTCCAGGGGCCAGGCGTGTCACCCCAGTGCCTGCCGTCACTCCCGTTCTCTGGGCCCCCGGCAGGCCGAGCATCACATGGGGGTGGCGATCTTGAGCCCAGGGCCCATGTGAAGGATGAGGGCTTGAGACTGGGCGGGATGGAAGGAAGGAGGGTTTCTTCACCCCTGCAGGCTGGCGAGCAGGGGTGGGGCTGCCTGGTGGGTCTGATGGGGGCCTCATGCTGCTGCCTCGCCAGGTGCTTCTGATGGCGCATGCCCTGAGGCGCATCCTCTACTCCACCTGGTGCCCTGCCGACTGCCAGTTTGCCTTCGTGGCTCGAAACCCACGGAGCCCAGCCAGCAAACTCTTCTGCCACCTCTTTGTGGGCAGCCAGCCAGGAGAGGTATCTGGGGCTCGAGGCAGGGGACCACCATGGAGGCCGGAGGGACTGTGTGCCGGGCATCAGGGCGGGTTCCTTGAGGGCTTTGTCAGGGCAGCCTGATCCCCCTCCAGGCATGCACACCTCGCCTCTTTCCGTGGCTCTTCCCACTGAGGACACCACAAAGCAAGTCAGTGGCCTCAGCATTCCCTAGGGCCCAGGGGCGGGAACCTGGCCACGCGCTTGGAGAATGGAGAGTCACACCACTAGGGCTTCGCTCATGCCATTCTGTCTGGCACCCCCCTCCCCTTCTCATCCTGGCACATTCCACTCACTCTTCAGGGCTCAGGCCACATGTCTGAACCCTGCCTTGACTCCTCTGGAGGGCCCCTCTCTCTGGGGTCCTGCGACATGAACTGCACGCTACCATCGTCTGCCCTAATTACAGGCACTTGAGTTCTTTGAGAGCAGAGTCTGGGTCCAGGTCTTGAGACAGTGCTTGGCCCAGAGCAGTCGGGGTGGGCAGGTGGATCAGAAAGTCAAAGCCAGCCTGACTGTCGTGAACAACAGAGCCTCAGCAGCGAGGCGTTTGGCAGACAGGCTCTGAGTTTGGTTCTGGCCAGCAACCATTTGCTGTCATCCTGTCTATCCAGGCCCTGTGCTGGATACTAGGGTGACAGGTGGCTGAGTCATGGTCCTTGATCTGATGCTCACGGGTCTGACACGTTGGGTCTGGATGGTGTGTGTGGCGGGTGGGATGCACTGCTCCCAACAAGCACTGGGCCTGTGCTGGGAATTTCCTGTGCTCCATTTCACTGACTCCTCAAAGGGGCACAGGGAGGTGGGGATGAGGAAACCGAGGCACAGAGAGGTGCCATGCTCTACCCAGGGTCCCACAGCCGCTCCTACGTGACAGAGCCAGGATTGGAACTCAAGTTCTGACTTCAGGGCCTGGGCTTTTGGCCCTTCCTGGAAGGGGGTGCTGATGTGGCGTGCAGGGTTGGGGTGGTAAGCCTGGGGGCAAGAGTGCATGAGCTCATGCTTTCATTCTGTGCTCCATGCGTGATACCTGGACCACAGAAGGTCCTCACTGTTTGTTAAATAAATAAAGGAAGCTGAGGCCGGGCGCGGTGGCTCAAGCCTGTAATCCCAGCACTTTGGGAGGCCGAGACGGGCAGATCACGAGGTCAGGAGATCGAGACCGTCCTGGTTAACATGGTGAAACCCCGTCTCTACTAAAAAATACAAAAAACTAGCCGGGCGAGGTGGCGGACGCCTGTAGTCCCAGCTACTCGGGAGGCTGAGGCAGGAGAATGGCGTGAACCCGGGAGGCGGAGCTTGCAGTGAGCTGAGATCCGGCCACTGCACTCCAGCCTGGGTGACAGAGCGAGACTCCATCTCAAAAATAAATAAATAAATAAAAAATAAAGGAAGCTGGTAGGGGAGCCTGCATGGTGGTGAGGTTTTGAAGGGTAAGTAGGAGCTTTCCCAGGAAGAATGGGAAGCGCCTCCGAAGCCAAGGGGCTGCATGCACCCATGGTGAGTGGGCTGAGGCCCAGGGAGACGGAGATCTCCTCCAACTGAGCCCACCTCTCTCCCTCCCTCCCAGGTCCAGATCCTGCACCTGCTCCTATGCCGCTCTTTCCAGCTGGCTTACCTCTTGCAGCACCCTGAGGAGCGGGCACTGCCAGAGCCCTGCCCAGGACCCATAGGGGAGGTGCCCCTAAAGTCACTGTCCAGCTCTGGGGGCCCCCCTGGGGGCCTGGTGCGGGAGCCCTTCGGCCGTGATCAACTCTCTCAGAACGTCCATGCATTGGTCTCCTTCCGGCGGCTGCCAGCAGAGGGGCTGGTGGGCAGTGGGGTATGCAGCACCCCAGCCAAGGAGTGGGCAGTGGACAAGGGAACTGGGTATGGGTTTGGGGGGCATGTCGGGGGCAGGGGCTTCACTTGGCCTGACATGGCTGGACCTGAGTCTGCCTGCCTGTGGGTCCCTCTTGGTGCCCTAGAAGGAGCTGCCAGAGTCGGAAGGCCGCGCCCGCCATGCCCGCCTGGGGAATCCCTACTGCTCGCCCACGCTGGTGCGCAAGAAGGCCATTCGCAGCAAGGTGATCCGCTCGGGGGCCTACCGCGGCTGCACCTATGAGACCCAGCTGCAGCTGTCGGCTCGGGAGGCCTGTGAGTAGTGGGAACATGCCTGCCCTGTGTGTACCTGGGACACGTGCCTGTGCGCTCCTGGACCAGCCAGAGGTGGGCGTGAGTGCCCATTCCTGCAAGGCTGTGGCCACACCTCCAAGTGATGCCTGTGCATTGTGTGTGTTTGCCTGCATCCGGGTCTATGCACAGGGGACTGCGTACAGCTGCATATGGACCAAAACTGGCGGGTGGAAGACCTGTGTGCGGATGTGTCTGCTGAGCAGGGCAGAGAGGTGATGGGTGATGAGGCCTGCAGCCGTAGGGAATGGGAGGGCCTGGCCACTCTCCTTCTGACTCCTGGATGGTCTCCACAGTTCCTACCGCATGGGAGGCATGGCCCCGGGGTCCTGGTGGCCACTCGTGCCTGGTGGAGAGCGAGGGCAGCCTGACGGAGAACATCTGGGCCTTCGCTGGCATCTCCAGGTAGGAAAGGCCTGGCCTGGCCCGATGCCCAGTCCCTTGGAGTGGGCAGAGAAATACGGGCTTCCCAGGCCCCTGAGGCACACACTCCTGTGCACGGGCAGAGCGCTGCCAACCTCGGTGACCTCAGGCCTGGGACTTCACCACCCTGGGCCTCCATTTTCTCTAATGTAAAATGGGGTTAATGAAAGGAGCTTCATCTTAAGGCTGTGGAGAGGGTCAAATGAGGTAATTCGGGTAGAGCCCTCAGCACTTGGCCTGCACAGGGCAAGGCCCCTAAGCGTCAGCTCTTTAAGCCTCTTTCCTGAGAAAGTCTTGACGTTGCCAACAATTACAGACCCTGGAGAAACCTTCTAAGCTTCTAAAAACTTCTTTCTGTTGAGCCTGACTCTGAGTCAGGCCCCATGTTGGGTTTTTGCTGTTTTTTGTTTTGTTTTGTTTTTAAATTTCACTTTAGAGACAGGGTCTCATTCCGTCACCCAGGCTGAAGTGCAGTAGCGTGGTCATGGCTCACTGCAGCCTTGAACTCCTGGGCTCACGGGATCCTCCTGCCTGGGCCTCCCAAAGTGCTGGGATTACAGGCATAAGCCACCAAGCCCAGGCAATGCACTGTGTGTTTAAGGGCATTTAATCCACAGGCTGCCTCGATGCTGCTGGGGTTGTCATGACTATTGCCCAGGAGAGCAGTCCAGCCTTTACCCTCTCCCCTCTGTGCCCCTAGGCCCTGTGCCCTGGCCCTGTTGCGGAGAGACGTGCTTGGGGCCTTCCTGCTGTGGCCTGAGCCGGGTGCCAGCGGCCAGTGGTGTCTGTCCGTGCGCACGCAGTGCGGCGTGGTGCCCCACCAGGTCTTCCGGAATCACCTGGGCCGCTACTGCCTGGAGGTAAGAGTGCAGCAGCCAGAGGGGCCTGGGCCCCGCTGCATCATTGGCTCCGTCCCTGGTCCTTGGTGCCCTCCCGTTTCTAACTGCTGAGGTCCTGAATGCGCCTCACCGCCATCCCTGTCTCCCATTGGCTCTCCCTGGCGTCGCTCCTCGTCCAATTCCATCCTGCCTCTATTGTCCTGCTCTTTCCTCATTGGCCCTGCTGGCCTCGCCCCCAGCTGGCCCCCTTGGCCCCACCTCTGCTGGCTCCACTCTGTTCTGACCTGAAGGCTCTTGGAGGGGAAGGGAGGTGCCTGGTCACTGAGGGCCCTTCTCTCTGGAGGGGGCTTCGAAGGGTACCTCTAATAAGAGTCTTGAGCTGGAGTCACGTGTAACATTTCTACAGGAATCCTGGCTTTCCCACACCCTAGCCCAAATTAGCAGAGGAGGAAACTGACTCAGAGAGAGCAGGGGCTTGCCTGAGCTCAACAACCTCTGAGTCTCCAGTGTGATGTCTTGTCCTGCCCCCCAGTTTCTAGGGATGGGAGGGGTTTTTCACATGTGTGCCCTTACTTCCAAGCTAAACATCTCAGTCCTACCCAGGCTGGGAAGAGAGAGAGGGAATGGTGCTTGGCTTTGCCACGATAGCACATGTGAAGTCTCTGGGCTTCGTCCCCTGCTCTCTTAAAATGGGCAGGTTCCTGTGGGAGGAGGTGGCTAGTGCCTGGCGTGAGCCCTGGGGAAGGGGACTGGAGCTGAAGCCCCTTCCTCCCCTAGCACCTGCCGGCAGAGTTCCCCAGCCTGGAGGCTCTGGTGGAGAACCACGCGGTTACTGAACGCAGCCTCTTCTGTCCCCTCGACATGGGCCGCCTGAACCCCACCTACGAGGAGCAGGACTGTGGGCCCCCGGGCAGGCCGCTCCGGACTCTCCGGCCCCTCAGCCATGCCAAGTCCGAGGCAGAGCTGCAGGGCCTGGGCTAAGAGGTAGGGCCCGGGTCCCACAGGCCCCGCCTCATCCCGGCTCCTGGGCCCTGGCAGTGTCTCTGCCCTTCCTGCACGCCTCTGGTCGCCAGTTCCATCCAGTCACCCTGCCCTTGGAGCAGTCTTCCATCACCTCACTGTCCGTGGGAGGGGAGCCCTGAGGTTGGGTATCGCCAGTGGCTTCTCGCAGAACATGTGGGCTGCTGAGATTCCAGGAGGGCAGGTGGAGTTGCAGGTTTTGGGTAACCCATTGGGCGGCTTTGGATGACCCGCTGGGTGGCTTCGGATGCTTTGGGACTTCTGGGCTTCCGCTTTACTCCTGGGACAGGAGCTTCTTCACCGCGGCGTCGCGGCCCTCTCCTAAGGAGGCCAGGCCTTGGGGCCCTGACTGGGAGTCTCCAGAAAGCTCATGAGACGAGTGAGGGAGAGGGGTTTGGGGAGGCAGGAGTGAGTTTTCACTCTGGGCAAAGACTTGGAGTGAGCCACTGTGTCTGTGGGAGCAGTGGGCAGGAGTCTGGGGATGAACCCATCTGGGCTGACAGAGCAGGGCTGTTTCTCACATGTATCTGAGAGCGAAGGAGGGGTGGGAAGGTGCAGAGAGGGCAGGAGGGACAGAGAGCTGTGCCCAGCGCTCACGCACGGGTGGACTCCTGTTGCAGAAAGGGATGCACACCAGCAGATAGCGCCAAGAGTCTCCATGCTGTCTCCACTCAAAAGCTCAGGGCTGTGACTCCCACTTTCTCTGAAGGGATGCACAGCTCACCCCTTCTCCCTAGGAATCGCCAGGGCACCCCCACCCTCAGCTCATCTCCTTTAGCCATTTGATAGGGAGGGGCCAGCAGTGAGCTGCAGGCTTAGAGGGGTGACCAGGGCCCTCCCCAACTCGACCGCATGTGGTTTGGTGGCTGCCTTGGGAGGGAGGCTGTCCGATGCTGACATTCCCCTTAGCATGGCGCTGACCGTGGCTGTCAGGGGCCACCTTGCCTCACCAGGCCAGCCCCACTGGGAATGGGGTCAGTCACAGCAGAACCGTCGAAAGCTGGACCTGATGTGGGCCCTGCCAGGGGCGCTTGGCCTCAGCGGGCCGTGGGAGACCCAGGGAAGCGACTCTAGTGTGAGGCAGTGGTCCTGCCAGGGACCGACAAACCCAGCTAGCCCTCTTTGTAAGCAAACTTGACAAACATGAATCTACCGAACTCAGTTACAGAACAAGTTCATTTTGCATGAACTTCTCTTATTGAAGCAGAAGCCGCGTCATGAGCCTGGGGGCTGCCCTCTCCCCATCTGGGAGTGGGACAGAACTGTTCAGTGCCTTGAAAGTCACAGATTTCTGACTCCTGGAAGGAAGTGGACAGCCCCACCAGAGCAGAAAGAAGGGAGGCAAACTTGGGGAGTGAGAAGCCAGCCTCCCAGAGGCCCAGGCCTCGTGTTCCCCACCTCCAACCCTCCAGTGAGGACAGGGGCTTGGCTTGGGACCTTGTAACTTCCTTGCAAGTTAAGTGAGCTATCCTGTCACAAAAGATAGAAGGAACTGCCCTTTGGGACTTCTTTATGTTGAGTGTGAGTGGGAAGCTGGGACTCTGCTTTACAGCCATCTGTGCTGGAGCCATCCCCTTCCTGGACCAACCACTGGTCTCTATCGGAGGCCCCAGCCTCACATTTCCCTGGCAAGGAGAGAGAGGTTTAGCGATGTCCTGGGCCCCGGATTATAGCCCAGAGATGGGCAGTTAAGGAGACCTGGTCATTGGTCCAGACTTGGGCCAAGGCTCTCCTCTGTGAGGGATGGGTTTTACTGGTGAATTACCTGTGTGGAGAAGCTATCAGGGCCATGTTTAGCACACTGAAGGGACCGGTCTCCACCAAGCACTTTAACATCCCTCCAGCCAGCATTGATTGATCTCATGTTACAAAGAGGGCAAGGTTTTTGGCCCCTGTTTGCAGACTCCATGTCTTAATCAGAGACCACAGTTTTCTCTTTGTTCCAATCACCGCCACCTCGGTAGCCCCGCTTTCCTTGCTGTATGGATTTGAAACAAAATAAAATGTGTTGCTTCAGATTATCTGCTACAGACTTTTCTTTCCTTCGAAAGGTGAGGTTTTTGTCCAGTTTCCCTATTTCGTTTTTGCCAAACATACCTTCAGCTGGTGCTGAATGGTGAACCAGAGGTCCTGTCCTCAAGGGCTCAGAAGGAATTGCTCAGGGAGACTCAATCAAATTACGTTCCTCTTCTGCTGTAACTTTCAGTGGATATGTCTATAGGAAAAAGACTCAAGTCCTTCTGCACTGGCAACCCGGGCTTGCTTTCTGCTTCTGCAGTGTGCCACAGGACCTCCGCACAGCCCAGACCGGCATCTTCCACCTCCTCCCTTCCCTTCACCTTGTTAACCACGCAGCCATCATATTTCAGCTCCAGTCAACCTCAAGATGCCTGCCCTATGCCCTGGGCTGAGTGAGGTTCCTTTTTTATATGTTCCATGGGCTGGGTGCAGTGGTTCGTGCCTGTAATCCCAGCACTTTGGGAGGCCGAGGTGAGAGGATTGTTTGAGCCCAGAAATTGGAGACCAACCTGGGTAACAAAACTTAGCCACTCGGGAGGCTGAGGTAGGAGGATCGCTTGGGACCGTGAGGTTGAGGCAGCAGTGAGCTATGATTGCACTCCGGCCTGGGTGATAGGGCAAGACCCTGTCTCAAAAAAAATATGTTGCATGGAACTGATTATTCAGTTTTTAATTACATTTTCATTTAAGGGATTTTGTTTGTGGGATTTTGTTTCCTGTGTCTGTCTCTCCAGCTAGATCATGGGCCAGGAGGGCTGTCTCCCCAGTATCTGTCACGGTGCCTGACATGGAGCTGACACTCAGTGTTGCAGTGCAAGGAAGAGCCCAGAGGTGTGACAGAGGTGCTCTTCTGGCTGGGGAACTTGCGCTGAGCCAGGAGGGATAGGCCAGGCAGCCTTCCATCCAAAAGATTTGGTTTTGTTTTTGTTTTGTTTTTTTTTTTGAGATGGAATTTTGCTCTTTTTGCCCAGGCTGGAGTGCAATGGTGCAATCTCAACTCACTGCAACTGCAACCTCTGCCCCCCGTGTTCAAGTGATTCTCCCGCCTTAGCTTACTGAGTAGCTGGGATTACAGGTGCCCACCACCAGAGATGGGGGTTTCGCCATGTTAGCCAGGCTGGTCTCGAACTCCTGATGTCAGGTGATCCACCCGCCTTGGCCTCCAAAAGCGCTGGGATTACAGACGTGAGCCACCGCGCCCGGCCCAAAAGACTTGGCTTCTAAAGTGTTTGTTTTACAATCTCGGGTCTTAGAAATAACAAGGGTGGCATGAGAGGAAGCTGTCCAGGGGCTGTGGGTTGTGGGCAGCCTTCCCCTGAGCCAGTACGGGGACGTGGATAAGGGGCAACAGGTCCTTGCCGCTGTTCTCAGTTAGGTTCCTGGCCCGTGCCTAAGGCCTGGGATCTATCTAGGCCGGGAGTCCCAGTCTTAACCGCAGCCTCGGCAAGCTGCGCAACGTCTCTGAACTGGGGCTGTGCGGATTGGAGAAGACAGCAGACGCGAAAGGAGCCCAGCCAGGACTGGTGCTTCCCGCAAGTGGCCGCGCGTGGCTGCCCGGGGATTACTCGGGCGAAGCTGGCGGGCCAGGCCAGGCGTTCCCGGGGCCCCTCCTGTGACGCCACGGGCGTTGCCCAGCAACCGCGAACGCCGAGGCGGTGAGCGTGCCGGCTGGCGGCTGGGGAGGCTCCGGGCTGAGGTCCTGCGGCGGCGCCTGCAGCGCGGATCCCCCACGTCCCCGCTCGGGCCGGGCCTCAGAAACGGGCGAGCCCGGGCGCGGGAGGAGGCGGCGGCCCCGGCTCGGGTCTTGCGACTGCCCGCTCCCCTCGGGGCGCCCCTCAAGGAGTCCCCGCCCCCCGCCGCGGCCCCGCCCCTGCCGCAAGGCCCCGCCCCCCGTGGCTGGCGCTGGCCCCGCCCCTTGGCCCGGGCTGCTGGGGGTCCCCGGCGGGGCGGGGGTCGGCTCCGGTCCCAGTGGTCCTGGGCGCGGCGCCATGGCTTCCGAAGCGGTGAAGGTTGTCGTGCGCTGCCGCCCCATGAACCAGCGGGAGCGGGAGCTGCGCTGCCAGCCCGTGGTGACTGTGGACTGCGCGCGCGGCCAGTGCTGCATCCAGAACCCGGGCGCCGCGGACGAGCCGCCCAAGCAGTTCACCTTCGACGGCGCCTACCACGTGGACCACGTCACCGAGCAGATCTACAACGAGATCGCCTACCCGCTGGTGGAGGTGAGGGCGCGGGACACGCCGCCCTCCAGGCCGCAGGGCATGGGGCCACCCCGAGGGTACCCAGGGGGCGGCACTGCCCCCCAGCCAGGCGGAAAGGCCCTCAAGGGGCGCAGGCAGACGGGAACAGGTAGGTCCGGAGGCTTTTGTCCAGGCGGGACACAACCAGAGCCTGCCTCTAGTGTCGCCTCCGGGTCTGCACTGTCCCCAGCGCCTCCGCCTCCCGGGTTCAAGCGATTCTCGTGCCTCAGCCTCCCAAGTAGCTGGGATTACAGGTGCTTGCCACCACGCCCGTCTAATTTTTGTGTTTTTAGTAGAGATGGGGTTTCACCATGTTGGCCAGGCTGTTCTCGAACTCCTGACCTCAAGTGATCCTCCCGCCAAGTGCTGGGATCACAGGCATGAGTCACCGGATCTGGCAAAATGGTGACTTTTCATCTTCCCTCACTGGCAAGTCGGGGCACACCCAGCCCTGTTTTGGTTACAGCATGGGTCTTTGCAGTGGAACCGGGCATAGATGCCATGTGGGCCCTTGGGGCCTCAGAGCAGTTCTCTGGGATGATCTGCCCACACAGGATCCACCCCAAGCCCACACTAAGGTCTAGAATTTGCAAGCTCATGAGCTCTGCAAGGACAGGAACTGTGTCTACCTGGTTCACCACTTTGTCCCTAGGCTAAGCATAGTCCCTGTCGAATGAATAGAAACAGCGATGAAGGAAGAATGACTTTGGGAACGGCACCGGGTTTGCCTCCTCTCTTCCTTCTAGGCCTCATCTTCAACCCTTCCCCCAGTACCTCCTGCTCTTCACACCTCACCTGTGTGGCTTTACTCAAGCTGTCCCCTCAGCCTGGAATGCCTTCCTCTTCCTGTCACCTGCCCAATTCTCCCTGTCTTTGCCTCCTGGAAAGCTGTGCTTTGTTCTTCCTGCACTATCCTGTTTTCACTTCTTTGTACTCTCCATCCCTGCTGGCTGCCTGGACTCTTGTCGCTGTGCTCCCGCCCCATAGCCCGCCACGAGAATCACCTGTACGTGTCCAGCTCCCTCCATTGCAAGCAGACATTGGGCGATCACCTGTGTATGGCGGTGCTTCCTGTGCCAATGCATGAAAGAATCCCCATATGCACGCTGCAGGAGCCTCGCAGGTGCTATTCTTACTCTTTAAGATGTTGATCCTTTTTTTTGTTTTTTTTTTTTGTTTTTTTTTTGAGATGGAATCTCACTCTGTCACCCAGGCTGGAGTGCAGTGGCGCGATCTCGGCTCACTGCAAGCTCCGCCTCCTGAGTTTATGCCATTCTCCTGCCTCAGCCTCCCGAGTAGCTGGGACTACAGGCACCCACCACCATGCCCGGCTAATTTTTTTGTATTTTTAGTAGAGACGGGGTTTCATCGTGTTAACCAGGGTGGTCTTACTCTCCTGCCCATGTGATCCGCCCGCCTCGGCCTCGCAAAGTGCTGGGATTACAGGCGTGAGTCACCACGCCCGGCCGTGTTTTCTTTTCTTGGTTGCATTATTAGTTATTATTTAAATTCTCAGTCTTGTGTTTTTTTTTCTTTTTTTCGTTTAATTTAATTTTATTATTATTTTTTTTGAGACAGAGTCTCGCTCTGTCACCCAGGCTGGAGTGCAGTGGCGCAATCTCCGCTCAATGCAAGCTCCACTCCCGGGTTCACGCCATTCTCCTGCCTCAGCCTCCCGAGTAGCTGGGACTACAGGCACCCACCACCACGCCCGGCTAATTTTTTGTATTTTTTAGTAGAGATGGGGTTTCACCGTGTTAGCCAAGATGGTCTCTATCTCCTGACCTGGTGATCCGTCCGCCTCGGCCTCCCAAAGTGTTGGAATTACAGGCGTGAGCCACCGCGCCCGGCCGATCTTTTTTTGTTTGTTTGGATGGAGTCTCACTCTGTCCCCGGGGCTGGAGTGCAGTGGCACGATCTCGGCTCACTGCAATCTCCCTGGTTCAATAAATTATCCTGCCTCAGCCTCCTGAGTAGCTGGGACTGCAGGAGCTCACCACCACACCCAGCTAATTTTTCATATTTTTAGTAGAGACAGGGTTTCACCGTGTTGCCCAGGCTGGTCTCGAACTCCTGACCTCAGGTAATCTGCCCGCCTCAGCCTTCCAAAGTGCTAGGATTACAAGCATGAGCCACCCCGCCTGGCCTAAGGTGTTATTCTTATCATCTTATCAGTGTGCCTCAGTAAGGCCAGCCCAAGGGCACACAGTAAAGGTGGAGATGGATGTGAGCCCGCAGCGCAGGCTCTTCCCCACCCACACACAGGGACAGCTTCTACCCCACCAGACAGTCAGCTCCTTGAGGACAGAGCTGGGCCTTGTTTATCTCCACACTCCAGTGCCATTGTTGGGTGGGGGGACCAGGAAGGGCCCTGAGTCTGTGAGTTAGGGAGCCCTGTCCCGAGCCCTGCTGTGCCTGGTCCGCTGATCACGTGGTCCTGGCTTCCTCCCACTCAGGGCGTCACTGAGGGCTACAATGGCACCATCTTTGCCTACGGCCAGACAGGCAGCGGGAAGTCCTTCACCATGCAGGGCCTGCCGGATCCACCCTCCCAGAGAGGCATCATCCCCAGGGCCTTCGAGCACGTGTTCGAGAGCGTCCAGGTACGGGCCTCGTGGAGGGAAGGGGCAGCGCCAGAGCTGCAGCTGGGCCCCAGAGCACTTCTGACAGGTGGCAGGGACACGGGAAGTGTTCGGAGTCCGGCCTGACCCCGTGCAGGTGAGCAGGGAAGGCTCCAGGTTCTGAAAAGGTGGTGGGAAAAAAACTTAAAACAGAGAAAATTCTGTCCGTGCTTTTCTCGCGTCATTTTTGGCTTCTAACCCTTAGTGGAGCGTTTCCTGTGGATCTGCTGACCCTGTGCACTGGGCCAGGAAGTGGTTGTAACAATCACAGCTTCCCTCTTATTGAGCAATTGTTATGGACCAAGTCGTATGTGAAGCCCTCGGCATCCTTATCTCACTGAATCTCCAGCCTGACCCAGGAGGTAGCTGATAGCCCCATTTTTGAGATAGGGAGGTTGAGACTCTGAGCCTTTATGGGCCAGGTTGAGACTGGACTCTGAATTCATCCCAGCATCCAGGCTGCAGGTGAGAATTACCTGGCGACCATTTGTGGCAGTGCATGGGGAATGGCGGATGGGGACGACCCTGGTCAGCTGCAGAACCCACTGTGCCGCTCCCAGGACTCATCATGGTAGCCAGAGCAATATGTAGGGCCTCGGAGAGCTGCCAGGGACCAGCCCAGAGCCAGTGCTTGGCCCAGGCCTTCCCTGTGGCCTCAGATTTTTGTTGGATTGTTGTTGTTTTTTGAGACAGAGTCTTGCTCTGTCACCCAGGCTGGAGTATAATGGCGTGATCTTGGCTCACTGTAACCTCTGCCTCCCAGATTCAAGCAATTCTCCTGCCTTAGCCTCCCAAGTAGCTGAGATTACAGGCGCCCATCACCACATCCAGCTAATTTTTGTACTTTACTTAGTAGAGATGGGGTTTCGCCATGTTGGCCAGGTTGGGTCTTGAACTCCGGGCCTCAAGTGATTCGCCGGCCTTGGCCTCCCAAAGTGTTGGGATTACAGGCGTGAGCCACCACGCCCAGCCAGGATTTTTGTTTTTGTTTTTGAGATGGAGTCTTGCTCTTTCGCTCAGGCTGGAGTGCAATGGAAAAATCTTGGCTCACTGCAGCCTCTGCCTCCCTGGTTCAAGCAATTCTCCTGCCTCAGCCTCCTAAGTAGCTAGGATTACAGGCGTCTGCTACCACGCCTGGCTAATTTTTGTATTTTTAATAGAGATGAGGTTTCGTCATGTTGGTCAGGCTAGTCTTGAACTCCTGACCTCAGGTGATCCACCCACGTAGGCCTCCGAAAGCACTGGGATTACAGGTGTGAGCAGCGCCCGGCCCTGTTTTTTTGTTTGTTTGTTTGTGGTTTTTTTTACCCTGAATAACGGGGAGGCCTCTGTTTCCTTTCCCATGAGGACTGTAGACAGAGCATTAGACAGCAATATGAAGATGATACAACTCAAAGAGGCCTGGGCACCCACCAAGCTGGAGACGAGGAGAGAGCTTGCCAGGAGGGCTGACAGGGCGGGTTGGATTGGAGACTCCTCTTGCCCCGACGTTCCTTCTCCTCCCATGATGTCCTGGTGGCAGAGGGCCCAGGGCCCAGGGCCAAGCCTGGCAGCAGGTGGACTTGGAGCTCTGATGTCTGGGTTCTTTCTGTGTACTCCCTGCAGTGTGCAGAGAACACCAAGTTCCTGGTCCGGGCCTCCTACCTGGAGATCTACAATGAAGATGTGCGGGACCTCCTGGGGACTGACACCAAGCAGAAGCTGGAGGTGGGCACAGACCCAGTGTGGGCAGGTGGGGCTGGTAGGGGGGAGGTTGGCAGTGGTGCTGCTCCCTCAGAAATATGGGAAAGTATCCTGAGGGTGCGGCACTGGGACACTGAAGTTGGGACTTTTTTTTTTTTTTTTTTTTTTTTTTTTTGAGACGGAGTCTCATCTGCTAAGCTGAGCTGGGTGGTGGCCGGGTCTGGCTCACTGCAAGCTCCGCTTTCCCGGAGTTCACATGCATTCTCCGGCCTCCAGCCTCCCGGTAGCTGGGACTACAGGCCAGCCACCTGCGCCCGGCTAGTTTTGTATTTTCTTAGTAAGGCGGGGTTTCACACGTGTTAAGCAGGATGGTCTCGATCTCCTGACCTCGTGATCCGCCCATCTCGGCCTCCCCAAAGTGCTGGGATTACAGGCTTGAGCCACCGCGCCCGGCCTTTTTTTTTTTTAAATAAAAAAATTTTTTTAGGCAGGGCGTGGTATCTGCTGCCCATAATCCTAACACTTTGGGAGGCAGCGAGATCGGTAGTCAGGAGTTCAGATTTCAACCTGGACTGAAACCCACATCACTAAAAATACAAAACTAACAGTCAATCGTACGTCGTGTTCCAGCTACTGGGGGCTTCCAGGGGCAGGAGAATCGCCCAGACAGGAGGTAGGGGTTGCAGTGAGCTGAGATTGTGCCACTGCACTCCAGCCTGGGCAACGCAGCGAGACCATTTTGAGACAGAGTCTCGCTGCGTTGCCCAGGCTGGCCTCGAACTCCTGGCCTTGAGCCTTCTACCTCAGCGCCCCCAGTAGCTGGGACTGCAGGCATGTATCACCACATGCACCCAGCCACTTGGTGTTTTTTATGCGGGAGCCTCCAGCCTCCCAACTAGAGTTTTTCTACCACGTTCTCTCTCCTAGTGCAGCTTAATCATAGCTCAGCCCCCAGACAGGGAATCAAAGACAGGAGGCAACACAGGGTGTTGTTCCCACATGTCAGTCCCAGAAGGCCAGCCTGTGGGGTTAGGGCACTCTGGCCCCCTGCAAACCTTCTGCTAACCTGCACTGGAGCAGCAGGGAACCCTCCTCCCCCTCCTCACTACCCTGGACCCTAGAAAGGCCTCAGTTACCGGGGCCTAGAGGGGCCAAAGGCTGGCAGCTACGCACACTTGTTGCAGCTGAGCCACGGGCCTCAGGCCTATTGAACCAGCTGCCTTGGGGGCTGCAGTGACAGATGCACTCTCTGAAACACACTCCGGGGGCCACCGGGCTTTAGACACACTCCCTCGAGGAGGATGTGCAGATGGCTCTCATGTAAACCTCCTGGCAGTCCAGGAGGAGGCACCGTTCTAATCCCTTATAACAACAGATGAGGAAACTGAGGCTCCATGTGCCTAAGTAAGACCAGCCCAAGGACGCACGGTCGATAAAGAGTGGCGATGGGATTTGAATCCGGGAACTCCACAGCACACACTGTTAACCCGTGTTTAACAGAGGCCCGATCGTGGTTATAATCAGAGGTTATTACATCACTTAAGGCCAGCAAGAGGTTTGGGGAAGCAGAGTTCTGTGCCCTCCCCCTAGCCACTGTAAACTACCATCCCAGAACCCAGCCCTGTACTGCCTGATATGGTGAGGTCTGAGGGGGCCTCTCCAGCGAGTTCTCCCCACCCATGTCCCGGCAAAGTGTCAAGGGCTCCCCTCCCCGTGGCAGCGATGGACACGTTCCTGCCATGCTCCCCTCTCTCATCCTTGCCGCATCCCAGCCGGTTGCCATGGTGACCCGGCTCTGGCCTCCGCAGCAGAGATGAGCAGTTACCAAGGAGCCTGGTGCGCAGCTGGGGGCTGTCACTCAGCGCCTCCCCAGGCGTCGGGGGTGGAGTGAGGTTGGGAGTGCGGTGGGGGGAGGACCCCTGAGGCCATCATAAGTTTGGGAGCAGGGAGCCTTCCTGGGCTGGAAAATCTCGTGGCAGGAGACCTCTTGGGTGAGGGGTTGTCTCCTCGGGTTGCTCAGGCCCGAGATGGCGACTCATCCTTTTTGTAACTGACCCCTGCTGAGTACCCACAGAACTTTTTTTTTAGATCTGTTCTCTTCCTAATCCTCATAATAATCTTGTAGAAATAGGAGTTATCATCCCCATTTTACGGAAGAGAAAATTGAGACCTAGAGAGGCAAATTAACCTCCCCAACCAGCAAGTCACAGAACGGGGTGCCCTCCGGCCACACGCAGCTGCGTCCTCTGAGCTCCCTCCTCACAGCTGCCACCTGGGCCAAAACCTGCCTTCTGTCATCTCAAGCTTCAGCCACTGCAGGATGCTCCGGCCTGTGTCTGTGCCCTGCCCCCAGAGCCTTCCATCGGCTGTGACCCCACTAACAGCTGGGACCTTCACCTTCCCCTTTCTGGGTGTCAGTGTCATCTATTCCATGAAGCCCAGTCCCTTGGTGGGGCTTGGCTGTTTTTTCACGCTTCAGCAGATAGGACCACCCCTGACCCCCACCCACGCCCCTCCCACAGCTGGGGCCTGAGCCCACCTGGGACCCCCCTAAAGCTGCTGGGAGCAAAGCCGCTGAGCCTCCTGTGGCTCTGACCCGCAGGACCACTTGCCAGACTAATGCCTTTTGTCCTCATTCATTCTGCTCTTGTGCCAGAGTGGTTTTATTTCCTCTCACACTTGGAAAATACTGCATTTCACAGCTCTGGGTCTGCAACAAAATGACTTTGCTGCCTGGAAAACCAGCAGGGAGCCAGCAGATAAATTAACTTACTGCTGCCATCGCCCTGAGGGCTGGGGGCCTCCGGGCTGTGAGCCTGTGGGGTTCTGGGCAGTCAGTGGCCTCACCTGTGATCTGAGGGTTTGGGGATATTCCTGCTGTTCTAGAGCCACGGCGGAGGGGATATGGAGCCCTAGCAACAGGGCGAAAGGAGACAGCACTCGGGGCTCATGGGTGGCGACAGACACAGCCCCTGGGATCTGAAGCTCCCTGACGGAAAACCGCTTTTGCAATCGTAGCACTAACAACAACAGCACAGACAGTGGCTGGCATCTATGGGGCACTTAGGTGCTGGCACCATGCTAAGCACTGTATGTGCCTTATTTTACGGATTCCTCCCCATATCCCTGTGAGATAGCTGTCTCATGCCCATTTCACAGATGTGGAAACTGAGGCTTAGGTTGTCACTGGCTGAAGGTCCCCCAGCAAGTAGGAGGCAGGGGTAGGTCTGAGGCTGGCTGAGCCTGGAACGCACCCCTCCCTGTGACAGGCATGTGAGGTGCCAGCCTGCACTGCAGGAGGGCGAGGGCGGTCCGCATGGGGCCCTTCTCTCTGGTTCCTTGACCGTCCCTGGTCCTAACCCTTGGAGGCTGGAGGTTCCACCCCTGACCCGTTTCTCCTCCCTCAGCTGAAGGAGCACCCAGAGAAGGGCGTGTACGTGAAGGGGCTGTCCATGCACACGGTGCACAGTGTGGCCCAGTGTGAGCACATCATGGAGACCGGCTGGAAGAACCGCTCAGTCGGCTACACGCTGATGAACAAGGATTCCTCACGCTCCCACTCCATCTTCACCATCAGCATCGAGATGTCTGCTGTGGGTATGCGAGCTGCTGCGGGCGGGGGTGGCGGGGGGACAGGTGACCTAGCCACACTTCCACTCCCACTAGCCAAGGCGTGCCATCTCTCAGGGTCGCAAGAGCCCCTGGAAAGTGGGAAGAGATGCTCTAACAGCCTGGAGGAAACCCAAGAGGATCCTTGGGATGCTGGGACCGTGTTCCCAGGATAAACAGCAGCAACGACAGTAACGCTGGGAGCCAACATTGAGCACTTACTGTGTGCCAGACAATTTTTATTTATTTTCTTGTTTTTTGAGACAAGGTCTTACTCTGTCACCCAGGCTGGAGTGCAGTGGTGATCTCGGCTCACTGCAACCTCTGCCTCCCAGGCTCGGGTGATCCTCCCACCTCAGCCTCCTGAGCAGCTGGAACTACAGGTAAACCACCACGCCTGGCTAATTTTTTGTAGAGGTAGGGTCTTGCTATGTTGCCCAGGTTGGTCTTGAACTCCTGAGCTCAAGCAATCCTCCCGCCTTGGCCTCCCAACGTGCTAGGATTACAGGTGTGAGCCACTGCGCCCAGCCAATATGCCAGGTAATATGTGTGTATTGTGTCACTTACTCCTACAGCACTCCCATGAGGTGGATACTGAATCATCCCCATTTTACAGATGAAGAAATCGAGGTCACACAACTAGGAACTAGCGTCAGAGCCCGGCTTCTATCCCGGGGTCTTCCTCTGGAGTGTGTGTCACTCCAACCCTGTGGATTCTCCTCTCTCTAACATTCTCTACTCCTCAGTCATCTCATTATTGTTTTTTTCTGGAAGAGCTGCTGAGAAAGCGAAGAGGAAGGAAAGAAACCCATGTTTATTTGGGGGCCCCTATTGGCCATCTACAGTGCCAAACTCTTTATACCTTTCATTCCATTTAGAGACAGGCACTAGAATCCTCATTTTATAGATGAGGAAACAGAGGCTCTGAGAGGGAAAGTGATTTGCTTGTTCAAGGTCTTACTGCCGCTAACTGGTGGAGCTGGGATTTGAACCCGGGTCTCCCTGATGTCTGGGTTTTCCCATGAATACTGCAGCTGCCTCCAAGTTGTGGTCCATCATGACTAGAACTCCAAAGAGCAATGCGGCAGGAGGTGGCCTCAGCCCAACTGGGAACATAATTCTGGAGAGATCAGGGTCAGGAATTAGCTGGGTGTGATGGTGCATGCCTATAGTCCCAGCTACTTGGGAGGCTGAGGTGAGAGGACTGGTTGAGCCTGGGAGACCGAGGTTGCAGTGATCTGAGATCGCACCACTGCACTACCCAGGGTCAAGGCCTGGGTAGATGGAACCTCCCAGACATATTGCCCAGCCAGTGTGGTGACCTGGCCTTGGGCCAAGCCCCAGTGCTTGCTTGGGTATGAGGCCATGAGTCCCAGTGTCCTGGGGGTGCTGATATGGGGAAGGCTGGGACCAGCGTGGTCACAGCCTCAATGCTGCAGCTTGGGGAGGCACAGAGACCAGGGCAACTGAGAACAGATCAGGAGGGAGGAGGGGGGAGCGGGTTTGGGGGGCACCTCTTGGTCTTTGCAGGAAGGTTTGAAGGATGAGGCAGGCTGGTTGCACATTCACCTTATAAAATAATGTGAGCTCAGTGATGATGGTAAGAAAGTAGGGAATGGTAGGGAACAGTTACTCATAGTTCTGACACCTAAACACCACTAACATTTAAGCATTATATTAATATATAATAATTATTTATATTTATAATTCTTTATATTATGTTTATTTATATATAAATATACAATATATATACACATACATATATACACATGGGGGTTTTGTTTTTTTTTTTTTTTTTTTTTGAGACAGCTCTGTTGCCCAGGCTGGAGTGCAGTGGTGTAATCTCAGATCACTGCAACTTTGGTCTCCCAGGCTCAACCAATCCTCCCACCTTAGCCTCCCAAGTAGCTTGGAACTACAGGCATGCACCAGCACACCCAGCTAATTTTTATGTTTTGTAGCAACAGGATCTCGCCATGTTGCCCAGGCTGGTCTCGAGCTCCTGGACTCAAGCAATCCACCTCAGCCTCCCAAACTGCTGGGATTACAGGCATGAGCCACTGCGCCCAGCCCGTATTTTCTTTTGATCCTTTTTTTCCTATGAATGTTTTAAACACAACTGAAATCTTATGCCATGGTTTCCCCTGGTTTCATCTCCCTTGCCATCACTAAGCATTTCTGCATGTTACTGTCACCGTGTCTTCATGACCATGTGTGGTGGCCTGGCTCATGCCCTTTTCCAACCGGTCCTTGATCAGTGGTTTCCAGTTTCCCAGTGCTGGAAGTCATGCCATGATGGACATCTGTGTGCACAAAGCTTTTTCTCCTCTGAGAGTCATTTCCTCAGACTCGGTTCCCTGGAAGGGAGTTCCTGGAGCAAAGATAACACACGTGGTTAAGGCTCCTGTTCCGTTCTGCAAAGAGCTTCCTAAAGGGGAAGCACCAGGTTCCTTCCTGTCCTTTTTTTAGAGACAGGGTCTCACTCTGCCACGCAGACTGGAGTGCAGTGGTGCAATCATAGCTCACTGTAGCCTTGAACTTCTGGGCTCAAGCATTTCTCCCATCTCAGCCTCCTGAGTAGCTGGGACCACAGGCACACGACACTACACACCAGCTGTTTTTGGTGTGGTTTTTTTTGTTTTCTTTTCTTTTTTTTTTTTTTCTGAGACAGGGTTTTATTTTGTTGCCCAGGCTAGAATGCAGTGGCATGATCACAGCTCACTGCAACCTTTACCTCCTAGGCTCAGGTGATCATCCTACCTCAGCCTCTGAAATAGCTGAGACCACAGGCATGCACCACCACACGTGGCTAATTTTTTTTTTTTTTTTTTTTTTTTTTTGTCTCGCTCTGTTGCCTATTTTCCAGGGCTGTGGTGCAATCTTGGCTCACTGCAAACTCTGCCTCCCAGGTTCATGCCATTCTTCTGCGTCAGCCTCCCGAGTAGCAGGGACTACAGGCACCCGCCACCATGCCTGGCTAATTTTTTGTATTTTTAGTGAAGACGGGTTTCACTGTGTTAGCCAGGATGGTCTCGATCTTCTGACCTCATGATCCACCCGCCTCGGCCTCCCAAAGTGCTGGGATTACAGGCGTGAGCCACCACGCCCCGCCCCAGCAAATTTTTTTTTTTTTTTTTGGTAAAGAAGGGGTTTCACCATGTTGCCCAGGCTGGTCTCGAACTCCTGGGATCAAGCAATCCGCCCATCTCCCAAAATTCTGGGATTACAGGTGTGAGCTGCTGCCCCTGGCCTGTTGTTGTTTTTGAGACAGAGTCTTGCTCTGTCGCCCAGGCTGAAGTGCAGTGTCACAATCTTGGCTCACTGCAACCTTCACCTCCCAGGTTCAAGCAATTCTTGTGCCTCAGCCTCCTGAGTAGCTGGGATTACAGGCATGTGCCACCATGCCTGGCTAATTTTTGTATTTTTAGTAGATACAAGGTTTCACCATGTTGGCCAGGTTGGTCTTGAACTCCTGACCTCAGGTGATCCACCTGCCTTGGCCTTCCAAAGTGCTGAGATTACAGGTGTGAGCCACTACACCCAGCCTGTTGTTGTTTTTTAATAGCCTAAAGAACTGGCTGGCTACGAATGCGCTGTTTACTTCTCCAGACCACCAACCTGTCAACTAAAGAAAAATCAACAAGGCTGGGCACAGTGGCTCATGCCTGTAATCCCAGCACTTTGGGAGGCCAAGGCAGGAGGATCACTTGAGGCCAGGAGTTTGAGACCAGCCTGGGCAACATAGGGACACTCAATCGCTAGAAAGAAAGAAATTAGCCAGGTGATGTACGCCTTCAGTCCCAGGTACTCGGGAGACTGAAGCAGGAGGATTGCTTGAGCCTGGGAGTTCGAGGCTGTATTGAGCTAGGATTGCACCACTGCACTCCAGTCTGGGCAACAGAGTGAGATCCTGTCCCAAAGGCAAAAAAAAAAAAAAAAAAAAAGGCACAAGCCTGTAATCCCAGCGCTTTGGGAGGCCGAGACGGGCGGATCATGAGGTCAGGAGATCGAGACCATCCTGGCGAACACGGTGAAACCCCGTCTCTACTAAAAACTACAAAAAAAACTAGCCGGGCGAGGTGGCAGGCGCCTGTAGTCTCAGCTACTCGGGAGGCTGAGGCAGGAGAATGGGGTAAACCCGGGAGGTGGAGCTTGCAGTGAGCTGAGATCCGGCCACTGCACTCCAGCCTGGGCGGCAAAGCAAAACTCCATCCTAAAAAAAAAAAAAAAAAAAAGAGACATCCTACTGAGGATAATAGACTGGGGCCTACAGCCCAGAGCGGCTCTGTCAGTATTTCAGGTCACAGTTTATATACAGGTGGTGAAGGCAGCACCTGCAGAATCGCATCTGACTTGCTCAGAATCACATCAAGGGGCCGGGCGCGGTGGCTCAAGCCTGTAATCCCAGCACTTTGGGAGGCCGAGACGGGCAGATCACGAGGTCAGGAGATCGAGACCATGCTGGCTAACACAGTGAAACCCCGTCTCTACTAAAAAATACAAAAAATTAGCCGGGCGAGGTGGCGGGCGCCTGTGGTCCCAGCTACTTGGGAGGCTGAGGCGGGAGAATGGCGTGAACCCAGGAGGCGGAGCTTGCAGTGAGCTGAGATCCGGCCACTGCACTCCAGCCTGGGCGACAGAGCGAGACTCCGTCTCAAAAAAAAAAAAAAAAAAAAAAGAATCACATCAAGGTTTGGGTGCAAGAGCACATCTGGTGATAGATTCCAGAGGCTTCCTCACAAACCCCGGCAGATATTATCTCATGTGTAGGAAGAGGCATGGCCTAGGGTCTGTCTTTAAGTGAGCTGGTGATTCAGCCAGAGACGTGGGGAACTGTAGACTCCATTCTGTTCTGTCTTCGAAGCATATCTGCGGAGCTCTGCACAGCTCTGCACATTGGCACAGAGGCAGCGGCTTTGCGAGCTGATTATGCTGGCAAGTGGAAAAGAGCAAACGTGGCTTCTAACATCTGCCGCTTTGTCTCACAAACCCTAATGGGGTCTCATTTTGTTGATGTGGGGAATTGAGAATCTGGGAGATAGGTGGCTCTGCTACTGCCACACAGCAAGAAGACGACAGGACTGGGTTGGGAACCGGGTCCGGGAGTCTCCAAAGCAGATGTTTTCTGTGTTGAATGACATAACTCCCTGGCGATCCAGCCACACCCCTGCCCTTCTCCACCTTTGACCTTGCAGGAAGCCTTCGGGAGCTGCTGTGGCAGCCAGAGGCCCTGTTGCACTCAGAATGGTCTCTAACTCCAGCCCCTGCTCCTGGAGACAGCCTGCCCTGGGTTCTGATGGTGGCTATAGTGTTTAGCAGCTGTGTGACCTTGGGCAAGTTCCATGCCCTCTCTGAGCCTCAGTCTACCCATCTGTAAGATGAGCCCAATAATAGCACCTGCTTCCTGGGGCTCCTGTACAGCTGAGGGGAAACCCTCGGTGGGCAGGCATTGAGCACCCAGTGCCTGGCACTGATTGCCCTCAATACATAGGGCTCACCCAAGGCCCTCGTCCCTCTGCCTGGTCTGTCTGCAGATGAGCGGGGCAAGGACCATCTCCGGGCGGGCAAGCTGAACCTGGTGGACCTGGCGGGCAGCGAGCGGCAGTCCAAGACTGGGGCCACGGGCGAGCGGCTCAAGGAGGCCACCAAGATCAACCTGTCGCTGTCGGCGCTGGGCAACGTCATCTCGGCGCTGGTGGACGGGCGCTGTAAGCACATCCCCTACCGTGACTCGAAGCTGACACGGCTGCTGCAGGACTCACTGGGCGGCAACACCAAGACGCTGATGGTGGCCTGCCTGTCGCCTGCGGACAACAACTACGATGAGACACTCAGCACACTGCGTTATGCCAACCGGGCCAAGAACATCAGGAACAAGCCGCGCATCAATGAGGACCCCAAGGATGCGCTGCTTCGCGAGTATCAGGAGGAGATCAAGAAGCTCAAGGCCATCCTGACACAGCAGATGAGCCCCAGCAGCCTGTCAGGTGGGACCACGTTGGGGTAGTGGCAGGAGGGCCGGGTCCCCAGGAGAAAACTTCCTCCCCTCTGTTTTCTCACCTCCAACTTCCCATCTAAAAGACGGTGGGAGCGGCATCCTCCCACCCCTCAGCCCCATGTGAGCGCAGGGCCCTCATGGTTGGAGACGGCCCAGATGGCATCTGCTTGTCAGTGCCCTGGGAGGAGGGCAGTCCGTCTGACCTGTCCCATCTGATACAGGTTGTCGCCCACTCCCCACCTCTGATCTGCTCATCCATTATCCCCACCCCACCCCCACCCCCCCGTTTGCTGCTGTCCGTGGCATTGTCGCAATGCGTGTTCGCTGCTCAGCGGCTGGCAACTCGCTCCCCACAGCTGCATCTGCTCTTCACGGGCACCTCGTTATAGCAGCTTGTGCGCCCCGGCCTTTGCCTGTCACCTGGCAGGTGGAAATCCACACCTGGAGCATTGGCCTGAAGGGGCTTTGGAACTGAAGGAGTCTTAAGATTTTTTTTATCTCAGAAGCTCTTGGGGAAGGGAACACAAAAAAGCTTGTGTCTATCTGTCCATTCATCCCCCTCCCACCCACCTTCCTCTCCATCTGTTCATTCTACACACACCCATTCACCTACCCACTCATCCACCCATCTGCCCATCCTCCCATTTACCCATTCATCCACCCACCTTTTCGTCCACCTACCCACCTTCCTACCCACCCCATTATTTATCCATCTGCACAGTCACCCATCCACTCACCCACCTATATATCTATCCATCCATCCATCCATCCATTGATCCTTCCATCCTTCCATCTACCCATCCCTCCCTCCATTCCATCAATCCATTTCTTCCTTCCATCCATCCATCTACACAGCCACCCACCCACCCATCCATTCATCCATCCATATCCATCCACTGACCCTTCCTTCCTTTCTTCCATCCATTCATCTGTCATCCATCCATGCTTCCATTCTAATCACCCACCCCATCCACGCTATCATCCATATATCCACCCATTCATTGACTCCATCCTATCATCCATTCTTTTATCTATTTTTCCACTCACCTGCCCATCCACCCAAGGTTCCCTGAGCTGCTCCTCTGTGTGTTGACCTGTGCTGGGTACTGGATACACAGAGATGAATCAGATGCAGGCTGTGCCTTGTAGGGTACCTAATCTCCTGAGGAAGAAGGACACTCCAGCAGGCCATCACATGCAATGAGATACACTCTAGGGCAGACAGCTGTACAGGGCAGAAAGGAGTGCATGGTCAGCCAGGTCTGTCTGTGGTGGGATAATGTCAGTGAGGGAAGGCTTCCCGGAGGAGGCAGTAATTGAGCAAAGTCTTGGAAGAGGAGAAATTTCCCTGTTAGGATAAGAGCGTCCAGTGTGTGGAGAGATGCGCAAAACTCTAAGGTGCATTTGGGGAACTACAAAGCCCTCTGCTGGCTGCCTTGGGTGATGGGAGGTGGTCAGGCAGGACTGGGGTGGAGAGGGCCTTGAACACCATTGCAAGGCATTCCACCTCAGCCATCTGCCTTCCTCCTCTTTTCCTACTCCTCACCCCAACCCTTCTCACCTGCAAGATTGGTAAGGGGGAAGACAAGAATGGTGAGGGTACCAGGAGAGAGTAGGGGAGGCTGGGCCTGCGGCCCCTGCACCCAGCAGCTGACACCTGTGCAGCCTTCCAGTGGTGACGGAGGCAGCCCCCAGGATAGAGGCTGTTAGCACCCCCTCCCCCTGGATGAGGAGCAAGGAGCCAGCAGAGTGACTGGGGTGGTGCTGGGTGGATAGCTGAGGGCTGAGCAGTTATCACCGGCTCACCTCCCAGCTCCGCAGACAAGCAACTCAGCCACTGAGAACCTCAGTCTCTTCATCTGTAAAAGGGACATCATAATGATACCCGCCTTGTGTGTGCTGTGAGGCAACTGGGAAAATTACCTGAGATCATGCACGTGTGGGCTCAGCACGAGGCCTGGCACGGTGGGCTCCAGAGACAATGTGTGCTGCCTTCACTTTGGAGCCGGGCCTTGAGACCAGGGGTGTCTGACCCAAAGCTCCCTGTGTTTGCCCTGCCCAGGACTCACTTTAGACATTTCCCCCTTAGCCCTGGTTCTCCCTCTAGCATATCCCTCTTTTTCTGTTTCAGCAAAACTTGAAACATCCGTCTACTTTTACCAGTCCCAGTTTCTCTCCCTCCGCTCTCTCTTGCCCCTACCCAGGCAGGCCCTGTCCTGGCCCACTGATGCTGGCCTTGTCATCTATGGCCTCCTGTTGTGGAGCGCAGTGACTGTCCTGGGGCAGGCCTCACCTTGCCGCCTCAGCACCAGTTGGCTCAGCAGACCCCCTCCCTTCATGAGACCTTTGCTTCCTACATGCCCTCTGCCCTCAGTCCCCTCCTGCCTCCCCACCCACCTCTCCTCAGTTCCCAGGGGCGAGTCCTTCCTGCTCCCTGGTCTCCTAACCCTGGGCTGTTCCAGGCTGGACATCTGCTGTCCTCTCTCTGCACTCGCTGCTAAGGTGGCTTCACCTGGGTCCCTGGTGTTATCACCACCTCTGCGCTCCCGACTTCCCCACATGCACCCCACAGCCTGGCCATGCAATTTGTGGTCGTGTCTTTTTTTTTTCTTTTTTTTTTTTTTTTTGAGACGGAGTCTTGCTGTGTTGCCCAGGCTGTAGTGCAGTGGCGCGATCTCAGCTCACTGCAACCTCTGCCTCCTTGATTCAGGTGATTCTCCTGCCTCAGCCTCCCAAGTAGCTGGTACTACAGGCACACGCCACCATGCCCAGCTAATTTTTTGTATTTTTAATAGAGATGGGGTTTCACTGTGTTAGCCAGCATGGTCTCGATCAGGACCTCGTGATTTGCCCACCTCAGCCTCCCAAAGTGCTGAGATTACAGGCGTGAGCCACCTCGCCCGGCCTCGTGTCTTAATTTATAAAGGTGACTGGGTGACAGCACAGAGAGATCAGCGCCACTGAAAGGGAAGTTCACTGTGACTCACAGTGCTCCTGGAAACCCGGGGTCGGGCACGCCCACAGGCCACGGGGAAGCACCAGCATTGGTCTGGAGGGAGAAGGGAGTGGGGCCCGGGCCACAGCCTTTACTGGGCTTCCTGTGGGAAAAGCATGGCAGGGCCTGGAAGGCAGGTTGGGACCAGCTGATTTGAATAATTCTGGTAGGTTTTTGGGTCGAGGGGCTGTTCCTTATTGTCTATGCCTGGCCCTGGGTCTGTTCAGGGCAGGGGGAGTCTTGGTCTGGTGTGAGAGTTATATACAGCAGGTGGCTTGGGGTGTGGACTTGGGCTCGGCTGGTTTATATACCAAAGATGGACTCACTGACTCGTGGTTTACGGTTTCTAGGAATTATCTAGCCCTGAAGGGCAGTCTAATCCTGCCCAGCAAGTCCTTCAAGATAACAGAACATCATGCAATGTAGAAAACAATTAAAACATACTATCCATGTCCTCTGAATTCCGGACTTGAATCTGCAGCTGTGTAATAAGCATTTCAAACCCAACATGTCCCACTGTCAACTCGATGGGCCCCCAAATCTGCTAGGCGTGCTTCCCCCCCACAGCTGATGGCGGCAACTCAGATGTTCAAACCAGGCACCTTGGGGTCACCCCTGGCTTCTCACTTTCTCTCAAATCCACATCCAGTTGGTCAGCAGCTCCTGCCACCTCCACCTTCAAAACTGGCTACAGCCTGGCAGGGTGCAGTGGCTCATGCCTATAATCCTAGTACTTTGGGAGGCCGAGGTGGGCAGATCACTTGAGGTCAGGAGTTTGAGACCAGCCTGGCCAACATGGTGAAGCCTCGTCTCTACTAAAACAGAAAATATTAGCCAGACGTGGTGGTGTGCACCTGTAGTCCCAGCTACTCAGGAGTTTGAGGCAGGAGTATCACTTGAACCCGGGAGAGGGAGGTTGCAGTGAGCCAAAATTATATCACTGCATCTAGCCTAGGCGACAGGGCAAAGACCCCGTCTCAAAAAAAAAAAAAAGAAAAGGAAAGAAAAAGAAAACACTGGCTACAGCCTGTTCACTGCTGCCCTCCAGCCTGAGTTTCTGCACCGCCCCCCACCGGTCTCCTAGCGCCTGCTCTGGTTCCCCTCAGTGCACTCTCCGCGCAGCAGCCAGGGAGAGCCTGTTCAAATGCAAGGCCTGTGACTGCCCTGTGCACACCTGCCCCGTTCAGTCCAGAGTCACAGCCAAAGCCCTCACCCGGCCCTCCACAGCTCTCACAATCTGGCATTATCCCTCTTGGACTTCTCTGCCTGTCCTGCCCATCACTCCCTCCCCTCCAGCCACACTGGCCTCCTGGCTGGGCCAGGAACAGGGCAGGCTCACAACTGCCTCAGGACCCTCGCACTCACCACTGCCGCCGTCTAGCAAGCTCCTCCTGTGCCTGCCTCTCCTCGCTGCTTCCTTCATGCCTTGATTAAAAGACCTTCAATAAATAAGCTATTTATTTATTTATTTATTTATTTATTTATTTTTGTAGATAGAGTCTCGCTCTTTCGCACAGGCTGGAGTGCAATAGCGCCATCTCAGCTCACTGCAACCTCCGCCCTCCCGGTTCAAACAATTCTCCTGTCTCAGCCTCCTGAGTAGCTGGGATTACAGGCTCCCGCCACCATGCCCGGCTAATTTTTGTATTTTTGGTAGAGACGGGGTTTTACTATGTTGGCTGGGCTTGTCTTGAACTCCCGACCTCAAGTGATCTGCCGCCTCAGCCTCCCAAAGTGCTGGGGTTACAGACATGAGACACTGTGCCCGGCCTAACACACTATTTAAATGGCAACTTGGGCCAGGCAAGGCAGCTCACACTTTAATCCCAGAACTTTGGGAGGCTGAGACGAGAAGATTGCTTGATCCCAGGAGTTTGAGACCAGTCTGGATAGCATGGTGAGACCCCATCTTTACAAAAAAATAAAATAAGATTAGCTGGGCGTGGTGGTGTGTGCCTGTAGTCCCAGCTACTCGGGAGGCTCAGGTGGGAGGATCATTTGAGCCCAGGAATTTGAGGCTTCAGTGAGTTATAATCCCACCACTGCACTCTGGCTTGGGTGGCAGAGCAAGACCCTGTCTCGATAAATATATAAGTAAATAAATTGCAACCCTTCTAACTGCTTCTAACTCCCAAGCATCCTCCCTACTTGCTTTTTCTTCTCAGTACACATCACCTTGTAACGTGTTACCCATTTTGCTTATTAATTTTGATGGGAGGTAGTCAGGCAGGGCTCGAGTGGAGAGGGCCTTGAACACCACCACGAGGCATTTCACCTTGTCCATCTGCCTTTCCCCTCTTTTTCCCAGTGGAAAACTCTGCGTGGGTGTGGAGTTTTGTCTTTGTTCAGTGCCGCATCCTCAGCGTCTAGAACATCGAGGTGCTCCATAAATATTTGTTGGGTGACTAACAGCCTTTTACATGGAGATGTGTTTGAAATAAGCTCAATACTTTAAAGTCTTTTTGAATGACCATGAGGTCGTCTTTTTACAGATTTCCGTGTGATTCCTGCACACCATCTGCCCCTTGTCCTGGCTGCTAATTTCTGTTTATCCTCCAGCCTTGCTGTCCAAGCAGATGCCCCCAGACCCTGTGCAGCTGGAGGAGAAGCTGTTGCCCCCACCTGTGATCCAGCATGACATGGAAGCCGAGAAGCAGCTGATCCGGGAGGTGAGATCCAAGTGGGTGGGAACATGGAGAAGGGGCAGGCAGGTGTGGCCCAGCAACAAGGGCAGAGCTGCCGCTGGGGTCCAATGCGGTATCACCGTACCTTCACCTTGGGGTTGGTCCTGAGAAAGTTGAGGCTCAAAGAGATGCTAGGACTTGCCCAACGTCATACAGCAAAGAGTCTGAGCCAGGATTAGAACTTGAGTTCTTGACTCCAGACTGCAGTCAGTACTGCCTCAGGGCCTGCATGGTGAGAATAGAGGGGTGCAGGGGCGTCTCCAGGGGCGTGTTCTCCCCCTCGGTTTTGAAGGAAGGGATAGCTGTGCATTGATGGAAGCAGAAAAGGCATGCCTGGCTGTGGAAATGGCCTGTGCAGAGGCGAGGCAGTCAGGGTGGGGAGGAGTCTGTCCCGCAGCAGCCGTCAACAAGCCCGGGGTCTTAGAGCCAGGCAGCCCGTTTGACCAGCAGGTGAGTGTGGTGTTGGCCTCCTGGAAAAAGCTGTCACCTAGGGCACCTGGGTCCTTTCATGTGAGTGCCTCCCAACATCCCTGGGAAGCAGCGGGTGAGATGATGCCCCTGATTTCCGAAGGCAGAGCTGATCTGCAGAGCAGGACTTCCACAGCCAGGCATGGTGGGGCCTCCCCACTCCTGCCTTTGGCTCCATCCCTGACTCCAGGCTCTGTTGGTTTCCAGAGAATCCCGCCTAAATGCTGCATCCTGAGACCTGAGTGTGCGGTGGAGTTTGACATGTGGCAGTCCCTTTATTCATTTATTTATTTACTTATTTATTTTTGAGACAGCATCTTGTTGTCACCCAGGCTGGAGTGCAGTGGTGCGATCTCAACTCACACAGCCGCAAACTCCCTGGCTCAGGTGCTCCTCCCACCTCAGCTTCCCAAGTAGCCTGGACCACAGGTGCATGTCATTACGCTTGGCTAATTTTTAAATTTTTTTGTAGAGATGGGGTCTCTATGTTTCCTAGGCTGGTCTTGAACTCCTGGGCTCAAGCGATCCTCCCACCTCAGCCTCCCGAAGTGTTGGGTTTACAGGCATGAGCCACTGCGCCGGGCCTGATGGTCCCTTTAGATCCCTGGCTTTTCCTGATTTGGAACCCGATGCCACGCAGGACGAGCTATCCAGGGGCTGGGCCTGGATGTGTCCGCTGCTGGACCCCTGCCACTCAACTACGACCTCCCATTCGGGTCCGCCCTCAGGCCTCGGAAGCCCCTGTTGGGCTGTGGGGACCTGGGGCCCAGCCTCTGGGGCAGATAGGAGGACTTTGGGGGTCTCAGTCCTGTGGGCCAGAGGCCTGGGAGAAATCCAGGCCTTGGGTGCTGTACGTGACGGGCGGGGCCTGTGCTGTTTGGGGAGAGGCTCGATGGTGCCCCTAGCGGACGCCGTCCGCCCCTGCTGGCTCTGGGAGCTCTGCGGCGGGCACTGCCTTTCTCCCTCCACTGCCGTTTCCAGCCCGGGTGTCAGGTCCCTTCCTGTAGCCGTGGGGAGGCTCCCAGGGAGGCTTTAGCAAGGAGGGGCCCTGGGGGATGGCTGAGCTCAGATAAGCCCACAGAAACCAGAGAAGCCAGCCTGCTGGAGTTCGGAGTGGGCATGGAGTCGCACAGGGGGGCTCGGAGGCTGGGAGTCACACATGGAGTCGCAGCCCGGGGGGGCTTTGGTCACAGATGGAGGGGGTGGGGCGGGCTGTGCAGGACGGGGACGGAGGCTTCCTTCCCGGGAAGCCCGATGGGGCCGGCGGCCCCGCTCTCCGGTCAGTAGGGCACTGCCTCCCCCTGGTGGTCACCAGGGAGAAGCGACGCCGTTCCTGGCGGGCCCCCGGAGAGCCACGGATGGGGGTGCCTTCTGCCCTGGGGATGGGGTTGCCTGCCTCCTCCTCGTGGGGCGTCCCAGTGGACACTGCGTCAGAGTGCTGCTGCCTGACGCCACCGCCACCAGGATTCCAAGAAACCCTGAGGTTTCTTCTGTGAGCCATGCTTGGAGGAAGCGTTGAAGATGTGTGTGCCCCCCGCCCCTCTGCTATCCCTGCTTCCTTCCTCTCTCATTTGTTCTTTTTCTCAACTCTCATATTTATTGAGCTCCTGCTATGCTCCTGGGGCCATGTTTCTCTTTCTATTCCAGAACCATTCAGGAAAAGGGAGGAGGCCCCTCTGTGTAGGGAAGAGGGCACGGGCCGGGAGCCGGGTTTCGGTCCCCAGTCTGAACCAGGGGTTTGGACCAGAAGATTCCTGGGGTCCGTCCAGCTTTCACTTTCTGCAGGTCCATCCTTATAGGCTCTGTGACCTTGGGCAGGTTGTTGGAGCTCTCTGAGCCTCTGTCTCATCTGCAGAACAGGCATCATAGCGCCTTTCCTGCTGCTGCTTAGGGATGTAAGAGGATGAAATGAAGGGCCGTCTTCTCCTTGGCGGGCTGTGTATCATGTACCAAGCAAGAGTTGGGGGTCAGCTCCACCATTCAGACCTTAACAGGCATATTGTGAGCGCTTGCTGAGTGCTGGACACTCTAGCCAGAGGGAGATGTGGGGCCAAGGAAGGGTTTTTCATGCTTTAAATGTCGGAAGTAAGAGAGCGTGTCTTGTAGACTGTCGGGAATTATCCAGCACAGAGGGAGAAGTCGAGGTACAGGAAGGAGGGGGCGGATCGCAAGCACAAGGTCCTGGAGCTGTGCGGCGTGGGATGAGAGGAGGTGGAGCTTCCGGGTAGACCTGCAGGTGGACGGGAAGGTGAGGGAGTCCTGTGCTTCGCTGTGCTCTGTGACTCACCAGGCAACGAATGTGGGAGGAAAGGAGGGTTGGGAAGACAGAGCGAAAGGGTGGGACTGGGGCTGTGAGCTCAGCCATGTAGAAGCCCACCTGCCTGAGATTCAGGTCCCATGTTTAAAAGTGAGAATGGGGTTGGGCGCAGTGGCTCATGCTTGTAATCCCAGCACTTTGGTATGCCGAAGGGGGCTGATTGCTTGAGGTCAGGAGTTCAAGACCAGCCGGGCCAACATGGCGAAACCCCGTCTCTACTAAAAATACAAAAATTAGCTGGGCGTGATGGCATGTGCCTGTGATCCCAGGTGGCTGAGGCAGGAGAATTGGTTGAACCCGGGAGGCGGAGGTTGCAGTGAGCCGAGATGGCACCACTGCACTCCAGCCTGGGCGACAGAGTGAGACTCTGACTCAAAAAAAAATTAAAAATTAAAAAAAAAAGGAGATTGGTGGTGCTGTGCACATGCATATGTTGTGTGCGTGTGTGCATGTATGCGTGCATGCGTGTGCATGTATGTGTGCATGTGTGCCTGCATGTGTCTGTGTGTGAATGTGTGTGTGTGCATGTGTGCCTGTGGGGTGCATGTGTGTGTGTGCATGTGTGCCTGCGGGTACATGTGTGCCTGCATGTGCATGTGTGTGCCTGCATGTGTGTGCGTGCGTATGTGTATGTTTCCATCCGTGTATTGCTAAGGTGAGGCCTGGGTTTAACCAGGGTCAGGGCTGTGCTGGGAGAAAACAATAGAGGGGCTGGGTGAGGGAGTCAGGGATGTTTACTGACTCGAGCCATGGGTCCTGGGACGCCAACTGGTGAGGAGGGCAGCGAGAGCAGGGGGCAGTGGAGGAGAGGGCTGCAGGGCTCTGAAGAGCTGCCTGGTCATGGAACCTCCCTGGGCCTCAGTAACACTGTGGGTATTGCTTTGAGGTTCAAGTGTATCTAAAAATGTACTGAAGAATGCACGATTACATCTGAATTATTCTCTGTCCCCTTCTCTCCCTCCCTAAGAGCCTAAATCAGTGCTATCCATGCCAGTTTGTATTTGCCAAAGGGATCTGGAGATGTGGGAGTATGACGTGGTGCTTGCCCACCCCATCCCTGTCCTTGTCCCCTCTCTCTGGCTTACTACAGTGGCAGGCGCATCTGTCAGCAGTGGCTCCAGAAGACAAAGGGTCCCAGACTATCTTTAATTCATAAATGCCCTGCCCTTCTCTTGGGACGTGTGTGTCAGAGGCCTGAATATGTTGCATGCCCATAACCTGCAGATCTGCCATTTACTGGCTCCACAGGTGTTTCTTGAATCCCTCTTCTGGCAGGCTCCGAGGTTACAAGACAGGTTGGTCCTTCCAGCCTGGCCAAGATGGTGAAGCCCTGTCTCTACCAAAAATGTAAAAAATTAGCTGGGTGTGGTGGTGTACACCTGTAGTCCCAGCTACTCAGGAGGCTGAGGCAGGAGAATTGCTTGAACCTGGGAGGTGGAGGTTACAGTGAGCTGAGATCACACCACTGCATTCCAGCCTGGGCAACAGAGCGAGACTCCGTCTCACAACAACAACAAAAAATAACAGGATGGTCCTTGCTCTCTGGAGGGTGCCTTCTGGTAGGGGAGACCAACAATAAACTGTAATCAAATAAGTAGAGATTATCATGAAGGAAGCAATGGGTCAGGCAGAAGTAGCAGCTCCTTTGATTACTAGGAAGCTGGAGAGACAGAAGAGACACAAGGAAGGAAAAGAAGCAACTGGCGGCCCTTGCCCTGGTGTCAGAAGACAGCAGCTGTGGAGGGCTGTGAGGAAGGGGGCGCTGCTGAGACAGCTCACACACCACACACCCATTCACACCCATCCACCCACCATTCACCCAGTCACACCCGTTCACACCTGTTCACACCCATTCACACCCTTCCCCGGGCAAGTGTGTCCTGCCCTTGGCTGTCTCCCAGCAGTCCTCATCCTGGGGTAGTGAAATGATTGAAAACCCCATCTCTACCAAAAATACGAAAATTAGCCAGGCATGGTGGGGTGCGCATGTAATAGGCTACTTGGGAGGCAGAGGCAGGAGAATCACTTGAACCTGGGAGGCAGAGGTTGCAGTGAGCTGAAATTGAGCCACTGCACTCCAGCCCAGGTGACAGAGTGAGACTCTGTCTCAGGAAAAAAAAAAAAAAGCAATAGAGGAAGGGACAGAGAGCAGTGCAGGAGGGCTTCTGAGAGTATGGTCAGGGAAGGCCTCTCTGAGAGGTGTTACTAAGCTGAGGCCTGGGAAGGTGCTTGCCAGGGAGCAGGGCACAGGCCTTGGGGCAGGGAGGAAGTGGGTTTGTCTAGGAGGCCCCAAATGTGCATCATAGCCGTTGAGGGGTAGGCAGGGCCAAATCACTTGGGACTCAGATCAAGTTGGGGAGCTTAGATTTCATCCATGAACATAGGATTCCATTAGCAGATCCTAAGCAGGGGAGACACCTGCATGGGCACCATGGCTGTGTCAGAGGTTGGGGCCAGAGTGAGAACAGAGGTGAGGACCAGGTGGCTGTTTGGATGAGAGCTGGCAGTGATAGCAAAGATGGAGAGAAGTGGGTGAATAAAAATATATTTTGTCATTGATAGATTGAGGACCATTGGGCAGAAAGGTATTTGCCAACATGGAAAGGTGTTCTTGATATATTGCTGTGTGGATAAAATAGATTGCAAACAAACGCACATATTATTAATCTGTTACAAATGCACTGAGCAGCCTGGGCATAGTGGCTCATGCCTGTATTCCCAGCACATTGGGAGGCTGAGGCTGGCAGATCACCTGAGGTCAGGAGTTCAAGACCAACCTGGCCAACATGGTGAAACCCCGTCTCTACTAAAAAAAAAAAAAAATTAACCGGACTTGGTGATGGACACCTGTAATCCCAGCTACTTGGGAGGCTGCGGCAGGAGAATCGCCTGAACCTGGGGGGTGGAGGTTGCAGTGAGCCGAGATTGTGCCATTGCACTCCAACCTGGGCAACAAGAGTGAAACTCCATCTCAAAAAACAAACAAACAAACAAAAAGAAGCACTGAGAGGCTGGGTGTGGTGGCTCATGCCTGTAATCCCAACACTTTGGGAGGCCAGGGTGGGAGGATCACTTGAGTCCAGGAGTTTGAGAACAAGCTGGGCAACATAGTGAGACCCCTACTCTAGAAATTTTTTATTTATTTTTATTTTTGAGACAGAGTCTCACTCTGTCACCCAGGCTGGAGAGCAGTGGCATGATCTTGGCTCACTGCGACCCCCACTTCCCAGGTTCAAGCAGTCTCATGCCTCTGCTTCCCCAGTAACTGAGATTACAGGCATGCCACCATGCTTGGCTAATTTTTGTACTTTTAGTAGAGACGGGGTTTCGCCATGTTGGCCAGGCTGGTCTTGAACCCTGGCCTCAAGCGATCTGCCTCGGTTTCCCAAAGTGTTGGGGTTACAGGCGTGAGCCACTGCGCCTGCCCCACAAAATTTTTTTTTTTAATTAGCTGATGGTGGCATGCCCATAGTCCCAGCTATTCGGGAGGCTGAGGCAGGAGGATCACTTGAACCTGGGAGTTTGAGGCTGGAATGAGCCATGATTATGCCATTGCACTCCAGCCTGGGGGACAGAGTGAGACCCTGTCTCAAAAACAAAAGAAAACAAAAAAGCATTGAGAACAGCAAGTAATTATCACAGTGTTGTACAATTGGATTCTCTTGGCTTACTTATATGTTCTGTATTGTTTGAATAGCAACAAAGGAATACCTAAAGCTGGGTTTCAAAATGATGATAAAATGCTGCCTGCCCTCTGGTCCCCCCTCCCCACCAGGAGTATGAAGAGCGCCTGGCCCGGCTGAAAGCCGACTATAAGGCTGAGCAGGAGTCTCGGGCCAGGCTGGAGGAAGACATCACTGCCATGCGCAACTCATATGATGTCAGGCTGTCCACACTGGAGGAGAACCTGCGGAAGGAGACAGGTGGGCACCCCTTGCCTCTCCAGGCTGTCTCGAGGGAAGGTGGCCTCCTTTCTGCCTCACTGCAGTAACTGCATCACAGAGCATTTTCTACACGCCAGGCTCAGGTCTGTTTTATCCTCACAATGGTCCGGTAAGGTAGGTATGACAGTTATGCTCACTATATAGATGAGGAAACTGAGGCACAGAGAGGGTAAGTAAGTTGCCCATCCATGGTCACACGCTGGTAAAGGAGAGCCAGGATTTGAACCCAGGCAGTCTGGCCCCAGAGCCAGTGTTCTCACCCACAGCACTGCACTGGGATGGCTTAGCCACGGGCTGGGCTCCAGCTCAAGGCTGACTGTGAGCTGTGAAGTACACCCTTTCTGTAAAGGCAAGCCCCTGCCCCGAATTTCTGTGTTTTCCATTTTCTCCTCTTACTTTTGAGCCTCTCTGTTACCAAAGCAAACACATCCCATAATAAGGATTTAATCCGTAGCCACAAGTTTTTACCTATCTGGAAGTTTTTGTCTTTTTAAAAAAAAAAAAATTTTGTTTTGAGATGGAGTCTTGCTCTGTCGCCCAGGCTGGAGTGCAGTGGCATGATCTTGGCTCACTGCCACCTCTACATCCCGGGTTTAAGCAATTGTCATGCCTCAGTCTCCTGAGTAGCTGGAGTTACAGGTGCACACTACCACACCCGGCTAATTTTTGTGTTTTCAGTAGAGATGGGGTTTCGTCATGTTGGCCAGGCTGGTCTCGAACTCCTGAGCTCAAGCGGTCCACCTGCCTTGGCCTCCCAAAGTGGGATTACAGGTGTGAGCCACTGCACTTGGCCTTTAGTTTTTGTCTTCTTTTTGCCACCCTAGGATGTTCTGCTGTACCAGTGTCAGTCAAACACACATGCTGCCTGGAGGTTCAGACTTCCTAGCACTCATGAATAGAGTAGAATCCAGGCCTGGAATGATGATGATACTGATCGCACCGTCGGTACCATTTGTTGCACATTACCACGTGTCGGGTAATTTACCTGCTTTACCTGTACCTTCTCACTGAGCCTCTCTTTCCCCAGTCCAGCGAGGTAGGACTCCCTGAATCTTCCCCTAACCACGTGGAAACCAAGTCTGAGAGAGATCCAGGCCATTTAGCTGGGGAGTGGATCCCATATTTCAGCAAAGGGAAATATCAAGACCCGCTTACAGGGGTCTGGGACACAGCGATGAAGAACTGGGTGGGAGGTATGAGAGGCACCGGGAGCCCCCTGAGCTGGAGCACTAAGGGGTCCATGTGAATGCAGCCCTGTCTCCACTGCAAGGGAGACGTGCTCCTGGAGGAGACCCAGGGGAAGAGGAGGGAGCCGATTCTAGCATGTTCTGCCCTTTGGAGTGTTCCCCGCAGTCCAGATTGAATATGAGGCCTCCAGCTGCTCTTTGGCTCTGACATTCATCCACAGCATTCATTTAGCTCTCGCGGATCTAGCATATCCAGTGGACAAGAGCCATGGGCCGGGCACTCCAGTGGGGGCTCCTAGGGCACCTGGACATGAAATCTGCCGAACTCCCAGCCTTGGAAGGCAACAAAGCCCCAGGAAGCCTGCCAGTGTGTGAAGAGTGGTCCCGAGGCAGGGCGTGCCGTAAGAGCCCAGCACTTAGTGGCTGTGGAGGTCAGAAAATGGAGAAATCACAGTGTTGGTCAGGGAAGGCTTCCTGGAAGAGGTGGAAGGCAGTAGGTTTGGGTTCTGATAAGAGCAGAGATGGGAAGGCAGGCAGGCTGTAGCCAGCCTCTGGAGGGCCTAGGAGGCTCTGACTCTCAAGCTGGTCTTTTAGAAACAGTGGGCTTGGGCCGGGTGCGGTGGCTCACACCTGTAATCCCAGCACTTTGGGAGGCTGAGGCGGGAGGATCACAAGGTCAGGAGATTGGACCATCCTGGCTTACACGGTGAAACCCCATCTCTACTAAAACTACAAAAAAATTAGCCAGGCGTGGTGGTGGGTACCTGTAGTCCCAGCTACTGGGGAGGCTGAGGCAGGAGAATGGCGTGAACCTGGAAGGCAGAGCTTGCAGTGAGCCGAGATTGCCCCACTGCACTCAAGCCTGGGCGACAGAGCAAGACTCCGTCTCAAAAAAAAAAAAAAGGAAAAGAAACACTGGGCTTGGGGCCACCTTCTGCGGAAGGATCTCTCATTCTGACCCTTTAAAAAACTGAAGGACGGCCGGGCGCGGTGGCTCAAGCCCATAATAATCCCAGCACTTTGGGAGGCCGAGATGGGCGGATCACGAGGTCAGGAGATCGAGACCATCCTGGCTAACATGGTGAAACCCCGTCTCTACTAAAAAATACAAAAAAAAACCTAGCCGGGCGAGGTGGTGGGCGCCTGTAGTCTCAGCTACTCGGGAGGCTGAGGCAGGAGAATGGCCTGAACCCGGGAGGCGGAGCTTGCAGTGAGCTGAGATCCGGCCACTGCACTCCAGCCTGGGCGACAGAGCGAGACTCCCTCTCAAAAACAAAACAAACAAACAAACAAAAAAAACCTGAAGGAATTTCTCCATTTTGCAGAGGCTGTCTTGCAGGCGGAAGTCCTCTACAAGGCTGAGGTCATGTCCAGGGCCGAGTTTGCCACCAGCTCTGAGTACCCGCCTGCTTTCCAGTATGAGACAGTGGTGAAACCCGAGGTCTTCTCCATGACTGACACTCTGCCCAGTGATGACGTCTCCAAGACTGAGGTTTCCTCCAGGTTTGCGGAGCTGCCCAATGTGGAACCCTCCAAGTCTGGGATTTCTGTGGGCTCCAGTGAGTCATCCTCACTCGAAGAAACCTCTGTGTCTGAGGCTTTCCCTGGGCCCGAAGAGCCCTCCAACGTGGAGGTCTCCATGCCCACTGTGGAGTCCAGGAGCAGATACTTCCTGGATGAGTGTGTCGGGCAGGAGGCCGCTGGGCACCAGCTGGGGGAACAGAACTACCTCCCGGAAGAGGAGTCGCAGGAGGTGCCCCTGCAGGGGTTACTAGGCCTGCGGGACCCGTTTGCCGAGGTGGAAGCCAAGCTGGCCAGACTCTCCTCCACCGTCGCCAGGACAGACGCACCCCAGGCAGACATCCCCAAGGTCCCCGTGCAGGTAGCTGATGTCATGCCTGGTGCCATGCGAACACTGAGCAGGCAGAGCTTGCCCAGGGTCTGGAGCTCACTGTCCACACACTGTTCACACACACGGCCTCTGCTGCTCAGGCCGTGGCTCCACTGTGTCCGCTGTGGCTCTGGCACTGGTGACTGATTCAGGGGCACTGGTATCCAGGGGTTGGGAAAGGAGAAGCTCTGTCTCATGCTCTGTAATTCAATAAGAAAGTTGGGGTCGAGGTGCAAGGTTATGCCAGGTGGGCACCTGTTCTGCAGATGGAGTGACAGCTGTACAGGGCGTTGCCCAGTTGCCATGGTTACAGTGAGTGTCCAGGCCTGACGGAGCCTTGGGCAACCCTCACCGGCTCGTGAGCTCCGTAGTGAGCTGGGTGGGGGGTCTGTGGGAATCCAGCCACCTTTCAGTGACCGTAAGGCTTCTGGGACACTGCTCTTCCTCTGTCCGGCCCCCTGACCAACATCTTCTCCCTTTTCAACAACCCTCTTGTTTTAAAAAAATGTTCCTCTTGGCCAGGCACATTGGCTCACTCCTGTAATCCCAGAACTTTGGGAGACCGAGGTGGGTGGATCGCCTGAGGCCAGGAGTTCAAGACCAGCCTGGCCAACATGGTGAAACCCCATTTCTACTAAAACTATAAAAATTAGCCAGGTGTGGTGGCGTGCACCTGTAATCCCAGCTACTCAGGAGGCTGAGGCAGGAGGATCACTTGAACCTGGGAGACGGAGATTGCAGTGAGTCAAGATCGCACCACTGTGCTCCAGCCTGGGTGACAGAGTGAGACTCCATGTCAAAGAAAAAAAGAGTCCTATTTTCTTCTCTTTTTGTTCTCTGCTTTCCTTTCCTTTCCTGTGTGTGTGTGTGATTGTGTGTGTGTGTCTGTGTGTGTGTATTTAGAGAGAGAGATCTCAGGTCTACCACTTCCTTGGTGTGTGACCTTTCTGGGCTCGGTTTCCTCATCTGTAAAACGAGCATGCTTCAGAGGAGTGGATACAGGCAACACTCCTGGTACACAGCAGGGGCCCACCACACGCCCTGACCTGCAGCCCTTGTCCCATTTCCTCTCTTCCCTGTTCTCTCCCTCATCTCTTCCCCCACTTTGTGCTCCTTCTCTCAGGAGTGACAGGCAGGGGAGGGTAGCGGGTGGTGGGAGGCCTTGGGGAGTTGAAGTGAGGCCAGGGGTAAGGGAGCAGAGGATGGTTCTGGCCCAAATCAGCCTTCTTCCTCCCCCATCCCCTCTCTCCTCCCAGGCCCCTGTGCTGACAGACGTGCTGGAGCCCAGGGATGCCAGACCTGAAGCCGAGGCAGCTGATGACTTCCCGCCCAGGCCTGTGAGTACCTCCCTGGGTCTCCGTGTTGGGGACGGGGTTCTCTTCAACTTCCTGGGAAACTCCAGCTTGTCTTCTCCCTCCCTGCACCTCAGTTTCCTCATGCATGAGCTGAGAACAACAACCCCCGCTTTCCCCGGGCTTGTGGCCCATGGCCCGTGACCAGACAGTATGCAGTGGGAGGAACCATCATCTTCTTATGGAGTGAAAGAGGCCTGTTGTTCTAGATGGTGGCTTTCAAACCTTCCTCAGCCTTGGTGCCCTTTGTGTAAAGCAATTGAGGCCCAGTGTATGCAAAGGACAAGGGCTGCAGGTCGGGGCTGGTAGCCCCTAAGACACCATCAGGGAACCCAGTTTGAACACCCCAGGAGAGCGAGAGGAGGTTTTAAATCTCCCCACATTTATAGAGAAGAAGACAATCTAGACTCAAGGGTGGGCTGGGCACAGGGCCTGCAGCAGACTCTCAGCAAGGGGTAGATGGAGCAGCCGGGGCAGCCCTGGCTAGGAAGTGACTCTGAGATGGGACCCAGGCGTGAAGGAGGGACGGGGGGAAGCAGCAAGCAGAGGGGACAGCAAGTGCCAAGGTCCTATGGCTGGAAAGACCGTGACTTTCTCAGCGATGGAAAAGGAGGCCAGGGTGGTGGGGGAGGCCGTGGAGGTAGGGAGCCGGCGGAGAGGAAAGTGGACTTTGCTGCTAACGCGACGGGAAGTCACGCGGGGCTCATCGGGAACGGGATGTGATCGGTTTCTATTTTAAGATGGCCCTGGCTGCCTGTGGAGACTGGATTGTGGGAGGTGAGAGAGGAAGCTGGGAGCTTTCCTCCCAGCGTGGGGGTGTCAGTGGGAATAGCGGCAGTAAGAACTCAACGGGGCGTGTTTTTGTGTCACTGGTGTCCCTGAGCTGGAGGTGATCTGTCGGGGCTGCAGCAGGCGGAATGGCCCGGTCTGGGACTGAGCCGCCTGGGAGACATCGGGCGTGGGGGAGGGGGTGGCCTTCCCACCTCCACCTGGGTTTCTCTTCACACTCAGGAGGTAGATCTGGCCTCCGAAGTGGCCTTGGAGGTGGTGCCGATGGCAGAGCCTGGCGTGTGGTTGGAGACTGAGGCCCCAGTGTCCGTGGTGGCTCAGCCTCAGTCCCTGCCAGCCACAGCCAGTGTGAGGAAGGAGAGTGTGGGCACGGAGGTGGCAGTGCTGACCGATGACCCGCTGCCCGTCGTGGACCAGCAGCAGGTGCTGGCCCGGTAAGCAGCAGAGCATGGGGCCGGCGCGACCCCACGGTGGGGTGGGAAGGGGCTGCATTCCAGGATGGAGGCAGGGGTGCCATAGCTTCCTCCCAGCTCTCCCTTCTAACGTGGCAGGGCGGCCCTGATTCGTCTCCAGGCACAGTGGGGACTGGGCGGGCAGGCCTCTGCTCTGGAAGCTACACAGGCTGCCACCAGCATCCCTTGTCAGGCCTGCTGGCCTTCAGGTTTCAGGAATCCCAGGGCAGAGTATCACAGGCTTTTCTCCCATCCCAGCCAAGCCCCCAGCCCCCTGGCCTCCAGTGCCCTCCCGGATGTGATACCCACTCACCCACAGGACAAGTCATCCCCAGGCACTCTCTGAGACCACCTGGGGAGCTGGCCTTTCCTCACTTGCCGTGTGGCTTTGTTAGGTTGCTTAACTTTTCTGACCCTCAGTTCTCACTTCTGTTAATGATATCAGCCCGACCTCCATGCTACAGTCATCCAGGGGTTCAGTGGGGGAGACCCAGTCCCAGAGGCCACAGTTCAAACACTAACTGAATGACTCTTGAGTGCTGGGCACAGGACGCAAGGATGAGCAAGCTGCTGCCCCAGTCCCAAGGGCCCACAGGCCAGGGCGGGGGACAGGCAGAGCCAAGAGGGTCCTGTTCTCTAGCAGTTCCCAGCCTGCCTCCTCCACTAGCTCTGCCACCTCAGGCCAACTTGAAACCTCTCTGTGCCTTCACTGCCCATCTTCAGAATGGGCAATATCAATAGTCTCAGCGTGAGAAGCTTGTGGTGAGGGTCAAAACGAGGCATTGCCTGCAACGTGGCAGCCCCGCGCTGGGCACGCAGTAAACACTTGGCACATGTCCTGGCTATTTTCGCAGTGTGCTGTGGAGGGAAGGCTGAGGGGGGGTGCGCTTCACAGAAGGGGAGATACCTGAATAAGGTTTGCTGCAGGGGTGGCATCCTAGAGAAAGGGCACAGCACTTGCAAAGGTGGGACCCGGCCTGGGCGTTTGGAGATGTGCAAGCAATGAGTGAAAGCTGGAGTGAACCGGGGAGGGGTGCAGGGGAGCTGGAGGGAGGACCCTGTGTACCCTCCTTGGGTGCTTGGCTCGACCCACAGCAGGATTTGTTTTTTCTTTTTCTTTTTCTTTTTTTTTTTGAGACGGAGCCTTGCTCTGTCGCCCAGGCTGACTGGAGTGCAGTGGCGTGATCTCAGCTCACTGCAACCTCTGCCTCCTGGGTTCAAGCCATTCTCATGCCTCAGTCTCCCAAGTAGCTGGGATTACAGGTGTACACCACCACGCCTGGCTAATTTTTATATCGTTAGTAGAAATGGGGTTTAACTATGTTGGCTAGGCTGGTCTCAAACTCCTGACCTCAAGTAATTCGCCTGCCTAGGCCTCCCAAAGTGCTGGGATTACAGGCGTGAGCCACCGCACCCAGCCCTGCAGCAGGATTTTAAACAGAGCAGTGACATGGACGTGGTTCCCTTTTGCACCGGCTGCCATGGAGCCTGAAGTGGTTAGAGCCTGGCTGCTCGGGTTGCAAAGTTCCATTTTTTTCCTGAGCATGATCCTCTCCTCCTTTTGTGAATCCTTATCAAGCCTCTGGGCTACTCACTCCCTTGGAAAGAGGCAGGGTTTGAAAAATTTTTGTGTTGCTTCATTAGACAGTGGGAGGTGGCAATTCCCGTAAGCTTTTCTCTATAGTTATTTAAAATTTGTATCTTTTTTTTTTTTGGGGGGGGGGGGGGCATTGGTAGATTTTTATTGATTTTTTTAAAATTTATTTTATTTTATTTTATTTTTTGGTAGAGATGGAGTCTCTCCATGTTGCCCAGGCTGGTCTCAAGCTCCCGGGCTCAAGCAGCCTACCTGCCTCAGCCTCCCCAAGTGTTGGGATTATAGGCGTGAGCCACTGCACCCGGCCTAAAGTTTGTACGTTTAAAAGACAAAACTCTAACCATTTTTGAGCATTTTGGATATAATAGTCTTAACAATGTATTGTGCGTGTCCCTCCCTGATTAAATATTGTGCATTGAGTGCATTGAACATTTTTCATAACCCAGGGTTCTTCTCATCATGCCAGTGGCCTCAGACACAGAACGCACCTGCTCAGCTGCAGGGAGCACCAGCGTGGGAAGTCCGCGGGTCAGGGGTGGGTTAGCTGAGCCCACAGGAAGATTCCCGCCCTGACCCACCACGGTGGTTGAGTGCACAGGCAGGGAGTTGGGCAGGAGTCCTGGTTGGGACCCTGAGCAAGCAGCGTCCTGTCGCTGAGCCTCGGTTTCCCTCCCTGTGAAGTGGGGTCGTTGAAAGGATTTGGTGGGCTCACGCGTAGCCTGGAGCCTGCCAGATGGCACGTGCTCGGTGATGAGCAGATATTTTCTTGTTTGCTTTTTCCTCTGTGCCGGCAGTCTGCAGCTGTTGGAGCAGCAGGTGGTGGGTGGAGAGCAGGCCAAGAACAAGGACCTGAAGGAGAAGCACAAGCGGCGTAAGCGCTACGCAGACGAGCGCAGGAAGCAGCTGGTGGCTGCCCTGCAGAACTCGGATGAGGACAGCGGGGACTGGGTGCTGCTCAATGTCTATGACTCCATCCAGGAGGAAGTCCGGGCCAAGAGCAAGCTGCTGGAGAAGATGCAGAGGAAGGTGAGGCCCAGGTGCAGCCCCCCATGCCCAGCTGTCCAGAGATGGGTGAGACCCCCATCCAGGCATCCCTACACCTTGTGGGAAGCCAGGCAGCCCTCTGCTCTTTACACAGCAGGCATGCATGCATTTATTATTTATTTTCAGAGACAGGGTCTCTCTGTGTCGCCCAGGCTGGAGTGCAGTGGTACAGTCAGCTCACTGCAGCCTCCACCTCCCAGAATCAAGCCATCTTCCCTGTCTCAGTCTCCCGAGTAGCTGAGACTACAGGTGTGCACCACCACACCTGGCTACTTTATGAAATTTTTTGGACAGGCAGGGTCTCACCATATTGCCCAGGCTGGAAAGCACTTATTAAGTGCCTGCAGTGTGGCACACCCTGTTCTGATGCTGGCAGGCAGAGCAGTCACAGGGACAGATGTGTCCCTGTCACTGTGCAGCTTGTCTCCCAGTGTGTGTGTTGTGTGTGTGTGCATGCATGCGGATATGTTGTATGTGTGTACATGCATGTGTGTATGTGTTGTGTGTGTGCGCGTGTGGGTGTGTGTGTGTAAGAAATAACACAGCAGAGAAATAAGCAAGAGAATATCGAGGAGTGGTCAGTACTGTGAAGAGAATACCAGAGTGAGACAACTCCGTTTTTATGTTTTCATTTTTGTAGATGATTAAGTGCAGACATTACAAATGCACAACTTGATTCATTTCTATAAAGTGCTTTCCACAAAGCATGCTCATGAAACAAGCACCCAGACTGGGAACCTTAGAAGGACCTGGGCTACCACAGGTCGGGGACAGGGACGTTCTCCTGGAGGTAGAGACTTCTGGGAGAACTGAGAGAGAGAGAACCAGCCCTGGGTGGCGTGAGGAGGAGCACTGGGATGGAGCCTGAAGCAGGAGAGAGGTCAGCATGTTCTAGGAGCAGAGAGTGGGCAGATGCGGCTGGAGAAAGGGAGTGAGGCCGGAGTCAGGGAGAGTGCGATTCTGCCCGCGGCGAGGGTTACATATGCTGCCTTTGGAGCTCTCTCTGTGCTGTCTGGGTTTCCTGATCCTCATGATGGCTCCTTGGCCATCTTCAGGGTCCTCCCCACCCCTCCCTGCCCCCACCACCATCCTGGCAGCCAAAGGATCTTGCCGAGCATAAAACTTTTTGCCTCTTTGGGCTGGGCGTGGTGGCTCTCACCTGTAATCTCAGCACTTTGGGAGGCTGAGACGGGCGGATCACCAGAGGTCAGGAGTTCAAGACCAGCCTGGCCAACATGGTGAAACGCCATCTCTACCAAAGAAAAATATAAAAATTAGTCCGGCCTGGTGGCGCATGCTGTAATCCCAGCTACTCAGGAGGCTGAGGCAGGAGAATCACTTGACTCTGGGAGGTGCAGATTGCAGTGAGCTGACATCGCACCACAGCACTCCAGCCTGGGTGACAGAGCGACACTCCGTTTCAAAAACAAAACAACAAAACAAAACCTTTTTCCTCTTTAACCTCCTTAGTTTTTTATTTTCTTGGCTTTTTTTTTTTTTTTTTTTTTTTTGAGACAGAGTCTCACTCCGTCGCCCAGGCTGGAGTGCAGTGGTGTGATCTCGGCTCACTGCAAGCTCCGCCTCCTGGGTTCACGCCATTCTCCTGCCTCAGCCTCCCCAGTAGCTGGCACTACAGGCACCTGCCACCACGCCCGGCTAATTTTTTATATTTTAGTAGAGACGGGGTTTCACCATGTTAGCCAGGATGGTTTCCATCTCCTGACCTCGTGATCTGTCCGCCTCGGCCTCCCAAAGTGCTGGGATTACAGGTGTGAGCCACCATGCCTGGCCCTTCTTGGCTATTTTTATGTCTTTTCTTAATGCTCCTTGTTATATTTCCAGTTGAATTCATTCTCACGTAGATATCTTGAATTAGGTCTACATTTCTAATATTTTTTCCTTTCTTTTCATTAATGTCCTATTTCGTATCTTCTTGATTTTTTTGTCCCTCTCTAAGTTTTTCGATTTTGGATTAGAAATGTTCATACCTGTGACTGCCTGTTTAAGAACATTTTATTCAAATGTATTCTAATTGGGGTTATTTTTTAGTTTTTAGTTTTAAGAGTCTCACTCTGTCACCCAGGCTGAAGTGCAGTGGCACGAGCATAGCTCACTATAACCTTGAACCCTTGGGCTCAAACAATCCTCCCACCTCAGCCTCCCAAACTGCTGGGGTAGGTGTGAGCCACTGCATCCGGCCTTGTGTTACATTTTTAATCTGCTGGCTAGGTTCTGTGAGCTTGTACTTTCGGGGAGAATTTTCTTCACTGAAATGTTTTGATTTTTATTTTCTGTTTCTTCTAGTAGCTTTGGTTAGACACATCTGTTCTTTCCTTCTTTTCTTTTTTTTTTTTTTTTTTTTTTTTTTGAGACGGAGTCTCGCGCTGTGTCACCCAGGCTGGAGTGCAGTGGCGCGATCTCGGCTCACTCCAAGCTCCGCCTCCCAGGTTCACGGCATTCTCCTGCCTCAGCCTCCCAGTAGCTGGGACTACAGGCGCCCGCCACCACGCCCGGCTAGTTTTTTGTATTTTTAGTAGAGACAGGGTTTCACCTATTAGCTTGTGGGATGGTCTCATCTCCTGACTTGATCCGGCTTTGCTGATCTCCCAAAGTGCTACATTAGTTTGAGCCATCATACCGCCCCCTTTCTTTTTTCTGTTTATCGTAGATGTCTTGTTTTTCTGGACTATCAATAACAGCTGAAGGCAGAGATGAAGGTTGGGGTGGTATCTTAGGTTTCTTCATTCAATAGCACACTCTTCTCTTTGTATAGTGAAGTGTAGTTTTAAATAGAACTCTAGGCCGAGCACAGTGGCTCATGCCTGTAATCCTAGCACTTTGGGAGGCTGAGGTGGGCGAATTGCTTGAGCCTGGGAGGTGGAACTTGCAGTGAGTGGAGATCGTGACATTGCACGCCAGCCTGGACAGCAGCATGAAACCCTGTCTCAAATTAATCGATCAATCAATCTCTGACTTGTTTCCTATTACTGTGTTAACAAATTACTATACATTTATTTACTTAATATACACAAACATACCATCTCACAGTTCTGTAGGTCAAAGTCTCGGTACAGTGGGGCTGGCTTCTCTGCTTAGAATTCCACGAGGCTGAAATCAAGGTGTTAGTGGGACTTCCTTCAGGAGGTTCTAGGGGAAGAATCCTTGTCCACACTCATTTCAGGTGTTGGCAGAATTTAGTTCGATGAGGTGATTTGCAGCGCTGAAGTCTTCATCTTTTTGCTGACTGTCGGCCACTCTTGGCTTCTAGACACTGCCTGCACTCCTGGGCTCCTGGACCCCTGCAAAGACAGCCAGGGTGGGGAGCAGTCCCTCTCACGCGTGGAATCTCTCTGACTCCACTCCTGCCTCATCTTTCAGAAACATCTTTTCTACCACATCGCTCCTGCCTGCCTCTCTGCCTTCCTCTGTTGCTTTTATTTTTATTTTTCATTTTATTTTGAGATAGGGTCTCGCTCTGTTGCCCAGGCTGGAGTGCAGTGGCACAATCATAGCTCACTGCAGCCTTGACCTCCTGGGCTCAATAAATCCTCCTGCCTCAGCCTCCTGAGTAGCTGGGACTACAGGTACGCACCACCACGCCTGGTTAATTTTTTTTTTTAATTATTTTTTGTAGAGAAGGGGTCTTGCTGTGTTACCTAGGCTGGTCTCAAACTCCTGGGGGTCTTGCTATGTTACCCTGGCTGTCCCAGGCTCAAACGATTCTCTTGCCTCAGCCTCCCAAGTAGCTGGGACCGCAGGCGCGTGCCACTGCACCCAGCTAATTGTTTTGTAGAGAAGGGGTTTTGCCATGTTGCCCAGGCTGGTCTCGAACTCCTAAGCTCAAATGATCTGCCCGCCTCAGCCTCCCAAAGTGCCAGGATTACAGGCATCAGCCACCGGACCCGGCTGCAAAGTCTTTTTTTTTTTTTTGCCAAGGAAGATACCATATTCACAGGCACAAAAATAGGGGGCAGAAATCTTGGGGGTGAAAGGAAAGCTTGTTTTTTTTGGTGGTTTTTGTCTTTTGTGGTTTTTCTCTTGTTTCTGCAGGACTTTCAGTTTCCACATCAAGGGTGCTTCCCACTTCTAAATGCTGCACCTTCTGGAGACTAACTCCTCTGGTCCTGCGCACATGCTGGTCTCTTCTATCAGTTTCTCATTTTCAGGTTTCAGATCTGTTTTTAGGATTTTCTTGCTCCTTGTGGAGGGACTGCACCCTGCCTTCCATCACCTCATTCCTCCTCGCCCCATGCTGTCCTGAGTGCTCTCTGCTTACCCAGGTTCAGGGGCTGTCTGCTGGACTTGAGGGTTTATCTCTGTACTTCCATGTAATTCAAAGCTTCCAGTGTTCTCTGTCTTCAGGTCAGGCTGTAGGCTGGTTAAGGGTGGTTTTATTTTTCTCTCCTGGTTCTTCTGTATGTTTTTTTGGAGGTCTTATGGGAGAGATTCAGACTTAGATGGATCTTTTCATCTTAAGGCACCTAGAGAGCTGTTTTTTGTTTGTTTGTTTGTTTGTTTTATAAGGAAATATGTATGTATGTTTGTGTACACACTGACATGGTTTGGCTGTGTCCCCACCCAAACCTCATCTTGATTTATAGCTCACATAATTCTCATGTGTTGTGGGAGGGACCCGGTGGGAGATAATTGAATCATGGGGTCCGTTTCCCATGATTCAATTATGATTCATGCTTTTGTGGTAGTGAATGAGTCTCATGAGAGCTGATGGTTTTAAAAGGGGAAACCCCTTTCGCTTGGTTCTGATTTTCCTTTTGCCTGCCACCATGTAAGACGTGCCTTTCACCTTCCACCGTGATTTTGAGGCTGCCCCAGGCATGTGGAACTGTGAGTGCATTAAACTTCTTTTTCTTTATAAATTACCCAGTGTTGGGTATGTCTTTATGAGCTTTGTGAAAATGGACCAATACACACACACAAGCACTCAGGCTTCTAGACACTGCCTGCACTCCTGGGCTCCTGGACCCCTGCAAAGACAGCCAGGGTGGGGAGCAGTCCCTCTCACACGTGGAATCTCTCTGACTCCACTCCTGCCTCATCTTTCAGAAACATCTTTTCTACCACATCGCTCCTGCCTGCCTCTCTGCCTTCCTCTGTTGCTTTTATTTTTATTTTTCATTTTATTTTGAGATAGGGTCTCGCTGTGTTGCCCAGAATGGAGTACAGTGGCACAATCATAGCTCACTGCAGCTCTTTCTTAGATAAAAGTAGCTCTAGTGCACGCTTTCTGCTACCTAGCTTTCCTCACGTAACAACATATAGTATCCTGAAGGCCACAGCAGTATGGAAAGATACTCCTCATTCTTTTTTGTTTTTGAGATGGAATCTCGCTCTGTTGCCCAAGCTGGAGTGCAGTGGCCCAATCTCAGCTCACTGCAATCTCTGCCTGCTGGGTTCAAGAGATTCTCCCACCTCAGCCTCCCGAGTAGCTGGGACTACAGGTGTGCACCACCCATGCCCGGCTAATTTTTCTATTTTTTAGTAGAGATGAGGTTTCACCATGTTGGCCAGACTGGTCTTGAACTCCTGATCTCAGGTGATCCACCCACCTCAGCCTCCCAAAGTGCTGGGATTACAGATGTGAGCCACTACGCCTGGCCGCCTCATTCTCTGACAGCTACATAGCTCTCCATCGTGAGTCTGGATCATTGCTTATTGAGTCAGTCCTCTCTTGATAAACACTTGGGGTGTTTCCAATATCTTGTAATAATAAAGGCTGCTGTAGTAAACAGCCTGTGCATATGACTTCTGTATTCTTGGTAGGTTTCTCTAGAATCCATTCCTCGAACTGGGGATGCTGGAACAAAGGGTAATGCAAGTGTGATTTTGCTCGATGTCACTAGATAGGCCAACTTCTCCTCCATAAGGATTGTATTGTTTGGTATTTCCACTAGCATGTATCCATGTGTTTCTCACCAACAGAGTATATTTACAAAAGCCTGGATTTTCTTTTTCTTTTCCCTTTTTTTTTTTTTTTTTTGAGACGGAGTCTCGCTCTATCGCCCAGGCTGGAGTGCAGTGGTGCAATCTCGGCTCACTGCAAGCTCCGCCTCCCAGGTTCACGCCATTCTCCTGCCTCAGCCTCCCGAGTAGCTGGGACTACAGGCACCCGCCACCACTCCCGGCTAATTTTTTGTATTTTTAGTAGAGACGGGGTTTCACCATGTTAGCCAGGATGGTCTCGATCTCCTGACCTCGTGATCCACCCATCTCAGCCTCCCAAAGTGCTGGGATTACAGGCGTGAGCCACCGCGCCCGGCTCTTTTTCTTTTTTGAGACGAGGTCTCACCCTGCTGCTCGTGCTGGAGTGCAGTGGCACGATCACAGCTCACTGCAACTTCAGCCTCCTGGGCTCAGGTGATCCTCCTACCTCAGCCTCCCAAATAGCTGGGACTACAGGTGTGCATCACCATGTCTGGCTGATTTTTGTGTTTTTTGTAGAGACAGGGTTTCACCATGTTGCCTGGGCTGGTCTCAAACTCCTGGGCTCAAGTGATCCTCCTGCCTTGGCCTCCCAAAGTGCTAGGATTACAGGCGTGGGCCACTGCATCCGGCCCCCAAAACTTGGATTTTTACCACTTTGTTAGGTGAGAAATAATATCTTAGTGTTGATTTTTTGTTGTTTATTTTATTTTATTTTTCTGAGATGGAGTTTCGCTCTTGTTGCCCAGGCTGGAGTGCAATGGTGTAATCTTGGCTCACCACAACCTTTGCTTCCCAGGTTTAAGTGATTCTCCTGCCTCAGCGTCCCAAGTAGCTGGAATTATAGGCATGTGCCACCATGCCTGGCTAATTTTTTTAATTTAATAGAGATAGGGTTTCACCATGTTGGTCAGGCTGGTCTCAAACTCCTGACCTCAGGTGATCTGCCCGCCTCGGCCTCCCAAAGTGCTGGGATTACAGGCGTGAGTCACCGTGCCCAGCATCAGTGTAGTTTTAATTTGCATTTTTCTTATTGTAAGCAGTGTTGAATACTTTTTCGTATGTTTTCTGGCCATTTGTAGTTTTTCTCCAAACTATTTTTATCTCTTTTGCTCATTTCTCTATTAAGGTGGTGGTTCTTTTTCTTTTCCACATGTAGAAACTCTTTATACACTAGGAATATTAACTCTTGGTCTGTGATATAAATTGTAAATTTTTTTCCAGTTTGTCTTTTGTCTTTTACTGTGCTTTATGATATTTTTGCCATATGAAAATCTTCAATTTTTAGATTTTGTCAAATTGACCAACTATTAAAAAATTATTGCATATTCATTTTCAATCATAGTTGGGAAAATTCCCTCATGTTTTTTCTAGAACTTCTATGGTTTCATCTTTTTTACATTTAAATCTCTGATCCTTAATCTGTCACAAGGGTGGAGAAAAAAAGTAAATCTCTGATGTAGTTGGAGTTTATCCTGGCACATGTGTGAGGAGCTGATTTGATATTATCTTTTCTTTTTTTCTTTTTCATTTTTTTGAGACAGAGTCTCAGGCTGGAGTGCAGTGGCATGATTTCTGCTCACTGCAACCTCCACCTCCTAGGTTCAAGTGATTCTCATGGCTCAGCCTCCTGAGTAGCTGGGATTACAGATGTGCACCGCCACACCCAGCTATTAAAAAAAAAAAGTATAAAACTTATATTCCAAAAACAATGAAAAAAATGTGAAAGCAATTAAGAAAACCGAAATAAATGGAAAGATATCTCATGTTCATATGAATTGGCAGAGTCGTATTGGTGAGAGGTCAGTACTCCTCAAATTGATCTATAGATTGAAGGCAATCCCTATCAGAGTTTCCGCTGGTTTCTTTGCAGAAATTGATAAGCTGATCCTAAAGTTCACAATGAAATTCAAGGGACTCAAATAGCCAAAACAATCTTGAAAAGAACAAAATCAGGGGAATCACACTTCATGGTTGCAAAGCTTTGCTACAAAGCTACAGTAATCAAGACAGTGTGGTACTGGCGTGAGAACGGACACACAGATCAATGGAATACAATTGAGCATCCAGAAATAAACCCTCATATTTACAGTTATCAATTATTATTATTTTTTTTGAGATGGAGTGCAGTGGTGCAATCTTGGCTCACTGCAACCTCTGCCTCTTGGGTTCAAGCAATTCTCCTGTTTCAGCTTCCCAAGTAGCTGGGACTACAGGCACATGCCACCACACCTGGCTAATTTTTGTATTTTTTAGTAGAGATGGGGTTTCACCATATTGGTCAGGCTGGTCTCAAACTCCTGACCTCAGGTGATCCACCTGCCTCAGCCTCTCAAAGTGCTGGGATTACAGGACTGAGCCACCACATGCAGCCTGTCAACTGATTTTTGATAAGGATGCCAAGATAATTCAGTGGCAGAAGGACAGTCTTGTCAATAAATGGTGCAGGGACAACTGGATATTCACATGCCAAAGAATAATGTTGGACCCTTACCTCACACTGCATACAAAAATTAACTCAAAATGGATCAAAACCTAAATATAAGAGCCAAAACTGTAAAACTCTTGGAAGAAAACATAGGTGTAAATCTTTGTTACCTTGGATTAGGAAGTGGTTTCTCAGGTATGACACCAAAAGCACAAGTCACTTAAAAAAAAAAGAGGGATAAATTGGATGGTGCAGTGGCTCATGCCTATCATCCCAGCACTTTGGGAGGCCAAAGTGGGAGGATCACTTGAACCCAGGAGTTCAAGACTAGCCTCGATAACATGGGGGAAACCCTGCCTCTACAAAAAATTTAAAAAATATTAGCTAGAAGTGGTGGCATGCACCTGTAGTCCCAACTACTCGGGAGACTGAGGACTGGGAGAGAGGGAGGACTGGAAGGTCGAGGCTACAGTGAACCAAGATCACGCCACTGCACTCCAGCTTGGTGACAGTGAGAATTGTATGGCATATGAATTACATGAATTACGTCTCAAGAAAACTGTTATAAAAATTATCGTGCTGGGTGCAGTTGCTCATGCCTGTAATCCCAGGACTTTGAAAGGCTGAGGCAGAAAGACCACTTGAGGCCAGGAACTCCAGACAAGCCTGGGCAACACAGGGAGATCCTGTCTCTGCAATAAATTAAAAAATTAGCAGGGTGTGGTGGCTCACACCTGTAGTCCCAGCTACTTGGGAGGCCGAAGTGGGAGGATTGCTTGAGCCCAGAAGGTCGAGGCCGCAGTGAGCTGAGAAGGTGCCCCTGCACTCCAGCCTGGGCAACAGAGTGAGACCCTGTCTCTAAAAAAAAAACAACAAACAAAAATTATTGTGCGTGATTCCAGATGTCCAAATATATATAATGATTATTATACACACTAACACCATGTGCTTACTACCCAGTCTAAGAAATGCAGCAGGGCTGGGCTCGGTGGATCACACCTGTAATCCCAACACTTTGGGAGGCCAAGGCGGGCAGATCACCTGCGGTCAGGAATTTGAGATCAGCCTGGCCAACATGGTGAAGCCCTGTCTACTTGGGTGGGTACCACAAAAAATGAGCTGAGTGTGGTGACTCAAGCCTGTAGTCCCAGCTACTTGGGTGCTGGGGCATAACAGTCGCTCAAACCCTGGAGGCAGAGGTTGTAGTGAGCTGAGATCTCGCCACTGCACTCCAGCCTGGGCGACAGAGTGAAATCTGTCTCAAAAAAAAAAAAAAAAAAAAAGAAATGGAGCAGGCTGGGCCACTGTGGCTCATGCATGTAATCCCAGCACTTTAGAAAGCTGATGGGGCCGGGCGAGGCTCAAGCCTGTAATCCCAGCACTTTAGAGGCTGAGATCATGGATCACGAGGTGGTCAGGAGATCGAGACCATCCTGCATAATACAGTGAAACCCTTCGCTCTAATAAAAATACAAAAAACTAGCCGGCCAGGTGGCGGGCTGTAGTCCCAGCTACTCGGGAGGCTGAGGCAGGAGAATAGCTGAACCTGGGGAGGCGGAGCTTGCAGTGAGCTGAGATCCGCCACTCCACCTCCAGCCCAGGATAGAGCTAGACTGGGTCTCAAAAAAAAAAAAAAAAAAGGAAAGCTGAGATGGGAGGACTGCTTGAGTCTAGGAGTTTGAGACCAGCCTGGTCAACAAAGTGAAACCTTGTCTCTATTTAAAGCAAACAAACAAACAAAACAAAAGAAATGGAACATTGTTAATCCAGTTGAAACCCCTGTGCACCAGCCTCTCTGTGGCTGTCCTGCCCACCCGTGTCCTGCCAGCTGTTCTCAAATGGGTATCAGTGCATGAATTCAAACATCCTTCTTATTTATTTATTTATTGTGAGACAGAGTCTCACTCTGTCGCCCAGGCTCGAGTGCATTGGTGCGATCTTGGTTCACTGCAACCTTCACCTCCCGGGTTCAAGCAATCCTCCTACCTCAGCCTCCCAAACAGCTGGGATTACAGGTGCCCACCACCACACCTGGCTAATTTTTTTGTATTTTTAGTGGAGATGGGATTTCACCATGTTGGCTAGGCTGGTTTCAAACTCCTGACCTCAAATGATCCACCCGCCTTAGCCTTCCAAAGTGCTGGGATTACAGGTGTGAGCCACCGTGCCCAACCTCAAACATCCCTCTTTACTAATCAAACTGTACCTGCTCTTTGAGGAAACAGACTGTGTACCAGGGAGTCTTGGGGCTCAGGGAGAGGGTGGTTATGGCTGGGGCTGGCAGTCACCTGTGCTCAGGAGGGAATGGGGGACCAGTCTGGCAGACTTGAGCAGGAGACCAAAAGGATCTGGATTGATCAAATCAAGGTGGGTCTTACTCTTAGGTCCAGTGTTTGTCACACCGTAACACAGGGCTGTAGCAGTGGGAGAGTGAGGATTGTCAATCGGAGAGTTTGTGCCTGTTGTCCTCCTTAGACATGTCACTTGTGCCGTTCTCTGAGATCCTTTAGAACTGTGGTGTTAGATGTGGGACCTTCTAAAAGGCCCCTGAATGAAATGTACACTAGGGGATAGTGACTGAGGGCTGGCTGTTGGAGTTGCTGATCAACTTTTGCCCTGCATTTTGCAGGGCTGGGGGGACACATTAGGTGCTCATTTAAATGCCAGGTGGAGAGGCAGCAAGGTGGTTGGATAGACGGAAGGATTGGTGGGTGTGAGAGAAGGTGGATGGATGGATGGAGGGAAGGATGGCTGGATGGATGGTGGGGATGAGAATGGATGGCTGATCAGGCCAGTGAACAGACAATGTGTGGCTGCTGGCTGGACAGTGAGTGGACAGGGCGGTTAGATGGAACGGGAGGTATCTTTCCCTGCTCACTGCCTGTCATCCTTTGCTTTCAGCTTCGGGCAGCAGAGGTGGAGATCAAAGATCTGCAGTCCGAGTTTCAGCTGGAGAAGATCGATTACTTGGCCACCATCCGCCGGCAGGAGCGTGACTCCATGCTCTTGCAGCAACTCCTGGAGCAGGTGCAGCCCCTGATTCGCAGGGACTGTAACTACAGCAACCTGGAGAAGATTCGGCGTGAGTCCTGCTGGGACGAAGATAATGGCTTCTGGAAGATCCCACAGCCCGTCATCACAAAAACCAGCCTCCCAGTAGGTCAGGAGCTTGGCTGGCCCTTGCCCTCCCCTCCCTCCTTCACGGTTCACCATCCTGCAGACTGGCAGGGAGCGTGGGCCTGTCCTTGCAGGCTGTGGGTGTAGCAGACACGTGGGCCTGGGTATCTAACGCGTCAGGACTCTGAGAAAGTGGTGTGTTTTCACACTGTCTGGAGGCAGACAGATGTGGGTTGGAATTCTGGCAGCACCACTGCCTGTGTGCCCTTTTTGGGACTCGGTGTCCTCATCTGTGAAATGGGGATGAATAACAGCACCTTTCTTAAAGTTGCTGTAAGGCTTGAACTGTGTTAACAGGCCAGGTATGGTGGCTCACGCCTGTAATCCCAGCACTTTGGGAGGCTGAGGCTGGCAGATCGCTTGAGTCCAGGAGTTCGAGATCAGCCTGGCCCACGTGATGAAACCCTGTCTCTAAAAAAAAATACAAAAATTAGCCAGGCGTGGCAGTGTGTACCTGTAGTCCCACCTACTTGGGGGGCTGAGGCGAGAGGATTGCTTGAGCCTGGGAAGTCAAGGCTGCAGTGAGCCAAGATTGTGCCACTGCATTCCAGCCTGGGTGACAAAGTGAGACCCTCTCTCAAAACAAACAAACCCCCGAAAAACAAAAACCAGAAATGTGTTAATACACATGAAACGCTTAGAGCAGTGCCTGGCACATAGTGAGTGCTTGCTACATGTTATCCTAATCAGCATTGCCACTGGTTCATCCTTACAACAGCCCTAAGAAGGACAGGTCTTCTACCCCTTTCACATAGGAGCACACAATCTCAGACGGTCTAAAGTCACAGTCACAGCAGTGAGTGGGAGGACCATAGATCGAAACCCACAGTGCAGAGTTTCAGGCCTGGTTCAGCTTCCGCTCTTGCTGCTGACCTCACGTGTGACGTTCCGAAGATCACTGTCCCTCTCTGGGCTTCTTTACAAAGAAGGGGTTGGATGAGATGACCTTGAAGGCCTCCTCACCTCTGATGAGTCTCAGAGTAAAGCCAGACATGCTGTGGCTCTTTCTCCAGCCATGGACCTGACTCTGCGCATTTGGGGAGCCCACAGTGCCCCCCAGGAGTCCTCCCTCTTGCTCAGAGTGTTCATCCAGGTCCGACATCTCTGATATTTATAGATGGCATTGACATTATCCCTGCTGAGACCCCAGCCCACTCCATTTCCCACATGCTCTCGCATGCAGCAGCCTTCCTGTCTGTCCCCACCCTTGCCTGCTGTCTTGCCTGGAAGCCCCTTGGCTGCTATCTTGCCTGGAAGCAGATGAGGGTCTTCTCTGGTGTCTGAGCCCCTCCTGCTGTTTCTTAAAATTATCCCTTGGCTTGGGCTGGGAAGTGTCCTCCCCTGTTTAAGCCTGAGCCAGGCCTGACCCCCACCTCCACCTGTGCCCTCCTCTGGGCCTTGCACCAGGCAGCAGTGACTTCAGCTTTTGTTTTCTCATAGCAGTTTCAACTGGGCCACAGAACAAACCAGCCCGCAAAACCTCTGCAGCAGACAACGGCGAGCCGAACATGGTGAGGACTCCCTCCCGGTGGGGAGAAGGAGTGGGGTGTCGGGGGCTGGGAGGGCTCTGCCCCCAGTGCCGTGGGTCAGCGTTACTGCAGAGAGCTGGTCTTCTACTTTCCTCCTGCCTAAGGATTAAAGAAGGGGCCAAGGCTGGATCCTTTTCATGTCCCTCCATTGGCACCTAGACCCTCAACCCCCTCTGGCCCTCATTCAAAGGCACTCACAGTCATAAATACCAAGGGAAAGTAGATGGTTCCTGGTGGCCCATCTTGCCGGTGAAGGACAGAGGCTTCAGCCTCAAACTCAGAGGACAAGCAGCACATTCTGGTTTCCTGCCGGTAATCCTCAGACCAAAAGGGTCCTCAGAGGGTTCATGAACCAGTAATTGGGATTCCTAAGTCACTTTATTTTCACCTCTCTCGTATTCTGTCTTTTTTTTTTCTAAGCTCAGTGGCAAGACCTATCTCCTATATTTTTCAGTGCAACAGAAATGCATGTTCTTAAAGCATGGGTGGTTTTTTATTTTTTTTTGAGATGGAGTCTCACTCTGTCACCAGGCTGGAGTGCAGTGGTGCGATCTCGGCTCACTGCAACCTCTGCCTCCCAAGTTCAAGCGTTTCTCCTGCCTCAGCCTCAGCTGGGATGACAGGCACGTGCCACCATGCCCAGCTAATTTTTGTATTTTTAGTAGAGACAGGGTTTCACCATGTTGGCCAGGAGAGTCTTGATCTCTTGACCTCGTGATCCACCCGCCTCGGCCTCCCAGAGTTCTGGGATTACAGGTGTGAGCCACCATGCCTGGCCTCTTTTTTATTATTACTATTATTATTATTATTATTATTATTTTGAGACAGAGTCTCGCTCTGTCGCCCAGGCTGGAGTGCAGTGAGCTGAGTGCGGTGGCGCGATCTCGGTTCACTGTAAGCTCTGCCTCCCGGGTTCACACCATTCTTCTGCCTCAGCCTCCCAAGTAGCTGGGACTACAGGTGCCCGCCACCACGCCCGGCTAATTTTTTGTATTTTTAGTAGAGATGGGGTTTCACTGGGATAGCCAGGATGGTCTCAATCTCCTGACCTCGTGATCCACCCGCCTCGGCCTCCCAAAGTGCTGGGATTATAGGCGTGAGCCACTGTGCCTGGCCAAGCAGGGTGTTTTCAATGAAACTCTTCAAGTTTGTTAACTTAGCTGGGAGCTACTGTCCCCAGCAGCCACCAGAGGCCCAGACAGAAGGGCACCAGCGGGGAGTCCACCGGTCCCTGGGGGTGGCCTGGTCAGCAGGCACAGCTTCCACGACACAACTCCATGAACAATGATATGAAAGTTGTTATTATTTATAGATCCTCAGGCTAGGCAGGGCCACCAGAGAGGGACCCAGGCAGCTGGACCCCCTGTTGGTGTCCTTGTGTCTGGGCCTCTGGCGGCTGCTGGGGACAGTAACTACCAGCTAAGTTAATAGAAAAACTCAAAGAGTTGTCAACAAACTTTTTGACAGGGGTTTGACAGCGGTCAAAAAGTTTGTTGATAAGCGGTCAACAAACTTTTTCTGTAAAGGACCCTATCATAAATATCTTGGGCTTTGTGAACCATGTGGTCTCTGTCACAACCACTCAGCTCTGCCACTGTAGCACAAAAACAGCCACAGGTAATACACAAATGAATGGTGTTCCAATAAAACTTTATTTACAAAAATAGTCTGCAGGCCAGATTCTGCCTTAAGCCATTACAAATATTTCAGAAAATCCACATAGAATATACCTTTACAGTTATGATAAGATCGCTAATGAATTCCAACCAAACATCTCTGGCTGAGCAACTCAGGCTGCAAGGGGCCACTCATGGTGGTCTAGAGCTTGATTGGCAGTTTCATAAAAAGGAAATTTGCTGCCAGGAAAAAAGACATTCTTAATCTGGGACCACAAAGAGGTTATGTCAGAATGCGTTCAGCTCCAAGTGATAGATACCAAAGCAAACAACCATAAGAAAAATAGGGAATTTTTTAGTTCATGTAAGTGGACCAGTTTCAGGCATGGCTGGATCTAGGGGCTGAAACAGTCAGGGTCTGTGTCTGTCTTCACCTTTTTTTTTTTTTTTCTTTTGAGACAGAGTTTCACTCTTGTTGCCCAGGCTGGAGTGCAGTGGTGTGATCTTAGCTCACCGCAACCTCTGCCTCCAGGTTCAAGCGATTCTCCTGCCTCAGCCTCCAGAGTAGTTGGGATTACAGGCATGCACCACAACGTCCAGCTAATTTTTTTGTATTTTTAGTAGAGACAGGGTTTCTCCATGTTGGTCAGGCTGGTCTTGAACTCCTGACCTCAGGTGATCTGCCCGCCTTGGCCTCCCAAAGTGTTGGGATCACAGCGTGAGCCACCACTCCTGGCCTATGTCCTCACCTCTTGTTCCTGCTTCCCTTGGTATGCTAGCTGCAGGCTTTCTCCACATGGCTGGAAGGACAGCTGCTGGCCATTGGTGATCCAAAAGGGAGAGAGGCCTGGTCTGTTAAAGCAACTGTCCCCAGTCTTTTTGGCACCAGAGACCAGTTTCGTAGAAGACAGTTTTTCCACAGATCAGGACAGGGTGGGGGTTGGATAGTTTCGGGATGATTCAAGTGCATTACATTTAATGTGGACTTCATTTCTATTGGTATTAGATTGTAATATATAATGAAATAATTATATAACTCACCATAATGTAGAATCAGTGGGAGCCGTGAGCACATTTTCCTGCAACTAGACGGTCCCATCTAGGGGTGATGGGAGACAGTGACGGGTCATCAGGCATTAGATTCTCATAAGGAGCGAGCAACCTAGATCCTTCACATGCGCAGTTCACAATAGGTTGCACTCCTATGAGAATCTAATGCCACCGCTGATCTGACAGGAGGTGGAGCTCAGGCAATAATTCAGGCGATGGGGAGCAGCTGTAAATATAGATGAAGCTTCACTTGCTCACCTGCCGCTTACTTCCTGCTGTGCAGCCCACGGACTGGTACCAGTCCATGGCCTGGGGGTTGGAGGCCCTTGTCTTAAAGCATCCTTAAACTACAGCTCAGGGAGAGATTCTGATTGGCTCTGCCTGGGTCATGGGCCTACTCTTGGACCAATTACTGTGTTTAGGAAGATGTGGTTCTGTGATTGGTGCAGTCTGGGTCACATGTCCAGCTGTGTAGCAAAGGGGTGGGAGTCAGATGTAGTATAGGGCTCTATGAATGCTCACCCCACTGGGACCATCAAGTGGAAGGAGGGCAATTCCCTGAAAAGGGAGATTTAGACTGAAGAAAACAAGTCCATAATAGTGGTGAAAAATAATAGCTCTTGGTGATAAAAACGCTAGGATTCCAGTTCTAATGGTCACAAATGTACCCGTGAGCTGAGGATAGCATCGCATTGCCTATTCTATGAACATGTCGTGATAGATTTGGGGTTTGTGTATCACCCTGGCCCCTGCTGGAGCCGGCAGAACACCCTGTTTTGAGCTTTGTAAGACAGAATAAGGCACTTCCCATCTCAAGGAAGGGGAGGCCGGGTGCAGGCTTGGCTGGAGACTCTGACTTCCTGGCCCCGAGCTACCTGGGATCCCACCCACGAGTCCAGGGCCTACGGTGTAGGGTACACCAGAGTGGGCAGTGCCTGCTCCAGCCCTGTGATAACTTGGGGGAGGCTGGGGTGGCCCCCCACTGCCGCAGGATGCCAGAGGCTGCGGAGCTCTGTGCCAGGGGCATAAACAAGGGGGCGTGACCACGGGCATCTGCATCTTGGCAGGAGGAGGACCGCTATAGGCTCATGCTCAGCCGAAGCAACAGTGAAAACATCGCCAGCAACTACTTCCGGTCTAAGCGGGCCAGCCAGATCCTCGGCACCGACGCCAGGAAGAGCCTCAGTGAGTGTCCCTCCCCTGTTCCCACCCTCTCCACACAACTGGGAGAGGCATGAAGGGGATAGTTTTGAAGTCAGACAGACCTGGGTTCAAAAACTGCTTTCCTCTCGGAGCCTCAGTTTCCTTAGCTACAAAATGTGGGGGGTAACACCAACTTCTCAGGATTAGGTGAGAGGAGATGAGGAAACGGCCCAGCCCAGGGGCTGGTGCTCAATACAGAGTCTCCTCTTTGCTCCATCCTTGTCTCCCCTGGCCCCCCTAGGCACTCAGCACATGGCTCAGGGGCCCGGCTGGGGATGCACGGGTTCAGGTCTCACTAGTTACACACCAGCTTCCTGGCGAGTTACACACCAGCATTGTGACTTCCTCCAAATGCAGATTGACTTCACTTGGCAAGGGCCACAAATGCAAAATACGCTTTTAAGAATTAAGCATCACTTCATTTATCTGCTTTTAAAACTGAAAGCAAAGCCCGCAGAGCTTCCAATAAAATAGCAATAAAAAGCAAATCTTGGCCAGGTGTGGTGGCTCACGCCTGTAATCCCAGCACGTTGGCAGGCTGAGGCGGGTAGATCACTTGAGGCCAGGAGTTCGAGACAAGCCTGGCCAACATGGTGAAACCCCCTCTCTACTAAAAATACAAAAATTAGCCGGGTGGTAGTGGCGCGTGCCTGTAATCCCGCTACTTGGGAGGCTGAGGCAGGAGAATCATTTGAGCTTGGGAGGTGGGGGTTGCAGTGATTCGAGATTGTACCACTGCATTCCAGTCTGGACAACAGAGTGAGACCCTGTCTCAAAAAAAAAAAAAAAAAAAATTAGCTAGGTGTGGTGATGTATGCCTGTAATTCCCCCTACTCAGGAGGCTGAGGCATGAGAATTGCTTGAACCTGAGAGGTGGAGGTTGCAGTGAGCTGAGACCGTGTGAGCTGAGACTGTGCCAATGCACTCCAGCCTGGGTGACAGAGTGAGACTTTGTCTTTAAAAAAAAAAAAAAAAAAAGCAAATTTTAGTTCTATATATTGAGGTTATTTAAGAGACAGAACGGGTAGAGTTGAGGAATAAGGTGGTGGGGGGTGGGTGGGGAAATAGGATTAATTGAGTGCCTGGCATTGTGCCTGTGTTGCAGATGAGGAAACTAAGGCTCAGAGATGAAGCAGCTTCTCTAAGGTTATAGGAAGCAGTGGAGCTGGGCTTTGAACCCAGGCTTGACTGGCTTGAGATCCCAGGCTGCCTCAGTCTGAGGCTTTAAAACCCCAACTCCCCAGCCCAGCCTCTTTAGATCCAGACATAGTTGCTGGGTCTGAGACCTCAGCCAGAGCAGCCTTGCAGAGCCTGGGGTCCCAGCTGCAGGGCCAGGGCCTCTGGCTGGGCAGGGGGTGGCGGGAGCAGGGTGGGCCAGGCTCTCCATCCTACCCACTTAGGGCATTTTCTCTCCATCTCTGCTCTCTTGGCTTACCAGCACCTCTGCCCCTCTTCCCCACAGCACATCACAACTCGCCACCAGGCCTCAGCTGCCCACTCAGCAACAACCCTGCCATCCCACCCACCCAGGCCCCTGAAATGCCCCAGCCCCGGCCCTTCCGCCTCGAGTCCCTTGACATCCCTTTCACCAAGGCCAAGCGTAAGAAAAGTAAAAGCAACTTTGGCAGTGAGCCTCTGTGAGCACAGCTGCCTGCCGCTGTCTGCCTTATAGGCATCTAATGACTGCCAGGCCCGCCCAGGGCAGTCCCAGCCAGGCCTCCTCCCACCTGCCACACAGCGCTCCGGGGCCTGAGGGCTCCTTCAGCCCTGGGAAGACACATTCCCTTCCCTGTTCCCCAGAGAGTCCACCTCTGCCCTGGGCAGGAGCCCCTTGGAGGCTGAACAGTCCTCCTTAGAGAGGCCTGCTCCAGCTGTTCGCACCACATCAGTGTTTCCGTCTGCTCACCTGCCACGGAGCCCACACCCATGCCCACCAGTGTTGGTCTTTGCTTCAAAGCCTCAGACCTGCTTCATGGCCTTCACCAGCCCTGATGGAGTGGGCAGTAGCTGCCACGTGGAGGAAGCTCAGTATCAGCCAGGAAGGAACTGTGCCTCTGCCTGACTGGCCCCACTTCCTGAGAACTGCCCTGCCCCGTGGGTGGTACAGGGGTCCCACAGCAAGTCTTCCTGCACTGCCCACCCCTGGCTGGTCTGTGGCCCAGGGAAGGCCACTCCACATTAAGCTGCCCAATAAACTGCTTTTAAGATAAGCTCCCCTTCTCTGGCCCTCTGACTGTGTCCCTTGGGGCCCCTCCCTGCCATTGTGGCCTGGCTGTCCCAGGGAAGCTGTTTCTGGAAGAAGCGTTCTCTTGCCTGGGACCTCCAGGGTTTCTGCAGCTCCCTACAATCGTGAGTACATTCTTCTGGGAAGAGCGTCTGAATTTTCATTAGATTCTCGAAGGACCTGTGACCCAAGAAAGCAGACCCCTTGTTGTGGAAAATAGGGCCATGTCTCACTGAGGCCAGAAAAGGGCCCAGCTTTTGACAGTCCTGGGGGCTGTGCTGGGACTGGGTTCCCTGATACAGCCAGAAATGAATCCAGGACAACCTATTTGTGTCCACATAGGGGGGTACCTCCCCTTGCCCATTCTATCCCAGGCCTCTCCTGTGGGGGGCCCCAAATCTAAGGGAAAAGGCTTGGCCTTTGGCACAGTCCTGGAACCCATTTCACTCTGAGCCTTATCTGTGAAATGGGGATAACGCCCACCTCACAGGGTTCATGTGAAGATTAAATGAGATAGTATGTAAAGCTCATGGGGCATAGAAGGTGCTCTGTGTTAGTCCTCCGCCTCCCTATTTTGTATCAATTTCCATGGCAGGCCCCACAACACCCAGGCCTGGGCTCACACTCTTGAGAAGCTCACACTCTTGAGAAGCTCGGGTGGGGGTGCTTAGACAGCTACAGAGATGTCCAGCCAGTGGCAGGCGGCAGTGCGTCTTGAGTCAGAACAGGTGACATCGGGTCTTTTTAAAATTATTTTTAGGCCGGGCGTGGTGGCTCACGCCTGTAATCCCAGCACTTTTGGAGGCCAAGGCCGGCAGATCACAAGGTCAAGAGATGGAGACCATCCTGGGCAACATGGTGAAACCCCGTCTCTACTAAAAATACAAAAAATTAGCCGGGTGTGGTGGCAGTACCTGTAGTCCCAGCTACTCCGGAGGCTGAGGCAGGAGAATGGCGGGAAACCAGGAGGAGCTTGCAGTGAGCCAAGATTGCGCCACCGCACTCCAGCCTGGGCGACAGAGCGAGACTCTGTCTCAAAAAAAAAAAAAAGAAAAAAAAAATTATTTTCTTTTTTTGAGATGGAGTTTCGCTCTGTCACCCAGGCTGGAGTGCAGTGGCGCCATCTCAGCTCAGTGAAACCTCCGCCTTCCGGGTTCTAGCGATTCTCCTGCCTCAGCCTCATGAGTAGCTGGAATTACAGGCGCCCGTCACCACACCCGACTAATTTTTTTTGTATTTTTAGTAGAGACGGGTTTTCACCATGTTGGCCAGGCTGGTCACGAACTCCTGACCTCAAGTGATCTGCCCGCCTCGGCCTGCCAAAGTGCTGGGATTACAGGTGTGAGCCACTGCACCTGGTCGAGATGAGGTCTTTATGGGGAACAAAGAGTGCCTTTCTGAAGGAAGCAGTGCTGGGTGGGGCTCCCAGAAAGGATGGAGAAGATCCCGGGAGGTTTAAGATGGGGGTGTAAGGAGGGGGCTCCTGGCAGAGGGCGCTGCAAAGCAAAAGGCAGGAGGTGTGGAACTCAGGGTGTTAAAGGCTGGGCCATTCCTGTTGCATGGACGCCCTGAGCAAGGACTGAGGGGGGATGAGGCTGCTGAGATGAGTGTAGGTGGAGACCTGAGAGCAAAGAGCCTTGGGGTGTCCCTGTGCTGTGGCCGACTCCTAAACAACAGTTTAACACCGTTGGCTCTGAATTAGAGGTGCGCGGATGTGGTACTGTGTGTCGAGGGTGAAGGGCAGGAGTTAGGGTGCAGGAGCCAGGAGCTCTGCAGAGGCTTACCTTGGGGCGGAGCCAGTGGGAATGGAGAGCAAGCAGAGTCCGTTAAGAAGATGCATGGAGGGAGGTTTTGATTTTTGCCCCATTTTTGGGTTGGTGGACAAGTGTCAGAAAGGAACTGCTACCTTCTGTCTCTACAAGTGCCGTCACCATTGGCCTCAGGATTGTGGTTGGGACGCAGAGGACAGTGGAAGTCTTGCTGCTTGTGGTAGTTTTTACTTAGACCCCTGGTGGGCAAAGGCAGGTCTGAGGTGAACCGGGTGGCCTCTATATTAACCTAGAAGAGGTGGGAGTCACATTATTGAATGGATGTTCAGTCTAGCCTGGCGCTAAGTGCTTCAAAACCTGCCATGTTCCTCCCAAGAGCCCAGAGATGAGTTAATTAAATGGCTGTTCCTAAGGCACACAGATAAGCAGCGAAGCTGGACCTCGTCCTCAGCCCTATTTACAGCCAGGGAAACTGTCCTGGAGAAAAGTGCAATGCCCGGGTAACGGCTAGTGAGAGATGCAGCTTGGAAACAGAACCATCGCTAGGCCAGTCCACTGCCCATCCACAGTCTCCAGCGTGGGCCACCGAGCTGGGCAGGACAGGCCCGTCCATGCCATGGCCCCTGGAGCCGTGAGCCCCAGGAAGTTGGCTCCAAGTGCCCTGGCCCTGATCTTACTCTTCCAACCCCTCTTCCCTAGAGATGGTGGAGGTGGGGCTTAGTTCCTGATCCCGAGCCTTCCCAGGCCCAGTGAAGACCCCGCCAGCGAGAAGGTGGCTCCACAACCTGTCCGGGACGCGACGGTCAAACCCAGGCAGAATCCCTCAAGCTCCAGCGGGCAGCGGGCTCCAGACTAGGGGGCGGGAGGCCGGCCTGGGCGGAGCAAAGGGCGCTCGGCCTCGTTGATTGGCCGCGGCTGCAGAGCTGTCTCTCTAGGATTGAACCTTTTCTTTAGGGAGGCGGGGCCTTGATACATTCTCACCAATAGGGTTCAAGGAATCCGCCTCCCACAGGACACTTCCGGTTGTGCTCTGCGCTCCTTACCGCCAAAGCTCCGGCTCTGGCGCCTAGCCCCGGCGTATGCCGATCACTTCCGGGTGATGCTCCACGGCCACGAGCCGCGATTGGACTACCGTAGACGGGGTACTTCCGGTGTCCAGGTGCTGGGTTCTTTGGTAGGAGGAAGATGGAGCCCAGCACCGCGGCCCGGGCTTGGGCCCTCTTTTGGTTGCTGCTGCCCTTGCTTGGCGCGGTTTGCGCCAGCGGACCCCGCACCTTAGTGCTGCTGGACAACCTCAACGTGCGGGAGACTCATTCGCTTTTCTTCCGGAGCCTGAAGGGTGAGAGCGGGGTCTGAGGGAGGAGCGTGTGGGGGCCTGGGGTTGTTACGGCATCGAGGGCATTGAGCACTCTCCTCCCCACTCCCTTTCCTGGAGCAGGCCGCCCGGGTCTGGCCTGCCGCTTGGGGTGCGGGTCCGCGATGTCTGCAGCAGGGGTTTCCCTTCGCGTCCCGTCTTTCTCAACTACCTGTTTTTTCTTGTCCAGACCGGGGCTTTGAGCTCACATTCAAGACCGCTGATGACCCCAGCTTGTCTCTCATAAAGTATGGGGAATTCCTCTATGACAATCTCATCATTTTCTCCCCCTCGGTAGAAGGTAAGGGTTCCGCCTCGCGCCGAGCACTGGGATTCGAGACCCGGGACTGATGGTTTGCTTTCTTCTGGTTCTTGGGCATGTCCTGGGTGGTAGGATGGACGCTGCTACCACGGAGATGAGAAAAATGCTCATTTCTGACTTGACCCTAGGAGGGGAGATCTTTCTAAAAGACACAGCTAAAGATTGTGGAGTCAAGTGTTGATGCAGACCATGGAACCCAGGACCCTGCTGCTCTACTGAGAAGGGAGTTTACTCTGTAAAGGGCCTGATAGAAAGATAGAAATCTCCTAGATTGGGTTTGCCTGGGTGGAAAGAGGAAATGGCCTGTTATTAAAATGGATTGCTATAAAGAGGCATTGTGTCTTGTGGCAGTTGATCTTAAGAATTCAGATAGATTCATAGCCTCGGGCTGAAAAAAGAGCCTTAGCAATTATCTACCAGTCTACCCCTCCTCCCCTTTGAGGCTGGATAGTTTAACAGAATGAATATCTTGGCCAGATTATCCAATTTATACTTGAGTATTCCTGTTTTACGAGGCAATCCACTCCACCACTGAACAATTCTGTTAAGAAGTTCTTATATTAAGCAAATATTGTCTCCTGCTTTATTTTGTTCTTAAGCTCCCCAGCACCTTAGAGAATAGATCTAATGCTTGTCTTGCTTGGAGGCATAGCCTCCACATAGTCATAGCTTATTCAGTTGTTTCTCCTCCAGGCTGAACATCCCCAGCTCCTTGGCTGTTTCTCTTTTGCCATACTTTTTTGGTGAGCATGTTAGTCATTCTCTTGTTTATTTGCTTCAGTTTATCTTTTTCTCAAAAGACTCAAGTTATCCCTGTCTAAGACAGGACTGCCTTCCTCCCTTCAGTTGATGAAGCTTAGGAAGTTCTTCATTGGTGCCTTTTTTTTTTTTTTTTTTTGAGACAGGGTCTTGCTCTGTCCCCTAGGCTGAGTGCAGTGGTGCGATCATGGCTTACTGCAGCCTCTACCTCCCAGGCTCAAGGGATCCTCCCTCAGACTCTCGAATAACTGGGACATGGCCTTGTTTATTCTCTGTAGTTCACGTGAGGTGAGGTTCCACCAAATCCCTCAAGTATTTTTCCTAGGCTTCTGTTACTTACTGTGTCACTCCCAACTCCCTTGCAACATGTGCTTTTGGAATTGAATTTTTGGAGGCAAGATTAGTTAGGCAGATGTCACCCCCAATTGGTATAAGTTGAAATATTCAGATGACTGGGCAGGTGAATGGAGACTTCAGTGTAGTAATGGGTGGTTTGCCAAGTTTTTACTGTGTTTGAAACTTTGAAATAGGTACCATACAGTGGACTGGGGGAGATCTTAAGGATAGGGAGTCTGCCCTAGAGGAGTTCTTTCAGTCTGTTTTTGAGGAAATAAAAGTAAAGACCTGAAATGAGTTACCAAACCCTGTGTCAGGATGTAAGATGAAGTGGAAGCACTGTCAGCTTGTATAGGTCGGAAGGAAAGAAGCAGTGAATGAGACTGGTCGGGAGTGGGCTGAGAGAGGATACTGTTGGTGGGAGAAACAGCAGAGAGTGAAAAACAGTGTTTCCCCAACTTTAGTTATTTGCACACATCCTTCATGGTTTTTACCATATTACATATCTCCTGTGCTAATAACTACCTAGTATTTTTCTTCAAATTGACCTGCTAAAAAGAAAAAAAAAAGGCTAGGTACGATAGATTATCTCTGTAATCCCATCACTTTGGGAGGCCGAGGCAGAAGGATCGCTTGAGTCCCGGAGTTTGAGACCAGCCTGGGCAACATAGTGAGACCTCATCTCTACAAAAAATGAACAAAATTAGCTGGGCGTGGGGCACATGCCTGTAGTCCCAGCTACTGGGGAGGCTGAGGTGGGAGGATTGCTGACCCTCGGTGGTCAAGGCTGCAGTGAGCTGAGATCATGCCAACTGCACTCCAGCATAAGTGACAGAGCAAGACCCTGTCTCAAAAAAGAAAAAAAAAACAAAACTAAAATAACATTTTAAAAGGGAACCAATAGTGAGCCCAGAATCACCACTGAAAATGGAAATCCAGTGTCGTCACTTGATGTACGTAGAAGGTAACTATAAATAGAATGAAAACAACATCCGTAAGTTCTAGCCAGATACTGCTGCCTGCTGAAGGCTTTGAACCTGAGGTTCCCTCTTGAAAAGAGATTAGCAAGCATTAGAAGTCCTAACAACTAGTATCAAACTAAGACATTCTCTTTGATGGAGAAAGCTTGAAAAGTAAGGAAGGGGAGTAATTTTCTGTCTCTGAGATTCAAGGTTATTTAAAGCCCGGTTCCCGCATTCCTGCTGCCACCTTTTCTGCCTCTGGTGGAGTGGGTCCCACACTTTGGAAGGTGCTGCTGCAGGAAATCCTCAGGCGTTCCTTGGGAGGAGGCTGCAGGGTAGGGTTCAGGGTGTAGGGGTTTGGTGTCTGCTCCCAGGGCCCTGCCCTGGTCCCATGACCACTGTCACTGTCATTCTCTCAGATGTGTGAGTGCTGGCCTGGCTTCCCTCTCCATGTTCCAGTGGCTTCTTTGCCCTCTCTGGCATCGGAAGGCTCCCAGGTCACTGGCAGTCATGGCTACAAGGGAAGAAATTTTCAGCACATCCTCTATACCCAGGAAAAACTGGATCCCTGTTATAGATGGGGAAATGGGTTCAAAAGGGTGAAGGGATTTGCCTAGTTTTAACCCCAGGTGGTCTCAATTTCAAAGCCCATGTTCTCTCTACCTTACAAGAGTTCCTCAACAGGTGCACTCTTGACATTTCAGACTGGATGATTTTTTACAGTGAGGCTGTCCTGTGTACTGTAGGACAGCCTCACTGTAACACTGTAGGGTGTTTAACAGCACCCTGGGCCTCTGCCCATTAATGCCAGTAGCCACTTCCCTGTTATGTGACAGCGAAGAAATGTCTTCAGACATTGCTCTGAGGGGCACAATCGCCCAAGATTGCAAACCACTGCACTGCCAATAGACTGCTTTTGGGATGTCTAAGACTGCCTGGCCTCTCTGAAGGAGAGTGGATAGATGGCTTTTTGATCTGAAGGAGAGTGGATAGATGGCTTTTTGAATGTAGCATGAGAGGCAGAGGTAGAGAGTACAGGAACTTCTGTGTATGCCTGAAGGTCAGGTAAGGCACTTTTATTTTCTGCTGAAGATTACCCCTCAAGAAACAGGGCTCTTCTATTCAGATCTTTACAAAGTTATTTCCACCTGCTACTAGGGGTCTAATGGATACACTTCTCTGTCCAGTCTCAGAAATTGGCACGTCCGTCCTTCCGGTTGCTCAGCCAGACTCCTTGGAGCTTTTCTGAGGCCCCTGTCGAAGCATCAGCAGGCCCTGCTGCCCTCAGAAGGCGTGGAAGCCTGCCGCGCCTCCCTCTGTTGCTGCTGCACGGTCAGCTCAGCACTCTTCACTGCCTAGCTTTTCACAGTGGCCTTCTAACCCATCACCACGGCCACGCTCACCCTCGTACCCTAGTCTCTACCCCGCCGCCAGGATCATCCTTCACAAATAGGAGGGAGATCCTGCCAGGCTCCTGCTCAGAATCCTCCAGCAGCTCCCCACGACAGGACCCATGTGTGGGGTGCAGAGCCCTGCGCAGCCCGGGCCCTCACTTCACCCGGCCTTACCTTCTGCTGCTCACTCCTTTCTTTCCAGCTAAGCCACACTGGGCCCCTTGCTGGTGACCATGCCCACCCGCCTTGGGGACTTTGCACCTGGTGTTCACTATGCTGGGAATCCTCTGACCCCACAGACTGCCTGGCTCACGCTTACATCTTCTCAGATGCCACTTGCAGGTCTTCCCTAAACAGCCTTGGCACAAGAGCTCCCCTCCCACATTGTCCACTTTGTTTTTCTTCTTGGCTCACAGAATTACTCATTTAACGAATAAATGGATTACTGAGCACTTCCTTCATTACCTTAGGTTGAACATCAGAGTACACTTTGGGGAGACTCTGGAGCCTCAAATAGCCCCACCCAGTGCTAGTTTTAGATGCTTATAGCAGTAGTCACATGACCCAATTAATTGACCAAAAAAGGATAGGATCTCACAGTTACAAATGTTGGAAATTAATGAGCCCTTTTGGTGATCACTTTTTAAAAAGCAGTGTACTGGGTGGCTCTGTTGTGGATGTCATGGATAGAATCTGTAGGATTAATAAGAAAAAAATGGATTAATGCCAGACCAGGGAGTACTGGTGTCAAGTGACGGCATCACCGGCGATGCAGAAGTGCTCTTCCTCAAACCATTTAGACGGAGTGGAATTGACAGGCTCTGGAAACTGACTCCAGTGATCAGCGTCACTAGTGTGAAAGATGCAGGTGATGAGATGAAATATGGGCAGTACAGCATTTCCAAATGCATATTTCCTATGTGACTTGAAATACGTACAGCTTACTTGACCAGTACAATTAGTGGATGTTTGACTGTTTCCTCCAAACCTCCAGAAGTTTCTAAGTCCGAGCCATAATTTTGAGTCTTCACGCTGGAAGGAGGGGGCCTTTCTGTTCTGGGATGTGGTGCTCGTAACCTCTCCCTCATCGTGGCCCCCAGAGGGTGCTGCTCTGTGAGTGATCGTGGCTGCTCTGCCGTTCATGTCCCCTCCCTGCCAGTGTCAAGAGGAGCAGGGAGAGGAGATCTCTGGGTCACTGTGTGTGGTGCCTGCTTTCAGATTTTGGAGGCAACATCAATGTGGAGACCATCAGTGCCTTTATTGACGGTGGAGGCAGTGTGCTGGTAGCTGCCAGCTCAGACATTGGTGAGTCCGACCTGGGAGGTTCTGGTGCTTTCCACTTCTCCAGGGAGTTGGAGAGCATTACAAACAGAAGCTGCCAAATTAGCATTCACTGGGTGGGCCTTAGCTGGGGAGTCAGTGAGGGAACTGTTTTATCAGTTCAGATTGTGACTCCTGGGGCAGAATACCACGCTGCTGTCCAGTGGTCCATTTGGGGCTGACAGCCGGATGAAGCTGCAGGGCACTGGGGCTGACTGGCAGAGAGGGAGTCACAATGAAGCCAGGACACTTGGCCCAAGGTCCCCCTGTAAGGGCTCAGCCAGGTGTCTCTTGGGTCTCTGCAGGTGACCCTCTTCGAGAGCTGGGCAGTGAGTGTGGGATCGAGTTTGATGAGGAGAAAACGGCTGTCATTGACCATCACAACTATGACATCTCAGACCTTGGCCAGGTAATCAGGCCTGTCACCCTCCAGGTTTCAGGGACATAAGGCAAAGCTCTGCCTAGCCAAAAACCAAGAGGGCGTGAGGAGGTTCTCCCTGGCTTCAGGAACCTTTTCCTGACCACCCACCTTTCCATCTGCTCTTTGCAGCATACACTAATCGTGGCTGACACTGAGAACCTGCTGAAGGCCCCAACCATCGTTGGGAAATCATCTCTAAATCCCATCCTCTTTCGAGGTGTTGGGTGAGTGCGCAGGAAGAGACCAGCAGAAACCTAGGGGAATAAGGGGTCACTTAATTTTTTTGGGAAATCAAGCCAAAATTATGATTCTTTGCGGCTATATAGATGGGATTAATGTATTATATTAAGCCAAGGCCAAGTAGAGTGGCTCAAACCTGTAATCCCAGCACTTTGGGAAGGCCTAGGCAGGAGGATCACTTGAGGCCAGGAGTTTGAGACCAGCCTGGGCAACATAGTGAGAGCTCCTCTCTTAACACACACAAAAAAATAGTTGGCTGGGCGCGGTGGCTCATGCCTGTAATCCCAGCACTTTGGGAGGCTGAGACTCAGATCCCCTGAGTTCAGGAGTTCAAGACTAGCCTGGCTAACATGGCAAAACCCTGTCTCTACTAAAAATACAAAAATTAGCTGAGCATGGTGGTGTGCGCCTGTAATCCCAGCTACTTGGGAGGCTGATGCAAGGGAATGTCTTGGACCCGGGAGGCGGAGGTTGCAGTGAGCCAAGATCGTGCCACTGCACTCCAGCCTGAGTGACAGAGTGAGATCTGTCTTCAAAACAAAACAAAAAGTCAAACTCCATTGTTATAGCAAGACAAGAGCTAAGTGGTTGGCAATTAAGACAAAAGCATTCATTCCTGGGAAGAACTGGCTCTCGGGGATCCCATGTCCTTGGACTCAGTTCCTGGGGCCAGTGCTGGGCTGCTCTCGTCCTGCTACAGGATGGTGGCTGATCCTGATAACCCTTTGGTGTTGGACATCCTGACGGGCTCTTCCACATCTTACTCCTTCTTCCCAGATAAGCCTATCACTCAGGTAAGGGCTTCACAACCTTGAGCCTTCGAAATAAGAATGAAGCAGAACAGCACATTTGGCTGAGGTGGAGGAAGTGACAAGTTGGTGGGGTGGGGTGGGGCATGAGCAGAAGCGGTGTGGCCTCAGCCTTCCCCTTCAGGTAGGGCCAGGGTCGTTTTGGTCTGGCCTGCTGTCCTCTTGCTCGGGAGGCGCGGCAGCTTTTCCCTTACTTGGAACTGCTTGGGTCACAGCCTTGTTTTGTTCCCAGTATCCACATGCGGTGGGGAAGAACACCCTCCTCATTGCTGGGCTCCAGGCCAGGAACAATGCCCGTGTCATCTTCAGCGGCTCCCTCGACTTCTTCAGCGACTCCTTCTTCAACTCAGCAGTGCAGAAGGCAGCACCTGGCTCCCAGAGGTAGCTGCCAGGAGGCTTAGGGGCCGGGGATCCAGGTGGTGCAGTCTGTGTATATGGGGAGGACTCAGAAGGGGAAGGAGGAGGCTTTTAGCTCAAAGTGTCAAGAGGCTGAGTGTTTCAGATGCTGTCAGATTATTTCAGGGCTTTATTGCTGTATTGCTGGTATTGGCACTTCCAATTCTTTAAGGTAGTCGTGACATCTAGAGATCCCTAACCTCCCCGTTCCTTTTAGAAAATTGTGTATTTGTTGTGCAAATGACACCCAGAGCAATAACACCCAACCACCCGTATCTTTTCGTTTTTTCCTGTGTTCCCTTTAACCATGGGTCCCTAGGTGCCCAAAGCCTACAGGCAGAACTTTGCTAGGGCATTGTCATGGTGGACATGAGTGGTCCTGCCCATCAGGCACCACTGGAAAAAAGGTGGCTCTGGTGCCCAAGCTTCTCCTGTTTCCCTCCTGCAGGTATTCCCAGACAGGCAACTATGAGCTAGCTGTGGCCCTCTCCCGCTGGGTGTTCAAGGAGGAGGGTGTTCTCCGTGTGGGGCCTGTGTCCCATCACCGGGTGGGCGAGACAGCCCCACCCAATGCCTACACTGTCACTGACCTAGTGGTAAGAGATGCTTGGGGTGGGAGGGCCCCAAGGGTTTGCCAAGCTGACTGGGCTCAGCTCAGAAGCACTTATTGAGCACTTCTGTGCTGGCCTAAAGGGCATACATAAAGATGAAGAAGTTAATCCTTACACCCGAGCATGCCAGGTTCAATGCAGAGCTTGGCATGAAAACTGATGTCCTAATAGGAGCACTTCTTTTGAAGAGGTATGTGTATTTGCTAAGAGTGGCAGCAGTGGGAGGGGCTTCACTGATTAACTCTGCCCAGAAAGTTGGACTTAATAAGAGAAACGACATTTCGGTTAGGTCATTAGGATGAATTTGTTAGGTGAGAGAAAGCGAATATGGAAGCATGAATGCTTGAAAGTGCCTGGCACATTCCGGGTCAGCAGGGTGGTCTGAGTCCAGACTTTGATGGGCCATGAATACCGTGTGAAGGCATTTGAACCTTCAGAGAAGAGGCAGAGATGCTGTGTTGGGGGATTAACCTTGCTGAGGAGAGAGATTGGTTACTGATCAGGGCCAGGTGGCGGGGCATCTGCAGGTCTTCTGAACTCCTGGGCGTTCCTGCCACGTTCGTCGGGTGGGAATTAAGTGCAGCTCTGCCTGCGGGTGGTGGCACGCCTCCAGTCACGGCCAGCCGTGGCTAACCTGGCCTTTTATCTCAGGAGTACAGCATCGTGATCCAGCAGCTCTCAAATGGGAAATGGGTCCCCTTTGATGGCGATGACATTCAGCTGGAGTTTGTCCGCATCGATCCTTTTGTGAGGACCTTCCTGAAGAAGAAAGGTGAGTGTAGTTCCTGCACAAGGATACTGCCAGAAACGGCCCAGGCCTCACTTGCTCCCGAGGCCCAACCAGGAAACGCTCTGGGAAACCCCTCCCGGTTATTCGTGTTGGTTCTTCCGCAGGTGGCAAATACAGCGTTCAGTTCAAGTTGCCCGATGTATATGGTGTATTCCAGTTTAAAGTGGATTACAACCGGCTAGGCTACACACACCTGTACTCTTCCACTCAGGTAAGCATAGGTGACAGCCCGTTTTCAGCTAGCATGTGCCCTGCCCGGGCTCTGCAGTGGCCAGGTGTTGCTACGTCTGTCCTGCAGGTATCCGTGCGGCCACTCCAGCACACACAGTATGAGCGCTTCATCCCCTCGGCCTACCCCTACTACACCAGCGCCTTCTCCATGATGCTGGGGCTCTTCATCTTCAGCATTGTCTTCTTGCACATGAAGGAGAAGGAGAAGTCTGACTGAGGGGCCAGAGCCCTGGGACTCTGCACAGCGTGGAGATGGGGCGGGAGTTATTAGGATTGGTGGTTTTATTTTGCTTTGTTTAAAGCCATGGGAGAATGGCACAACTTTACCTCTGCGGGAGATGTAACACTGAGAGCCAACGGGTGGGAGTCGGGATAATTTTTATGTGTTTTTCCACTTTGAATTGCTAATTGGCATTTTTCATATGTGCAGTCACTCTCATTTCTAAAATAAAGAGCGACGGCGCCCTCAAATTTCACCTTGCCTCCGTCCTGCTTTGCTAACGGCTGTGGGTGGGGATTGCTGTTTGGTGATGACTGGATACAAAGTCCTAAGTGGCTTCATGAAATTTTGCCTAGGACTGGACTGTCTTTAACTGTGAAATGATGAGTCTTCCTAACATCTCCTCAAAGGATACAAGAAAGTTGCTAGTAGACTGAGGGGTGGGAATCACTGAAATGGAAAATCTAGAATGACAGTGCTGGGGAAGAGAAAACTAGAACAGCTTAGTTGAAGAGAACCTTAACTGCATGTTGACGTTGCTTTATTTAGGCAATAGCTGTATTCCTAAAAATCATGTATAAAGTTAGACGTGAGATCTCTTCCCCAATGTTGATACCTGCCCACAAAATGTTCTCACCTGCAGAGTGTAAGAATCATTCTTAAAGCCAAATATTCAGTTCAAGGCACATACGTCATCTGCAGTTGTAAATTTGCATTTAATATTTCACAGTTCCTGTAAGAGAGGCTAGTCAGGAGGGAAGCCCTCAAGTGTAAATCCCCACACTTACTGCTCATCAGTCACTTTCGCTATGTGAGATTAATTCAGTAGCTGGTCCAGAACACACAGCTTGGGAATACAGAGGCCCAGGCCTCACGCAGATGTTTCCTACTCCCATAACTGAATGTGCTGTCTCGTGCTGACCCATGCTGATAGCTGCCTTCATCCAGGTGGCAAATGCAGACATGCTACGCTGCCTCCTTCAAACGAGTTCCTCATGTTAGGGGCAAAGGTCACAGCCAAACTCTGCCACTGACAGCCAGTGCCTTGGCCTGGAGCCTCTATGTGGATGCAGGCCTCCCCCTCCTCAGTTCGGCTTCATCTACTAGACCAGCTTGGCCATTCACTTTTCAGATGTCTGTGAGCACAGGACAGCAGACTGAACTCTGACTCAAGTTCTTCCATTTGCCAAGCCTGAAGCCTTTTCTGGCTAACCAGCCCTCTCTGCGCCATCTTGTCTCCTGACTCCCACCCTCACCATTCACAGACCATCACGACACAGCGGATGCCAAGTTCTTTTAGTAATTCACCAGCTCCATGCAGGGACATCACAGGGCTGCCCTCCATGAGCAGAGAAGGAGGGCTGCCTGGCAGAGCGTTTCACACTCCAGGTTAGCCAGAAAGAGCATCTTCATTTTTGTTTCCACACAACACTTCTCTGTGAGCCTGTTGGCCAACAAAGTGGCAGCCGATTGTTGGAGGAGCCAGCCAACCATCTTATCTAACTTCAGATTCTTCAGGGCTAGAATCTGTTCACCCCAGAGGCTTAGATGAAGTACATTTGCAGCTACTCGGGCAGATGGTCTCTGCAACAGGAAGGGAAGCTAAAGTTAGAACATCTGTTAATGCTGTCTCAACCCAAAGCCTGCTTTGTTAGTGAGGGTCTTCCTTTCTCTGGTCCCAACCCAGTTCTTCCTCTACCCCATCTCCTACTGATGCCCTTCACTCAGGTGACAAATACTGCCTGCCCCTCCCCGTGCTCCAAGCTTTTCCACATGTACACCTCTGCATGGGGTAGCATGCATTGTTTAAACAGCCTTTCCCCCCGGGGGAAAGCCCAGTGCCTCTTGTGCACAGCTATCTGGTCCCTTGTACCAGGTAAGTTGCCTCCTATCATTTCATAACTGGTTGCAGCTGTTATTCTAACCATCACTGTGCACCAAGATAGCAGGCTACGTACAGAGAGCGGTTAACGGAGTGGCAGAACAGTGCTGGGACGCAGTTATGGCTCAGCTCTTTGCACTAAGCCTGCCCCTGAGCCAGCTGCCACTCCAATTATGGCTTCAGACGGGTCTGCCTATGCATTCCTTTATATTAATTTCACAACGTCCAGATCTGCTCTCAGGAAATGTTTTCCATCTCTCTCTCTCTGATCAGTTCTCAGCTGTTTCCATGAGCTACATCTCCATTAAACGTTTCTCAAAAATACATCCTTTTCTCTCTGAATAGCTTTTTTTTTTTTTTTCTTTTTGAGACAGAGTCTTGCACTGTCACCTAGGCTGGAGTGCAGTGGTGTGATCTTGGCTCACTGCAACCTCTGTCTCCCAGGTTCAAGTGATTCTCCTGCTTCAGCCTCCCAAGTAGCTGGAATTACAGGCATGCGCCACGACACCTGGCTAATTTTTGTATTTTTATTACAGATGGGGTTTTACCACATTGACCAGGCTGCTCTGGAACTCCTGGTCCCAAGTGATCCGCCCACCTTGGCCTCCCAAAGTGCTGGGATTATAGGCGTGAGCCACCGTGTCTGGCCTCTGAACAACTTTTTAAGCAACTAAAAAGCCACAGGAGTTGAACTGCTGGGATTCTGACTATGATGTGGCTAGCGCTCCTACTCCTATCTACATTAAAATCTGTTTTTTGTTCTCCTGTAACTAGCCTTTACCTTCCTAACACAGAGGATCTGTCACTGTGGCTCTGGCCCAAACCTGACTTTCACTCTGGAACGAGAACAGAGGTTTCCACCTATACCATCCCCTCGAAGCCGGGGACAGTCTCACCTTGCTGGCCTCTCGCTGGAGCAGTGCCCTCACCAGCTGTCTCACATCTGGAGGCACCGACTCGGGCAGTGCAGGTAGCTGAGCCTCCTGGTAGCTGCGGCTCTCAAGGTGGGCCTTGCCCTGGCTGTAGAAGGGATTGACAAGCCCGAAGATTTCATAGGCGATGGCTCCCACTGCCCAGGCATCAGCCTTGCTGTAGTCAATCACTGCCCTGGGGCCAGGACGGGCCGTGGACACCTGTTCAGAAGCAGTGGGTGAGATACCATGCTGCCCGCCTATCTAACCTTTTCATGTCCTGCACGTCACCTGATTGACGGGCTAATCTGAACTCTGTCCCAAGGAGCCCAGAGCTTGAGTGAGCTGTGGCTCAGACTCAGAAGGGGTCTGCTTAGACCGCCTGGTTTATGTGACAGGACTCGCACTGCCCTGGAACACGAGGGAAAGTCGGAGGAAAGCGAAGTGGCAGGGAAAGAACTTGTGCCAAATTATGGGTCAGAAAAGATGGAGGTGTTGGGTGATCACAGGCATCAAGTCTCCTTCTGCACTCTGTGGACGCGTCGGGGAAGGGCTGCCGATGGTGCATGACATGCTTGGGACTCACCTCTGGGGCCATCAGGCAGCCGTTTCCGCCCCGATCCACGTACCAGCTGCTGAAGGGCAACTGCAGGCCGATGCTCTCATCAGCCAGGCAGCAGCCAAAATCTGCGATCACCAGCCAGGGGCAGCCGTCTGGGAAGGAGCAAGCAAAGTGACCAATTCTCCTCCCCTCCTTCCCTCCGAGAGGCCCTCCTATGTCCCTACTAAAGCCACCAGCAAGACATGGCTGACAGGGGCTAATGGCTCGGTGTTGGCCCAGGAGGCCAGCAAGGCCTGAGAGCTGATCAGAAGGGCCTGCTGTGTGAACACGGAAATGCCTCCAGGAAGTATGGGCTGCAAAATCCCCAGGCAAAGGGCTGTGTAAGAGCGTGGCTCAATTTAATCACGTCCTTGTAACTGGAGCTGTCCCCAAGACCAAAGGAGCTAGAGCGTGGTTCAAATGATCTCCAAGGGCCCTTTATGCCCCACGAGTCTTTGATTTGAATTTGAAACCCCAAATCCAAACCTAAGAACCAGGTGCATTAAGAATCAGTTATTGCCGGGCATGGTGGCCTGTAATCCCAGCACTTTGGGGGGCCAAGGCGGATAGATTACCTGAGGTCAGGAGTTCAAGACCAGCCTGGCCAACATGGTGAAACCCCCGTCTCTACTAAAAATACAAAAAAACTAGCCAGGCATGGTGGTGTATGCCTGTAATTCCAGCTACTCGGGAGGCTGAGACAGGAGAATCACTTGAACCTGGGAGGTGGAAGCTGCAGTGAGCTGAGATGGCGCCACTGCACTCCATCCAGCCTGGGCAACAAAGCAAGACTCTGTCTCAATCAATCAATCAATCAATCAATCAGCCAGTTCCTCTAGTCAATTATTTTAAATCTTCTAGATCAAAAATGTATCAGATGTATGACTCTCCTTTACAATTTTCCCAGGCAAGTGGCCATTCAGTTTCTACTTGAATGCTTCCAGTGGTGGGCAACTCATTTCCAAAGGCAATTGGGCTTACATTTGGACAGCTTTCATTGTTTGAAAGTTTTATTTACTTATTTTGAGATGGAGTCTCTCTCTGTCACCAGGCTGGAGTGGCATAATCTCGGCTCACTACAACCTCCACCTCCCGCGTTCAAGCAATTCTCCTGCCTCAACCTCCCGAGTAGCTGGGACTACAGGCATGTGCCACCACACCCAGCTAATTTTTGTATTTTTAGTAGAGATGGGGTTTCACCATGTTGGCCAAGATGGTCTCAATCTCTTGACCTGGTGATCCACCTGCCTCGGCCTCTCAAAGTGCTGGGATTACAGGTGTGAGCCACCACACCCAGCCGAAAATTATTTTTTATAATGAGCTAAAGTCTACTTCTCTTTTACTTTATTAATTTTTTTTGACAGGATCTCACTCTGCTGCCCAGGCTGGAGTACAGTGGCACATTCATACCTCATTGCAGACTCTTAACTCCAAGGCTAAAGTGATCCTCTGACCTCAGCCTCCCAAGTAGCTGGGGCTACAGGTGCATGCCACCATGCCTGGCTAACTTTTTTTCTGGCTAATTTAAAACATATATATATATATATATATATATATATATTTTTTTTTTTTTTTTTTAGAGAAGGGATCTCACTCTGTTTCCCAGGCTGGTCTCAAACTCCTGGCCTCAAGCAGTCCTCCCACCCTGGCCTCCCAAAGTGTTGGGATTACAGGTGTGAGTCACTGTGCCTGGTCTCTTTATTTATCTAGGAAAACTTGCAGCACTGAGGTCCTTGTTCTTCAAGTGGGCAACAGAAAGGAACTTGGGAAGCACTGTCTCTCTGCAAGACAGAACAAAAACCCCCGTTCTGAGGGAGAGATTGCTCACCTCTCATGTGCAGAGCCAAATGAAGACATGACTTAGAAGACAAAACCAGAGAGGACCTGAAGAGTCGGTCCTAAATGCTCCTGACCCACCCTCTAGTGCCCCTGGAGAGTTCTGATGGTGCAGCAGGTTCCTACCTGGGTCCAGCTCCACAAGGATGTTGTCGGATTTCAGGTCTCTGTGCGCGATGCCCTGTTGAACCAGATGGTCCACGCCTTCCAGCAGCTGCAGCATCATCATGGTGGCGAGGCGGGGGCTGGGTGTGTTCGCGCGAAGGTACTGGCGCAGGGTACAGGGATAGCTGGTGGAGAGGGGACAGGGCCTCTGGCTACCACACATCGACAACTCCCAATACCTCTTTTTTTTTTTTGAGATGGAGTCTCACTCTGTTGCCAGGCTGGAGTGCAGTGGCATGATCTCGGCTCACTGCAACCTTCACCTTCTAGGTTCAAGCAATTCTCCTACCTCAGCCTCCCGAGTAGCTGGGATTACAGGTGCCCGCCACCACACCAGGCTAATTTTTGTATTTTCAGTAGAGATGCAGTTTTGCCATGTTGGCCAGGCTGGTCTCAAATTCCTGACCTCAAGTGATCTACCCACCCCGGCCTCCCAAAGTGCTGGGATTACAAGCGTGAATCACCATGCCCGGCCTCCTAATACCTTAATCACTGTTTGGGTTAGGTTGTTCCTCTTCCCCTTCCAGGAGCATTTGGACTCCCATTTTTCCCCAGCATCCCCCAGCATCCTTTCTGTTCCCTCCCACTCACCATCCTGAAATCAGGAAGTAAGGACTGGGGCTCCCTATGTTCAAAGTAACGGTGCAGATAATTATTTCCTTAAAATAAAACGCCCACTATAGCAAAGTTAGGAGATACAGGGGGTGAGGAAGGAGGACTGTTTTTATGTTAAAAACAGGTAAGGCCAGCCACAGAAAAGGTTAACAGTCAAATGGACCAAAAGGACTAGGTGACAAGTATGTTCTGGATGAAGATGAGAGTTTGTTTCCATGAAAAATTGTCCCACAGGGAAAATGCTCTCCAGGGCAGATATGCTCCCTCTGCATGGCTTTTGTCTCCCGAAGGGTGATGACCCTGTTCTCCGAAACCCCCTGGTCAAGGTGCACATGGAGGGCAGGGACCAGCTACCCTTGGGAGATGTAGCAGCTCCAAGGCCCTGCCGCGCCACTGCCACTTACTTCTTCATAACGAGGAACAGCGTCCGGCCGTGGCCCAGGCCTTCAGGGTGGAGGCGTGGGGGCAGCACATCAGGGTAGTCAACCAGGGCCCCGGGTAGCAGCGGCACGGAAGAGGTGAAAGCGCGGAGAACCCGGATGATGTTGGGGTGAGGGGCTAGTTGCTTGGGACCTCTCTTGGATTTTCTATTCAGCCAAGTGAGACAAACATATGAGGCCAGCATCAGATACAACACCTGGAAAGACAATAACCTAAGGCCACACCAACACTGGCACTGACATTCATTATTCACTTACTATCAAATGTTTACCACAGATTTGCTATGTGCCAGATACTGTACATGGTGTTGGAGAACACATCTGATGACTCCCCTACCCATCCTTCAATCCATTTGTCCATCCATCCATCCATCTGTCCACCCATCCATCCTATCCATCCCAAGTGGCAGAACATAGGTGGAGACACCCTAGAATCAGACTGCCTGGGTTCCAGGTCTACCACTGTGAGTCCTTGGCTGAGTTACAGTAGCCCCAACCTTATCCACAGTTTTGCTTTCTACAACTTCAGTTATCCACAGTCTGAGAATAGGTGTACAGTCTGAGAATCTTGAGTACAAGAAGATATTTAGAGAGAAGAGAGAGAGGCCACATGCACATAACTTTTATTACAGTATATTGTCATAATTATTCTATTTTATTAGTTATTATCTTTAATTTTTTACTGTGCCTAATTTATAAATTAAACTTTACCATAGGTATGTGTGTATAAGAAAAAACACAGGGGCCGGGCGCGGTGGCTCACGCCTGTAATCCCAGCACTTTGGGAGGCTGAGGCGGGCGGACACGAGGTCAGGAGATCAAGACCATCCTGGCTAACACAGTGAAACCCCGTCTCTACTAAAAATACAAAAAAAAAAAACTAGCCGGGCGTGGTGGTGGGCGCCTGTAGTCCCAGCTACTTGGGAGGCTGAGGCAGGAGAATGGCGTGAACCCAGGAGGCGGAGCTTGCAGTGAGCCGAGATGGCGCCACTGCACTCCAGCCTGGGCGACAGAGCGAGATTCCGTCTCAAAAACAAACAAAAAAACAAAAAAAAAACAAACAAAAAGAAAAAACACAGTATATATAGGGTTTGTTACTATCTGTGGCTTCAGGCATCCACTGGGGGTCTGTCTTGGAATGTGTCCCCTCTGTTCTTCTCTGGGCTCAATCTCCAGGGTGCAAGGGGAATGTGGTGTTAACACTCTGCATAAGGTTGTCAATGGGTGGAAGGCACTTAGAATCGTGTCTAGCACAGAGGAAGTCTCAGCTGATATTAGCTCTACTATTACTCATTCAACCAATACGCATTGTCTGCATGCTAAGTACCAGACATCATGCTGGAATGCTGTGGAACTATGGCACAGAACAAGACAGAGTCCCTGTCCTCACGGATTTGCAGTCTATCAGGGGAGACAGACATTCATCAATAAGTAATCATGTGAGCTCCCTAAGAGCAAGGACTGTGCCTGAATTTTCTCCGTTATTCCCAGTCTACTACAATAGCTGGCATGGAATATGGGTGTAATAAACCTTTGTTGAATGAGTGAATAGATCCAGAATAGTAGTGGTGGTGTCATCTGCCTGCCCTGGCTGTTCCTTCTCCTGTGGGGAGTGCCCCCCCCACCCCCAAACCACAGCCCTGCTGAGGCACAGTGGCTAGATTTTGGATGGGGTGGCTCTGCCAGCTGTGTGCCAGCCCTGCTCTTCAGCCAAAGCTGGCTGACCCAAGGGGTCACTTGCCCCAAGGGCAATGAACCTACAGTGACACTCGAGACCCAGATGGTTGGACAAAGGAAGGGAGGGAAGTAGATCCTCTCTTTGGGAGTGTGAGTGAAGGAATCTGCCAGTCCACAGTGGAGAGGAAGCCACGAGACTTCACTGGGGCCATGAGAAGCCAGAGGTGAGCAGGCCAAAGGGAAGCAGGAACAGGAGATGCGAGGAAGAAACAGCATGCGGACAGTGGAACCATGTCCCCACAAGTTCAAGAAATCAGTAACTGGTGGAGATTCCTGCGGCTCACTCCTGTAATCCCAGCACTTTGGGAGGCTGAGGCAGGTGACTGCTTGAGCCCAGGAGTTCGAGGCCAGCCTGGGCAACATGGAGGAACCCTGTCTCTACAAAAACTACAAAAATTAGCTAGGCATGGTGGCATGTGCCTGTAGACCCAGCTACTTGGGAGGCTGAGGTGGGAGGATCCCTTGAACCCAGGGAGGTTGAGGCTGCAGTGAGCCAAGATCACGCCACTGCACTCCAGCCTGGGCAACAGAATGAGACCCTGTCTCTGGAAAAAAAAAGAAAATTTGAGTTTGTAGAAACCACTTTCTGAAAGGCTGAAACTCCCTCTGCTTATGAGATAAAAGAATTGGCTGAAATCGGCTGGAACCAATAAGGCCAACTACACCTTGCACAGAACAAGTTTGCCGATGTCACAGCCTGAATTGCCACTGCACGTTTCATACTCACTCCTCCCAAATCTGCACAGGGGACCTGTGAGTTGGCATGAAGAGATAACTGCGCATGTCCAAGGACTGTCCCGACTTCTCTTTTCCTTCCACCAATCATCTGCTAATCTTAGAATCCACCCCTTAAACCTCCTCTAATAAAATTACTGCCTTAAAGCTAGCACAGGGAGACAGGGTTGAATTCGACTCCTGTCTCCATGTGAGTAGACTCACAATAGAAAGCTTAGCTTTTCTCAAAAATCCAGTGTCATTGCTTCTAGCACATCAGGCTAGAGCCCCCTTTGCTGCATAACAATGGTGGAGGGAAGTGAATGGGGCAGAGCCTAGACTGAGCTAGGGAGAGAGCAGGGTGCCAGCCTCTCCCAGCGCTGCGTGGTCCCCAGGCTGTGTGGCTGCAGTCCACGCGTGCCCACGCACTGCTCCTGCTCTTGAGTCAATCTGAGTGGCCCCTGTTCTATGCAATCAAAGGAGCCAGAGCATTGTTTCCACCCTCAAGCCCCTGGGCATCATGATCACAGCCCCAGGCTGTCAGGGCCCCAGCAGGTTTCATGGGAGCTCAGGGGCAGAGGGCTATGGCTGTACTGGGGAGATACATGGCAGGGTCGGGGGCGTCTGAACTGAGACCTGAAATGTGGGAGGAGGGCAGCACAGGTGTAGCCAGCTGTACGCTCAGGAGATGGTCACAGAGGAGCCTGGCACGTTTGGGGAAGGAGCTATGAAGCCAGCGTGGTGGAGTGTAGGGTGCTGATGAGAAGGGTGAGAGATAAGGTGGGAGACGCACTCAGAGGAGCAGGTTGCAAAGCGCCTTGAATCTCCCGGCCCCAGGACAGCAGAGGCTAGAAGGAAATGAACCCAGGGTGCTCTTGGAGAAGCTTTTCCCAAGGTGCACCAGCAGTTGAGGTAATGTACCTGCTGCCACAGCCATCCGGTCATTCAACAGATATTTACTGAGCCCTGGGGGTATGCAGCAAACAAAGAGCGTGTACAGTACAGCTGGAGCAAAAACAACCAACAGGAAAAGACGTGTGATGTGAGGCTGGACAGTGAGAACTGCTAAAGGAACAAAGTCCCTGGAGAGGGACAGGGACTATGTCAGATGGGAGGTCTCGGCAGCAGACATCACGGTGTTCCCGGCAGCAGGACAGTGCCACGTCGGCCGGCTCCCCCTCATACCACAAGAAGAGGCACTGAGGATCACGTTAGCCCCAAAGCAGCTGACCTTCAGGTGTCCACTTTCTCCACAAAGGCCTCAGGAGGAGAAGAAGCCACCTGAGCAGCTGACTCCACCAGCCTGCAGGGACTCCAGTCACACTGGACCCCTCCAAACCATGGAAGGGGTTTTCCACGTCCATTCCCTTAATTTCATACTTCTGCCTTCCTGCCTCCGACAGAATGAAGATCTGTAAACCAGCGCTCCAGTAAATCAGCAAAAATGCAGCGACCCACCTCTTCTTGGTGGGCTACAAATACATATACATATATTTTCGAGACAGGGTCTCACTTGCTCGCCCGGGCTGGAGTGCAGTGGCATGATCTGGGTTCACTGGAGCCTCAACCTCCCTGGGCTCAGACAATCCTCCCGCCTCAGCCTCCTGAGTAGCTGGGACCACAGGCATGTGCCACCATGCCTGGCTAAAATTTTTTATATTTTTTGTAGAGGCAGGGTTTCACCATGTTGCCCAGGCTGCTCTTGAACTCCTGGGCTCAAGTGATCTGCCTGCCTTGGCCTCCCAAAGTGCTGGGATTACAGGCGTGCACCAGGCTGTAAACATTAAGGTGGGCACAGTACCTCCTCCGTCATAGCTGCGCGTCAGTCCTCACCACCTGTGCACGTGGGCTTTTCTGAGCTGGAAGTGTAGCTGCTGTTCACTTGCTCTTCCCTCTGCTGGGAATGCCTCTTCCCTACTCCTCTGCCCAAGTAATGCCAATTCATCCTTCACAAGGTGGCACAAACTTTCCCTCTGAGAAGTCTTTCTGAGCAGCCCCTCCCCTGCAGCACACGCCTCCGCTGGGCTCCCTCAGCCCGAGCATACTCAATTCTAGCACTTACACCCTGGGCCCTCTGCTGCCACACTGAGAGCTCTGGGCCAACAGACCACTTTTTTTTTTTTTTTAAATCTCTTAACACCATCAGTGCACATAACTATTAGTGAAACGAGTGTTCCCTCCGGTGGGGACAGAGTTCAGTTTATTCCAATAGGTGGCGCTCTACCCGTGCATTTCTTAGGAGGAATCAGAGAACCGCGATCAATCATGCAACACTGTGAATTGGGCCTTTTTGGGTGGCCTTCTCTCCCCTGCTCCAATGTGAATTACGCATGGGCATCATCACTTGGGGTCAGATCACCTGCAATTTTTCCCAAGTGAAATTATCCACTAACTGAAAATCCATCACCAACATTAAGCCTTTATTATCTACTGTCATGTCAGACACTGTACCAGGTGCTGACGACACAAGTGATGGATGAAGATGCTCTCAAAGAAGCCCCAGTCAGTCCGGCAGGCAGAGGGCACTGACCTGTAAGTGACTGCTCCATACTCCCCGGCCAAGGCCACTCGGCTCGCTGGGACCAGCTCCTGGCTCATTGTGTTCAAGATAGCTTCGCTGGAGGAACCTGCCTGGAACACCCACAAGGAACCCAGGGTTACACAGGCTGGAGCAGAACAGTAAGTTCCTTGTAAGCCCTGCCTGTAACCTGCAGCAGGACAGCTGCTCTGACCTTCGAGATAAGATGACCTCTCTTAAGTGGTAGGCTGAGACAAGCTACTCCTGGGAGACAGACAGAGGTACCATCCACGCCAACTCAGAGGATGCTTCACGCTCCTCAAACTCTTGCAGCCTAGGTGCCAGGGCTGGAGGAGATGCCAAGGTGATCAGGGTATGGGGTGCTGCTTCCTGCCATCGGTGCCTCTGGTCCCCACCAGTTTGAAATTGACCACTGGATCAGTAACTCATTCTGCAGGCTCCCTTCACCAGCCAGGCCAGAGCCTGACATGCTCCACCCTGGGTGAAGCTGTACTGAATCATGGAACAGCCTTCCTCCATCTTCCACAACAAACAGACAAAACCCAAAGAGTGGGGAAAGCACCTTATTGTCCTCATTGTATTTGGAAGGGCTCTCAGGACATATGAAACCTGTATCAAGAAGATCATGTAAGAATGAACAATCTTGTAGCTTCTGTGAATGCAACAGCTGTCATGCCCCAACCAGTGCATGTTTTGATGCTAAGACTGGATGTTTCATAGGCAAAGGATTTGGCTGCTTGTTAGCTATTAACCCAGCTTGGAGTGCAACAGTCTAATAACCTTCATTCCCCAAATCAGAACAAGAAACTGCATCCTCTAGGGCCCACCATGAACAGCTGTGGCCACTTCCCACCTCGGCCTTGAATGGATGGGCCCAAGGATGGGCAGGAGACAGAGCATCGGGTCTTGATACATTTTTAAAGCCCACCTAGCAATGGCAAGGTAAATAAATTAAGTGGACAGAAATTGTTTTCGTGGGGGAAAAATACTCTTCAATTTCCCAAAGCCTTGAGTCCTTCCAAGAGTTGAGAGCAGGGAGTTGACAGGCAAGCCTCTGAGCTGGAGGTGGGCTTGCAGAGTGAGCTTAGAGGAAAGAGATCCAGTTCCCCCTCTCCAGTGAGGCAGGTTACAGGAAGGAGGGGATGGTGAACTGACCAATCAGGGTAGAAACCAGTGGTTTAGGCCCTTGTTACTCGAAGTGTGGCTGACAGAGCAGTGGCATTGGTATCACGTGGGAGCTTACTGGGAAGGCAGAATCTCAGGCCCCACCTCTGACCTGCTGAATCAGAATCTACCTTTGGTTTTTTTTTTTTTTTTTTTTTTGAGACAGGGTCTCACTCTGTTACCCAGGCTAGAGTGCAGTGCCACAATCTTGGATCACTGCAGCCTCTGCCTCTTGGACTCAAGTGATCCTCCCACTTCAGCTACCAGCCACCCAAGTAGCTAAGACTACAGGTGCAAGCTGTCACACCTGGCTAATTTTTGTATTTTTCATAGAGATGGGGTTTCATCATGTTGCCCAGGCTGGTCTCGAACTCCTGAGCTCAACTGATTGGCCTCCCAAAGTGCTGGGATTACAGGCATGGTCCACCATACCTGGCCAGAATCTACCTTTGAACCTAATCCCTGGGTGATCTGTGGGCAGAATACAATTTGAAACATTCTGGTCTACTTCTGTGTAACAGGGAGGCAGCCTGACTATATAATAAGCACCTTTCCTGTGAAGAATCTGTCTTTTCCTACCTACTTCCTGGAAAAAAATCCTCACCAGGCTCACCAAGATGGGCATTTTGAGAACATCTTTAAAGATGAAAGGCCTGGTGCTTACCGAGATGTTCCACATCATCTTGATGGCCAAGGGGAAGGCAGGGGCCCCCAGAGCTTGCTCCTGCTCTTCTCCTGGTGCACTGGTACCTGGGCCTCTCCCTGGAAGCGACCCGGTGCTCTTTGTCACCTCCAGGTTCTGGGGCAATGCAGGCATGGTGGCTTCATACACAGCGGCACTGCAGCCCTTGCCAATGGACTGCCCTATCAGATACTCCTCCAGCCGAAAGCCCTGCCAGCGTCTTGTGTCCAACGGGTCAGGCCCTGGCTTGCTTTTCTGGGTAAAAATTGCCTGTGAGGAAAAAAGAATGCACCATGAGCCAGGGAGCCTAGGACGGTCCAAGAAAAGGGAAACGGGAGGCAGAGAGAGGTGCAGCGAGGCATGGTCCGCACCGACCAGATCAATAAACCAGAAAAACACAACCCAACCGGGTTCTACTGCTTAGCCTGGGTCCAGGCCATCTTCTTTCTCATTATTCAGAATGATTTTTCTCAAACTCTGTTGCTTCACTGTGATCACAATACGCAATGATCTGAGAGGTCAGAAACCCCGCGTCCTATAGCCAGTGCACCTCTCCCTGCTGCCTTCACTCCCCAGCAGAGCTCTGGAGGTGTCTGATTATGGAGACAGCTCGCTCTCCAAAGACCTTGGCAGACGGCTCCTGGGCAACTAGCAGGAGTGTGTGATCCACAGTGATCTCAGAGGGTCTGGCAGGCAAGTGGGTGAGATCAGGCGCATCCCCAGAGCAGAGGGATTCAGTCTCGTCTTTCTGTCTCTGCCTCTTAAGGCTCCGATGGGGCTACTCTGGCCAGAAAGGTAGTAAGAGTACAAGAGTTCAGACAGAAATGGATGGAGGTGCAGGTGGTGGGGGCAGTGCTGCACTGGGAAAGAGGCCATGTGACAAAAATCTGGGTCTTCCCCTGCTTCAGGCAGCGGTGACGTCACTCTTCCAGTCACCCAGGCTCCACTTTCCCTCTCAAATGGTCTGATCTGCTGAGCTCTTCCTTTCCAAGGTTAGTCACCCCTGGGTGCCAGGCACAGCTCTGCATATGCCCCTTGGTCGTAGCCTACCAGGCACCATCTCTAGACTACCCCACTCTCAGTGCCGTGCCTTCCGTGCTCTGAGCCACATCAAAATACATTGCTTTCATGTGTCACTCGGCTGTTTACCAGACTGTCCAGGATCTTATCTGTGTTCTGGCTGCTGCCAGGCTGGTCTGCACACTGCCTGCACTCATCCTTCGGCTGCCTCTCTTTGAAAGCTGCTCACAGCATCCTTCCAGCCCCTGTTTCTATAGTGTCACTCTGTCTGGCTCATCCCTGCTCAGCCATCAAGCCCAACTCAAGCTCCTCCTTCCTCTGTGACCAGCCCTGATGACCCAGCTCATAGCAACTTTCCTTCTAGAGGGTTCCTAAAGCACCTGGTATCTGTAAGCAACTTAACCTTGCACTATAACTTTGAACTTTTTAAAAAAATGAAAGTCCAGGCCGGGCGCAGTGGTTCACGCCTGTAATCCCAGCACTTTGGGAGGCCGAGGCAGGCAGATCATGAAGTCAGGAGTTCAAGACCAGTCTGGCCAACATAGTGAAACCCTGTCTCTACTAAAAATACAAAAAATTAGCCGAGTGTGATGGTGTGCACCTGTAATCCCAGCTATTCGGGAGGCTGAGGCAGGAGAATTGAGTGAACCCGGGAGGCGGAGGGTGCAGTGAGCCGAGATAGTGCCATTGCACTCCAGCCTGGGTGACAGTGTGAGACTCCGTATCAAAAAAAAGAAAAAGAAAATCCATCTTCCCTTATAAACTCCATGGAGCAGAATCAACGTGTGTTTGTGTGTGTGTGTGTGTATATATAAAATATATATACACGTTATATATAACATATACTATATACTATTATATGTAACATATAGTATACATAACATATATACACATATTATATGTTATATATACACATACTTTTATAATATAAGTTTTTAGAGCTTGCTACTAGCACACTCCTGCTAGTTGCCCAGGCTGGGGTGCAGTGGTGCAGCTATAGCTCACTGCAGCCTCAAACTCCTGGGCTCAAGCAATCCTCCCACCTTAGCCTCCCAAGTAGCTGGGACTATCGGCACATGCCACCATGCCTGGCTAATTTTTTAATATTTTGTGGGAACAAGGTCTCACTATGTTGTCCCAGCTGGGCTTCAACTCCTAAGCTCAAGAGATTCTCTCACCTTGGCCTCCCAAAGCGCTAGGATTACAGGCATGAGTCACCATGCCTGGCTTCAGAATTTTTTAAATGTGAAATTAACTCCAGCAAAAGTAGCCAGTGAAAACAAACTTTCCCCCCGGAGACGGAGTCTTGCTCTGTCACCCAGGCTGGAGTGCAGTGGCGCGATCTCAGCTCACTGCACCCTCTGCCTCCCAGGTTCAAGGAATTCTCCTGCCTCAGCCTCCTGAGTAGCTGGGATTACAGGCGCCCACCACTGCGCCTGGGTAATTTTTGTATTTTTAGTAGAGACAGGGTTCCACCATGTTGGCCAGGCTGGTCTGGAACTCCTGACCTCGTGATCCACCCACCTCAGCCTCCCAAAGTGCTGGGATTACAGGCATGAGCCACCGTGCCTGGCCCCCCAAAATTTTTTTTTAATGTGAAATTGATAACTAATAACATTTTCAGGCATAGGAGGGTGAGGTGTGCGAAGAGGGTGTGTGAATGGTAAGTTTAGGAGGATCAATCTCCTCAGTTAAAAAAACCTTTAGTTTTAAGCAGGATTAGTCAAATTTCCCATCCTTAGCTTCTGCCAGTTAAGCTGTGGCAAAAGACAAGGTCAGGGGCTGGGGACTAGGCCAGATGTCACCTGTCACCCCAAAATGGCCAGAGCTCAAACATGAGACAGTGGTGATGAGCAATAAAAACCGGGCTGGAAACCAGGAAACCCAGGAGCCACTGCTTGACCCTAACAGCTGTGTCCTTGGGCAAGTCACTCCCTCTTCCACCACCTCAGCCCTAACCTAAAAAATGCAGGGGTTGTGCTAATTTAGTGAGTGGCTCCACACCCCAGGAAGAAGAGTGACCTCCCTGGAAGAAGGTGGAATTCTGCCAGCGGCCAGGCTTCAGACCTGAATTGCACCTCTGGCTCCTCCCTGGCTCTCCAGCCTGCCCGCCTACTCTGCGGCTTTTAGACTTTGCCAATCTCCATAGGGAGCCAGGTCCTCAAAATAAATCTGCCTCTAAATAGACACCTCCTATTGGTTCCGTTTGGAGAATCCTCACTAACAAAGACTTTGGTTGGGCAAAAACAGAAGTCTTGTGCTATTTTAAGCATTTAAAAAGCCCAAGAACCCTTGTGTATCCAGTCAGCAGGGATAACTACACAGGTAACTAAAATGTCAGGTCTGTTTTTCTCGCCGTTCATAGTTTTTACTGCGGTTTCAGCTCTGTCACTACTAATCCTTTGGTTAAACCGTGGAGGCAGCCTGGCTCAGTGGTTAAGGGCACTGCCTTTTATTAGCTGTGTGACTTTGAGCAAGTCCCTTCACCTAAGGACTTTCCTTCTCCATAAATTAGGGACGACAACTACCTCAAAGGGATAGGAATGTTATGATTTACTTGTCAGTGCATTTTAGAAAATTAACACAAAGCGTTTTGCTGTGCTGCGACTGGAGCTGCAATCGGCAGCACGTCTCATTTGAGGAAGAGAAAACAAATGGGAGGTGCTGGCTTTATTTATAGCAGCCGATCTGTAATGGTGAAACAGATGAGCTTTAATGCCCCTCTCCCCGCCCTACTCCGGCCGAAGCCTCGGCCCTCCACCGGCCCAGGGCCCCGCCTCCACACCTAGCCCTGCCCCTGGCCGCATGCCCCGCCCCCGCCCGGCCCAGGACCCGACCCCGCGCTTAGCTCCGTCCTCCGCCCGGCTTAGGACCCGGCCCCGCTCACCTGGATCTCCTGACAGGCCGAGACCGCCCGTCGGCTCTCCGCCTGCTTCTCCTCGATGAGGCCCAGCCCTAGCCCGAAGGCCAGAAAGACTGCCCGGCCGCAAGGCCCCGCGCAGCCCCAGGCCCGCACCACGAACTGCCGCTGCAACCGCGCCGCCAGCCCGGCCACCGACTGGCGAAAGAAGCGGAGGCGGTTGGGGAGCCCGAGACCGATCCTGCGAGGCTCCGCTCTCGGTCCTGCGGCCCAGCCCGGACGCTCCCCGCGCACACAGCCCGCCGCCGGGCCCGGCCGCCCCAAGCCGTAGGCCCGGCCCGGCTTGCCGGTGAAGCGCAGCAGCAGCTCTCGACCCAGCTGTAGGCCGCGGCCCAGCGCCTGTCGTACCGCCATGGTGGCGCCGCGGCCCGGTGTCCCCGCCGCCGCTACCACCACCACCGGCGTCCCCCGCCGGTCACAACAAACTTGGGGCGGCGCCTCTGCGCAGGCGCAGGCGCTGGTGGGCGGGGCCGGACCCCGCGGCAGTTCCCCGACTCGGCGCGCGGGGGCGCTGTGCTCGCACTGGCGCCTCTAGCAGTGACTTTCCCTTTGCACTTTGGACCCACTTGGAGGGCTTGCCGGTTCAGGCAGGTCCTGAATGTGAACAGCACTGGTCCTGGCCAAAATCGAGAAGTCGAGAAGGGAAACTGATATTTATTGCCAACTACCGTGCCAGACCCTTTACGTATTTTAATTTATTTAACAGCTCCACCAAAAAGATAAAAATGCCGTTTTTATAGATGAGAAAACCGAAGCATAGTAAGGGCAGCATTCGAGGTCTTGGGCAGATACCTAGCAGTGCTGACGCTAGAGTTCGCGTTGTCCTAACTTGAATGCTTGCCCTCCTCGATGCCGTTAGGCTGCAGTATGTGTCCTCAGTCTCGGGGGTTTTGAAGACCCCAAGAGAAATCTCACCCAAAGGACACAATTTATGAATGAGTGTGCTGAGGTCCCAAGATAACAGCTTGCCCAAAGCCACACCGTTTGTTTAATGGCATAGGCCTGTTCACCACAGAACAAACACACACACACACACACACACACACACGCACGCAGGCACATTACTGAAACAGTTTGCTGAAAGAGTTGTTCACCTGTCCCCTGGCCAAGGGTCCACCCCATAGCCAAGTACGCCCAGAGGACAGAACTCTTCAGACAAAGAATCCCCCCTTCAGCAACAGCTCCTATCTACATGACTTTTGACTTCATATTTAAGGAGAAAGGAATTTATGAACAGAAGCCATAGTCTCTGGCTTCAGCGGCAGGGAGACAAGATGGTGGATCCACATGCCCTTACCCCCAAGACCCAGGGCCTATATGCTATAGGAAAGGAATGTGAAGGACATTTGAAGTCAGTCCCCCAGGGAAAGGCAAGAATGCTGTGTGAATCTGCCTAAGGGCAGGATTTATGGTAAGTACATGCTTTTACACAAGGAACAATAGATAAACTGGACATCTTAGAGGCCTTCCTGAAAGCTGGTTATTCAGAAGTCAACTTGGTTGGAGGGGTGTGGTGGCTCATGGCCTGTAATCCCAGCATTCTGGGAGACTGAGGCAGGTGGATCTCTTGAGACCAGGAGTTCGTGACCAGCCTGGCCAACGTGGCAAAACACCATCTCTACTAAAAATACAAAAACTAGCTGGGTGAGGTGGCACATGCCTTTAATCCCAGCTACTCAGGTGGCTAATGCAGGAGATTCGCTTGAACCCAGGAGGTGAAAGTTGTAGTGAGCAAAGATCACACCACTGCACTCTATCCTGGGCGACAGAGTGAGACTCTGTCTCAAAAGAAAACCCAAAAACCAATAAAACACATCAACTGGGTGGATTAGCATCCAAGATGGGGTTGCTTTAGCTTGCACAGAGTGTGTGTGTGTGTGTGTGTGTGTGTATGTTCTGGTCTCTCTCATAATCTTCCTTAAGGGAGGAATTTTATGATTCTTGTGATATTCAATCATATTTATTTGGGAGACAGGCATAGATGAATTTCCCATTTGTATAGAGGCGCATGAATATCAAATATTGTCTTTAATTTTTTGGATCAACCTCAGGGAATTTTTAATTATAATTTTAAATGCTCCACTGAAGTTGTCATTTGAAGAATGATAAGGGAAAGAAAGTTGGAGAAATCTCACACTCCAGTAACCACAGGCTCACTCATGGAAACTTAGTTGGGGCACAGATGAGTGGAATTTAAAGTTTAAATCCACTCGTCTGAAGCCAGGTTTGCAGTGATTCACTCCAGCACTTGGGGAGGCTGAGGCGGGAGGATTGTTGAGGCCAGGAGTTCAAGACCAGCCTGGGCAACATAGGGAGACCCCGTCATTACAGATAGTAATAATTTAAAAGACCCCAGCGAGGCATGGTGGCATGTGCCTGAGGTCCCAGCTACTTGGGAGTCTGAGGCAGGAGGATTGCTTGAGTCCAGGAGGTTGAGGATGCAGTGGGCTGTGATTGTGCTACTCCACTCTCCGCTCCAGTCTGGGTGACAGAGTGAGACTCTGTCTTAAAAATAAAATAAAATAAATCTCATCTGCTGTGTCTCATTACTGTAAACCAAAAATAAGGTCCTAAGCTCCCCAACGGACTAAATGGACCCCCTCTGGGCCAGAGAAAACCTAAAACTAAATTTCAGGCCATGACAGGAAGGGAGGTTGGACACGCCTCCTTATACCCCCTCCCTTTTGGAGTTTAGCCACAACTGACCAGCATTAATATTCAATAGTGCACATAAGACTGACAAAACAGACTCTCTAGCAATAAGATACCAAATTCCAACCTGACGCTGGTATTGTAACTGTCCATTGGGGTCTCCTTGTTTGTTGCCTGGACAGAGCTGATTTATCAAGACAGGGGAATTGCAATAGAGAATGGGTTTAATTCTTGCAGAGCCAGCTGTATGGGAAACCAGAGTTTTATTATTACTCAAATCAGTTTCCCTGAAAACTCAAGGATGGTGGTTTTTATGGATAATTCGGTGAGTAGGGGGTCAGAAAGTGGGGAGCGCTGATTGGTTGGGTTAGAGATGAAATCATAGGGAGTTGGAGCCGTCTTCTTGTGCTGAGTCAGCACAAAAACCTTGGCTTCTGCAACCCACCTTATCTTAACTCAAACATTTCTTTCTACTGAGTTCAATTCTTCAGATAAAGTTTAACTCTTTCAACCAACTGCCAGTCAGAAAATCTTTGACTCCATCTAGAACCTATGAGCATCCACTGCTTTGAGATGTTCCACCTTTCCAGGCTGAACCAATGTATACCTTCCATGTATTGATTTACATTTTTGCCTGTCACTTCTGTCTCTCTAAAATGTATAAAACCAAGCTGTAACCCGGCCACCTTGGGCATCCTTTCTCAGGACGTCTTGAGACTGTACTCTGAGCCATGATTGCTCATACTGGCTCAGAATAAACCTCTTTAAATATTTTACACAATTTGGCTTTTTTTTTTTTTTTGTCAGCGTTACCATTATAGCTCCTCTCTTTAATGTTTATAGAGAAGAAACAAGAGGTTCTCTGAGATATTTAATGTTTCAACTACAAGGATTTTCTTTAATCTCCCAGGAACATAACCTTTTAGTATAAGGCTTATGATGGCCACACAGCTTATAAGACATTGTATGGGTTGTCTTGAGTTAAAGAGTGCATTTGTCTTAAGCCTTTGCATTTGTTCCCCTGAGCTGCAAATGAACTCACTGGACCTGCGATACGTAATCCATCAGCTGGAAATGAAATCTCCAGACTAATGTTAATTAACCTTCCATTGTAGGCTGGACTTACTCACTTCTGCATCTGCAGAAAAATCTAAGTTGCTTCCGACAGGTCTGAATCAAGCACAGCATGAAGCTTGATTCTTTGGCAGACATCTGTATGGAATGGACAAGTAAGTGGATTTTGGAAGAGAGAGGCTTCCAGCAGGGATTGCAGGGGTTCCACATTCTCACCTCTCAGGTCAGAGATATAGACTTACTGTGGCAGGGGCACAGGCATGCGTTTCCCAGGGATAATGGTCCTGACTCCATTCATCCCTGTCTATCCTTCTAAGACAGAAAAATTCTTTTTATGGTGATGCCATGGATATCAGGTCTCAAGGAATCATCTTGAGATTCTCCCATAACATCTCCCATTTATTTATTTATTTATTTATTTATTTATGAGACAGGGTCTTGCTCTGTCCCCCAGGCTAGAGTGCAGTGGTACGATCATGAGTCATTGCAGTCTTGAATTCATGGGCTCAAGCAACCTTCCTGCCCCAGCTTTCCGAATAGCTGGGACTACAGCTCACACCACCAGGTCCAGCTAATTTAAAAAATGTTTTGCTGGGCACGGTGACTCATGCCTGTAATCCCAGCACTTTGGGAGGCCGAGGCGGTTGGATCATCTGAGGTCGGGAGTTCAAGACCAGCCTGACCAACATGGAGAAACCTCGTGTCTACTAAAAATACAAAAATTAGCCGGGCATGGTGGCGCATGCCTGTAAATCCCAGCTACTTGAGAGGCTAAGGCAGGAGAATCGCTTGAACCCAGGAGGCGGAGGTTGCAGTGAGCTGATATCGCGCCATTGCACTCCAGCCTGGGCAAAAAGAGCGAAACTCCATCTCAACAAAAAAAAAAAAAAAAAAAAAAAAGTTTTGTAGAAATGGGGTCTTGCTATATTGCCCAGGCTGGTCTCGAACTCTTGACCTCAGGTGATCCTCCCACCACAGCTCTGGGGTTACAGGAATGAGCCACTGCACCTGGCCTCTCATCTCTTTAATGGTATCCCAAAAAGGTTAAATTAGATATATGATTGATATGTTTTGGCTCTGTGTCCCCACCCAAATCTGGTCTTGAATTGTACTCCCATAATTCCCACATGTTGTGGGAGGGACCCAGTGGGAGATCATTTGAATCATGGGGGCAGTTTCCCCTATAATATTCTTGTGGTAGTGAATAAGTCTCATGAGATCTGATGGTTTTATCAGGGGTTTCCACTTTTGCATCTTCCTCATTTTCTCTTGCCGCCACCATGTAAGAAGTGCCTTTTCCCTCCCGCCATGATTCTGAGGCCTCCCCAGCCATGTGGAACTGTAAGTCCAATTAAACCTGTTTTTCTTACCAGTCTCAGGTATGTCTTTGTCAGCAGCATGAAAACGGACTAATACAATGATAAATCGTTTTTGTTTGGTTGGTTTTTTGTTTTTGTTTTTTTTCTGAGATGGAGTTTCACTCTTGCCCAGGCTGGAGTGCAATGGCACGATCTTGGCTCACCGCAACCTCTGCCTCCTGGATTCAAGCGATTCTCCTGCCTCAACGTCCCGAGTAGCTGGGATTACAGGCATGTGCCACCACACCTGGCTAATTTTTTGTATTTTTAGTAGAGACGGGGTTTCTCCATGTTGGTCAGGCTGGTCTTGAACTCCCAATCTCAGGTGATCTGCCTACCTCACCCTCCCAAAGTGCTGGGATTACAGGTATGAGCCATTGCACCTGGCCATGTTTGGTTGGTTTTTAAAAAATGTTTTATGAGTACATAGTATTTGTATATATTTATGGGGTATATGATGGAATATGGTTTTCTGCTGAATATCTGTTTATATTGCAGATTTAATATTCTATATGAAAGTCTCATTCATTCACAGAACATCAACTCTTTACCAGGTAGGCTTTGATATGCTCAGCCACAGAATTAGAGGAGAATGGAGTGGCGGACTTGTTGGAGCACCCACATGATTTTTTTTTTGGTCTACATTCTGTTCCATAGGCATCCTTGTATCTTCTGTCAATGAAAAGAGTCAAACTCTGTAAAATATTTGAAGAGGTTTATTCTGAGCCAAATATGAGTGACCCAATGGCCTGTGACATGGCCCTCAGGAGATTCTGAGAAGAGGTGCCCAAGGTGGTCAGACTACAACTTGGTTTTATACATTTTAGGGAGACAGAAGACATCAATCAATACATGTAAGATGTACATTGGTTTGGTCCAGAAAGGTGGGACAACTGGAATTGAGGGCTTCCAGGTCATAGGTGGATTCAGAGAGTTTCTGATTGGTAATTTGTTGAAAGAGTTATTGTCTAAAGACATGGCATCAGTAGAAAGAATGTCTGGTTAGATAAGGGGCTGTGGAGACCATGGTTTTATCATGCAGATGAAGCCTCCAGGTAGCAGGCTTCAGAGATAATAGGTTGTAAATGTTTCTCATCAGACTTACAGCCTGTCAGTCTTAAGGTCTGTGTTGATGTTAATGCTGCTCAGCTGGGCCCGAATTTCAAAAGGAAGGAGGGAATAATGAGGCGTATCTGAATCCCCCTTCCTATCATGGCCTGAACTAGTTTTTCAGGTTAAGTTTGGAATGCCCTTGGCTGAGAGGGGGAGTCCATTCAGATGGTTGCGGGGTTTAGAATTTTATTTTTGGTTTATATTTCACTGTACCCTTTCCCTCCTGGTGGGCAAGGACTGTGGAGTTTTAGGAAAGTACATGATATTCTTAAGAAACATTATTTAACCTTCCCCCCAGCCAAAGGACATGGGGTTGGGGAAGCTGATTTGAATGTAAAAATGGAAGAAGGCAAGACTTCAACAAAGAGAATGTCGAGGGCTGTTTGACCTTCCCTTTCTGGACAGCATCTTTTGGCATGGTTTCAGTGCTCTTTGTCTCCTGCTGGCAGGAGGCAGACACATTTTCCCAGAGCAGCAACATCCTTTATCCACAGACCATTTCAGAAGTGCTATCTCTAAATTGCATGCAGAGGTGGAAGGAGGTTTTGCTAAAACTGTTGACAGAGCAAAGCTGCAGCCAAATCAAAATCCTGCTACTTGAAACTCCTGGGCTGTAGTTTTTGGAGGTTAGAAGACCAGAGTGGGCAGAAAGTGAGATTTCACTGGAAGGAAGCATCCGTATGTTGTCTGGGCAAGATGGATGAAAACATAGTGATGGTGGATCAGGGAGAGATTGCTCTGTTAAGAAACTCAGGCAATCTGTGGTTCCTTCATCCAATATATTTGCTGTCCTGCAGTGACTGTTCAAATTACAAATATGGCCATGTCACCTACTGTGGATAAAACCTTCATAAGCTCTGGACCCTTGCCCACTGCCCTTGGGATAAAGCCCAGACTCCTTAACCTGGCACACAACATTCCTCACTATTTAGTCCCAGCATCCTTCTTACTGTCCCCCACCCTGCCTTTTATGGTCCAGCATCACTCAATTACTTCCAGTTGTCTCAACCATCATGGTGACTCCTCTGGGTTGATTTACTGCTCTGAAAGAATCCCCATTCATACTTGAGGTCACCTCCTCCAGAAAGCCTTCTTTGACCTTCTCTGGACTGTACTAGATGTCCCTTCTTTGTCTCTCCCACTAAAATGTGAGTTCTGTAAGGACAGGGATTGTGATGTTTAAATCTCATATCCCTCAGCACCTAGCATGGGGCCTGCTGGGTCCCCAGCCCTTGTTTGAGAGACAACTGGGAATTCAGTCCCTCAGTGGGCAGCCTCATGCCCAAGGGGAAGGCGAGAGGAAGGGACTGGGTGACACTTTGAAACTCCCCAATCATGAGTCACTCTTCCTTCCAAGCAGGAGTGAGGGGAGGGGTGGAGAAAGGCTGGAAGGAAACAGGAGTATTAAGCACTCACACCCTCACCCCAACAGAATCAACTACTGCATTTATGCTTTAGAATGTACACCACATCATTGCCAAATGAATTTCCTTTCCATGGTTTCCTTTTTATCCACTTTCTGTCTTTTTGTTTGTTCATTTGTTTTGTTTTTAAGAGCTAGGGTCTCACTATGTTGCTCAGGCTGATCTTGAACTCGTGGGCTCAAGCAATCCGCCTGCCTCGGCCTCCCAAAGTGCTGGGATTACAGGTGTGAGCTCTGCTGTTGTTGCTGTTTTTTAAATTAAGAATGATTTTAAATAAAAGCAATATAAATACATGGTTTAAAAAATCTAAGAGTTTATGTAGATCGGCTTATAATGAAAAGCAACAATCTTCTGTCCCAACTCTTTGTAAACCTAATGCCCCAGCCTAGAGACAATGATTTTTTACCTTTTTAGCTATTTTTTTCTGATAGTTTTCTTCATACCTCTACTTTTGCTTCCTCCATCCCTCCCTCCCTCTCTCCCTCCTTCCCTCCCTCCCTCTCTTCCTCCCTTTCTCCCTTCCTCCCTTTCTCACTTTCTTTCTTCCTTCCTTCCTCCCTTCCTTTCTTCCTTCCTTCCTCCTTTCCTTTCTTCCTTCCTTCCTCCCTTCCTTTCTTCCTTCCTTTTTTCCTTCCTTCCTTCTTTTCTTCCTTTCTTTCTTCCTTCCTTCCTGCCTTCCCTCCTTCCTCCCTTCCTTTCTTCCTTCCTTCCTGCCTTCCTTTTCTTCCAAGACAAAGTCTTGCTTTGTTGCCCAGGCTGGAGTGAAATGGCGAGATCATAGCTCACAGCCTCCAACTCCTGAGTTCAAGTGCTCGTCCTGCCTCAGCCTCCCAGGTAGCTAGGACTATAGGTGTGAACCACTGAAACCACCTTTGCAAAAATTATAGCAGTGAGAAAATTATGGCAGTGGGAGATTAAAATTTTTTGTAAAGATGGGGTTTCACCATGTTGCCCAGGCTAGTCTTGAACTCTTGGACTCAAGAGGTCTACCTGCTTCAGCCTCCTAAAGTGCTGGAATTACAGTATGAGCCACTGCGCCCAGCCAAGTTCTACTTTTTCTAGTGCTTGCTGCCAGGACTTTATTCACCTTCGGGGCCACTTGTCATGAAGTACTATAATCACATAGATCTCATTTTCCCACTGATAAACTAGGAGCTCTGTGAGGGCAAGGACTTTGCCTCGCTTACTGCTGTGTCCCTCGGAACTGGTCTCAGCAGTAAGCACCGATAAATAACTGTGAAAAGAGGCCGGCCGTGGTGGCTCATGCCCGCCTCAGCCTCCCAAAGTGCTGGGATTACAGGCATGAGCCACCGCGCCCAGTCAAGCGTGTGTTCTATTGTCCAGCGCTGTCTGTGTTTTTTAGGACCCTAGAGCACAGTCCCAGTTTCCCATGGAAATTAACAGAAGCATGTATATTTCTGCTGCTCTGGCCAGCTGCTGCTAATTGCTCATGTAAACCATGTGTCCTCGGTCAGGAGACCGAGACCATTCTGGCGAACACGGTGAAACCCCGTCTCTACTAAAAATACAAAAAAATTAGCCAGGTGTGGTGGCAGGCGCCTGTAGTCCCAGCTTCTAGGGAGGCTGAGGCAGGAGAATGGCGTGAACCCGGGAGGCGGCGGAGCTTGCAGTGAGCGGAGATCGCGCCACTGCACTCCAGCCTCGGTGACAGAGCAAGACTCCGTCTCAAAAAATAAATGAAAAAAAAAAAAATGAAAATAATAATAATTTTGAAAAGAATGTATAGGCTGGATACAGTGGGTTGCGCCTGTAATCCCAGTACTTTGGCAGGCCGAGGCAGGCAGATCACTTGAGGTCAGGAGTTCGAGACCAGCCTGACCAACATGGTGAAACCCTGTCTCTACTAAAATACAAAAATTAGACAGGCATGGTGGCAGGTGTTTGTAATCCTAGCTACTCGGGAGGCTGAGGCAGGAGAATCGTTTGAACCCTGGAGGCAGAGGCTGCAGTGAGCCGAGATCATGCCACTGCACTCCCCGCTGGGCAACAGAGGGAGACTCTATCTCAAAAAAAAAAAAAAAAAAAAAAGCTGTAAAACACTGCTGCTTGTTTGCAAAAATCAAATCCATCCTTAAAAAAAAATAAAATTTGTCACCCTTAATGAGAGTTAACAGTCAAGATTTACGGATAATTTACTGAGGGTCAAACACTGGGCCTTTATTTTATTTTATTTTATTTTTTTGTGATGGAGCTTCACTTTTGTTGCCCAGGCTGGAGTGCAGTGACGTAATCTCAGCTCACTGCAACTTCTGCCTCCCGGGTTCAAGTGATTCTCCTGCCTCAGCCTCCCGAGTAGCTGGGACTACAGGTGCCTGTCACCTCGCCCGGCTAGTTTTTTGTATTTTTTAGTAGAGAAGGGGTTTCACTGTGTTAGCCAGGATGGTCTCGATCTCCTGACCTAGTGATCTGCCTGTCTCGGCCTCCCAAAATGCTGGAATTACAGGCTTGAGCCACCACACTCGGCCTAAAATTGCATTATTTCAGTCAATCCTTGCCACAATCCTAGGTGCTGGATACTGTCATCCCCATTCTGCAGATGAGGAAATTGAGTCTCAGAATAATGAAATAACTTGCCCAAAGTCACAAAGTTTGGAGGCTGTTCAACCCCAAAGTGCAAACCTTTAACCATTATGTTATACCCTTTTTTCTTTCTTTATATATTGTTGTTATTAATTTTTTTAATGTTTTGGAAATTAAAAAACAGATGTGTACAAAGAAGAAAATGTCAATCATTCATATTTCCAACAAGCAGATTAATAACTGATGGCCAGATTTTCCTCCAGCTTCCTCTTTTTTAAAATTTCTCCACCCGACTTTGCTGAGAACATTCAGAGGAGTGTGCTGAAGGCCCCCAAAGCCATTTTTTTTTGTTTTATTTATCTATTTGTTTATTCTGAGATGGAGTCTCACTCTGTCGCCCAGGCTGGCGTACAGTGGTGCGATCTTGGCTCACTGCAACCTCTGCCTCCGGGTTCAAGTGATTTTCCTGCCTCAGCCTCCTGAGTAGCTGGGATTACAGGCACACACCACCACGCCCAGCTGATTTTTTGTATTTTTAGCAGAGACAGCATTTTGCTGTGTTAGAGAGGCTGGTCTCGAATTCCTGACCTCAAGTCAGGAGTGATCTACCTGCCTCGGCGCCCCAAAGTGCTAGGATTATAGGTGTGAGCCACTGCGCCTGACCTGTTGTTGTTTTAGAGACAGGATCTCACTCTGTTGCCCAGGCTGGAGTGCAGTGATGCAATCATGGCTCACTGTGGCCTTGAATTCCTGGCCTCAAGAGATCCGTCTGCTTCAGCCTCCTGAGTAGCTGGGACCACAGGTGAGCACCATAAGGCCAAGCTACTTTAATTTATTTAACTTATTTTATTATTTAATTAATTTAATTTATTTATTTTATTAATTATTTGTTTATTTTAGAGACAGAGTCTCACTATGTTTACTTGGCTGGTCTTGAATTCCTGACCTCAAGAGGTCCTCCTACCTCAGCCTCCCACAGTGTTGGGATTATAGGTATGAGCCACTGTTCTCGGCTCACTGCAAAGCTCCGCCTCCCGGGTTTACGCCATTCTCCTGCCTCAGCCTCCCGAGTAGCTGGGACTACAGGCGTCCGCCACCTCGCCTGGCTAGTTTTTTGTATTTTTTAGTAGAGACGGGGTTTCACCATGTTAGCCAGGCTGGTCTCGATCTCCTGACCTCGTGATCCGCCTGTCTCGGCCTCCCAAAGTGCTGGGATTACAGGCTTGAGCCACCGCGCCCGGCCCACCAAAGCCATTTCTAAAGAAAGTCAGGCCAGGCATGGTGGCTCACGCCTGTAATCCTAGCACTTTGGGAGGCCGAGGCAGGTGGATCACAAGGTCAGGCATTCAAGACCAGCCTGGCCAAGATGGTAAAACCCTGTCTCTGCTAAAACTACAAAAATTGCAGGCGCCTGCTCCCAGCTACTCGGGAGGCTCAGGCAGGAGAATCACTTGAACCCGGGCAGCAGAGGTTGCAGCGAGCCGAGATCGCACCACTACACTTCAGCCTGGGTGACAGAGTGAGACTCCGTCTCAAAAAAAAACCAAAAACGGCAGAATGGAGTTGTGCGTCAAACGGCCATGCTGGAATGGCTGGGATGCTCCCAAGATGCCAGCAGATAAGTCTGAGTATGTTGTGGCAAAGCCATTCTCATCAGGTGGCAACACTGGATCAGGGTGGAAAGGGTTTCCAGGGAACGGGTGATGGTACTTGGTTGCCTCTAGGTACTTGCTTGCCCTGGGAACAGGAAACCTAAGCTGTATTCTTACCCCACCCAATGAGCCAGCCCCAAGGCCAACTCCTCCTGGGAGGGCTCCCGGAGCCGTCATCCGCCTCCAGAGGACCCACCCTGGCTCCTTCCTTATTCAGTCCTGACCTTCCTAATGTGCATGTGTGTATGTTGTGTGTGTGAGAACCAATGAGCCCATGAAAGAAACAGTCCCTTCCTGTCCTCACACTCCAGACAGCAGCGGGCTCCCCGACACACGCACCTGACACTTGGCTCTGCCTGGATCACAGTGTGCACTCCTGTGCGTTAGACCCGTATACACCTCACTCTCTCAATCTGTCGGGCTGGGAGCTCCTCAAGGGCAGAGGCTATTTTTTTCTGCACTATTTGGCATATTTGACATATAAAAGATAATCAGTAAATTGAGACATCAGCTATGGGGGAATGGAAAAAAAATGCTTGGAATAAGACAGACGTAGTTTGTTGTTGTTGTTTTGAGACGGAGTCTCACTCTGTCACCTAGGCTGGAGGGCAGTGGCACGATCTCAGCTCACTGCAACCTCTACCTCCTGGGTTCAAATGATTCTCCTGCCTCAGCCTCCTGAGTAGTGGGGATTACAGGCACCTGCCACCACGCTTGGCTAATTTTTGTATTTTTTAGTAGAGACGGGGTTTCATTATGTTGGCCAGGCTGGTCTCGAACTCCTGACCTCAGGTGATCTGCCCTCCTCGGCCTCCCAAAGTGCTGGGATTACAGGCGTGAGCCACCGCCCCAGGCCCAGACAGGCCTAGTTCTGATTCCCGTTCTGCCACATTAGCTGCTGTGTGACTTTGGGTGAGCAACTCAATCACTCTGAGCTTCGAGCTGCTTATTGCTAAATTGAGAACACTATAATCAACCTTTGAGTTTGATAAATGACGACCGAACGGGTCCAGGTATGTCACACACCTCAGCATAGTGCCTGGCAAAAAGCATGCAATGTTTCTGGACCACAGTGGGGGTTAAGGGGCCTGGATTCTGTTCTGAGCTTTGCCTTTGTCCTGGAACAGGGTATTCAACTTCTCCAAAGCCCAGTGCTCTCATCTGTGAGAAGGGGGCATCTCCACACCCACTTCACAGAACTGTGGAGCACTTTCAACTTAAAATGATACACAGGAAAGTACCTGACACACAGTAGCTACTGAAAGAAACCTTTGTTACATCGTCTAGACAAACCGTGCCTGACCCTTTACACTCTGGAATCTCCCAGTGCTCAGGTCTATAACGAGACAAAAACACACTCTAGGATAGTTATTGGCAGTTAGGTCCAGCCCAGGGGAGCTTCCCATTTAGAGAAAACGGGGGCAAGTTGCCAAAAACCTCAGCTCTCCACATCACAAGGTCCACGGTTCCAAGGTACCCTTTTCCTTTCCCAGCAGAAAGAGTCCAGGTCTTCCTATAAAGACAAATCATGCCGTCCCTCGTAAGAGCTGCAAGCAAGGATAGAGACAGAGCAAGACACACACTTTGATTCAGGATGTTCTGTGATGTTTATAATTAGAAAAGTTGCTCGGAACAGGACAGAACCTTGGGGAGGCTGATGGGGAAGCAGTCCAGACTAGGCTGGACTTTGAAAGAGGACCCACAGGAAGGAAAGGCAAGGTGGCTGGGGGTGCGGGGTGGGGTTCTAACTCCCAAGGTAGGTTGCTAGGAGGGGTGCTGGCCTGGGCTGGAGTGTAATTTGGAAACATCATCTTTGCCTAGCCTCTGTAGGGCTGGGGCCCACTGGGCAGGTGTCCCCAGGGCTGTGAGACATCTTTATGAAGTTCTCCAGGTGGCTGTCACAGGTGGTGGGCATTCTCTGGCTATCACTGGGTCTTCTGCAGGTCCTCAGGCCCAAAGGAGGAGGGCAGCAGCTCCTGGACCGTCATGACAACATAGGTACCATCCGGCTTGGTCATGTACACGGGCCAGTTGGTGCCAAACTGGAAAAGAGGCAAAGCTGGCGTGAGAGATGCAGCGTGGCTGAGGGTCCTGAGACAGACTGGGTTTGAGTCTGACTCTGCCACTCACTGGCTAATGTTCCTCTCTTTGCCTTGATTTTCTCATCTGTAAAATGGGAATGACCATAATTGTTCCTGGATCATAGCGCTGTAGGGAGGAGAAAATGAAAAAATGCTGTGAAACTGAACAGTGCATGGCACATGGTGAACAGGCACCATTCAGGACTCACCCAGGGCTTCATAAGAACAACAGCCGACTGGGTGCAGTGGCTCACGCCTGTAATCCCAGCACTTTGGGAGGCTGAGGCTGGCGGATCACAAGGTCAGGAGATCGAGACCATCCTGGCTAACACAGTGAAACCCCGTCTCTACTAAAAAATACAAAAAAAATAGCCGGGTGTGGTGGCGGGTGCCTGTAGTCCCAGCTACTTGGGAGGCTGAGGCAGGAGAATGGCATGAACCTGGGAGGCGGAGCTTGCAGTGAACTGAGATCACACCACTGCACTCCAGCCTGGGTGACAGAGCAAGACCTCCGTCTCAAAAAAAAAAAAAAAAAAAAAAAAGGCGACAGCTAACCCCTTGAACCAGACTTCCTTCTGCTGGGCGACATTTTCAAACACAACTAACACCTGCTTCCCTTACAGTATCCCCTTTACACTTCACACCAGGAGAAGTCGCCTGCCACATACACTCAGTGTATTAGTCTGTTTTCAAGCTGCTAATAAAGACATACCCGAGACTGGGCACGAGCAAGAAAAGAGGTTTAGGCCGGTGCATGGTGGCCCATGCCTGTAATTCCAGCACTTTGAGGCCGAGGCAGGAGGATCTCCTGAGGTCAGGAGGTTCAAGACCAGCCTGGCCAACATGGTGGTTCCACCCTACTAAAAATACAAAAATTAGCCAGGCATGGTGGTGAGCACCTGTAATCCCAGCTACTCAGAAGGCTGAGGCAGGAGAATCTCTGGAACACGTGAGGCAGAAGTTGCAGTGAGCCAAGATCACGCCACTGCACTCCAGCCTGGGCCATAGAGCAAGACTCTGTCTCAAAAAAAAAAAAAAAAAAAAAAAAAAGCTCTAGCACAGGCCTGCACCAGCACTTTGGGAGGCCGAGGTGGGCGGATCACGAGGATAGGAGATGGAGACCATCCTGGGTGAACATGGTGAAACCCCATCTCTACTAAAAATACAAAAAAATTAGCCACGCACAGTGGCAGGAGCCTGTAGTCCCAGCTACTCAGGAGGCTGAGGCAGGAGAATCGCTTGAACCCGGGAGGCAGAGCTTATAGTGAGCCGAGATGGCGCCACTGCACTCCAGCCTGGGCGACAGAGCAAGACTTCATCTCAAAAAAAAAAAGACAAGAAAAGAGGTTTAATGGACTCACAGTTTCACATGGCTGGGGAAGCCTCACAACCATGGCAGAAGACGAAGGAAGAGCAAAGGGATGTCTTACCTGGCAGCAGGCAAGAGAGGACTTGTGTGAGGGAACTCCCGTTCCCTCATGAGACTTATTCACTATCACGAGAACAGCATGGGAAAGACCTGCCCCCACGATTCAATTGCCTCCCACCAGGTCCCTCCCATGACACGTGGGAATTATGGGAGCTACAATTCAAGATGAGATTTGGGTGGGGACACAGCCAACACCATACCACATAGATACTGCACATGCATGGTTTCATTATCTACCCTGTGAGGTAGGTGCTATTATGATGCCCATTTTACTGATGAGGAAACGGAGGCTTAGCAGGGTAAAGTCAGCAAAGAAAAATTTGTCTCTTGAGTTTTCTCCTATGCTATGAGGAGCACTGTTTGTTTGCTGTGTGACCTTGGGAAAATGATAACTTTCTGGGGCTCACTCAGTGTCTTGGTCCATAGAATGGTTTTAGGGACGGGCGAATGCAGGGTGGTAGGCAAGAGGTTAATCAGCAGTGGCATCATGACAAGAGCCCTGGAGGTGGGGTCAACAGACCCAAGCTCTTCCTAGCAAGGTATTGTGAGATGCAGAGATGATTCATGTAAAGCGTCTCTACGCACATGGTAGGTGCTCAATTAATAGATGTCATTCTTATGGATTATGTTGGTAACCAGTGACTACTTAGGTCTGCAGCCTTCTGTTCTTCCACACTTCTCTCTGAATCACCAAGTTATTGCCAGGCACACTCAATCTTCTGGCTTTCTTAGAATTAATGTTTTAAGGAAGGAAATTTTTCTGCTTAACTGGCTCTGCCTGAGGGTAGGTATGGACGAAAGTTGAGCGGAGGGCGAGTTTACGTGCCAGGTCCCTGGCCCCAACGCCTCATCTCTTATTATTTGCATTTTGGTTTCAGTTTCGCCCCTGCCTCCTTCAGCTTTTTCATTTGCCTTCTGTCGTTTGCCAACATCCAATCTGTTTGGAGAAAACAGCACCGAGCAATTGGATCACGTCGGGGCCTTGGGAGCCAGGGACTTGGCGCCCTGTCTGTCGTGGTTTCCTTATATGACCTTCGACATTTTCACTGTGCAGGCCAGCTATTTCTGACCCTCTTAAGTGAGATAAATTCCGCAGTGTAAATTCACTGCTTTCCCGGTGGTATGTTTTAGGATTTGGGAAAAGTGTCTGATTTGCACTCCTGGCAGGAAACAGGAGGAAGATGGAAGCGTCTGCGTCCCCGGATGCTTTGAAACCCCACGGCACAAAAACAAAGCTAAAACAACCCCCTTTCTCCCAAAACACAACTCCAAAAGCAGAAACTCCCACGGTACAAGCAGCATTCACATGCCAAAGTAACATTATGTTTCCTCCATGGCTGAAAATAATTTTGTCCAACTTACAGAATCACAAAGACAGAGAGGCAGCCGTGAGGAGCATGGGCTTCAGAGTCAGCCTGATGGGCCATGGATACCCGTGTGTCACCGCCTGGCAGGGGGCCCTTCAGTAAGTCATTTTACTCCTCTGAGCCTCAGAGTAGTCACTGGGCAATGGGAATAATGACATGCACTTCCCTCAGTCTTGGGGAGGGGATTAAACAAGATGCTGTAGGTATGCATTTATTTTTGAGACAGGATCTTGCTCTGTCGCCCAGGCAGGAGTACAGTGGCTTGATCACGGCTCACTGCAGCCTTGACCTCCCAGGCTCTAGTGATACTCTTACCTCAGCCTCTGGAGCAGCTAGGACCACAGGCATGTACCACCATGCCTTGCTAATTTTTAAATTGTTTGAAGGGACCGGGTTTTACTATGTGGCTCAGGCTGGTTTTGAATTCCTGGGCTAAAGTGATCCTCCTGCCTCGGTCTCCCAAAGTGCAGGGCTTACAGGTGTGAGCCACCATACCCACAAGATGCTGTGTTTCCAGGGGCTGATGGTACTATGCTGGAGCTCAGGGCCTGTGGGATTCTCTAATCTTTTGGGACTCTAGAGGACACACATCTCTGTGATAATCCACAATAGTTACTAACATTCCCCATTCCCCAAATGTACACATAAACATGAAAACCTCCCCTTGAGCCTGGATTAAGAACCCATGATCTAAACTATCCCTTCATTTTCATTTTTTTGTTTTGTTTTATTCTTTTTTTTTTTTTTTTTATGGAGAACAAGGTCTTGCTATGTTGCCTAGGCAGGTCTTGAACTCCTGGGCTCAAGCAATCCTCCTGCCTCTGCCTCCCTAACTGCTGGGATTACAGGCTGAGCCACCACACCTGGCCTACCCATTTGGGTTTGTTTGTTTGTTTGTTTGTTTTGGAGATGGAGTCTCGCTCTGTCACCCAGGCTGGAGTGCAGTGGTGCGATCTCGGCTCATTGCAAGCTCCGCCTCCTGGGTTCACACCATTCTCCTGCCTCAGCCTCCCGAGTAGCTGGGACTACAGGCGCCCGCCACCACACCCAGCTAATTTTTTTGTATTTTTAGTAGAGACGGGATTTCACTGTGTGTGTCAGGATGGTCTCGATCTCCTGACCTCGTGATCCGCCCGTCTCATCCTCCCAAAGTGCTGGCATTACAGGCTGAGCCACCACACCTGGCCTACCCTTTTGTTTTTAGAGTTGAAGAAATTGCAGCCTTCCATCAAGAGGACTTTTGTAAAAAGTACTTCAGATCCCTCAAGTCTCTTCTTGAAAATACCCAATGGCTTACCAATGTATTTAATGTGATAAAATATATATAACGTAAGATTTGCCATTTTAACCATGTTTAAGTGTACACTTTGGGCTGGGCGCGGTGGCTCACACCTGTAATCCCAGCACTTTGGGAGGCCAAGGTGGGCGGATCATAAAGTCAGGGGTTCGAGACCATCCTGGACAACGTGGTGAAACCCAGTCTCTACTAAAATGGCAAAATTAGCCAGGCTGGTGGCATCGCGGCCTGTAGTACCAGTTACCTCGAGGCTTATGCAGAAGAATCGCTTGAACTGTGGGAGGTGGAGGCTGCAGGAGCCGAGACTGTGCCACTGCACTCCAGGCCTGGCTTACAGAGTGAGACTCTGGTCTCAAAAAAAAAAACAGGCCGGGCGCTGCGGCTCAAGCCTGTAATCCCAGCACTTTAGAGGCCGACTGGCGGATCACGAGGTCAGGAGATCGAGACCATCCTGGCTAACACGGTGAAACCCCGCCTCTACTAAAAAAATACAAAAACTACTGGCGGGTGGCGGCTTCTGTAGTCCCATACTGAGGCTGAGGCAGGAGAGAATGGCGAACCCGGGAGGCGGAGGCTTGCAGTGAGCTGAGATCCGCCACTGCACTCCAGCCTGGGTGACAGAGCGAGACTCCATCTCAAAAAAAAAAAGTGTACACTTCAGTTTCCTTTATTCTTGGAATAAAATGTACCCTTTATCCCATGGCCAGGCCCCATGTGATCTGGCCCCTGCCTACCCTTCTGACTTCAATCCCATTGCTTTCCTTTCACTTACCAGACCCTAGCCCTCTTGGTGCCTTCTTGCCTCTTCTCAAATTCACCAAGAGTCTGAGCGCAAAACTTGCTGCTTATGCTGTCTCAGAATCTCCTTTTCTAGACCTTTGTTCCTCTCATTTTTTTCTCATTATTTATATTTCTGCTCAAATGTCATGCTCAAAAAGAGGCCCTTCCTGGATATCTAAAGCAGGGGTTGGCAAACCTTTTTCTGTCAAGGACCAGACAGTAAATATCTTAGGTTTAGAGGCCATGTGGCCTTTGTCGTAATGAGTCACCTCTGCTGTTGTCAGGGCAAAGTGGCTGTGGACAATAGGTGAGTGAATGGCCATGACTGTGTACCAATAAAACTTTATTTACAAATATAAGCAGCAGGCTGGATTTGGCCCATGGGCTGTTGTTCGATGACCCCAGTCTGCAGTGTCCCCTGCTTGCCCCTTTGTCACTGAACTCCTTTTTTTTTTTTCTGCATTTTTTTTCCCCTCTATAGCCCTCTTGACTCTCAGAAACTCCACTGTTTGTTTATTTATTTTGCTCCTTGTTTATCATCTGTCTTCTGCATTAGCTTATGAGCTCTGTGAGGGCAGGGCCTGGGTCTGCCTTTTTCCTGCTGCCTCCTCGATAATCACCTCAGTGCCTGGCACAGAGCAGACACTCTCTCAGTAAGTATTTGTTAAATGAAGGAATAATTTCCAGTGACTCATGCAAGTGTAGGGAGGCCTTAGAAGTCAGCCAACCGAAAGCAAACGGGCCAATAGATGTGTCTCCACGCCTGCCACGCCTGCAGCTTGACGTGGATCCCATAGCCTGCGACAGGGAAGAGATTTGCATTCCAGAAAGCAAGAGAAGCTGCTTACCTCTCTCATGACTTGCCTGCAGGCCCCACATGGAGAGATAAAATCATCTTGCATGTCACTGGGGAAGCAAAGAACCAAACTCAAATTAGTCTCTCCCAAGGCCTGAGGACAATTGCTAAGATTTAGGCCCTGAGTCTCCACCTCGTTCCTGATTTGGGTCATACCCCATCAGGCAGCTCCTGATTCACAGATCCGCTGTGTCCTGAAGGCTGAGACAGCCTGCAGGCCGCACTGCCACACAAGGCAGGGCCAATGCAGCAGGACTTCTCTCTAGTGCCGGCCCATAAATGTTTAGTGAGCACTTACCGTCACCCACACCCAGGGGATACAAATGTCAAAGAGAATCTGTCTCTGGTCTTCGGGAGATTGTTCAGCCCAGTGGGTGATGTAAAAAACCAGCTGAGTTATCATTTTAAACAAAATGCAGCTGGGTGCGGTCGCTCACACCTGTAATCCCAGCACACACCCAGGGAATACAAAGGTCAAAGAGAATTTGTCTCTGGTCTTCAGGAGATTGTTCAGCCCAGTGGTGATGCGAAAAACCAGCTGAGTTATCATTTTAAACAAAATGCAGCTGGGTGCGGTGACTCACACCTGTAATCCCAGCACTTTGAGAGGCCGACGCGGGTGGATCACCTGAGGTCAGGAGTTTGAGACCAGCCTGGCCAACATGGTGAAACCACATCTCTACTAAAAATACAAAAAATTAGCCAGGTGTGGTGGTGCAGGCCTGTAGTCCCAGCTACTCGGGAGGCTGAGCTGGGAGGATCACTTGAGCCTGGGAGGCGGAGGCTGCAGTGAACTACCACCTGGCTGACAGAGACCCTGTCTCAAAAAACAACAACCAAACAAACAAAAACACGGTATGTACAAAGGCCCTGAGGCATGAAAGAATAAAGTGCGTGTGACTCAGAGAGAAAAATGGGTCCCTTGCACTGGAGAAAGCCTGGAGAAGAGAAGCTCACCAGCCAGGGATTGCCTGCAGTGAGAGTTTTATGCCCACAGGGCAGACCTCTAGCCTGAGCAGGACAAGGATTATCCCTAAACAGGAGCCATTGGCGCTGTGGTTTCACGCCTCTGAGCATCCCAGCACTTTGGAGGCCGCAGGCTGGTGGCTCATGAGGTCAAGAGACTGAGACCATCCTGGCCAACATGGTGAGACCCCATTGCTACTAAAAATATAAAAATTAGCTGGGCGTTGTGGTGCATGCCTGTAGTCCCAGCTACTCAGGAGGCTGAGGCAGGAGAATCGCTTGAACCCGGGAGGTGGAGGTTGCAGGGAGCCGAGATGGCGCCACTGCACTCCAGCCTGGGCGACAGAGCGAGACTCTGCCTCAAAATAAAACAAAACAAAACAAAACAAACAAGTGCCTTTGATGGTGGAAAATTCCAAGCCTGCTGGAGCACCACAGGTGAAGTCAGCAGCCACCATCCTCCTTATTCTTCTGGATACACAGCTTTGTGATATCTCTGGAAGAACATAGGATTTTTATTTATTTATTTATTTATTTATTTATTTATTTATTTATTTATTTATTTGAGACAGGGTCTTGTTCTGTTGTCTAGGCTACAGTGCGGTGGCACAATCATGGCTCACTGCAGCCTCTGCCTCCTGGCCTCAAAGGATCCTCTTACCTCAGCCTCCTGAGTAGCTGGGACTGCAGGCACACACCACCACACTCAGATCATTTTTTGATTTGTTGTAGAAATAGGGTCTCACTATATTGCCCAGGCTGGTCTTGAACTCCTGGGCTCAAGAGATCTTTGTACCTTGGCCTCCCAAAGTACTGGGATTACAGACATGAGCCACTGTGCCTGGCAGAACACAGGATTTAAATTTTGGTTCTTAGTTGGCTCTTCCTTTTGCTATGGGTGACTTTGACTAAGTCATTTTAGCTCATCCAAGGCTCATTTATTTGCTGTAAAATGTGGATGCTTTGTAAGAGTCTGCTTTGTAAGAATGCTAGAAGATAAAATGAGATAAGGTGTATGGACGACTTTGTAAACTTTAGAATGTTATATACATATTGTTACTGCCTGTTCTAAGTGCTGGATATTTAATTTCCTTACTATGTAAGCTTTGTCATAATTTTAGTACATTATCACATACAGTTTTATTATATGCTATGTGTTTTATGTACTATTTAATAATTCATCTTATTATATCTTAACAACAATTGTTATTAAGATAGTGTGTGCCTATGCCTGTAATCCCAGCACTTTGGGAGGCCGAGGTGGGTGGATCACAAAGTCAGGAGTTCAAGACCAGCCTGGCCAACATGGTGAAATCCCATCTCCACTAAAAATACAAAAATTAGCCGGGCATGGTGGCAGATGCCTGTAATCCCAGCTACTCGGGAGGCTGAGGCAGAGAATTGCTTGAACCTGGGAGGCAGAGGTTGCGGTGAGCCGAGATCATGCCACTGCACTCCAGTCTGGGCGACAGAGCAAGACTCCGTCTCAAAAAAAAAAAAAGAAAAAAAAAAGATAATGTGTGCCTAGAATGTGCCAGGCATTCTGCAAAGCGTTTTATATGCATCGTCTCATTTCAACCAACAAATATTTACTGAGCACCTACTATGTGCTGGGCACTGTCGTTGGTGCTAGGAGTGCAGCAGTGAACAAAACAGACAAAATTCACTATGCTCAGGAGTTTATAGACTAGTGAGGGGAGCTAGGCAACTGATTAACCAACCAACCATGTGGAGACAGGGATAGATACTATGATTAAAATAAAGCAGCCGAGGTGCTATTTTCTTTAATTCTCACCATAACTACCTTTTATTTGTGGGGGTCCAGTCAATGAAGGGTTCTGTTCCGTGGGAAGATGGGGTTCTCTCTGAGCACGCTTCCAGCTTCAGAAGAAAAACCCATGGGTACATGAGAGGGTGGCGACTCCTGCCCAGGACGCTGAGTGAACTCTTGCAATTACTGGATACCAGCTGTTGCAGCCAGGGCCCCTCTTAAGCTTTTTGGGGGTTATTTTTCACTTCATTCCACATATGTCGACCACAACCCTTCTCTATGCCAGGCAGGCATGGGAAAGGAGTGACAAAGACCAATCAGACAATCCCTGGAGCTTACCCTCTGGAGGGGTAGATACAATTTCACAGAAATGCGGTAACAAAGGCATGGTTAGGGCCATGGGTTAGGGCCATGGGAGAGTTGCTCTGAATGAAATTCAGCCTTCCTTCCATGGCCTGTAAGGCCCTGTGTAATCTGACCCCTGCTGAGCTCACCGCTTCCTTTCTGAATCTTTTTTTTCGAGACGGAGTCTCTCTCTGTCGCCCAGGCTGGAGTGCGGTGGCGTAATCTCGGCTCACTGCAACCTCCGCCTCCCAGGTTCATGCCATTCTCCTGCCTCAGCCTCCCAAGGAGCTGGCACAACAGGTGCCCGCCACCATGCCCGGCTAATTTTTTTTTGTATTTTTAGTAGAGACGAGGTTTCACCGTGTTAGGCAGGATGGTCTCGATCTCCTGACCTCATGATCCACCCACCTCAGCCTTCCAAAGTGCTGGGATTACAGGCGTGAGCCACCACGTCCGGCCTCCTTTCTGAATCTTGTGGCATCTGTGGCCCACTACCCAGTGGCTAGCTCCCTGGACAAGGTGATCTGCATCAGGGATTTCGAGGTAAGCGTGCATTCCACTGGGAAGGTAGATTTGGTGTAGGCTTCAACAGCCAAGTCACAGGATGGTGTTTCCAGGCAGCCTAGCACTGAGGATGTAGAGACAGCCTGTTAACATTAATGGCTTACCCGTACATAGTGGTTCTGTGTGCCCGCCTCTGTGCTAAGGACCTTAAGTGAATTAGTTCAGTTAATCCCCCAACAACCCTGTAAGGGCGGGGGTATGCAGGCCCTCTTATCACCTGCATGCTGTAGATCACGAAAGACGAAACGGCTTGCCCAAGGACACAAAGTTAGTAAAGTGGCAGAATCAGGATTTGAACCCCAAATCTACACACTCTGCCTTTGGTAGTTTTGCGGCTTGCAGAATAAAGAACGATAACTTTAAAACAATGTAATAGTTTGAGGCTGAATGTGGTCACTCACACCTATAATCCCAGCACTTTGGGAGGCCGAGGTGGGCGGATCACTTGAGGCCAGAAGTTCGAGACCAGCTTGGTCAACATGGTGAAACCCCCATCTCTACTAAAAACTCAAAAATTAGCCAGGCATGGTGGCAGGCACCTGTAGTCTCAGCTACTCAGGAGGCTGAAGCATGAGAACTGCTTGAACCTGGGAGGCGGAGGTTGCAGTGAGCCGAGATCTTGCCATGGCACACCAGCCTGGGCGGCACAGCGAGACTTGTTCTCAAAGAAAAACAACAAAACCAAAAACCCAAAAAAAAAAAAAAAAAAAAAAAGCAACTATATAATAGTGTGAATGTATTACATACCCTGTGTCAGGAACTGTATAAAAATCGTTTCATGAGACCCTGTAACAAACCAGTCTCCTCCATTTCACAGATGAGAAGCCAGGCTCAGGGTCTAAGCAGCATGCCTAAGGTCCCTAATGCGGCTGGATTTGGCAACAGGTTTCATTGACGCTGAAGCCTGGGCTTCTAACTTACTCAACGTTCCTGCCAAGAGAGAGACTCAAACTGAGTGAGCACTTGCTGGCTGCCTCAGGATGTTTCTTCACCACTTCACCGCTTCCCCCTTTCTCCCTCTCCCCTGCCCTTCACTCTGTCCTGCCTTTTGCTGGCTATTTACGGTTTTCTGTCGTTTGTGCTCACCTTGGTCACACACTGAGGCCATGGTTATCAGACTCGATAGGCTGGAAACCTACTGACTCTGATCATTACAGCTGGGACCCAGTGGGGCAAACTCATCTGTCAGTGAGCAGTAAGACACACGGACCTTTCCTGAGTGTGGTCTCCATCCTTAGAGACCTCAGAGGCGTTCTTCCTGAGGCTGCTCAAACCCATCTGATGTTAAGGAGGGAGTTGGGACTTCTCATTCATCCTCTAAATCCACAAACGCTCTCAATTTAACAAATCATGAGTGTGATAATGAGTGTATTTTGGGCTCAGGGACACTGATGCAGGCTGAATACCCAGAGTACAGCAGTTGGGGGCTGGAAAAATGGCAGGTTTTGTGTAAATAATGACATTTGCTAATCATTGCTAGTGACATTTCGTTGTGTTTGAAAGTAGATAATGACCAAGAGAAAAAGCCTCTCATTTGGAAAATTCTAAACAGAGCAAGGCATCATTATCCTTTGGTTGACTTTGGCCTCTTTTTCCCTAGAATATCATTATTTTCTTGGATCAGCTTTGAAATTGAGTTATTTCCCTCCTTTTTTTTTTTTTTTCCATGAAGTGCAATTCACATCCTGATCTCGGCCTATCTGCACAAAATGTTCTCAGCACGACGTCATTTATTCCTTTGGAAGCCTTAAGGAAGCCAGGACACACCTCGGTCACAGGGAAGGCTTTCGGATACTGGGGCCCTTCTCCTTAAGTGCACCTTGGGCTTTACTTACTCAGAAACAAACCTTGAATAAGCCGGGTCGCCTCGGGGCCAGACTGAGGCAAAGTTGAGGATCTTACAAAAGGCACGTGGGCTTGCTTCTGTACAGTCCCCACTGACCTTGCACTAAACCCCTGCATTTCTGCATTTTAGCCAGAAAGGTGCTGTAGCTCTGCCACAGGAATTAATTCCACTATGAGTGAAGAGGTAATTCCCTCATAGAATGTGACCTGTGCACCCAGATGTTCCTAAAGACCAACAAGCATGCAGCCTCCTTCTGGGTGGGATAAACATTTCCCATGTCATTTTTCTTGCATCAATAATTTGTTAAGAAAACTGTCATACACAATGCAAAGGTGCACACTGGAGTGATTCAACATTAAGTCATTAAATAATGGAGTCCAGTAAAAGGGCTAATTTACATGCTTGGATCCTGAAACCACTGAGTCTAGGGCCAGAGCCAACAAAAATTCAACGTGCTCCCATGGAGAGGAAGCCATGCCAACTAGGATATTTATGTTTGGGACATATAGGAGCATTGATTGGGGCTCTTGTGCAACTAGAACCTGGGCCGGACTCTGATTAGTTGGAACCATAACTAGTGTTTACCTGGCTGATTTTGTATCCTGGTTCTTGAACCTTGAGGCGAGTGTCGCCAAATGAAGGAGTGAGCAGCGCTGAGTGGCTCATTCAGGATCCTAGCATCAGCTTGCAGAGAGCAGGGAAAAGTGTTCCATCTCCTAGCACAGCATGACACAGTGGAATGAGCCCTGCAGTGAGACTCCGGAACCTGGGTTTTATCCCAGCACTGGCACTAACTCCCAGGAAAGTTGCTCAACTTATCTGGGCCTCAGTTTCATCAGCTATAAAATGGGGGTGGTGGCAAGGGAGTCTGTAGCAGGTGATTTTTGGGTCCTCCCCACTTTGTGTTTCAAGGCTGCCTTTCTGTGGTATCTTGTAGGAAAGGAGTCTATCACTTTGTGTTGCTGGAACAGGGGCATACCGGCCCTTGTATGAGAGTTGCCTTGCTTATTCACCTGCCTTGCAGGCTCACTGAGGGCAGACTCCATTTCTTATTTGTCTCCTTATCCTCAGCACTCATCCCAGGGCCCTATACAGCACCTGGCACATAGGAAGTCCACAACAAACATATGACAGATGAATGAATGAATGAATAATATGTGTAAGGAAGATGTTGGCTAAAGAGATGAATGAATATTGTTGCAACCTGGGCTTTCCCACTCACCTGGCGATAGCAATTGCCTTGAAATCCTTGTACCCTTCTGAGACGGCCTTCTGGATAGCGGTCCGTTCAGCACAGATGCCCAGAGGGTAGCAGGCATTTTCTATGTTGCACCCTGAGAAGAGAGCAGAGTCCAGTGGTAAGTCTAGCAGAAACACTTCCTGCTGCATGTGTTGAGTAAGAGGCTTGCCCCATTCCAAAGCAGGAAGGAACTGGTTACTCCAAACAAGATGGGGAGAAGGAAAGGGCAATTCGACTTGGGGCACCGGTAGACTCTTTGGTCCATGGTAGTGGCCCTTCCCAAGAACCTGGCACTGTCTTAATTTACCCAGTGCCTCCATGATGAAGCATGGCTTGGGAGCAGGGCAGCACAACAGGCAGATTAGGCAGCCGCATCACCCCTGCAGAGGTCAAGGCCAGGGGAGATGCTGAGGCTTACAAAAACAAGTAGAGCCCTCATACCTGCATCTAAGAGCCCCACGGTATGAATGTGTTCCCATCAAATTCATATGTTGAAATCCTAGCCCCCAAGGTGACGGTATTAGGAAGTGGGGCCTTTGGAGGAACGATTAGATAATGAGAACAGAATGAAAGGGACTAAGCCTAGGAATGGGAGTCATGCACTTATAAAACCAGAGAACTGCCTTGCCCCTTCTGCAGCATGAGGACATAGCGAGGAGTCACCGTCTATGAGTAAGCAGGCCCTCACTGAATCTGCCAGTGCCTTGACCTTGGACTTTCTGGTTTCCAGAACTGTGAGCAATACACTTCTGTTATTTACAAGCTACCCAGTCTATGGTATTGTGTTATAGCAGCCTGAATGGACTAAGACAGATCCTGATTCCAAGTTTGAGCCTGGACAAAATTTTGGGGGTTAGGTACTGGCTGTCAGAGTTCAGCCAGGGTTCTATTTCAGCTGTGTTGCAAAACAAACTGTCAAAACTAACTAACAAGAAATCACCTAACTAATAAACAAAAAAACCCCCATGCTTTGTGCAAGTTGCCTGTGATTGCACAAGCCTTAAAACACTCCTTGGGCCTCCAGTGGGATGTGGGCTTCTAAAATGGCCCAGCTCTCAGTAAGGGAGTCCTTCCTATTGGCTCTCTCAGGGTAGTTCTTGGGGTACAATAAGCCAGGGCTGCTCCCAGGAGACAAGATGTTTGCATAACCAGATTGGCTAAGAAAGTCCCCATATTCAGGGAAGTGAGTCTACGAACAAATCACCATGGAACCTGGGTTTTCCCTTGACCAGCAAGATGTGGTATTTGGTCTGTACCACTGTTTGTAAATTGCCTTTTTCCCTGAGGCAGAAATAGGAATTGTTCCCCAGTATTCATTTCCTATTTCTTCCTTTAAGTAATACAAGTGCCTCCCATTCCAGCATGGCCACTTAGCTAGGGACTGTAATTCCCAGACTCCCTTGCAGCACAGTGTGGCCACATGATGCAGTTCTGGCCAATGGGATGTGGCCCAAAGTGATGTGGGAAATTTCTGGATCATACTTTTGGTAAGGAGGTTGCTTGCCTATTACTTCCGTTCTTTTCTCCTTCCACAGGTTGGAAGGTGGAGGTGATGGAGTGGGACACTTTTGACCTTGTGGCCATGGGAATGGAGGAGCAGCAAGGAGAGAGAAGGAATTTGGAAACCTGGTCAACTCATGGGGCAGAGTTGCCTGTTTGCCTGGGGCCTACTCGGAATTGTTGTGTGAGAGAAAAACAGAATTCTATCATGTTTGCGTCACTGCATCTTGGAATCTGTTTGCTATAGTAGTGTAACCTATAGCTAATGCAGACATTTGTGCTGAAGGTGAGATGCAACTTGAACAAAAAAAATCTAAATATGTGACATTGGCTTAGTGACTGAGCAACGCAAAGGAGAAAACACAGATGAGGGACGATGGCCAGACGGTGACTCCTCCTAGTCTGTTATTTGGTAAAGCTCCACCTGCAATTACCGGGAAGGCAGGCCGTTGTACCTACCACTGAAATTTCTCTTCCTGGCAATCGGAATCATCCCTGTGGCAAAGATGTGATGTGTCATCTGCCCACCCAGCCTGTTGTTTCAGTCACCACAATAGCCAGCATTAAGATGGGGCAGCAGAGATGGGCCAGGCATGGGAGCTAGCTAGGAAAATGTGAGAGTTGGCAGGCTTCAGAACCATGTCCAGAAGGGATCTTTGGGTGTGGCATTTCTGTGTGGAAATAATTGGAAGCAAATAGATCAGGATGTTTCTAACTTTTTGATAGAATTGGATCACCAAAGAAGCCACAAGTCTGGCCTATAAAAACCCATGATGAGGCTGGGCACGGTGGCTCACGCCTGTAATCCCAGCACTTTGGGAGGCCGAGGCAGACGGATCACAAGGTCAGGAGGTTGAGACTAGCCTAGCCAATATGGTGAAACCCTGTCTACTAAAAATACAAAAATTAGCCTGGCATGGTGGCAGGCGCCTGTAGTCCCAGCTACTCAGGAGCCTGAGGCAGGAGAATCTCTTGAACCTGGGAGGCAGAGGTTGCAGTGAGCCGAGATCATGCCACAGTTGCACTCCAGCCTGGGCGACAGAATGAGACTCCATCTCAAAACACAACAACAAAAAAAAACCATGATGTAGGTGTGATGATGTGTGTCAGTTTGAACATGCAGATGAGCACATAACTCTAGGGATGGTGGGACACCTAGTCAGAAGGAATCTGATTTCCAGGACAACTTTGCAGGACAGAGAAAAGCATCTCCTACGCTGTGGACTCCAGCCCACGCCTGGTCTATTAGATGAGGGAAATAAGCCACCATCTTGTTTGAGTCACTGTATTCTTATTTATTTAATCAACTTAGCCTCCCCTCCCCTCCCCTTCCCTTCCCTGCCCTTCTCCCCCACCTCCCCTGTCCTTTATTTTTGACAGGATCTTACTCTGTTGTCCAGGCTGGTGTGCAGTGGCATGATCAGAGCTCACTGTAACCTCAAACTCCTGGGCTCCACTGACCCTCTCATCCTAACCTCCCGAGTAGTTGGGACCACAGGTGTACACCACCACACTCGGCTAATTTTTTGTATTTTTTGTAGAGATGGGGTTGCCCAGGCCAGTCTCAAACTCTTGGGCTCAAGTGATCCACCTACCTTGGCATCTCAAGGTGCTGGGATTATAGGTGTGAGCCACGGTGCCCAGCCTACACCTCCTTTTCTAAGTCCAAGTCTTCATTGTGATTATGCAGTATTTTGTTCTGTGTTGATCACATTTGGGAATTATTTGGTCATTATCTTCTTGCATATTTTTCCTCACATATTTTCTGGTCCCTTCATTATTTACATTGGCATGTTAGGAGTGATTAGTCATTTAGCTCATTGTTCTCAGGATCACAGGCATTCATGTCCAGAGTTGACGGATGTCATTAGACACCACTGGGTGCCACAGCTGCAGGTCCCTTGTCGGGGTGAGGGTGAATGTGGTCACAGTGGTGCATGAGATGGCTATATGGTGTTAGGTGGGGGCTGGTTCGGAGTTCTACTTTGGGGAAGAAAACAGGCGTGTATACTGAGCACCAAAGGGTAGACTACAGTGAGCATCTACTGTTTTGACAGCTTAGCACCTCTTACTTTTTTTCCCCTGAGGAATGACCCTTACTTTATTCCCCAGCATGTAGTTCAAATGGGAGCTGCCATCTTGTCTCCTATGACCTTGCTATGGGCTTAAAGATGAGCAGCTGACTCAAACTGGCCAATCAGAGTTCATCTCGGCGTGGGAACTTCAGTTTCTCTCTGAGACATTAAGTGTGGGCCGCCATGTTTCCATTCATTATGGAAGAGACCAATGAGGGAGGCTGAAATGGACACTCAGAAGAATGGATGAGAGATGACAGATGGAAAGAAAGGAGTCTGGCCGGTGCCAGTTGGCCCTGAGGTCTGACTACACTCCAGCTCTTCCCATGGTTTAGTTATAGGAACCGATACATCCTCCTTTTGTCTAAAATAGTTCATGTGTATTTTTATCATTTGAAGCTGTACAGAGATCAGTTAATACAGTTGGAATATGGGGCAGGGAACAATTAGGAAGTTGCAACCCTGAGAGCTTTTGTTTATTTAAATGTTAGTTATTATAGCTGAGATAACTGGCCCCTTATTGCTCAGTCTGTCTGCTGAGTCAATGAAAGTTGAATGAATAAATGAATGAGTGTCTCTTGCTCCCCACCTTGTCTCCCCAGCCAGGTTCCTGATCCTCACCTGAAATGACTTTCTTTTTCTTTTCTTCTTATTTAATTTAATTAATTAATTTATTTATCTGTGGCCCAGGCTGGAGTGTAGTGGCACAATCTCAGCTCACGGCAATCTCCACCTCCTGGGTTCAAGTGATTCTCATCTCAGCCTCCCTAGTAGCTGGGATTAGAGGCGTGCATCACCACGTCTGCCTAATTTTTTAATTTTTAGTGAAGACGAGGTTTCACCATGTTGGCCAGGCTGGTCTTGAACTCCTGGCCTCAAGTGATCCGCACAGCTCGGCCTCCCAAATTGCTGGGATTACAGGTGTGAACCATGATGCCCAGCCCCTGAAAATGACTTTCTTTAAACACCACTCTCACCTACTGTATCTGCTCACCACTCCCACCTTCACTGACATCCCTACACTTGGTTTCTGCCTCTCTCCCAGATTACGGTCCTTGCCAGCCTCACTCCAAGTCTAGTGACTCTCCCAGTCCCGCCCTTCCAGCTTCCCTGCCCCATCCCTGACTAAAGGCTAACACTTTTCGCATCAAAAGTGATGTACGCAGATCTTGGGTTTTGCTGATGTGCCATTAAAGCACATTTCCATACTTGCAGAAGACCCAGTCTCTCAGCACAGTCACATGTGTCTGCACTGGAAGTTCAGACAGGCCTCAGAGAGAGAAATCTTCCTTTACTGTGTGTAAAACATGTCAATAGGCCAGTTAATGACAGAGAAAGATGGTCGTGGCAGGGGGCACACTCACACACACCACTACTCAAACAGCACCCTGTAGAAAGAGGTTCCATGAGGTTTCATTCTGCCCTGGGACTCTTTGCCCTACTGGCTCTGAGAGCTGGGGAAAGGGACTGAACCTCTTTGAGACTCACTGGCTCATTTGTAAAATGCTAATGACAGAATCTCTCTCATAGTCCTCTTGTGAGAATAAATTGAGATCACTCATGTAAAGCACTTAACACGAAGCCTGGCACAGAGGAAATAGTCAGCAGCTGTTAGCTGCTGCTATTATCAATTGCATAAAAATAAAGGCTTTGGTGACGGTAGGGCTATGTAACCCTCTGCGCCTTCTCGACAAGGTATGACAGTGGTCCTGTCCTTGTCTTTCAGGCACTTTGGAATCCTTCATTTTTATTTTATTTTATTTTATTTTATTTTATTTTATTTTATTTTATTTTTGAGATGGAGTCTTGCTTTGTCACCCAGGCTGGAGTGCAGTAGCACAATCTCGGCTCACTGCAACCTCCTCCTCCCAGGTTCAAGTGATTCTCCTGCCTCAGTCTCCCAAGTAGCTAGGACTACAGGAGTGTGCTACCACACCTGGCTAATTTTTGTAGTTTTGGTAGAGATGGTGTTTCACCGTATTGGTCAGGTTGGTCTCGAACTCCTGACCTTGTGATCCACCCGCCTCAGTATCCCAAAGTGCTGGGATTACAGTCTCCCAAAGTGCTGGGATTACCATGCCTGGCCTGAAATCCTTTCTATGACTACAAGGTCATATGTGATCTGGTGCCAAGGTCATAGGTGATCTGGTACTGAGGTCACAAGTGATCTGGTGCTACCTCTTGGCCCTCATTTCCTTTTGTTCTCTAGACCTGCTGCCCTTCCAGGTGCTCCCCCAGGGTACCAAGTATGCTGCTGCCACAGGGTCTTTGCACTGGTTGTTCCTACTGCCTGGAGCTCTCTTTCCCTTTTGTGCACTATTCACCCTACTCAGGGCTCTGCTCACATGTCACTTTCTCCGAGACGCTTTCTCCGATCACCTATCTAAAATGGCTTCACCACTGCCTCCAACCCTCTCTATCCATATCTCCTGCTTTAATTTTCTTCATAGCACTTAAGACTCTCCTGAAATGAATGTCTTCATTATCTAATTCCTCCTATTATATTACAAACTTTCTGAGGGCAGAGATTTTGTCTCTAGCATGCTTTGTGGTATGTCCTGGGCCTGGAACAGTGAAGCCAGGGGGCTCTCAGTTTTCCTTACGGATTAAATGTTTGTGTTTTCCTAAAATTCTTCTGTTGAAGCCCTAACCCTCAATGTGATACTATTAGGAGGCGGGGCATTTGGGAGATAACCGGGTTTAGATGAGGTGGTGAGGGGGCAGCCCCCATGATAGGATTAGTGCTATTATAAGAAGAGGAAGAGACTCTTGAACTCTCTTGCTCCATCATGTCAGGGCATAGTGAGAAAATGGCCAAGTCGGAAAGAGGGCCCTCGCCAAGAACTGAATCTTGGACTTCCCGGCCTCCAGAACTGTGAGAAATAAATGTCTGCTGTTTAAATCACTACTCTGTGGTATTTTGTTATAGCAGCCTGTTTTAGTCTGTTTTGTGCTGCTGTAATGTAATATCCCAGACTGGGTAATTTATAAAGGACAGGAATGTATTTGTCATGATTCTGAAGGCTTGGGAATCCAAGGTCAAGCTGCTGGCAGGTTGGTGTCTAGTGAGGAGCTAGTCCATGCTTCCAAGATGGCGCCTTGAACATTGCATCCTCCGGAGGGGAGGAGCACTATTCCTCATGTGGCAGGAGAGTGAAAGAGAGAGAAGCCACCCTATAAGCCCTTTTTATAGCGGTATTAATCCATTCACGGGGACAGAGCCTTCGTGATCTAAATACCTCTTATTAGGCCCCACCTCCCAACACTGTGGCATTGGCAATTAAACATAGTGAGACCCTGTCTCAAAAAATGTATGTAAATAAATAAATTTGAAAAGAGAAGCCCTCCAAAGTATGCTTGTGCATTTTGGACAGGCAAACCTTCAAACCACAGCATGATCTGAGCTGAGATGGCTAACCATTATTGAAAGAGTGGAATTTTCCACTTCAGTGCCAGCTGCTTAAGATGCAGAGGAATAACTGTATTTGGAGCCTCTAACAAATTCACGTAATTTCCTTGAATTTTCTAGCTAAAAAAAAAAAAGGAAGGAAGACTTTGTCCACGTACTGCATCCTGAAATGCTGCGCAATTTTATTTTGCTTCTCTAAGCCCAGAAAGCCGGCGTCATCTGACCAGGCAAACCAATTCTGCTTCTGCTATTGCCTTCACTTACTTCAAAACACACATGAGAGAGATTGGGATGGTGCTAAGTTAGAAATCCATGATGATAAGATTGGACGAAATAACACTACGATCATAGTGCCAGTATTACTAATTGCTTTCTTTTACTGGGTACTCACCTACCAGGCACTCTGTGGAGCGCTTTACCTGCATAATGTCAGTTAACCCTTTTAACTGTGGGGTAAGGTAAATACTATTAGAACACCATTTTACAGAAGGTAAAAGTGGAGGCTGCTGGCAGGAGGCCAAAACATGTATCCTGGCCTGTGAGATACGATGGACTCTTCTTCTTCTCTATGGCCTTGCAGGAAGGAAGGCCATGTTTTGAGGTGGTTTGGTGCTTAAGGCAGGGCTGGGGTCAGATGTTATTAAGGCATCAGCAAGACTGGGTGTGGTGGCTCACGCCTGTAATCCCAGTACTTTTGGAGGCTGAGGTGGGTGGATTGTTTGAGTCCAGGAGTTCGAGACTAGCCTGGGCAACATGTCAAAACCCCGTCTCTACAAAAAATTTTAAAAATTAGCTAGGCATGGTGGTGCACACCTGTGATTCCAGCTACTTGGGAGGATAAGGTGGGAGGATCGCCTGAGCCGGGGAGGTCGAGGCTGCAGTGAGCTGAGATTGTGCCACTGAACTCCAGACTGGGCAACAGAGTGAGACCCTGTTTCAACAAAACAAAACAAAACAAAACAAAACATCAACAAGGAAAGAAGCTCACAATGAAGCAATCTGGGCCCAGCCACCCAGAGAAAACAATAATGCCAGAGAGCACTACACCCGCTCTCTTTTCTGAGGGATCTTGAACAACACTCTCTTTAATCCGAGGGATTAAAGCAGTATTTCTCACACTCAAGCAAGTGGGCATCAGAATGTTTTGGAGGGCTTCTCTTTTTAAATTTATTCATTTACATATTTTTTAGAGACAGGGTCTTGTTATGTTTCCCAGCTGGAATTTGAACCCTAGACTCAAGCAATCCTCCTGCCTTAGTCTCCTGAGTAGAGGGCTTCTTAAAACACACTTCTAAGCCTCTTTCCTGGAGTTTCTGATTCAATAGGTCTGGGCTGGGTTGGAGCTCAAAAATTTGAAATTTTCACAAGTTCCCAGGAGCTGCTGAGGCTGCAGGTCTGGGACCACGTTTGAGAATCACATGAGGGGCCGGGCATGGTGGCTCACGCCTGTAATCCCAGCACTTTGGGAGGCCGCAGCGGGCGTATCATGAGGTCAGGAGTTCGAGATTGGCCTGACCAACATGATGAAACCCCGTTTCTACTAAAAGTACAAAACTTAGTCGGGCGTGGTGACACGCACCTGTAGTCCCAGCTACTCAGGAGGCTGAGGCAGGAGAATCGCTTGAAACAGGGAGGCGGAAGTTGCAGTGAGCCGAGATCATGCCACAGCGCTCCAGCCTGGGTGACAGAGTGAGATGCTCCGTCTCATATACTTGAAGAAATACGATACTCTCTCCATGTTCCTAACCTCCTCCCACTGCAAATGCAACATTTCTGGTATTAATTATGTTTGAACTCATCCATAGAGTCGAGGGACTGTAGTGAAGTTCGCCTTTGTAATAAGCCACTTTTTTTTTTTTTTTGAGATGGAGTTTCACTCTTATTACCCAGGCTGGAGTGCAATGGTGTGATCTCGGCTCACTGCAACCTCCGCCTCCCAGGTTCAAGTGATTCTCCTGCCTCAGCCTCCTTAACAGCTGGGATTACAGGCGCCCACCACCACGCCTGGCTAATTTTTGTATTTTTAATAGAGATGGGGTTTCATCATATTAGCCAGGCTGGTCTTGAACTCCTGACCTCAGGTGATCCACCCGCCTCATCCTCCCAAAGTGCTGAGTGAGATTACAGGTATAAGCCACCATCCCTGGCCTTTTTTTTTTGAGAGAGAGTCTTGCTCTGTTGCCCGGGCTGGGCTGGAGTGCAGTGGCATGATCACGACTCACTGCAACCTCCACCACCAGGGCTCAAGCCATCCTTCTGCCTCAGCCTCCAGAGTAGCGGGGACTCTAGGCATGTTCCACCACACCCGGCTAATTTCTGTATTTTTTGTAGAGATGGGGTTTCACCCTGTTGCCCAGGCTGGTCACAAAATGAGCTACTTTTGAGTGATAGTGGAGAGGACTAACTGAAGTTCCTTGGCAGGGGGAAACAGCAGGAAACAGGGCGTGAGTGGAGCTGGGCTGTAAGCTGAAGACCCAGGTTAGAGAAGCTTCCTCTTACCTAGACGGGAGGTGCTGTGGTGTTGGGGGGATGGGGTCTGGGGTCCATCAGCTGCTGAAGAGAGGGGCTGGTGTCAGGCACCAAGAAATGCTTCCAGGAAAATGCATCCAGGCAGAGGAAGGGAGCCGAGGGACAGAATCAGAAGAGCGGGGACTGGTTTGAGGGAAAATGGAAGACTCAGATTTAAGAGTTAAGCCAAGGTAAGCTGGATTCAGTGGTTAATTAACCAAGACATCCTCAAGTGTCTTCTAAAATGTGGTGTGTTTTTCTCAGAATTCACCCCAGCTGTCCAGTAAAGTGGCTTTTTCCCTAAATGGCAGACACAAAGGGAAGGAGGAGGAAAGAGGGAGCGAGACCACTGTCCCAAGGTCATGAGCTGAAGAAGATAAACCCTCCCATCCCTTGGGTTGTGCCAGCAGAGTTGGCAGAAACTACAGCCAAGAAGTCTTGTGTCGGCACCATCCTGGGACCCTTTCTGGCCCTCTCGCGGTCTCATCACCAGGTGCCTACTCCCTATGAGCCCAGGGACACCTCGCGCAGTGCCCGTAGGGTTACAGGTGCTCCTTCTCTTCCCTGCCCATCACCTACCACGCGCTGCACGAACACTGGCTGAGCCTCCGCCATGTGCAAGGCCCAGAGTTGACTGTTTCCCTGGCCCATTTTCTTTGCTTTCTTTTCTTTTTTTCTTTTTCTTTTTTTTGAGATGGTGTCTCGCTGTCACCCAGGCTGGCGTGCAGTGGTGTGATCTCGGCTCACTGCAACCTCCACCTCCTAGGTTCAAGCGATTCTCCTGCTTCAGCCTCCTGAGTAGCTGGAATTACAGGTACCTGCCACCATGCCTGGCTAATTTTTTTGTATTTTTAGTAGAGACGGGGTTTCACCATGTTGGCCAGGCTGGTCTCGAACTCCTGACCTCAGATGATCCGCCCAGCTTGGCCTCCCAAAGCGCTGGGATTGCAGACATGAGCCACCTCGCCTGGCCCATTTTCTTTGCTTTCTCAATCCTCCTTCTGTGCCATCTCCACTCTCCTCTTTGTGTCTTCTTTGTGCAGCTCTTTCCTCACCAGTGAGCTCCTCTTTCTGTACCTCTCCCTCGGCTCTCCCCACAAGCAATCACGAATGTCACCAGCCCGAGGTGCATCATGAAAACCTAATCACCATCCCGGGTGGCCCATCTGTGAGGGGCACAAGGTCCTGGCCAGGGTTGGGAGTAACAGAGAGAAAATGATGATTATTATAAAGTTGTGATAGCAAGGCTGTCTTTGCAGCCAGGCCTGCTTTTGAATTGGGTGGGACACCAGCTGCCTTGGAGGGGGAAGCCTTCATCGGTGGTGGTCTTGTGTTCAGCTGGAGGAAGTCACAGACCTGGGCAGACCTGTTCTGCCATAAGCTGTAAACTCACAATGTCTAAACTCAGCTGTGCCGTTTCTGCCTCCTGATCAGCTCTGTTTCACCCCATGATGCCACACCAGGCTTCCTCTGAGTGTCCAGGTGCCCCCTGCTCCAAGCCCCAACTTACAGCATCCACCCCCTATTCTGCACCTGGCTTCACTTCCTACTTCAGTAAGGAGATCCAGGGATTCTGATAAACACCTTCCATTTGTCCCCCTTCCTTTTCAGCACAAATCTCTCTGCTCCCTTCCCTATCCCCACCCTGCAGCAAGGGGTGGCAGAAAGAGCACGAATCAGATCAAACAGCCTCAGGTATCCCCAGGCTTTGATAAAATGTGAGTGCATTGGTTATTGGTTTGGTCTGCTCAGCTCTTCCCACCCCTTCTTGTGGTAACAGACCCACCCATTCCCCACGGAGGGGATATTTTGAGTTAACTGGCCAATCACACTACATGACCACAGTGATTGGCCCAGGGATGTGCCTGCAATTGGAGATGGACCAATTGGACTTCTTTTTTGGAATTTTTCCATGTAGAATTGGTGGGGAAGAGTTCTGTCCTCTCTGGTTTTGAGGCTATATGAATGATAAACAAGCCAGGTGCAGTGGCTCATGCCTGTAATCCCAGTACTTTGGGAGGTCAAGGTGGGAGGATCATTTGAGGCCAGGAGTTCAAGACCAACCTGGGCAATGTAGCAAGATCTCATCTCCATAAAAATTAAAAAATTAGCTGGGCATGGTGGTACCTACCTGTAGTCCCAGCTACTTGGGAGGCTAAGACAGAAGGATCGCTTGAACTCAGGGGTTTGAGACTGCAGTGAGCTAGGCTTGTGCCACTGCACTTCCAGTCTGGGCGGCAGAGAGAGACCCTGCCTCTAAAACAAAATCAAAAACAAAAGAATGGAAACCAGAGACTGCTTGCACTCACGTTCCCTGATGCCCAGAAAAAGTCTACCTGCAGGACAAGAGAAAGAGACCAGCCCCCAGAAGGATAAAGAAGGACATGGTGATGTCTGCGTTCCTGGGTCCAGCTGCCCTGAGACAAGCGCTACCCTTGCCCACTCTGGTTCTGGTTGCTTTCTGACATTGACCATAGGAAGTACTCTGCTTAATGCGTGTGAAACTCACCCCCATCATGAGTTGGCTGTGAGATTACGGAAGGTCATCGAAATGAAGTCCTTAGTGAGCTCACTCCATTGTAGCTTCTAATACTGCTGCTGGTCCCTGCCCAGCACATCCCCAGCACACAGTCCAGCCATGCCTTCAGTGCCTCACCTCAGTCAGTGCCTCATCATTCACCTGGGCCACCTGGCTGGAAATCCTAAAGCTATGTGCCTTTACTTTATTTAGTATTTTATTTTTTATTTTTTGAGACACGGTCTCATTCTGTTGCCTAGCTGATATACAGTGGTGTGATTACAGCTCACTGCAGCCTCGAACTCCTAGGGCTCAAGTGATCCCTCCACCTCAGTTTCCCAAAGTATCTGGGACCACAGGTGCATGCCACCACATCCAGCTCATTTTTGTACTTTTTGTAGACACGAAGTCTTACCATGTTGTCTAGGCTGGTCTCGAACTCCTGGACTCAAGGGATCCTTCAGCCTCGTCCTCCCAAAGGATTGGGATTACTGGTGTGAGCCACCGCACCCAGCCTTTTTTTGTAACACTGCCCATGCCAGGCCCAGTCCATGTGTCCCACACAACATCTCTCGGATCATTCCTTTCTCTTCATTCTACCTGTCCCACTCCTAGTAAAAGCCTTTCATTCATGTGTTCGACAAACCTTACAGAGTCCCAGTGATAGGCCAGGAAATGTGCTGACACTGCGGACAGGTCAGTGAGCAGAGCAGATACTGTCCCCTGACACTGTTCCTCTGTCCCTGCCCTTGCTGAGCACCTGTCACACTAAATGTCATCACACACCACTTTTATGTTACTCTTCTTCTTAATAACATTCCCTGGCTCCCTACTTCCTACCTCTTCAAATCTTAGTGTCTCTGTTTGGCCTCCAAAAGTCCTCCACAATCTGCCTCCAGATAATAAGAATAATGATAGCATTAATAGTGGTAGCAGAAGCAGCTATCATTTGTGACATTTTTATTACGAGGCAGAAAATGTGCTGAATGCTTTACAGGCATTTACTCATTTAAAGCCTCACAACCAGGGGTGAAATTCAACATATTCAGCACAGGCACCAACCGATCAGAGTGGATGCTGCCTGCCATGCCGTGCCATGCCAGGCATACCAGCTGAATCTGGTTCTGTTCACAGTCATCCTGAAAGGTGGGTTTTATAATCCCTGGCTTAAAATGTGTGAGCTGGCCGGGCGCGGTGGCTCATGCCTGTAATCCCAGCACTTTGGGAGACTGAGGCGGGTGAATCACCTCAGAGTTCAAGATCAGATTAGCCAACATGACAAAACCCCATCTCTGCTAAAAATACAAAAATTAGCCGGTGTGTAGCGGGTGCCTGTAATCCCAGCTACTATGAGACTGAGGCAAGAGAATCGCTTGAACCTGGGTGGCAGAGATTGCAGTGAGCTGAGATTGCGCCACTGCACTCCAGCCTGGGCGACAGAGTAAGATTCCGACTCAAAAAAAAAAAAGATAAATAAAATGTGTGAGCTGACACTCCGAAGGGTGAAGGGTCTCACCCAGAGTCACACAGTTGATAAACACCAGCCTTCCAACCCAGGACCTTCTGACTCCAAAGCCTCCATTTCACTCTCTAAGTCCCCCTCACACAACCCTTTCTCCGGTGACACCAGGTCTTTCCCTGCAATGCACGTGGGCCACAGTCCTGTTAATCTCCTCCATTCATTCCTTCCACAACCATTGGATGAGGCTTCCACCTTCAGTCATCACCTGTGCAAGATGAGGGGACTGCCATGGGGGCAGGGACTATGTCATCCTGTTCACTGTGATATCCCCAGCACCTGGCACCTTACCTGGCACAGAGCTGATCTTCAGCAAATACCTGTTGAATGATCAGTATGAGGGTGACAAAGGCATGGACTTCACTGGAAGTAGCTCCCAGGTGGCACTTACGAGTGAAAGTGTGCCTCCTTTATTGTGGGTTTTAAAACAAGAAAGGACCAGAGCATTCTGACATGGGGGCCCCCTGGCTCTGGAGGCACGATGAGGCTGTCTGACCTCTTGCTGGTCCAAGCAGAACGCCAGTCCCAGAGCTGGAAAGCATGGATGGAAGGCAGCCACGCTGGCCCCACAGGCCAGGAAATGCCATGGCCCAACATGCTGAGTCCCCATCACCACCACCTGCCCTGCCATCCCTCTTCCTTCTGCTTCTCCAAACGTACTCATCTCATTCATTCATCCAGTCGGTCGCTCAACAGTTATCGAGTGCCTGTTCTGGGCCAGGCAGGTGCTAGGTCACAGCACGAGAAAGTCAATGGTACAAAGATTCAAGACACAGCCCCTGCCCTCTGCAGCACAAAGTCCCAAGAGAGAGGCAGATACGTAAGTGGACAGTGATAAGCATGGCAGGAGGGGTCAGTGCGGGTGCAGGGGAATTGTAGGAGGGCCCTTTCTGTGCCATTTGGAAAGGATATGGAGGTTTTCCTAAGAATCAAGGGCTGATTCCACATTCCAGACTCTGTAATGTTGCAAGTTGCAACGGTGTTTGCAGTGGTGGTTAATGTTTGTTGTTTGTGGTGGTGGTTAATGTTTAATATTCATCTCAGCCACCAAAACAGGTCTGAATTTCAACACGGTACTCAGAGATCCTTCACTCCCCACAAAGCAACAGCTTTTGGAATCAGGGGAACTCTGGGTTCCAGTCCCAGCTCTGTGATTTTGAGCACTGAAACTTTTCCGAACCTGTTTCCTTCTCTGCCTTTCAGGGTTGCAGGGCTTAAACGGATAGCATTAATCACCTTCCTTTCACAGGCTGTTCGCACTCAATCAAACCTGCTTCTCCCGCTCAAAGATGTTTAAGACCCAGGCAAGTCACAGAACCTCAACAGAAAAGGAATAACATCAAGGGGCACCACCACATCATGTCCCCCACTGCCCTGAAGGAGAACGCCTCTAAGCTTAGCAAAAACAAGTTTGAATTTTTGTTCACATGAACTTTTCTACAAAAGCAATAAATCAAAGAAAAAAGTTTAGGAACAGATTAGAGCAGACTCAGATGGGCTCAGTTTCCCTTACCCGCCCCCGCCCCGCAGGGCGCTGCTCGCTGCTGGACTCAGAAATCCAGCTGGCTTTTCACCTCCAAGATTCTCCAAGGACCACACCCGACAAACACGTCACCACCCTGGCCAGCACAGAGCACAGTGGGTGGAAGGAAGAGAGCAGGGCTTTGGGGAACCTCCCGCCCAGGATTTCACTACCAGCGCCCCACGTGACCTTGGGCAAGTCATGTCACCTCTCGGGACCTCGGTAGTTTCATCTAAAGACGAGCATTAACACCTAGGTCCAAGGTGCCAGACACGTCTGAGGCTGGGAAAGCACGAACCCTCTCCCCGCCAGCACCCCAGGACTGTTGATGTTTTTGATTTATGGCCTCCCCTTCCTGCCTCCTTTCCAACTTCCTTCCTCATCCCAGTCCTCCAAGCACTGACAGCCCATGGATGTAAGCCACATTTGAGCGCGGTCTGGGGCAGTCGGCAGGGTAGGAACATTTCAGCGTAGGCTGGGGGAAAAACAGACAGAGTCGCGCTCTTGCCACTGCCTGTGCCTCTGCGCCTCTTCCTGTACATCCTCCTCTGACCCGCCACCCAGGCTGCTGGGCTGGGGGACCCTGGGGTGCCCGCCTTTACCTTTGAAGATTCTCCCCTCCTGGGTGAGCAGGGCAGCCCCCACGGGAAAGTGACTGTAGGGGCAGTAGGCTGACTTCTTGGCCTCCTGGGAGCAAACCAGCAGCTGCTGGACACACTCGGGCTGCAGGGTGCAGGCGGGAGGCTTCTGGGCCATGTTGGTACCCCAGGCAGGCAGCAGAGCTGTGGAAACAGGAGCTCCAGTCAGCCTGGGCTGGGGCCCCAGACACGATTGCAGCTCCTCCCCCGGGGGTGTGTCCCTGCAACCAGATGGCAGGCTGTTAGGTATGCGGCTTTCAGGATGCAGAGTCTAGGAGAGGAGCCTCCCATGGTTTGGACGCAGCAGGTGTGGTGTAAGAAGGTGCCTGCGTGTGCTTCACACTCTCCCTTGGGAACCACTCTCACTATCGGACACACTGAGGGGTGGGTCAGAAGGTGGTGCCACGCTACTAGAAGGGGAAGCTACTGGGTGGGTCAGTGTGGGATCTCAGAGGTGCAAGCTCCAAGGGCTGACAGCCCTCAGTTTGTTTTTTGTTTTTTGTTTTTTGTTTTTTTTTGAGATGGAGTCTCACTCTGCTGCCCAGGCTGGAGTGCAGTGGCCGGATCTCAGCTCACTGCAAGCTCTGCCTCCCGGGTTTACGCCATTCTCCTGCCTCAGCCTCCCGAGTAGCTGGGACTACAGGCGCCCGCCACGTCGCCCGGCTAGTTTTTTGTATTTTTTTAGTAGAGACGGGGTTTCACCGTGTTAGCCAGGATGGTCTCGATCTCCCGACCTCGTGATCCACCCGTCTCGGCCTCCCAAAGTGCTGGGATTACAGGCTTGAGCCACCGCGCCCGGCCCGCCCTCAGTTTGTTAAATCACTTTTTCTCTCCTCCACTGAGGGAAGGACTGAGGCTGAAAGGGCGGGGCTGGGGCAGCCAGTGTGGCATCCCTGAGACGGGAGGCATGAACAAGCTGCAGTACGACTGAGAGCTTCTTTATTTTCACCCATTTTCCTTCTGACTTCTCTTTGCCCCAGCCCAGAATTAAAAAGTATCTCAGCTTCTGGGTGCAGTGGCTCACTTTGGGAGGCTGAGGCAGGAGGATTGCTTGAGCCCAGGAGTTTGAGAACAGTCTTGGCAAATGGCAAAACCCTGTCTCTACAAAAAATACAAAAATTAACTGGGCATGGTGGCATATGCCTGTAGTCCTAGCTGCTTGGGAAGCTGAGGTGGGAGGATGGCTTGAACCTAGGAGGCAAAGGCTGCAGTGAGCTCAGATTGCACCACTGCATTTCAGCCTGGGTGACAGAGAGCCAGATCCTGTCTCAAAAAAAAAAAAAAAAAAATTTGGAGAATGGAGGGAACCATTGAGATTATTTACTTGGGCCCCCTCATTGTTTTGTTGCAAAATAGATATTGGTGTTGGTGGTAAACAAATGTGTTTGCATCCTGGTTCTACTCCTTTCCATGTGTACAAGCTTTGGCAGGTCACTTGACCTCCCTGAGCCACAGTTTCATGTCAACAGCAGGGATAGTAATAATCCCTGTTCTAGATCCTGAGACTATAGAAGAGCTCCAGCTTTGGAGTTTAGTAAACCATGATTTGAATTCCATTCCTGCCATTTATTAGCCATATGATGTTGGGAGGGTCACACACAATCTCTCTAAGCCTCGGTGTCCTCATCTGCAAAATGGGCACACTAACATGATTTCACTTCCAGAGTTGTCATGAGGATTGAATGAGATAATGCGTGTACAATGGGTGTGGCTGGAGAGTCTGGTGACATCATGATGTGAACACAACTCCACACAAACTGACTCCACACAAACTGAGTTATTGTCATTAAGTGACACAGCCAAGATCACATGGGGCAGAACTCCAGCTTGAGTGGCCAAAGACATCCAACAGTTTCCACACCCCTGCCTAGCAGGAGAGTTTGGATGGGGAATGGGGAAGGGGCAGGGGGAAAGGCAGGGGAAAGGAGGAGAATACAAGGCAGCATCTCGTGTCCTGCATGCTGGCATATCTGTGTCCCAGACTTGGAGCTCTCAACTGTATGTGGACACTGCAGACGCCCAGGTGGGCCGCTGAAGAGTTGGGTAAAGTTTGCTTCCTTTCCTCCATGCCTCCCCTCCCTTCAGATCCCCTCCCCTCCCACTGCATCCAGCCCTCAGAGAGGCAGCCTATTCCCTCCTGCTGGGGCTGAGGGCCCCTCTACCCATGCACTTTTCTCCTGTCTCTATACCTTTGGCATCTAGAGCAGTTTCCTGGCTCTCAGACGGCCACAGATGTCTCAGGACACCGTGTGCCCACTCGACGTGGGAATAATTCTAAGGCTTTTTGGGGTTAAGTATAATTACAACTGGGAAAAGAATTGTAGCGCCCTGCTGGCCTGACAGGCCTGTCAGAGACCTCAATAAGTCGTCCCGTTTCTGTCCCCTGCCCTGTCTCAGTTTACCCCACCCAGCCCTGCCCAGGCCTGGGACTGGACTTCAGGACTCCTTGACTCCACAGTGCTAGGAGAACCTAGATGACCTCCCGAGCTAATTATAGCCCTTGGCACCTTCAAAGCTCTTTACCTGCACGTGGTCGTACGTGAGGACAGCGCTCATTCCAAACCCAGCTGTATGGAGCGTGGGTGCCAGTGGTGGCTCTAGAATTCCTTTTTCTTTTTGAGACAGAGTCTCACTTTGTTGCCCAGGCTGGAGTGCAGTGGCACGATCTCAGCTCACTTCAACCTCCGCCTCCTGGGTTCAAGCAATTCTTGTGCCTCAGCCTCCCAAGGAGCTGGGATTACAGGTGTGTGCCACCATGCCCAGGTAATTTTTTGTAGTTTTACTAGAGATGGAGTTTTGCTGTGTTGGCCAGGCTGGGCTCAAACTCCTGGCCTCATGTGATCTGCCCGCTTCAGCCTTCCAAAGTCCTGGGATAACAGGCATGAGCCACTGCACCTGGCCTAGAATTCCTAATGGAAGGGGCTTGGGGTGGTCATCCGGTTGGAGGGAGAAAGTGGGCTTGGAAATTTGCTTAGAGCTAAGTCACAGATCAATAATATGAACAGTACTTTCTAACATGCTTTTCTTTTCACTTTATGTAAAATTAAGAAAAGTTGGCTGGTTTCAGTGGCTCACACATGTAATCCCAGTGCTTTGGGATGCCAGGGTGGGAGGATCACTTGAGGTCAGGAGTTTGAGACCAGCCTGGACAACATAGAAAGACCCTATCTTAACAACAAAAGAAATCTGCTGGGCATGCTGGTGTGCACCTGTAATCCTAACTACTCAGGAAACTGAGGCAGGAGGATCACCTGAGCCTAGGTGTTTGAGGCTGCAGCGAGCTACGATTGCATCACTGTACCCCAGCTTGAGTAACATTATGTTATGAGACCCTGTCTCAAAAGAAAAAAAAAGAGAGAAAGAAAAATGAAGAAAAGTTAATTGCCCAGCTCAAAGAATAGAAAATCCATGGAGAGTGTTTTGAGTCGTAGTGGAGATTTTCAAGGGTCCAAGGTCCTCCCTAAACCCTGCTCCCAGGCCTTCACACTGTGAGATGAACTACCAGAGTCTTCATGTTAGAGTCTAGGTACCATGCATTCACTTACTCATTCAATGAGCAGTTATTGATAATAGGAGCAAACATTAATTTAGCTCTTTTTATGTGCCAGGCCCTATGCTAAATACATTATTTGAATGATTTCATTTAATCCTCACCACAAGATAAAGATACTATTATTGCCCATCTTCGACTGATGAGGACACTTGAACTCATAGAGATCAAAATGGATCTCAGGCTGGGTGCGGTGGCTCACACCTGTAATCCCAGTGCTTTGGGAGGCTGAGGCTGGAGGAGGATCGCTTGAGGCCAGGAGTTTGAGACCACCCTGTGCAACATACTAAGACCCCATCTCTACAAAAAAAAAAAAAAAAAAATTAGCCAGGTATGGTGGCACATGCCTTTAGTCTCAGCTACTCATGAGGCTGAGGTGGGAGGGTGGCTTGAACCCAGGAGTTTCAGGCTACAGTGAACTATGATATTGCCATTCATTCCTGGGTGACAGAGCAAGATCCTGTCTAATAATAATAATAGATCTTAAACCTGAGTTTGTCTGCCTTCAGAATCCTGGGCTCTCATCCATCCCAGAATTCATGGGAGGAGCCAGTATAATGGACCGACAAGGGGTGCAGGACTTGGCATCAGATCCATCCGTTTAAATATCACCAGTGGTATCCCCAGGCAAGTGATCTGTGCCTCTTTCCTCATTTATACAATGGGACAACATAAGGACCCATCTCTGGTGGATCATGGTTTTATCCTGCTCAGGAAGGCTTCCCATCTCTTTTGTTTTATTTTGATTCTTTTAGGTGAGACCTCTTGGTGGACTGCCAATCATTGTGCTTCCACTCCGTGAGCAGGTACAAGCAGTTGACACAGGATACGCCAATCAGAGACTTCGCTTTTCTGCTGAGTCAGTGGGAATGTTGGTTTTTCCCATTGTGGCTGCTAAGCTAGGAAGATGCAACGGTTGCTGGCAGCTAGCTTCCCCCTCTTGGTAGAGAGAGCTTCCTTGCAGAATGAAGCCTGATGGAGAGAAACAGAGCTGAGAGATGGAGGAAAAGAACCCCAATTGCTTGCTGATTGTCTGGCATGCTTCTAGATTTTCCTTTAATTGAGCCAATGCAATTCACTTCTATCTTAAACTTGTTTGAGTTTTGTTTCTGTCAATCCTGTGACATCTAGTGGAACATATTACTTCCTAGGATGTTTGTAAAAATCAAGTGAGATAATATACATAAAGATTTTAGCATGGCGAATGGCATGTGGTAAGTGCTCAAAAAGTGTTAACACATGGTATAGCAAATACTGTGTGCCAGGCCCTGTGTTCGGTACTAGAGAATCAGAGGTGGATGAGACTTGGTACCTGTCTTGAGGATCTCACACTAGTGAAGGAGACAGATAAGCCAACAGACAGGTATAAAACACTATAAAACAAGATTAGGTACTGGGTCTCATAGCAATATGGAAAAACTATTGTTTGGAAGGAGTGGTGGGGTAGGTAGGTTAGGGAAAGCTTCCCAGGTAACAAGAGGATAAAAGGAGTCTTTTTTATTTTATCTATCTATCTATCTATTTATTTATTTATTTATTTTTTGATATGGAGTCTTGCTCTGTCACCCAGGCCGGAGTGCAGTGGCACCATCTTGGCTCACTGCAACCACCGCCTCCTGGGTTCAAGCAATTTTCCTGCCTCAGCCTCCCAAACAGTTGGGATTACAGGTGGGTGCCACCATGCCTCACTAATTTTTTGTATTTTTTTTTAGTAGAGACGAGGTTTCACCATGTTACCAGGATGGTCTCAATCTCCTAACCTTGTGATCCGCCCCCCGCCTCAGCCTCCCAAAGTGCTGGGATTACAGTTGTGAGCCATTGCACCCAGCCCAAAAGGAGTGTTAAATGATGGGTGGCTGTTCATATTGGACAATGTGGGTATAGCAAATACTGTCGGAGCCTCACCCACACCTCCTTAGCCATCCCAGATGTCACCTCCAGCTTTAATGGATAGTTCCTAAACATACCCACGGCTTCTTACCTTAAGCATTCCCTGGGCATATGAGTCTGCTCAGCCCATGCATAGGGTAGGCCAGAAATGCCAGGGAGTTAACACTCCCTGGAAGGATTATGATCCATAATATATCGATAAATCTTTTTTTTGTTTTTGAGACAGAGTCTTGCTCTGTTGCCCAGGCTGGAATGCAGTGGCGTGATCTCCGCTTCCTGCAAGCTCCGCCTCCTGGATTCTCGCCAGTCTCCTGCCTCAGCCTCCCGAGTAGCTGGGACTACAGGTGCCCGCCACCATGCCCAGCTAATTTTTTTGTATTTTTAGTAGAGACGGGGTTTCACCATGTTAGCCAGGGTGGTCTTGATCTCCTGACCTCGTGATCCACCCGCCTCGGCCTCCCAAAGTGCTGGGATTACAGGCATGAGCCACTGCCCCTGGCAATATATCAAGAATTCTTAAAACCAGTAAGAAAAAGACAAACACCCCAATAGAAAAGTAAGCAAAAGACTTGAACAGATATTTTACAGAAGAGATGGTGATGGAAAAAACTTCTCTACAAACTTTCAAGTCTTCAAACTTGGCTACATAAAAATTAAGGAGTTTTATTAGATGAAGGACTTCATGGACAAAGTCAGTAGAAAGTTGAAAAAAACAGGAAACAAAGATCTTTTCGGCTGGGCTCAGGGGCTTACACCTGTAATCCCAGCACTTTGGGAGTCCGAGGTGGGAGGATCACTAGAGGCCAGGAGTTCCAGACCAGCCTGGGCAACATGCCGAAACCCCATCTCTACTGAGTAGTAGTCCCAGCTACTCAGGAAGCTGAGGTGAGAGGATGGTTTGAGCCCAGGGAGGCTGAGGTTGCAGTGAGCCATGACTGAGCCACTGCACTCTAACCTGGGTGACAGAGTTGAGACTCCGTCAAACAAAACAAAACAAAACAAAACAAAAAAACAAAAACTCTTTTCGATGGCTGAAATGATTGCGAATAATTAATATAGTGACTATGTAAGGGACGCGTGACAAACCAACAAGAAAAAGACAAGGAACTCTATAGGGAGATGGGCAAAAGATATGGATGGGCAATTTACAGAAAGGGAAGTATTTGTACAACATTTTAAAGTATTCACAGAGATGAAATTAAGACAGTGAGATGTCACTTTACACTCATCAGAATGGCAAAAAAAAAAAAAAAAGTTGGATAATGATAAGGGTTGGCAAAGATGAGGAGGGACTTGAGTCCTCCTGCACTGCTGCTGGGATTTTCAACTGGTACAACCTTCTGGAGAGCAACTCAGCAGGGCTCAGTAAAATTAGGTATGCGCTTACCTTGAGATTCAGTGATTCCAGCCCTAGGTCAACAGAGACACTCTTTCCTGTATCCATAAGAGGATCGGAATGAAGATATATTTTGAAAAGTTTTATTTATTATTATTATTATTATTATTATTATTATTATTTTTTGAGACAAAGTCTCACTTACTCTGTTGTCCAGGCTGGAGTGGTGTGGTGCAGTCTCAACTCACTGCAACCTCTGCCTCTCCGGCTCAGGCGATTCTCCTGCCTCAGCCTCCCAAGTAGCTGGGACTACAGGCACGTGCCACCATGCCCAGCTGATTTTTTGCATTTTTGGTAGAGACAGGGTTTTGCCATATTGGCCAAGCTGGTCTCAAACTCCTGACTTCAGGTGATCCACCCACCTCGGCCTCCCAAAGTGCTGGGATTAGAGGCGTAAGCCACCACTATCAAAAGTTTTAAAGTTTTACTTTTCGCTTTTAAGTCTTTCATTCATCTGGAATTAATTTTTATTAATTCCGGTATAAGGCAGGGATCCAATTTAATTTTTTCCATATGGATATCCAATTATCTCAGCACTATTAATTGAATACTCCCTCCTTTCCCCAGAGATCTACAATGCCAGCTGTGTTAAGTTTCAAATTTCTATTTGAAATTCTATTTGAGTGAGAATGATTTTGGACTCTCCATTCTGTTCCACTGGTGAATTTGTTCATTCCTACATGTATACCATACCTATCTTTATTATTACAGTTTAACAATAAGTCTTGATTTCTGGAGATTTATCTCCCCGTTGGGCTTTTGTTCTTATATATAAATTTTGGAATCGATTTTTCAATTTTCTTTGAAAACGATCTTATCTTGCCTCTGGAGGAGTTTGCTGGAATAGTTCATTCCTTGACATTTTGGTATGATCTTTCTGTAAAACCATCTGAGTCTGGTGTTTTTGTTTAAGAAAAAAAAGCTAAACTATTGGCTGGGTGCAATGACTCACACCCGTAATCTCAGCTTTTTGGGAGGCTGAGGTGGGAGGTGGGAGGATCCCTTGAGGCCTTAGAACTTATTAACTATGCTCTTCAAAAAACGATTATCTCCCTTATTTCCATCTAACTGATCTATCAGTTTCTGGAAGAGGTTTGTTAAAATCTGCAACTACAACTGTTCATTTATATATATTTTCCATGTATTCCTATCAGTTGTTGCTTTATATCTTTTGAAGCTATATTGTTAGGTACATATATATATACACACATATATATATGTATTTGTTAACATTATATGTTCTTGATTGTCTCTTTTATTTGTATATAATGTCCCTCTCTATTTCTCATGCTTTTTACTAAAATCTTATATCCTTCTCTTTCTGATGTTAATGTTAATAGTTTAGGAATCCCTTTAAGAGTTCTTAACCTATATTTTACTATAGACTGTGTTGGCAACCTGGTGAGGCCTAAGAGTCCCATTTTTTTTTTGTTTTGTTTTTGTTTTGTTTTTGAGACAGACTTTCGCTCTGTGGCTCAGGCTGGATGGAGTGCAGTGGCATGATCTTGGCTCACTGCAACCTCTGCCTCTCCGGTTCATGTGATTCTCCTGCCTCAGCCTTCTGAATAGCTGGGACTACAGGCGTGTGACACTATGCCTGGCCAATTTTTGTATTTTTAGTAGAGACCGGGATTTCACCACGTTGGCCAGGCTGCTCTCGACCTCCTGATCTTGTGATCTGCCCACCTTGGCCTCTCAAAGTGCTGAGATTACAGCACTTTGGGAGGAGTGAGCCACAGCACCTGGCCCTATGAGTCTCTTTTTAAAATAATGGTTTTATTTCATTTTATTTCACTTTTTTGAGATGGAGTCTCACTCTGTCACCCAGGCTGTAGTGCAGAGGCACGATCTCTGCTCACTGTAACCTCCGCCTCCCGGGTGCAAGCGCTTCTTCTGCCTCAGCCTACTGAGTAGCTGGAATTATAGGCACGTGCCACCACGCCCGGGTAATTTTTGCATTTTTTTTTTTTTTTTTTTGAGACGGAGTCTTGCTCTGTCACCCAGGCTGGAGTGCAGTGGCCGGATCTCAGCTCACTGCAAGCTCCGCCTCCCAGGTTTACGCCATTCTCCTGTCTCAGCCTCCCGAGTAGCTGGGACTACAGGCGCCCGCCACCTCGCCCGGCTAGTTTTTTGTATTTTTTAGTAGAGACGGGGTTTCACCGTGCTAGCCAGGATGGTCTCGATCTCCTGACCTCGTGATCCGCCCGTCTCGGCCTCCCAAAGTGCTGGGATTACAGGCTTGAGCCACCGCGCCCGGCCAATTTTTGCATTTTTAGTAGAGACAGGGTTTCACTATGTTGGCCAGGCTGGTCTCAAACTCCTGACCTCAGGTGATCCACCCGCCTTGGCCTCCCAAAGTGTTGGAATTACAGGTGTGAGCCATCGCACCTAGCCAAAATAACAGTTTTTTTGTTTGTTTGTTTTTGTCTTTTATTTTATTTTTTTTAACATTCTTATTTATTTTATTTTTACTTCAAAGGCTACATACATGCAAAAGTTGAACATGTCATCACACATGCTTTAAATAAAGTTCAAAAAATAAAAATACTTCAAAATCCATTTATTTATGGAAATATATATGACAATTATAGTGAAGTCAATGATATCCTTTTTTCTAATCTATCAGAAAAATATTTATATTATAAAAAAGAGTTTTAATTCGTGTCCAGAATAATTTTTTAAAATTCTTGAGTCATAATTTTAAAACAAGTTGAATGTTAGCACAATGTTTGGAGAAACAAGTCCCAGGCTTTTGCTAATGGAATCTGATATTCTCATACTTCATTTTGAAATCACTAAGGAAACTCAAGTTTAGGGGGAAAAAAAAGCATTTAAAAAAACCTATGACGATAAGGATTCTGGCTGAGGTGGTTACTAACCAAGTGAAGGGCACGACGTCTATAAACAGATAATGTTCAAAGTCCTTTAAAATGTTTGAATGGAGATTTTTATCTACAAGCACATAGTGAAGGCTTAAAGTAGCCTTGAGTCTCTCTGCTGGTCAACACTGCAAGAGGAATTAAAAATCTCAGGTACAGTGAAGTTCTGAGTGCACCGCCCTTTTGAAAAATGTGTGAGCAGACACTAGCTCCCGTGACTCCAAAAACAAGCCAACTAGGGGAAGTGTCTCTGAATGGCCCTGCCCTTTATCAGGCAAAAGCAGCAAAAGGCTTGGCAAAGTCAGGAGAGGGAAATCGGCGTATTCTGAGCAAGTCTCCGTGGTCCAGAGGATGACCATTTCCTTCTAATAAAACCAATGTTTCTTTGGTAGCATAATACAATGTATATCAACAATCCCAATAACTAATATGAGCAGAATGCACTCAAAGTTCAACTTTGTAAATGTTCACATGCATCCTGGAAATGAGATGTAACTTCCTGCACCTACATGAAAAAGGGTGGGGACAGCTGCCCAGGCTGGAGGACTGCTGATGATGAGAAATGACACACAATGTGAGCAGGGAAAGTGATCATTTAACAAAATGTGTTAGCGTTGACTGGGAAAGCCCTGAGTGGATAAACACACCCGAACTTTGCAAGGAGCTTAATCCAAACAATTAAAATATCACTTTCTCTTTAAATCAGAAACATCAGGTTTCCTATTGGGAGAAATCCCTTGCTACTACTCTAAGCCTTTGGTTGAAAAGGCCAAATTAAAATTCTGATTAGAAATGTTTTTACAAAGGGTCCAAAGACTTAGAGCTTGATTTATATCCTGATACTGAATTGTGATTATAGTTTTCATGTTAGGCAATCCAACTATTATTTTCCTTTTATCCAACTATTATTTTCCTTTTATCGCTAAAAAAAAGTTTTTAAAAGGAAAATTAAAGATTTGAGTGCAATCAGTGTAAAATCAGATTAAGTATGGTTTTTCTTTTTCCTGGGACAGAAAAAAACAATGCCCAGCTCACAGTATATAGGAATATGTCACAACAAATAATCAGAAGACAGGTTTCTCCAAGCTAGTATTCCTCCTTGTACAGTGTGGTATTCAAAAGCAGTATTGTCACGATTATGCATATTCTCATTAACTAGGTACAGCAGAACTACTTAAAGGGAAACCGATTTCTCATGCCTCAATGAAAGGGGAGTGTAGAAAACAATAATTAGGCTGAATAAGGAATTTTAAAGGGCACAAAAAAAAAATTCAGAGTGAAAAGAACAGAGAATTTAGAAAGCCAAAAAAAAGGTTTTTATTTTATTTTTTTGTTGTTTTTAAAAAAGCAAGTAATGTGACGGTAGAAACCCACACAATCTCCCTCAATCCCACCTGCCACTTTGAGTCCTAATTGCCCATCTGCAAGGACAGAAACCCACTCTAAATTGACCAGCATCGGCTTCCGCAAGTCTTCTCTTCACTCTCCCTCCTGTTAAGACCGATTCCAAAACCAATCAGCAAAGGACAAAGAATTCTTTACAGAGTGCAATTAGTGTTTTCCACATCCACCTTCAAAAGCATGATGCTCTTCATGGGGTTTATAAAATACTGCTTTAAAAGTTACGTGGGCCTAGCACTTTCGGAGGCCGAGACGGGCGGATCACGAGGTCAGGAGATCGAGACCATCCTGGCTAACACGGTGAAACCCTGTCTCTACTAAAAAATACAAAAAGCTAGCCGGGCGAGGTGGCCGGAGCCTGTAGTCCTCGGGAGGCTGAGGCAGGAGAATGGCGTAAACCCGGGAGGCGGAGCTTGCAGTGAGCTGAGATCGGGCCACTGCACTCCAGCCTGGGCGACAGAGCGAGACTCCGTCTCAAAAAAAAAAAAAAGAAAAAAAAAGTTATGTGGGGCAGAAGTTCATAGATCTTTCCTAAAACAGTCGCTTCACCCACTAAAGAGACATTTACATTCCAGAGTTGGACGACGTCTTCTCGGTCCCGAACACTGACACTAACTCCTATTACTTCGTCATCTGCTGCAGCACAGTCTGTGAACTGTTTCTCGATGGTTGCTAACGGCAACACTTTCCAAACTGTGGACGTGCTGTCCTTGGGGACTTTCATCGTCCATACGCCGCCCTTTGCATTACTCTCCTCTTCCCAAAGTGGTCGCCTCTCTCCTCTCATTAAATGATAACTGCATCTCAAAGGCAGGCTAGTCACAGGAGGGATATTATTGTATACACTCCAGAATATCTGTACTGTCTGTACTGTGTAGATTTTCTTCAGATTTCATGCGCACTCAGCTGCTGTGGCACCAGGGAGGGATCTGTCGAGCCAGAAGGTCCAGGGCGAGTGTAGCGGGACCACGCCCGGTTTGGGGTGCAGCGCCCACAGCTGCTGCAGGCCGAGAGGCAGCTCGGGGGCGGTGGCCATCTTTTTTTTTTTTTTTAACACGGAATCTCACTCTGTTGCCCAGGCTGGAGTACAATGGTGTAATCTCGGCTCACTGCAACCTCTGCCTCCTGAGTTCAAGTGATTCTCCTGCCTCAGCCTCCCAAGTAGCTGAGATTACAGGCGCCTGACACCGTGCCCGGCTAATTTTTGTATTTTTAGTAGAGACAGTGTTTCACCATATTAGTCAAGCTGTTCTCGAACTCCTGACCTTGTGATCTGCCTGCCTCGCCTCCCAAAGTACTGGGATTACAGGCATGAGCCACCGCACCCGGCCAAAATAACAGTTTTAAATGCACATAATTATAAAGCAAAACAATTGTATTGAAATAGCTATCAGAATAGTTAAAATATTTGTGATATTATATTGCATGTACTTATTTTTTTAAATTTTTTTATTTTTTGAGACAGTCTTGCTTTGTTGCCCAGACTGAAGTGCAGTGGTGTGATCTTGGCCCACTGCAACCTCTGCCTCACGCATTCAAGCGATTCTTGTGCCTCAGCCTCCTGAGTAGCTGGGATTACAGGGATTTGCCACTCTGCCCGGGTAATTTTTGCATTTTTAGTAGAGATGAGGTTTTGCCATGTTGGCCAGGCTGGTCTTGAACTCCTGGCCTCAAGTGGTCCGCCCGCCTCGGCCTCCGAAATTGCTGGGATTATAGGCGTGAGTCATCATGCCTGGCCTGTCATGCATATATTTATTGACGGTTATAATTATTCCCTTTCTTCCTCTACCATTTTGAATAATGTGATTTGTTGGTAGTAAAGTTTACAATTTAATGTATAGATCATAGGATATCAAGATGGGATTGTGACTAAACCAGAGAAGAAGTAAACATCACCCAAGTTCCCGGCAGTGGGAGATGGAAGCAGTAACTGCTGGGGCTTTGGATGTCCCTGTCTGAGCAAAGAATACGAGTGTTTCTTGTTTGATTGAAGTACGTTTACATTACTGTGGGTGGTAACATGTTGTGGTTGTTTCATGGAAGTTTAAGAAGGGAATGCAGGTTGGAAATGGAAGTTGAGTGACCAAGAGTGAGTGGACTGCGGCAAGGTCCGAAGACCGACCCCACTCAGCCCCTCTCCAAACCTCTTTCTTTCCATCATGACTTCTTAAACTTTAGAGCCAGGACGGTTAGAGAGGACATTTCCAGACTCTCATGCAGCTGGGATTTCCACAGGTCACCTGGCTTCTGCCAGGAAAATGCAAACACACCAGAAAGGGAAGGCACTGGGAGGAAGTGGCCACACAGCTCTTCTGGCTGCATCGTGGTGGAAGCATTTCGGTTCTTCTGAGGCGGCTGCAGCAGAGGCCCTAGTTCCAGATCAACTCCTGGCTTCAGGGTGCTAAGCAGGTGTCAGCAGCTTCGTGACTTGGAGCCTCCTGTACCTGTACCGCAACATGGGTAGCGAGGGTCTTGAGTCAGCAGCAGTGGCAGAAGCTCTCCAGCTAGGCTCATTTTACAGTGAGATTCAGGGGATATTCCTGGAAGTTCAGCCTAGAGTTGGCCTCTCAACCCTTCCAACGTGTCTGAAACCAACCAGATCACCCTCATCAGCCCATTCTGGTTAGGCCTGCTGGGTGGACACTGTTGTCTGCAGTGGAACACTGACCAATCACTATATTTTATTTTTGTTTCTCCCTCATCCCCTCTTTTTCTGCCTTTTATTACATTGACACTTTTCCTTCTACTCATTTGAAAATTATTCCTTTTCTTTTTCTTTCTTTAATGGTTAGCCATAATTATTGTTTGTATTTATGTTAATTTCCCCTGTCAATTTCTGAAGTTTATCGACATACATAACTTCCTTTTCAACAAGACAGCACCTTAGCATATTCTCACTTCCTCTGGCCACTGCCACTCTACTACCAAATAGGTTTTCTGTGGTGCTCCCAGGGAAAGGGCTGAGGAGGGGAGGAGGGGGGGAGGGAGGGAGGCAGCAACCTTGCTGGTTGCGATATTGTCAAGAACTGGAAGTGTATCATTCCTAACTCATACTTTTACCTCTTTAAAAAATTGTGCTGGTCAGGCATGGTGGCTCATGCCTATAATCCTAGCACTCTGGGAGGCCAAGGCAGGAGAATCACTTGAGTGCAAGAGTTCAAGACTGGCCTGGGCAACACAGGGAGATCCTGTCTCTACAGGCAAACATTCCTGCCATCAAGCTTACCATCTTTTATTTTTTATTTTTTATTTTTGAGAAGGAGTCTCACTCTGTCACCCAGGCTGGAATGTAGTGGCGAGATCTTAGCTCACTGCAGCCTCCACCTCCTGGGTTCAAGCTATTCTCCTGCCTCAGCCTCCCAAGTAACTGGGATTACAGGCACATGCCACTACACCTGGCTAATTTTTGTATTTTTGTAGAGGTGGGGTTTCACCATGTTGGCCAGGCTGGTCTTGAACTCCTGACCTCAAGTGATCCACCTGCCTCGGCCTCCCAAAGTGCTGGGATTACAGGCTTGAGCTACCGCACCCAGCCAAGCTTACTTTCTAACGGGGGAGAAAGGTCATAAAATGAGCATAATAAATACGTACGTTATAGAGTGTGTAAGGAGGTAATAAGTTCCATGGAAAAAAGGGACAAGTAGGCAGGGTTGGGAGACAGGTAATGCTGGCGGAGAGGAGCAGATCATGGTATTCAGTCAAGTAGTCAGTGTGGGCCTCATTGAGAAGAAAACACTTGAAGCAGGTGAGGGGGTGAGCCGAGCAGATATCTAGGGAAAGGTGTTCCCAGCAGAGGGGACAGCCACAGCAAGGCTCCAAGTCTTACATCCTGGAGCAAGCCTGGTGCATTTTATCTTATTTTAAATATGCTATTGAGAAGCACTCTCTCTTTTTTTGTCTGGAATCCAGGACCTCAAATATCTGCTTCTGGCCGGGCGCAGTGACTCATGCCTATAATCCCAGCACTTTGGGAGGTCGAGGCAGGTAGATCATTTGAGGTGAGGAGGTCAAGACCAGCCTGGCCAACATGGTGAAACTCCGTCTCTACTAAAAATACAAAAATTAGCTGGGTGTGGTAGTGTGCGCCTGTAATCCCAGCTACTCAGGAGGCTGAGACAGGAGAATTGCTTGAACCTGAGAAGCAGAGGTTGCAGTAAGCCAAAATTGCACCACTGCATTCCAGCCTGGGTGACAGAGCAAGCTTCCGTCTCAAAAAAAAAAAAAATCTGTTTTTCAAAACTATACAAGCAAGTATATATTACATATTATACACTGGTTACTAGGCTTAATTAAACACCAAGCAAGTGTTGGCCATTACATTTTAAAGTATGTTTCTAGCACTAATGGGCTAGATACTGTCCATTGGCACCTGACCTTCATTCTGACCCCTCCTATGGTCTGACCTCTACTGCAGAGGCTAAATGACTAAAAACTGCCTTTTCTGGACTCCCTTGCTGCTAGGGTCTGGAAGAGATGTAGTTCTTGCCAATGAGACTCACTCATATGATATATGGAAGCTTCACATGAGACTGAGGCTATCTCCTTTGATAATGATAGCTGGTAAGCTGCTGCTTCTTCTTTTCCTTTCCTTTTTTTTTTTTTTTTTTTTTTAAGAGATGGGGTCTTGCTCTGTCATCCAGGCTGGAGTGCAGTGGTGCAATCACCGGGCTCACTGCAGCCTCGAACGCCTGGGCTTGAGTCATCCTTCCACCTCAGCCTCCAGAGTAGCTGGGATTACAGCATGTGCCACTACGCTTGGTTTTTTTTTTCTCTTTTTCTTTTTTTAATAGGCTGCATCTATGTTACCTAAGCTGGTCTCGAACTCCTGGCTTCAAGACATCCTTTGGCTTCTGCCTCCCGAAGTGCTAGGACTACAGGTGTGAGCCACCATGCCCAGCCTCTTTTCTTTATAAATTATCCAGTCTGTGATATTTTGTTGTAGCAATACAAAACAGACTTAGATAACTTCTTTTAAATTTCTGAATCAGAAAAAATAGAGAATATCCTTAAAAAGCAAGCAAACTGTTCACAAATAATAGCTTTAGTAGATGCTTTTCTATGAGAATGAGGATTTCCTTGATACCAGCCATTTATACAAAACACAGGCATCAAATGGATGCTTGAAGTGGCAATAACATTGAAGTAGCCTCTGTGACCTCCAAATAAAAAAAAAAAAAAGCACTCAGCCTCATTATTCTCAATGACTGACTTTAGAATAAATAAGTTTATAAAATTTAACCAAAAAGACATGTGCATTAATAACATATTGCTCTTTTCTGTTTTACATATTGGGATTACCCATAATTTTAATTTTATTTGAAAAAAGTGTTCTTTTTTTTTCTTTTTTTTTCGGGGGGGATGGACTTTCAAGCCCAGGCTAGAGTGCAGTGGCATGATCTCAACTCACCGCAACCTCCGCCACCTAGGCTCAAGTGATTCTCCTGCCTCAGCCTCCCGAGTAGCTGGGATTACAGGCATGCGCCACCAGGCCCGAATAATTTTTTATTTTTAGTAGAGACAGAGTTTCTCTATGTTGGTCAGGCTGGTCTCAAACTCCTGACCTCAGGTGATCTGCCCGCCTCAGCCTCCCAAAGTGTTGGGATTACAGGTGTGAGCCACCGCGTCCAGCCGAGATACTTCTTGAATAGTTTTATTCTATATCTACTTGGAATGTAAGTGAACTTTTTATTTCTTTGGAATGTTTTTCTTGGGAATATTTTTTCACCTTTGGCTTTTAGCTTAGAAGTTATGACTGCACATTACAAAGGAGAGTGTTCAAACCTTTATCAATAAGTCAAACATCTTTTGAGTTATTGTTCCTGTAATGTTTTGCGTTATTTACAAGAGTAAAACTCAATGTAACATCACAAGTTTCTTTTCCCATACAATTATTTACATTTCTTTATTATCCCTTCACGTTCATCTTTATATGTTCAAGTATTCTAAGTTTTTAAAAAAGGCTGGGAGCCACAGTCCTAATTTTTTTTTTTGTGATGGAGTCTCACTCTGTCACCCAGGCTGGATTGCAGTGTTGCTGTCTCGGCTCATTGCAGCCTCCACCTTCCAGGTTCAAGCAATTCCCTTGCCTCAGCCTCCTGAGTATCTGGGATTATAGGCACCCAGCATCACCGCTGGTTAATTTTTGTATTTTTAGTAGAGGCAGGGTTTCGCCATATTGGCCTGGCTGGTCTTGAACTCCTGATCTTGGCCTTCCAAAGTACTGGGATTACAGGCATGAGCCACCACCCCCGGTCATGAAAAAAGTGTTCATTGTTAAAGCATGTGGGGCCGGGCACAGTGGCTCACACCTATAATCCCAGCATTTTGGGAGGCCAAGGTGGATGGATCACCTGAGGTCAGGAGTTCAAGACCAGCTGGACCAACATGGTGAAAACCCGTCTCTACTAAGGACAAAAAATTAGCTGGGCATGGTGGCGTATGCTTGTAATCCCAGCTACTTGGGAGGCTGAGGCAAGAGAATTGCTTGAAGACGGGAGGCGGAGGTTACAGTGAGCCGAGATTGTTTCATTGCACTCCAGCCTGGGGAACAAAAGTGAAACTCTGTCTCATAAAAAAGCACATGGGGACCAGTGGACTGGCTGCACGACTGCATGGTCTTGGACATTACCTACCTTCTCTCTGAGCCTCATTTTTCTCATCTGCAAAGTGGGGGTGACCTCACAGCACCTCTTTTGCAGGGTTGTTGTGAAGGTTATAGGAGATCAAGCATGTGGGGTGCTTAGCATAAGGGTTAGCTACTATTATTGTTGTTGGTGGTGATGATGATATTATGATAATTATGAACCTTGGGATTTTGGGTACCTGCTTGGCTGGGCCATGTCTTCCTGTCCCATCCACTTCTTCCTAGCCCCAGGGCCTAGCCCCCCTGCTTCAAACATCCCCCAGACTCAAAGCTTCTAAGTTAGTCCCTCCCCTTCTCAGGCACAGAGGAGTAAGGCAGAGCTGGTAATGGAGGGAGAATGGGGGTTTGGGGGGTCACTGACAATTTCTTCTGGAACTCTCTACAGTGTGACCTGCCCTGGGCATCATCAAGCACTTGCAGATTTATTGTTAAAATGGCTCATGGAGTCTAAAGGTATGAACTCCAGCCTTGAGAGTCTGGGAATGGGATCCTATTCCCTCCCAGGGGTCCCTGGAGGGAGTAAAGTCCGGCCTCTGGAGGAGGCCACAGGGAAGCAGAAGACAAAGGTGCACCCCCTGTGGTTACCCTCGGTGCACTTCAGACCAACTTGAGCCAGGAGTTGTCTCTTCAGTGCCCCTCCCCTCATAGGCCATGGCTACAAGGAGGAGACAGGAGAGAAGGAGGAGGAGGATTCTGTCTGCCTGGGGAGGGGGCAGCAGGAAAAGCCCCAGAGAGGAGGTGCAATTGCAGCTGGATCCTGAAGGATGACTAGTTCCCCAGGAGTTCAGTAGGGAAGGGCATGGTAAGAAGAGGAAACAGCTTGAACAATGGCTCAAGGCACTGCCCACCCTATTTCCCCACAGATATTAATGATGGAATCTTTAAAATGTCAAAAGTATGTTGTCTTGTTCTGGAACCTGCAGAGGAGGATGCTGGGGAGAGTCCCAGGCTATGACAAGTCCCAGGGAAAAGACATCCCAAGTGATTGCCTGAATTGGGAAGCTATGAGAGGGGGAACAACAGAGTTTCATACAGGTGCCCACCATGTGCCCATGAGCTGGGCACTGTGACACATCTGCCACCTTGCAGCCACCTTGCAAGGTAGGTGTGCTGCTCATTGCATAGATGAAGAAACCAAGGTTCTGAGAGGTGAAATCTCTTGCACATGTTCCCTCAGAAAGCAAGAGAGTGGCAAGATTTGACTCTAGATTCTGTGACCCTAACTACCAATAAGGGAGAGCACAGAAGGTTCAACAGTGTATTAGTCCATTTGCACGCTGCTGATAAAGACATACCCAAGACTGGGTAATTTATAAAGAAAAAGAGGTTTAATGAACTCACAGTTCCACGTGGCTGGGGAGACCTCACAATCATGGCAGAAGGTGAAAGGCATGTTTTACATGGCAACAGGCAAGAGAGAGAATAAGAACCAAGTGAAAGGGGTTTCCCCTTATAAAACCATCAGCTCTCAGGAGAGGTATTCACTACCACGAGAACAGTACGGGGAGAACCACCTCCATGATTCAATAATCTCCAACCGGGTCCCTCCTACAACACGTGGGAATTATGGGAGCTACAATTCAAGATAAGATTTGGGTGGGGACACAGCCAAACCATATCAACCAGAAAATATATCTTTATTTGGGGTCTCCTTTAGGGACCCCAAAACATAAGACAAAAATAGGCAGCTGCACTTTCCTCCTAAGCATGAGCAACTCAGTAGAAACTGGGCCACTCCTGGGTGCCTGTAGTCCCAGCTACTCGGGAGGCTGAGGCAGGAGAATGGCAAACCTGGGAGGCGGAGCTTGCAGTGAGCCGACATGGCGCCACTGCACTCCAGCCTGGGCGACAGAGCGAGACTCCGTCTCAGAAAAAAAAAGAAAGAAAGAAAGAAACTGGGCCACTCCTGGAGCAAGCCCTTATCCTTTATTATTATCATTATTATTTTTTGAGACAGAGTCTCACTCCGTCCCCCAACCCGGAGTGCAGTGGCACAATCTTGTCTCACTACAACCTCTGCCTCCTGGGTTCAAGCAGTTCTCCTGCCTCGCCTCCCAAGTAGCTGGGATTACAGTCGTGCACTACCACACCCGACTAATTTTTGTATTTTTAACAGAGACGGGGTTTCACCGTGTTGGCCAGGCTGGTCTCGAACTCCTGACCTCAGGTGATTCCCCCACCTCGGCCTCCCAAAGTGCTGGGATTACAGGCATGAGCCAGGTTACCTGTACCAGGCCAAGCCCTTGTCCTTTAAAGACAGGGGCTTCCTACTCCGTGTGGGGTGAGGTTGTGGGGCATGGGTTGGGGATGTGTGCAGAGAGTCCCTTTGCCACACCAGCTGTGGGGACAGGCAGGCGGGCCACGCCCTTGTAGGGCCCAGGACATGACATGCCCTCCTTTCCCAGCCTCCATGCTCAGGGACTTGCCGGGGGGAGAACAGTGAATGGGAGAGACGAACTTTAAGAGGACCCCTGGGTAGGGGCTCATCCCAGGGTGAGGAACAGCGATCTGTTAGGGGCCCCTCCTGCCAGCAAGGATTCAAAAATGGGTACCTACACGGACCAGGTTCTGCCCGCAATGAAGCCCATCCATGGATGAGAATCTCCCCTGGAATGGAGAATGAGGAGATTGAAAAGTGTCCAGAGGGTGCCAATGAATAGGACCAAGACCCATACACAGCAGGCCTGCTCTGCCCTCGCCTCCCTGAGAGAAAGGCCTGGTCCCTCTTCTCTTCTTCTACCCACTCCCGCCCAGCTGAGCGGTCCCCGGTCACTTCCTCCCCATTGGTCTTTGTAAAGCACATTCACCCAGATAGGGTGAGTGCGCCCCCTACTGGACCCCGGGGCCGCTCAGGGATGCAGGGTGTGAGCTGCGGAAAGGAGCTAGGCTTTCTGCCGGGTGTTGGCTTTGAGACCGTGCAGACTGTGGGGACAGGGCTCTCTCATCCGGACCCCTGTTCCCTCCCCCAGTCTTCTTCCCTCGACGTTCCACACCCCATTTCTTTCAAATGTCCCTGCACAAGCTGTGGCTCCCAAACCATCACTATCCAGATCACTTCTCCAGATCCGCTGAAAGCCTTGCTGCCTCAGGCCCTTGTGCTTGCTGTTCCTGGAGCCAGGGAGGCTCTTCCCTGAAACACTTTCCTTCAGGGCTCACGTCAAATGTCAGCTCCTCAGGAGGCCTTCTCTGACCACCCAGGCTGGGTCAGGGCCCCCATAGGTTGTTCTTTGGGCACTCGGGTTTTTTCCTTTAAGGCCAAGTCATGACTTCAATTACAAATGAAGGAGGTAACAAGTAATTCAGAGTCAGTCTCCCCAGAGAGGCCTCTCCAACTTCATAAACGTAAACTGGATCTTGAAGGATGAGTCGTTTGGCAGGAGTTGAGCAGAGAAGAGCATGCCAAGAAGAGGGAGCAGCTTGAACGATGGCTCAGAGGTTCTGTCAACTCTCTTTCCCTATAGCTATGAATGAGAAAATACCCTATAGATAAGATGGTCAAAGGTATGTGGTCTTGTTCCAGGACTCATGAAGGAGGATGCTGGGAAGAACATCTTAGGGATTACAGGGACTAGCACAGGGGTTCCACTTTAGGTAGGAAGAATGAAGAAGGCCTTTTGGCCTGAGGAGGTGACAGTCATGTGCTGCACTGTGCCTGCAGCTTCTCCCATGGTGCCTGCCTTTTCTAGTGTTTAACAGACCATGTGCTGGAACAGGGATGAGAGACCGACTAAAGATGGTTCCCTTGACCTCAATCTCCCTCCAGCCTCCACCTCTTTTAGCTGCTCACAGTGAAATCCCCTCTCTCTGTCTCTGTTTCCTGTTTCCTTTCCTTTCTTTAATGTGCTCCTGCTAAGGCTTTGATCCCCAGCAAGATGCTGAGATGGCTGTTACTAAGATCTGACACCATCATTTGCAACTTTGAAGATTATCTGATGTGTTAACTCCTTGTTTCTTGTTGTCTTTTCACTTTCTTTCCTTCCTTTCTTTCTTTCTTCCTTCCTTCCTCCTTCCCCTCTCCTCCCCTCACCCCTCCCCTTCCCTTCCCTTTTCTTCCCTTACCTTCTCTTCTCCTCCTCCCCTTCCCTCCCTTCCCCTCCTCTCCTTGCTTTCTTCCTTTCTTTCTTTGATAGGGTCTTGCTCTGTTGCCCAGACTGGAGTGCAGTGGCAAGATCATAGCTCAAAGTTACTTCAAACTCCTGGGCTCAAGTATCTTCCAGCCTCAGCCTCCTGATATTTTCTTTACTGGGCTTCTAGGATGCCATATTCTCCTGGTTTTCCTCCTACTTCTCTGCCTTCTCCATCCTTGCCTACCTTCTTTTCTGCTCATCTACCAAACAGGGCAGCATCTCATAGCTCAGTCTTAAGGTCTCTTGGCTTCTGTCTACATTTGCTCCTTCTCTCCGAGGTGATCTAATCCACAGTTATAGCTTGAGATGCCATTTTAGAATAATCATTCCCATACCTGTGTGCCTTGCTCTTGGAGGCTCTTGCATGGATCCAACTGTCCACTTGACCTCTGCACTTGGATGTCTAATTAGCCTCTCAATGCAGGAAGGTCTAAAGCAACTTCTGTTTCTCTTTTCACTCAACCCTGAACCTGTTCCCACCCCACCCCAGTCTATGCTTCAGGTTAAAGTCACCCAGTTACTTGGGCTAGAAGTCGAGAAGTGCCCCTGAATGCCTTATTTCCCTCACCCCCACATTCGATCTATCTCCATGCCCTGGCTCTACCTTCAAAACCTGTTTTGACCCATCAGTCAACGAGTGGATAAAGATAATGGGTTTTATATATACATATATATATGAAAATGTGATATATACACATATATATGAAAATGTGATATATATCTGATGTGTGATATATATATATCACACACTATGGAATACTACTCAGCCATAAAAAGGAATGAAATAATGGCATTTGCAGCAACCTGGATGAAGTCAGAGACCATTATTCTAAGTGAATAACTAAAGAATGGAAAACCAAACATCTTATGTTCTCACTTCAAAGTGGGAGCTAAGCTATGAGGACACAAAGGCATGATGCAATGGGGACTTGGGGGTAAGGGTGGGAGGGGGTGAGGAATAAAAGACTACACATTGGGTACAGTGTGCACTGCTTGGATGATGGGTGCACCAAAATCTCAGAAATCACCACTAAAGAACTTATTCATGTAACCAAACATCACCTGTTTCCCCAAAACTATTGAAATAAACAACAATAAAAAACAAACCTGTTTTGAATCCGCCCACTTGTCACCATCTTCAATGTTAGAACCCTGGTCCAAGATACCATCATTTTTCACCTGGACCCTCTCAGGGGCTTGCTGACTGGTTCTCCTGCTTCCTCTTCTACTGCTTTTTCCACTATGGCATCCTCCTCCCAATCCTATCCTTTAAAGACTCAGGATAGGCCTGAGTGCACTTTTCAAAACATAAATATCCCAGAGGTATTCTGACGCCTAGACTGGAACCCCAAACCTTCATCATAGCCTGGCCCTGCCCACCTCCATGGTCCCATCCCCTGCCAGTTTCCCACTGTCCACCAACCACATCTAGTCCCAAGGAGATTTTAGACATATCAAGGTGAGTCTCATTATAGGATCTTTGCACAAGCTGCTCTCACTACCTGGATGTCTCTTCCTTGGGGTCTTCAAATAATACCACCTTCAAGAGGCCCTCCTTGACTGCATACTCCATCATTCATCACTGTTCCATTACCTGGCTCAATTTTCTTCAAGCACTTATTGCTGTCTGGTAACATTAATTATGGGCTTACTGTCTGTTTGTAATGGTAGATGAATGTCTATCTTATATCCTGCTTTGTCTGGGCAGCTAGATCTGTGTCTGGCACACAATAGAGGTTCAAAAAACATACACAGAAAGAAGGGAGAGAGGAAACCCCCAAAGTGTAGTTTAGGGCAATCTCTGGGGCTCCATAAGAGACCAAAAAGCCCATACTATAGGTGCCAATCTTGGTTCCTTGATCTTAAATGACTCCTGGTGGGAGTGATGATTCACTATATGAAATTCTTCTCTTCTCCCTACTCTTTTCTTCTTCATACTTAAGAGTAGTCAGACTAATGTCCACCCAAGGCAACTGTTAACCACCCAAACCCACAGCCACTATAGACAGATTTAGGGTGACCCCACAGAATTCTCCAGTATCTATCATTTTATACTTGAGTAACTACAGAGGTAAACAGAGTTCTAAAAATGAAGAAACTTGGCTCTAAATGATATAGTGACAATAATAGCTATATTTTGGGGCTATTGTTTTGTGCCAAAAAAGATTTTATATGCTTTCGGTGCATTTCCTCATTCAATCCTCAGAAATGCTCCTTGAAGTTGTCCAATCAATTATCTGTTACTGCATACCAAGGCACCTTAAAACTTAGTGGCTTAAAAGAACAACTATTTTTTTTGGCCCATAATTCTGTAGGCCAGCAATTTGGATTGGGCTCAGCTGGGTGGTTCATTTGCTGGTCTCTCTGGGGTTGCTCATGTGCAATCATCCAGCAGCACAACTGGGGCTAAGATGGCCTCACTCATGTGTCTAGTGGCTGCTGCTGACTGTCAGCTGGGACGCATGTCTCCAGCAGGCCAGCATGGGCTTCTTTCACATGATGGCAGAGCTCCACAATAGCGAGCCTTATGGCATTTTTCAAGCTGTTGCTTGAGTTGTGTTTGTTGATGTCCCATTACCAAATGAAGTCACAGCCAAGCCCAGAGTCAATGTGAAAGGAGACCACACAAGGGAAAACTTGTTTATTGGGGCCATTACCAAGAAATCTACCACAGAGGTTAGAACTTTATTTTATTTATTTATGGAGTCTCGCTCCGTTGCCCAGGCTGGAGTGCAGTGGCAAGATCTTGGCTCACTGCAAGCTCTGCCTCCCAGGTTCACACTATTCTCCTGCCTCAGCCTCCTGAGTAGCTAAGACTACAGGCGCCCGCCACCATGCCTGGCTAATTTTTTGTATTTTTAGTAGAGACCGGCTTTCACTGTGTTAGCCAGGATGGTCTCGATCTCCTGACCTCATGATCTGCCTGCTTCAGCCTCCCAAAGTACTGGGATTACAGGCGTGAACCACTGCGCCTGGCCAGAGGTTAGAACTTTATTATCTATGTTTTACTGGTGAGGAAACTGAGCTTCAGAAAGGGCAAGAAATCTGCTCTATGACCCAGAGCTACTAAAGGCAGAGGGGAACAGAAATCCTTTGCTCGTAGCCTCAGTATCTCCACTGTCTTCCAAAGGCAATTAAGTCCTCACCTGGAGGAACCAAGACACCACCTTGTGAAATGGCAAGATATCAAGTTCATCTTTGAGCTCTCAGCTGCACTTCTTTTATTATAGTTAGCCAAAATTATATTAGCTTAAGTCACCTAACCCATTTGTTCTGCAGATTTCTCATCTATAAAGTGGGTTTGTAACAACAGTCTTATTTTTCCTTCCCTTCTTTTCACAGGTGTTGATCTTGGCCGGGCAAGGTGGCTCATGTCTGTAATCCCAGCACTTTGGGAGGCCAAGGCAGGCAGATCACTTGAGGTCAAGAGTTCGAGACCAGCCCTGTCAACATGTCAAAACCCCATCTCTACTAAAAATACAAAAATTAGCCGGGCATGGTGGCATGTGCCTGTAATCCCAGCTACTCGAGAGGCTGAGGCAGAAGAATCACTTGAACTTGGGAGGTGGAGGTTGCAGTGAGCTGAGATTGCACCACTCACTCCATCCTGGGTGACTGAGTGAGACTGTGTCTCAAAACAACAAACAAACAAAAAACCCACGGGTGTTGATCTTTTCTTATCATTTTGTTTATTGTCTGTTCTTGCTTACTAGCTTCTTAAGGGCTGGGGTTGTTGCCTAGCAGTTCTAGGCACTGCTGTATCCCCATTACCTAGAACAGTGCCTGGGATATACTAGGTGCTCAGTAAATATTTACTGAATGAACAAATAAATAGGTTAATGAGGGATTTGGAGTAGCAGGTGGGAGAAAATCGGGGGAAAAAAATAGACCTGTGGCATGGAGAAATCTTTAAAGAAATCCCTAAGAGCCCCTGGCTTCTCTTTGCTGCCTAAAATGGATTGCAACCCCCGCCCCACTGGTCTTCAGGTCCAGTGATGAGCCATGCCCCCACATAAAGTCTTTAACGGGTGGGGGCCAGGGGGTCGCCTCTCTATGTGATCTTCAGGGACCCAGTCCCCTTCTACCTGTGGCTCTGCCCTTCTCTAGGTCCTCAGTGTCCCCTCTATTCAGCTAGAAGATGGGGAAAGACGGAACAAGTCTTGCTCAGGGGGTGGGGAAACTGAGGGAGTGGGAAGTATTTATGGGCCAGGTTCGAAAGAGTCTTACATCCCATTGGCTAGAACTTAGTCACACGGCTGCAGCTAGCTGCAAAGGAACCTGGGAAATGTGTTGCTTTGGCTCTGGAAGAAGAGGTGAAGGGTTTGGTGAACATCTAGTTAGTCTCTGCCATGACTGCTGTTCCTAGCCCAGAGATTTGATAATCTTGGAATTTTTCATTTCATGGGACCAGGGGAGAGGAGAGGCACTCACTTTCCTTACACCTCTCTACTTTTCCTCACCCCCCTCACCATAATAGCACATGTCATTTCTAGTGTGATTTATGCATTTATTAAACCTCTTGTTTATTTTTGGTCTCTCCTCACCAGGATGTGTCTCCCCAAGGGCAAAGGGCTTTCTGCGGTTTATTCACCACTCTCTCCTCCACACTGGGACAGTGCCTGGCATGTAGTAGGCACTCAATAGGATATTTATCAAAAAAAGTTAATTCCATATCTTGGTTATTGTGAATAGTGCTACAATAAACATGGGAGTGCAGATATATGTTTGATATACTGATTCCTGTTCTTTTGGATATATACCCAATAGTGGAATTACTGGATCATATGGTAGTTCTATTTCTAGTTTTTGAGAAATCTCTATTCTCTTTTCCATCGTGGCTATACTAATTTATGTTACCTCCAACAGTGTGCAAGCAAGCCTTCTCCTTTCTCCATCTTTGCCAGCATCCATTATTCTCAGCCTTTTTGACGAAAGCCATTTTAACTAGGGTGAAATGATATCTCATTGCAGTTTTGATTTGCATTTCTTATGATCAGTGATGTTAAGCATCTTTTCATGTATCTGTTGGCCATTTGTAGGTCTTCTTTTGAGAAATGTCTATTCAGATCTTTTGCCCATTTTTAAATAGAATTATTATTATTATTATTTTTGGTACCGAATTGTTTGAGCTTTTGATATATTCTTGAGCTCAGGAGTTCGAGACCAGCCTGGCCAACATGGTGAAACCCCGTCTCTACTAAAAATACAAAAATTAGTCACGTATGGTGGCAGGCGCCTGTAATCCTAGATACCTGGGAGGCTGAAAAAGGAGACTCACTTGAACCTGGGAGGCAGAGGTTGCAGTGAGCTGAGATCACACCACTATATACCAGCCTGGGTGCCAGAGCAAGACTCCATCTCAAAAAAAAAAAAAAAAAAAAAAAGAAGAAGTAAAAAGAAAGTGTGGTTTATATACACAGTGGAATATTATTTAGCCTTAAAAAGAATGAAATCCTGTTATTTGCAGCAACGTGGATGGAACTGGAGGCCATTATGTTAAGTGAAATAAGCCAAGCACTGAAAGACAAATATTGCATATTCTCACTCATATGTGGGAGTTAAGAGAAGTAGATCTGGGCTGGGCGTGGTGGCTCATGCCTGTAATCCCAGCACTTTGGGAGGCCAAGACGGGCAGATCACCTCAGGTCAGGAGTTTGAGACCAGCCTGACCAACATGGTGAAACCCCATCTCTACTAAAAATACAAAAATAACCAGGTGTGATGGCATGTACCTGTAGTCCCAGCTACTTGGGAGGCTGAGACAGGAGAATCACTTGAGCCCGGAAGGTGGAGGTTGCAGTGAGCTGAGATGGCGCCATTGCACTCCAGCCTGGGTGACAGAGCAGACTCTGTCTAAAAAAAAAAAAAAAAGTAAATAAATAAATAAAAGAAAAAAGAAAAAAAAAGTAGAGCTCATGGAGACGGAGAGTAGATTGGTGGTTACCAGAGGCCAAGAAGGACACGGGGGTAGGAGGAATGAAGAGAGCTTGATTGGTAGGTACAAATACACAGTTAGATAGAAAAAATAAGACCTAGTGTTTGATAGATTAGTAGAGTGACTATAGTTAACATTTATCTATTGTACATTTCAAAATACCGGAAGAGAATAATTACAGCATTCCTATCATGAAGAATATGTGAATATTTAAGGCAATGGACATCCCAATTACCCTAATTTGATCTTTACTATATGTATCAAATGATCACATGTACCCACTCAAATATGTATATCTATTACATATCAGTAAAAACAATTTCAATAATGAAAGAAAGTTGAATGAATGAGGGATGTGGAACCCTGGCCTGCAGTCCAATTCCCAGAGCACATTAGGTCCTAGATAGATGTCTCTCCTCTGCCTGCTGGGAAAGCTGTGGAGGGTGGAACTCCCCACCCCAGGATGCCGGATCTTTCTGGACGAGGCCCCAGACTCCATTAGTGCCGAGAAGCTTCCTCTGGACAAGAGGTCATGGTGCCGTGTCACTTACATGCTATCCTCTTCCACAGGGCAGCCTATTCTTCCAGTCTCTTTTCCACCCAGGACCTGATTGCTTTTCATGTAAGACACAGAAAGGAGGCTGGGCACGGTGGCTCACGCCTGTAATCCCAACACTTTGGGAGGCCGAGGTGGGTGGATCATCTGAGGTCAAGAGTTCGAGACCAGCCTGGCCAACATGGTGAAACCCTGTCTCTACTAAAAATACAAAAAATTAGCCAGGTGTTGTGATGTGGACCTGTAATCCCAACTACCCGGGAGACTGAGGCATGAGAATCGCTTGAACCCGGGAGGCAGAGGTTGCAGTGAGCCGAGATCGTGCCACTGCACTCCAGCCTGGGAGACAGAGTAAGACTCTGTCTCAAAACAAAACAAAAAAAAGAAACAAAAAGAAAAAGAAAGAAAGAAAAAAAAGACACAGAAAGGAGCCTCGTTCCTCTTTTCCAGTTTTGAAGGATAAATGCAATTATCAGGTAGCAACTTTTGAGTGTCCAAGCTTTAGAGTCATCCAACGGACATTTCCTTTTTCTTTTTTTTTTTTTTTTTTTTTTTGAGACGGGGTGTTGTTCTGCCACTCAGGCTGGAATGCAGTGGTGAAATCATACCACACTATAGCCTTGACCTCCCACTTCAGCCTCCTGAGTAGCTGGGACACAGGCATGCACCACCACATCTGGCTAATTTTTTTAAATTTTTGGTAGAGATGAGGTCTCACTATGTTGCCCAGGTTGGTCGTGAACTCCTGGGGCCAAGTGATTCTCCTACCTCAGCCTCCCAAAGTTCTGGGATTACAGGCGTGAGCTATTGCACCCAGCCCTGTCCCTCATTTTCAAGAGGAGACAAAGTTCTGAGAGGTGAAGGGGCTTGGCTAAGACTGCCCTGTGCACTGGTAACGGAGAACGCCAAGCCAGCGGTGCACATCACATTCCCAGAGGAGAAGGCCTCTAGGTCCCCATCCCCACTTGCTCCCCTCCTTGGATCAAGCACCAGGGATGCCTGTGGGCAGGAGAAGGGGCAGCTGGGGGACAAGGAAAGAAGAAGCGGCTTGAGGCAGAGAGAGGAGATGCCATGAGACCACTGTCAACTCCGGCTTGAAGCATACCTATGGGGTTTGGGGACCAAGGTGGAGGCAGCAGACAGAGGTGGTGGCCCCAGAGTGTCTAGGAGAGGATTCAGAGACACCCTAGGGCCATGACTCTAGACTCTGGCCTCGGCTTGGCAGGTGGAGAAAGAATATCGTCCTGGGCCGGGCACGGTGTCTCACGCCTGTAATCCCAGCACTTTGGGAGGTTGAGGCAGGGGGATCATGAGGTCAGGAGTTCGAGGTCAGCCTGGTCAACATGGTGAAACCTCTTCTCTACTAAAAATACAAAAATTAGCTGGGCTTGGTGGCACGTGCCTGTAATCTCAGCTGCTACTAGGGAGGCTGAGGCCGGACAATCACTTGAACCTCCTGGGAGGAGGTTGCAGGAGCTGGAGACTGAGATCATGCCCACTGACTCCAGCCTGGGTACAGAGTGAGACTCCATCTCAAAAAAAAAAAAAAAAAAAAAAAAAAAAAAAAAAAAAAAAAAAAAAAAAAAAAAAAAAAAAAAAAAGAAAAAAAAAAAAAGAAAGAAAAGAAAAGAAAAGAAAAGAAAGAACACACTTGACTTACCACCTGGAGGCTTTTGAATCCTTATAGGGGCCCTACTTCTTCCCCAACCTCCGCAGAAGGAGCTCTCACCAGGAGCTGGGCCACCCGCCTCTGCAGCCCTGATGTAGCAAAGACACTAATAGGCATGGAGGGAGCAGGCACCCCTGGACCAGCAGTCAGGACACCCAGGCTCCATTATTTCAAATCTTGACTAAGCACCTACTGCGTGCCAGGCACCGTCCTCCCAAGCCTGGATGTGTAACTCACAGGCCTTCTATTCCAATGGGGGAGTCTGCTGATGAACAAGGAAGCAAAGACATGATCAAGATCATTTCAGATGGTGACAGTGCGGTGAAGACAATAAGCACAGGAAGGGGACAGAAGGGGCCGGATGCGTCAGGACTGCTTCAAGTGGAAGCAGAGGCTGGAAACAAGGAGGGCCTCCCCGAGGAGTGACATTAGAGCTGAGATCCGTGCGTGGGAAAGAGGCAGCCATACAAAAGTTGAAGGCTGAGTAGTCCTGGTGGAGGAATGGCAAGTGCTAAGGCTCTGAGGCAGAAATAAGCTTGGAGTGTTGGGAGAAAAATGCTGGGTAAGGGCGGTGGGAGGAAGAACATCAAGTGAGGCCTTATCCTTTTGCCGTTAACTCCCTTGAGCTTTGAGTACAACCCACTTCCTAACTTGGCCCCTAAGGTCTGGGCATCTGTGAGATTAAATAAACCTTTCTCTGGGAGGCTGAGGTGGGAGGATCACCTGAGCTTAGGAGGTCAAGGCCACAGCGAATTATGATCACACCATGATACTTGAGTCTGTGTGACAGAGTAAGACCCTGTCTCAAAACAAACAAACAAACAAACAAAAAACCTTTCTTGGATCAATTTCTACTTTTATTTTAACAGTTTTTGTAAAGGGAACAGGACATTCGTCAAGGAGTCAGCTAGCTTAAATTCTGGCCGCAGCTTTTTCAGTAGTGAGTTATATGACTTTGGACAAGTCCCTTTTCTTATCTGTAAACCAGGGGATTGGATCACAGGTTCTAAGGGCTCTTCTGGCTGAGACACGGGGCACCAGGAATTCATGTAAACTCTTCTTGATCCCATTTATTTTCAGCTTGATATGTTCTGCTCCTTCTTGCAGGAAGCGTGCATGCAATAGTCACGTAGTAGACATTTTTGTGAACAGGAGGCAATCGAAACATACATTAACAGGGAATGGTCTAATACATTGTGCAGCTAGCTAGTCAAAGAAGAATGGGCTGAGCGCGGTGGCTCATGCCTGTACTCCCAGCACTTTGGGAGGCTGAGGTGGGTGGATCACCTGAGGTCAGGAATTTGAGACCACCCTGGCCAACATGGTGAAACCCCATCTCTACTAAAAATACAAAATAAATTAGGTGGGTGTGGTGGTGGGTGCCTGTAATCCCAGCTACTTGGGAGGCTGAGGCAGGAGAATTGCTTGAACCAGGGAGGCGGAGGTTGCAGTGAGCCGAGATCACACCATTGCACTCCAGCCTGGGCAACATATTCACGAATATGGGGAAAAGTGGAGGAGGATAAACTCCAGGCTGTAAGAGGAGTAACCTAGGAGTGTGTGTGTGCTACAGGTGTGGGGAATGAGGAATGGGGAGTGGAGAGGGGATAAGGGAAGGTTATTCATTTTTTATTTTTGAGATGGAGTCTCACTCTGTCGCTCAGGCTGGAGTGCAGGGGCACAATCTCAGCTCGCTACAACCTCTGCTTCCTGGGTTCAAGCGATTCTCCTGCCTCAGCCACCCGAGTAGCTGGGATTACAGGCACCCACCACCACATCTGGCTAATTTTTATATTTTTAGTAGAGATGGGGTTTCACCATTTTGGCCAGACTTGTCTTGAACTCCTGGCCTAAAGTGATCCACCCTCCTCGGCCTCCCAAAATGTTGACATTACAGGTGTGAGCCACTGTGCCTGGCCCATTTTGTCTTAATAGCTACTGTTTCACTGGTTTCAAATAAAAATGTATTGCTTTTTTTTTTTTTCTTTTATCATCTTAGAAAGAGAACTTAATACATCTCTAAGGAGTCAAACTGCCGGGAAAACATCCTTGCAGACATCTACTGGCCACTGACAGCATGCACTGCTCCCTGGGCCACGCCTAACCCCATGGTTGTCATCCCCCACGTATGCGTCCCCAAGGAGATCAGGAGACATCCCAGGGCCCAGCCAGCCATCTGGGCCTGCGCGTATCAGTGGAATTTTGGCAGAGGGTTGATGTGATGCACGATCTCTCGGTCTTCTGTCCTTTGCAGATTGAGAGAAGTAGAGGAATGGGAGTGGGCAGGACCCAGTCTGATTTTACGAGGATGTCCCCCTCCCCTCGGTGCATCTCCACCCCCATCTCGAAGGCTGCAGAATGATCACATTCTGTATTCCTGTGGGATATGAGATCACGGGCGTGATTAGGGCATGAGACGCTCCAGCTGCAAGGGTCTTCTGGGACCTCCTAGCCATTCCTCTGACTGCAGATGGGGATGTACCCATCACCCCTGAGCCCATGATGGGGGTGGTGGGGGGTTGGGGAGTTTATTGTTGGAGCTCAGCAAGCTGTTTCCCCGTGATGTTCTCCCTCCAGGAAATCCCTGCAGATGCCCATTTTAAACCTCCCTCCCACAGTCTTGCTTGCTTCCTTGGCAGGGGTCTTCATCCTGCAGGCAAGAGCCTTTAAGGAAGGCCAGTAAGTAAGTTACTGCCTCGCTCCAGCTTTCTTGTCTTAGAGCCAGTAAGGAATCATCCTGCCCCTGCCTCTTCATAGCACTTGATGCTTTTCAAAGTCCTCTTGCATTTCCTCTCCTTTGAGTGGCCCCTCAGAAGAATCCTTGAGGCAGGAACAGCGGGGATTATTACCCCCATATTGCAGAGAAAATGGAGACTGAAGCAGTGAAGGGAGTTGCCCATGTCCCAGAATGAGTAGCAGGCAGTCCCAGGTTTGGGCTCCAAGATCAGCCTGTTCAGCTCATCCTGCATCCTCAGCAGTGCCCCTCCCTGTCGTAGGTCCCCTAAGAGATTGGTTAAGCAAGCCCAATTTATAGCCAATGAACTCACTTCCCAGTTGCAGCTGAGTAGATCAGGGTGGACCCCTGATCTGAGGACCACCCAGAGGCTGGGCTGTGACCACCAGGTGACCACCAATCAGCTTCATGCCTTTGCACTTGAACAGAGGTCACAGGCTTTGGTTGGACTGAACTGAAGAGGTGTGTGAAGTCAGCATCAGAGCCACGTGCTGAGGGAAGGCACAAGGGGATGGGTGCTCTGAACAGGGAAGGAGGAAGGAAGCCAGTCCATAATGCAGAGACTGGGAAAGTGTGCGAGGGGCAGCCAGGTGACCCCAGACAGAGAAAGGGCCTGGGGCTTTCAGATCCCATGTGCTGGCTGGTTGTCTTATAATCAGGCAATGTGATGGGTCCCCTGAAGCCTTTCAGTGACTTTACTTTTTCAGAACAGGGATCGGATGAGAACAGCAATTGTGGGACTAGGGTTCTCCCAGACACAGGGACAGAACGCCCAACTCACACTGGCCTAAGCAAAAAGTGCAACTTTTATTTTTTTTAAACAGAGTCTCGCTTTGTCGCCCAGGCTGGAGTGCAGTGGTGCGATCTCGGCTCACTGCAACCTCCTCTGCCTGCTGAGCTCAGGCAATTCTCCTGCCTCAGCCTCCCGAGTAGCTGGGACTACAGGTGCATGCCACACACCTGGCTAATTTTTTGTATTTTTAGTAGAGACGGGGTTTCACCATGTTAGCCAGATTGGTCTCAAACTCCTTAGCTTGTGATCCATCTGTCTTGGCCTCTCAAAGTGGTGGGATTACAGGCGTAAGCCACCGCGCCCGGCCAAAAAGTGCAACTTATTGGCTCAAGGAGCTGAAAACTCCAAGGGCAGATCTGGGCAGGCTCAGTGGGATCCAGGGGCTCAAGCAGTGCCATGGACATGGTCTCTGCTTTCCACTGTGCTGGCCTCCTTCTCAGATGCCCTCCCCTCATGTTGGCAAGAAGGCTGCCAGCAGCACCAGCACACCTCCCACCTTCTCAGCAACTCTGGCAGAAAGTGAGCATCTCTCTTCCCAACAGTTTCAACAAAAATCCCAGAACGAAGTCCCACCAGCTCTGACGGTGTCATACGGCCTATCCTGAATCAACCTCCGTGGCTAAGGAGATGGGCTATCCTGACGGGCCAGGACTGAATCAGACATCGCATGGGTCACATGTCCTGCCCCGGAGCCCATGTGGAGTCCCCTCCATTGGCCTCCAGGGACTGGGAGTAGGGAATGGGTGATTTCACCAGAAACATTAGGGTAGTGGGTTACAAGGAGAGAGTGTTAGTCAAGGTAAGCAATGTGCTTGCAATAAACAACCACAACATGTTAGTGACCGAACACAATACGATTTATTTCTGCTTCCAATGGTGGCAGGGGCAGGGCTCTACTTCATGTGGTCACTCAGAGACCCAGGCTGATAGAGGGGCTCTGTCATCTTTAATATGTAGCTTCCAAGAAAACCCTAGGGGATAACATCCAGAGGCAGGCAGGGAAATAAAAATCATGCTTTTTTTGTTGTTGTTGTTTGTTTGAGCCAAGGTCTTGCGCTGTCACCCAGGCTGGAGTGGAGTGGTGCGAATGTAGCTCACTGAAGCCTGGAACTCCCAGGCTCAAGCCTCCCAAGTAGCTAGGACTACAGATGCACGCCACCATGCCTGGCTAATTTTTAAAAAATTTTTTGTAGAGATTGGGTCTCACTATGTTGTCCAGGCTGGGTAGGTCATGCTTTTTAGGATCCAGGCCTGAGAGTGGCATGCATCAATTCTATTGGTCAGAACTCAGTCACATGATCACATCTAAGTAGGAGGGACCAGAGAGGGAGTTTGGTTGTGTGCCTAGGAGGGAGAGGAGGCAGTCTCCAGTGTAAAGGAGGATTGCATGGACGCTGCCCAGGCAAACACAAGAGTCTTCCTGACCTTTCTAGTACAGTCCAGCTCCTTTGGATTTTTTGGTCAAGGGTTCCTGGCACGTAGGACTATTGGTCCCATCTTCCCAACTGAGGTCTCCTCTTTGGCGGCTTGGACTTCAGCTTCCCCTCCGATCCTTGCCCACCCAACCTCCTTCCGACTGTTAAGGGCTGATGCACATCAGTCACTCTGGATCAGCTGATAAAACCCATATGTACTCTGAGGACAGGCAGGAGTGGAGCAAAGGGGGAGAGGGAACAGTTTTGGCCTGGAGACCTGCCAGATCTGCACGCCAGCCACCCGATGCTTTTCTGCTGTTCTTCCCCTCAGCCAAAAGCATCCTCTTCTTCACCTGAAATTCAGGGCAAACGGACCAGGAAGGGAAGCAAATACATTTGTCACAAAGAAGAGGCACCCCAGCCATTGGAAGACCTTGGCAGGGAAGGTTGTGTGCCCACATTGCTGTTGGCAGCAGTGAATCCTTCATGCAATCATTCATTTATTCACCTCTGAGTGTGTACTGTGTGCCTGGCATTGTGCTGGGTGCCAAGGCAAAAAGGATATACAAGAAGTATAATATATCGTATCTCTGACCTGGTGTACCAGGCTTATGTAGGTTGAACAATGAGAGAGAAATTGTTAATACGGCAATCTATTGGTTTAGAGATGAAAGGAACTTTAGGTGAATAACCATCCTGAGCATAAACAAACAACATATTTAGTGTCTCAGTGACCAGCCACCTGATCTCCTTCCTCATCCTAGAGCTGTCTGTTAGGAGAATTCCAGGTAAAATGATAACAATAAACAGAAGAGCAATAGCCATCACTTACTGTGTGCATCTGGCACTGTGCTAAATAAATTATCCAAATGTAATACCTTACATCATTTCCCCCAACAACCGTATACAATGAAGACTTGATTAAAAAATTGGCTGGCTTGGTGGTACACGCCTGTGGTCCCAGCTACTTGGGAGGCTGAGTGGGAGAACTGCTTTGGTCTGGGAGGTCAAGGCTGCAAAGGAGCCATGATCATGCCGCTGCACTCCAGCCTGAGACCTTCTCAGAAAAAAAAAAGTATTTAATCGTGCTAAAAATTTTAAAAATTAACATTAAAAAAAAAAAAAAGACTGGGCGCAGTGGCTCACGCCTGTAATCCTAATACTTTGGGATGCCGTGGTGGGTGGATTGCTGAGTTCAGGAGCTCGAGACCAGTCTGGGCAGCAGGGTGAAACCCTGTCTCAAAAAATAAATAAAATAAATAAAAATAAACACCACACACACACACACACAAAAAAACCATAAAAAAAATGACCCCCCCCCCCACACACAAAACAAAACAAAAAATTAGCCAGACATGGTGGATGGTGGCAACATGCACTCCAGCTACTCAGGAGGCTGAGGTGGGAGGATGGCTTGAGCCCAGGAAGCAGAGGTTGCAGTAAACTGAGATTGCACCACTGTACTCCAGCCTGGGCAACAGAGAGATCCTCTTTCAAAAATAAATAAATAATGGCTAAGCACGGTGGCTCACGCCTGTAATCCCAGCACTTTGGGAGGCCGAGGCAGGTGGATCACAAGGTCAGGAGATTGAGATCATCCCGGCTAACACGGTGAAATTCCGTCTCTACTAAAAATACAAAAAAAAAAAAAAAAAAAAAAAAAAAAAATTAGCCGGGCGTGGTGATGGTTGCCTGTAGTGCCAGCTAGTCTGGAGGCTGAGGCAGGAGAGTGGTGTGAACCCGGGAGGTGGAGCTTGCAGTGAGTCGAGATCGCGCCACTGCACTCCAGGTTGGGTGACATAGCGAGACTCCATCTCAGAAAAATAAAGAAATAAATAAATAAAAATAAAAAAATAAATAACTCACCTGTCCCTATTTTCTTTCTTTCTTTCTTTCTTTCTTTTTTTTTTTTTTTTTGAGACAGAGTTTTGTTCTTGTCACCCAGGCTGGAGTGCAATGGCACCATCTCGACTCACCGCAACCTCCGCCTCTTGGGTTGAAGGGATTCTCCTGCCTCAGCTTCCTGAGTAGCTGGGATTACAGGAGCCCTGCACCATTCCCAGCTACTTTTTGTGTTTTTAGTAGAGACGGGGTTTCACTGTGTTGGCCGGGCTGGTCTCAAACTCCTGACCTCAGGTGATCTGCCCACGTTGGCTTCCCAAAGTGCTGGGATTACAGGCGTGAGTCACCGTGCCTGGCCCTCTATTTTCAAAGTTGGAAAACCAAGGCTCCAAAAGCCTTCAGGAACCTGCCCAAAGTTATACAGCCATCGGGTGGCAGTGCTGGGGTTGGCATTCAGGTCTCTCTGATGCCAAATCCCAGGTTTGACTGCCTGTGTGTCACATTATAAACCGCACCTGTCACGACGGTGCTCTCAACACTCTTTCCAAGTCTGCAACTCCCAGCCAGTGTGTCTGGAGGGTGGTTGCCCATTGCCAAGAGCTGCTGTTACAGTTTTGAGTGTCAGCTGTGTTTTGTGGGCTGGATAAGCCAAGAGAGTCAGGGGGCCCAGTCCTGAGGCTGTAGAACCTGGAGCAGACCCAAGGGACAGAGGCTTCAGCTTCCTCCTCTGGCCTCATCTCTTCGGCTGCTGATCTTCTTCCCCACGAATAGCCGTCCATCTGAACAGGGCGTGTGAGGACAGTTCTCCTTCAGTATCTCCAGGCAGAAGCTTGGCAGAGGAAATGCTTCTCCACCCACTTGGTTTCCTGTCCTATGATGGCTCTTCCATCTGGCTCATTCATTCATGTATTCATTCAACAAATCATTACTGAGCACTGACTCTCTGCCTTGCCGTGGACAAGGTACTGAAGGAGGTGGGGAAATGAAGATGGATCAATATGAAAGATTAGACACTCATACACAAAGAGTAGTCCAAGCCGGGTGCAGTGGCTCACACCTGTAATCCCAGCACTTTGGGAGGTCAAGGCGGGTGGATCACCTGAGGTCGGGAGATCGAGACCAGCTTGCCCAACGTGGAGAAACCCCATCTCTACTAAAAATGCAAAATTAGCTGGGCGTGGTGCCATATGCCTGTAATCCCAGCTACTTAGGAGGTGGAGGCAGGAGATTCACTTGAACCCGGGAGGCGGAGGTTGTGGTGAGCCAAGATTGTGCCAGTGCACTCCAGCCTGGGCAATAAGAGCAAAACTCCATCAAAAAAATAAATAAATAAAATAAATAAAAAAGAGTAGTCCAAGGTAAACATGAAGAGGACCATGAGAAAGCACAGCCCAAGACCTACCTGTATGAGGTTGAGAGGAGAGATCACAACCAGATTCGGCAGAAGTGGAGAAGGGGTACGCGTTAAGGCAAGTTTCAAAGAGGTGAAATTTGTGCTGTGCCTTGAAGAAAGGGTAGGATTTGAAAATGTGTAGCCAAAGGGAAGGGCATTCCAGGGAGGGAGAACAGCGTGAGCAAAGGCCTGAGGTGGGAACGTGTGGTGATGTCTAGGAAGCAGCGAGCTGTTCTGCATGGCAGGGTTGTAGGGTAGAAGTAGAGCAGTGGCAGCCAGGATGGCACTGGTGGCTTGGCCAACTGACTTTATTTTGTGAGTTATGTGCTGTCACATGTCACATCGCTCACAGCCCACCCCTGCTGGAGTAGGATCAGAAGAGATGGAGATAGGTCCCGAAGGTCCGAGGAAGAGTCTTGACCCCAAGTTGCTGGCTTCCCTGGGGGACACATTTCTGCATCGTCCTTGGCTGCCTGTCGTTCTTGAAAAGCCCTGTGTTGCCACCACATTTGAGAATCTCTGACCTGCTCCAGTAATACTTCTCACACCCAGTCAGCCCAACAGGCCGTAAAGCCTCAGGGCTGGAAGGGAAGGTTTAGAAAGCCTCTCGCTCAGTGATTTCAATTGTTTCAAAAATCTGTAAATGCCATTATTCAAATGGAATCACAGAACCCCCAAACAGGTAATACCTACTGCTCTAGTTAAAGCGAGGCAGGGGTCTCCCTACTGCATCTCCCCATCACTCCCCACAGCAGCTCCTGGGGCACCCCTGAAAAGTCTAGGACAGGAGGAATGTGGTTTGAAAACCACTGATCCACTCCACTCCCATTTTCATTTCACAGGTGGGGAATCTGACATTGGGAGAGACACAGGGGTTGACCCACCTGACCACTGATTCAGGGTTCATTTTGCTATCTTGTGCCTAAGATCAGGGAGAATGTCGAGTAAATGCAAAGACAAAGGCATGTGTGGGTGCCCAGGAGATGCCCCTTCTCCCCTGGATAGCAATGCCACCAGGGGCCTTGTGGCTGGAGCAGTCCCATACACCCAACTCTGCAGCCCAGCAGCGGGAGCTATACAGGCTCACCAGTGGCTCACCTGTCCCTCAGTCCATCATACACACTGATAACGGAGATGTGGTCAGCAAAACTTACAGCCACTCTCACCAGGGAGACAGGAGTTGGAGTGGTTGTTCTTCACGTGTACTGGGCATTTTCTTATTTACAGAAGGGTTTCACAGACATGACTCTATTTAATACTTACACCAGCAGGTGAGGTCGTAAGAGGAGATACTATCCCTATTTCCCCTTTGTTTAATAGGAGGCTCAGAGAGGACTCCTCTCACCCAGGCCTTTTAATTCCAGGTCTAGAGAACATAGCATGAGTGAGGGAAGGCGAGAGACTGTGTGTGTGTGGTGTGTGTGTGTGTGTGTGTGTCTGTGTGTTGAGAGGCTGCTGGTGAACCATGGAAGAGCAGGGGCTGAGGCTGGGAGCTGGGAGCAGGCTTGTAAATCATCATTATTATTATTATTATTTTAGAGACAGGGTCTCACTCCATCCCCCAGGCTGGAGTGCAGTGGCGTGATGATAGCTCACTGCAGCCTCAAACTCCCGGGCTCAAGCAATCCTCCTGCCTCAACCTCCCAGAGTGCTGGAATTACAAGCATGAGACACTGTGCCTGACCTGTGAATTATTATACAGTAACAGCTCCTTTAATTATATGTATCTCATTGCTAATGTGAGAACAAGAGAGGGCTTCCTGGACCTCCCAGTGCCTAGCAGTTCGAAACTATCTGCTGCATGAATTTGATTGAAGAAGGCAGGCCGTGATCTTGTTCCTAGACAGGTCTGAGGTTGTCAGCCACATCAGAGGCTGCCCTGCAGTCCATCGTCCTTTCCTAGGTCTCACATCTTCCCACTTCCTTTTTTTCTGCAAGTGGGGAGAAACACCAACAAAAGTCCTGGCAATGTGTAAGAGGGAGGCAGAGAACATGCGGGGAGACCTTGCCCAGTGGGTTCTTGTTACTCCTGACACACGGAGTCAACCCCAGCTTTTCCCTCCAAAGCCCCTGACACTGTCTGGGTTCTGCAGGGCAAGATGCCTGGGTTCTGCAGGGCGAGATGGCAGTGCTGTCATATTTCCTGGCAGTTGCAGGAAACAGAACCATTCTGATTACTGGCAATGGCAGAGGCCACTCTTTTGGGTTCTGGATAACTCTGGGATCAGTGCCCAGCTCAGCACAGGAATAAAGAAGATACCCAGCTGAAGTCTCACGCTGCCACAGGGTCTGGACAGGTTTCTCCAGAGCCTCTGAAAGAAAATTGGGCTGCCCACCCCATTCTCTTACAACCTGCTCTGCACTCATCCCTGAAGGCGCACACACAGTCTATACTATATGCTCTGATATACACATGAACCTTCTCAGAGATATGAATACATGCTTATGAGAAGCCCTCAACCAGTGCTCCCTCCCTGACAAATGTTCCAGACACCTGCATCTGAGTGCCCAGCATACAGACATTCTGGGAGGCTGAGACAGACAGCCGACGTCCCTCCAGGGAGCCTGGCGCATGTGATTTCCAGACAAGGCAGAAGTTACTGCCTCCTCCTCCAATATTAAGGAACAGCTTTTTGGCAGCAGTCCCCAGCCCCCGTCCTAATCCTGAGGTTGGCTCGAGCTGCTCAGAAGAGCTACTTTCAGGGTTCTGATGGTAACCAGGGGGAGCTATACAGGCTCACCTGTGGCTTATCTGACCCTCAATCCATTTTTTCACCCCCAGCAGGCCTGGCATTAAACACAACACAGGAGTAGTGACAGGGCTGAAAAAGCAGGTCCACTTTATTTACAATGATCAGTGACACATAGATCTTTGGGCTTTTTGTGGTCTCGCGAAGACACCTGGGCGGGGCGGGGGGCCCACTCCCTTGGTTGGGTTAACACACCCTCCTTCCTCATCCTGCTGGGAGAATCCGCTGCTGTCAGGACCCACCTGCTGTGACTAGCCTCGACTTGGGAGTATCTCTGCTGTGCCTACTTTCTAGGTAGTCAGTGTCCCCAAGCACCTGCCAAAGGTTCTCCTTACCTCCTTTGGAAGCCCCATCTTGGTCCTGGTTGCGGGGCACCTAGGAGGGGACCACATACATCCGTCTGCAGAGATGGGACGGGCAAGGAATCCCGCGGGGGTGCCTGGGCAGAGGCGTGGGCAGTGGCCTGGTGCAGGGCTGTTACCTGGCCTAACCTGTTGTTTGAACGTCGGTGGGACTGTCTCAGTGTTCTCCAGAGGCAGAGCAGTGAAGTCCCAGGAGTCCTCCAAGGCGTAGAGAGGCGGGGCTTGGGCCTGCGAATTCCTCCGTGTGTATGGCAGTGGACTCTGCCCACCACTGGCCCAGCCCCAATTCTCCCAGACTGCTAGATTCTTCCTCTACACGAATGCCTCTCCAGGGTCATTTATTTTTTTTCCATAGGGAAGAAAGCTAGAGGGACCAAGGGCAGGGTCACTGCCTCCACCCTGCCCAGGGTCCAAACCCACCCTCCTGATTTCTGGAAACTTCCTCCCTTGACAGGATGTTTTGGGAGGGAATGAGGTCTGTGGGCAGAGACTGGGTGTAAAGCATAGGGGGTGGGTCCACAATGGCAGGCCCGGGCAACTCCGGGTGTGGGGAGAGATGAACACCCCCCAATAACGAAGGGCGTATCAGGCATCACCCTGAGCCAAAATGAGGCGGCGGGGAGGACAACACGGAGACCACGGGGGAGACACGGGCCGGGGGCCGGGGCAGCCGAAGCGGGCAGGGCCGGGGTTGGAGGCTGTGAGTCTGGCGGGCCGGGCCTGGGGCCGCGAGTCCTGTCCTTCCGCTCTCAGCGCGCCTGGCCCGCCCGCTCCCTGGGGCCGGCCTTCCAGCGGCGGGGCTGAGCGGGCGGTGGGGGCGCCGGGACGCCCCGCAGGCTGCACGTCCTCAGCTCCCGGGCCAGGCTGAGCACCTCCGGCCGCTCGTGCTGGGGGGCTCCTCCCTCTCGCTCCTCCGCGTCGTCCTCCTCCTCCTCTTCGTCCTCCTCCTGGATGCTGCTGAGGCGCGGCGCCCCGCGGCTGCGCTCGCTCGGCGGCGGCCGGTAGGCGCACTTGGCATTGAGCAGGCGGCGCAGCGGGGCGCGGGGCACCGAGGCGGCGGCGCCCCCCGCGCGGAGATGCTGCTGGCGCACGTGGCGCGCATCGCTCTGGCGCTGCAGGCGCTTGAAGTCGCTGAAGGCCGCCAGCGCGGTCTGGCGGAGCAGGCGGGCCAGGGCGCGCGCCTTGTGCGCCCGCGCCAGCAGCACAGCGTGGCAGCGCAGCACCACGGCCTTGTGGCGCGCCTGGTGGCGGTAGACCCAGGCGAAGACGCGCGGGTGGCGCCCGTCCGCCGTGCAGTAGGTGATGCGCGGCAGCAGGTAGGCGTGCGCCGGCCTGCGGCCCCCCGAACCCCCGGCGGTGCCGCGCTCGCACGGCTGCATGCGGATGCCGTGCGGCCCCAGCGTCAGCTTCATCTTGGTGCCCCCGCCCGGCCCGCAGCGAGCCCAGATCTTGCCCACGGCGTCGTCGGTGCAGCCGTCGCCCTTGGCGTGCAGGGTGACGGCGTTGCCCAGGTACCACACGGTGTAGGTCGGGTCCTCCTTGTTGAGCTCCACTTTCTGGCGCCGGCTGCGGAACACGCGGCCCAGGCGCTCCAGCGGCCAGTCGGGCAGCAGGTCCGGGCAGGAGCGCAGGAAGCTGGAGAGCAGCGACGTGTAGGCGAGCCCCGGACTCAGGCTCTTCGCCTTGCACTTGGCCTCGTCCTCCACCAGCACGAATTTGTTACGTCTCCAGGGCAGCATCGCGGCGGCGGCCAAAAGGGCTGGGGGCGCGGGGAGCTCACCGGCGTCCTGTCAGGAGGCCGGGGGAGGAAAGGCGCGCAGAAGTCCACCGCTCTGGAGTCGCGAGAAGCCGGGCAGCGCCGGAGACAGTCAGTGCCCGGAGATGCCCAGTGCCAGGCAGGGCAAGCTTCGCAGATGCCCGGTGCCCAGCCGGGCCGGCAGCCGAGGTGCCGGACGGCGGCCGAGTGGCTGGGAACAGCTTTTCCCGGGAGTGGCTCCAGCCGTCTGGGAAGCGAGGAGGGGCCGGGGCTGGGGGTGGGCTGGGCTGGACGCCCCCCAGGCCCAAACAGTGGGATTTCCGCCGTCCCTGCTGCCGCAATTTGGGTCGCCGGAGCCTCTGGCGGCTGCTCGGTGGGGCAGACCGAGAGCGCGGCTGCGGTGGGAACTCCTTCAGGCGTCGCGGCTCCACCTCCCCCGGCTGCCTACATCACCGGGCGGGACCGCTAGCTCTCTTGTCCCCTCCCCTTGCCCTCTTCTCCCCTCCCCCGCGCAGGCTCGCGCTGCCCGGGACCCTGCACAGGCGCGGTGGAACGGGTTTAATCATTATTAGTGGAGGGGTGGGGGTAGAGAGGGCTGTTAAGTACTAGGAATCCCCTGAAATATACAGGAGGGCTTTGTCTATGCTAATTTATTTGGCCTCGCTACTGGCCTCCAAGCTCCCTCTGGTGCATTCGGGAACCCCCGCACCCCAAGATTCCTGCAGTCCCTCACCCACAGCATATCATTACCCCCATCCCTGGGAGTGGGAGTTAGGGTGGGTTCCTGAAGGGGCCGGCCTGGCGCACTTTGCCTGGTCTGCACAGCACAAAGCCAGCCGAGGTGGCCGAGCAGTGCAGTGGAAAAGTACTGTCACTTGGTGAAGCTTTCTCCCAGGTTCCTCCAAGGTCGTGGGCTAGACCGCTGGGCCTGAGCTGAGAGACCTGGCCACTGCTCCAGTGGCTGGCAGTGCCCCTCGCCTGGCCTGAAGCAGGGAGGGCACTCTTTGAGGGGTGGGGGAAACTTTCAGAACAGGGTCTGTGGTAATTGCAGTTGAAAAGCTCCTTCTGGCTAACGGGCAGCCTCTGGGCTCTGTGAAGATGAAATCAGCTCCTGTTTGTGAACTCCTGTGAGTTCCCAGGGGTTTAGCATTCATTATCTCATTTAATTCGTGGAACAAGCCCAGGCTCAGTTAAATGACTGGCCCAAGGTCTCCAGGCTGGTAGGAGGTAAAACTAGGGCTTCACTCAGGCCTGGGTGACCCAGGGGCTGCCCCTAACCGTCCATCCTCCCCCAGGACCTCCTAATGAGTAGTGATGAGCACCTACTAGGGAGGAAGTTCTGGTATTCTGAGAGACAGTTATTCATGGGTGTGGGGACACAGCTCCCTCTTTCAAGATTGGTTAAGCCACAAGCTCCCTAGAACTCCGGGACTGCGCTCATATGGGCCCAGGAGTCTTGTTGGCTCGGGCTCTCACAGAGCCAACACTCAAGCTCTTTCCTTGGCTTCTGAACAGGTCATCTGGGGTGGTGTCCAGTCAGGAGTGAACCCAGGTCTGGGCTGGAGCTGAATTGAGAGCTTGGGCTGGGCCAAGCCAAACCACATGACCTCCAAGAGTGGGAGCAGTGGGAAGATTTGGGAAGATGGTGTGCGCTATCTTGGCTAGCAACATCATGCCAGTAGGTAGGAGTGGTGAGTGGCTGGGGTCAGAATCCCCAGGGGAATATAAGTAAAATAACAAACCATCACAAGAAAATAATATGCAAATAAAGAATAGGAAATTACTCCGAATTGCAGTATCTTTGGAGGGTGACTCCCAGATGATCTGGTCGACTGTAGCCTCCGTTGGTTTTTCATATGGAAATATCTTTATCACCTTTTGCTGATTATAAAAGGAATATGTGCATGTGGTAAAAATTCACAGAAGGACATGAAAGTAAGTCTCCTACTATTCCCCACCCCGCAGATGTGGCCTCATTTTCCAGGGGGAGAGAACAGGTTCTGAGAAGCCAGTGATCATTGCAGTGCTTTTCATGGCGCCACATTTGTCTCCTGGGCCAATGGAGACATTAACTCAACCAAATTCCTTTATAGGAAGGAATTCATGTGGTTTTGACCTGAAAGTCAGTTCACTGTAAAATTCTGCCATGTCCTGCCTTGAGTCTCCTAGGGCCGTTCTCTGGACCTTGCCACTGGGGGTTCCCTCTCCCCACTGGCAGTGGGCTGGTGGGAGTGCTCAGAAGCAGTCTCAGCTTGCAAGCCTGAGAAAACTGCAAGCTTTTTTTTTTTTTTTTTTTTTTTTTCGAGGCAGGGTCTTGCTGTCTCCCAGGCTGGAGTGCAGAGATCACCGCTCACTGCAGCTCGACCTCCCGGGCCCAAGCTATCTTCCCATGTCAGCCTCTTGAGTAGCTGGGACCACAGGCATGCACCACCATGGCTGGCTAGTTTTTAAAATTTTTCTGTAGAGGCCAGGCATGATGGTTTACACCTTTAATCCCAGCATTCTGGGAGGCCAAGGCGGACGGATCACCGGAGGTCGGGAGTTCGAGACCAGACTGATCAACATGGAGAAACCCCATCTCTACTAAAAATACAAAATTAGCCGGGCATGGTGGCACATACCTGTAATTCCAGCTACTTGGGAGGCTGAGGCAGGACAATCTCTTGAACCCGGGAGGCAGAGGTTGCGGTGAGCCGATTACACTCCAGCCTAGACAGCAAGAACGAAACAGTGTCTCAAAAAAAAAAAAAAATTCTATAGAAACAGGTTCTATGTTGCCCAGGCTGATCTCAAACTCCTGGACTCAAGCGAACCTCCCGCCTCAGCCTTTTGTATGGCTAGGATTATAGGTATGGCTACCAGGCCTGGCTGAACTCCAGCTGTTGATGGAAGGAAGGTGCAACCAGCCCCTTAGGCTTGCTAGAATTAACATATAAAGACACAGGAAATGTAATTAACAGGAAATGTAATTAAATGTGTTTCAGAGACAACCATTTTTTTTTTTTTTTTGAGACAGCGTCTCACTTTGTCACCCAGGCTGGACTGCAGTGGTGCTATCTCGGCTCACTGGAACCTCTGTTTCCCGGGCTCAAGCCATTCTCATGGCTCAGCCACCCAAGTAGCTTGGATTATAGGCATGTGCCACCACACCCAGCTAACTTTTGTAGTTTTAGTAGAGACGGGGTTTCACCATGTTGGCCAGGCTGGTCTTGAACTCCTGGCCTCAAGTGATCCACCTGTCTCAGCCTCCCAAAGTGCTGGGATTACAGGTGTGGGCCACCACACCTGGCCAAAAACAGCACTGTAAAGTCTAAGTATGTCCAAGTATTGCATGTATCTGGCAACCCTAAGCCTCCTGCCTACCAGCGGGCGAGAGATCAAGTGGCCACAGGTACATGTGTGCTGCACGCTGAGGGTCTCTACTCGCTCCCGAGCCTGCCCCACTTTCCTTAATTCTGGTGGTGTGACTTCTATTCCCATTGTTCCTTGGAAGAATTCTCAGGGGATGGGGAGGGTATCACCTGGGACTGTGAGACCACAGGAAACCCAGTAGTCTGTTTTTATGTTACAATCCCTTGACCTCAAAGCAAGCTTGGTCTTGGGCATTCTGTTCTTCCTCTAGCCTTTTTCCTGTAAGAGCAGCGGTCCCCAGCATTTTTGGTACCAGGGACCTGTTTCATGCAAGACAATTTTTCCATGGAGGGGAGGGCGATGGTTTCAGGATGAAACTGTTCTACCTCAGATCATCAGGCATTAGTTCAATCCTTTTTTCTTTTGTTTGTTTTTGAGATGGAGTCTTGCTCTGTCACCCAGACTGGAGTGCAGTGGCACGATCTTGGCTCACTGCAAACTCTGCCTCCTGGGTTCAAGTGATTCTCGTATCTCAGCCTCCCGAGTAGCTGGGATTACAGGCACAAACCCGGCTAATTTTGTATTTTTAGTAGAAACAGGGTTTCACCATGTTAGCCAGGCTGGTCTCAAACTCCTGACCTCAGGTAATCCACCCGCCTTGGCCTCCCAAAGTGCTGGGATTACAGGCGTGAGCCACCACACTCGATCATCAGGCATTAGATTCTCATAAGGAACATGCAACCTAGGTCTCTTGCATGTGCAGTTCACAGTAGGATTCACGCTCCTATGAGAATCTGATGCTGCTGCTGATCTGACTGGAGGTGGAGCTCAGGCAGTAATGTTCATTTGCCTGTCACTCGCCTCCTGCTGTGCATCCCAGTTCCTAACTGGTTACGACCTGGTACCAGTCGGCAGCCCAGGGGTTGGAGACCCCTGGTATAGAGGGCTCAGCTGCCCTCTGGGCTTCCACCATCCTTTCTATTTAGACGTCGTGAAACGCTGGCCTGGTCCCAGGCGTGGAGGCCAAACTCATCATGAATGGGACCAGGGCTGCCTTCTTTGTTAAGCTTTCTCTTCACTCCTTTCCTTGGTAAGAGCACCCAGCCTGGCACCAGGTTGCCACTACTTCAGACTGGCATGCAGTTGGATCTTTTCTCTTTTTTCAAACATCGATACCATATTTATGCTAATATTAATTTAAAAAGCCAAATACCTGGCTTATAGTAGGCTTATAATTTAAAACAAATCAATCCCTTACCCCATTCTATTTTAGTCCCAATTCCCACTTCCAAAGACAACCACTCTTCTACACATTTTATTTTTTTGAGACAGAGTCTGGCTCTGTCACCCAGGCTGAAGTGCAGTGGTGTGATCTCAGCTCACTGCAACCTCTGCCTCCCGGGTTCAAGCAATTCTCCTGCCTCAGCCTCCCAAGTAGCTGGGACTACAGGCGCTTGCCACCATGCCCAGCTAATTTTTGTATTTTTAGTAGAAATGGGGTTTCACTATGTTGGCTAGGCTGGTCTCAAACTCCTGACCTCAAGTGATCTGCCCGCCTCAGCCTCCCAAACTGCTGGGATTACAGGCGTGAGCCACTGCACCCGGCTCTTCTATACATTTTAGATGGCATTTCTGTCATATGCCTCCATCTCTCTGACCCTTCTAATTCAGACTTTTCAGTTTTTAAATTCTTATATATTGTCTCCCTGTTACAGAAGATGAGGAATATTGTCCTTTTATCCACCCCCATCACACATAGTTTTCCTCCTCCCTCCCTCCCAGTTGAGTTAGAACATTTTGTTGTTTCTGTTGCACCAGTATTCAGGGTTTAATTGTTATAACTATGTAAATATTGTTCAGAGCTGAGCCTTAAAGTGTGCCATGATTCCGCTTACTTCCCTTGTTGGACAACTTTTTTGTTTTTTTCAGAAGTTAGGAATTGCCTCACTTTTTAAGAAAAAATCTTTCTTGCTGGGCACGGTGGCTCATGCCTGTAATCTCAGCACTCTGAGAGGCTGAGGTGGGCGGATCACGAGGTCAGGAGATCGAGACCATCCTGGCTAACACGGTGAAACCCCATCTCTACTAAAAATACAAGAAAAAATTAGCCGGGCATGGTGGCGGGTGCCTGTAGTCACAGCTACTCTGGAGGCTGAGGCAGGAGAATGGCGTGAACCCGGGAGGTGCAGCTTGCAGTGAGCCGAGATCGCGCCACTGCACTCCAGCCTGGGTGACAGAGTGAGACTCCATCTCAAAAACAAAAGACAAAAAACAAAAAACAAACAAACAAAAACTTCCTTGTGTACCTATCGCTGATTTATCCTCTACTTCTCCAATGGAACAGTAAAACTCCTCTTGACTTGGTTGAACACACCAGGTGATTTTTCCAGTTCTTTGTGTTTCTTAGGGACATCCCTCTTAGAGGCATCCTCTTTGGGCTCCCACCTGGAATGCAGAGACCTGTGGAGCTACTGTCCCGGGACCTTACACTACTACTATCCTGGGAGTTTCCTTTGCTTCTTTCCTATGTTGGATCCTGCTTTCTGGATCCCTTGGTTTTTGTTGTTATTTTCTTGTTTTGACAGAGCATATATTCTACTAACTTTGATTGATGGTGTGCCTTGGTGTCTGTGTTAGTTCATTCACTCATTGCTGTTAAAGAATACCCGAGACTAGGTAACTTATAAAAGGTTTAATTGACTTGGTTCTGCAGGCTATACAGGATGCACAGTGGCTTCTACTTCTGGGGAGGCCTCAGGAAACTTACAATCACGGCAGAAGGCGAAAGGAGAGCCGGGTGTCACGTGGAGCAGGAGGAAGAGAGAGGGAGGTGCTATACACTTTTAAGCAATCAGAGCTCACAAGAATTCACTATTGTAACACAGTACTAAAGGGAAAGCTGCCCCCATGATCCAATCACCTCCCACCAAGCCCCACCTCCAACACTAGGGATTACGGTTCTACATGAGATTCGGGCAGGGACATAGATCCAAACCATATCAGTGTCAAATTTGACAGTAGAGATAAATTTCCCTGAGAATTTTGAAGACATGATCCATAGTTGCTGTTGAAAAGTCAAATGACAATCTGATACCCTATCCTGTGTGTATGGCTTGATTTTTCCCTCTGGAAGTTTTCAGGATCTTCCAGAGGCCTAAAGTTTCACAATGATGTGTGTTTTCTCTGGGCACTTGATGGGCCTTTTATTCTGGAAATCAATCTCTTTTAATTTGGAAATCAATTTTGGGGAAATTTCTGTGGGTGCTAGTTTCCTCTTTCCATTTTCTCTTTTTTGTTTTTTTGTTTTCTTTCCAGATCTGTTTTAGTTCAATCTCTAATTTTCCAAAGTGTTCTTTGCAATGTTCCATTTTAAAAAATGTTTTTTCTATTTCCTGGGACATTACTTCAACTTTATCATTCAACTTTTCTATCAGATTTTTAAAAATCCCTCTCCTCACAAATTTTTGCTTCTAAGAGCAATTTCTTGTTTTTTTTTTTTTTCTATAGCATCTTATTCTTGTTTCATGGACATAATATTATCTCTGGTGTCTCTAAGAATGTTAATTGTAGTTGCTTTTTGAAATTTTTTATCTTTCAATTGTGGTAACATATACATAACATAAAACTGACCATCTTAACCATTTTTAAGTGTACAGTACAGTATTGTTAAGCCTATTCGTATTATTGTACAACCAACCTCTAAAACTTTTTCATTTTGCAAAACTAAAACTTTATACCCATTGAACAACAACTCCTCATTTCCAGCTCTCCATAGCCCCTGGCAACCACCATTCTACTTTCCATTTCTTTGGATTTGGCTACTCTAGATACCTCATGTAAAGGGATCATGGAGTTTTGATCTTTTTGTGACTGGCTTATTTCACTTAGCATGTCTTCATATGTATCAGAATTTCCTTTCTTTTTATGGCAGAATAATATTACATTGCCTATGTACATCACATTTTGTATATCCATTTATCTGTTGATGGACACTTGGGTTGCTTCAATCTTTTGGCTATTGTGAATAATGCTGCTATGAACATGTGTATGTAAATATCTTTTTGAGTGTGGGCGTGATGGCTCATGCCTGTAATCCCAGCACTTTGGGAGGCCGAGGCAGATCACCTGAGGTCTGGAGTTCGAGACCAGCCTGGCCAACATGGTGAAACCCCGTCTCTACTAAATATACAAAAAATTAGCTGGGCGTGGTGGCGAATGCCTGTAATCCCAGCTACTCTGGAGGCTGAGGCAGGAGAATTGCTTGAACCCGGTGGGGTGGAGGTTTCAGTGAGCTGAGATTGTGCCATTGCACTCTAGCCTGGGCAACAAGAGCAAAACTCTGTCTCAAAAAAAAAAAAAAAAAAAAAATCTTTTTGAGACCCTGCTTTCAATTGTTTTGGATATCTATCCAGAAGTAGAACTGCCAGATCATATAATTCTATTTTTAATGTTTTGAGGAAGCACTACTGTTTTCCATAGCAGGTACACCATTTTACATTTCCACCAACAGTGTATAAGGGATCAAATTTCTCCATATCTCTATATGCTTTAAGAAGTTGTCTGATGGGTGTGAGGTGATATCTCATTGTGGTTTTTGATTTTGTACTTCCCTAATGATTAGTGATGTTGAGCATCTTTCACATTCTTGTTAGCTATTGTGTGTCTATCTTATTTGGAGAAATGTCTATTCAAGTCATTTGCCCACTTTGAAATTGGGTTGTTTGTGTTGAGTTCTTTATATATTCTGGATATTAATCCCTTATGAGAGGTATAATTTATAAATATTTTCCTTTTTTTCTTTTTGAGATGGGGTTTTGCTCTATTGCCCAGGCTGGAGTGCAGTGGTGTGATCTTGGCTCACTGCAATCTCCGCCTCCCAGGTTCAAGTGATTCTTCTGCCTCAGCCTCCTGAGTAGCTGTGATTACAGCTGCCTGCCACCATGCCTGGCTAATTTTGTATTCTTAGTAGAGATAGGGTTTTGCCATGTTGGCCAGGCTGATCTTGAACTCCTGACCTCAGGTGATCTGCCTGCCTTGGCCTCCCAAAGTGCTGGGATTACAGGTGTGAGCCACCGTGCCCAGCCTCTTTCAGCAATGTTTTGTTTTCCGGTGTACAAGTCTTTCACCTCATTGGTGAAATTTATTCCTAAGTATTTTATTCCTTTTGATGTTATTGTAAATGGAATTGTTTTCTTAATTTCCTTTTCAGATTGTTCACTGTTAATGCATGGAAGTCCAACTGATGCTGGATGCTGAATTAATGTATTAGTACTGTAAGTCTTTTTGGTGGAATATTTAGGGTTTTCTAGGGATAGTTGTTTTGGTTTTTGAGACAGGGTCTCGCTTTGTTGCTTAGGCTGGAGTGCAGTGGCAGGATCATAGCTCATTGCAGCCTTGATCTCTCAGGTTCAAGTGATCCTCCTGTCTCAGCCTCCTGGGTAGCTGGGACTACAGGTGCCTGCCATCTGCCCAGCAAATTTTGTTGAATTTTTGGGAGAGATGAGCTCTCAAGCTCTTGCTGTGTTGCCCTCCCACTCCTAAGCTCAAGTGATCCTCCTGTCTTGGCCTCCCAAAGTGCTGGAATTACAGACATGAGCCACTGCACCCAGCCTATAGTTGTTTTTAAAAGTCTTCTTCAGTTTCCTGCATTGATCTGCTACCTGAGTTCCTTTCTCCTGTTTTAAACAAGTTAGGCCAGGTGTGGTGGCTCATGCCCTGTAATCCCAGCACTTTGGGAGGCCAAGGCGGGTGGATCACCTGGGTCAGGAATTTGAGACCAGCTGGGCCAACATGGCAAAACCCCCGTCTCTACTAAAAAATACAAAAATTAGCCTGGCATGGTGGCATGTGCCTATAATCCCAGTTACTTGGGAGGCTGAGGCAGGAGAATCACTTGAACCGGGGAGGCGGAGGTTGCAGTGAGCTGAGATTGTGCCACTGCACTCCTGCCTGGGCAATAGAGTAAGACTGTCTCAAAAAAAAAAAAACAAAAAAAACCCATTAGTTTAAAAATGTAAATGTCTGAATCTTATGTTTGCAGCTTTCCTCTAATGTTTGGTATTAGTGTTATCCAGTCCTAAGCTGAGAGACACAAAAGCTGATTGGAAGCTCCTTATGTATGAGGGCCAGGGAGCAGAGGGAAGGACAGGGTTTACCATACGTGAGTGTCATTTTCTGTTGACAACTCAGCCATTTATAAGGACACCGAGAGTTGCGGTCACTGTTCCCAGAGAACACTCCTCGAGTCTCCTGCCCTCATGAGCGGGTGTGTCAGTCTGGCTGTCCCCATACTGGGAGTGCACTGAAGATGGGCCAAGATCAAACTGAAGATTGATCAGTCAATGCTGTGTTCAGGATCACGGCTCCCTCAACCTTGGCTGTGCCTGGGGGCTTCAGTCTAGCACTCACTGATTCAGTCCCTCAGAGGGTAAAGCTCTGGTGCAGCTTCTGATGTGAAGGGCAAAGTGGCCATCTCCATGCTGCTCCGGATCCTGGAGGGTAGCTGGGGCTCTCACTGCGGGCTTTCAACGGGTCCTCCCTTCTCACCACCTGCGCCCTCATCACCAGAAATGTCTGCTGCTTGGAATTCCTGGGTGTCCAGGCTCCTCCACACGATGCGGCCGGGCTGGTTCTCGTTGGGTTGCAGTCTTCTCCCCTCTGCTGAACTTCTGCCCCTTGTCTTTCATCCTCCAAAGTGTCGCCACCACCTCTCAGCTGCTGCCACCTCTCATTTGTTTCCTGTCACTTAGGTCACTGTCATTCCTTCCTGTTTTAGTGAGGCTTGGGGAAGAGATGGGGAATTCATCTCAATTTTCCACGTCTAATGAGAAGGTTCTCCTTGGTAGTTTTCTGGTGGTTCATATCGTGCTCAGGATTCATGTATCCTACTTGTAAATACTTGATTGCATTATCACTTGCTTCTGGAAACGTAAAAGTACTTCCATGTTGTAGTGTTAGGATAGATGCAGGTTTTCCCTCAGGTCCTCATGGTTCCTGGCTCATGATGCTATAACCCTTGTTACAGTCTTTTGTCATAATGTTGGGTGCTTTAGGCCTCAGGGGCAGGGCTCAGGAAACAGAACCTCAAAAACCTTCTTCCACCCTCCTTTCACCTGCTCCAAGGCAGGACGCTACTTTTCCCACCCACTTTTCTAAAGACTCTCATTCCAGAGAGGGTCCCACCCCACACCCTGGAGGCCAATCACATTTTGACAACGTTGTCATAAAAGCCCAAGAGGCAGATCACTTGAGGTCAGGAGTTCAAGACCAGCCTGGCCAACATGGTAAAACTCCGTCTCTACTAAAAATACAAAAATTAGCCAGGCATGGTGTTGGGCTCCTGTAACCTGGGAGGTTGAAGAAGGAGAATCGCTTGAACCCAGGAGGCAGAGGTTGCAGTGAGCTGACTAGCCCCTCTCTTTAAAGGACAAGGGCTTGGCCGGGTGTGGTGGCTCGCGCCTGTAATCCCAGCACTTTGGGAGGCTGAACCTCCCACTTGAGGTTGGGAATTTGAGACTAGTCTGACCAACATGGTAAAACCCTGTCTCTACTGAAAATACAAAAATTAGCTGGGCGTGGTGGCGCACGCCTGTAGTTCCAGCTAGTTGGGAGGCTGAGGCAGGAGAATTGCTTGAACCCAGCAGGCAGAGGTTGCAGTGAGCTGAGATCGCACCACTGCACTCCAGCCTGGGTGACAGAGAAAGTCTCTATCTCAAAAAACAACAAAAATAAAAAAAACCCAAGAGGCCCAGGTTCAGGAGCTTCCGGATGGCTGAGCACATGGAGGTTCCTGGAGGGTGGTGCGTCCAGGAAAGGCATGGAAGCTTCGTGCCCCTTCCCTATGCGTGCATGCCCCTCACCCTATGCGTCTCTTCATCTGTATGCTTTGTAACATCCTTTATAGGAAGTCAGTACATGTTAAGTGCTTCCCTGAATTCTGTGAGCTGTGCCAGCAAATTAATTGAACCCAAAGTGGGGGTTGTGGGAATCCTGGTCAGAAGTTCTGGAGACCCAGAATTGCAGCTGGGATCTGCAGTGGGGAGGGGGAGGCCTGTCTTGTGGACTGAGCCCTCAACCTGTGGGATCTGATTCTATCTACCTGTGGAATCCGGTAGTGTCAGAATTTAATTGAACACTCAGTTTGTGTCCGCTGCTTGGTGTATGGTGGAAAATCTGCCCATGTTTGGTCAGAGAAGTCTTCTGTGTTGATGATTGCTGTTGTAGTGGTGTGAGAGCAGAGGCAAAACACGCAAAGACGCTTTGTGTTCTTCCCAAACAATGCCTATCAGTTGATAAATTTGTTCATATTTATGTATTCACTCAGTTTTTTTCTGACAAATGAAAGGGGAAATTGAACTAATTGCCATAGTCCCTTTTGGTTTGTAAATTCGACCTACCATCTTAAGAATCTTTTTTTTTTTTTTTGGAAACAGGGTCTCACTCTGTCATCCAGGCTGGAGTGCAATGGCTCGATCATGGCTCACCTCAGCCTTGAGGTCTCTGGGCTCAGGATTTCCTTCCACTTCGGTCTCCTGAGTTCCTGGGATTATAGGTGTATACCATCACATCTGGCTAATATTTGTGTGTATTTTTTGGAGACAGGGTCTTGCCATGTTGTCCAGGCTGGTTTCAAACTCCTGGGCTCAAGCAATCCTCCCACCTCAGCCTCCCAAAGTGCTGGGATTACAGACATGAGCCACCAAACTTGACCAGGAATCATTTTAAGTGGGTGCTGAGTTCAACACTAGACACTGGGCTTGGGGGCACATACGAGATATGGAAGACATTGCTGTTGTGGCCAGACTACAAGATGGCGCCCAGTGATCCTCACTTCCTGGTGTTCGTGCCTCTGTGTATTCTCCTCCCACAATGAATGGAGCTGACTAAGTAATGCATAAGACACTGTGGAAGTGTCACTGTGTGATTTCTGAAGGATGCTGTAGCTTCTGCTTTGTTCGCTCTTGGATTACTTGCTATGGCAGAAACCAGTGGCCATGTCATGAGGATATTCAAGCCATCCTATGGAGACGTCCACATGGCAAGGAATTGAGGCCTCCTACCAACAGCCAGCACCGAGTCAGCATCCCTGTGAGTGAGCATCTTGGAAGCAGACCCTCTAGCCCCAGTTCAACCTTCAGATGACCACAGCCCCAGCTCATGTGTAGACTGCAGCCTCCTGAGAGACACTGAGCCAGGGCCTGCAGCTAAGTTGCTTCTGACTTCCTAACCTATAGGAACTGTGAGATGATACATGAGTGTCATTAAGTTGCTAAGCTTTGGGGACAGTTTATCTCTCAGCAGAAGATAAATACCATCCTAATGTGTCACACTGGCCTCCAAAACTCTGCAAGGTTGCCCTCTCCCTAGTTTCCTTGTGAGCTCCTTTCCAACAACATCTCTCTGCCCAAGCCACACTATACTGGCTTCCTTCCAGTTTCTCTAACCCCTGAGTACCTTGTTGTCTTGGGTACTTTCCAGATGCTGTTTCCCCTTGTCCCCATCCTTCCTTCTCCCCGTCTCTTCTTCTAGTCTATTCATCTTTCAAGCCAATGATTAAGTGTCACTGCTCTAGGGAAAGTGTGCTGACCCCTCCTGACTTCCATGGGTCCTGCGCCTCAACATAAACCCTGCAAAGCATCTATCAGAATTATAATCGGTTAACTATTTGTGTAATCATTTATTTGCCGCCTCTTTCTCTCTCTGCTCCCAAGACTCTAACACGTAGAGGGCAGGGAATGCATCTATCTTAAACACTGCCAACTCCACAGTGGCCTGCACAGCATCTGGAACACAGTAGATACTCAAAAGATGTTTGTTGAATAGCTGAATGTGACCTGCTTCTGCCAGCTCCCCTCTGTTGTCATCACCTCCACTGCAAGAAAACAGCTTAGAGCAAGCTTGTCCAAGCCACGGCCCGTGGCCGCATGCGGCCCAGGATGGCTATGAATACGGCCTAGCACAAATTCATACTTTCTTAAAACATGATTTTTTTTGGCCATTTAAAAATTTTTTAGCTCTTCAGCTATCATTAGTGTTGGTGTATTTTACTGGTGGCCCAAGACAGTTCTTCTTCCAGAATGGCCCAGGGAAGCCAAAAGATTGGACACCCCTGGCTTAGAGCAAACCCCTCATTGACGGCAGGTTAGTGTTATTCTTAAAGGACAGCACATACACTTTTATTACTTTTTAGAAATGTTCGCTTCCAACAGTGACTCACTTTGTGACCTTGGGTTGCTTGATGGAGATTGGTACAGTGCCTCATTCGAAGGCTGGGAACTGTTTCATTTAGAGAGGTGTTGGCAGGGTTTTCAATGCTCTTGAAGTACAATTTTCTTAATATCTAGGTGGTTGTAAATGATTATGTAAGTGATAAGTAGAAATGAACTGTGATTGACCATGTGAATATATCTCCATTGTAGGCAGGGGTGTGTGTGCGCATCTTTTGGTGCTAAATGTGCATGCATGTTCTTCAGAAGAGTCTGTTTGCTCTAGAATGCTCATGGATATCCTAAATTCTGCTGCAGACCTATTTAAAGATGTAATTGACTTTGAAGCTATATTCATTTCTAATATAACAAAACCAATATTTACTTAAAGCTTAGTAAATACTTAGGCATTATGCAAAACCAGTTTCCTTTATCATAGCCAATCTTCACAGTTACTTTTGCAGGATAGGAACTATTATAACCTCATATGACAGATGAGGGAACTGAGGCTCAGAGGTTCAATAACTTGCCCAAGGTCACACAGCTAATAAGTGGCAGAGCAATAACTAAAATCTGCATGGCATGCTCAAAATCTTTGGCAAAATTGTACATGTGTATTTGTGACTAAGAGAATAAGGAAAAAGAGGAATGTGACAAAAGTCACCATTCTGAAAGATTTTAATCATAAAGGAGCCCTCAGAATAGCATTAGTCTATAATCAGATGCTCAGGTACTGAATGGGATGGATGCAAGAAGTGAGCAAAGCTGATGGATCCAAATGTTACCTGCAGTGCACCTGCACCCATGAGATAAGCTCTTGGCGCATCCATCAAATTACAGTCCAGTTCAAAGCAGAATCATGTTTGCATAACAAACAACAGAACAGTCCAAAAAAAGGCCAGTATTTGGATACAGCTGGATCTCAGGAATGCAGATGAGGAGACACCTGCAGCTCACCAGGCTCTGAGCCAGAACAGATGGATCGAAGACAGGGCCAGAGAAGGGGATTTTGAGGTTGGCTACATCTTTCTTTCTTTCTTTCTTTTTTTTGAGACAGGATCTTGCTCTGTTGCCTAGACCAGGGTGCAGTGGCATGATCTCTGCTCACTGCAGCCTCGACCTCCTGGGCTCAAGTGATCCTCCCACCTCAGGTGTATGCCACTACCCTTTGTTTATCTTTTCTAAACATGGGGCCCTACTATGTTGCCCAGGCTGGTTTTGAAATCCTGGACTCAAGTAATCCTCCTGCCTCAGCCTTCCAAAGTACTAGGATTATAGGTATGAGCCACCATGCCCTGCCAAGGTTGGCTACATCTTGTACTGAAACTGGTATTAACACAAATCCTTCCACTTGAGCCCCAAATCTAACCACATACAGATGCTATTCATTCACCCCAGCAGTCATTCAACAAGTAATTTCTGAACACTTACCTGCCAGGCGTTGTGCGAGGCAGGTGGGTAGGCAGGAGAACAAGGGAAATGTTCCTGCCCTCCTGGAGCTTACAGTCTTGTTTGGGAGTGGAATCCATATCAGTGGAACATATACATTAAACAAATTACTATTTTTTATTTTTGTATTTTTGGAGACAGAGTCTCACTCTGTTGCCCAGGCTGGAGTGCAGTGGTATGATCGTGGCTTACTGCAACCTCTGCCTCCCAGTTCAAGCAATTATTGTGCCTCAGCCTCCCGAGTAGCTGGGATTACAGTTGCGTGCCACCATGCCTGGCTAATTTTTGCATTTTTAGTAGAGATGGGGTTTCACCATGTTGGCCAGGCTGGTCCTGAACTCCTGACCTCAGGTGATCCACCTGCCTCAGCCTCCCAAAGTGCTGGGATTACAGGCATGAGCCACCGCACCCAGCCCCAATGTCACACTCTTGACCCTGCCATTATCAACAACTGCAGCCCCTTCGCAACATCAGTTTACAGCATCCCCCAGTATAAGAATGTAGTACCCCATATCTCCAGTTCTTTGACCCCCTTACCTGGGCCTCCAATTCACTGACCTTTCTACCTTTTCCTTCTCCTAGTTCATTTCCCTCCTTACTCAGCTTAAGTCTCATTGCTTCCCTGTATTTGTTCTCTGTTGCTGCTGTAAGAAATTACTGCAAACCTAATGGCTTAAGACAACACAAATGTATTATCTTACCGTTCTGGAGGTCAGAAGTCCAAAGTGGGTTTCACTGGGCTAACATTAAGCTGTCGGCAGGGCTGGGTTCCCACTGGAAGCTCTAGGAAGAATAAATCTCCTTGCCTCTTCCACTTCCTAGAGGCCATCTGTGTTCCTGGACTCATTGCTTCTTCTTCCACCTTCAAAGTCCATAGCATTGGCTGTATCTTTCTCACCGTGCCATCTTTCTGCTTCTCTCTTTTCTACCTTTTTTCCCTCTTCTGAGGACTCTTGTGATGATACCAGGCCCAATCTCCCCATCTCATGGTCAACTGATTAGCTACTTTAAAAATAATATTTTAAGATCGGGGTCTTGCGATGTTGCCCAGACTGGTCTCAAGCAATCCTCCTGCCTCAGCCTCCCAAGTAGCTGGTACTACAGGTATGCACTACTGCACCTGGCTTGATCAGCTACTTTAATCCATCTGCAACCTTAATTCTCATTTCCTTTTGCTATGTCGCCTGACATATTCAAATTCCAGGAATTAGAAGGTGGACATCTTTGAGCGGCCATTATTTTTCCCTTCTGTTTATTGTACTGGCCTCAGCGAAAGCCCAAATCTCATTGAAAAGAAGTGTCCACCTACTCCAAGCCTGCACCCAAGCAGCTAAGCACCCAACATGCTAAGCACCCAAGCAGCTAAGCACGGTGGAGAAAGAATCTTCCTCAATTGTCTCCAGTAAACTCCCAGGACTGCCAGGCAATTCTACTATATTTCCCTCATCCGTTTACACTCCCTCGCTTCTAGACGCTAATTTCACACCTCCTCCTCTCTCCAAGCCCCCACATTTCCTTCCCTGTTCTTATTCTCAGCTGAATCTTGATTCCTACTTCCTAGAGAAAATTGGAGCAATTGGAAGAGAACTTCCCCAGACTCATCAGCGCCCACCTGCATCTGTGCTCAGGCACGGCCTTCCCTCCGTCCTGTGGATAAACAGCTGAACGCCAGCCTGAAGGCAGCCCCTCCCCTGACGCCTGGGCCTATCCCTGCTCACTGCCTCCAGGGAGGCCAGTCCAGCGAGCCCTTGTGTTTTCCTGTGTTATCAATTACCCCCTTGCCTCTCTTTTGGACTATTTTCCATCAGCATACAAACGTTCTATCATTTCTTCCATCATACAAAACAGACCTAAAAAAAAGAAAGTAAATAAGCCTCTCTGTTGTTCTTACATCTCCTCTCCAGCCACTGCCCTATTTCTCGGTCTTTCTTTACAGCACAACTTGAAAAAAATGCTGCCTGTTGGTCCAGTTCCTTCTCTCTTGGATCCACTCCTATCTGGCCTTGGCTTCCACAGTGCTTCTGAAGGTCACGGACAATCGCCACACTGCTAAATCCAGCGGTCGATTCCCCTACTGAGCTCTCAGCAGCATTTGATACAGCTGATCACTGCTTCCTCCTGAATATGTTTTATTTACCTCCTGTCTTGGTTTCCTTCTTATTTAGTGGCAGCTCCATCTCAAGCTCCTTTGCTGATTTCTTATCTCCTTGACCTTGAGATGCTGGAGTGCCTCATGCTCTCCTGGTGAGTGCATCAGGCTGTTGGCATAAAACACCATTTTATAAGCTAATGACCTCCAAGTTATATCTGTAGTCAGGACTCTCTCAGTTCCAGACTCTTTTCTGCCCTCCACTTGGAGGTAAATACACTCAAAGTGAAAGTGACATAAACCAACCACGCGCAGTGGCTCATGCCTACAATCCCAGCACTTTGGGGGGCCGAAGCGGGAGGATTACTTGAACCCAGGAATTTGAGGCTACAATGAGCTATGATCGCGCCACTGCACTCCAGCCTGGGTGACAGAGCAAGACCCTATCTCAATCAATAAATAAAATGACATAAACCAATGATGGTAATGTCAGCCATGGTTGCTCAGGTCAAGAACTTTGGCATCAATCTCAGCTTTTCTCTTTCCTTCATACCCTTTAACCAGTCCAGACGATTCATGTCAGCTCTTTTTTTTTTTTTTGAGGCGGAGTCTCGCTCTGTCGCCCAGGCTGGAGTGCAGTGGCCGGATCTCAGCTCACTGCAAGCTCCGCCTCCCGGGTTCATGCCATTCTCCTGCCTCAGCCTCCCGAGTAGCTGGGACTACAGGCGCCCGCCACCTCGCCCGGCTGGTTTTTCGTATTTTTTTAAGTAGAGACGGGGTTTCACCGTGTTAGCCAGGATGGTCTGGATCTCCTGACCTCGTGATCCGCCCGTCTCCGCCTCCCGAAGTGCTGGGATTACAGGCTTGAGCCACCGCGCCCGGCCCTGATTCATGTCAGCTCTATCTCCAACTATACCCAGGATCTGACTCGTTCTCACCATGTCTACTGCTCCAACCCCGGTCCAAGCTACCATCATCTATTACCTGGATCAGCGCAGTAACCTCCTCCCTACCGTGCTGGGTCTGTACCGCAGACCCTAGCTGACAGATAAAATGAGTACTCAGATACAGGCATGCGGCGTAAGAGCAGCTCAGGGACTGCCTGGCTCTCGTGGCCAGAAAGCAGCCTCAAGAGGATGAAGCTGCTTTCTTTTATTCAGTGCGGGCACAATGCCGAAAACCTGGCACAAACACAACCTGTAGGTAATTAAGATTTATTGTTCCCCTTTCAGGGAACCTCACGGCGCACTGATCATCAAAGGTCAGTTCCTGGTCAACATAAGTAAACAAGCCTGTTGAAGATAAATTCTCCCACACTCCCGTGTACCTACTCCTTGCCCTCTGCTTCAGGGTTATAGAACAGCTGCCTTCAGCTATGCTTCCCCAGGGCTCTGCAGAACCTTCTGATCTTTCAGAAGGTTTGCGTCCTTTCCCTGTAGTTTTCCCCACCACTCTGACCGATCCCCCACACTGCCCTCCATGTCTCTCCCCAGGATCTTGTACAATCTGTTCTCAGCAGAGGGGCCCTTTTAGGATTGCAAGACTCTATCTTGTATCCAAAGAGTGCTAATCAAACACTTTAAGCTAGATCCTTAGAGAGTGAGTCTCATTGGCCGGGCGCCGTGGCTCACACCTGTAATCCCAGCACTTCGGGAGGCTGAGGTGGGTGGATCACGAGGTCAGGAGATTGAGATCAGTCTGGCTAACATGGTGAAACCCCGTCTCTACTAAAAATACAAAAAAATTAGCCGGGCGTGGTGGCGGGTGCCTGTAGTCCCAGCTACTTGGGAGGCTGAGGCAGGAGAATGGCGTGAACCCGGGAGGCAGAGCTTGCAGTGAGCCGAGATTGCGCCACTGCACTCCAGCCTGGGTGACAGAGCGAGACTCTGTCTCACACACACACACACACACACACAAAAAGTCTTATCATGTCCCTCTCCTACCCCAAATCCTTCCTGGCTCCCCATGGCCAACTAGGCCTTGTCTCAGCCATCCCTGTGGCCTCTCTGACCTCATCCCCTAGTCCACCCCTCAGAGTGTTGCCCCACTTTGACTTCCTTGCTGTTAACCCCAACAGGCCAGGCACTCTCACCTGGGAGTCTTCATATGGGCTGTTGCCTTGGCCAGGGATATTCTTCAGGCACCCAGAGGGCTCCCTCACCACTCCCTTCACATCTGGGCCCAAATGCCACCTTCTCTGAGCAGCATGCCGGTCACACCATTTCCAGCTCCCACCTCCCCACTCCTGCCCCAGCACACTCTGCTCGCATCTCTGCTGTAGTCTTGACTAGCACTCCTCACCATCTGTGTTAGTTTCCTATTGTTCCTGTAACAAATGCCACAAACGGTGGCTTAAAACAACACAGTTTATTATCTCACAGTTCTGGAATCAGACGTCTAAAACAGGGCCACAAGGCTGTGTTCCTTTTATTTTATTTATTCATTTATTTATTTGAGATGGAGTCTCTGTCGCCCAGGCTGGAGTGCAGTGGCATGATCTCGGCCCACTGCAGCCTCTGCCTCCTGGGTTCAAGCAATTCTCCTGCCTCAGCCTCCAGAGTAGCTGGGATTACAGGCATGCACCATCATACCTGGCTAATTTTTGTATTTTTAGTAGAGATGGGGGTTTCATCATGTTGGCCAGGCTGGTCTCGAACTCCTGACTGCAGGTGGTCCACCCGCCTTGGCCTCCCAAAGTGCTGGGATTACAGGCGTGACCCATGGCCTTCTAATTTATTCTTATTTTTTAGTGACAGGGTCTTGCTCTGTAACCCAGATTGGAATGCAGTGGCATGATCTTAGCTCACTGCAGCCTCAGACTCCTGGGCTCAAGTGGTCCTCCTGCCTCAGCCTCCTGAGTAGATACATACAGGCATGTATCACCATGCTTGGCTAAGTTTTGTTTGTCTGTTTTTGTTTAAGAGATGGTATCTTACTACGTTGCCTGGGCTGGTCTCGAACTCCTGGCCTCAAACAACCCTCCTGCCTCGGCTTGCCAAAGTGTTGGGATTACAGGTGTGAGCCACTGTGCTCAGCCAGCTATGTTCCTTCTGGAGCCTCTAAGGGAGAATCTGTTTCTCCCCTAGCTGCCTTTTCCAGCTTCTAGAGGCCACCTGCATTCCTGGGCTCATGGTTTCTTCCTCTGTCTTCAGAACTAGCAGCTTAGCATCTTTTCTCTCTGATTTCCAGCCTCTCTTTTTAGAGATAGGGTCTCAAGCCAAGGTAGCTCACACTGTAATCCCAGCATTTTGGGAGGCTGAGGCAGGAGGATCACTGGAGCCCAGGAGTTGGAGGCTGCAGTGAGCTGTGATTGTGCCACTGCACTCCAGCCTGTGTGACAGAGTGAGACCCTGTCTTGAATAAATAGATGGATAGAGAGATAGAGGGATAGCAATGAAGTCTTGCTTTGTTACCCAGACTGAACTCGAACTCCCGGCCTCGAACAATCCAACTCCTGCCTCAACCTCCTGAGTAACTGGGATTACAGACATGCGCCACCACACCCAGCTTCTGCCTCCTCCTTATAAGGACTCTTGCAATTACTTTGGGCCCACTCAGAGAATCCAGGACAATCTGATGTCAAGATCCTTAACTTAATCATATCTGCACAATCCCTTTTGCTACATAAGGTAATGTATTGACATAATTAACAGGGATTGAGAAGTGAACATCTTTGGGGGTTCCCCTACTCGGCCTGTAACACCTGCTGATAAACTACAGTATACTTCTTTGTTTATCATCTACCATCTTAAAAAAAAAAAAAAAAAAGGGCTCTCACTATGTTGCCCAGGCTTGTCTCAAAATCTTGGGTGCAACCAATCCTCCCACCTCAGCCTCCCAAAGTGCTGGAATTACAGGTATGAGCCACCGCTCCTGGCCCCATCTCTGTTCTCGAGGACAGGTTGTAGACTCCTCAGGGATGATTTCTATCTGTATTCACCGTGCTTAGGACAATGCATAGCTAATAGCAAGTGCTCAATAAATATCTATTTTTGAATGAACATCTATCTGGCTTTTTAGCTGTGGCTGTGTCTGCCCGCTCTTGGTGTATGTGCCAACCAGCAACACTGCTGGTCTTTGAAAGCACTTGCTCCCTGTGTGATGGGCAGTATCAACAATGCCTGGGGTGGTTTGGAGGAGGGTGCTAGGCAGCCCCTCAACCCGGGCAGGCTGAAATGGGAGCTCCACTCCTCTTCCATCAGACATTTTTCATAGGCTGCTTCAGTGCAATTCCATTGAATTCCTCCGTGGTTACTGAGCCCTGACGTGACAGGCGTGGTCCCACCCTGCCACTCCAGGAGATGTCTAGAAAGAGCGTCATCGCCCTCAGATTTGAACCAGAGATTTATCTTTAGTCTGGAAAATGGTATTTGTTACCATAGCAACCAGACTTCTAAAAAAATGGATGTCAAGTAACATGCGGATCCCAGTGCTCATGGCAACCGCCATTCTGCATATTTTGGGGAGAAAATGTGCCTCGCCTTTCTCCTGCCTGTGAGTTGGGCAGTGGGGAGGTGAGGTTAACAGCAGGTTTCCTTCTAGAATTGATGAGACACTGAGGTTTTCGGTTAGTGGAGTTAGAGCCTGGACACCTCTCCGACTCCCACTGTGAAAGCAGCTCTCTTCTACAAAGTCACATAATCAATGCCTTTCCCCAATTATTTGGAAGGAGGTCTCTCTTCTGCTCTTGCCTTCTTTGATGCTGCTCAAATCCCTGGAGACATTCTTGGATTCTACAAGGAACACACATGATAACAGATACACACACACACACACACACACACACACACCCTGTGCACTGAGAATCTGACAGGTGCAGGCATCACCATTCATCCATTCTCCTATATATTTGCTCGTTGATTCATTCGTGCCTTCTCTTAGTAAATATTCATTAAGTGCCTACTACGTTTCTAGCTCTGTGCTGGAGACTTGGAAGCAAACAGGGCATGATTAAGGATGTGATTCTCACTCTCCAGCCCCATATTACAGAATAGATAATAACACATTCATTACTTAACAGCTTCACTGAAAGAGGCGTGCACGGGAAGGAAGGGAGTGATTAACTGTAGCAGAGATGTGGGTGGTGGGTGGAAATCAAAGAATTTAGCCTTGTTTTAGGTTCTCTTACAGAAAAGATTGGTCAAACTGTATGCCTTCCAGGAAGATTTAAGAAAAGTCCTCTAACAAGTTTCTCGGAGGCATCTTTGATTACCCCATCGCTTCAATTGAAGATGCAGATTCTCTCCATTATAATGTTTCTGAAATCAGAATGTTTCTCGTGACTGATGTGTATATTTAATGAAGTGTTTCTTTTCCTATCCCCAATTAAATTGGTGGTGTGTCTTACAGTCAATGGTGTCCTAGAATCAAGGATATTTGAGATTTCCCGTTTTTACTCCCAATATTCATTAGTAACTAAGCCTGAGTCCTCAGAGAATCTTCTTGGCCTTGGACTTCTGCTCACATTTCCTCCCTGAAGAAGTGTAGCTTTCCCCATTAAAGACAGTGTATGGTTTCAGCTAGAAGGCTTTTGAGAGACTTCTGTGCATTTGTTGGCAGTTGAGTTAGTATTGAGGAGAATGCATTCTGCAGCCAGATTGCCTTGGTGAATTTCCAGGAGCCATCCCTTTCTAATTTGTGGCCCTCTCTGAGCCTCAGCATCCTCATCTATAAGATCATAAGATTACTTACCTTTAGTGTTAATTATCCTTCAATTAATCAATTCAACACATATGTACTGAGTGTCTACCGTGTTCAAGAACTATGGAAAAGTGGAAATGTGAAAGTGGACAAACCGCACAAAATTCCTGCCCTTGTGAGCTTACATTCTATTGGAGGAGACCAATGGTAAACGTACAAATTACTCAAATGTAATACATTAGCTGGTAATAAGCGCTCTGGAGAAAAATGAAAGCAGGGAAGGGGGTAGGGACAGCCAGTGCAAGGGAGTTACGAATAGCAGTTAGGATTAGGTTTGGTTGGGAGTAACAAAAAAACCAAACAACAGTGCCTCAAAAAAGACAAAGGTTCACTTTGCTATAATAAATATGAGAAGTCCAGGGTGGCTTTACAGCCACTGGGGACCCAAGTGTCTTTTATCTTCTTGCTTTGTCATCCTCAATACCTAGCTACTACCTCGTGGTCAAAGATGGATGCTGGAGCTCCAACTATCTTGACTACATTCCAGTCAACAGAGAGAAAGAAAGAATGTGCCTCTTTCCCTTTAAGAACATTTCCTAGAAGGCCGGGCATGGTGGCTCACGCCTGTAATCCCAGTACTTTGGGAGGCTGAGGCAAGTGGATCACCTGAGTCAGGAGTTTGAGACCAGCCTGACCAACATGGAGAAACCGCATCTCTACTAAAAATACAAAATTAGCTGGGCGCGGTTGCGCATGGCTGCAATCCCAGCTACTTGGGAGGCTGAGGCAGGAGAATCATTTGAACCCGGGAGGTGGAGGTTGCAGTAAGCTGAGATTGTGCCATTGCACTCTAGCCTGGGTAACAAGAGCAAAACTCCGTCTCAAAAACCAAACCAAAACAAAACAAAACACATTCCCTAGAAGTTTGATGTGACACTTTCCTTTCTTTTCCCTTGGCCAGAACTTAGTCACGCGGTTATACCTCTGCAAGGAGGGCTGAGAAATGCAGTTTTTAAGTGCCCGGCCAAAGAGTAGAGTTTTTTTTTTTTTTTTTTTTAAACCAGGTAACAATGGATAGAACAAATATGGGGCAAAATTAGCTGTCTCTGCACAGGTTATCACAAAGATTTGATCAGATGATGCATGCAAAGGATTTAGCACAGAATAAGCATTCGATAAATATTAGTTGTCTTTTGACACAACGTTTTCTAAATGTACGTGTTCTTGGTAAACAGTGAGCAGATGAGGAAAATGGAGGCTCAAGGGTCTTAGGGACCAACCTGTGGCCACTTGAAAGGTGGCAGATCCTGTCCTATGGGCATCGAGATCCTAGAACCATCCCCCAGCGGGCACTGTGGCTGGTAGAGCATTGAGGCTGTGCTCCTCAAGTGCTGCCTGCTGATTTCTGGGCCTGGGACAACCTCTCCAGCAGGTGGGCTTGTTATCTCTCTTCCAGGATCACCCATGGTTTGTTGGCTTTTCAGAGAGCAGTTTCTCTTACTCTGACATGCCTCTGCCCGGAACAATCCTTGCTGCTTACAGAATAGAATCCAAACTTTACCATTCCTGGCACTGAATAGGCATTTAATGCAAATGTATTAAAATCATGAACTCAAGGGCCTCTATGAGCTGGCTCTAATTTCTCCTTTCTAATTTATCTCTTTCCCCATTGCCTCTTCCTGCCCCTGAGTGGAATCTATTCTGTAATTCAATAGCTGCATTTTTTTTTCTTTTCTTTTCTTTTTTTATTCGAGACAGAGTCTCACTTTGTCGCCCAGGCTGGAGTGCAGTGGCGGGATTTTGGCTCACTGCAATCTCCGCCTCCCGGCTTCAAGTGATCCTCTTGTCTCAGCTTCCTAAGTAGCTGGGATTACAGGCACGTACCACCACGCCTGGCTAATTTTTGTATTTTTAGTAGAGACGTGGTTTCTCCATGTTGGTAAGGCTGGTCTTGAACTCCTGACGTCAGATGATCAGCCCACCTCAGCCTCCCAAAGTACTGGGATTACAGGCGTGAGCCACTGCGCCCGGCCGCTTTTTTTTTTTTTTTTTCTTCTTATTTTTATTACTGGAACAAATATAGTTGCATTTTAAAAGAAACCTCAGATTATCAAACTGTGTGATTTAAAAATAATTGTTTCAATAGGAAGATAAAAATAAAGGCTAGAGTATTTCAGACTTGAAATACTAACAGTTGTCTTGGTCTGCCCATCAGACCCTCCTGTCTTCTGGTCTCAGCCTCCAGCCCCTAGACCACAGGGGTGAGTTCTGTCCGACACTGGGCAAATATATTATCACCACAGTGATTGGTCCAGGCATGCACATTGGCCCAAGATAGCCAATGGGAAGTCTTTCTCTTAGTCCTCTGCCTCCCCCTAGTTCTGCTTGCAAGATAAAGAGCTTAGCCTGGTGCTGTATATGACTATGGACTAATTGTAAGGAGAAAGACTAATGGTGGTAGGAGAGACTGAAGCAAACGCAGAGAAAAGCAGAGGAGAGAATGAGGAGGGAGACAGGAGGAGGCAGCGGGAGAGAAGAGTAAATAACTATGGGTGCATTTGAACCCTGGGTCCATGTGTACTCGGGGCCAGCTTCATCAATGTGCCTTTTCTTTTCTTCTTCTTCTTTTTTTTTTTTTTTTGAGACGGAGTCTCGCTCTGTCGCCCAGGCTGGAGTGCAGTGGCCGGATCTCAGCTCATTGCAAGCTCCGCCTCCCAGGTTCATGCCATTCTCCTGCCTCAGCCTCCCGAGTAGCTGGGACTACAGGTGCCTGCCACCTCGCCCGGCTAGTTTTTTGTATTTTTTAGTAGAGATGGGGTTTCACCGTGTTAGCCAGGATGGTCTCAATCGCCTGACCTCGTGATCCACCCGTCTCGGCCTCCCAAAGTGCTGGGATTACAGGCTTGAGCCACTGCGCCCGGCCCCACTGTGCCTTTTCTAGTTCAGCTATTGAGCCTGTAATTTTTCCTTTTTGGCTTAAGCTACTTTGAGTTGGATCAGAAGTGGGAACAGAGCAAGTCAAATGAGGCATTTGAGGAGCAAAATTGAAGGAGGCATCTTTACAAGCCTGACAGTGAGCACCTTCATACATTTCTCACCCTGAGCTCCTCACTGGCCTCCTCTTAGTCTTGACTGTGAGTTGAGTTTTAGTAACTTGTAACCAGACAAATTCTTGGCTAATATAAGCTCTACTTGTTATTTTCAATAAATCACGAATTCTTGGCTAATATAAGCTCTACCTGTTATTTTCAAATTGCAAGTTAAAAACATTATATTAGTTGATCCAGTTGGTCAAATACACCCCGATTTTTTTAGGCTGCATTATTTTAAATTGGGTACAAAGATCTTATTAACATATCACCTAGACACCATTTCACCCACTGCTTTTTGTAGGCTGCCAGTCTCTTGTCTGCCTCTTCAGCAGTGGTGAGGTGGATACCCTTTCCTCGGGAAAGAGAAATCCATGCTTTGTTGCCCTTGCCAATAACAAAAATGCTGGAAAGCCAGGTGGCAAAGCTGTTGCTGTTGGCATCTTTCACATGAACCACATCAAAAGATGCAGGGTGCCTCTCTCTGTTGGTGATCACACCAATTCTTCCTGGGTTCTCACCTCCAGTCACCATCCACAGGTTAACAGTGTCGAACTTGATGACATCAGTACTCTTGCCAGTCTCCAAATCAACTTGAATGGTGTCATTCACCTTGATGAGGGGATCAGGGTAGTGGATGGTGCCAGCATCATCGGTCACCAGATGAGGGATTCCTTTTGTACCCACAAGATTTTTTCTCACTTTACACAATTTGCACTTGGCCTCCCCTCAGCTGTAATACGGTGAATGGCAAAGTGATCCTGATGTTACAGATCAGATGGAAATTCTCTTTGGTTTGTCGATGATGACATCTGTGAATCCAGCACGGTAGGTTCTATCAGTTTGGACCTTGTCGTCAATCTTAATGAGCCGCAGCATCCAAATCTTTAGTTCGTCTCCAGTCAGGGCATACTTAATTCTGTTTCTTAGGAAAAATGATGAGGGGGAGACACACTCTCAGCTTGTGGGGACTGGTGGATGGATGAGGAGCAAACACACCAGTCAGTGTCCCCAGCATCCATTGCTTTGAGCTGCTACCACTTCAGATGCTTCTTGGGACCATAAGCCATGGCTACCTTAGGCATGGAAAGAAGTTCACCTTCCTCCCCTAAAGATTCAATGAACAGGCTGGGCGTGGTACCTCACACCTGTGATCCCAGCACTTTGGGAGGCTGAGGTGGGTGGATCACCTGAGGTCAGGAATTTGAGACTAGCCTGGCCAACATGGTGAAACCCCGTCTCTACTAAAAATACAAAAAATTAGCTGGGCGTGATGGCGAGTGCCTGTAATCGCAGCTACTCGGGAGGCTAAGGCTGGAGAATTGCTTGACCCTGGAAGGCAGAGGTTGCAGTGAGCTGAGATCGCACCACTGCACTCCAGCCTGTGCAACAAGAGTGAAATTCCATCTAAAAAAAAAAAATTAAATGAACATATCCTGAAGAACACAGGCCCACAGACAACTGGGTCAAAGTCAGTGGGTTTCTACAGAGGCTAAGAAAGTAGATGTGGCCCATTTCACAATTGCCAGCAACTGACGTGGCTCCAGCACCAGCGATTCATTAGGGAACGTGGTGTGTGTTGGTTGTAACTCAGTTGGATGTCATTTGTCACTTTCTCAGAACTCCTGTCTTTCTGACTTGTCTTATGGTTGGTGGAATAGATACAGAATTCATTTCCCCTTCTTTGGGCAGCAGTACCTGGGATAGTGCTTGTCACACAGAAGGCACTCAACACATATGTGTTGAATTGAACTGATCTGGTCACGCCTCACCCTAGACACATCTAACAATGGGGCATCACTCATTCTTGGCCAGTTGATGCTTTTCCTCCTCTGGCTTTGATGCTTAGCTCATGGGTGGACATGTGACCTGAAGCAGCCTATGAGACTTAAGTGCCAGGACTTGTGTTGAAACTATTGGGAAAGAACAGTCCTCTTCTTCTGGGGCTGCAAAGCTGTGAGACTGTGGGTCCAGTGACCTTTTTAATGATCTGGGAGTGACAGCCTAAGAATGGAGCTGGTGGAGCAGAGACAGAAAGATGAGTCCTGATTTTCTGAATTCCTGGATGTAACCAACTCTGTACTTTTCAGTTATTTGAGCCAACAAATTCTGTTCTGTTTGTTTGTTTTGCTGAAGTGAGCCAGAATTGGGCTTTTGCACTTGTCACTAAAGAACCCACATTAATACAGTCCATTTTTAAAATCTGCATATATGTTAGGATGCTCGTGGTGGTGGTACTTGCCAATGGCCAATTCACTGGGATTACACAATAAGGTTTATGATCTCACTTACAGGAAATCAGGCATAGAACACCTTCAGGCACAGTTTGATCAAAGCTCCAGCTCCACTTCTCTGTGATTCTCTTAGTTATGCCCCTCTCCATGTATTGGTCTTGGTGGCAGCAACATGACTTAAGCAGTTGCAACACATTCAGATTCATCAACCAGAGGCAGAAAAGGGGCTGTCTCTTCCAGCTTGTGCTGCTTAAGAGAAGCCCCTCAGCAGACTTCCCTTCACATCTCATTGGACATAACTGAATCACATGCTCATTCCTAAGCCAATCCCAGGCAAGGAGGATGAGACCACCATGTTCGGCTGGGACTGAGGCCAAGATCCACCTCCTCATAGCTTAGGTCCCATAGAGGGACATATATTTATGCATTCCTCTCCCGCATCTTCATTCTGCTTGCTCTTCAGGTTCTATCCCCTACCACCCAGACAACTTCCTCCCATTTTGAGGAAAAGCTCTTCATATGACCTTGTGCCCTTTCCAGCCACCATAATATTTCTCTACTTCCTTCCATCAGAGTTAGGTGGACCCATGGTTGGCAGAATTCACAGGAAGTTTCTGAGGTGTGTGGAAAGGCTCTATGTTCAGGAGAGGCAAAGGCTCTGGGTGGCAGAACCAAGACCAAGGAGGTGAAGTGTTACAGATTCAAGATGGCTGACAATAAACTCCTTGAGAGGCAGTGAGCTCTCCACCAAGGGAAGTGTTCAAGCAAAGTCTGGATGGCCCTCTGTGAATCATTATAGAAGGACTTCATCTATTGGGAGTGAGTTTGGACTGGATTTGTTCATTCATTCATGTATTCAGCAAATATTTATTGAGCACCAGGTACTATCCTGAACACTGAGAATATGCCTGCATTTTACAAGCCAAGAACATAAATAATAATGAAAAGGAGAATTCCTAACCTGCCTACAGCAATTTCCCACACATTAGCTTATCTGGGCCTAGGGCAGTCCTGTGCAGAAGGCAGAGCTATTACTCCCTTTTTCTAGCTGTGGTGGAAACTAAGACTCTTAATGTTGAGATGGCCTGCCCAGTACAGAGAGAGGAGGATGCGTTCCTTTCTCTAGTTTTCAGGTCGTTTAAATAGAATCCCAGCTGAGGCCGGACATGGTGGCTCATGCCTGTAATCCCAGTGCTTTGAGAGGTAAGGCAGGCGGATTACCTGAGGTCAAGGAGTTCGCCAACATGATGAAACCCTGTCTCTACTGAAAATACAAAAATTAGCCGGGCGTGGTGGTGGGCGCCTGTAGTCCCAGCTACTCAGGAGGCTGAGGCAGGAGAATCGCTTGAAGCCAGGAGGCGGAGGTTGCAGTGAGTTCAGATCGTGCCACTGCACTCCAGCCTGGACAACAGAGTGAGACTCTGTCTCAAAAAAAAAAAGGATCCCAGCTGAAAGACACCCCAGGAATCATCTATTTCCATCTCCCCATTTTGCAGATGAGAAAGAGACTCAGGGACCTCAGGGCACTTGCCAGAAATAACATGGCAGGTAAATGGCAGCGCGGATCCCAGACTCTGGTGCCTGACTCCCAAGCCTGTCCTAGTTCACCCTTTCCCAATCCACAGGGTACCGGCAGCTTTCAGGTGACCAGCGGGCTCCCTGATAAAGACGGTGTTCCTGTGGTTCTCAGGTGAGGCTGGAGGTGAAGGTAGCTACAGGTGACGGGCCCAGGGCCTGCTGGCAAATAGCAAGCCTGAGGCTTAACTGGGCGCCTGGATACGACCTGGCCACAGTTAGCCTGTTTCCCTTCAATCTCCAGACCTCCTCCACCCTTCCGCCTTCACTTCCCATTCGTAGGTTCCAGATCCTCCTTCAGGGCGCTTTGCTTCGCCTTCTCCATCCTGTGCTCCTGGTGCCTCCTTGTGGCTAAAAATGTCAACTGCATCAATGACTGACTATAAATTCCCAGGAAAATCCCAGAGATCTTAGGATGCTGAGACTGAAGGACCCTTAGAGATGATTTTGGAAATAATTTGCATTTTTTCCCAGTGGCGATACTGATCTGAGCCCAGGTTAGAACCCAGGAACCCTGGTTTCCGGAAAAGTTCTCCAAATGGGTGGTCACTGCCTAAGTATTTGAATAGGAGTGACGTGTAATTTAAGGAAGGAAATGACCTGATCAATCAATTAATCAATCTGTGGACTCAACTTCATCAATCAAGTTGATTTTAGGGACAATAACATGAATGAAATAAAAGCGAATTTAGTTTTGTCCTTAAGCATATAGCTCTGGAGAAAGAAGGAGTTGGTTAAACCCTGCAACTTCACCTCACAAAGCCTCAGTTTCCTCATCTGTAAAATGGGAGCAAAAATAATACCTGATATCTTTGATGAAATGATGTGAGAATGGCATAAAATGGTTCATGGAAAATAGTGCCTGCACACCGGATGGAAACATTCACTCCAAGATGAATCTTAGACCTAAATGTAAAACCTAAAACTATACAACTTTTGGAAGAAAACATAGGAAAAAAAAAATCTTTGTGACCTTAGGTTAGGCAAAGATTTCTTAGATGCAACACCAAAAGAATGATCCATAAAAGAAAAAAATGGATAAATTGGACTATATGAAAATGAAGAACTTCTGCTCTTCAAATAGACAATTTAAGAGAATGAGAAGTTGACACTCATTTATCAAATTAGTCTTTTTTTTTTTTTTCAGGAGACCAGAGTTTTAATCATTACACAAATCAGTCTCTCTGAGCATTCGGAAAGCAGAGTTTTAAAGGATAACTTGGTGGGTGGGGGGAAGCCAGTGAGCCAGGAGTGTTGATTGGTCAGAGATGAAATCATAAGGAGTCAGGGCTGTCTTCTTGTGCACAGTCAGTTCCTGGGCGGTGGCCACAAGATCAGACAGATCAGACGAGCCAGTTTATCGATCTGGGTGGGGCCAGCTGATCCATCAAGTGCAGGGTCTGCAAATATCTCAAGCACTGATCTTAGGAGCAGTTTAGGGAGGGTCAGAATCTTGCAGCATCCAGCTGTGTGACTCCTAAACCGTAATTTCTAATCTTGTGGCTAATGTTAGTCCTACAAAGGCAATCCAGTTCCCCGGCAAGAAGGAAGTCTGCTTTGGGAAAGGGCTGTTACCGTCTGTTTCAACTATAAACTAAGTTTCTCCCAAAGTTACTTCAGCCTACACCCAGGAATGAACAAGGGCAGCCTGGAGGTTGGAGGCAAGATGGAGGCAGTTAAGTTACATTGCTTTCACTGTCTCAGTCATAATTTTGCAAAGGCAGTTTCAGTCCCTCCCTTTGTGGGAACGGGAGTGAACCCCAAGGTGAGAAGAATGGAACTGCTTTGCAACTGAGCGACTCCTGCAGGCCTGAATGGGCTTTCAAGGCTTGCGTGGCAAAAACATTAGTATCTCATCTATAGTTTTACTACAGTGTAACGAGTCCTAGGATTAGGAGTACAATTCCCAGTTTTAAAAGCAAAGCTTTGAAAGCATTAGTTTGGGGACTTCTAACCCACAAAGAATGTAGAATTTAGTCTAAACTGCAGAAAAAAACTCAAGAACAGCTAACAACAGTGTATCATAGTTTTTCTTTTGAAGCATAATGTATCTCTCTCCAGTCCCCATTTTTATCAAAAACAAATCATGATGGAACTGATTTGTTTACAAAACTAACAAAGTATTAGTTTTACTGTACTTCGCCTGATTATTTGCATAAAGTGCAGAAAGAATAATTATTTTTCACTTAGGCTTTTTAAATTGGCTTTGATAGAACTCTGTTCCCCAAGGAGGGTGGATCACCTAAGGTCGGGAGTTCGAGACCAGCCTGACCAACATGGAGAAACCCCATCTCTACTAAAAATACAAAATTAGCCAGGCGTGGTGGCGCACGCCTGTAATCCCAGCTACTTGGGAAGCTGAGGCAGGAGAATGGCTTGAATCCAGGAGGCAGAGGTTGTGGTAAGCCAAGATTACGCCATTGCACTCCAGCCTGGGCAATAGGAGTGAAACTCTGTCTCAGAAAACAAAACAAAACAAAACAAAGCAAAACCAACCAACCAAACAAAAACCAAACCTCTGTTCCATGAAAAATCTCAGATAAGTCTTTTTAAAAGCCAAGCCCAGCCGTGGGTTTTTACACTCAAATACTTATGAGTTGGGCAAATTCCTCGCCTCTTGAGGTCCCAAGATAACTTGGGGTCTCCGGGCCTGTTAGAAAGTGAAAATCTTTACTTTCCACAGGTCAGGAACCTTGTACAGGGACTCTGTGTGGACAAGATATGAGGCCAGATTCCCCAATAGGCTTTAATTGGCTCTATAAGTCAACTTTGATTCTTTAAACGAAGCATGTCATTCCACTCAAAGCCTTGGTGAAATAACCAATTTCTCCAATTGTGTCCTGTTACAAAAGAAAACAAATTCTTTTTTTTTTTCTTTTTTTTTTTTCAGATAGAGTCTTGCTCTGTCACCCAGGCTGGAGTGCAGTGGTGCAATCTCGTCTCACTGCAAGCTCTGCCTCCCGGGTTCATGCCATTCTCCTGCCTCAGCCTCTCAAGCAGCTGGGACTACAAGCGCCCGCCACCATGCCTGGGTAATTTTTTTGTATTTTTAGTAGAGATGGGATTTCACCATGTTAGCCAGGATGGTCTCAATCTCCTGACCTCGTGATCTGCCTGCCTTGGCCTCCCAAAGTGCTGGGATTACAGGTGTGAGCCACCACACCCAGCCAGAAAATAGATTCTTATTGCACTTATGCAATTAACTATACTGCCATAAATTGAGAATATTCAAATAATTTCCAAATTCTGGAGAAATCAGGTAGAGAGGAACAAATATGCTACAAATTTTGTTCACAGGAGTATATTTTACTCACTTCTTAAAAGTTGCAAATAGCTCTAAAGAAATAAATTCTCTTGACTCTGAAAACAAAAGGTTTGACAATGTTTAACACATTAGTTCTCCATGAGCGTCTTAGAAGTTTGGTTTTTTCCTCTATTCCAGTAGCACAATTTTTAAAGTTATCTGAGACCTGCACTTAGAGTCCTATATCTGATTAAAAACTGCCTTTTGAAAATGACCAAAGTGAGACAAAATGTAGATGACAAAAGTCTATAGTCATTATTAAAGCTACAATTGGGTAGGAATTTTGGTTACTTCTGTGGCATGCAGCAATTTTACATAACAATTATAATTATTAATAATGTACACTAAATTATATCAACATTACAGAAGTTTCCCATAATTTTGGAGCACATATTAATAACATGTTTACAGAAATACAGTCCAAAGTAAACCAAACACCATTCACTCTTCTATTTGAAAGATTTTCCTCTATTCTAATGTCACAATCTCCAGCGTTATTAATCAGAATCCTGCATTTAAGAGCACCTGTTACATTTTATAGCTGATTATCAAACCGTCTTTTAAGGAGGACCAAAACAAGACAACAACTGTCTGTGGATGTACCATTTTAGGGCAGCCACAGTTAAAGACATAATTGACAAGGAAATTTGTTACCTCTGTGGCACATAGTCTGTTAAAATAATAATTATAATTATTACTGATAACATATACTAAGTCATATTAGAATTGTAGGAGTTTTACTTAATTTTGGAACATATAGCAATAAAACATTTACACAAATATAGATCAAAGAAAGCCAAACACCATTTCATATTTGACACTGCTTCCTGTATGAGCTTTGTACCAAATAAGCAAATGTCATTTTTGGGCCTATATCTAAAATATTAGGTAAGAAAGAGACATAATTTATAACTTGATTTTGGATAGTCAAATATCAAAGGTTTAAAACACTGGGTATCACAAAATAGAATCCCAGGTCACCATAAGTCAATCATTTGGCCAAAATTATAACTCCAAAAAAAATTAAAAAAAAAAAAAAAACACAACCTTTACTCTGATAGAGCAGACTTAGCTTTCCAAACAAGACCCAAATGAAGACAGCATGAAGCCAACTGAATCTGTCTCTTTTCTCTCTCCTCCCTTCTTTGTCCTGCCATTTACCCAAAGGAGAAAACAAAACTCTTTCATTATCTTTTAACATTACATAAAAATCGTCTTAAAAAGAGAAAACCAAATTTCACGTCTGCATTAGTGTACCTTTAATGTTAAAGCTAGCTTTTAAAATAAAACTTTATATCTCTATCCGGTTTTCATTAGTTTGACCATAAGGTAAGATTTTCATGAACAATTTAGAACCCTTCACAATTTTCCATCAAACAGTAGATCAGTTCCTAAGAAAACCCTGTTATTCGGACAGATGGGCCCAGAATCTGGCCCCACGTTACTATGATTTTAATGTTTTTACCTAAGGAAAAAAGCTAAATCATTTCTTTTTTTTTTTTTTGAGACGGAGTCTGGCTCTGTCGCCCAGGCTGGAGTGCAGTGGCCAGATCTCCGCTCACTGCAAGCTCCGCCTCCCAGGTTTGCGCAATTCTCCTGCCTCAGCCTCCAGAGCAGCTGGGACTACAGGCGCCCGCCACCTCGCCCGGCTTATTTTTTTTTCTATTTTTAGTAGAGCTGGGGTTTCACCATGTTAGCCAGGATGGTCTCGATCTCCTGACCTCGTGATCCGCCCGTCTCGGCCTCCCAAAGTGCTGGGATTACAGGCTTGAGCCACCGCGCCCGGCCTGCTAAATCATTTCTTTTAAATTTTTGCCAATGTGTTTGTACCCAAAGAATTTTTTTTCTTTTTTTTTGAGATGGAGTCTCTATCGCCCAGGCTGGAGTCCAGTGGCACAATCTTGGCTCACTGCAACCTCTACCTTCTGGGTTCAAGCAATTCTCCTGCCTCAGCCTCCCAAGTAGCTGGGATTGCAGATGTGCGCCACCACGCCCAGCTGATTTATATATTTTTAGTAGAGATGGGGTTTCACCATGTTGGCCAGGCTGGTCTTGAACTCCTGACCTCAAGTGATCCACCTTCCTTGGCCTCCCAAAGTGCTGGGATTACAGGCGTGAGCCACCACACCTGGCCCAAGAATTTTTTTTTTTTTTTTTTTGAGGTGGCGTCTCGCACTTGTCTCCCAGGCAGGAGTGCAATGACACAATGTCAGCTCATTGCAACATCTGCCTCCTTGGTTCAAGCAATTCGCCTGCCTAAGCCTCCCGAGTAGCTGGGATTATAGGCGCATGTCAATATGCCCGGCTATTTTTTGTATTTTTAGTAGAGACCGGGTTTCACCATATTGGCCAGGCTGGTCTCAAACTCCTGACCTCAGGTGTTCCGCCTGCCTTGGCCTCCCAAAGTGCTGGGATTACAAGTGTGAACCACCGTGTCCGGCCTGTGTACCCACAGAATTTTTACAAGATCAACCCTTTACGAACCCTTTTCACTTTGCTTAAACCTTCAGTTTTGTTATGTTAGTCTTTTAGGTTAAGACAATCTTTTTTTTTTTTTTTTTAAACTCTCTGAACTAGACAAAATTACATTCCCTTTAACAAAAGTCATATTCCCATGTCACCTTCTTCTTCTTCTTCTTTTGAGACGGAGTCTTGCTGTGTCACCCAGGCTGGAGTGCAGTGGCACACTCTTGGCTCACTGCTTCCCAGGTTCAAGCGATTCTCCTGCCTCAGCCTCCCCAGTAGCTGGGACTTCAGGCACGTGCCACTACACCTGGCTAATTTTTGTATTTCTAGTAGAGACGGGGTTTCACCATGCAGGCTGGTCTCAAATTCTTGGCCTCAAATGATCCACTGGCCTTAGCCTCCCAAAGTGCTGGGATTACAGGCATGAGCCACCGCACCCATCCTGCTTTCTTATAATCTTTTACCAAAAACACATTCCTTACACACCTTGTGTGTAAAACTGTTTCTCCAGTGGTCTCAACTACATGTTACAATGTTAACTCTTAGCAACTTTTATTTCTAGTGAAAAAACAGATAAGTAAGCGATTTTAATTATGTACTCGGGTGGAACCTAGGACACCAGACAGAAATGAGGATAAGGTCTGACTCCTTTTAGGATAACTAGCTGGCATGGCTAATCTAATGCTCCAAAGTGGGTAAATCGAACAATTTTCAAAAGTCAAAGAAACAGTTTGGTCTTAAAGCATTTAGCAAATCTGATATCTGACCTTAATTTAGACCAAATGTCTACATTTTCAAGACATTTTATTTTACCAATCGTCTTTAAAACTGTCTTTATTTCCAAAAGATTACTAAAGTCACATCAACAAAAAGGCATTAAAGTTTCTATTTCTCTGACAAAAATTTTATTTAAGTGCTTATTTTTTTAAGCCAATTAATCAGAGCTCTTTTATCTATAAACATACAACACATATAAATAGACAGACAGAAGATATAACACTTGTAAGATTCTTCATTTGCCAATTTCTTTTTTTTTTTTTTTTTGAGACGGAGTCTCGCTCTGTCACCCAGACTGGAGTGCAGTGGCCGGATCTCAGCTCACTGCAAGCTCCGCCTCCCGGGTTCACGCCATTCTCCTGCCTCAGCCTCCCGAGTAGCTGGGACTACAGGCGCCCACCACCTCACCCGGCTAGTTTTTTTGTATTTTTTTTTTAGTAGAGACGGGGTTTCACCGTGTTAGCCAGGATGGTCTCGATCTCCTGACCTCGTGATCCGCCTGTCTCGGCCTCTCAAAGTGCTGGGATTACACGCTTGAGCCACCGTGCCCGGCCCATTTGCCAGTTTCTTAATTGGTTAATGGCTTCAGGGTAGAGCCCTTGGAGGAAGAGGGCCGGGAAAGCTTGCGTTTCTAGGGCCAAATAAGCAACTGAAGACAAAGACAGAACCCCAAAATTAAGGGTGCCATTCTATACTGGATCCTGGATCCCCCAAAGGAGGGAAATACTACGGGAGAAGACAGTGCAGTGTCTCTACCCTGCCTTTCTTTTTTTTCTTTTTTCTTTTTGTTGTTTTTGAGAGGGAGTCTCGCTCTGTTGCCCAGGCTGGAGTGCAGTGGCATGATCTTGGCTCACTGCAACCTCCACCACCCGGCTTCAAGCAATTTTCCTGCCTCAGTCTCCTGAGTAGCTGGGATTACATGAGCCACCACGCCCAGCCATTTATCCACTTTTAATTCTTGGGGTTTCATGAGGCAAACAGAGGTTTTTCCCAAAACAGGGTCTGTGGCACCTCCTCTGTTTTTCCAAATGAGTCCCAAGTTACCAGGGGTTTGAGACCAGCTTGGTCAACATGGCAAAACCCCGTCTCTACTAAAAATACAAAATTAGCCAGGTGAGGTGGTGGCATGCACCTGTAATCCCACCTACTGAAGAGGCTGAGGCAGGAGAATCACTTGAACCCAGGAGGTGGAGGTTGCAGTGAACCGAGATTGTGCCGTTGCACTCCAGCCTGGGCACTCCAGCCTTGAGACCCTATCTCAAAAAAAAAAAAAATAAAAAATAAAAAATAAAATAAAAGGAAAAAAGTAATTAACTATTGAGGGAGAATAAAAGGAAAAAATCAGTTGAGAAGACAGCTAAGACTAGTCCCTGGTGAAAATTCTTTTGAGGCTACAGGCACAGAGAGAGCAGCCTGGGGAAAAATCAAGCTGCAGCTTCACAGATAAGGGAGCAAGGCCCAGCACAGAAGCCCTTGTTCTTTGTGTAATAAGAGGGCTCCCAGGAAAAAGTTTCCTCCCCTTTTCAGGCGTGTACACAGTGGGCTCCATGGGAACTTGCATGGGACTTGGGGGCTTACATAAAACACACCTGCAGTTACCCAGACAAGAGAAGCTACATTCTGTGCTTGCCTAAAGACATACCTACAGCTGCACGTATAAAGGGAGTTACACAGATAGGGGAAGTTACACAAACAGCTGCAGAGATGAGGGGAATTTCTCATAAAAGCTTTTGTATTCAACTGTAAAATGGCAACCCATTTGGGTCCCCTCTGTGCTGCAAATAACCTTCTAGTGTCGCTTATTAAACTTTCACTCCAATCTCACCCTTGGTGTCCATACTCCTTAATTTTCTTGGCTGTGGGACAAAGAGCTCCGATAACACCTCAGGCAAGAAGACTGCTTCATTAACCCTAGACTGTTTCACTATTATTATTATTTTTAGAGACAGGGTCTCATTCTGTCACTCAGGCTGAAGTATAGTAGCATGATCATAGCTCACTGCAGTCTTGAATTCCTGGGCTCCTGGGCTCAAGTGATCCTCCTGCCTCAGCTGCCCAAGTAACTAGAACTACAGGGGTGTGCCACTAGGCCCAGCTAATTTTTTTTTTTTTTTGTAGAGATGGGGGTCTTGCAATGTTGCGCAGTCTGGCCTCAAGTGATCCTTCTACCTCAGCCTCCCAAAGTGCGGGGATTACAGCTGTAAGCCACCATGCCTAGCCTGGAATGGACTATTATTGACACATGCAACAACATGAATGAATCTCATGATAATTATTCTGAAAGAAATTATTCTATGATAAGCTAGAGAAGAGAGAGTCCAAACTGTACCATTCCATTTATATCAACTTTTAATTTCTTTTTTTTCTTGAGACAGAGTCTCGCTCCATCACCCAGGCTGGAGGGCAGTGGCGCGATCTCAGCTCACTGCAAGCTTCACCTCCCAGGCTCAAGTGATTCTCCTGCCTCAGCCTCCAGAGTAGCTGGGATTACAGTTGTGCACCACTACACCCAGCTAATTTTTGTATTTTTGGTAGAGACAGGGTTTTGCCATGTTGGCCAGGCTGGTCTTGAAATCCTGACCTTAGGCAATCCACCTGCCTCAGCCTTCCAGAGTGCTGGGATAACAGGTGTGAGTCATCGCGCCTGGCCAATATCAGCTTTTAGAAAGCAGATCAGTGGTAGCCTGGGGATGGGATAGAAGAGGGATTACAAAGTGTTACTGGTAAACTTTTGGGGTGATGGATCTGTTCACTGTCTTGATTGAGGTGATGGTGAAATGGATCCAATAGTCCCAGAGATAGTTTTTTTGGATAAACATATAAATGGACCCTTCTGGCCATGGGGCCCGGTGCAGTGGCTCACGCCTACTGTAGTCCCAGCACTTTGGGAGGCCGAGGCGGGCAGATCACAAGGTCAGGAGTTCAAGACCAGACTGGCCAACATAGTGAAACCTCGTCTCTACTAAAAATACAAAAATTAGCTGGGCATCATGGCGGGCGCCTGTAATCCCAGCTACTCAGGAGGCTGAGGCAGGAGAATCACTTAAACCTGGGAGGCAGAGGTTTCAGTGAACCAAGATCGTGCCACTGCACTCCAGCCTGGGCAACACAGTGAGACTCCATCTCAAAAAAAAAAAAAAAAAAAGAAATGGACATTTCTGTTCTTAAGCTTTATATTTGTTTTATCTGAATTCCTTCTTCAGGAAACTCAGGTCTCTCAAAAATAAATAAATAAATAAATAAATAAATAAATAAATAAATAGTATCAAATAACTGAAACTCACCAGATCACCCCATCCTGACAATGAAATGCTGGACCCCTCATTCATCCTAATTGCTTCCTTGTCCCTTCTGAGTTCCTGTTTTCTTATACATTGTTACATTTCTTCCCTGCTATACAAAGCCCTAGTTTTAATCCATCAGGGAGATGGATTTGAGACCCAGTTCCCATCTCCTCAGCTGCAGCACTGGCCTAAAGCTTTCTTCCTTGGCAATACTCATTTTCTTAGTAATTGGCCTTCTGTGTGGTGAGCAGCAGGACCCAGACTGAACCCCTAGGGTTTTGATAACAATAGTTTCACAGGTGTATACATATGTCAAAGCTTATCAAATTGTACCTTTAATATGTGCAGTTTATTATAGGTCAGTAAGGCTGTTTCAAAAAAGAAAAGTTGGCCAGGCATGGTGGCTCACGCCTGTAATCCCAGCACTTTGGGAGGCCAAGGCGGGCAAATCACTTGAGGCCAGGAGTTCAAGACTAGCCTGGCCAACATGGTGAAACCCCATCTCTACTAAAAATGCAAAAAATTACCCAGGCATGGGGACAGGCACCTGTAATCATAGCTGAAAATTAGGGTAGCTGAGAGAGACCCGGGCTTGAACTGATGCGGAGGTTGCAGTGAGCTGAATTATGCCATTGCACTCAGCCTGGGTGACAGAGCAAGACTCTGTCTCAAAAAGGAAAAAGCAGCAGCTGTGTGCCTGACTCATAAAATTTGATTTGGAGTGAACTTCAAAGGAAGGAAGAAGTGATCACAGGGCCCATCATTCCATCCTCATGGACCATTTTTCTTTCCACAAGGTCTCCTGTCATTGTCTGCGGCTGGAACCTTGTACAACTGTGGTGGTAAGTCCTACTGGTCCAAAGGAGACAGGAAATGAACCCCCTGAGTGTGACCCCCACTGGATGTGACCTCTTTTTGGGAAATTCTCAAAGCCTACCTCCTATGAGCTTCTGACAGCAGCATCCTCGTGGATAGACAGTGGATCAACTCTATGACCTGCAGATAAATTGATGCATTCCTCTTCACGTCTTCATAAGACTTCTCACAGACTTCTTAGAATTGAATCTTTTTTTTTTTTTTTTTGAGACGGAGTCTCACTCTGTCGCCAGGCTAGAGTATAGTGGCGTGAGCTCAGCTCACTGCAACCTCTGCCACCTGGGTTCAAGTGATTCTCCTGCCTCAGTCTCCCAAATAGCTGGGACTACAGGCGCGTGCCACCATGCCCAGCTAATTTTTGTATTTTTAGTAGAGATGGGGTTTCACCATGTTGGCCAGAATGGTCTCCATTTCTTAACCTCATGATCTGCCCACCTCAGCCTCCCAAAGTGCTGGGATTACAGGTGTGAGCCACTGTGCCCGGCCGAATTGAATCTTTTGAGTGCTTGCACCATCTTCATTAGCTTGTACCCCAATGTATTTCCTTTTTGCCATGGTTATTGGGAAGCTCATAGTCAAGGCTGGTGTCCAACTGTGTGATTAACTCATCTTGGGTGCCTATCACCAGTTTCCTGCTCCTTTTATTTTAGCCGAGTTCCTTCTTTCCCTCCTTCCTTCCTTCCTTCCTTCCTTCCTTCCTTCCTTCCTTCCTTCCTTCCTTCCTTCCTTCCTTCCTTCCTTCCTTCCTTCTTTCCTTCCTTCTCCTTCCTTCCTTCCCTTCCCTTCCTTCCTTCCTTCCTTCCTTCCTTCCTTCCTTCCTTCCTTCCTTCCCTTCCTTCCTCCTTCCCTCTCCTCCTCCCTCCCTCCTTCCTCTTCTCTTTCCTTCCTTCCTTCTTCTTTTTTTTTTTTTTTTTAAGACAGAGTCTCCCTCTGTTGCCCAGGCTGGAGTGCAGCAGTGCCACCATAGCTTACTATAACCTTAAAAGGGCTCATGTGACCCTCCCGCTTCGGCTTCCCAAAGTGCTGGGATTACAGGTGTGAGCCATTATGCCTGGTCTCTCTCTCTCTCTCTCTGCCACTGCCTGGTCTCTCTCTCTCTGTCTTTCTTCAGAGTTTTGCTCTTGTTGCCCAATGGCGCAATCTTAGCTCACTGCAACCTCCGCCTCCCTGCAACCTCTGCCTCCTGGGTTCAAACGATTCTCCTGCCTTCCAAGTAGCTGGGATTACAGGCTTGTGCCACCATGCCTGGCTAATTTGGTATTTTTTTAGTAGAGATGGGTTTTCACCATGTTAGTCAGGCTGGTCTTAAACTCCTGACCCCAAGTGATCCACCAGCCTAGGCCTCCCAAAATGCTGGGATTACAGGCGGGAACCACTGCACCCGGCCCTATATGTATGTATATGTATTTTTTGAGACAGAGTCTCGCTCTGTCGCCCAGGCTAGAGTGCAGTGGTGCGATCTCAGCTCACTGCAACCTCTGCCTCCCAGGTTTAAGCAATTCTTCCACCTCAACCTCCTGAGTAGCTGGGATTACAGGCATGTGCTACCATGCCTGGCTAATTTTTTTTTTTTGTATTTTTAGTAGAGACGGGGTTTCGCCATGTTGGCCAGGCTGGTCTTGAACTCCTGGCCTCAAGTGATCCGCCTGCCTTGGCCTCCCAAAGTGCTGGGATTATAGGCGTGAGCCACTGCGCCTGGCCCTATTTATTTTTAATACATCTATCTTATGATGTGTTCCACTTAATGAAGTTATCTCAGATTTTTTTCACAAATAGGTGGGGATTATATCATAAAATAGTCTCTCCTGTACCTTCCATGAGGCCAGGGAGCATGTCCTGCACATTACCCCTGGGTCCCGCCGTGCATCCGGGGGAGTACCTTGCATAGGATAAATGCTCACTAAAAACGTGCTCACTGTATTGGATAATTCTTATGTCAGGGAGTCTCCCAAGAGAATGTTCTGGAAGGAAACTGAGTGACCACCTGATGCTATTATTAACATCTTTTTCATTTCCTGTTTCCTGTGGCATCTGGGCAATGTCAGTGCAGGTGCTAAGACGCCACTCTCATACCTATTTGGTCCCTGGACCTTGGCGAATGCCTAAGAGGCATTTACCCAGTGACTCACAGGGAATTTTTGCTCCTCCGAAGGGAAATCTGAATTAAATCTAAAGTGAAATGCCTCCAGTGGCATTGTCCTTAGTAACTTTGTTTCTCCCAGGAAGCTCTGCCTCCTGTCTTAAGAATTTACCTCCCTTTCTTGAAGTCAGAGGCTCATCTTTAACTTGTGATTCAGTGAGGACAGCCTTCCAGGCTGGGAATGGTTCTCTAGGGACATCTGGCTGCAGCTGAAATTGCCCATCTCTCATCGCTCCTAACAAGGTCCACATGATGTAAATTTCAGATTGTCCCAATAGGACTGTGCTCAGCATAGCTAATGAAGGATTTCAGCCTTTGGCAAAAAAATGGAAGGGTTATTTAAAACCACACTGTGTCATTTAAGAGTGATGGCTTTAATGAGCTCCCAAGGAACTCATAAAAGGGCCCAGAGAATAAAACAAGGAGGCCCCAAATAGTCAGAACCTGTAAGCAAAGACCCCTAACTTATCTCAATGGAGCACTCGGCTCATTTTCTTTTAAGGACCCCTTTTTGTTCCCTTCCTTGCTGTAACCTAAGGATGCAAGAATTTTGATTATATATGTATTTTAAAAAACAGGTTAGATTGTGCCCTTGCTGATCCTCAAAAAGCTTTACTGGATACCGTCCCCAAAATGATGAAGTTTAAAGTTTCGGTTTGGCATTTAGGGACCTACAGGATCTGGCCTCAACCCTCCTTTTCAATTACTTGCTCCTTGCTCTCTGTCGCATATCCTGGGCTCCAGCTATACTGGGCCAACTCTTGCTAGCTTTGTACCTTTGCTGTCTTTTTCCCCCTCTTCATGAAAGGCTTTCCTACTTCCATCCCAGCCACTCCACCCTCCATTCTGTTAACAGAACTCCAATTCCTTCCCTGGTGGAAATAAACAGCGCCTCCCTACTGCAGGCAGCTGGTGGCACTTTGGTTGTCCTAATTTCATTGGACCTCAGACAATCTGTAACCTCCTCACAAGGCCCTAACCAACCAGAGGGAAGAGGCTTGCCATATAAGGTATATCTCCTAATGCCCAACCTAGAATCTTGGATGCAGGAGGCTCTCTGTAATTGTTGGTTGTGAAGTAAATAGCATATATATATATATATATTTTTTTCTGAGACGGAGTCTCACTCTGTCGCCCAGGTTGGAGTGCAATGGAGCGATCTTGGCTCACCACAAACTGCGCCTCCCGGGTTCAAGTGACTCTCCTGCCTCAGCCTCCTGAGTAACTGGGATTATAGGCATGTGCCACCACGCCCAGCTAATTTTGTACTTTTAGTAGAGACAGGGTTTCTCTATGTTGGTCAGACTGGTCTCGAACTCCCGACTTACCAACTTCAGGCAATCTGCCCACCTTGGCCTCCCAAAGTGCTGGGATTATAGGCGTGAGCCACAGCGCTTGGCCATGCCCAGCTAATTTTTTGTATTTTTAGTAGAGATGGGGTTCCACCATGTTGGACAGGCTGGTCTCGAACTCCTGACCTCAGGTGATCCACCCGCCTTGGCCTCCCAAAGTGCTGGGATTACAGGTGTGAGCACCTCACCTGGTTGCTTTTTTTTTTTTTTAATTCTAGTTTTATTAATTCAAAATATGCTGTACATTCACACTCAAAAGATACAACAGAGTGAAAAGTCACCTTCTGTGTTCTCTAGCCACCCCATTCCCTTCTATGGAAAGAACCAATTATTATCAGCTTTTTGTGAATCCTTCTGGAGACATGCAATATATATAGTATACTCTTCTCTCTCCTTTTGAAAATAAATGGGGTTCCTCCTTAGTTTTGCAGTTTGCTTTTTCGCCTGACTATGCACACATACACATATTTAAAAAAATTATTCAGCCAATTTACTATTGATAACATTTAGGTTACTTTCATTATTTTGTTATTAAAAACAATGTTGGGCCTGGCGGGACACATTTTACATACATTGAATCAAGTCACTAGGTAAGATGTGTTTAAAAACTGCAGATGATGTGTCTAAAAACTGCAGATTGCTCCACAAAAGTAAAATATCTTTATTAAATCAGCCTGTTATATATAACAGTTTTTAAAACTCCATTCCTTAAATACAATTGGGGTCATATAAGAATTACTTTTTATAAGCATAGAGTTAGAATTGTTAGATTGTTAACACCCTGAGATATCTTTGATGATTTTCAACCCAAGGGATGATCATGAATTTGGTAAACACACACACAAACTTAAAATGAGGTCTAACCTTAAATTTTTAATAGAACTTGTCAAAAAGTTTGTTAGCAAAAGTGTGGGTGAAAAGAGATTCCCAGCTAGGCACAGTGGCTTACGCCTGTAATCCCAATACTTTGGGAGGCCAAGGCAGGCAGATCACTTGAGATCAGGAGTTCAAGACCAGTCTGGCCAATATAGTGAAATCTTCTCTCTACTAAAAATATAAAAATTAGCTGGGCATGGTCGTGCATGCCTGTAGTCCCAGCTATTTGGGAGGCTGAAGCACGAGAATCACTTAACTCAGGAGGCGGAGGTTGCAGTGAGCTGAGATCATGCCACTGCACTCCAGCCTGGGCTACAGAGCAAGACTCTGTCTCCAGAAAAAAAGAAAAGAAAAGAAATTCCCACATATTGCTCATAAATGTAAAATTGGACATTATGGAGAAAAATTAGACAATGTTGATCAAGATTAACAGTGCCCACACCCATTGACCTAGCAATTCTACCTCTAGAAATTCTCCCTACATAAATACTCATACATGTAAACATGAAAATACAAGAATTTAGGCTTGGCGTGGTGACTCACGCCTGTAATCCCAGCACTTTGGGAGGGCAAGTCAGGAGGATCGCTTGAACCCAGGAGTTCCAGACCAGCATGAACAACATAGTGAGACCTTGACTTTACAAAAAAATTTTTAAAAAATTAGGTGGGTGTGGCATGCATGTCTAGTCCTAACTACTGGGGAGGCTGAGGTGGGAGGATCCCGGGGTGGGAGGCTGCAGAGAACTGTGATTGCACCACCATACTCCAGCCTGGGCGACAGAGCGACACCCTGTCTCAAACAAATAAAAACATTAAAGCATAACCTGTAGGAGATAGCTCAATGAATGCTGATGTTTAGAAGAAGGATTTGGGTTATCTCCGATAATTTTAGAAAGGAGATGCATTACAGAGATCAGGGAACAGTCTCTGAAGAAGGATCCCCTGGGTTTGACGCCCATCCCTATTGCTTTTAGCTGTATAACCTTGAGCAAGTTACTTACCTGAGCCTCAGTTTCCTCATCTGTAATCTGCATTATAGTTGTGTTGTAAAGGTTCAATGGGACGGTGCCTGCAAAACTTCCCACCCCTCCCCGAACCTGACACATAACAGGCACTCAACATAGTTGTAATTATTTAATAAATATGTTGTTCTATGTGGTGATGGCAGATTAAGGGGCTCCTTTGGTGATATAATCTGCCCTCTTAGGGTAGAGTTGAGGGCTTTGGAGTTGCGTAAACCTCTCTAGCACTCACTAGACTTCGAGCACATCATTCCCTAACCTCTATGGCCTCAGTTTTCTCATCTGTAAAGTGGCTAGAATAAGTTCCAAGTCTTAAGGGTTTGCTCTGAAACTTAAACGTATACTACTCATAAGAGTTTAATACACAATTATTTTATTTCCTGCCAATCTAATGGCGAAGATATGGAATAACCCATCAAACAGTCCAGTAACCACAGGAAACCAGAGGGACGGAGACGAGGGCAATGGGCGAGTCAGTTATGGCTAGTGTGCCGCGTTTCGAAGAGGATGGCCATGGAGCGGTGGGTGGTCGCTCAGCTCCCCAATCGCTCTCCGACACCCGGCTAGGGAGACAGGATCTCATCGTAGGCCGCAGCAGCTTGACTGTCACCCGGGCAACCCCACCTTCCGGTTCACTCTACAACCCCCTGGCCCCCGCTTCCGGTTCCGGCGTCGTGCGTCATCGTTGGGCGACTGATTTCGAGTTTTCGGTCCGGTTTGTCCAGGGGGTGCGGTGCTGGTCGGAAGGAGGTGGAGAGTAGGGGGTCACCGGGCGTATCCTCTGCGTCACAGTCGGCCACCGGGGCTTGGCGCCGTCATGGAGAACGGGGGGCGGCCCTCGCTGTGCCAGTTCATCCTCCTGGGCACCACCTCTGTGGTCACCGCCGCCCTGTACTCCGTGTACCGGCAGAAGGCCCGGGTCTCCCAAGAGCTCAAGGTCAGTGCTGGAGCCGGCCCGGCTTCAGCCGGGTCATCTCTGTCCCAGGTCCTGGGGAGCCCGCGATTCACCTTGGCCGCCCCACCGTCGGAAACTGTCCAGAAAAGGAAACAGCCTCTGAAGGATGTCATCCAGCCAGTAAATGGAGGAGCGCGGGGCAGGATTTGGGCTCGGGATGACGGTTGCTCCGCTCCTTTTTTCCCAAGTCCCTCTTATGACTCAGAATGAATTTTGACTTCATTACTTTACTCGAAAAGTATTTATTGAACACCTGCGATGCGCCAGGCAGTGAGTAGAACAGATGAAAGTCCCTCCCCTTGTGGAAATTCCTTTTCAATACGGCTAGACAGCAAACATGTGAATCAGGCAGTGTAACAGATGGTAAGCAATGCTTTAGAGTAAGGTAGGGGAGAGGACATGGAATGCTGGAAAAAGGGGGATCTCCTATCTTAAATAAGGTGACATTTGAGCAGAGCCCAGGAAGAGACGAGGGAAGTCATGCGGATATCTAGCGGGTGATGGAGGGAACAGCAAGTGCAGACATCCATTTACTGAACCACTCCACTCCTTGATTTACAGACGCTTCCTTTTTATATTACAGCTTTTTTTTTTTTTTTTTTTTTTTTTTTTTTAAATAAATGGTGCTCTTTTTTGAACTGTGCTTTACGGTTTACACAACACATTTGCATTTATTTTTATTTTTATTTTTTTTGAGATAGAGTCTTGCTCCTGTCCGCCCAGGCTGCAGGTGCAGTGGCCTTTGATTTAGGCTCACTGCAGCCCCGCCTCCCGGGTTCAAGTGATTCTCCTGCTTCAGCCTCCTGGTAATGGGATTTACTGCAGCAGCTAATTTTTTTTGTATTTTTAGTAGACACAGGGTTTCACCGTGTTGGCCAGACTGGTCTCCAGCTCCTGACCTCGGGTTATCTCCCCGCCTTGGCCCTCCGGAGTGTTCGGATTAAAGGCGTGAGCCACTGCGCCCAGCCACATTTTCATCTTGATTTTATTTTTTTCTTCACAATATATACATATTTTTTCCTTTCTTTCTTTTTTTTTCAGACGGAGTCTCGCTCTGTTGCCCAGGCTGGAGTGCAATGGCACCATCTTGGCTCACTGCAACCTCAGCCTCCCGGGTTCAAGCGATTCTCCTGCCTCACCCTCCTGAGTAGCTGGGATTAAGGGCGCCTGCCACCACGCCCGGTTATTTTTTGTATTTTTAGTAGAGAGGGGATTTTGCCATGTTGGCCAAGCTGGTCTCCAACTCCTGACCTCAGGTGATCCCTCTGCCTCAGCCTCCCAAAGTGCTGGGATTACAGGCGTGAGCCACTGCCCCCGGCCCACAATAATTTTTTGAAGTAGATAAAATGGCAGTTACCACCGCATTGCAAATCAGAAAATTGAGATTCGGAGGAAAGGCCATACAACTAGTTAGCTTGAAACTTAAATTTAGGTATTTTGATTCCAAGGGTAGGATTTTAATCTGATTGGCATTGCTTTATTGTGACTCTCTGACTGGTCCAGAGAGATGGCCCTCTTTAGGTCAGAGACAGGCTCTTATTCATCCATTCTCTTTTCTCTAGCTTCTGACACAGTACTTGGCAAGTGGTAGATGCTCAGTAAATGTTTGTGGGTTCTTTTTGGCTGAAGTTTCACAATACGAGAGCTAAGGGCCTAACCTAATTTGATGTTTATATGAAAGATGGATTCCTAAACCTGACTAACTTCATTATCAGATTGTTTTCAGTAAGGGTTTAGAAACTAATGGGTGGGCCGGGCTACTCCCCCTGCCTGGGTGACAAGAGCAAGACTCCATCTCAGAAAAAAAAGAAACCAATGTGTGAAATCCCTGCTATGAAGGGAGTTTTGGAATCTGGAAAGAGCTAAGTTAGGAGACAATTGGATTTGCTGTGCAGTGGCATTATAATGAGATTCCAGCTGCCCTGTGTGTCACCTGATTAAATAATCAAGTTAACCCTGAAGTGATTAGCTCTGTGTAACTGATACTTCACTTTCTGACTCCAGATCACTTTGGCCTCAAGTTGGCTGGTAGTGGGATTCTTTGAAGCGGTAAACTCTTTAGGTCCCATCTTTGGGTGACCGTAAAACCTTTGCCGGGCCGGGCGCGGTGGCTCATGCCTGTAATCGCAGTGCTTTGGGAGGCTGAGGTGGGCGGATCACAAGGCCAGGAGTTCGAGACCATCCTGCCTAACACGTGAAACCCTGTCTCTACTAAAAATACAAAAAAAAAAAAAAAAAAAAAAAAAAATTAGCTGGGTGTGATGGCAGACGCCTGTAGTCCCAGCTACTCGGGAGGAGTGTGAACCTGGGAGGCGGAGGTTGCAGTGCGCCGAGATTGTGCCACTGCACTCCAACCTGGGCGACAGAGCGAGACTCCTTCTCAAAAAAAAAACCAAAAACCAAAAACACAACAACCTTTGCCAACTAGTTCCTAAATGAGGATGAAATAGCCCCTTCCTGGAAAAAGAGTTGGGACTCTTAATATCTTATATTCTATTTTCTATTTCCTTCCTCTCTTTCTCCCTCCTTTCCTTCCTTTTCTTTCTCCTTGGCCTGCCTTCCTGTCGTTTATTTCTTTCTTCTTTTTTGCTCTGTTTTTTTTTGAGACATGGTCTTACTGTGTTGCCCAGGCTGGAGCACAGTGGCACAAACATAGCTCACTGCAGCCTCGAGCTCCCAGGCCCAAGCTAGTCTCCTGCCTCAGCCTCCTAAGTAGCTAGGACCACAGGTGCACACCACCACATCCAGCTAATTTTTTATTTTTCATAGAGATGGGGTCTTGCAAGTTGCCCATGCTAGTTTTGCACTGCTGGCCTCAAGCAGCCATCCCACTTTAGACTCCCAAAGTGCTGGGATTACAGGTGTGAGCTACCATGCCCGTCCTAGATTCTATTTTCTTGATCAGATGACAAAACTTCCAGAGTGGGGCTTGTGTCCTATCCTGTATATCTCTCATAGGAGAATGCATATTTATTGCGTGCCTCCTATGTGCCAGCCCCTGGACTGGATTCTTTCACACCTTAAAGTTCATTTAACCCACATAAAAATCCTGTGAAATTGCATTTTCCCTGTCCTTTACAGTTTTGGAACCTGAGACTCAGATAAATGAAGTTGTCCCAAGCCACAGTGGATCCATTGGAGCTTGATTAAACTCCAGGTCTTTCTGATCATATTCTCCCTCTTCCCCCTTTAAAATTCGAATTGGCCATTCTGTGATGGATACTTTGCTAGCTGTCTCACTTTGGGCAAATCACTTCACCTCTCTGAGCCTGTTTCCTTATCTGTAATTGGTGATAATAATGTCTGCTGTAAAGGGATGGTGTGGGCATTAGTGGTTTATGCATTTAAAGTGCCTAGCATATTGCCTGGTACACAGTATATTTAAAATGCTTATTTATTCATTAATTTATTCATCAAATAATGTATTAAATGCTTGCTGTGTGTCAGGCACAGTTCTCAGCACTAGGGGGATAGCAGTGAACGAGACAAACCATGTCCAAGCGCTCCTAGGGTTTAACATTCTAGTGGAAGGAGACAGATAATAAATGAGTACATTGTTAGTTGTTATTGCTGTCATTTCGGATCTTCACAGTGTAAGTGGCTAAGAAATTTTGACTGACCTTGCTCCTGTCATTTACTGTGTAGCAGTAGCTAAAACTCCGAGTGACCTTCATATACATCTGGTGTCTCATCTTTAGAGGTTACTGAATCTGGCATCCTTAAGAGCTGTTTTTGGGTATACCCTGAAAGCAGAGGTGGTCGTTTACTCGTCCCTGAATCTCTGACACCCAGCACGGTGCCCAGCACATAGATGCTCAGGAAATAATTGTTGGTTTTATTCCTTTTCTCTTATTTTTGAAACAGCAGTAACAGGATTGGTTTCCCAAATGCAGTGGGTTGGACGCTCTGAGTTGGAAGGCAGAGGAGAATTAGGGATTGTTAGAGGAAGACGGCAGCAGAAGGAACCGTGCTCATTTAATTATGACCGTGAAAAAGGCAAAAAGTAGAACAGACTGGGTGCAGTGGCTCACACCTGTAATCCTAGCACTTTGGGAGGCCAAGGCAGGAGGATCACTTGAGCCCAGGAACTCAAGACCAGCCTAGGCAACATTGGGAGACTCTGTCTCTGCAAAATAAAAAAATTAGCCAGGTGTGGTGGTGCATGCCTGTGGTCTCAGCAACTTGGGGACCTGAGGTGGGAGGATCGCTTGAACCTGGGAGGTTGAGGCTGCAGTGAGCCATGATTGCACTACTATACTCCCGCCTGGGTATAACAGTGAGACCCCAGCTCAAAAATAAATAAGTAAATAAATAAATAAATAAATGTAAAATGGCATTTGGCACCAGTTAACAGTCTTGCCCTGTTGAAGCAAAGGCTTTGTTTTTTTAATAACACACAATGCAGGGCATTGGTTCGTAAAGATGTGGTAATGTTAATAACAACACCTACCAGTTCTCAGACCACTGCCATGCACTAGACAGTAGGTTAGGTACTTTATACCTGAATCCTTTGGACCATAACTCTGTGTTGTCAAGAAGAGATTGAATGATGATCAGTCTCTGGTATGTAAATTGACTAGTACCTTTTATATTTTCACTAAAAAGTCTTAACATGAAAAGGAGTGTAGGTTTTGGTTAACTGGAAAAAGAATGTATGTGGCACCCCCACTCTGCAGTGATGGAAGAGGGCACAGGCATGGCTCCATTCCTGTTGATGTACACAGCTTTGAAATCTGATTCTCTGTAGTTACCTTCCTGTCCAATTTCCGTATTCTCCTGACATGAAAAAAATAGAATCTTTTTCTTTTTTTGCCTGTAAGTTTGACTGAGCGTGTCAGTGTTCAATGGCCAATTTATTTAATTTTTTTTTTTTTGTATTTAGGGAGCTAAAAAAGTTCACTTGGGTGAAGATTTAAAGAGTATTCTTTCAGAAGCTCCAGGAAAATGTGTGCCTTATGCTGTTATAGAAGGTATGTTTGCTTACAGGGCAATGGAAAACAACTTCCTTTTTCCAAAAGATTCATAAAGATCATCTTGGCTCATGTTAAGTGCCTTTTGTGGTGTTGGGTCCATGGTCCAGAACATACTTTGGGGTCAGAAAGACGTGGGTTATTGCTTTGTGATCGCTAAGATTACCAGACCTCCCTGAACCACTGTTGCCTGATCTCGAAAATAATACTTAACCTTTATAGGGTTGTTATAAGACAGATTATGTGATCCATGCAAAGTGCTTGGGAGAGTGCTTCTAAAATGTGACTTACGGTGATCAGAATGTCATTGTTTTGATTAATTAGCAAAAGTCAACTGAAAACATTTAATTTTTAACATTTTTTAAATTAAAAAAAATTTTTTTTTTGAGGCCAGTCGTGGTAGCTCACGCCTGTAATCCCAGCACTTTGGGAAGCTGAGGTGGGCTGATCACTTGAGCTCAGGAGTTTGAGACCATCCTGGCCAACATGGTGAAACCCCGTCTCTACTAAAAATACAAAAATCAACTGGATGTGGTGTCATGGCACATACCTGTAATCCCAGCTACTTGGGAGGTGAGGCAGGAGAATCACTTGAACCCGGGGGGCGGTTGCAGTGAGCCAAGATTGTGCCACTGCACTCCAGCCTGGGTGACAGAGTGAGACTCCGTTTCAAATAGAGTCTTGACTCTGTCACCCAGGTAGCTGTAGTATGGTGGTGTGATCATAGCTCACTGCAGCCTCAAACTCCTGAGCTCAAGTTATTCTCCTGCCTCAGCCTCCCAAGTACCTGGGACTACAGGCACATGCCCTGCTAACTTTAATTTTTTGTAAAGATGGAATCTCATTGTGTTGACCAGGCTGGTCTCAAACTCGTGGCCCCAAGTGATCCTTCTGCCTTGGCTTCCCAAAGTGTTGGAATTATAGTTGTGAACTACTGTGCCAGACCAGAAAACACATTTTAAACTATCTGAAAGGAGAGGACAGAAAAATTCTTTAGAAATAATAGAATTTGTGTCCACTTAGGAGCTGTACGGTCTGTTAAAGAAACGCTTAACAGCCAGTTTGTGGAAAACTGCAAGGGGGTAATTCAGCGCCTGACACTTCAGGAGCACAAGATGGTGTGGAATCGAACCACCCACCTTTGGTATGTATCACTTCTCCACTGGCCAAAACCCTTATAGTTGGTCTATTCAAATGCCGGGGTTGTGGGTGCTGTTGCATTGTCTTTAGCTTCTCTTGAGAGAGGTTGAAGACCAGTCTCTTAAATGCAGGTCATATTCTTGTGTGTAGCCTGTGGGCCTCCTACATCAGAATCACCTAGGCATCTTGTTGAAATGCAGATTTCTGGGCTCCCTTCCAGACTTATCCAACCAGAATTTCCAGGATCAGGCACCTGGAATCTGTTGTTAGTTACACTGAAGTTTGAGAACCACTGAATCAGTGATTTCAGTATTTCCTAAAATGCTTTTGTGCCATCACATGAAATACCAGTTTTCCAACTGGTCCTAGTGGGTTCTGTTTTAGATGTTTGTTTTACAGTGGAAAGGGAAATGAATGGTTTCCGTAGTCTGTGGCGGTGTTTGTTGCCCACTGAGATCGCCCCAGGACCCACCTGTAGATAGTGATCTTACTGTCTTCTTCTGGTTACTTCAGACTCTACGCTGTCTTCTGCATTTAGTTGATCTCCAGCTCTGCCTGGGTGTTTGCTGTTTGCTACCCTGTATCTTTAGTTCTCTTATTCTTCTAGGAATGATTGCTCAAAGATCATTCATCAGAGGACCAACACAGTGCCCTTTGACCTGGTGCCCCACCAGGATGGTGTGGATGTGGCCGTGCGAGTGCTGAAGCCCCTGGACTCAGTGGATCTGGGCCTAGAGACTGTGTATGAGAAGTTCCACCCCTCGATTCAGTCCTTCACCGATGTCATCGGCCACTACATCAGCGGTGAGCGGCCCAAAGGCATCCAGGAGACCGAGGAGATGCTGAAGGTGGGGGCCACCCTCACGGGGGTTGGCGAACTGGTCCTGGACAACAACTCTGTCCGCCTGCAGCCGCCCAAACAAGGCATGCAGTACTATCTAAGCAGCCAGGACTTCGACAGCCTGCTGCAGAGGCAAGAGTCGAGCGTCAGGCTCTGGAAGGTGTTGGCGCTGGTTTTTGGCTTTGCCACATGTGCCACCCTCTTCTTCATCCTCCGGAAGCAGTATCTGCAGCGGCAGGAGCGTCTGCGCCTCAAGCAGATGCAGGAGGAGTTCCAGGAGCATGAGGCCCAGCTGCTGAGCCGGGCCAAGCCCGAGGACAGGGAGAGTCTGAAGAGCGCCTGTGTCGTGTGTCTGAGCAGCTTCAAGTCCTGCGTCTTTCTGGAGTGTGGGCACGTTTGTTCCTGCACCGAGTGCTACCGCGCCTTGCCAGAGCCCAAGAAGTGCCCTATCTGCAGACAGGCGATCACCCGGGTGATCCCCCTGTACAACAGCTAATGGTTTGGAAGCTGCACAGCTTGGCATGGTAGCTCCCCTGCCCCCTTTTCAGGGATTTTTATCTGAAGGCCTTTGAAGGAGCAGTGGCGGGGGTAGCTGTCACCTCCAGGTATGATTGAGGGACCCACGCCTCCAGTGGCAAGATGCTGCCTTTCCCGCCTGAATGGGGACCCTGTCCATGTGGGGCCTGAGAATCAGAGCCTCGCCCTGGGAGGGTGCCGTGGCGTCTCCTCCCAGGAGCCAGATCAGTGCGAGTGTGACTGAAAACGCCTCATCGCTTAGGCACCAAAGTCAGTGATCAGCAGCCCTTCTATTCCTGTGTCTTTTGTTTTTTTTCTGGTGAATTGTTGCTTGCTGTGGACTTGGTGGAGGACTCAGTCAGAGGGGAGGAAAGGCTGGGCCCTGAGTACAACGGATGCCTTGGGTGCTGCCTCCAAAGAGATTCTGCCGCAGCTTTTCTTCTTTTTCCTCATGCCCCGGGAAATAGTCTTTCTTCAGAATTGTCAGGCTGGGCGGGTCAACTTGTGTTCCTTTTCCCTCACCGGCTTGCCTCTTAAACGCCTGCACATGTGTGTAGAGGACAAAAGAAAGTGAAGTCAGCACATCTGCTTCTGCCCAAATGGTTGGGGCCCCGGGCAACAGATTGGAGAGAGATCGCGTGAAGGGCAGTTGGTCAGGCAGCCCTCCTGGTTTCGCCGCTGGCCCTGATTTGAACTGCTACCACTTGGGAAAGCTCAGGGGTGGTCCCTGGTTTTCCCTCCTGGAGAATGAGGCGCAGAGGCTTCGCCTCCCGAAGGACACAGTGTGGACGCCGCTGGCCTAGTGTCCTGGCCTCAAAGCTTCCTTGCAAGGCTGTCACAAGGAAAAGCAGCCGGCTGGCACCCTGAGCATACGGCCTTTCAGGGCTCCCTCATCCAGCCTGTCGCAGTGTTGACATCTTGGTGTACTCATGTTGCTTCTCCTTTTGTTACCCCCTCCCTGTATTACCATTTGTCCCTCACCTGTCCTTGGTGAGCCTTTGAGTGCAAGACCAATGGGGCTGTCTTCCCCCGCCTCTGAGTAGTCGGAGGTCACATACACAGCTCTTTTTTGTAGCCCTTTTCTGCCTTTGAATATTCATATCTCGTCCTCCTTTGTGCAGGTGAGGAAGGGGTGCCGTCAGGGGCCGACACTAGTACGGTGCAGTGTCCAGTGTGAACAGCACAAATTAAACATGTTGCAACCAAGTGCTAGCCTGTTGCTTGTTAAAAAGAGTTAAATGGCTAAGCCTAAGCGTTCTCAGGATGAGATTGAATCCCCGCCGCAGTGGAGAGAAAGGTGGGGAGTTTGAGGCCTCTGTGTCCTGTTCCTTGGCTGTAGTGGTTTGGGCCTCCCCCAGATGGTGTGATGCGGAGGCAGGGATGCCTGCCCCCAGGGAGGAATCTGGACAGCCCGCCCGCAGGTTATAGCTGGACTTGCTGACCGTCTTTGAAGTCTGTCCCAACAGGCTACAAACCAGGGCAGTGAGATTTCACCTGCTGGGAGAATGGGATGGAGATGGGGCACTGGGGGACAGCAGAGAGGACATGAGCATTTAGCAATACCGCTGTGCACGAGGTCCTGTGCTGCGTGCTGTTTCACACTCATTTCAGAGTGAGTTCATCCTCACAAAACCCCTGCAGGCCGAGTCCCGGTGTCTCTGCTGTACGGGTGAGGAAGTAGGCCTGGAGAGGGTACGTTCACTGGGCTGAGGGCACAGATATAGCAAGTCACGGGTCTGAATTTAAACCCCAAGCTGTTTCTAAAGTCCTCATCTTCCTGCTCACTAAATGTGCGGCCAGTAAATTCCTCAGTGCTAACAGGAACACTCACAAGAGACGTGTTCCCCAAGTCCATAGAGGAGAACTGGTGGCCACACTAGAGCAGCAGGTGAAAGTTGGGGTAAGAATCCACTTGCCAATATTGAGTCCGTCCAGTGAAGTACGAAGACCCTGGTTTTACACAAGGTGCTGGAGGGCGGGGCAGGGTGAAAGGCCCCTGACGGGAATGGCCTCTTTGTGCACCTTGAAAGTCTCCGTCCCCTTTTCATCGTCCTTCTGGCACTTAGCCTGTAATGGAAGGTGAATGAACTGGCCCAGGGAGATTTGCATGGTAAGCTGTCTGAGTTCAGCCCTTGGCATAGCTTTCATGGGTAAATGTGATCAAAGACATTAAAAAGGAGCAGGCAGGCTACTTTCCCCAGCCTACCTCAATGTTGGACAGACTCCAGTTCTTCATCCCGAGTGTTCTTCCCCACTGAGCTTCCCAACTGAGCTCCCTGTTGTGGGAGACCCAGGACCGGCACACAGCCCCTGCCTCGGGAAGCTGGCTTGTGCCTGGACCCCCTGGGTGCGAGGGCCCTGCTTGGTCCTGGCCTGCTGGGGACTGAAACTCCCATACTCTACTTCAGCTATCATTGGCCGTTCCCACCTATTTGAGGAGCCTGATCTCCAGGAGAGTTGCATGGGTCCTAAATGGATGTATGGAACCAAGGCTGGCAGGAAGGATGACAGGGAGAAGGGGAAGCAGGAAGTCAGTTCTACACTGACCATGGGATGATGGTGAATTTTGAGTGTCCCCTACATCAGCCCTGTGCTCAGTCTCTTTACTCCCAGGCAGCCAGTATTGGGCAGGAATCTTGAATAATTGCTGCTGGTGTTCTGACTGTCTGTGCCAGGCACTTCATTTGCATTAATGTGGCCCTATGCAATGGATATTGTTACCTCCAATTAGTGGGGCTCAGTGGGGTTACAGTTTGCTGCATCCACACGTAATCACAAGCCCAGCGATGTCAGGCTCTTCACAGGTATTGTTTCTAATATAGCAAACCAGCAGGGGAGGCTACATCACGCATTTACAGGTTGTGTGATTTGTTCAAGGCTACCACAATCTGACTCTAAAACCTGCAATCTTTGCTTTTTATCACATGAGGCCTAGGAGGCTAAAAAGAGAAGTTGTCCATGAGACAACTGAGTGTTATCATAAATACACAGCATTTTACAAGCCGAGCAGCACCTCGGGAAGAACCAGTCACATCCCCAGCGGATCTAGTGGATGGGGGCTGGAAGGCAGTCTTTGGAATCCAAATTCATTCAGAATTCTAATGGAAAATCTAAAAAGGAACAACCTGTGGGAAAATTAAAAAGCAAACAATAACGTGACAAACTAGCCACTCTCTGACACCCTCTGCAGCCCTGATCGTAGGCCGTGACAACTCCAGTTGGGGGATGGATGCTGATGGTCCCACAGGGCCTCTGGAATGCTCAAAGTTGGTATTATGGATGGGCATTTATTTTTTGACATGGAGTTTCACTCTTGTTGCCCAGGGTGGAGTGCAATGGCATGATCTCAGCTCACTGCAACCTCCACCTCCCGGGTTCAAGCAATTCTCCTGCCTCAGCTTCCCAAGTAGCTGGGATTACAGGCATGCACCACCGTGCCTGGCTAATTTTTTGTATTTAGTAGAGACGGGGTTTCACCATGTTAGTCAGCTGGTCTCGAACTCCTGACCTTGTGATCTGCCCGCCTCAGCCTCTCAAAGTGCTGGGATTACAAGCATGCCTCACCGTGGCCCGCTCATGGATGGGCATTTATTCACCCAACAAACATTTGCTGAATGTGTATTTTGTGCCTGGAAATACAAGATGATTAAGACAGTTCCTGCCCGCAAAGGGCTCAGAGTTGTTTCAAAGGATCGTAACTGAACAGGAGTAAACCCTGTTTGACAGGTGTATTACTCCCTTCTCACACTGCTAGAAAGAAATACCTGAGACTGGGTAATTCATAGAGAAAAGAGCTTTAATTGGTTCACGGTTCCGCAGGCTGTACAGGAAGCATAGCAGCTGCTCCTCCGCTTCTGGGGAGGCCTCAGGGAGCTTTCAGTCGTGGCAGAAGGCAAGGGGTAGAAGCACTTCGTATGGCCAGAGCAGGAGGAAGTGGAGGGAGATGCTATACTCTTAAACAACCAGCTCTCACATCACTCACTATCGTGAGAACAGCACTGAGGGGGTGGTGCTAACCCATTCATGAGAACTTTGCCCCGATTATCCCATCACCTCATACCAGGCCCCACCTCTGACACTGGGGATTACAGTTCGACATGAGATCGAAACCACATCAGCATGTATGGCGACTCAGATCCAAACCATATCAACAGGTATGGTGACTCAGTTGTTGGGAACATTTGTGGTTCACAGAATATAGGACTTGAAAGGAGCCTTTGTGACAGGCCTGGTTAGAGCACATTCTGTGACCATTAGAGATCAACCAATCAAGGCTGGTATCACTGCTGAAGGGAAGCAGAGAAAACATACCGCACAGAGTTGAGGATGATCTGTTTAAACCACCAACCTCGCCACGTCCTGCCTCTGCTTCAAGTTCACCTCCAGGTTCTCTGCCACCTGCAACATCGTGTCCTGGCTCTTCCACGGCCTGAGAAGCCCTGCATGACCCCGTCCCTGGCCACCTCCCCACGGTTGTCCGCGTCCCTTTCAGTCTCCTCCTTGTGACTCCAACAACACTGAACTGTTGAGTTTCCTTAAACATGCCATGCTGGCCAGGCAGTGGCTCACACCTGTAATCCCAGCACTTTGGGAGGCCAAGGCAGGAGGATCACTTGAGGCCAGGAATTAGAATTTGAGATGAGCCTGGACAACATAGCAGGACACTTTCTCTACAAAAAATAAAAACTAAAAAAGCTGACCATGGTGGTGCACACCTGTAGTCCCAGCCACTCAGGAGACTGAGGTGGGAGGATGGCTTGAGCCCAGGAGATTGAGGCTGCAGTGAGCTGTGATCACGCCACAGCACTCCAGCCTGGGCAACAGAGTGAGACCCCAACTCCAAAAAACAACGAAAAACAAAAACAGAACCCCATACCATGCCGTTGTCTGTCTTTGCTCACATGAGTTCCTGTCTCTGGAATGCTGGTCCTTTCTTCACCTTGCTAACACGGATTCACCCTTTAACACTCAGCTTTAGGTGTGTCCTCCAGGGAAAATCTTCCCTGTCCCTCCCCACCTAGGCTGGGTTAGGTATCCCTCCTCTGAGATTCCATAATAAGAGTCTCAAATCTTGATTCCTGCTGTTCGCCCTAGACATGGACAATACGGCTGGGACTGTCTCATTTCTTTTCCTTTTCCACAAATTCTGGGTTGTCAGTGCAGACTAATTAGAACTCACATCAGGGCTCACTATTTGCTAGGTACCCTGAGAAGTGCAGTACAAAATGAACCCTTCCAGTCCTCACTTGAGAGGTATGGACGAATGTGTTTGTATTATTCTTAAACAAAAGGAAACAGGCCCAGAGAGGTCAAGTGTCTTGCCCAAGTGCACAAGAGGGATGGGACTTAAACCCAGGCAGTCTGACTCCAGAGCCCAAGTTCTTAACTACAGAGTGTACATGGAATGAATGAGTCAACCCATGAATGAAATAGTAGGTGTGGGCGAAACAATCCTGGAAGACTGCCTAGAGGAGCTGGGTTTTGGACCATAGATGAAAGTGGTGATTGTAAGGAGTGAGGACAGCCCCCCTTTTAGGACCTGGGAGCCAGGATGGATGAATTGTACAGGAAGAATGCTATGTCCAGTGACCTGTCCAGAGCTTTGAGGACTCCACCCAGGAAAGTCAGGGCAGTGTCACTGGATGGAGATAAATGGTCTTGACTGGGAGTCCAAAGTCTGGCTTTCTCTCTGGTTCTGCTCCATTGCTGTGTGATCTTGATCAAGTGATTTAACCTCTCTGGGCCTTAGTCCTGTCTATGAAAGGAGCAAGCTGGATTAGAAGGTCTCCTCTGTTCAGCTCTATTTTGCTTGTCTATGAGATGCAGCATGGGTGAGGGACTAGGGAGGGCAGTCCTGGGGCTGGTCTGAGAGATGAGATGTGGTTCCTCTACAGGCTAGCTGGGTGCCACAGCCTCCAGACCGTGCTCCCAGAAAGCCGGGTGCTCAGCACATTTTCTGTCTAATTAGATAGTGTTAACTGATCAATTTTGAATGAGATCAGTTTCCATGTGTGCTGTCCTGAATTGCTCCCTGAAGTGCTCATTAGTCACTTCCCCTGCAGCTGCCTTATTGTTTTCCAGATGCCAGCAAGGGACTTGGCATTTCCCTTCCCTGAGACTGGAGCACGTGAGGCTGAGCCAGTGCCACTGGTGTGGGGCAGAGGGCGCTGAGCCGGTCTGGGTGAGTACCCTCATCTCCCGCTCTTAACCCTTAGTCCCTGCTGGAGCCATTGCTCCTCATTAGGGACCTCACATCCACATTTTGTGACCACATGCTGCTGCTGCTGCCATTGGGCCGTGACTCTGGGGGGACACAGCTGAACTCAACAAACATTTATTAAGCACTTAGTGGGCCAGGCACCTTGCGTCTGTAACCTGAATGCTCCCTAGGCCTGGGGGGGTACAAACGAGGTGATACTAATGCTAATGTCCAGATGACCGTAATTGCAGGCTTCCATCCCCTCACGGTCTTCCCTAGCTATTAAAGGTGATTCCTGCATTCCTAGTTATTGGGCTGTGCTCCACACGTGCTTGCAACAAATCGCTTATCTTCATTTCCTCATTTCCTTCCTTCCCCAGCCCCTCCTAATGCTGCAGTCTCCATAATGCCCTCCAGGTGGCGCTATGTCTCTATGGTCGAGGAGGACTTGGAGGACTTGGAGGACAAACTGAGGTTGTGCTTCCAAAGGCCTGTGCAATTTTCCCTTCCCCAAGGGGTGGGGAACAGGCCTTGGAAGTCAGCAGAATCTGAGGAGGACGCTGGCCTCCTGATCCCAGGGCCAACTGGGAACAGCCTGGATAGGGCGAAGCAGTCTCTTCAGTTTCAGGGAGCTGGCTGCAGATGTGAAAGTTTTGAGAAACCCAGAAAATTCAGGGGGGACCAAAAATCCCACATTTCTCCCTCTGTAATTTCCCAGGCATTCACATCTTTAAATATACTAACCATAATTTCTTTAAACAAAAACGAGATATGCATAATGCATTGCATGTTCTTAAAATATGCAAATGACTTCACACTGGGAGAGGATGCTTGAAAAAAAATTGTATGGCACAGATTTTGATTTTTCTCCCCAGAAGATTTTCCTCCGTGGAGAAATTCTGCTTCTCCAGCCTGGCCAGCTCTCCTCACGGCCTCGTCCTTTCTCCTGTGCTTCCGGCTTCTCTCTGCCTCCTCACTTCCCCATCTTCTGCTTCCTCTCTTCCTCTGTCCTCTACTTTACTTGGAAGTTCTGCTTCTTGTCTGCCCAGTTTATCTCCTGCCTCTGAGCCTGTGGAAGAGTTTCTTCCTCTGTGTGGGGACCTGTCTGCTTCTCTGAGGTTGTTTTTAGTTTCTTGGATTCTTTTTCTGCCACTTTCTGCGAGTCTCGTTTTCACCTGTCCCTAGCACCTGCCTCCCCGATCAGATTGTCCTCTACCATGTCCAGCCCAGGCTCTGACAGGGCTGGATGGGGAGGGCCTCTGTGACCACGCATCGGTGGCTCTGTAGTATCCTATTTTCCCTATTACATGGGAAGTCGCTTCCTAGGAAGAAGAGACCTTTTTCTCCTCCCCTGAAGGCTGTAGGAGGCTCTGGGCCGTGGGACTCACTGCTGGAGCTGTCCCTTGCTCTCACCTTAATGCCTCATTTGAGCCACACAATCTCCCTTTAAGGCGGATCTTGTCCCCCTCGTTTTATGGCACAGAGGCATTCTGGCTCAGAGTGGAGTAACTGCCTCAGGACCACACAGGTTGGAGGGGGTGGAGCTGGGATGGAACCCAGGCTTCTGCGTCTACCCTCATTTAACAGGCTTTTCCTGGGATTCAGTGAGCAAGGTGCTGCATTGGTTCTTGGGAGACCTGGTCTCAGTGCTGGTGACTCTGTCTGCAGTTGAGCAGCTCATCTTCATTATGTGGGACTCACTTTTCCCACCACACAGTGGGAAAGTATCCCTGCTGCGTCCTGCCCACTTTACAGGGCTATCATGGACATTCAATACCTCATGTCCATCAAGTTCGAAAGTGCCTGAATGCAATGCTTGGGAACTGAGGGTCCAGAGACCTGCACAGCCAGGCTTCTCGGTGGGATCCTGGGCTCAGCAGTGAGGGGCCGCATCCCTCTGATCAGAATGGAGCCGTCACAAGTCTGACCCAGATCTGGGGACCTCCTCAGTCAGTCCTGGCTCCTCTTAGCTGAAGGAGTTAAAAGCTCTTCTGTCATCACAGAACACGGGTGGGGGATCCTGTAATGCCACTTGAGGATCCAGCCCTGACTTTTTCATGGAGGGGTCTTTGAGGTTCAGCAAATCCCCTGGAAATTGTTTACACAATGTTCTGCCTCTGGGAAAGAGAATTGTGTCTTTCATCAGATTCCCAAAGGGGTCCTCAGCCTGTGAGAGCTTTGGACTCTAATCTACGCCCACTCTGTTTCTGTGGCTAGGCTGAGGTGTAGGGACTGGAAGAGGTTTGCCCGGCTTTCCTGGCTCCAGGCCTGCTCAGGGAGGCAGTGCCACCCGACAGTGGCGAGCCTGGCCTCTGGCGTCCAACCTGCTGCCTTCCATTGGTTGTGTGGTTTTGGACTAATCTGTGAACTTTTCTGGCCTCGAAGCCCTCCTTCGTGGTATAGATGTGACAGTCACAAGCCACCTTCTATGGCAAGCTCTCAGTAATGACTGGGAGTGGGTATTGAATTTGGGATCAGAGGGCAGTGGCTGCCCCTTCTGAACTGGGGTGGGGTCAGCTCCTCCTTAGCCCCCTTTAGTAGCCACAGTTTGGCTCAGTTCATTGCTCTGCTGAAGTCAGGGGCTGCTTAGTTAGGGGGACTTCTAGCCTCTTGGGATCCCTGGGCAGGAGAAACCTGGTAGGCCATCTGACGTTTTCAGAGCCTGGACTTTGGAGCCAGGCCATGTTTCCAAACCTCCTGAGCCTCAGTTTCACCATCTGTCCATTGGGGCTAAAGTCGTACCTGCCCTTGCCTGCACCCCAGGGTCTTGAGGATATACTCCTGTGGTTGTAAAAGTCTGATTGTGCCAGGTCTGTCTGCTGTTCTGTCCTCCCTGTCCTGGCTTGAGAGGCAGCGAGAGTTTTCCAGGGCGCCTGGAGCCCCAGCACCTCCCACCAGCTTGGTCTGGGCTGGGAGTTTCAGACAGAATTTCTCCCTCAGAGCTCCAAGCCCAGAGTCCCCTGCCCGGCCCCACGCCCTTGGTCCTCACCCAGTCCTCACGCACTGCTGACATGGAATGATGGGGATGGGGGTGGGGGGGCGGACAGGCAGGGGGCAGGATCAGGCACCTGGGTGGCCTACCTCCTCCCATGCCCTGGTGAGACTTGGCTCCTAAACCCCTCCAAGCTCTCCTCGTGGTTTTTTACAATTTCCTGAAGAGCCCATGAGACTCTCATTCTGTGGGTTGTTGGTGCAATAAAAACTTTAAACAATGACCCTGTGATCTTTGTATTTTATTTTAAAGAAACACCCCAAACTTCATTGTCAGAAAAAATGAGCTTTTATTTTGTGACTGATCGCTCATTGCTGGAATTTCCCTCCCTTTTTGACTCCAAGTGTGACACATGTCGTGTCAGGGTGGCAGGAATGTGAAATGTAGTGGGGAAACCTGTGTTTTACCGTTCCCTGGCTGGGCCTCAGTTTCCCCAGCTGTCATGTGAGGAGTTAGACTAGATGAGCTCTAGGGGTGGTTTCACACCGAGCCTGGCAGGGCTTTGGGTGCTCTTTGGAGACTGTTGGAGACCAGCTGGGGGATGGAGGGCCCAGAAGGTGGAGTTCCGACCCCTGTGACCCCATCAGCTTACCCTTTGTCTAAGTTTCATCTACTGAATTTCCTTGTAAGATATTATTTGGAGAAGGGGTCTTAGTGATTAGACAGACAAATAAGTTAACACCCTTTGAGTTGTACTGGGGACAGGGTTGTGTCTGCCACAGAAGTCCTCAACAAGTGTTTGCTGAGTGAATGAATTCTTCTCTTAACATTCCTTGATTCTGGATCTAAGCCACCTCCAGTCAGTCCGTGTGCTTGTCTCTCACCGTGCATGTGTGCGTGTGTGTGTGGTCACGAGGCGGGGATGGGGGCAGAGGCCCTGCCTTTCAAGGAGGGTAGGGAAGGGAAGTTGCTGCAACCCAGGTTCCAGTCACTGAGCTGAGAGGGTTAGTGGGGACTTGGGTTTTTATCCAACTCTGGCTCAGAGTGGTGATTCCCTGCTGGGTGGTCACTTAACCTCTCCCGAGGTGACCAGCTGGCTATTGACAGGGCATCGTCCCCTGGCCTCTCTTCCTGACTGTCTAGGGTCTGAGCTGACCCTGGCAAACCTCAGCATTCCCAGCACCCCTTCTCCACAGGAGCCTGGGCTTGGCCTGCCATCCAATGCCCAGGTGAAGGAACGGACCCCAGAAGGCAGGCACAGAGGCCTGGACTGGGCTGTACCACAGCCATGTTCTTCCCTACGTCTTGTCATCACTGTCTGATGTCGCTGCCTGTGCTTCAGTTTCCCTGTCTGGATTGGAGGGAGAAGATTAGATCAAGGGGAAACTGATGTGTGCTGAGCCTCTCTTCTGTGCTGGGTGCTGCTGGGGCTGACCTTCCCCTTTCTTATCCTATCTGCTTGAGTGTGGGGCTTGGTGCCCAGTCTGGACTATCAAATACGTATTTTCAATCCTGGAATGTCTGTGCTGAAAGGCCCCATGGAAATGGCCTGGTCCTGTGGTTCTTATTTCTAGAGTCCCGGGATTTGGTGAAGGAGTTTCAGATGAAATTTCAGGGGGAGGTTGGAGTAAGGCCCTGGGACACCCCACCCCCCCTTTGCTTCAATCAGGTTTTATCTACTTTGGATTTGGGAAAACTGGTTTTGCCACTGAAAAGATGTGATCTTCTCCAGGTTTCCCATTGGGTGATGTAGAGTCAGAGGCAGCTTTTTCAAAGCCACAAAGAGAGCCCATAGCAAATAATAACAACCACCTTTATTGAGGACGGACTCTGTGCTAGGCGTGGTGTGTGTATGCTCTCTTTCCCCCAGTAACCACCAAGTAATAATGATTTTTATGCCCATTTGACAGATGAAAAAACTTAGGCACGAGAGTGAAAGGATTACAGACCTAGGAAATGACAGAGCAGGGCTTTGAACTTTTTTTTTTTTTTGAGATGGCGTCTCACTGTGTTGCCCATGCTGGGATGCAGTGGTGCAATCATGGCTCACTGCAGCCTCAACATCCCTGGCTCAAACAATCCTCCCCGATCAGCCTTCCAAGTAGGTGGGACCACAAGCGTGCCCCACCATGTCCATTCATTTTTAAATTTTTTGTAGAGATGAGGGTCTTGCTATGTTGCCCAGGCTGGTCTTGAACTCCTAGACTCAAGCAATCCGACTGCCTCAGCCTCCCAAAGTAGGAGGGATTATAGGCGTGAGCCACCGCGCCCAACCAGGGCTTTGAACTTGACTGCCTCAGTGGGCTCTTCATCCTAGACTACTGCCCCAGACCATGTACTGTCAAGCTTCCTTGTGGGGATGTGGGGAGAGAAGCCTTCATTCCTGCCTCATTAGGTTCCGTCACCTGGGTCTGGCCTCTTCAACACAGCTCTGGGCCTCTGGTTCAGAGCCAGCCTCTTGGCTTCCGAAGCTGGGCAATTAATGAGCGAATAGTCATGGAGATGCTTTTCAAGCTGTCAAGTGCCATGTGCTGGGAGGCGCGTGTGCTTCCTGAAGGGGGTGGGTACTGAGTTGGGAAAGTGGGATGCTGTCACCTTTAACCTTATTTGGAACAAGGCAAGGTAAACATAAAAACAGATGGGGTGGAAAAGGGACTTCTCTTCTTGCTCTCACTTGCTGTGCGCACAGGGATTCGTCAGCCCTCACTAAGTCGTTCTGCTTCTGTGCAGTGGGACTGTCCTAGGTGCTCCGCGTGTAAATTGCTTTGTGCTTCTCAGCAGCAAGGAAGGAGCCAGGTGGATGTGAGATGAATGGGGTGGTCCCAGCCCTGCACTGCAGGGAGTCCCCTACGGAATCAGGGCTGGCCACAGTGGCTTCTCCTGGCTCTATCGCTAGGCTGTGACCTTGGGCAAGTCACTTATCCTCTTTCTGCTACGTCAGTTAAACAGGGATGCAACGTCTCCTCTTTCTACCTCAAAAGGTATTTATTTTGAGAAGCAAGGTCAATAATAGATGTGAAAATGCTTTGGGGGAAAATAAGAAAGCAGGAGACAAATGTCAGCGCTTCTTGGAACTTTATCATCCTGCTTGTTATGCTCTTGTTTTCTCTCTTAACACTTCGCCTTGGCGCTAACCTCAAAGCAGGCACTCGGGAAAGCCCTAATGAATGAGCCAGGTGGCTTGTGGAGAGGAACAAGGTCAGTCTGGGGACCTGAGGCTTCTGTCGTAGACAAGCTGTGGGATTTGGGGTTAGCCCCTGGCCCTCTGGGCTTCCGTTTCTCCATATGGAAATGAGGGCTAGGCCCCGCTCATCTCTAAGGATTCTCCCAGCTCCTGTGGTCCTGAAATGGCGTGAATGAAGTGCTACCGTTCTTTCTCACTCATTAAGTCATCTCTCAAAAGTCTATTGCACATCCACTCTCAGCCAGGCATCAGAGCCTGATTTTATTTTTGTTTTCATAACTGTCCGTCAGGGTACACAGGTAGTAGCTAACCATTTACCCATTGGACAGCTGAGACCATGGAAGCTCAGAGAAGAGAGATGACCCGCTCAGGGTCGCACGGTCAGCAAACCACGGGGCTGGGATTCAAACCCAGACCTAAATCCAAGGGACATCTTTATTCCACCTGCCACATAGCTTCAGTCTCCGTTTTCTCTGCTCCCTTCCTCCTCCCCGCATGGGATCTGGCTTCCCGAGGCCAGCCAATCCTTTTACACAGTTTGGAGAGGGGGCTGGACTGACTCCCCCCTCCACCAGATGTTATACCAGGAAAAAACCTCCCCCTTCTGCCTCCAGCTCCCACCCGCCGGAGTTCTAGATGGGAGGGGAGAGCTCCTTTCACTGTTGATGGGACCCCTTGCAGGGCAGCAGGATGAGCCAGGTGAGACACACCTGGGCCACCTGGATGTGTTTCCCAGCCCTGCCTCCAGCAGCTGGCATGACCTTGGGGTCATTGCCCCTCCCCGTGGTCAGGCGGCTCTGCTAAGTAAAGACGGTCTCCAGCGGAGGGCAGGTGCTGTTGGCTCCGGCGAAGATAATGAGCGCTCCTCATGCACCTTGTCCCCTCGGAGTTACCATCTGCTTCGCAGATGCGCCTCCCAGGCCTCTGGGGCTGCCCCAGTCTCCCTCCCGGCATCGAGAAGCCCGCTTCTCATCTCAGAGGCCGTAGTCTCTCCACAGGGCGCACGGCTGTTGCTGGAAGGGAGGCCCCCGAGGGCAGAGGGCGGCAGGCCCGGGACGTCCCCAGCGGAGGCAGAGGACGCCGGGAGCCAGGCATCCCGGGCGAGCCCGGCGTAATGAGGCGCTCCCTTCTCCTGCGGGAGGCGGGGCTGCCCCTTCTCTCTCCCCCTCCTCCTCCTGGAGGCCCCGCAGGAGCCGGAGTCCAGCGCCGTTGGGCGGGGGCGGTGGGGAGTGAGGCCTTCCAGGTCGGACTGAGCCAGGGCGGGAGGAGAGTGTGAGGCCCCAGTGGCTGGGCCCTCGGGGTCTGAATTGGGGAGCAAGTGCGGTGGGGAGGAGGGGCTCCCTGGTTTGCAGCTGGCGGGGGAGGCTGTGTTCGTGGGTCGCCCTGGAGCCCTCCGATCTTTGCCCCGCAGCATCTGCCCCCAGGGAGGTCAGCATGCTTCCGCCCTTCCCCGCGTATGCGTCGTCGGCCCGCTCCCCTTCCGGCTCCCGCAACCCCCACTCCCCCCGAGGTCCCCTCAGGATGCAGAGCCGGCTGCGGGGCGGGCGCGCACCAGCTCCGGGCCCCGTAAACACCCGCGAGCGGGACGGCGGGGGCTGGGGGCGGGGGCAGGAAGCTAGCGGCGGCCCGGGCCGGCCGGCGCGGCCCCGTGACGTCGCTCCGCTCGCAGGGATCTCTCCCCGAGGCCCGCGGGTCCCCTCCTCCCCGCCTCCTCCCGCCCTCCTCCCCGCGCCTCGCCTCGGCGCCGCGGCCGGCATTTCTCCTCGCAGCTCGCTGCCTCCTCTATCCCTGCCTCCCTCTCCCCCCTCTGTCTTTCTCCCTTCCTTCCCTCTCCGACCCTCTTCCTCTCCCTCCCGATCCTTTCCCTCCTCCTCTCATCTTTCCCCTGTCTCTCCGTTCTAGCTCGTCCCCCACCACCTTTTCTTCTTTCTCCTCCTCTCCTTCCTCTCCCCCTCTCCTCTGTCTCCTTCCACCGTTTCCCCTGCCTCCCTGTCTTTCAGTCCCTGTTTTTCTCCCCGTCTCCCTCTCGGTTTCTCTCCCCCACCCTCCCTCTGGGTTTCCTCCCCCGGTGCCCTCCCTCCTCTCTCCCTCCCCTCCCCCTCCGCCCCTCGCAGCCCCGCGGCTCGCAGCTCCCAGTCTGCCTCCCCGAACCGGCGCCGCCCGCACTCGCCGCAGGACCGGCCCGCCCGGCTCCCGGGGTGCGCCCTTCTGGGTCCCGCACCCTCTGGGCTCGCAGGGACGCCTCCTCCCTCCCGGCTCGCGGCCCCGCCCGGCCCGGCCCCCGCCCAGAGCCCCAGCGCGCCGAGGATGTGAGTCCTGCTCGCCTCTGGCGGAGCAGCAGCCACTCGCGCGCGGAGCCGGAGCGCAGCGCAGCGCAGCCGCGGGCGCTCTCCGGGCCGCTCGCGCGGGTGCCGCGCTCTTGCCCTAGCGGCGTCCCCCGGCCTCTCGCCGGCGCCACCGCCGCAGCAGCCCGCGGGCCGTCCCCGGCCGGCCGCCCCCGGCCCCAGCGCCGCTGACCCTGTCCGCCGCGGGCGGGGACGCGGGCGGAGGAGGCGCCGCGGCGGAGCCCCCGGACGCGACCATGTCGGAGGTGCTGCCCTACGGCGACGAGAAGCTGAGCCCCTACGGCGACGGCGGCGACGTGGGCCAGATCTTCTCCTGCCGCCTGCAGGACACCAACAACTTCTTCGGCGCCGGGCAGAACAAGCGGCCGCCTAAGCTGGGCCAGATCGGCCGGAGCAAGCGGGGTGAGTTCTCGGCCCCCTTCCCTGACATCCCCTTTTTCCCGCGCGGCGGCCTGAACAAGGGTTGCGGAGGTCTCCCACCCGCTGGAACCGGTTCAGACCCGACGGAATCCCCTCCTGCAGAATTGGGGGATCCCGCACTGCGGGTCCGGCTGAAGCGGGTCCCAGGAACGCGTCCTCCTAAGCCCGATCCCCGGCTGGGTCACCCCGGGGGCGTGGCGGCTTCTAGCTGCAGCTGGGGGTCCCCACCCGCGGCAAAGTTTGCTTTTTGATTTGCGCCCCCCACCCCCGCCTTTTGCGCAGTGTAGTCGCAGCTGCGCTCGCTCCGCAATCCTGGGGGGAGGGGGTCCCAGGGTCCCCCAGGGGACGGCGTGGGGACCTGCGTGGGGAGGATCCCATTCCTGCAGGGAAGGCTAGGGCTTTCGGGTCTCACGGGGTTTTCATTGTTACTTGGCCTGGGTGGGGGTTTGCCAGGCCTGGGCGATCCGCGCGAGAGCTGGAAAAGCCCCAGAGAGGCGGAGAGGCAGAGAGGCTCCGAGAGGAGCTCCAGAGGCGCGGGGACAATGAGGGGGACCGACGTCTGCCAAGAGAGACTGAGACGCAGGGATGGAGGGGAGGGGGTACGCGGGAGACCGAGGGTGGCAGAAACCGAGACAAAGCTCCCGAGAGGGGAGCTGAAGCGGGAGAGACAGAGCCGAGGACGCGCGTATGGGGAGAACGCAGAAGCCGCCGAAACAATAAAGGCGACCGACGCCTTAGACAGGGAGACCCAGAGACCTCGATCGGCGGCCGTCGCGCCGAGGGACTGATGGAGGGACTGAGAAAGACGAGGCTAGGTCGAGACGGTGAGAGAGGCGGAAGTTACCGCGAGTGTCCCTGCCGCAGCGGGGAGCGCGGGCGGCAGAGTCTGTCGGCCGGCGATTTGGAGAGGGCGCGCAGGAGGGGGCGCCCGCCCAGGCCAGGCCCTAACTCCCACCCGCTGCGCGTCGTGGGAACTGGCTTTGGCGTCCCCTCCTGGCTCCGCGCATCTCCACACCTAGCCTTGCCCAGCGGAGCTGCGCTCGGGACTCCCCGGGGGTCCCGAGACCCAAAGACTTTGGCTCCCTCTCCTATCACAGCTCCAGACATTTCTGTCTAAATTAGTGCACCTGGTGCGGGGAGAACTCGGCCAGTGCGCGCCCCGGCTGCAGCAGGAGCGGCTGGATTGGCGCCCTCTGTTTCCTTTTCTCAGAATGGAGCTGGGACGCAGGCTGGAGGATAGGGGATGTTGGGGTGGTTCAGAGGAAAGCAGGGAAGAGACCCCTGGCAGGGGCGGAGGAGGATGGAGCTGTTTCACCGCGCAGTGAGCCCTGCTCCCTCCCCCTCTCCTCTCCCGACCTCCCACTCTGGGCAAAACGGGAAATGTCAGAGACCTCTGGCTAGGCCCAAGTGCGCTCACCTCTCTTTTCCCCCCTTTTTTTGCAGTTGTTATTGAAGATGATAGGATTGATGACGTGCTGAAAAATATGACCGACAAGGCACCTCCTGGTGTCTAACTCCCCCAAAGACAATGAGTTAAGGGAGAGAATAAGAACGGCGATAACAGTTATTGGCAAAAAGCATGAAAACAGAAAGCACTTTGAAATTTATTACTAGCTTGCTACCCACGATGAAATCAACAACCTGTATCTGGTATCAGGCCGGGAGACAGATGAGGCGTGAGAAGGAGGAGGAGGAGAAGGCTCTGGGTTTCTCTGCAAAAATAAAAATAAATAAATAAATAAAATTTTAAAAATAATAAAAAATCACTATATACACACATATAAAGAAATAAAAAGAAGTCTCAGTTGCAGCTATTTGTCAAAATTAATATCCATTTCTTTTTATATACGGTGAATATTGCGCAATTATAGATCTGGATTTTGAACCACTTAATGAAGCGGCAACACCAGGTATTTTGAGGTGTTGGCATTCTTCGCTGATTTGGCTGTTCCCAATGTTTACATTATTTAATCTTGCAAAAATGGTTCTGTGCACTTGGATGTGAAATGCTGTCCAGTTTTATTTTTTTTATGTTGTTATCCTTGGATGTACAAAAAATTCAGAATATGATCTCTGTAGATATTCTGTTTTATTTTGGTCATCTTTAGAAGTTATCAGGAATGTGTTTAAAACAAGAAGAGAACTTTTCTAAGGAATGATACATAGAAAAGATCCTTGTTTTATTTTAAAATGAGTTGTAAAGCTTGTGTTTTTTTGTTGCTGCAAGCTATTTGCCCAAGTTAATGCAAATGGACACATTTTTTATGTCAGAAACACACACACACACACACACACACACACACACGCACACAAGAAAAACAAAGAAAAAAATGCTTGAGCTTTTTCTAACCTCCCCTTGCAGTCTGTTGTGTGAGCAGCCTGTTTATTTCTCTAATATTATGTCAGTTTATTCTCTTTAATGGACTGTAAAAAAATGTAATCACAAGAGTGCCAAATATCTTGAAATGCCAAAAGGCATTTTAGTTTCTTTTCTCTGTGCTCTGAGTCCACGTACAGGAATGCTTGGAGTGTCTTTTCTGTTATTTATAGGGATTCTCTTAAGGCACACCAGCTGCCTGTTTTGCATGGTATTTGCAAAAATGCCTCTTGCGTGAGGAAATCTTTTACCATTTTTTGTTTGCAACTTTGGACCTCAAGAGGTTTCCCTTCCCTTCCCCGTTCCCTCTTTTCTTAATTCAATATTCTGTATGTTGCACCTTGAACCAGCACACAGGGCTATTTCTCCAATGTACAATAAAAGAATTGTTCCTGTGTCTCACTCCTCTCTTTCCTCTGTTTTGGCTAGGGGGTGAGGTGGGGGGGACATGACTTGCTGTTTGTGGGCTGGCTGCAGACAGGAAGGAGGGATGGTGGCTTTGGTCTGCGAGGCAAAATGGCAATGTTGGGGGCCCCTATGGGTGGGCTCAGATGAGAGGAAAGATGGGCTGGACTGGCAAGGCTATCCCCCTAAGGTGAATTTATTCCATTTTGGATTTGCAGTTTGAGCTCTCACTGCATCCCTGAGGTTTCTGCCATCTCTGGTGGGGTGAGGGGAGAAAGGGATACTGTGCAGGGAAGCAGCCAATCTTGTTAAGAGCGACTTTGCAGGCTGGCAGAGTTGGATGCAAGTCCCAGCTCCCTGACTTCCTAGGTCTTTGGACTTGAGCCTGACCTTCTTTAAGCCTCCATTTCCTAATCTGTAAAGTGAGGATAACTCGGCCCCGGCCTCACAGGGTTATTAGGAGGATGAACACAATGCCAGCACGTGGGAACACTCAGTATCAGGCCACTCTATGCACATTTCATACTTCGCCAAGGGCCCCCTGTCTTCAGAGGCAGGGCTGAAGAGGAGTTGCGTTCTCTGCATCTTCACCTTCCGGGGCTCGCAGGTCGAGGGATGCGCTGCTCCTGGGGGTGCACGGCCTGAGAGATCTCAGACACCTGCACTTACCAGCCTTCCTCGAATCATTAATTAGGAAGGCTTGATAGGTAGACAAATCTCAGCCCCTTGTTAGGCTTGGGGCAGTCAAAGGTGGGGGAGCAGGGTCCCAGGGGAGGAGGGTTTGGGAGAAGGATTTTGGCTGAAGAAAACTGGGAGAGGTTTTTTTCTCCTGGGCTATCACACACCCAGAAGTGCTGGGAGGTTTTAATGTGTTTGTGGGAAAGCTGTCAGCCAGGCGTCACAACACAGCTCACGGTGACGTGACGGGAGCCTAAGTGTGACTCAGACATCAGGTAAGAGGCGAGGGAAGGGGGGTGGGCAGGAGGAAGAGGGGCTCCAGAGGGCCCAGAGGGGGTGATGTCTCAACCTCCTTCCCAGGCAGTGGAGGCCCAAGGGCTCAGGAGGTCCCAGCAGAGAGCTCTCCATGCAAGCAGTTATTATTGGGAGTGGTGAGCAAGCTGGGGCTGGTGGGGCCAGCAGGAGTGCAAATGCCAGATTGATTTTCCCAGGTGCCTGACCCTCCTCCAGAACCTGTTCTCCTCCCTGCTCACCCGGGGACTCCCAGCACCTCGGAGCTGATGGGCACCATGGAGCTCAGCCATCCCCTGTGCTTTCCCTCTGATAGACTGAGGGGGACAAGGCATCAATCTGCCGAGGGGCAGAAGCCATGTGAAAAGATTCTTTCGGAAGGCACGGTTTGTGTCCGCACCCAGGAGTAATTGCCACTGACGTGATCAAAGCACTGTGTAATTACAACGTGTTTTCTCTCCTGTTTTCCCGTGCAATCGTCCCAGCACCCCTAGAAACCCACGAGTTGCTCTCTTCAGTAGGTAAGAAAATCGAGGCCCCAGAGAGGCCAAAAGGATTGCACAGCTTCTGCATTAATTGAGCTCTTACTGTATACCAGACTCACAAAGCCATATGAAATAGGCACTATTATTATCCTGATTGTACAGGAGAAACCGGGGCTCAGAAGGGTGAAGTAACTTGTATAAGGTGACTCAGCTAGTAAGTCACAGAGACAGGACCGGAACCCAGGGCCCACGCTTCAGGAGGAGGATGCAGGGTCATCTGACCCCAGGCCTAGGCTCAGTCCCAGCTGTAGTCACTGTCCTTCAGCCTTAAAGGTCCTTTGTTGGTTTGAGGCCCTGTTGGCTCTGACAGTCATTGTGTAAGGGCCCAGAGAGGCCAAAAGGATTGCACAGCTTCTGCATTGAGTCAAGCTCTTACTGTATACAGGCTCACAAAATACATATAAATAGGCACTATTATCATCCTGATTGTACAGGAAAACTGGGGCTCAGAGGGTGAAGTAGCAGCCATGGTGAGGCTCGGCTGGTAGGTCACCCAGACAGGACCCGGAACCCAGGGCCCTTCCAGGAGGAGGGGATGGGGTTCTCATCCTGACCCCAGGCCTAAATCCCAGTCCAGCTGCCAAGTCACTGTCCTTCCAGTCACCAAAGATCCTTTGTTGGTTTGAGGCCCTGTTGGCTCTGACAGTCACTGTGTAAGGGTTTAGAAGGGGGCAGGGCTTGGATGTGGTCAGCTAAGGCCTTGGGGCTGTCCTCTGTTGGGAAGCAGGGAGTATGGGAGCCCTTGGCCAAGGCTCCAGGTCCATTTTAATAAGTGATGTATTAAAACATTGCTGCTGGAGGCCACCCCGCCAGCGAATGCCGGATCCTCTGCGTGGGAAGACAGAGTCCTCCTTTCCCAAGGACTCCATTCAGCAAAAAGGAATATAAATCTTTTAAATATAGTATAGCATCAGGTAAACATTTGTCGAGAGGGCATTTTGGGGACTGGGCAGATATCAAATTATACTGAGTGCAGGATATGTTTGAAGTGTCCGGTTAGGTAGCAATAAATATGGAAAAGGCTATTAAAAGTCTAAGGTGGGGGAGGTCTATAGGCCTCCACGCATCGATGGGAGCATGCCAGCGCTGCATTATTCAAACTTAATTAATTGAATGGTTGTAATAAGCATCCATCTCCCTGGATTCTGCTTCCGTGGCCTGTCCAGGCTGACAGCCTGAAGGAATATCAAAAAGCACCTCTAAGGGGGAAATTGGCAAATTAAGTTTTGAAAGAAAGAGACTTGAAAATTACTACTGTCTAGAGGCCACAGATGAAGGAATGAGTAAGGGGTGCCTCTGCAGAGAGCCGAGAGGGAATTCCCAGGGTCTGGGGGCCTGGTGGGAAGCTCTGGCCTAGAGGGAGGGGTCAGACATTAGGGTGGCTGGTGCATGGGCTTGGGACACAGATGTCTTGGATTTGAAACCTCTCTTCTATACTTTCTAGCTGTGACTTGGACATTTCTCAGGTTCTTTGGGCCTCTGTTTTGCCTTCTATTAAATAGGGATAATGACAATTCTCACATATCATTAGATGGGAACCCCTCCCTTCTCCCTAGCACAGGGCCTGGTGCAGAACAAATGGCAGCCATCAATAAGAACATATATGAAGTGACTACCACATGCCAGGAAATGAACTTTTAAGATCTAGCCAACCGTTTTTGTTGCACGAAGCTTCTTTGCCTATAGTTTTGGCAGTTGCCCTGAGGGTCAGTGGAAGCATCTTGGGGGTTTGAAGGGGCCTTGGGTGAGGAGGTGGTGAGTGGTTTCGGGGGATCAGCCTGCCTCTCATGATCTTCATCCAGCTCCCAAAATGCCCCAATAAATACAGTCCTAAGTAAATCCACATGCTTGCCTTCCAAAGGCAGAGTCAAAAGGAGTCTCTACCCACTTCTAACCAGACTGCCAGAAGTCTTCCTTCTCTGGATGGAGACTAAGAGGTACTGACTTCCTGCCCTGGAAAGGGAAGATCTTGACTTTCTGCTTGGATCACTTCCTTCATGAAGACCTCCTCAAGTCTCTTTCATTTGACAAATATCAATTTAGCACCTACTATGTGCTTGGCACTGTGCTAGGCTATCTGGGTATAAAATGGTGAACAAAATGGATGTTTTTCCTGGGCTTGAAAATGATGATTGTTCCTATGGAAATGAGGTTGGGATCTAGGGGCTTGGATACTCCCCACATCAGAAGCTCAAATCCTTCATAAATGGCAAAAATGGGGAATCAAAGATAGCTAGGTTTTGAGGATTCCCTGAAGCCCAGACAGATGGCTCGCTGTTTAAAAAGTAAACTTTTAGAATAGTTTTAGATTTACGGAAAGTTATGCAGATATTACAGAATTGCCACATACCCCGACCCAGTTTCTCCTATTGTTAACACCCGACATTACTGCGGTACATTTTCCACAACACTGGTATGTTACTGTTAACTAAACTCTGTAGTTTATTTGGATTTTATTAGTTTTTCCCCACCATCCTTTTTCTGTTCCACAGGGTCTCCCACATTGCATGTAGTCATCATATTTCCCTAGGCTGCTCTTGGCTGTGGTAGTTTCTCAGACTTTCCTTGTTTTTGATAGACTGTTGGTCAGGTACTTTGTAGACTGTCCCTCAAGTGGGGTCTGTCTGCTGTTTTTCTTGTGGCTCCACTGTGGTTATGGGTTTGGGGGTGATGTGCTGTTCTTATCACATCATATCAAGTGTCCATGCTATAGACACGACTGACCGCTGCTGATGTTGACCTTGGCCATCTGGCTGAGCTAGTGTTTGTCAGGTTTCTCTCCTGCAAAATTACTCTTTCTCCCTGCTTTCCATACTATACTCCATAGAAGGAAATCATTATGCACAGCCCACACTTCAGGGACAGGGATTTATGTTTCACCTCCTTGAGGAAGGAGTATCTCCATAAATTATTTGCGATTCGTCTGCACAGGCGATTTGAGTGACCCATTTTTCAGTAGTTCGAACTTCGCCCCTGTGTTGGGCAAGGCCACTGTGGTTTAGATTTAATAATGAATTCCAGGCAAATGGGAGCAGTGGGGGGAAACAAAACAATGCCCACAGGTGCTCCCTGATGACCGATAGATAGTCTTACAAAAGAAGAGATAAAAAAATTAATGAAAGAACTTCCTGTGGAGGGGAACTGTCACCCTGGTTAGAAACTGTGCAGAATTTTTTCTTGGAAACCTTCAGGCAGCTGCTCTGGTTTATAAAGTCTGCCTATTGGAGGGAAGGAAAAGAGAAAAAAAAAAAAAAGGTTGTCGTTATTCCAGCAACAGAGATTCTCCCAAACCATATGCAAAAATAAATCAGAGGCGACTGGGCCGTATCCGAGGAAACCTGGCAGCTGGGCTGGAGCTTGTGGGGTGGCCCCTAAGGACAGAGATTCTGCGTCCCAAAGCCCCTGCCACCTCCGTAGTGGGATTGAGAGTCCCAGAAAGCCGCTGGATCGCCCCTACCCACATCGTGGCAGTACCAGGTCCCCATCTGTTTCCCCCAGGATCGGGGATGAGGACGGTTTACTTTGTTGCCTCTCACGTTGGAGGGTTTGTCCTTAACACAGGGGAAAGGAACACCTCTGGACTTGGAGGAAGGTCCTTGACCCCAAAACAGCCATTTTGAGGACAAAGGGTCACTAAGCGGGGAGGGAAGTCAGGCAGGGCAAGCTGAAGGGAGGAGGAGGACCCAGGCAATGTGCCATGGGAAATCTAAACAGCATGATGATGGCAGTGGGGTGGAGTGGGGGCTGATGACAGGAAGTGGTCAGGGTAAGGGGTGTCCTGTAAGGCAGAGAGCTGGGTGGCCAGGGGCTTTGGGAGCTTGCTCTGAGAGGGTGTTTGGGTAGAAGAGATGAACTAATTAATTTATTAAATCTATATTCATTCGATAGCTCCTCTGCCAGGCATGGGGGGGAAAGCAGAGGTGCAGGAAGCGGGTTTGTGCTTGGCAGTGGGGAGACTGGGCTGGCTAAAGCAAGACCTTTTCTGGTTTAGGGACCTTACTGCCTGGTCAAGGACAATTCAATGACTGTGACTGTCAAGAGGTCAGAGAGGAGGCTTGGGTGGGTCTGCAGGAAGCACAGGTAACCCTTGGGGAATCCCAGTGTGTCCACCCTGGGTGTTTTAGGAAGAATGACAACTGCATTCCAATTCCAAATCTGCCAATAGCATGCTGTGTGACCGTCACCTTGGGCAAGTATTTCGCTCCTTTGAGACTCCGTTTCCCAACATGGAAAATAATGCTTCCTCAGTGCTGGCTACAGACCAGTAACCCCTCTGCCCTCTTTGCATTTAGTCCATTCAATTTTCACAACCCTATAAGATAGCCACTATTGTTATTATCCCCATTTTACAGATAATGAACACCGAGGCGCAGGGTGGCCAAGTCCCCTTCCTAGGATCCCACGGCTGGAAAATGGTGGAGCGAGGCTTGCAACCAGGACGGGCAGGCCCCCAGAGTCCGTGGTCTCGACGGACCTCCCATAAAACGAGGGGGTCAGACAGGATGATTCTGTAGGTTCCTGCAGCTGGAAGCTCCCAGAGAACAGAGTTGGGAGTCTAAGACGCTCAGCCTCCCGTGGGGGAGGGGAGACCGAGGATCCGGTTGGCCGTGAACCCTGGACCAGGCCAGCCGGTTGCCATGGGGACGGCTGGGCGGAGGCGGCTGGCCAGGCATGTTGCCCCGCGGGGCAGTTCCGGGGAGCTCCCTCCCGCCAATGGCAGGGAGTGGCACCGAGCCGGCACCTGGGGACTGTGTTTTCCTGGCAGCCAGAGTCCCACGAATTTTCCCCTCTCAGACAGGGGAGACCACAAGTCCCCCCAGCCGTCTGAGCCTCCTCCGACCTGAACTCGATCCTCCACGAAGCCGCCCTTATCTCCAGTTCATCTGTGTGAATTATTTACTGCGTCTGGCGGACTCCCAGGCGGCCTCCCTGCCCCCGCAGGATGTGGAACCCACATCCAGGGTTCCGAAGCCCCCCTTTTCTCATTATCCAAGGAGTTCCAGAGTTAGACCTCAGGGGCACCTAGGGGGAAGGACCTTCCCACCCCCTCCCGCCTTCACCTAGAATTCTTTTCCGGAACCAGAGAGCCCTGAGTTGGGAGCCAGGGTACCTGCTGCTCTGCTCGGTTCCCCTGTGAACCTCAGCAGTCTCATCTGTGACCCTGGGGTGGTGATTCCTGCCCTAGGTGCTTCCAGAACTGCTGATCAAACCCCACAAGGTAATGTGGGGGAATGACCTCTGCAGCCAAGGCATTGGATGAGTGCACAGCTATCACTATCAGGATTTTAATTTTTTCCATTATTTTAATTTTCTTAATAGCCTTCTTATCACGTGCCACAGTGCTAAGTGTTCCATGTACATTTTCTTATTTAATTCTCACAGCAGCCCTAGGAATCATGTTTATTGTGTGTGCCAGTTACAACTATATATCATGCCCATTTCACATACAAAGAAACTGAGGCCCAGAGGGTCTGGGTAACTTGTCCTCAGTCAGGAAGGAGCCAGGAGTGGAAACTGAGTCTGAATCTGGCTTCCATTCTGAACTCTTTTTTTGTTTTTTGTTTTTTTTCTTTTGAGATGAAGTCTTGCTCTTGTGCCCCAGGCTGGAGTGCAATGAAACGAACTTCCGCCTCATGAGTTCAAGCCATTCTCCTGCCTCAGCCTCCCGAGTAGCTGGGACTACAGGCATGCGCCACCACACCCAGCTAATTTTTGTATTTTTAGTAGAGATGGGGTTTCACCATGTTGGCCGGGCTGGTCTTGAACTCCTGACCTCAGGTGATCCGCCCACCTCGACCTCCCAAAGTGCTGGGATTATAGGCGTGAGCCACCGCGCCTGGCCCACTCTGAACTCTTAACCACTGCTAAATTCCATGCCATGTTGCCTTCTAACCTGGGGACCCTTCACCAGCACCCAAGAGGCTGCTTGGGCACCAGTCTTATCTATGACAACCATCTGCACAGAGTGATGACTCAGTCTGTGTGCCTGGCTCCATGCAGGGTGCCGGGGACACCAGGGGTGAGTCAGGCACAGCCCTCCCCTGGAGTTGGGGGTGGGTGTCAGGGACAGGGAACAGGGAAGCATGGACATGTTCACGATCAGATATGATACAGATTGAAATGCCCATCATGATGAGGGCTGGGCACTGACAATGTGTTCTAGGGGGTGAGGAGACCATTTAATGAGTGGGCGGGATTTCAGTGGGGCCTTGGAGAAGCGGATAGGGGTGGCAAGGGCACTCTTGAGTGGAGGGACAGATGTTGGTAAGTTTGGGGTTTGCTTGAGAAAGGGCAGTCCTTTAGGGTCTGGTTGGAACAAGGCATTTGTAGTGGTGTTGGGACTGGGGAAAAGGAGGTTAGGGCTAGATCAGGAGGTTTTTGACGTAGGAGCTCAAGGGTCAGTTTACAGCAGTGCTTCTCAGCTGGGGCTGATTCGGCCCCCCAGGGGGCTTTGGCAACGTCTGGAGACATTTTTGGTTGTCACAATGCTGGGGAGAGGGCTAGGGCTACTGGCACCTGGCGGGTGGAGGCCAGGGATGCTACTAAACATCCTGCAGCGCACAGGACAGCCCCGCCAGAAAGAATGATCCAGCCTCAAACAGCAATGTGCTGAGGTTAGCAAATACTAGTTTAGAGCCTGTTTAAGAGCCTTTAAAGTGAGATTTAGGGCGAGTCACTTAACTTATCATACCTCAGTTCTCTCCTCTCTAAAATGGGCTGATGTAACAGTTAACATGTAAGGAAATCACTGTCATATATTTCACGTGTACTGTGTGCCAGTTACAACCCTAAATGCTTTATGTGTATTATCTCATCCAGTCCTTACAGTCCACCGAGGAATGCTGCTACTGCCACCACTACCAAGTCTCTGTGGGCACTTATGAAGTGCCAGGCCCTGCACTAAGCTCTTTTTTTTTTTTTTGAGAGTCAGGGTCTCGCTGTGTTGCCCAGGCTGGAGTGTATTGGCATGATCACAGTTCACTGTAGCCTCAGCTTCCTAGGCTCAAGCAATCCTTCCACTTCAGCCTCCCAAGTAGCTGGGACTACAGGTGCACACCACCACACCTAGTTAATTTTTAAAATATTTATGTAGAGATGGGGGTCCCACTATGTTGCCCAGCCTGGTCTCCAACTCCTGGACTCAATCAGTCCTCTTGCCATGACCTCCCACAAGTGCTGGGGTCACAGGCGTGAGCCACCACATGCAGCGCTGCTCTAAGCTCTTATACATATTAATTTATTTAATCTTCACAACAACTCTATGAGGTAGGCACTATTATAATCTCCATTTAACAGATGGGGAAATAGGCACAAAAGGCCAGAAGCTTCCTAAGGGCAATGCCTTGCTTGCTACTCTCTCTAGAACAGTGTGTAAATAAATATTTGTCAAGAAGGAAATAAACCCTCCATGGACTTCAGTGGGCCCACCAATCTCGGGGAGTTGAGAAGAAACTGGGGCACAGAAAGCTTGAGGGTCTTGACTGGAGTCGCACAGCAGGGTCTTCTCCCCTTGCTTTCGGGAGGCGGTCTCGGGAAAGCTCCTGGCAGGTTTCTTTGGTCCACTGGAGCCTGGCTGTGTTCCTATCACTGGCAGAGAGAAGCTGATGTGTGTGTGGGCATTTCTGAGATGGCCAGAGGGTGGGGGTGGGGGTGGGGGTTGGGGGTGGGCCCTGGATTTCCCCGCAGTCCTAGCCGAGGTGGAAAGCATTAGCATCTTGAAGTGACCAAACTGGGGAGTTAAGACAGCACAACAACGTCACTAGTGCCTGGGACTGGACTGGTCCACTCCCTGGATGAATGAGGAGAGATTTCAGATTGAACTCAATCCTGGTCTTGACCTCAGGAAGGTGGGACTCTGCAGGGCACATGGGATAGGTGGGCGTAGTCTAAGCCAGCCATTGCAGCTGCTGTATGGTCTGCATACGCATGCATCATGCTCTGAGTACCCATCTCGGCGAAGCCCCACAGCCGCCCGCAGAAGCAACAGCACTGTTGTTATCCTATCGGGGTCTAGAGAAGCGGTAATTTTGTCCAAGGGCACCAACGGGGAAGCTGCAGACCAGTGAGTCAGCCTGATCTCTCTGATGGCTATGTTAACCTGAATGCTCAGCGCACCATTCCTTTACTTCTCTGACCCTCATCTGTGAAATGGGGCCATGTAGCAAGGCCTCAGAGGATTGCTGGAAAGGTGATAAAATGATCTATTACCCAGCACCTAGTAGGTGCTCAATAAATAGCAGATTCTTTCCTTGAGCCTCCTGGGGCTCCATCCTCAGGTCTGAGCTTTGGAGCAGTCCTTGGGGAGGCGCTGCTGTGGAGTTGATATTAGAGAAAGGTGGGGCCCAGGGGTGGCAGAAGGAAGGGGAAGGTCTCTAATGACTGCTCTGCCCCGCTCTATAAAGCAGGGTCCTGACTATCTCGGTGGGTCCCTTCCCATGATGCTGTGCTACCCTTAGGCTATACAGTGGGTCATGCTGCCCCGTCACCCACAGGTGAGCCCGGGGAGGCTGTTTTTCTGGGGATGGATTGCACAGCACCTTTCCCATTCTCTAAACAGTTCTGGGGATCACTGGCAGTTAAAAGAGCAGATGGGGTGTGGTCTACACTGCAAGCCTCATCTTCCTCCACTTCTCCATAAGCCCGCTTCAATGCCCTGGCCACTCTGTGGTTTCCAGAGCGCCATACTTGTTATGCCTCTGCACTTTTGCACATGCTCTTCTTTTAGCCTCTTACCCTTTCCATTTAGCTAAATCCTCCAGGTTTCAGCTGAGATGTCACCTTCTCCAGGAAGCCTTCCCTGACACCCGTCCACCTGAACGGAATGAGCTCCCTCACTTAGGCTCCTGCAGTGCCGATGCTTCCTTCTGTCCAAGCCCCATGTGTCATTGCTGATCGGGCCTCCTCCATCAGACCATGCTCCCTCTTGGGCAGGCGCTGGAGCTCCCTCCTTGGTATCCATGTCCCCAGGGCTTTGCACAAATGCCTGGCACACAGCAGCTCCTCAGGGAATGTTAGTGAATTAATGTTATGATAATAACAATGTCTAGCATAAACAGAGCTCTTTTCCAGTTTCAAAAGCCTTTTTTACACAACTGTGTCATCTGAGTCTCACAGAAAACTCGTCATTTAAGGTAGGTAGGGTTTGAATTGGTGTTTTCATTTTAAAGGGAAGAACCTGAGGCTGGAAGAAATGAGGTGCAGTGCCAGGTGGCTGGTGGGACAGGCGTGATGCCCACATGGTCTTGCCTGAGCAGGCCTGGATGCATTTGAGAGATATCTGGTCCACAGTGGGAGTCGTTTCAGAGTTCTGATCCTGCCTGGGGGCCAGTGAAGAGTAGGGGGCCAGAGCTTGTTGCTTTCAAGGCCTAGTGAAGAACTGGGGCCAGCTTTGTGTGGTGGTGATAGGGTGGTTATATTCTTGGGAGAGGAAACTATAGGAGGCAGTGGTTTTCTTCTGTGAAGATTTGTTCACCACTATGCTATTGATGGTACAGAATACTGAAAATTCAAGAAAAAAAATATCCCAAACAGAGGAATGACTAAGTAAATTGTAGTCCAGAAACTTACAATATTTGATGGCCATTAATAATAATGTTTCTGCCAGGCACGGTGGCTCATGCCTGTAATCCCAGCACTTTGGGCGGCTGAGAAAGTGGGACACCTGAGGTCAGGAGTTCGAGACCAGCCTGGCCAACATGGTGAAACCCCATCTCTACTAAAAATACGAAAAATTGTCCAGGCGTGGCGGCATGCGCCTGTAATCCCAGTTACTCAGGAGGCTGAGGCAGGAGAATCACTTGAACCCAGGAGGCGGAGGTTGCAGTGAGCCGAGGTCATGCTATTGCACTCCAGCTTGGCCAACAAGAGTGAAACTCCATCTTAATAACAATAATAATAATAATGTTTCTGCAGCTCATGCAAGGACAAAGGAAAGTGCACATGTGTCTGCATGAAGCTTAAGGCAGAGAGGAAAATATAAATTGTGTGATGGTAGGAGAGACGGTATCATGGAGTGGTTTGCATCCCAGCTCTGTCTGCCACTTACTGGCTGTGAACTCAGGCAAGCTAACTAACCTCTCTGTGCCTCAGTTTCCTCATCTGTAAAATAGACAAAATAATAGTCCTGCCTCAGAGAGCCATTGGTAGAATTAAATGAGTTAATACTTAGAAAACACTTAAAACATTGCCTCGCATATATTGTTAAGGTTTAGTTACTATTATTAATCATTATTGTCATCTCAGCTATGTCAAACCTGTATAAGAAAAATTAAAAAGATGGAGGAGAATGTTCAGCGTTTTCTTTGGGATGTGGGTTAACGGATGGTTTTTGCTTTCTTTTTTTCTACTTCCCTGAATTCTCTAAATATTTTACAATGGGGATGTTTTACTTTTATGATCATGAAAGAATAAACTTTATTTTCCCCCAAACAACTGGAGATAAATGCAGCAGCACTTTCCTTTTGGACATAAAGGGGTGTCTGCAGGGAGTCGCCTCCATAATTAACACCTGGGACACCCTGCGAACACACCCGTGTCAATATTTCTTTACCTGGAAGGTCAGCTCCCACGTAATCTTTCTCCAAACAGATCAGGCTATGCCTACCATCTCCTCTGCCTGTTTAATATTTTTATATGATGCCTATTGAAACGAATAACCAAGCTGTTTAAATACCCATAGCCACAAACTGTCACCACCTGATGACAATGAGAATTCCCTAGGCAGGGCACATCAGAAATGAAACTAAATCATTCTGACCAGCCCTGTCATCATCACACTCTCCCTCTATCCAGTGAGACAAGGGCATTTACAGTGAAGGAAATGCCAGCTGCTGTGTGAGCTGATATGGGCCCTGTCAGTCAGCTGGCCAGGCTGGCAGCCTGCCAGAGAAAGCCAGCCGGCCAGCCAGCTGCTCAGCAAAGGACTGTGCCAAGCACATAGTAGGTGTTCAATAACCTCTTATCCCATCTGATGAGAATTTTGTTAGTTCTGGCCAATGTGTGCAACTGTATCCTGGGCAGTGTGTGCATGTCATGGCAAGGACAGGAAGATGCTGGAGGATGGTCTTCACCTTTAAGGAGCAAAGACCAATAGATCTTTTCAGACCATTTTACTGAGAGTTTCATGAGTTCTAGGCTTTTGGGATGGTGGTTTCTGGGCTAGGGGTTTACGTTAGATCTTGACTTAATTTTTTTCCTGAACCTTCTTGGGATATGGGTTTAAATGACCATACCAACTATCATTGTTAAGAGCTTACTGTCTCTCACTTTTCCATTCCCCTATTTTTCATCCATCCATCCATCCATCCATCCATCCATCCATCCATCCATACATCCGTTTATCCACCCACTTATCCATCCATCTGTCCGTCTGTCTGTCCATCCATCCATCCATCCATTCATCCATCCATCCATCCATTGATCCATCCATCTGTCCATCTATCCATCTATCCATCTATCCATCCATTTGCTCCATCTGTTATGGTTTGAATATGTCCCCTAAAGCTCATGTGTTGGAGACTTAAGCCCAAATGCAACAGTATTGAGAGGCGGGACCTTTAAGAGGTGATTCAGACACAAAGGTTCTGCCCCCATGAATGGATTAATGCCATTATGAAGGGAGTGAGTTTGTTATAAAAGTGAGTTTGGCCTCCTCTTGTGCCCTCTTGCCCTTCCACCTTGTGCCATGGGATGATGGTGCAGCAAGAAGGCCCCTGCCAGATGCCAGTCTCTCAAACCTTGGACTTCCCAGACTCCAGAACTGTAAGAAATAAATCTCTGTTCTTTATAAATTACCCAGTCTCAGGTGTTCTGTTATAGCAGCAAAAACAAACTGAGCCACCACCCAACCATCCATTCTATCTGTGCATCCATGGTGAAACAGTATAATGGTGGATAGATAATTAGACTCTAAAGCTAGACTGTCTGGTTTAAAATCTTTTCTTGTGTGAGAGCAGACAGATAAACAGACACTGAGGCCACAGGGCAAGTTCAGGGTGAGTGGGTGCAGAGAAGAGGGGCCTGACATCCAGTTGGAACCTCAGAGGAGGCTGCTGGAGGGGGACCCATTGTCACCATTATTATCATCAGGGGGATTTCTTTGACCCATGGTGGGGCCAAGATCAAGTGCAGTCATTCACAAAACTGGCCTGAGAGCCTCAGCCTTGTCCCTGGCGTGCGTCCTCCTCCCAGCACTATCATTGCCATGTACCTAGTAAGTGCATTTACTGTGCATAATGAAACCACCTACTCTGAGCATTGTGCATTACCCAGCACAGTTTGTGTGCAATTTTTAAGTATTTTGAGCATTGACTATGTGCATTGACTGCATCATTGAACACATAATGTGTACCTCTAACTATGAATTTTCAATCGGGTCTAGGCTTTAACTTTCTTCAAAAGACAGCATGCTGGAGTGGAGAGGTGAGATCCCAGTCAGACAGGCCTGGGTTGAAATCTCACCAAACCTCTTGCTAGCTTTATGTCCACGGACAAGTCACTTACCATCTCTGAGCCTCTGAGATAGTAATACTGTACCTACCTGGCAGGGCGGTGGGGAGGGTTACTGGACAATGTGTAAAGGGTCTTTGCGAACTGTCAAGCACCATGTTAGTGTGAGAGTCATCCCAGGAGCTTTACATGCTGGACAGATGCTCCTCCTACAGAGGCAGAGACCCAGGTGACTGGGGATGCAGGGGGCTTTTGGAGCAGGTTGGGTCCTCTAGGGATGTAGACTGGGCTGGCTGTGACCAGTTTCCAGGGATGTGGTATCACCACAGAGTGGCCTAAGTGATTGGCATCTGATTTTCCTCTCCTGGGCCTGATTTTGCAGGTCCTTGCAGGAAGTCTTATAAGATTGCTCCCATGCCAGTGTCCTCTGGGATCTCTGGCACCATTGCTGGGTGCTCTCCCTTACCTGCTCCCCTGGGGATCCTTGTCTTCCACTGCCTGGACCTCTGCGTTCCTTGCCTGCAGAGCAAGAGTGCTTTGGCCTCCCACATCCTTCCTTGGATTTTGAATTGGCAAAAAGGATGGTTCTCCTTCTGCGAGATCCCTCTGGAGAGGCCTCATCCCTCATACACAAATTCATTCACACATGCACTCAGCAAACATGTGTTAAGTCTTACCATGTGCTGAGCCCTGCATGTGAAACAGGGTATTGTGGGTGACTGGTGCCGAGCTTTGGAAGAGTCTCTGACAAGTGGTCTCAGACACTCCCCTGCCCTTCCCAAGGGTCTGCTGACATGATGCAATGGGCTCAGGCTGAGCAATGGGGTTGAAAGTGGTCCTTGATAATAAAAAGCATAAACTTACAATGGGCACGCCCACCTTGATGCTTCTGTGTCTAAAAAGTGTCAAAATGTCACAACTCTCTCAGACTGTTGGAAATGGGGGAATCAGGAGAATTGTTGGGACTGGAGATAGATCTGAGATTCTAAATTTGTAGGCAGTGGGTCAAATGATGGGGGTGTGTGTTATTGCCTGGGCTGAGGGTGGGGAATGGGGAATATATAGGGAGAAGTGAGAGGAAGAGAAGCAGAGAGGATGGGATGAGGGAGGAACTCTGGGAACAACCAGTTAAAGATGGGGATGCCAGAGGAGGTGCGTTCTGAGAGATGGGAGGAACACTGGGTGGGAGGAGAGAGCTTCAGAAAAGGCAGGGGTCAGCAGAGTCCAAGGAGACCCAGGGCTGGGGGCCGGCTGAGCATTGGTGACCTTAACATGGCCTCCTCTGTGACCATGAAGCAGAAACCAGAATGTAGGGATTAGAAGGAGATGAGGGCCTTGGCCATTCTTTGGAGGAGGTGGGATGTGAGAAGGAGAGGGTGCTCTTGGGGCTGGAGACAGCTATGGGGAGGATGCAGTTGGAGGCAGAAGGAAAGGGCCTCTTTGGTCCTGCCCATATACTAGGTATGCACACAGTATACGTTGATTGGTCACTTTTTCATATCTCCAGTGACTTCTTGGTCACCAAATCTTGCCAGTTAATCATTCTAGTCAGCCCTGGGCACCTGCTGGAATACCAGATTCTGCTTTGCATTCTAGGGATGCTGCTGAGAAAAGACAGACAGGGTCCTTGCCATCGAGGCTCTTCCCATGTCATGTGGTGAGAAATGGCATGAGCCTGTACTAAGAAGGCTGGGTACCAGCGAGGGCTAAGCCTGAGACTAATCCATCGGGCTTCAGCAGGAGAAGCTGCACTGCTACTGATGGTGAAGAACTAAGGCTTCATTATAGGGGTTAGACCTTATTCAGCAGTGGGAACATATGGGCAGTCTGTGCAGGCCGCTGTCTCTGCATCTGGGGTTAGGCCTGAGTCACTGTAGGTCAGCCAACTGGCCTTCAGGAGGAAGAGCTGGATGGAGTCGGTGTGAGGGCAAACTGGAACCCGTGTCTGTCTCTAGTGACCTCCAACGTCGATGCTGCTGGGGTGAGCTGCCACAGGGGCTGGCACCCTTTACCATGGAGCTGCACACACACTTGGCCCAGGACTTGGAGAGGTGGAAGTGGGGGGTCTTGTGGAGTGGAGCTCCTGCAGTCCCAGGAGCTGCCCCTCGTCAAAAGATGGGCCACGACAGTGACAATGGTGCACTCTGCCCCGACCTTCAGAGCATATTCCAAACACATAGCTGCTGCTGCTTCACTCCCACCTTCCGAGCTGCATGCAAGATGTCTCTTGCTCCCCACACCACCCCAGCACCATCCAGGGAAGGGTATTTCGGGAGCCGTCATACCAGTTTAGTTAGTTGCACTGTGTTAGCTGTGCTGACGCAGTAGGCAACGTGGTCCTGAGTGACAGGGCTGGAGTGTTGCTTTAGCTCAGGTGGGTGGGGAAAGCCCCTTGGAGGATGTGGCATTTGCAACAAGAGCCTGGAAGCTATAGTTGGGCAAGTTCCAGGGACAGGAAGAAGGGCAGGTGGCTGGGGCACAGAGGTGGGAGACGCGGGGGAGAAGAGGAGATGAAGCCGGCCAGGCAGCAGGAGCTACGGGGGGTTGCACCTCACTGGCCATGGGGGGCGGCATTGGATCTGATTCTGCTTGCAGTGGGAAGAGTTCTAAGCAGGGCAGGGACGTGGCATGATCTAAGCTTTTGAAAGCTCACTTGTGGTGCGGGATGGATGAGGGACTGTGGGAGTGGAAGAGGCTGGAATCGAGGGGGCCCACATTTTGGGGGGCACTATTACAGTGGTCTAAAGAGATGGTAGCCGCTAGAATGTGTGTGTTAGCTATGAAGAGAGAGAGGTGATTGGATTTTGGATTCATTTTGGGGATAGAGATTGGATTGAGGCGGGTTTGTGTGATGAAGGATAGAGAGGTATTAAGGTCCTTAAGAATGACAGAGTTACCCTGAGCTCCTTTGATCCTTGCTTATGGGAAAGCCCGTCCCTTCCCTAGTGGCTTTCTTGCTAGTGGCCCCTGTGCTCAATGGTTATGAGAATCCATCCCTTCCCCTCTGACATTCAAGGCTGGCCCCCATGACATCTCCTCCTCCACTCTCTAGACCCTTGGCTGTCCCCTGCTTTTGGGCTCCTGCCAGCAGTCAGCACCCCAAGCTCCTGTGCCTTTAAGATGAACAGAGAAGGTCCAAATGAAATCTATTTCCTCAAAGTCCTGCCGTAATGAGAGGCAGAGAGAGAAGATAATAAAAGCAAGAACCAGCCTGGGGGGAAAAGAGATTTTTATCCTCCCAACCCTGCAAGTTCCCCTCTGGCTCTGAGAAGTCTCAGAAGATTTCTCTCCACACATATGAGTAATACCTGGCAAAAATGCTGTCCTCAGAGCACAGGGAGAAGATGGAATGATTCTGTTTGATTAGAATTTATTTCCAACCTGCAGCCTCCCTGGTGCCAGCCTCCTACGCTTGCCACCCCTGCAGAGCTTGGCGGCCAGAGAGGCAAGGCAAGAGGGAAAAGGAGGTGACAAGAGGAGGGAGGAGGGAAGTGGGGAGACAGAGGGATCTGGAGCTCCCCAAGAACTTTGAAGTGTCCTCTTGATGGGCAGGACAGGGAGAAGAGATGTATTGTCCACTTGCTGCTCCCACAGAGGCCAATGGGGCTGCCATTGCAGTACGACTGTGAAAAAGAGCCAGCTGGATTCACTGGGGTCAGGGAGGGATGGTTGACTGAGCAGCCAGTCAAGCTTGGCTAATAGCTTGCTGTGTGATCTTGTGTAGCTCCTGCACCCTCTCTGGGTCTTCTGAGGCCAGTTTTCTCCTCTGGCCTCAACAAGCTTTTAAGGACCCTTCAAGGCTATGCTTTTAGAACAACTGCAACATCCCTAAGAGCAGATTCAGTTCTCACTGGGTTGGGTTGGGCGAGGGCCCCTAGATGTCAGACTGGGGAGTGAGGTAAGGCAGAAGGGGACCACGACAAGCTGGAGTATCCAGACTTGGGGTCAAGGACTCTCTCCTTTTGGATAATCTCTAGGGGACTTAGGTAAATAAAACCAAATGCCTCTCCTTCTTTCATCGCTCCATCATCCACTCATTTAGTGATTCATTCATTTGTTCACTTTATTAATCACAGGTTGCATGCCCGATACTGTGCCAAGTGCAGTGAGGACACAGTCTCCGCCTTTACGAAGCTCTCAGTGTGGTGGGGGAGGAACAAGCTCTGGGTACAGAGGACACTGAGAAGAGGCCCCTGGACTGGGCTTTGGAGGGTAGAGAAGGCTTCCTGGGGAAGCTGATGTCTAAGCTGAGACACAAGGAGTGAGTAGGGGGAAATCAGGAGAGGAGATAGAAGGGAGCACCCAGAAGAGAGAAGGATCTCTTCAAAGGTGCAGAGTGAGAGCGGTCAGGGTGTGTGAAGGGATTGAAACTTGGCAGTGTGATGGAAAGGAGGCCCAGGATGGAAGGTGAGATAGGGCAGTGGTGGGTTTAGCTAAGTGGGTGGGTTCAGATTTCATCTTGTCGCCGTGGGTTCATCAAGGGCTTAGAGCAGCAGCTCTCCAGGAAGGTGTCTGGCCAAGAGAATTTCAGGGCTTTGGGTGTTTATGTGACACTCAGATATTTTAAGGCCTTGGAGCCCCATTATTCTCTTGCCCTGGAGGTGGACATAGTCATGGATGAAAGGTGTGAGGGGGAGCTAGATTTCTTTAGCATAGATCTAGGGCTTCAGTGGGTAAAAAGCTTTGGAGAAACAGACTTTTCGTGACTCCATAACAAAGACTTTCAGTGTTGGAGCTGGATGCCGGAGTGGGAGTGAGCTCCTGTCCATGGAGTGGGTGGGTGCCCATCTCTCCAGTTCTGGAAGCAAAAGTGATTGGGATGGACAGAATTTCACATTGTAATGAAGAAGCATGAGCACTGGAATGAAGACAGATCTGGTGTCCTGGTGTTGGCTCTGCCATGCACAAGTGTGCATCCTTGGGCAAGTCAATTAACCTCTCTCTGTCCTAGTTTCTGTATTTGTAAAATGGCATTAATAGCATTCACTTTCCAAGGTGGTTTTGGGGCTAAACAAGATGATGATGATGATGATGGTGGTGGTGGTGGTGGTGATGGTGGTGGTGATAATGGTAGTGGTGGTGGTGATGGTGATTATGATGATAATAATGATTATGGTAGTGGTGGTGGTGGTGATGATGGTGGTGGTGGTTATCATGGTGATAGTAATGGTGATGCTGATAATGGTGATGGTTGTGATGATGATGTTGGTGATGATGCTGTTGATGGTGGTGGTGATGGTGATGGTGCTGGTGATGATGATGGTGATGGTGGTGATGATTTACTGGAATACGGCAGCGGCGATGATGGCGGCGGATGGGTGATGGTGATGATGGTGATAATTATGGTAATGATGATGATGATAGTGGTGGTGATGGTGGTGGCTATGATGGTGATAGTAGCAGTGATGCTGATGATGGTGATGATGACGGTGATGGTGATGGTGGTGATGATGATGATGGTGGTCGTGGTGGTGATGGTAGTGATGGCGGATGAATCACGGTAAATGGATGATGATGGTAGTGGATGGAATGGATGGATGGTGGTGGTGGATGGTGGATAATGGTGGATTCTGCTGGATGGTTGATGACGACGATGCCGGTGACGACGCCGGGTTGGCGGCAGGCGCGGCGGCGATTGGTGGCAGATGGCAGACGATGCTGACGGCGGACGATGCTGGCGGCAGTGGTGACGGCGGACGGTATAGCGACGGTGGCGACGTCGACGGCGGCGGTGGTGGTGACGACGATACTGGCGGCAACGCACATGAGGCCGGTATAGTGATTTACGCATGATGGCGATGAATCATATAAATGACGATGATGGTGAGTGGTTTGCGGATGACGACGACGGCGCTGGCGGTACATGAATACAAGGCGATAGCAGCAGCACGGCCGATGACGGTGATGGCGGTGACAATAACGTCGGCGATGACGGCGGATGTACTGGCGGATGGCAGGCGATGATGGCGGCGGTGGTGGCGGATGGCGGATGGCGGTGGCGATTATGATTTATGACGGTGGCAATGGATGACGACGGCGGATGGTGGTGATACACCGTTGGTGATGATGGTGATGGTGATGGTGGTGGTGGTGATGGTGATGGTAGTGGTGGTGGTGATGGTGATGGTGGTGGTGGTGGTGGTGGTGATGGTGGTGGTGATGATGGTGATGGTGATGGTGTGATGGTGATGGTGGTGGTGGTGGTAATGATGATGATGGTGGTGATGATGTTGGTGGTGGTGATGATGATGATGGTGGTGGTAGTGGTGATGGTGACAATGACGATGATGATTAGCAGTGAATATTTATTGAATTCTAAGCCCTATTGGTGGATGATGCCATACACTGCTGAAGTCCCCATTCAGGACTGAGGCATTCATACCCCAGTTTCCAAGGGTGTTGCCTGCGAAAGCACACTGCTGAGTGCCTCCCTGGAATTGCCTTCGGCCTAAATCAAGGCCACCCTCTTTCTCTGGGTGTAGCCCCATGGCCTCAGTGCAGGAGAATTTGAAGGGAAATCCTGCCTTAGAGCTCCAGTTTGTGGTTGCTACAGATCATTCAGTGTCTCCTTCTGTGCAGTCCTGCTTCCTTCACCTCATCAGGTGCTTTCTCAAGAGCCCTCCCAGACAAACCTCTTGCATGCAAATATTCATCTTAGAAGCTGTTTCTTAGGAATCTGACCTAAGAATCTGAGAGCCCTTTGCCCACACGATCTCACGTCATCCTCCCAACATCCCTTGAAAGGGGCTCTATGATTAAACCATTTTTACATACACAGAAACTAGAGTAAAGAGATTAAATCCCTGCTTGCAGCCACACAGGTAGTAAGTGGAAGAACTTGGATTTGAATGGAGGGCACCTGACTCCAGGAATTTGAGCCACGATCTGGAGCCTGGCCTGTGGCAGGCAGGTATCAAAGGGCAGTAAACCCTTCTCTGTCTGGAGTATTCTCCTAGTCCCATTGCCATTTGCCTGGAGAGGCCCATCCCTCTCTCTCTCTCTCCCCATTGTGCAGCAGCCATGATAGTAGCAGTAGCAGCTGCAGCAGCAGCAGCAGCAGCAGCAGCAGCAGCAGCAGCAGCAGTCTTGATGAGCCTCCCAGTGTGCCAGCATCTCACAGTGGAAAACAACACCTCCCTTGGCCACCCACTTCCCAGCTGCCGACATAACACCATTGTCACTGCTGCCAGGGTGGGTGTCTCCCGCCTTCAGGGGCTGCCTCTCCTCAGGACAGGTAGCTGGCAAAAAAACTGCTGGGAGAAGAGATTTGGAATCTGATCTCACTTTATTCTGACATCTAAGACCTTGAAGAACTGAGATCCCAGCAGGACCAAGGTTCTGGTCAGTGGGATCTGGACTGTGACAAGCGCTGCACTGGTTGTGATGGGATCTAGGTTCCAGTCCTCATGCTCCCATTGATTTGGGAGGGGTCCCTGTACTTCTCTGGGCTTTAGTTCCCCACCCAAAACTGGGCAGTGGCCTTCCAGAGCCAGTGTGGAGCTCACATGCACGTGGATGCCTCATAGGACTTTTGCTTCTTCCTTCCTTATACCCTCAGAATGTCCAGAAAGCCATCCCCTTATTCACTGGTTTGGAGTGTTACAGATTGTTAAGCATCTTCACAGGCATAGCCTCATTTGAACTCCACCACAAGGCTGTGAGGTTTGCATGACCACTATCCTGTGTCAGATGGTAATTAGAGACTCAGAGAGTGGAAGGAGCTTGCTTCAAGTCATGCAATCTTTGGGACACCCTTGTAATCCTTTCATTTTTAACTTACAAATAAAAATATATATGATGCTGAGTATCAGAATTCAGAGACAGCTCAGAAATCATCCCAACCTATCCATTTGATTGATTGATAGGGAGCTGAGACCTTAAGAGTCCTCTTTTCCCAAGACTGCACAATGACCAGTGGCAGAGCTGGAGCCAGGGCCAAGTCTGCGGTTCATTCATTTGTGTCCCACCAGACATCCATTCAACTATCCATGTGAACAACTATCCATTTACGCAACCACCCATCTCTCCATCATCCATTCATTCATCCATCCATGTCTCTGTGCAACCATCCATCCATTCTTTCAAAACCCCAGAAAGTTGCACAACTGAAGCCACAAAGGATGGTTAGTTATCCTTAATCCAGTGCTCACTTTGTTCCAAGCACTATGCTAAACGTAGTACATACATGAACTAATCAAGTAAGTGAAGTTAAAATCTTCCAAACACTCCATGAAGTGGGATATTATCCTCATATTGCAGATGACAAAAGTGAGATGAAGAGAGTTTCAATGCCTTGCCCAAGGTCACATGGTCGGCAAATGACAGGCTGAGCTTTAAAGCCAGGCTTCTGACTCCAGAGCACATCTTTTGCTTCACCGTAGTGGGAAATATTTTTGGGGCAGTGATTTACACTGACCTGCACATCTTCCCCCTAACAACATAAACTTTCCCACACCCAACCTTCATCTCCTCCAGCTCTGACCCTGCCCTCATACTCCCATCTCCAGCTCCCTCCTAATAAGGAGGGTGGTTCCTGATCTTAACCTCTGGGGAGAGAACAACAAGAAGAAGAGAGGCCTTGAGAAAGGCCTGAGTGAGCTTTCCATGCAGGTCTTGGGTGAGGAAGGAGACAAAACTCTCCACAGGCAGCCCAATACCCTGTCTTCCTTCTCCTCCCCTGGGGAGGGTCAGAGCCTCACAAAGCATGTAGGTCTGCTGTGAGTGGGCCGTGACGAGTTAGTGTGCTGGGGAGGGCCGGGGAGGCCCAGCCAATGACAAAAGCATTGGCTCCAGAAGCCCTAGAGACTTCAAGAGAAGGATGTTTTACTGTTCCAAGGTCACAGGCAGTCAAACGGAGTTCACACACAGGACTGCACCTGAGCCTGTGGGGCTTCTCCACTCGATGTCCTCCAGGCACCTGAAATTCCTCAGCTCCAGAGCTAAACCCAGTTTCTTTGGCTCCATCTCCTCCACTTGCCTCTCCCCTGCTCTTCTCTCCCTGGAAATGACATCATATCTTTTGCCTGTCTGTTGCACTTTTCTTTCCCTCTTTCTTTGGGACCAGTACCCTCTTTCTTGGCACGATTGCTCCTCTCCCATTCTAGTTCTAAAGGGACCTGCCCATCAGCATTCTACCCTGTGGCCATGGGGGTGGGAAACATCCAAATCGGGCCAATCATAGTTCTCCAGGCCATGACACAGGGCCAGGTATAGAGATGGACACATGACTAACCCTGACCAGTGAGAGGTCTTCCCTTAGGATTTTTCTAGCTGCAGGTGATAGGAAAATGTGTTTTCCTGGGTGATTAAAAGGCTTTAAAGACAAGACTACTGAGCTTTTTGCAGTTAGACAGAAAGAATGACACCACAACATTAAGAGGGAGAGGGGATAAAATGACAGCTTGAGCTTGTGCCAGGCTTGACCCAGACATCTTTTGCTTCAATTTTAGTGGAAATATTTTTGGGGGAAAGGGATTTACACTGACCCGCAAGGCTCTCTCCCTAACAACATAAACTTTCCCAATAATCCAACCTTTCATCTCTCCAGCTCTGACCTGCCCCTCGGCACTGGGAGCTCAGCTCCCCTCCCCTACTAAGAGGGTGTCTCGATCTTAACCTCTGGGGAGAACAACAAGAGAAGAAGAGAGCCTTAGAAAGTGCCCATGAGCTTTCCATGCAGGTCTGGGGTGAGAAGGAGACAAATCTCTCCACAGGCAGCCCAATACCCTGTCTTCCTTCTCCTCTCCCTGGGAGGGTCAGAGCCATGCCATGTAGGTCTGGCGAGGGGCCGTGACGACGAAGTTAGTGTGCTGGGAGGGTCGGGAGGCCCAAGCCAATGACAAAAAGCATTGGGCTCCAGAAGCCCCAGAGACTTCAGTTAGTTGGATGTTTGCATTGTTCAAAGGTCACAGGCAGTCAAACGAGCCTGTCTCCACACAGGATCCTGCACCTGAGCCTAGGGGCTTCTCCACCTCCCGATGTCCCTCCAGGCACCTGAGTTCCCCTCAGCTCCCCAGTGAGCTAAACCCAGTTTCTTTCACACACCCATCTCCTCCACTGGCAGTTCTCCCTCCTGCTCTCTCTTCTCTCCCTGAAATGGACATCAGTTATCTTTTATTTGGTTCATGCACTCCCTTTTTCCCTCTTTCTTCTTTGGGACAGTACCCTTTCTTGGCACTCCATTGCTCCTTCCCATTCTTAGTTCAAAGGGACCTGCTCACTGGGCAGCCCACCCTGTGGCCATGGCTGGGGGTGGGAAACACCCAACTGGGCCAATCATAGTTCTCCAGGCTGAGACACAGGGCCAGGTATGAGATGGACACATGACTAACCCTGACCAGTGAGAGGTCTTCCTTAGGATTTTTCTAGCTGCAGCTGCTGAGGGAAAATGCTAAAGCTTTTCCTGGGTGATTAAAAGGCTTTAAAGACAAGAAGACTTACTGAGCTTTTGCAAAGCCAGAATAGAAAAAGAATGACAATCTGCCACCGATTAAGAGGAGAGAGGGGCCAGGTACCATGGCTCATGCCTGTAACCCCTGGGCAATTTTAGGAGGCCGAGGTAGGTAGGATTTGTTTTGTTGCAGGAGTTGGGCACCAGTTCAAAAATATGGCAAACCCATCTCATAAAAATATACAAAAATTAATAAAAGTATGTGGCAGTGTGCCTGTGATCCCAGCTTTGTATTTGGGAGGCTGAGGCAGGAGAATCACTTGAACCTGGGAGGTCGAGGTTGCAGTGAGTCAAGATTTTGCCACTGTACTCCAGCCTGGGTGACAGAGTGAGACTCCATCAAAAAAAAAGAAGAGAGGGAGAGAGGGCACCCTGAAGAAGGAGCCTGAGCTCCAGGTCCTAAGCACCCCCGAGTCAACTCCACCTCTGACTTCTCTCAGTTTGTTTCGGGACAGGGATTGATGGATGGGTAATCAATTTTCCCTTTCCTTTATGGTTTGATTGGGTTTCTGTCACTTGCAATCAAAGAATGCTGTTGATTATGTTGCTCAAACCAGTAACTCAAGTGTCTTCTTTGGCTTAGCCCTCTCCTTCACCTCCTTATCCAATCAAAGCCAACTTTCTTAAACTCTACCTTGTGGTGAGCTCTCAGCTCTGCTCACTTGTCCCCATCCCTGCAGCCTTCTGGATCAGGGCAGCTCCCTTTCTGGGTCGTGGCTTGCCCCCTCCAATCTCTCACTTTAGCCAGAGTAATCTTTAGAGCACACAAATCTGATCTGGTTATACCATGGCTATAAAACCTTCAATGGCTCCCCATTACCTCAAGATAAACCTAGCTTTTAAAATAAGCCTTGAACTTTGAAATCATTTTAGATTTATAGAAGAGTTATGAAGATATTACAGAATTTCTGTATTCCCTTTACCCACTTCCCCGATGTTAACTTCTTTCTTTTTGTTTTTTTTTTTTTTTTGAGACAGAGTCTCACTCAGTCGCCCAGGCTGGGTAGAGTAGCATGATCTTGGCTCACTACAAGCTCCATACTCGGGTTCATGACATTCTGCCTCCCAGCCTGCCAAGTAGTCTGGGACTACGAAGCCACCCGGCAGCCGGCTAATTTTTTTGCATTTTAGTAGAGATGGGGTTTCACCGTGTTAGCCAGGAGGGTCTCGATCTCCTGACCTCGTGATCTGCCCGCCTCGGCCTCCCAAAGTGCTGGGATTACAGGCGTGAGCCATCGCGCCTGGCCCCTGATGTGAACTTCTTACATAACCATGGTATGGCTGGGAAAACTGAGAAATGAACACTGGTACAACATTATTAACTAAATTACAGATGTTATTCAGATTTTACCAGGTTTCCTAGTATTGTCCTTTTTTCTGTTGTAGGCTCTGATCCAGGATACCAGGTTACATTTAGAATTCTTACCTTTTGGCCGGGCGTGGTGGCTCACGCCTGTAATCCCAGCACTCTGGAAGGCCAAGGTGAACAGACCACGAGGTCAGGAGATCGAGACCTTCCTGGCTAACACGGTGAAACCCTGTCTCTACTAAATATACAAAAAATTAGCCAGGCATGGTGGCACGCACCTGTAGTCCCAGCTACTCAGGAGGCTGAGGCAGGAGAATCGCTTGAACCTGGGAGGCGGAGGTTGCAGTGAGCCGAGGTCATGCCACTGCACTCCAGCCTGGGCGACAGAGCAAGACTCTGTCTAAAAAAAAAAAACAAAAAAAAAAAAAAAAAAAAAAAAAAAGAAAAAAAGAAGTCTTATCTTTTGAACAGGGCACTGAAAGGCTTTCAGAATCTGCTCTCTGATGACTTCCCAGCCTGCCTCTAGCTTCACCTTTTTCTGCTCTGGCCACCCTAAATGACCTGAAATTCCTCAAAGGGCTCAGGCCTCCTCTCACCCATGGGCCTTTGAACATGCTGTTCTTTCTGTCTAAGGAGTCCTTACTCCCTTTCTTGGCCTGACTAACACTTATTCATCCTTTAAAACTCTGTTCAGGGCTGGGCATGGTGGCTCACGTCTGTAATCCCAGCAGTTTGGGAGGCTGAGGCGGGTGGATCACCTGAGGTCAGGAGTTCGAGAACAGCCTGACCAACATGGTGAAACCCCGTCTCTACTAAAAATACAAAATTAACTGGGCGTGGTGGTGTGCGCCTGTAATCCCAGCTACTTGAGAAGCTGAGGCAGGAGACTGGCTTGAACCCAGGAGGCAGATGTTGCAGTGAGCCGAGATCACACCATTGTACTCCAGCCTGCGCGACAAGAGCGAAACTCTGTCTCAAAAAATAACAACAGGCCGGGCACGGTGGCTCACGCCTGTAATCTCAGCACTTTGGGAGGCTGAGGCGGTCGAATCACTTGAGGTCAGGAGATCGAGACCATCCTGGCTAACGCGGTGAAACCCCGTCTCTACTAAAAAACACAAAAAACTAGCTGGGCGAGGTGGTATTCCAGCTGAGGCCTGTAGTCCCAGCTACTCAGGGGCTGAGGCAGGAGAGCGGCATAAGCCTGGGAAGCGGAGCTTACAGTGAGCTGAGATCAGCAGCCCTGCACTCACAGCCTGGGCGACAAGGCTGAGACTCCGTCTCAAAAACCAACAACAAAAACCCAAAACAAAACAACAACAACAACAAAAACTCTGTTAGGGCAATGGTCCTTCTAGGAAGCCTTCCAGAGTAAGTCCTGCCAGGCCCTGGGCTTCTCCGGTCCTCTGTGTTCGTTCCATCCCTGCCCTATTTACCTTGGATTCTGTGATCCGCTTCTTTGTCTTCCCCACTGGGCTGGAGCTCCTTGGAGCCAGCACCCTGCTTTATCGATCTCTATGGGAATCCAATGAATGCTTACAAAATGGATGAAGTCAGGCAAAAGTCAAGACCCACTCAAGCGCTGCAATAGCTCAGAGGGAGAAATCAGCTGGCCGGGGAGATGGTCTTGCAGGATGGAATCATTAACGAACATTTGTTGAGCATGAACTATGCATCAAGCAGTCTTCTAAGGACTTTACACATTCTAATTGAATGCTCACAAAAATTCAACAAGATAGGGACTATCATTTCCCCATTTTGTAGGTGAAGGGAGGAGGAGGAGGGAGTATTCCAGGCTGGGACAACTGGCAAACCCAAAAAAGTGAAATGCGTGACCTTGGTTCTCGAAGAGTTCCTGTTGAGAGGGATGTGTTGTTGGTTACCCCTGAGGGTAACGGGTTGGGGGGACAACTATTTGGAAATGTGGAGCTGGGGAAGAGGAGTGATTGCATCCTCGTGGTAGAGGCCACTGGTGCGCTCTGGGGTGTAATGTAGCCCGAGGCTGACCAATTAGAAAGTTTCAAGAACTGGGAACAATCCAAGAAGAGAGTGTCTCAAGGAAAGAAGAGCACAGAGTTGCAGAGAAAGTGGAGCTCCCCGGGCCAGGGTGGGCATGGAGACAGGAGGCACCTGCTAAAGTGAGGACCTCATACTAAGTTCTGGCAAGATGGGTGCTGTGGCTCACCTGGGCACCTGGAAACTTCCACCGCCTTTCCCATTTATTTATTTTATTTATTTTGAGACAGAGTCTTGCTCTGTCGGCCAGGCTGGAGCGCAGTGGCACGATCTCGGCTCACTTCAACCTCCACCTCCTGGGTTCAAGTGATTCTGTTGTCTCAGCCTCCTGAGTAGCACTGGGATTACAGGCATGCGCCACCACACCTGCCTAATTTTTGTATTTTTAGTAGAGACGGAGTTTCACCGTGTTGGCCAGGCTGTTCTTGAACTCCTGACCTCAGGTGATCCGCCTGCCTTGGCCTCCCAAAATGCTGGGATTACAGGCATGAGCCACTGTGCCTGGCCATCTTTCCCATTTATAGTCTGAGATATCCTCTGGCTGCAGTCATACAGCACCATACCCTACATGGAGTTGCAACCCCTTGCATTAGTAACAACTACTATTTTACAATGTTTTAAATGAAAAAAATTTCTCCATACTTTATTGTTTTTAATCCATCCCTCCAGTGGAAACAAGGCAGGCGGGCAGGTATTATTTCTGTGTCCTTTGTCCAAATTAGGAAATGGAGGCTTCATGAGGAAAATGACTTGCATAGGTGACATAGCTAGAAAGGGGCACAATAAAAGGTGAGTGAATGAATGAGTAAGAACTTGAACTAGGTGTCCTTGAGTCTTCTCTCTCTCTCTCTCTCTGGTTTCTATTCTACAGTCTCTAGGAAAGGATATTGAGTGTCTAGAACGGGAACACGTGGCACATAATGGGAATTCCATAAATAGGTGTAGAATGGGTGAATGAAAGGGGTATTAGCAAGAAGTTGGAAAGAAAAGCGCTAACAACACAAAAACCTACATATATTGAACACTCCACTTGCATTTGGAATGATGCACACTATACATCGTCCAATCAATCGTCACTTCAACTTAGCTGGCAAGAGCATCACCATCCCCTTTCCACAGGGGAGGGAAAGGAGGCTTGACGAGTTAGGCGACTTGGTGGGGAACCCACAGCCTGTGAGAGGCACAGACAGGACTGGGGCCCTGGTCTGACGCAGAGCATCTGCACTGACTGTAAGCCACTAGATGGTCACATACCGGACGCACCCGATTGCCTGAATACTGGTACGGATACATGTCTGGACACGTAGGGTACGCACGGATGCCGCACCTGGACAACACCAGTTACGCACGCGGATACGCATGCCACGGTGGTGCCACCTGGATGCCTGGACGCACGGACACTGGACACACCAGTTACGCACACGGATACGCATACGCACTGTGGTGCTGTCACGGCACGGATGCCACGGCGGACCTGGACATGCCAGTTACGCACACGCACCGGATGCACATATGCTGGTGCCGCCACGGAGGACACACCAGTTGCCTGGACGTAATGCCGCACCGGACACGGGCCTGGATGCCTGGACGTACGGACGGATCACGGACCGCACCTGCTCCGCGATTGGACCGCCGCGGATCGCATATGCTGGACGCATGGGTGCCGCACCTGGACACGCACAAAGGATGCTGCCACGGGCGCCTGGATGCGCATACGCGCGGGTTGCCCGCACATGCCGCAGTTGGATGCACGGAATATGGACGTGCAGAGAGACCGCCTGGACAATACACGCAACCGGGCTGGACAAAGACTGCGCAAACCTGGACACGGATGCCGCACGGACCATGGACGCACAAGGATCCACCAGTGCCTGGGCCGCACGGACATCCGGTGCACACCTGGATGCATGGACACATAGGTACACACACACACAGATACACAGGTACACAGACATACACACAGACACACAGACATACACACAGGCCCACACAGATACACATAGACACATAGGTACACACAGAGATACACAGACACACAGACACACTGGTATACACACACAAAGATACACACACAGGCACATAGTTGCACTGGTATGCAAACACAGACACACAGACACACAGATACACAGACAGACACATAGGTACACACAGACACACAGGCTCATACATACACACAGACAAACACAGATACACGTAGGCACCCAGCAGTTGTGGTCTTTGGAGAAGAGTCCCTGATGCCTTGGCTGGTGTCTCCACATGAGTAAATCCTAGAGAAGCTTTTTTTTTTTTTCTTTTTTTTGAGACAGAGCTGCTCTGTCACCCAGGCTGGATTGCAGTGGCGTGATCTTGGCTCACTGTAGCCTCCACCTACTGGGTTCAAGGGATTCTCCTGCTTCAGCCTCCCAAGTAGCTGGGACTACAGGCGCCCGCCACCACGCCCAGCTAATTTTTATATTTTTAGTACAGATGGGGTTTCACCATGTTAGACAGGCTGGTCTTGAACTTCTGACCTCAAGTGATCCACCCACCTCGGCCTCCCAAAATGCTGGGATTACAGGCATGAGCCACCAAGCCCAGCTGAGAAACTTTAATGGTGTTCCCTGGTTCCAGTCCAACCCTTCCAAGGAATACAAGAAATAGGCTTCCTGGAGGGGAAACATCCCCCTCCCCTAACCCCTTCTAGCTTTTCTGCGAGGATGATGGAAAATCCAACTGAAAAGGGACTGGAGGAGGGTGAGAGTGATAAAATCACTGGGAATTGGGATGCAAATCCCACTGAAATTAATTGCTTTGCATAGTTTTAAATTCCTTCTAAAAAAGGCAGGTATTAGCTGGTACAGTGGCACGTGCCGATGGTCCTTGCTGCTTGGGAGGCTGAAGCGGGAGAGTTGCTTGAGCCCAGAGGTTGAACTATGGTCTCACTACTGCACTCCAGCCTGGGTGACAGAATGAGACTCTGTCTCTAAAAATAATAAAAGAAGAAGAATAAAAAGCAGTCAATATATGTTCCAGTTGGCCGGGCTGTGGGGCTCCTTCTGTGGAGGGCGGAGGCTTCACGCCTTCTCACTTCCACCTGCACCGCAGGAAGAGTTAGGACCCCGTTCTCGGGGTCAGTGAAAAGGACCTTGGGTTTAGAGCCAGACCCAGTTCCAAATCAAGCTCAATCCCTTTCTGCCTGTGTCATCTTGAGCAACTCACTTTGCCTCTTTGAGCCTCACATCCACATCTGTGAAATGGGGAGGAGTGCTTCCCTTCTAGTTGATGGGGAGGGTTAACCAAGAAAATTTCTCTAAAGTGCCCAGCACTGAGCCTGCCTGGCACAGAGCAGACACTCAGTCAATGGTGTTCCCTTTTACCCTCCCACCAAATACTCCTTTCTCACCACTGTGTGTGGCTGGCACCTTGACATAGTAGATGATCGATAATGTGTGAAATGAATCTTTCCAAAACACAGATCTGCTCCCTGAGTCTTCAATGGAGCTTCACGTCCTCAGAAGAGTAGGCTCTTTAGCCCGGCATTTGAAACTCCTTGTGATCTCGGCCCAGAATCACCACCTGCCAGCACTGCCTGTAGCTGTGAGACCTCAGCAGCTGGGGCTCCTGCATGTGCTTTAAAAGGCTCTGATCTGAAGTTCCTCTGATGAGTCCCATCCTTACGGGGCAAGCAGTCTGCAAGGCCAACGGCCTAGGTCCCCCTGGAAGCCACACCTCCTTCTCTGGACTATATTTTGGGGCCTGGGCCCCCAAATTCTGGAAGAGTCCCAAGCTCTGGAACTCTTGTCCCTATGGAATTTGGGATGCGCCACTCTTGTGGCATGTGGATACTTTCACAGACCAGGAAGCTTTCAGAACTCAGCTGTTTAGGGTTTTTACGGAAGCTCTATTATGTAAGCATGATTGATTAGGTCATTGGCCATTGGTGATCAATTCAACCTGCTTGAATGGCACCTGACTGTTTCCAGGGCCTTGTGGGCCTCTTCCCTGGGTCCTTCTCCTGGAGTTGAACTGCACTTCCCGTGCACACATCTTTAGGCCCAAGGGATGGAGAGCAGGACAGTGGGACCCCCAGGCCTCCATTCAACTCCAGGCCTGCTGAGGGGTTGCTGGAGTGGGGTACCAGGAGTAGCCTGAGCGATGGGCTTGGCTGGGTTGCAAATACTCCCGGATGGGCTTTACTCACCTGGTTGGCAAGAGCCAAGTGTCAAGGAGGCCCAGACTCAGCCCCCAGGTTGACTCCACAACTTTGCTGAGGGGAGGGGCTTGCTCAAGGGGAAGAATGCCAGAGCTAGAACTGAAACTCAGGACTCCTCCTCTCCCCTTTTGGTGACTTTATTGAGGTATAATTTATATACAGAAAATTTGCCAATTTCACATCTACAGTTTGATGAGTTTTGACAAATGTGTACAGTCTCATTACCACAACCGACCACAGTCATGACGAAAGGAAAACTTTGTCTACTACTTCTAGGATCTGTTTTTCATTCAACACTTCTGGCACCAAATGTGTGTTCTGCCATCCCCCACACCAGGCAATTCTCCAGTTCTCTGTGGACACCAACTGGGTGTCCTACAATTTAGTTCAGTTCTGACACTAACTACTTGAGGTTAGCACAGAACCCACAGGTTAAAGACTCAGTCCCACAAGACTGTGCCCCACTTCAGATGCTGATCTCAAGCAGTGGGTCCCTGGGTAACCCACACTTCTGTCTGACTTGGCTACACATCAGAGGTTCCCATGCCCCTTTCTCAGCTTCGATAATTTGCAATAAGGGCTCACGGAACTCAGGACAATACTTTACTGGCTTATAATTATTATTATTATTATTTTTGAGATAGAGTCCCACTCTGTCGCCCAGGCTGGAGGGCAGTGGTGCGATCTCGGTTCACTGCAACCTCCTGGGTTCAAGCCCAGGCCTTGGCCTCCCGAGTAGCTGGGATTACAAGCGTGCACGACCATGTTCGGCTAATTTTTGTATTTTTAGTAGAGATGGGGTTTCGCCATGTTGGTCAGGCTGATCTCAAACTCTTGACCTCAAGTGATCTGCCCGCCTTGGCCTCCCAAAGTGCTGGGATTACAGATGTGAGCCACCCCGCCTGGACTTTACTGGCTTATTATAAACGATATTATAAAGGATACAAATAAACCGCCAGATGGACGGGTTCATAGCGTAAGGTCTGGAAGAGTCCCAAGCTCTGGACCTCCTGTCCCTGTGGAATTTGGGGTGTGCCACTCTTGTGGCATGTGGATACTTTCATAGACCAGGAAGCTATCTGAAATTGGTTGTTTAGGGTTTTTACAGAAGCTCCATTATGTAAGCATGATTGATTAGGTCATTGGCCATTGGTGATCAATTCAACCTCCAGCCCCTCTCCTCTCTCTAGTGGTCATGGGGTGGGGCTGAAAATTCCACCCTTCTAATCACAGGATTGGTCTTCTTGGCATCCAGCCTCTATTCTGCAAGAGTCACCTCATTAGAATAAACTCAGGTGTGGTTGAAAGGGGCTTGTTATGAATAATATAATAATAAGAAGTTGCCTACCCCCTTCCTGTAACCTAGGAAATTGCAAGAATTTTAAAAAACTTTTACACCAGGAAACTGGGAGGAGAACTAAATATATATTTCTTATCATATCACAATCTTGCAATCATATAGAACATGTCCATCAGCTCACGGAACCCCCTCCTGCTCCTCCTGCACCTTTGTGGTGAATCCTCTCCACCATCTCTGTCGCTATAATTTTGCCCTTTCTAGAATTTCACATAAGTGGAATTGTGTGGTTTATGTCTTTCACGTCTGGCTTCTTTCACGCATAGTTATTTTGAGATTCATCCATGTTGTCTCTTGTATCAGTAGTTCATTTCTTTTCGTTGCTAAATAGTATTCCATTGTAAAGAGGTAAGAGGTATCACATGTTGTCCACTCACCAGTTGATAGACATCTGGCTTCCTTCCAGTTTTTGGCTATTACAAATAAAGCTGCGTCACCAGTCACTCATGAGTCTTTGTGTGGACATGTGTTTTCATTTATCTTGAGTGAATGCCTAGGAATGAAATCGCTGTGTCATTGGTAAATACATGCACACGTTTTGCAAAATGGCTCAACTATTTTGCGTCCACACCAGCAGAGTCCAAGTTCCCTCCAAATCCTTGTTACCATCAGTCTTGGCTTGCCCAGTTCCTAACCTCTCTCTGAGCCACCATTGCTCCTTCTATAAAAGGAAGACAAAAACAATCTCAAAGGGTGCATTGGGAGGATTAAGTGTCCAGAGCTTGTCCTGAAGTTAAAATATTTACCGAGCACCTACTGTGTGCCCGGCACTGTTCTTGGTGCTGAGAAGACAGCGGAGAAGAAGATAAACAGATAAACACAGTCCCTGTGCCCGTGGCGCCTATCCACAGCAGAGGAGGCAGATTACAAAGAAGGAAACAAATGCAATCAACAATTATAACTGGTGACAAGCGCCATTTGAAGGGGCCAAGTTGCCCTTTACTTTAGACAGGGTGTTCGGAGAGTCTCTCTGAAGAGGTGATATTGGAAGGGGGGCCTGGTTGATGAGGAGGAGCTGACCACGTGGAGAGGCATTTCCAGGTGTGGGAGAACAGGACCTGCAAAGGTGAGGAGGTTGGAAAGGACTTACTGTATTTCAGGGCAGAAAGAAGGGCAGTGCCACCCTGCGACAGCCATCTAGGGAGAGTCATAGAGAGCGGTGGGCTGGGGTTGGCTTGTGCTGTGCCTTTTAGGAGTTCGGATTTTATACAAAGAGCAGATTTATTTTAGACACAAATGAATGTTAGTTTTTATTATTCTTCCTTTGATTTTCCATCATTCAGGGGTCTTAATTCCCAGTCAGAGCCTCTTTCCGAAAACCCACTGTGGGCAGGTGCAATGCTGGGGTCTGCAGCCAGCTGAGCCTGGGCCCCCCACCCCGACATCCCAGGCAGGCCTGGCAAGCCCAGCGGCACCAGCTGGGGAGAGGGGGGTGGGGTTCCGGGTGGGGGGTGAGCAGGTTGGGGGAGAGACCATCTGCTGTTCCCTATTGTTCATCAGCCCATTGTTTGGTCCATGCCCTCTGCTCTGGGGACAATGGGTGACAATGGAGAAATGTGATCTTCGGGCTCCTATTTCCCGGCCTGGCCTCTTGCCCCCAGGATGACACCAGGAGAATGCCCTCCTGGGCTGGGGTGGAGGCAGGGGCTGTGCCAAGTGGGAGGCAGCACTGCCTGCTTTCCTCATCATCTCCCTGGCAACTGCAGCTGCCTCGTTGTTGGTTGGAGGAATTTTTATTTGTTAGCATTCTGGTGAGGGTTTTCTCCTTGCATCCCCCTGTAGTATGGGGTGCACTTGGGAAAGGATTTGCTTCTCCCCTCCTGAGGGTCCCCAGTCCCCGCCATGGGATTCACTGACCCCTCAAGCCCAGGGCAGGACCATACCAAGTCAGACCAAACGAATGCTTCAGTGCTTCCAAGTAGGAGGCACCAAAATAAACTCCAATGATATTTGAGACACAGTATCCACGTTGTCATCATCCCCAAAGTCAGCATTGTTAAAACTTCTTCGCGCTCCTTTTAGATTTTAGCATCGGTTTTATTCAGACTTAGACAGTGGGGATGGGGATGGGACCCCCTCTTCTTTTCATTGCTTAGAGTCTCTAAAAGCCTGGACCCAGTGCTCAGGGGACACAAAGGGAGGGGAGCAGACCCCTGGTCGGCTTCTCTATCATCCCACCGACGGAGAGATCCCACTCTTGCAGGGCAGCTCTGAGCACTGACTTGTCTGCTCTCTGGTTTTCCAGAAGCCAAAAGGGCCAGATATGGATAATAACAGCTTATTGAACATTTACTATGGGCCAGTTATTGCTTCATATACATCAACTCATTTCATCTTCATGACCATTCCAGGAAGTGGGTACTATTATAGACACGCCCATTTTCTAGATTGGAAAACTGAGGGGCAGGGAGGTCAAACATATCACCCAAAGTCACATAGCTAGCTGTGGCAGAACCAAGACTTGAACCTGGGCTGCTTAGCTCCACATGCTGAACTCTTCTGCTCTCTTACATCTTTTTTTTTTTTTTTTCTTTAGATAGAATCTCACTCACTCTGTCACCCAGGCTGGAGTGCTGTGGTGCGATCTCGGCTCACTGCAACCTCCGCCTCCTGGATTCAAGTGATTCTCCTGCGTCAGCCTCCTAAGTACCTGGGACTACAGGCATGCACCACCACACCTGGCTAATTTGTGTGTGTGTGTGTGTGTGTGTGTGTGTATTTTTAGTAGAGACAGGTTTCACCATGTTGGCCAGGCTGGTCTTGAATTCCTGGCTTCAAGTGATCCACCCTACTCTGCCTCCCAAAGTGCTGGGATTACAGGCGTCTTACATCTTTTTTCTCTCTCTACCTAGACTCCTGGTGGGCTTACCTCTCATATTAAAGGAGATGAGCTAAAGTTCCAGCCCTACTCTAGGCCAGAGCTCTGGGGAGATGAAACCGAAGGAACCCAGGCACCACCTCCCAGTGTGTTGGCATGGCCTGGCTTTGGAGCTAGACAAACCTAGGTTTGTGCCCTGATATTTATCAGCTATGTGAGGTTGGGTAAGCCACTCTGCCTCTCTGAACTTATTCTCCTCTTCTATAATTTGGGATAACAATAGTACCTCCTTCATTGGGTTGACATAAGCATTAAATGAGTGAATAGCAGTCAGCACCTAGAACAATGCCTGCCCCTTAGAATGTGCTCAGTAAGTGTTAAGGGTGACTATTACTACTGCTTTTACCCTTCTCATTAGGGTGATCATGGGGATACAGTAGTGTGCAAAGGCACTTTTTATGTGGAAGACAATTACACAAATGTCAGGGCTTGGTGTGACTCATATAAATAAGAGCATTCAGTTTGGATAGCAGAGGATGGAGGGGGATGAGAGGAGAACCATCTACCCAGCACTCAGTGCCAAGTGCCAGCTCAGTGGGGTGGTGGTGAGGACACTAGCAGCAAGGAGGCAGAGGGAGGCCGCTGGTCTGCACTGGTCCCCAAACCAAAGGGAAGAGCCTGAACCCAGGCCACCTGGCATGTTCCTTTCCCTCTATGGGCCTCAGTCTCCCCATCTGCAGAATGGGTAACTAGGGACTAGCTAATTTTTAAGTTCCTCTGCCGCCATCCCAGCTCTGATTTTTTGTGACTCGGATAGGATAAGATCATGTGTAAAAATGAAAGTGGGAAACAGACCCATGGTGTGGCAGATTGATTGCAAAGATGTGCCCATCCTTCCTTTTTCTCTGTAATCACACCATTTACAAAGTAATTCTGCAGCTTCTCCCTCAAGAGTCTGTTTCCCCAGCTCCGGATGTCCTGGTGATCTGCTTTGGTCACTACAAAGTGGAGGAGGTGGCAATGTGCTAGTTTCAAGTCTAGGCCTCAAGAGGACTTGCACCTTCCTCTCTCTCTGTCTTTCTCTCTCTGTCTCTCTTTCTGTCTCTCCCTCTCTGTCTCTCTGCCTCTCTCTCTCTGGTTCTCTCTGTCTCTGTCTCTCTGTCTCTCTGTTTCTCTCTTTCTTTCTTTCTGTTTCTCTGTCTCTCTCTCTCTCTCTTTCTCTCTTTCTCAGACCCTTACCACTGTCATGTCATCAATTCCGGGCTAGCCTGCTAGAAGATGACAGACATGTGGCCCAGTGACTTCCATCACCCCAGCAACAGCCAGCCAATTGTCAGATATTCGAGTGGGAGCATTCTAGACCATTCAGCCCCCCTTTCACCTGCCAGCTGTCAGCAGACACCTGGGCAAGACAAGCTGAGGTCAGCTGTGCCTGGTCCAGACCCCCAAAACCACCCACTGGACCTGCAGAGTGGTGAGAGGAAATAAACTATGTATTGCTGTGTGCCATAGAGGTCGCGTGGTTGTTTGTTACACAGTGTTCTTAAGTCAATTCATAACAGCTACACATGGTCAGTGGTGGGGCGGGGGGAAATGTGGCTTTTAACCAGAGTAGGACCTCGTCTGGGCATGGTCTGTTGCTTTCCTTGAGGGAGCAGGAGAGGGTGGGTTTAGCACAATGGTTAGGAGGTTAAGTTCTGGGCGGAAAGTGCCTGCTTCAGATCTCAGCTTTTCCACGTTCTAGCTGTGTGGCTTTTCCAAGTTACTTAACAGACAGGCCTCTGTTTTCTCCAAAATCTAGATAATCATAGCACCCACCTTTGGAGTTGTGTGGATTAAGTGAGTTAATACGTGTAAAGAATTTAGTAAAGCTATGCCTAAATTATCAGATACATGTGAGACTCAATCATGGTTCTGCCACGCACTGCGGGTGTGACCTTGGGTCCTTCCTCAGCTGCTGCATCCTGGTTTGCACATTGGAGATCCCAGTGGCATCTTCCTGGTCAATGAGACTGTGTGCAGAAAGGGCTTGACCCAGCGCCTGCCTGAAGGATGCTCAGGGAATCTCAGCTTGGGGGAGGAGCCTTCCCTGGCAGATTTTCCTTATCCCTGCTCCAGCTCAGACCACCTGCTTCAGGTGACAAGGAAGCTTGCAATGGGATGTCTCGGAGACCAGTTCTAGTTCAACTTCCTCGTATTAAAGATGAGGAAACTGAGGCACAAAATAGGACTTATTCAAGGTCACAGAGAGTCAGTGGCTGGAACCTACACATTCTGATCTCTAGCTTGGTGCTTCTGGCGTCATGCTAGGATTGTTGTTAGCAAGGTACACGAGTTCTGGGCTTGAGCTTTGGTGGCTCAAAAGAGCAGACCAGGCAAGACCCTCCAGCCTGCACAGGTCAGATGGAAGGACTAGGCTCTCCCTGGGTGGTGAAAGCCTCTTCCTGTTCTTGTCCACAGTCCCATCCAGTGCCGCTGCTGGGGAGATCCTGTAGAGGGAGGTGTGGCATCACCCTGACCGTGGGCTCACCATCTATAGGGTCAGATGTCTTTTTTTTTTTTTTTGAGATGGAGTCTCGCTCTGTCACCCATGCTGGTGTGCAGTGGCACAATCTCAGCTCATTGCAACCTCTGCCTCCCCAGTTCAAACAATTCTTGTGCCTCAGTCTCCCAAGTAGCTGGGACTACAGGCATGTACCACCACACCTGGCTAATTTTTGTATTTTTTTTTTTTTTTTTTTAGTAGAGACAGGGTTTTACCAGACTGGTCTCGAACTCCTGACCTGAAGTGATCCACCTGCCTTGGGATCCCGAAGTGCTCGGATTACAAGTGTGAGCCAATGTGCCTGGCCAAGGGTCAGATGTTTAGGTGACAAGGGACCCATGTGACATACACCTCAATATGAGGACAAGAAGGATCAAGGTGATTCCCTCTGGGTATCATGGGATAACTGAGGCTCAGGATGGGAAGGACCTTGTCCAGAATTCCCTGTTGCGTAGAGGCGAAGCCAGGCCTAGACCCCAGACGCCTTTCTGTTCAGCGCCCCCCACCACCTCCTTGGGCTCCTGGCCTTTTGGGTATAACTGAGAGAGAAGGCGGGAGCCGGGAAGGATGGAACCTGTCCCACCGCAGGCTTCTGGCTGGTTCAGGAGCCTCCCTGAGGCTGCCCTCCAGCCCCACCTCTGTCCCAGGTGATTACAAGGCTCTTGGGCCTGGCTTAGGCCAGGATACTCCCTCCCAGGCCTCTCTTAGGAGAACAGGTCCCTGACCTCATTGTCTGTAGGGGCTGGCCCAGATGCTGAGTCAGGAATTCCCCAGGTCCCAACTTGCCTCAGTGAATGACCCTTCAGGTCTTAGCTCACCTCCAAGGAGGAAGGAAGGGATTTTCCTGCCTCTTTCTGGCATTCCCTGGGCTGACCCTGCAGAGCTGAAGATACTGTGTGTGTGTGTGTGTGTGTGTGTGCGCGCGCGCGCGTGCGCACGTGTGTGTGAATGCTGCTATGTATGTGTGTGCCTGTGCAGTGTGAACTTGCTCTACTGTTGCACTATATGCGCATTATTCCATGCATGCTGTATTTATACTGTATGCACTGTGTATACTGCACGTAGGCGTGTGGGTGTGTTCGCATAAGTTCTCACTGTATCCTTTTTCTGTCTGGTGTGTGGGCCTCCTAGGCGTGTGTTGTGTGCACAAGTCGTGCGCAGTGTGTGTGCGTGCACTGGTGGATAAGGGAACCCTTGGGGCAGATGCACGATGTGCTCACACCCTGAGTGCGTCCTGTATATACCGGGTGCACTAAGTGTGAACTCTGTGTGTGTGCACGGTGTGAATGCATCCCGTGAACGCACGCAGTCAGTCCTCTGAAAACCAGGCTTGGTTCTGGAGGTGGATTGGGGCTGGGCTTCAAGGTTCAAGGCTGTGGCTCAACTCCGATAGCCTGACCCAGATCATGGTTCGATGGCACCTGCTCTGACAGCTCAGACAGGCCCAGGGAGTGGGAATTGCCCTCAAGGAGCTGGAGGTGGGTGGATCAGCTTGGGTTGGGTCCTGCACTGGCCCCGGGTGCCGCTCAGAGACTCCTGGTGGCGACAAGAGAGGCAGGTCCTAGGGGCCTCTCTTGACCAATCTGACCTTTGGCCCCCAAAGATCTTTTGCCTCTGGGACTCCTGTTGTCTTTGAGTGTCCTACACAGAATAAGTCCTTGAATTGCCAGGCAGGGAGATGCAGGCTCCTGGCAGCCCCTTGGTTGTGCTTGACCTAGCAGCTGGTCTTGCTCTAGCCAGGGATGAGGAGCAGGCCTATGCCTGGAGCCCAGGTCTATTTCTGGGTCCTGGACCTCCGACCACTGCCCCATCTGCCTGGGCATCTTTAAAGGGTCCTGCAGCCCCAGATGGGGGTGGAGGAGAGGAGGATAATGCCTGAAATTTGCATCCATCTCCCCACGTGCCCTCATGTAATCTAGGTATAAGTGTCTGTGCACACCCAGCACAGTCTCCTCAGCCCCATTCCAGGGCTGCCATGGCAACGCAGAAGTTGGCTCACCATCTGTTGTCTGTGGGGACCTCAGTCAGGCCTTTGCCATGCTAGGGATTAGTGTGGAAAGGCACCTGACTTGCCGTATTCCAGGGTAGTCATTAGCCACATCTGGCACCACTCGGCCCTGGAGGGCTTGGAGATGATACAGCCTGGAGTCCCTCTGGCTGCTGGAGAAGAGTGGACATTGAGAGAGCCTATGATTCTTTCTGGGGCTAACCTCTCCTCAGAACATCCTCTCTCAGCAAGGGGCTGGAGACTTATTCATACTAGAGTGTAAATGATTAACCCCTCCTGGGAGGGTGGTGGGTTGAGAGAGTGCAGAAACCCGGATTTTGAGAGAAATTAGAAGCTTAAATTAACACATTATCAACACGGAAGATTTTAGGCATGGGAAAGAGGTGTAGGATATTTCAAAATTTAAAACTTAGTTGCTAAGGTAGCCCTGGGTATGCAGTGGGTGACTGCAAATCGAATTTGTCCTTGGGTGTCTTACTGAGGGTGGAGGAGGCACCCATGCCCCATCTGGCCTGGGTCTCTGAGGCCTTTGCCTCTACTGGGAAGCTGAATTTTTTCCTACTGGGTTCAGAGATTTTCCTTACTCCCACCCTGGCTCCTTTACATTTGCTTTCTTTGGGAAAATGTTCCCCCTTGGATGCTCTGTGCTTACGGTGAAAAGAGCAGGGTAGAGGAGGAGGGATTCAGTATTCCAGATGAGGCTGGGCAGGAGTGAAGCGGAATGAGGGGTAAGGAATTGGGGAGAGATGGAGAAAGAAGGGAGGCCTGCAGGAAGAAACCAGTTGCAGGGGTGGTTTGCATCCAGGATCTGTCACTTGAGAGCAGTGTGTGTGGATGAGTGATGTCCCCTCTCTGTGCCTCAGTTTCCTTACCTGAAAAATGGTTACAAGAACTTGCTTGTGAAGACTGGGGAAGATGCGTTCGGAGACGTGGCACAGTGAGAGCACAGGCGGCTGCTTAGGAAATGACAGTTTGCACTGTTCTTCCCTTTGACGCGGGTTCTGTGTCAGAGAGGGAGGCTTCTAGAGCTCATCCTGGGATCTCACTCTTGGAAGGAAGATGCTCCGGCATGTGAGCTGGCCACCTGCTGGCCTGGGTTCCACAATCTGCCTGAGTGAGGAAGCACCTCCTGCAGGCCCTGGGCAGGTCCCATAGGCCTGCTCTTCACCAAGTGACAGGTCCACAGGCTGAGAGTAACCCACATAAATTGAGGTCGTTGTACTGAGTGGAGCCGGGATGCAGGAGTCCTCCGCCTCAGGGGCCCCCAGTCCAATCCCAGGCCCAGGAACTGGGACAAACCCAGAGATAAACAGGGGAGTCATTCTCCAAGGCAGAGCCCACCTCCTCACCACGCCTGTAGGGTTCAGCAAGGCCCTAACAGCGCCCAGCTTGGCTTGATAGGGAAGAAAAGGGTACAGATAGGTGGGGGAAGAGCGGAGCAGGGCAGGATATCAAACCCTCTGCACCAGTGAGCTCCTTCCTGTGAAATTTTAGCATCTGCAAATTTATTTCTGCCAGCAATTTACCTTTTCTGCAAGCAAGAGAAATCTGTTCTTGTTTATGAGTCACTGCTTTATGGGGAAAATTAGAAAAAGAGGCATCTGCAGTTTGGAAATAAGACAGGGAGGTGAAGTTCGGTGGCAGGGCCAGTAAAATTGAGCCCTGGAGTAAAGTCTAATGTGGTCTCACTCCCGTTCAGCCAGAGGTGATTATTTTGTCGGCTGGAGGTATAAGGCTTTATTAGTATCCACACAGCATCCTTTTTTGATAAAGCAAACATTTTCTAAGTAAATAAACTTTGAAGCTTAAAATTGAAAGCTCCACTTGACACAATAGAATAAACTGGAAAATATGTTGTCCATAGAAAGCTGTTAGAAAATGTTAAGCCAAGAATGGTCTGGGTAGGGATTTAGTATTAGATCCACAGCTGGAGGCTGGGGAGAGGTGGCTGGACCCTGTCTTTGGGAGTATTGCCATCATTCTGTGCTCTGCAGGGGAAACTGCCACTGGGAGACCACCTGGGTATCTTTCCAGGGCTGTCCTCCCCCTCAATGGGCACCTCGGTGAGGCATGTGAAGCCACACTACCTGGTGTTGTTAGAGTGTACCAGTTGTCCCCTAGTATTCATGGCCTTCCAGCTCAAGACTACATTTCCCAGCCTCCCCTGCAGCCAGTCTGACCATGTGACTGGAGTCCAGCCAATGGGATATGAGCAAAAGTGGCACATGCGACTTTGGGCTGTGCTCTTTAAAGAGAGTGTGTTTTACGCTTCTCTTCCTCACTTCCCGCTGCTGGAGCAGACCCCTTGGACCCCAGGAGGGAAGCCACACGTGGAGGCTGGCAGCACTACTCTGCCAGCCCTGGACCATGGACCTCTGGATTATCATACGAGAGAGAAGTGAACTTTTATCTTGTTTAAGCCAATATATTTTGGGGTCTGTTATTTTGTATTGTAACTTCTTCATGTGGCAAACACAGGATTTGATAACTAGCCTAGATCTTGTGACGAGTTACTTGTAATTAGTGCAGCCGGTGCCATGATCAGTAGGGCATTGTGGTCAAAAGCCTTAGACCTGCCTTCAAATTCCTGTCCCTTCAGTTAGTAGATGTGTGATTCTGGACAAATTAATTAATCTCACTGCAGTAGGGTGATTTCAATAAGAAATGCCTTTTGACCTGGCACGGTGCCTCATGCCTGTAATCCTAGCACTTTGGGAGGCTGAGATAGGCAGATCATTTGAGGTCAGGGATTCGAGACCAGCCTGGCCAACATGGTGAAACCCCGACTCTACTAAAAATACAAAAATTAGCTGGACGTGGTGGCATGCTTGGGTGACAGAGTGAGACTCAGTCTCAAAAAAAAAAAAAGGAAGAAAGAAAGAAATTCCTTTCACGTGGCTACCCAGTATCCACATGCATATGTAACTGAAACAAGTTTCATGGAATAAAACAGCCATATTACCTGCAGTATGGTCTGATATTTTGTATTTGCATAGTTCTCAAAGTGAGGTACCTGAACCAGCAACATCAACATCACCTGAGAACTTGTTAGAAATCCATTTTCTTGGGCCCCATCCCAGACTTTTTGAATCAGAAACTCTGGTGTAGGGCCCAGCAATCTGTGTTTTAAGAAGACTTCTGGGTGATTCTGAAGCAGCTAAAGTTTGATAAGCACTGTTTTACTTTAATTTTAAAAATGCTAATTTAAAAAATACTGGTTATCACCTAATAAATTGATCTTATAATCCACTAATATGAGTCATGACTCATGTAGATGTAACTGATGCCTCTTTATCTGTTTTCTGGCAAGCGTTTATAGCTGCTTCTTCTTCAACTTCCCAAATTTTCACTAGGGAAACTACTCTTAGTTCATGGCTACAGGGATGGGGTCAAACCTTAGGCCCGGTCAACTGAGGCAGCAATTGGTTCAGGGATGACCATGTGATCCTTGTCATCCAATGACATGCAATCCTGAGACTTTTGCTGGAACTACCAAGGAGAAGCTCTTTCTCCTGGGGTTGCTAGGCTGCAGGAAGAAAGCCTGGGGCTGCCCATGGTGCTGTTGCCAGCCTTCTGGAAGAGGCTGCCTGATGCTGCAAGCATCTCAGAGGAGGCGAGTTGAGGGATGTAGGAGAGAGTGCGGATGCTTTTGAGATCCTGCATTAGCTCCTTGTGCCTGAGCTCAGGTACAGCTGCAGTGGATAGTCCTGTGCACACTGGCAGGATCCACCTCAAGAGTTTCCTGAGCTGAGGAGCTCGCTAGCCTGAGCATGGGTGCAGCTCTGAAGTTCAGGGAAATTAATACCCTTGGGGACCACCCTCAACCAGTGCAGTGCAGAGCTGGTGGGTAAGTGCCCCTGGCTCCTGTTCTTCAGAAAGACATTTCTGGAGGCAGCATGCTTATCTCAATCTCCTGCCACCTTCATTCCTGCAATCACCTCTCAAATAAACCACCTGCAAGCATCCCCTTGCCTCAGGCCCTGCTCTCATGGAAACCCAGACTGAGACAGAAGGAGGCCTGTGACATTTGATGGATCCAACCATACCCAAAAGAAGCTCTACTCGTAAACTTTCTAGGAGTAGATTTTGAGTCCCCCAAAATCAACCCCCTTCTTTTTTGCAATGTGTATTGGTTATCTATTACTGAGTAACAAATTATCCCCACACTGAATGGCTTTAAATAACAGCATTTATTAGCTCACAGTGTCTGTGGGTGAGAATCCAGGTGTGGCTTAGCTGGGTCCTCTGGCCTGGTTCCCCCATGAGATGGCAATGAAGGTGCCAGCTGAGGCTGCATTGTCTCAAAGTTTGCCTGGGAAAGGATCTGCTTTCAATATCCCTTCTGTTGGCAGAATTCAGTTCCTCATGGGTTGTTGGATTGAGGTCCTCAACCTTTTGCTCTCTGCTGGCCAAAAGCCAACCTCAGTTCCTTGCCACATGGGCCTCCAAAGAGAGCAGCTCATACCATGGCAGTGGCTTCCAGCAGAGCAGGCAGAGAGGGAACAAGAGAGGGCTAGTGAGCAATAAGGAAGCCAAAGGCTTTAGAAACCCAATTTTTAAATGGTATCTCAACATGTTTGTTGTATTCTGTTCCTTAGAAGCAAGTCTGTAGGTCCAATGCACACTGATGGGGAGACCAGTACACAGGACCATGGATACCAGGAGGTGATGACCATTGGCTGCCTAAGATAGACTGTAAGAATTACGAACTCCCAGTTCCAGGGCACAAAGCCAGAAGGGCTGTGAGCATCAGAACGGAAGCCTGGATGCCCAAATCAGCCTCATCTTTGTCCCAGGGTAAGGAGAACTGACAGGCATCTTGGGGACCCTGCAGGGGTGAGGAGCCTGCAAAGGTCTTGGTGGGCAGGAGGTGGGAGGGAGATGGAAATGGAGGGTGGGGTTCCCCATTGTTACTTAGGCAAACTCTGTAGAAGATCATTGCTGTTCTTGCCATCGAGGGACCATTCTTTGTGGTTGGTTTTCACTGTGCTATCACGGTGCAAGTTAACCTTTGTTTAATGTTTATTTTTTGTCCAACTCTGGGCTAAGAACTTCACTTACCTGCTTTCATTTAATCTTCCCTCTCTGAGGTCAGACCGGGTGGCATTTTCAAGATGAGGAAGCTTAGGTGCAGAGAGGTTGAGTAATTTGCCTAAGGACACACAGCTATTAAATGATGTCACTGCAATTCATCAGAGACTGAGTCCTTATCTGCCAGGAAATCAAAACCATCTCAGCTCAGTGAATGTATTCAGGGAGGCTTGAACATGTTCATTCACTCACCGTTTTAATCCCTGTACCCTTTCATACAAAGCCTTAAGTTCCTCACCCTAACGTGTTCTTGGTACTGAGTTTTCATCTCTGCCAGCATTTATAAACCTCCTTTGGGTCACAGAGGCATTGGAGAAAGCATTATTATTATTATTTTTGAGACAGAGTCTCACTCTGTTGCCCAGGCTGGAGTGCAGTGGTGTGATCTCTGCTCACTGCAGCCTCCGCCTCCTGGGTTCAAGTGATTCTCCTGCCTCAGCCTCCTAAACAGCTGGGACTACAGGCACCCACCACAACGCCTGGCTAATTTTTGTATTTTTAGTAGAGATGGGGTTTCACCATGTTGGCGAGGCTGGTCTTGAACTCCTGACCTCAAATGATCCACCCGCCTCAGCCTCCCAAAGTGCTGGGGTTGTAGGCTTGAGCCAACATGCCCGGTCAACACATTCTTTTTCCTCCAAAATATGCACCCATGTGTTCAAACTCACGTTTGGCACATGATTTGAGGAGGCAACCGACTTCCTGCAGGGCCCCAGGATGGAAGCTCATTGGCTCAGCTTGGGTCATGCACCCACTCTGGAACCAATCACGGCAGCCTAAGGGATTTGGTGCTCTGGCTGGCCAGATCTTTAGGGATCGTGGCATCGCAGTCTTTCACTTTATAGTTTGAGAAATTGAAGACTAGAGGAGACGAGTGACTTGCTCAAGGTTATACAGCCTTGGTGGGCCCAGGTCAGACTCAAGCAGTAAGGTGTGGCTGTCTGTCAGCCTGCGGATTCCTCCCAAGCTGGGGTGTGTCTGATTTATTGATGTATTCCCAGCCACTTGCTGTGGGCCTGACACACAGTAGGCATTTCATCGTGCTGAAACCCCCCCTGAAGGGGACTGAGAGTGAATCTATGGAAGTTACAGATAGTGTTTGCCCAAGTGACACCTTGAAATCTCACCCTGCAGGGGGTTAACAGATATTCCATGAAAAAAGGGAGGGCTCCATGAGGAAGTAAGTTGGTGAAACACTGGACAAGGTGAACTGGTTTCTCTGCATTAGATTCTTTATGGGCTCAGTGCAATAAGTCCTTCGAAAGGAAGATATACTATGTCGCATTTTCCAAGGTTGTTTGACCATAGACTCCTTTTTTTAAAATGGGATTTTTGAAGGATTAGTGTTCAGAGAAACTTGCTTTGGAAGGTAGGGGGGTCAGAGAAGGCTTCCTGGAGGAGGTGGCACCTCTGCTAGGTTCAAGGATAGGGGGACTGGGAGAAACAGATGAGAGCAATGAAGGCATCCCAAAGGAATCACTGGAGAAAGCAGTAAATATTTTAAAGTTGAGGTCCTCAACTTTATATCACATATATGTGGAAAGAAAGACTTATACAGGTCAGGATCCCACTGGATACAAACATCAGAAATGCAGTTCAGACTGACTTAGGCAAAAAGGGGAATTTATTGTTCCATGTAACTGATTTCAGGTGTGGCTGGATCCAGGTGCTTGAGTCATACCCTCAGGGAGAAGTATTGGCTTTGTCCTCAAGCACTCTTTCTTCTGAGGTCCCCCACCACCATCTCCAGGCTCACATGCTGCTAACTAGCAACGCCTGCCAGAAGTGAGATGCTTTTATGCAATAGTTTCAACCAAGAGCCCCAGGAGGGGTGCTCATTGGCTTAACTTGGGTCACACACCCACCTTGGTACCAATTATTGCAATCTAGGGGATTTGGTGCTCTGATTGGCCAGAGCCTTAGGCATCATTGCATGCCATTCTCTCATTTGACAGATGGAGAAACTGGAGCCCAGAGGAGAAGAGAGAGTCGCTCAAGGTCACACAGTGAGTGAGTGGCACAGTGAAGGCAGGAACTTCCAGTTCTGGGGCTCTTGCTGCTGCAGGTGGTGCCTAAGGGCAAGTTAGACCAGCGTGGGCTGAGCAGAACGCCCACTGGTGTCTTTGAGTTGGGAGCTGTGGTGGAGCCCTGCCTAGACAACTCTGTGGGAGATGAGGCTGGAAAGGACGAAAGTTTCATGACTTTAAAGGACCAGACAGGCTGCAGAACAGCTCCCTGACTGAGTTGGCCCTGAACACTCATGGGGTTGGCTATGGTCAGGGAAGATAAAGGGAGCAGACCAGAGGCAGAGAGGGGGACTGGCTCCCTGGTTTCCCATGGGGATGGGTATGGCAGGGAATTATATACAGGAAGATCTGTCAAATGGGGGTCCATTTGAGGTCTGGGGTGTCCGGCCAATTCTTCCTTCTCCCTGAGTTTCTACATTCAAGCTGTTATTAGACCTCTTGGTGCTACCTTCTGATTGTGTAGAAACCATCTGCTTCTCTCTGGTTCAACTGACCCCATCCTAATCCCAGTCACTGTCATCTCATGTCCATGCCTGACTCCTGGCAACAGTGTTTCAAATGGTGTCTGCACTTCCATTCTTGCTCTCCAACCTCAGCCTTGATCCAGTCTCTGCATAGCAACCTGACTGTTTTTTTTTTCTTTTACGTGGAATCTCGCTCTGTCCCCTAGGCTGCAGTACAATGGCGCGATCTTGGCTCACTGCAACCTCTGCCTCGTGGGTTCAAACGATTCTCCTGCCTCAGCCCCAAGTAACGGGGATTATAAGCATGTGCCACCAGCCCCTGGCTAATTTTTTTGTACTTCTAGTAGAGATGGGGTTTCACCATTTTGGCCAGGCTGGTCTCAAACTCCTGACCTCAGGTGATCTGCCCACCTAGGCCTCCCAAGGTGCTGGGAGTCCAGGCATGAGCCACCGCGCCTGGCCTGGATGCTCTTTTAAAAACCCAAATCAGCTGTCCTCGGTAAAATGTTTAATGACTCTCCATAGCCTTCAAGATAAAATGCAAACTGTGGCTCCTCAGCACCTCTCTATGGGCAATCTCCCTACCGCACTCCAGGCACACAGGTTTCTCCTTTCAGCTCCTTCTTACCTCTGAGCCTAGCCTTTGCACATCACATGCTATTCCATCTGCCTGGAACACTTTTGCCTCTTCACCTAGCTAAATCCTGATATTCCCTCAAATTTCAGCTCAATGTCCCTTCCTGTCCTTTAAGAAATCTTTTTTAGTACCTTCTTAAGACTGGACTGGGTCACCTGCTACCTGACAGCACCACCTCCCTAGGAGTTGAGGAGATGAGGAAGCTGAGATGCAAAGAAGGAAGAGACTCTTCCAAAGTCACATGGCTAGTAAATGGCAGAGCTGGATTAAATTCAGCTCGACAAATGCGTATGGTGCACTTACTATAGGCCAGGCCCTGTACCAGACCCTGTGGTTACAATGACAAATCAGACCAAGTGCCCTGCCCCAGAGGAGTTCTCAGACTGGCAGAGGAGACAGACTGGAAAAAGGGGTGAGGACGGGGCCTGAGGAACTCTGGACATAATCTCAGTATATTAGTCCATTTTTACACTGCTATAAAGAAATGCCCGAGACTGGGTAATTTATAAGGAAAAGAGGTTCTGCAGGCTGTACAGGAAGCAGAGCAGGCTTCTGCCTCTGGGGAGGCCTCAGGAAACTTACAATTATGGTGGAAAGCGAAGGGGGAGCAGGCATTTCTTATGGTTGGAGCAGGAGGAAGAGAGAGAGAGGGGAGGTGTCACATTTTTTCTTTCTTTCTTTCTTTCTTTCTTTCTTTCTTTCTTTCTTTCTTTCTTTCTTTCTTTCTTTCTTTCTCTCTCTCTTTCTCTCTTTCTCTCTTTCTCTCTTTCCCTCTCTCTCTCTTTCTTTCTTTCTTTTTTGTTTTTAGATGGAGTTTCACTCTTGTTGCCCAGGCTGGAGTGCATTGGTGCATTCTCGGCTCACTGCAACCTCTGCTTCCCAGGTTCAAGTGATTCTGCTGCCTCAGCCTCCTGAGTAGCTGGGATTACAGGCATGTGCCACCAAACCCGGCTAATTTTTGTATTTTTAGTAGAGACGGGGTTTCTCCATGTTGGTCAGGCTGGTCTCGAACTCCTGACCTCAGGTGATCTGCCCACCTCGGCCTCCCAAAGTGCTGGGATTACAGGCATGAGCCACTGTGCCCAGCTGACTGTGCCACACACATTGAAATGACCAGATCTCGTGAGAACTCTTATCACGAGAACAGCACCAAAAGGATGGTGCTACACCATTCATGAAGGACCCACCCTCATGATCCAGTCACCTCCCACCAGGCTCTACCTCCAACACTGGGAATTACAATCGAACATGAGATTTGGGTGGGGACACAGATGCAAACCATATCACTCGGGGAGGCAGGGAAAGCTCCAGGAGGGGGCGAAGTCTGCACTGAGACTTGGTGAAAAGATGTCCAAGCACGTGTGTGACAATTCATTTATGAATTGAATGAATGAATGAATATGCACATTTGCATCTTTGGGGATGTAGATCTCAGGGGTGTTTGAGTGAACTGATATCTACTTGTGTGCATATAAGTGTCATTTTGCACACAAAAATATGCTGTGTGTATAGACATGCATGTAAACAGGTGCATTGATGTGAGTGTACGTATGCGAGTCCAAAAACAGATTTGCATTGTATATCCAAATATATAGAGGTAGTGGAATGAGTCTGCCTGTTCAACTTTTGCCTGTCACTTACACGTTCTGGGCAAGTTAACCTCTTGGTCAGTTTCATTATTAAGTAAGGAAAATGGTAGTATCTCCCTGTCTTAGGTTGGGTTGCTGGGAAGCAGGGCCCGAGACAAGCATTCTTACTCAAGCAATTTATTGTGGGAGAAACTGCAAGCCAGTGTGGGAAATAGGATAGAGCTGGAGGAAAAGCTTAAAGCTGAGATGTGGGGTCAGCCGGTGTCTGGTCTCAGCCTGATGCCACGGGGAGCTCTGAATCATAAATGGCTTCACAGAGGTGGCCCACCATAAGAGGAGGAGGCCAGCCCTTGCCAGCCATTAATTGGCCGTGTGTTCCTAGCCCTCACCTGGAGGAAGAAGTAGCTCCTAGGCATTTCCAGAGAAGGGCATGGGAGCACCAAGGCCTTTACTAGGCCACACTCTTGCTGCCCTTGTTTGTCAAATGAGTCCTCAGAGACAGTAGTATCAGTCTCCCCTGGGAACTTGTTAGAAATGTCGGTCAAGGATTGTGGCTCATGTCGATAATCCTAGAATTTTGGGAGGCCAAGCTGGGCAGATTACCTGAGGTCAGGAGATTGAGACCACCCTGGCCAACATGGTGAAACTCCATCTCTACTGAAAATACAAAAGTTAGCTGGGCGTGGTGGCATACACCTGTAATCCCAGCTACTCAGGAGGCTCAGGCAGAATTGCTTGAGCCCGGGAGGTGGAGGTTGCAGTGAGCCGAGATGGCACCACAGCACCTTAGCCTGGCCGACAGAGAGAGACTTTGTCTCAAAACGAAAAAAAATAGAAAGAAAGAAATGCAGAGTCACAGACCTTCCTCCAGATCTGCTGATTCAGACCCTGTACTCCAGCATGATCCCCAGGCCCAGGCACCTTAACACTGGAGAAGCCCTGTGTTAAACCACTCACAGGCTTGCTGTGAGGATGAAGGCATATACAGCACTCAGAGCAGCATCTGGCCCACAGCGGGTGCTATTATTATTATTTGCATCTAGGAGTGTTGTGCATGCTTGCTCACCCAGATATTTAATATGCATAAGTAAACGCGTGCAAGGAGGATCGTCTGGAAAATTTGCAGGATCCATTGCAAAATGAAAATGTGGGCTTCTTGTTCAAAAATTAGAAAGCAGAGTCTTCAACCAAGAAGGGACCCTTCTGAGCTGGAGGCCCTGGTGACCAGAAGATTTCTTTTCTGCGGTGACTTGGCCTCTCCTTATGGCTTTACAGGTGAGAAAACCTGGAGGAAGGGTGCCAGAGCTGAGTGTTGGACTCAGGTCTCCTGTCTCCGAGGGGCCCTGTCCCCACCCCACTCGGACATGCACGCTTACTTCCCGGCCCTGCATGCCTGCCTTAGTGCCGACTTTGGGGAATCGTTGAGAATTCGAAGCTGAGAAATGTTCTCTTGTATTTGCACATTACAAAGAGACATCTGAGCATGTTCCCCCCATGAATCGTGAGTATCCATTCCCAGGGAGCTCTAACTGCTCGGGAGAAGGGGTGTGAAATTTAATTTGCACTAATTATCCCGAAGTGAGAGGAGCGGGGAATGAGCTGGCTCTGCACATTCGGCCTCTTCCAGCGGCTCCCTGTTCCCCAGGTTGCAGTTTATTTATGTGAAAGGGGTGGGGGTGGGGTGGGGGGTGCTGTTTCTATGGCAACCGCAGCTGCTGGGATTTTGGGGTGGCTGGAAAGGGAGGGAGAAGGGAAAGGCTGGGCAGAGCTGGGCAGTGTGTGTCCTTGTGGTCGTAGGGGGGCATCTGGAAGCCCCGACTGGCTCTGATGGGTGAGAGGAGGTGGGGAGGAGACGGACGGAGCTCTTCCCAGCCCCTTTTCAACTGGGAGAGGGCTTTGGCCAGGAGATGGACTGTCCGAATCAGCAATTCCCTGGAACAGGGATGTCCCTCTCAGGTCCCCAGGGCTAGGCCAGCTGGAGGGCAGAAACCCAGGATGGCAGCTGGCAGAGGGAGCACCAGAGAGGAGAAGGGACTTCAGGGCCCAGGACGAAGTGCCCCACTTGCCTCCTCTTGCTCCTCTCCCCCTCCCTTTCTCAGTTCCACCTTTCTCTTCCCATCTCTTATCCTCTCTCTCCTTCCTCACCTCCTCCCTCCTGCAACCTTCCTTCCCTTTCCCCTTCCTTGCCCTCCCCACAGACTCTTCCTGCCACCACTAGAGGGCGCTGGGGCGCCACAGTCGCCCTGGGAGGGATTTAGCAGCCTAAGACCCTCCATGGGCACCTCGTCGGGGTTGGGTGGGCAGAAGGAGGAGGCCCCACAGCACCTGGGTCCTCTGCAGAGCGGACTGATTCTAGCCTGTTTGGAGCCTGGGACAGGTCTGGGCTGTCCCCAAGGACTGAGGATAGGTGGCACAGTGACCTTCCCCTAACAGCCTTCAGGGGAAGGCGTTTTGATGGGGAGGGTGCTTATGTGGGACCTGAATTCGCATCCCAACCCTCACACCTAGTGTGACCTGGAGCAGGTCACCTCACCACTCCAAGCTTGTTTTCTCTTCTGTGAAAGGGGGGTAACCACTCCCTGCTCAGAGGCTGTGGTGAGGACTGGATGGAATCGCATACAGGAACTGATCGCAACACTCAAGGCGGGGAGCGTTCCTTGGCCTTAGAAGTGAATCACTCAGTCAACAAATGTTTAGTGGGCACCTCCAATGTGCTAGGGGCTCTGCTAGGCATTGGGAATGGCGGGGATCAAGGTGGAGCAGGGCTTAGCATCATGGATCTTTCAACCTAACAGGGATGAAATTATTATATAAAAGGCAAAAGTCATTTAGAAATTAATAGCAAATTCTTGTTTTTGAGGTGGAGTCTTGCTGTGTCACCCAAGCTAGAGTACAGTGGCATGATCGCGGCTCACTGCAACCTCAACCTCCCAGGCTGAAGCCATCCTCCCACCTCAGCCTCCCGCGTAACTGAGATGACGGGCTCACACCACCATGTCCAACTAATTTTCTATGTTAGTTAGAGATGGGGTCTCACTATGTTGCCTAGGCTGGTCTTGAACTCCTGGGCTTAAGCAGTCCTCCCACCTTGGCCTCCTAAAGTGCGGAGATTATAGACATGAGCCACTTTGCCTGGCCTGTCAATTCTTCAGTAGTTGCAAATATGTGGACTGTGTTACAAAAGAGAAGTTCTGGGTGCAGACCAGGGGATCGCCTGGGTCTCATATTTAAGCTGCCCTGAAGGGTGAGTAGGTTCCTTCTTTCCCATGAGAGAGGCAAGAAGGAAGGGCTTCCAGGCTGAAGCAAGGGCAGATGCAAAGCCAGGGTGGAGGGAGGGAGAACAAGATGGATCCCAGGCCCCAGGGGTTTGGTGGAGGGTTGAGAGAGAAGGAACAGAGAGTGAGATAAACTGGGGAGTGCTCAGGTAAGGGCCAGGCTGCCTGGAGGATATGGGAGCATGTATGGCTCTGGAGCTGTGGCACTGCAAAGTGGAAGGCCCAGCTGCCTTTTTGTGACAGACGGAGGAGGCGTTTTCAAAGTGATGACAACGTTTCTGAACAGGAAAGTGGGTCTCTTCTTCTTCCCCAACAGTCTTAGAGCATCTAAAAATAAAGCAGGCATCAAGAGAGCATCCCAGCAGTGCCATCACAACACAGGGCTCGAATGTGAACAGGAGGAGGACCTAAGTGGACCCGGAGGCTGAGCTGGCCTTGCAGCCCTGGTGGTGGGGGAGGGCTGACGCTCAGGACTCTGGGTCTTTGGCACTGCTGCCTAGGCTGTGGCCCGAGGCCTCAGTCTGCCCATCTGTGAAATGATGGGGAGCTGGTCCTGACTGCCTCCCAGGGACCCCATGAAAAGCCGCTCTGAACTCCTTGCCAGAGAGGAGGTTTGCTGGTGCCACAATCCAGGTTTGTAGGTTTCCCTATCAAGCTGGTCTTTCTGTAACAATAGGCAGGGAGACAAAGGATTTCGGAGCCCCTACTATGAGGTAAACCCTGTGCTGGGTGGGGTAGGGGTTCAGAAGCAGAAGTTGGGTTTTCAGCATCAGGGAGCTCCAGTGGAGAGACAAGATTTGTGCATGAAATAATTACGACTGTCGTAGAAAAAAGAAAAGCCTGTAGGTCTCCCTCCCTCCCTCCTTCCCTCTGTCTATCTCAGCATTTCCCGGGCTCACTCTGCTCTGGGTACTGTGTGAAGGACTCCACAGCCATCAGCTTCTCTTCATCCTTGCCACATCTTTGAAAGGTGAGTATTTTGAAAACTGTATTTATTTTTCTTTATTTTTATAGAGACAGGGTCTTGCTGTGTTGGCCACGCTGGTCTCAAACTCCCATCTCAGCCTCCCAAAGTGTTGGGATTATAGGTGTGAGCCACCGGCCCCAGCCCGGAAGGTGAGTATTCTTATCCCCGCTTTACAGATGAAAAAACTGAGGTTCAGAAGAGTTGAGTGACTATCCCAAGGTCATGTAGTTACTAAATGTCAGATCTAGAATTAGATAGACCCCCAGTCTGCCTATCTGAGTCCAAACCTAATGATATATGTGAATACATGACTGCCTTTCCCAGCGGTCGTTGAGGTACTTGTGTGTTGTGGAAAGAGTGGAAGAGGGAGAGGGAGAGGGATTCTAAGATTCTTTTAAGATATAAAGACTGGGGCTGGGCGTGGTGGTGGCTCACGCCTGTAATCCCAGCATTTTGGGAGGCTGAGGCGGGTGGATCACGAGGTCAGGAGATTGAGACCATCCTGGCTGACACACTGAAACCCCGTCTCTACTAAAAAAAAGTACAAAAAATTAGTCGGGCACGGTGGCAGGCGCCTGTAGTGCCAGCTACTTGGGAGGCTGAGGCAGGAGAATGGTGTGAACCCGGGAGGCCGAGCTTGCAGTGAACCGAGATTGCGCCACTGCACTCCAGCCTGGGCGACAGAGTGAGACTCCATCTTAAAAAAAAAAAAAGACAGACTTGGGGGAAGTGAGGGCCCAACAGTCACTCTTTTTTTTTTTTTTTTTTTTTTGAGATGGAGTCTCACTCTGTCACCTAGGCTGGAGTGCAGTGGCATGACCTCGGCTCACTGCAACCTCTGCCTTCTGGGTTCAAGCGATTCTCCTGCCTCAGCCCCTCTGAGTAGCTGGGATTACAAGGGCCCACCACTGCGCCCAGCTAATTTTTTTTTTTTTTGAGACAGAATCTCACTCTGTCGCCCAGGCTGGAGTGCAGTGGCACAATCTCAGCTCACTGCAACTTCTGCCTTCCAGGTTCAAGCAATTCTCTTGCCTCAACCTCCTGAGTAGCTGAGATTACAGGGGTGTGCCATCACGCCTGGCTAATATTTGCATTTTTAGTAGAGACAGGTTTCACCATGTTGGCCAGGCCGGTCTCAAACTACTGACCTCAAGTGATCCACCCGCCTCGGCCTCCCAAAGTGCTGGGATTACAGGCGTGAGCCACCAGTGGTCATTCTTTAATGCTAATTTGTAGTTTTCCTGGTGCTGAGCTTGGGTATATAAGGAGAAAGTAATGAGGTGACTTGTGTGACTACGAAGGGAACAGGGGGTGTCCTGGTCGGGGGTGTGGCAGTGAGCTGCAGGAGGACACTGGCACTAACGGGAGGAGGAGGCAAGGAAGGCAGCATGCAGAACGCTTTGGCTGGAGAGTCGGCTGGGTGGCGAATTCGCTCCCTGTGTGACCCCGAGCAACTCCTTTTTGTTTGAGATTTTCATCTCCCATCTGTGCGGTAAGAATAGTGGACTAGACAGTGGCTAAGGTCCCTTCCAGATTAAAAAGTCACTGCTGAATCTCACCTGAGATTTGATGTGGGGCAGCCCTAACTGGCATCAGAGGTCCAAGGGTAGTCTTGAAGTCTGATTCTACATCTGGGTGGCCCCAAACGCAGAGGAGCAGTGATGGATGATGCCCTCTAGTGATGTGGAACTCTGCGGGGCTGGACCAGCCTGTTTTGAGCCACTGCCTGCAGCTCCTGTGGAGCCTGTGGAGTCATTTCTCCAAGTTAGAGCCTTCATTGTCTCGTGATTAATTTGGGCTTCTCACTATGATTCACATCCTGGAATGAGCTGAGCTCAAACATGGCTTCCATTGCTCAGAGAAGGGGCTCCCCTTTCTCAAGTCCCTTCCCTGCCTCCTTCTCTGCACTGGAAAGCTCTGTAGTGAATAGAGTGCTGGAATGGGGGACGGCCAGACTTGGGATCTTAACCTGGCTCTTTTTAGCTTTGTGGCTCCAGGCAAGCTGCTAAACCTCCATGAGCCTCGGTTTCCTCATCTGTAGCATGGGGATCAATCCGACTGCCTCCCAGGGTCCTTGAGATGATTACAAGAGGATGTCTGTGGAGGTGCCTGGTACACAGTAGGTGTTCATTGAAGGCCAGTGGATTTTGGATCAGTTGACAGTTTCTCCAGTAATGGGCCTGTTTCCTCTAGACCACTGTGTATTCTGAATAATTCTCCTTTAAGACAGAGGCCCAGATTTTCAAGGCAGTGGGCAGGATCAGGCAAGATCTGCAGCCTTGGAATAACCCCACAGCCCCACCTGTTCCCTCTCTTTGGGGCCACAACCTGGCTGGTCCTTGGTTGAATGTACAAGCTTTCAGTTCTGCAAGAGCAAATTTAAGGTACCTGGCCAGCTGCTCTCCTTACAGCTTCCAAGCTCTGCGATGGGGTGACTCAGGACCTAAGACTAAAGGTTTTATTTATAAATCCAAAAGTTTAAATTGTAATCAAAAAGTCATACACACAGTTTAAATAATAGCACAGTTCTACAAGGTTTATTACAAAATTAACTCACTCCCATTTCCCCCACCCCAGAGAGGAAACCACTTTGACTTCTTTTAGCTGATTATTTTGACATTTATATTCATGTTTCTAAATAGCATGCTTGTTTCACTACTTCTTGAATTTTCTTTCTTTCTTTTTTTTTTGGTTAGCTAATTGACTTATTTTGTATCAGCTTTATTGAGATATAATTGACATATCATACAATTCACACATTTAACAGGTACAATTCATTGGGTGTTAGTATATCCACAGAGTTATTTAACCATTACTACATCAATTTTAGATTATTTTCATCACCTCCAAAAGAAAGCCTGTTCCTTTTAGCTATTATCTCCTGCCTTTGTCCCCATCCCTTGGCACCTGCTAATCTACTTTCTGTCTCTATGGATTTGCCTATTCTGGACATTTAACGTAAATGGATCATATAGTACGTGGTCTTTTGTGACTGGCTGCTTTCACTTAGCATAGTTTTCTCAAGGGTTATCTAAGTTATAGCACATATTAGTTCCTTATTCCTTTTCATGGCTGAATAATATTTCATTGTCTAGATATACCACCGTTTGTTTATCCATTCATCAGTTGATGGACGTTTGAGTAGTTTCTACCTTTTGGTTAGTATGAATGATGCTGCTGTGAACATTTGTGTGCAAGTTTTTGTGTGGACATATGCTTTTATTTTTCTTGGATATGCTGGATTATGGGGGTAACTTTATGTTTAACCTTTTGAGAAACTCCCAGGCCATTTTCTACAATGGCTGCACCATTTTCCATCCCCACCAGCAATGTATCAGGATTCCATTTTCTCCACATCGTTACCAACAGTGAAGTTATTCTCTGACTTTTCAGTTATAGCCATCCTAGTGAGTGTGAAGTGGTATCTAATGTGGTTTTGATTTGATGACTAATGATGCTGATTATATTTTCATGTATTTTTAGCCACAGGTAAATCTTCTTTGGAGAAATGTCTATTCAGATCCTTTGCCCATTTTTAATTTGGATTACTTGACTTTTTATTATGAGTTGTAAGAGTTGCTTCTATACCCAAGTCCCCTGTCAGACATATGGTTTGCAAACATTTTCTCCCATTTTGTGGGTTTTCTTTTCACTATCTTGATTGTATCTTTGGAAGCGCAAAAGTTTTAAATTTTGATGAAGTTAAACTTATCTATTTTTTTTCTTTTGTTGCTTGTGCTTTTGGTGTCACATACAAGAACCCATGGCCAAATCCAAGGTCATGAAGATTTATCCCTCTGTTTTCTTCTAAGAGTTTTATAATTTTGGCTCTTACATTTATTATCTTTGATCCATTTTGAGTTAACTTTTTGTGTATGGTGTAAGGTATGGGTCAAACATCATCTTTTGCATGAGGCTATCCAGTTACCCCAGCATCATTTATGGATGAGACTGTTCTTTCTCCCTTGAATGGTCTTGGCATCCTTGTCAAAAATCAATTGACCATAGCTGTATGACTTTATTTCTGGACACTTAATTCTATTCCATTGATCTATGTGTCTATCCTTATGCTAGTACTACACTGTTTTGACTTCTATACCTTTGTATTAAGTTTTAAAACTGGGAAATGTGGTTTCTCCAATTTTGTTTTTCTTTTTCGAGATTGTTTTTACTATTTGGTGTTCCTTGTAATTATATATAAATTTTGGGATTGGACTTTTCATTTCTATAAAAAATGCCATTGGGATTGCATTGATAGGCATTGCATTGAGTCTATAGGTCAGTGTAGGGAGTATGCTTATATTAACTATATAAGTTTGACAATCCATGAACATAGGACATCTTTTGATTTATTTAGGTCCTTTTTTTTTTGACACAGTCTCACTTTGTTATTCAGGTTGGAGTGCAGTGCTGCAATCACAGCTCACTGCAGGCTTGACTTCCCAGGCTCAAGTGGTTCTCCTACCTCAGCTTCCAGCAGAGACTACAGGCATGCACCACTATGTTGGCTATATTTTTGTGTTTTTTACATAGAGATGGGGTTTCACCATGTTGCCCAGGCTGGTCTTGTACTCCTGGGCTCAAGTGTTCCACCTGCCTTTGCCTCCCAAAATGCTGGGATTACAGGTGTGTGCCATTGTGCCTGGCCTATTTAGGTCTTATTTAGTTTTTGTCAACAACATTTTGCACTTTTTAAAGTATAAGTTTTGTATGTCTTTAGTTAACCCTTTCCTAAATGTTTTATTCTTTTTGATGCTAATGCCAGTGGAACTGTTTTCTTTTCTTTTTTTTTTTTGAGATGGAGTCTCACTCAGTTGCCCAGGCTGGAGTGCAGTGGCGCGATCTCGGCTCACTGCAAGCTCCGCCTCCTGGGTTCACGCCATTCTCCTGCCTCAGCCTCCCAAGTAGCTGGGACTACAGGCGCCTGCCGCCATGCCCGGCTAATTTTTTGCATTTTTAGTAGAGACGGGGTTTCACTGTGTTAGCCAGGATGGTCTCGATCTCCTAACGTCGTGATCCACCCGCCTCAGCCTCCCAAAGTGCTGGGATTACAGGCGTGAGCCACTGCGCCCGGCCGGAACTGTTTTCTTAATTCATTTTCAAATTGTTTATTGCAAATGTAAATAAATACAATTGATTTTTGTATATTAGTTTTTCATTTATTCTTGCTTAACTTGTTCATTAGTTTTAATAGTTTTTAATGGATTCTGATCCCTTAGGATTTTCTATGTACATGATCATGTCATTCTTCAATAACTATATCTTACTTCTTCCTTTCTTTTTCTTGCCTAAGTTCCCTGGCTAGTGGTGAGCATGGATAGTCTTGTCTTGTCCCTGATCTTAGGGAAAAGCATCCAGTATTTCACCACTGAGTATGTTAGCTGTGGAGTTTTCATAGATGCCCATTATTGGGTTGAGGAGGTTCCCTAATACTCCTACTTTGTTGAGTTTTTTTAGCACTAAAGAGTGCTGGATTCTGTCAAATTCTTTTTCTGTGTTTATTGAGATAATAATGTGATTTTAAAAAATCTATTGATATGACATCAATTTATTTTCACGTATTAAACCAAATTTGCATTCCTCTAATAAATCCCACTTTGTCATGGTATATAATTCTTTGAATACGTTGCTAGATTTGGTTCGCTAGCATTTTGTTGAGGATTTTGTGTCTATATTCATAAGACATAGAGTTTTTTGTGATACATTTGTCTGGATTTGGTATCAGGTTAATACTGAGAATGTCTTTATTTCTGCTTCCTTTTGGTGAGATAGTTTTTCAGGATATAATATTCTTGGTTGAGAGTTATCTTTAAGTACTTTGAATATGTTATCCCACTGCCTCTGGCCTCCATTGTTTCTAATAAGAAGTTAGCTGTTAATCTTATTCGGCTCCCTTGCAAGTGATGATTCCTGTTTTTTTTTTTTTTTTAATTTTTTTATTTTTTTCTCTTGCTGCTTTTGAGATATTTTTCTTCTTTTTGATTTTCAGCATTTTTACTACTTTGCATTACTTCTACTTGGAGTTTTTTTGAGTTTTATAAATCTGTACATTAAAGTTTTAAAAAATCAAATCAGAAAGTTTTTTTGACATTATTTCTTTGAACTTTTCCCAGTGCTTTTCTTTGTTTCCTCTCTTTCTGGCACTCCCATTATGCATATGTTGATGCACTTAATGGTGTTCCACACTTCTCTGAGACTCTGTCGATTTTTTTCATTCTTTTTTTCTGTTTCTATTCTTCAGATTGCATAATCTCTGTCAATCTATCTTTGAGTTTGCTAATTTTTATTTTTGTCAGTTCAAATCTACTGTCAAGCCCTTTCAGTGAATTTTTCATTACAGTTATTGTGCTTTTCAGCTCCACAATTTCTATTTCAGAAAAATAATTTCCATCTCTTTATTTGTATTCTCTATTTGATGAGCCATTGTTATCATACCTTCCTTTACTTCTTTAAGCATGGTTTTCTTTAGCTCTTTGAAAATATTTATAATGACTACTTTGAATTCTTTCTCTGTTACATCTGACATGTGGTCATTCTCACAGGTAGCTTCTGTTGCCTGATTTTTTTTTCATGCATGTCAAACTTTCTTGCTTCTATGCATGCCTCATAATTTCTTCTGTTGGAAATTGGACACTTAAAATAATATATTGTAGCAATTCTGACCTCCTTTGCAGGTATAGTTTTTGAGGTCATTGTTTGAGATCTGCTCTGACCCCAGGAGGGCTCTTGTTAGCTCTCTCATTCCCTTGTTCTTTCTGGCAAACTAGTCAGTGGTCTAACTTATATCTCAAATGAATCTACCAGTCTCCTCTGAACTGTTTTCACCACAACCTGTGTTGTTTTTGAGAGTGCCCTTAGACTTTAACTTCCCCACATGCCATTGCAAATAAAGTCAGTTTTTTTTTGAGACAAGCTTCAGAACTCTCTATTTCATGGTCTGTCTCTCCCCATGGGTGAAACATCTGGAGCTAGGGATGGGGACAGTGGCATGTGTTTCTCTGATTTAGACCCTTACTTTAGGAGCTGGGTGCTTCTTGGAGTGGGGGCTGGCTGTAACCTCTGGTCTTCTCAGCTTGCCTCACCTGGTGTGGAACCTCTGCTTTATGAATGAGCCAGGGTGAGAGTAGTTGGGGCCCAGGCTTTGTCAGCTTGCCACACCCAAGTTAGAGTGGCCATCTCACTGGTGAGGGCTGGGAAGAAGAAGGGATCCCCTATCTGTCAGCCATACTCACCTAAAACTTAACATCTGCAACAGTAAACTTGGACAGGATGAGAAATGCTTGTGTCCTGTTCTTCCTGAGAGGATACTGTAGGCTTTCAACTTGGAGCTAAGGGGAGAAGGAGCCCTGTGTTATGGGCTGCACCCATCCAGAGTGGAGTTTTCATAGTGCTGTGGTGGGATGAGAGAGGGAGAGAGTGGGGATCATGGTTCAAATGTCACAGACTCTTGCTATTCTTATGGAGTTTTCATAGGTTTTCCTGAATAAACGTTTCTTTATTTGCTGTATGCTCTTAGGACCATTTCTAGGGACTTTAAATAGTGTTTTAAAAATAATTTCCAGCAGTTTCACAAGGGAACAAATCTGCAGAGAGCCTCACATTTCCATGACAGAAGCAGAACTCTAGCTGTTTGACTTTGCACTGGGGAAGATGATGATTTAGCTCTCTTTGTTCTCCTTCCCAATCCTTAACTTGCTGTCTCCATTCTCCTATCCTCCCAGTAATGCGATGACTTCTTTTCTTTCTCTGTGCAGGTTTTTGTTTTTCCTCGAGTTACTAGTTGCCTTTTTAAAAAGGTATATTTGTTTGCTTGTACTTGTAACTAATTAAGTACCTCAAACTCCTGACCAATAGTGTACATTTTCTCTCAAGACAATTAGATGCATCAGGTTTTCTATCAATTTCATCCTCTTGATGAAATCTTCCAGAGCCTCGTGATCTGCTTAAGGCTGGACTGGTTGCTTTTTACACCTGGCACACAGGTGTCATCCTAGGCTCTCTCTTTACTGTCAACCTGGAGGGTCCCTCTGTCTCTCTTTTGTGTTGGATGTTTAGTTTCCAGTATCTCATATCTTCCTCTTTCTTGTTTTATTCCCTTGTTTTGGTGGAGCATATCCTCCAGTGCTTCCTGAGAAAAGATATATGGAACGTTGATTTTTTGAGACTTTGCACATCTGAAAATGTCTTTCTTCTATCTCTCTCCTTGATTGGCTTTTAGGCTAGGTATAGAATTCTGGGCTGGAAGTTATTTTCCTTTGGAATTTGAAAGCTCTACTTTATTACCTTCTGGCTTTCAGTATTGCTATCAGAAGGAAGCTGTTCTCTATTCCTAATCTTTTAAATGTGGAAGTTTAGAGAATCTTCTCTTAGTTCCCAGGGTAGTGACAATTCACAATAATGTGCCTTGGTGTGTCTATTTAATAATGAAAATAGACAATAATGTGTGTATTTTCACTTACTGTGCTGGGTCCTCTGTGAGTTCTTGAAATCTAGAAAGCTGTTCTTTGGGTCTGTAAAATTTTCTTGAATGATTTTATTGATGACTCCCTCCACTCTACTTTTAAAAAATTCTTTCTAGAAGATGAAATTCGTGGACAAATCCTAATTTAAAAACACTTCTCTTCCATTTTCCGCATCTGTCACTCTAGAAGAGCTCAACCCTGCCTTCCAACTTTCCCTTTTTAATTTCTGCCATTGTATTTTCATTTTTAAAAGCTCTTTTATTTTGTTCTCTTCCTATTTTTTATGAGAATCCTCTTTCAATTTCATGCATGTCTTTTGTTGTCTCTCTGATGATATTAAGGAGGTTTTCTCCCCCCTCTCCTTGCTATTCTCTGTTATCCTCAAGTTGGTGTTTTCTCTGTGTTTTGTTCTTTATCTTTCAGATTAGAGGCTTTCTTCTGAAGTCTAGTAAACCTCAGTTATCTTGCATGCATTTTAAAATAGGAAAGTATGGGCTGATTAGAAGCTCTGAGTACATGAGTGGGTCTTGTGGGCTGTGGGCTTCCTTGTAGGATGGTGTGACTGGGCTGTTTAATTGGAGAAACTTCATATTGATATCTCTAGGGTTTCTCTAGGTATAATATTTTCTCCTCGGTCTATTATGTTCCCCAGAGGAGACTCTTGCAGTTGTCTGCCTGGAGGGTATAATTCTGGCCACCAGTGTCCTGAGAGTAGAGTGGTTTGTCATGGTTGGGGTCTTGGCATCCAGACTGCTCGCTTTCATGGAAACTGTGTCATCAATAGAGTGCCACAGCATGCACTGAGCCCAGTGTCCCCCAGTCTAGAGGAGTCTAGTCTGGGACAATAACAGCTTCTTAAACAGCCTTTCAAAGGCTCCTCTTTATTATAACTTCTCCTTCACCTCAGCTTCCAGAGGTAACTGGTGCTGCCAAACCCTGAACCTTTGGGGGACTTTTCTTTCTGATGCATTTTTCTCATTCATTTATTTTCCAGCTCCTGAAATTTCGTTGTTATTGTCCCCTCTCCTCTTCTCCCATCCTGTGGGTTCATTCCCTCAGACGTTTAAAGAAATCTCATTACTGTTATTTGAGCACCCAAGGGATGACTTTAGCATTGCGGTGGCTGTGCATGTTCAAGCTGCCATCTTGATGTGGACATCCTCTCTTCTCGTTGGCTTCTGCATCCCAGCATGGCAGCTCCACGCTTCCAGTTGCTCAGGTCAAAACTCTGGTGCCATCCTTGACTCTTCTTTTTCTTTTATACTTCACATTCAATGTCTCAGCAAATGTAGTGAGCTGTACCTTCAAAATCTATTTGGAATTCACCACCTCCACTGTGACCACCCAGGACCAAGCCGACATTGTCTCTTACTTGGACATCGCCACAGTCTCCTCACTGACCTCCCTCTTTCTCTCTTTGTATTTAGCACAGCAGTGTGTTCTATCTGTCATACTCTGTCACTCCTCTTCCTAAAGCTCCCCTGTGGCTCAATTTTACTCTGAATGACAGCCCAAATCCCAGTGAAGGCCAAGGCCCTGTGTGATCCAGCTCTATACACCTTCCCAGGCACACTGGCCTCCTGGCCACCTGACTGCACACAGGCAAGATCCCTCTCTCTCCCCTTTGTATGGGACTTCCTCATCTCCTTCAGGACGCTTGTGATGCATCCTTGACCCTCTCACCCTTCCTCACTCTGGGGCCTGCCTCCCTTCCTTATCCTATTTCATCTTTCTCTGTAGCAACTCTGGGCGTTAGACATATATTTTGTTCTCTGTGGTATCCCCAGCACCTAGAACAGTGCTTGGCGTGCACATAGTAGGTGCTCAACAAATATGTGTTGCCTGCAGGCATGAATGAATGATTGCTTGGCCTTGGTTCAGGTTCTGGAACTGAACTGGTTCCAGCCAGGAGCTCTGGGTCTACCAGCCCTCCCCTTAATTAATTAATTAATCCATGTTTCCATCCATGCACTATTATTGTTGTTTTGAGGATTAAGATTGCACAGCTAGAAAGTGGGAGAGGGGGGATTTGGCCTCGGCTTGTCTGACTCCAAAGCCCTGGCTGCTGCCCAGTTTGCTGAAAGGAGGACCTTTAAAAGGCCCAAGGAATAAGACTCAGTTCCCTGACTTGGGGTCAGAAGTTAGAACAGAACCTGGCCTCAGGTTTCCCTTGCTCCTAGGGTTCCCCTTGCTGGAAGGGCATTCCCTTGACAAAGTCCTGCAAGGTCCAGCTCCAGCATGCCACCTCAGGGAAGTTCCCCAGGACCAGGGCACAGTCAGCTGCTGCTTGCATGCTGTGTCAGAGCCATGAGTGTCCTTCCATCAGGGACACTTCCGTCAATCAGGTTTCCATCAGGTTTCTTGCAAATGGCCGCTGCTCTCTGTCCACCATTAACTGTGAGCTCTTCCAGGACAGGGACTGCGTCTTGTTCAGCTCAATGTCCCAGGAGCCCATGCAAGGCCTGCAGCCCAGGAGGCCCTAGAGGAGCAGATGATACAGGCCAGGGGAGTGGTTTGTGTGCAGGCTTGAATGGGGAATCAAGCTCTGCCACCCACCAGCTGCGGAACCTGCGGAAGCTCCTCCATGCTGTGGGTCTCCATTCGCTTATCTAAATAATGTAGAGAAAAACAGTCCGCCTTTCCATGAGGATATAATGCATTAATGGGTGTGATCATTTGCACAGTGCCAGGTGCAGAGTAGGCATGCATCAAAAATGGCTGTGACTCTGAGCCAGGCCTCCCCGGCCCTGGTCCCCTCCCTCTGTGCTCCCCCAGCAGTGGGTGCTTCCATTTGACTTCCTTCTGGTGCCCTGGGCAGCTGGGTAATGAGTTCCTGGTCCACCAGCTTAGTCCTCTGCCATTAAGGGATTGGCCTATCTACATTCAGTGTTGGCCTCTAAACAGCCTGGCCCTGACACATCGTGCCCTTGCCTGCTGGCCCAGCTGGGGACAGTCATCACTGGGGCAACTGAGGCTTCCTTGGTGCAGCCATGGGACAGTAGCCATCAAGTGAAGAGCAGCGCTTGGGGTCCTTGCAGGAAAGAGATACGGCAGGAGGCAAAGGCTGGCGGGGTGACGGGGCAGGGCTGTCGGGGGGAGAGGAGGGCTGATCGGGGGCCTGCCCTGAGGATTTGGGGGAAGTCTGTCTTTTTGTTGTGTCTTTAGAAAGTCAGAAAGAGATTTCTGTAATCAAGACACATCGATTTCCAATGCCGGTCCTCTTTGGGAGATTGTCAGCTCCAGTTAAAGTCAAGGTGGGAGGAACCCCCCCCAACTTTCTTCCTTGAAGCCTTGAGATTTGGGGCTGGAGGGCTGGAGTGGGTGCTCTGACCTGATAGATAACCCGATAGTACTTATCTTCTGCATTGTAATTAATTGTTCAACACCTGACTTTCCTCCAAGAGGATGTTAGAATTAGATTAACTCAACTTTGTGCCCTGCTTGCGTCCAGCATAGTGCCTGCTGCATAAGTATAATTATAATATTAATAGTTATCTTTTAATGAGCACTTACACCAACCCTGAGGTAGGTTCTATTATTATCCCTGTTTTTGAATGAAGAAACAGGCTGAGAGAGGTAAAGGGCTCCAGTCACGGTCACACCTTTAGAGATGGCACAGCTGAGCGGTGACCTCTCTAAGGCTTGTGTTCTGAACTCTGTGACCCTCTGCCATATTGAGTGAGGGTTTGCTGAATGACTGACAGTGATGACCTGTGGTGATGCGTGGTTGTGTCAACAGTAAAGGATTTGAACAGCTCACTTCTGCCAGCCGCAGCTTTTGTCAGGGACAGGAAGGGAGAGTGTGACCTGGGCCAACCCAGTGGTGGCTGGGCTCAGGCTTGGAGACCTACTAGAGATTCAGATGAGAAGGTGGAGACTAGAATGCCCAGGCTCTTTTGCAGCCTCCTTTATGGAATGCTAAAGTCTGGTCTCCAAGGCAAAGTGTTCTTCTGGCCCCTATTTGAGCCCTTCCTGTAGTGGAGAAGCCATCCTTTTCGGGGATAGCTAACATTATTAGAAAACTCCTCCTCTCTGGGCGCGGTAGCTCACACCTGTAATTCCAGCCCTTTGGGAGGCCGAACCTCCCACTTGAGGTTGGGAATTTGAGACCAGTTTGACCAACATGGTGAAACCCTGTCTCTACTGAAAATGCAAAAATTAGCTAGGTGTGGTGGTGCGTGCCTGTAGTTCCAGCTACTTGGGAGGCTGAGGCAGGAGAATGGCTTGAACCCAGGAGGCAGGGCTTGCAGTGAGCCGAGATCACACCACTGCATTCCAGCCCAGGTGACAGAGCAAGACTCCATCTCAAAAGAGAAAAAAAGAAAACTCCTCCTCCTTTCCAGTCCTCACTTTCTTGCTTTGTTCTTGTTTCTCCCCTTGGGAATCCTGTAGATTGAGTGGAGTTTACATATTTGTTGAATGGATAATATAAAGATACCATTTTGGACCTTGGGGGAGTTTAATACACATGAACCTCACATCCCCACCGCTGCCACCAAGTTTCCCCTATTGTTAACATCATACATGACCACAGTGCATGTGTTCAGACTAAGAAACCAACATTGGCACGTCACCCTTAACTATATTCCATTATTTGGATTTTTCCAGTTTTTCCACTCATGTTTTCTGCTCCAAGGTCCAACCCAGGATCCCACATCACATTTAGTCTTCATGTCTCCTTAGTGTCCCCTGGTCTGTGACAGTTTTTCAGTCCTCCCTTGGTTTTCATGACCTTGATGGTTTTGAGTATTGGGCCAGGTGTTTTGTAGAATGTCCCCCGGTTTGGGGATGTCTGATGTTTTCTTCTGGCTAGATTGGGCTTATGGGCTGCTGGAAAGCGTGTCAAAGGGGTGGAGCGCCGTCTCATATGATATTGGAAGTGCATGATATCACACGACATCACTGACGATGTCAACCTCGACTGCTTGGTGAAGGCGGTGTTTGCCAGTTCTCTCCACTATAAAGTTAAAGTCCTAACATTTAAGTACTTAACATGCACCAAATCCTATTATAGGCCTTAGCTCATTTAACCCTGACAACCACCTTGGGAGGAAGATACTCTTACCTTGTCCATTTCACAGTTGCGGAAACTGAGGAATGAAAAGTCAAAGTCACTTTTCTTTTGATTGTGCAGGTTGATAGAGCTGGTGAATCTTGATCCCAGCAACCTGGCTGTAGGGCCCATGTTTAACCACCATACTGTATGTCTGCCCTGGGCTAAGCACTCTCGTTGTCTACCTGGATTCCTGCAATGGTCCCCTCTTTGTCTCCCCTCTGACCTCATTTCCTACCCATCTCTCCTTGGTCACTCTGCTCCAGCCACGCTGGCTGATCAGATCAAACTATTTGTGTCTAATTACATTAAATTGCATTATATTTTTACTGCTTTCCCCAAGGGCATCACCTGATTTCTGTCTGTTTATTTCTTTCAGATCAATTAGGCCACTAAGATACTTATATGTAAAAAGATGCTGTTTACATACATGCATACATGCCAGGTGCACTGCTCCCCCAGGGCCTTTGCACCTGCTTCCCCTTTGTTCAGAATGTTCTGTATCATCCAGGTGGTTTGTTTGGTTTGTTTCTCCTCCCTTGGGGCTTTGCTGAAATATTGTCTTCTCAGCAAAGCCTTCCTTGATCATTTTCTTTAAAATCTTAACCCTTGTCTCCCAGTACTCCCTAGCACCCCCCAACTCCTTATTTTTTCCATAGCACTTACCAGCCTCTGAACATTTTCTTTACTTGATTGACTGTCTGTCTTCCTTAGAATGTAAGCCCCATGGGGACAAAGATTTTGGTCTGTCTTGTTCACAGCTGTGTCCCCAGTGCCTGGCACAGAGCAGGTGTCCTGTAACATTTGTGCCCGAATGCCCTGAACTTGCTTGTCTCCAGGATTCCTCCACTGTTGTGTGCTTAATGAGAAATCCCAAACACAGAATCCCACAGTATGCTGTCAGAGACCTCCTCAGGCTGACATGGGTTCATTTATCAGCATCTTTTGAACTGGGTCATTTGACAGATTACAGGTCTTCTTAATAATCCACTCCCACAGCCCTGACATGTAGGCTCCAACAGGAAGGAAAGTGGGGCGGTTTTGTTCACTTTCATGAACAAAATATAGTTAATAAATACATTGCCTTGCACACACGAAATGCTCAAAAGATGTTTGTTGGAAAAACCACTGAAACGGGCCAGCAGTGAATGACATGACCTTCTCTAAAAAAAATCTACACACCATCTCATTTCCTGAGGTTGCTTGCCAATCCCCATAGCTTCTTTCTTGAGGGCAGCACAGACAGGAGGAGTGTAACCTTGGCCTTAGGAACATCCATTTAGCAAAATGTCTCTATACATGCACAGACACACACACACACACACACATGCACATGCACACGCACATGCACGCACACGCACACACACGCACACGCACGCACACGCACGCACGCACACACACACGCTTGCACACACACACACACACACGCACACACACGCACACACACACAGAAATGAACAGAGAGAAATCAGGTGAGGCTCTTGGGGAAAGCAGTGAAAATATTATGCAATTTAATGTAATTAGACACAAATAGTTTGCCCTGATCAGAGACTCTGGGGAAACTGTGGTGAGTCTGGTGGAGTGTCGGGGGGAGTTACAAACCAGAGATCCTTCTCCCACCCCAGTAGAGGTCACATGGAAAACTGGGGCTCCAGATGCCTCTAAAACCAATACTTGTTGGTATCCTCTACATGCCAGGAGCTTTACACCAAAATACCTCATTTCATCCTCACCATGGGCATTTCTTCTTTTGCAGCAGAGGCAACTGAGGCCCACGGAGGTACAGTGAATTGCCAATATTGTAGAGCTGGTCATGGGAGAGCTGAGTCATGGATCCGGCCCTGTTCACCCCTCTGGCCCCTTCTCTGGCCTTAGCCTGAGCTGCCCTCTCCTGGGTTGAGGCCTGCACTCTTATGTGGAAGAGGTTAGCAAGTTCAGATCATGCCCAGGGACGGGGGATGGACTCCATGACCTCTCAGGCACCTCTCGCGTTTCCCTCTTTCCCCAGAATCCCTTCTGGGTCTTTGATTCCTGGGTCAGATGCCTCAAGATGGCTGCGTGGGAAGCCCCGTGCCATGACGTGAGCTGTGACCCCGGCCAGAGCGGCTGCATCAGAGAGAGAGGCTGGGGACACAGGAGGACAGGTGGGTGAGAAGCCAGGGAGAGACACATTCTGGATTTGTGCATGTCAACCTTGGCTCTGGAGATGAAATGCCTTTTAATTTCATCATCCGCTTTTCTTTTTTCCCTCTGTGATGCTGTCTGGTGCCAGGAGGCCCTTGGCCACAGGATGCGTGTTTAACAAATTCATTAAAGTCTTTTATTTGTCTCTTGCTTGCTCCCCGGAGCTCGGCTGGTCTGGGAGACATTATCTCATTCACACTTCTCACCTAGGTGCAGGGTAGGGTGTGGTTGGCATCAAGAGCAGGGCTGGCTGAGTGGCTGGGAAAGTCAAAGGCCAGGGAGGCCTGCCCTGGGTGACCTGCTCATAAGGAGTGACAGATGGTGCCCGGGGCAGCATCCTGAGACCTGGGCACCGGTCCCAGCTCGCCACCAGCTCTCAGCTGGGTCTTAGGCAATCCTTGGACATGCTGGATCTTCATTTTTCTTCTGTGAAGTAGCAGGATTAGACTAGGTCATTGGGTTCTGTCTGTATGTCTATCTGTCTGTCTAATGTTTTTTGGCAGAAAAATCCAATTCTCCAAGTGGGATTGGCTACAAAAGTCTCATCTTGGACAGCTCTGCCAATGCTCTCTGCCCTCTGTGATTTTAAAGATGACAGGCTTGTTTCTGCCTCGAGGCCTCTGCACTGGTCTTTTCTTTGTCGTGATTATCCTTCCCTTAGAATGTGCTGTGCATCACTGGCCCTCATCTTGCCATTCAGGGGTCAGCTGAGATGTTACTTTTTCAGGGAGCCTTTCCCAGTCAGACCGTCTAATGATATCATGAGCACTCCACCGCATTCTGTATCTTACTGCCTTCCTACTGTGTCCTCAGCACTTACCAGCTTTTGACATTTTCTTGTGTCTTTATTTGTTAATATGTTTCTTGTCTATTTTCCCCAGTAACTTGCAAGTTTCATGAGGCTAGAGGTTTAGTTTCTTTGTTCACTGTCTTATTGATAGAAGCTGATACAGTGAAGGTGCTCAGTAAACAGCTGATGAATGGATGCATGCATGAATGAATGAATGGCCGACTAAGACAGATCAAGGTGAGGCTGCTCTGAGCTGGAGCAGGTGTAGAGGGCTGTGTCCCTGCTGGCTGGACCATCCCTCAGGACCACCCTCCTCCTACAGTCTTTAAGGCCCCACACTCATCAGGGTGTCACAAAGCCAAGTTTGAAAACCACTGGTTTGAAAAACTACCTTTTGGGTAACCATGCTCACTACCTGGGTGACAGGATCAATCATATCCAAAACCTCAGCATCACACAATATACTCATATAACGAACCTGCACATGTACCCCTTGAATCTGAAATAAAAGTTGAAATTAAAAAAGAAAAAACAACACTGGACTTAATCACCTCTAAGACTCCTTGCAGCTCTGACAACCCATAGCTAACTCTAAAAACAGTGGTACAGACAAGAAGTTCTGGGGTTTCAGAGAAGGGCAAGGTCAGTAATGGCTTCAGTAGTCTCCAAAGAGGTGGCCCCTAAACTGGCTTGGAGATTTAGAGATGGGGCCAAGAGCCCTTGAGGAGGAAGAGAGGAGAAGCAAAGGTTTGGGAGGGCAGGAATTTGGGACAATTTCACACAACCGTCAGGAGTCAAGGGAAACTGAGTGTTGGACAAAGCCAGATATCGGGGGCCTTGAATGCTCAGGTGAGATGACTGTGCCTGATGGGCAGCACGTGGGAGCAGGCACTGATGCTTTGGGCAGAGCAGTGAAGTCACCAGGGCCTTGCATTTGGACAATGAGGTGGAGAGGGCAGGAGTGGAGGCTGAGTGGTAACGAGGCCTGGACCGGGGCAGTGGGGACAGTGGGAGGGATGGGATCCGGGTGAGAAAAACGAAGAATGGAGCCAACTGGGCAGCGAATTAACGTGGTGGGGAAGGAAAAGAGAAGAATCTAAGATAGTGCTGAGGTTTCCTACCCAGGTTGGCGGACGGTGCCCTTGGTCAGGAGTTGTTGAGTGACTGCCATCAGGGATGATCGGGGAAGGGTGGACTTGCAGACAGGAAGCTCCTCCAGCCCCAGGCAGGGAGGGCCAGGCTTCCCAACTCAGCCACGTCCCACCTCGGGCTGCTTGGGTAAAGAGGAGCTTTCGCTGAGCGCCAGGAGGTCCTCCAATTTCACCCCCTCCCAAGGGCCCCAGGATTGATGTGCTAGTGGTCACACAGGAGCCTTGGCAGAGAGCAGGGATGAGTCAGGGGCAAGTCATCCCCACTGCAGAGAATAAGACACAGCATGGAGTGCCGCAGGGATGCCTGGGCCAGGGGAGCTGCCCTTGGCTCTGAGGCCCAGCATGTGATGAGGCACATCTGTGATGCTCCGCGTTTCCAAGGGATCAGGACAAGGCCTTCATCTGCTCACTCCGCGGGTCACCCCCGCTGACTGTTTTCTCCAACACAAGCCCTGAGCACTCCTTAATCCTTGCGGTTCAGACAGAAAGCCAGTTCCCAGGAAGAATCAATGCGAGAGGGAGAGAAGAATTTAAGGGCCTGCTGTCGCTATCCAGGGGCACGTTTTAGGATTTGGAGGTGCATGCCTGGGGAGACTGACAGGAATGGAGGGGAGTCTTTGGATCTCTGGGGTGTGCCCTGGACCTTGGGGAAAGTATTCTGGAATTCGAGGACAGATTTTGGAATTCCAGGCTTGTTGCAGCCCTCTGGGCTGGGTTTCAGAATTCTCAGGGATGTTTGGGAAGCCCAGAGTGTATTCTAGATTTCTGAGACATATTTTAGAACTCTTGGGGGCCTGCTGGAGTCCTGGGCTGGCTCCCCATCGTTCACCTCCTTGGGCTTGTCTTGTCAGCTGTGATCTGCTGGCACACATGGTTACAGGGAGGCAGTTACCATGGCAACAGTAACCATGAGGTGTATCAACTCCCAGAATTTACTCTGAGCCTGTGACATTTTAGCTGGTGAAGAATTGCAATTAGCTCCTGAGAGTCTGATGAACAGGGATTCCTGCCAACCCTTTCCCCCAGCCTTAAATAACCTCCTTTAGACCCATAGATTCTGGCTACCCAATTCTCCCTTGGGCAAATGAATATTCAAAAGCAGCCAAAAAGCATATTCAAATCTTATAAACTTCCACCTGCCTCACTCCATTTAAATGCAACTGCATCTTCTGTTTTGCCCCATTTATCTGCCAGGAAAGTAAAGGGTAATTCCAGGAGCTGAGAATAAATGCTTCTCTCAAGTTGCTTTACCATCCTAAGTGGGGTAAGGGAGGGGCGAGGCTGGCCTCCTCTATCCTATAAATCAGGCCCCTCAGACAAATCTCACAGAATCCTAAAATGCTGGAATGAATCTGCTGGAACTGTGGACCAGGGAAGGGAAGTGACACCAGGTACGTTCAGAGCCAGGCCTGGGCTCGCCTCCTCTTCTCCCCAGTGGCGATTTTCTTAGCCAGGAGGACAGGGCCCCTCCTGCTGGCTTCCCCTGGCAGAAAAGAAAGAGTAGGCTTTCTTGCCTGAGTCCCTGCATCTGTCTACAAAGAAGTGTGAAGAACTCTCCAGAATCACCAGGGCTTTACAGATGAGGAAACTGAGGCCCAGAGGTGTCCCTCCGATGGTTGGTTAGTGGCAGGGCAGGGACCTGAACTTCAGACTCCCGGTTCTGAGCGCAGATCCCCTTTTATAATACTCACATTTTCTACCATGTACTATTTGTTAATGTATTCTATTCATGTATTCATGTATTCATTCACTCTATTCATGTATTCATACATGACTAGAGATCTGTCCATCCATCCATCCATCCGTCCGTCCGTCCATCCATCCATCCATCCACCCACCCAGAAGGATGTTAAGTATCTGCTGAATGGCCTGCACCACCTTGGGCCTGAGCATGGTAAGAAGCTCATAGTCATGTCTCCTGGGCCTCTTATTTATGCTCCAGGCAATCTGGTCCACCCAACCTCATCCATCTCCCTTTCTGCCAAACAGACAATCTCCCATTCAGTCTACACATGCCCACCTCCCTACCCCACTCCCACCACACTGAGTTCCTTCTGGTCTCTGCCGTTTTGCTCATAATGTCTCCCTGCAGAGAATGCCCCTGTACCCCACAACTTATCCAAACCCTACATATTCTCTAAGGCTCCCAGAAAAAGCTCCCCATCCTCTGGGAGCCTTCCTACCCACCCAGGCCGTGGGAGCCCTCCTTTTCTGTGACTCTTTGACTAGGAACCGCACACACCAGCCCCTGTTTCTGACTGGTGTTGTGCCAGTACACTCCCCGAGAGCAGGCCCCGTGCCATTTTATTATGAGCATCGCTGTTGGTATATTTTGTAGGAGCTTTTCTTCAACCCTCATAGGTTCTTGGAAAGAACTGCTGTTACAAAAGACAGCTTAACAAGAGAAAACAAACCAAAGTTTATTAACATGGATATTTCATATCCATATGGGAGACAGCCAGGGAATGAGTAGTTCTCAGAGAGCTGGTTTGAATTCCAGCTCATAGAACATCTTCAATAAAGAGCAGTCAATTTCTAGAGAAGTGACAAGACAGAGGAAAAGAACTTTGAGTCTCCAGGGGCCGCAACTTGGGGGAAGGTAATAGTTGGCAGATCAAGGTTAGTAAAGCACGTTAGTGTCCATCCCTCTGGTATCACCTCCAGGTGATAGGCATCTACAGTTGTCTTCAATAGTTAACCTTTGTCCTTCCTGGTAGAAGGGGGTCAGGATACCTTTTGTCTTTGTAAATCTATGTTCTGCTTTTGGGCCAATGGAGGGAGGGCCGAGAGTTTGCCAAGAGTTTTCCTATATCTGCTTTTTTTTTTAAGACAGGGTCTCACTCTGTTGCTCAGGCTGGAGTGCAGTGGCATCATCACAGTTCACTGCAGCCTCCACCTTGCTTAAGGAAACCTCCTCTCTTAGCCTCTCAAATCACAGGTGTGCATCATCATGCTTGGCTTATTTATTTCTTTTTCCATTTTTTTTCTTTAACTTTTACGTTCAGGGGTATTACGTGTGCAGGATGTGCAGGTTTGTTACATAGGTAAACGTGTGCCATGGTGGTTTGCTGCCCAGATCATCCCATCACCTGGGTATAAAGCCCAGCATCCATGAGCTATTCTTCCTGATGCTCTCCCTCTTCCCACACCCTACCCTCCGACAGGCCCCAGTGTGTGTTGTTCCCCTCCTTGTGGCCATGTGACCTCCCACATATAAGTGAGAACATGTGGTGTTTGGTTTTGTGTCCCTGCATTAGTTTTCTGAGGATAATGGCTTCCAACCAACTCCATCCATGTCTCTGCAAAGGATATGATCTCATTCCTTTTTATGGCTACATAGTATTCCATGGGGTATATGTACCACATTTTCTTTATCCAGTCTACCATTGATGGGCATTTAGGTTGATTCCATGTCTTTGCTATTGTGAATAGTGCTGCAGTGAACATACACGTGCATGTATCTTTATAATAGAATGATTTCTATTCCTTTGGGTATATACCCAGTAATGGGATTGCTGGGTCAAAGAGTATTTTGGCCTCTAGGTCTATCAGGAATCTCCACACTGTTTTCCATAATGGTTGAATTAATTTACACTCCCACCAACAGTGTAAAAATAATCCTTTTTCTCTGCAACCTCACCAGCATCTGTTGTTTTTTGACTTTTTAATAATAGCCATTCTGACTGGCGTGAGACAGTGTCTCATTTTGGTTTTGATTTGCATTCTCTAATGATCAGTGATGTTGAGCTTTTTAAAAATGTTTCTTGGCAGCATGAATGTCTTCTTTTGAGAAGTGTCTGTTCATGTCCTTTGCCCACTTTTTAATGAGGTTGATTTTTTCTTATAAATTTGTTTAAATTCCTTGTAGACTCTGGGTATTAGACCTTTGTCAGATGGATAGATTGCAAACATTTTCTCCTATTCTGTGGGCTGTCTGTTCACTCTGATGAGAGTTTCTTTTGCTGTGTGGAAGCTCTTCAGTTTAATTAGATCTCGTTTGTCAATTTTTGCTTTTGTTGCAGTTGCTGTTGGTGTTTTCATCATGGAATCTTTGCCTGAGCCTATGTCCTGAATGGTATTACCTAGACTTACTTCGATGATTTTTATAGTTTTGGGTTTTACATTGAAGTCTTTAAGCCATCTTGAGTTAATTTTTGTATATGGGCAATGAAGGGGTCCAGTTTCAATTTTTGTATAGGGCTAGCCAGTTCTGCCAGCACCATTTATTAAATAGGTAATCTTTTCCCCATTGCTTGTTTGTCAGGTTTGTCGAAGATCAGCTGGTTGTTAGTGTGTGGTCTTATTTCTGAGTTCTCCATTCTGTTCCATTGGTCTATATGTCTGTTCTTTTACTGGTACCATGCTGTTTTGGTTACTGTAGGCTTGTAGTATAGCTTGAAGTCAGGTAATGAGATGCCTCCAGTTTTGTTCTTTTTGCTTAGGATTGTCTTGCATGCCTGGCTAATTATTATTATTATCATTATTATTTTTATTTTTTGTAGAGATAGGGTCTCCCTATGTTGCCCAGACTGGTCTCAAACTCCTGGGCTCAGTTGATTCTCCTGCCTCAGCCTCCCAAAGTGCTGGGATTATAGGTTTGAGCCATCGTGCCTGGTGTGCTGCTTCTTATTGCCTTCAGCTCAACAATCCTTCATTTTTTGGGGTGGCATACACTGGTCCCCACAATTACATTTGGGCAGTGCCGTGATGTAAAGAAAATGACACCAGAAGTGGAGTCGGACAAGGGGTGGAGTCTTAGCTTTACTGATGAAAGGTTGTGTGATCTGAAGCAAGGAACTGAGTCTCGGGGCGTGTGCTGCACATTCACCAGGTGATACCTTGGAAAACCCTCCAGCGCTAAATGAGCAGGAGGGGGCTTCTCGTTCCCCGGTCTGTTTTCCTCCTTGCTACTCGGGTGTGTGGTCTTGTATAACTTCTGATAGCTTGGGGCACAGATACCTTCCTGGGGAGGAGAAAGGGCAGGTCTTATTTCAGGGCAATCTCTCAAGCAGTCTTTTCTTTCCAGTCCCTTCCCTCCAAGTAAGATCCAAGGTGATGGTGGGGAAAGCAGCGTTTGTTTTTCTCCCAAGAAGACTCATCTTCTCAACTGGCTGGGGAAGGCTGGGGCCCAGACAGGCTTTTGAGTGTTTTCCAAGGGGTCATGGCTTCCTCCGGGAAGCCTCCTTTCTGGGAAAACAGGAAAGCCCTTGGCTGGCTTGGCTCCTGCTCTGTGGACTCCTGACTTCAATCTTAATCATGTTTCTCTTTCCTGAACTGTGGCTTTAACACTCCCTGGGGGCCTGTGGTAGGAGGTTTAAGCCTTAAGCACTTTTTTTTCCCCTACTGATTGATCTTTTGTTTTGCAGAGCTGAGATTTCTTTACATCACAGTGATTCAAGGAGAAAAACACAGCCAGATCCTTCCTCATCTCCACATAAATTAAAACACATGTCTGTAACGCTTCAACCTCAGATCACATATCCTCATCCTCACCCCCCCGCTGCCCAACCCCCACCAATATACAGGCCCAGGTGCACGCACAGGAAGGCACATATTCTCTGGGGATGGGCGTGCCCGTACCCTCCCTCCCTGCAGACACCTGTGGGTGCTTGTGCTTACTGGCACCTCCCTGTTCACCCCTCCATAGCTAGTGTCCATTCAAGCCCACTCAAGGAAGTAGCTTTACACATATACTGGTGAGATAGGCGGGTGCTGTCATGGGTGTGCACTCACTGTGTGCTTGGGCTTGTACACCCGCACACATGTATCTGTGTAAAAATGCAGATCCGTGTGCATCCATGTGCTACAAAGATAATTATGGCTCACAGTTACGCACCCCCTGTGCCAAGTACTGTGAACTTTGCAGATGTCGGTTCATCCAGCCCTTGCAACAACGCTGTGATATACACAGGACTGATTATTCTCTGCATTTTCAGAGGCAGTGGGCACCACAGTCCACACTCATAACTATGACACTCTCCTGGAAATAAAAGTATTTCTGCGCAGGTGCTGTGAAGACTAAGCCCTGCCGCACTCTGAATCTCTCCTCCTCACAGGTACGTAGGTACAGGACATTGTTGCCCAAGGGTGTGAAGACGGCCAGGCAGTGGAGTGCGTGCACATCTGTCCCAACCGGCTCCCTTGGAAGCCTCTGGAGGCATTTCAGCCTTTTCAGGAGGCCCGTGCCTTGTAGCTGCTGTGCCCCTCTCCAGCACTGGCTACCTGGATTGTATCTTCTTTTCCCAAGTCATGTGTCCCAAGGCCTTAGTGGAGTCTCACCAGGCAGGGAGTGGAGGACAAGGCCACTCACCCGAACACTGAGTGATTAGCAGCTCTCAGAGCCCCCGCTCCACCATGCTCCCGTCTCCACCCTCCTTTCCTTTTCCTGAGATCACTTTAGATGACAGATACCTTCCCTGGGAAAGCCTCCTGGGCCACCATGATGGAGTCAGGGTCGCTTCAGTGAATACCTACAGAGTGGCTCAGAGTCTCCCTGTCTCCAGGTTCTGGCTCTGCCTCTTCTCAGCTGTGTGACCTAGGGCAAGCTTCTCCACCTCTCTGAGGCCTTAGTTTCCTCATCTGTCATATGGGGATTCTACTGATACCTAACCCAAAAGTTCATGGGAGAAGTAAATGCGTGAATCCATAGGAAGGGCTCAGCACTGCCCTGGCCCTGAGTTGCTGGCGTCGTTGCTGTGCTCCTCGGCCTCACAGGCAGGCTCGTGGCTATCTGTCAGCTTCCCCAGTGAATCAGTGTGCTTTACGAGGGCAGGGACCAAGGCTTATTTTTCCTCTTGTCCCAGGGCCTGGCTCAGTCTCTGGAACAGTGTTGGTGCTGCTAAACATTGATTGAATGTCTGAATGAGGGAGACCAGTTCTTTTTCCAGTGGGACCTGTTCTTGCGGCGAGTGGGATAAATCCCATCTCTCTGTCTCAGGGGTGTGGGGTGAGGCTGCCCGCCCTATGCCAGGGACGCAAAGTAGGGCAGGCCTCCCCAGGGGGGTTGCCGTGGCAACAGGAAAGTTCTAATCAGCAGCCGACACACAGGGTTGCTTGGGAAGCGATGGTGGTGTCGCCTGCCCAGTGTGAGGAGACACAGTATGGAAATGGCATTCAGAGCCTCAGTGACTCACCTGTAAAATGGGGGCTAAACTTGCAGCTCATGATTCGGGGCAGATTTGGAGAGATCATGCCTGGGGAAAGCTGTTGGGAGCTGTGGAAGGCCCTGCTGTTCCTGGCTGTTTATTGACTGTCTTTGGTGTATTACTGCTGCACCCTGGCACCTAAAACAGTGCCTGGCACATAGTGGGGGCTGATAAACATCCGCTAAATGAAGAATTACTCAAGCAAGAAGGCTGAGACTTCTCAAGGTCTCGCCCCAATTCAAAGTCTAGAATTCTAACAGAGCAGTGGTCTGCAACAGAGACCCCTGGATGCCATCTCTGACCTACCCCAGAGCCTCGCAGGCCCCTGAGTCCACCTCCCATCCCAGCTGTGAACTCTGTGAAGGCAGGCAGGGGACTGGGTTCCATCTGGCACTGGGAAAATTGTCCTATATTGGGAGTCTTGACTTGGCTGATTGCAGAAGCCTGGGGTCGGGGGCTGTGAGCTGAGGTCGTGCTGGATAAAAACAACGTAGGTTTTCAGGTCCTTCGTTAGTTCCACCAAATCAGACATTCTCGGGGTGCAGCCCAACACTGGGGGTGTAAGCATGTTCCCAGGTAATTCTGGTGATCAGCCAGGCTTGGGGATTTCTGCTCAGGCCACAACCTCCTGGAGTTAGAGGGGCTTTAACGGGTCTACTCAACCAAGCCAGGGTCCGGCACTTCCTGTACACCTGGGGAGACTGAGGTCCAGGGAGGGGACATGAGTTGGCCCAGTTCTCACACCGGCAGTCCTTGCCCTGGGACTTGGGCAGACTTCTAGGTCTGTCTGGCTTCAGCTTCTCCATCAACAATGATGGTGTCCACCTGCCTGGCTTCTCTGTCGGGGTGGATGTCACAGGTCTCATCTGTGCATTCTGGTCAAGGCATCCAGCTGCAGGGAGGAACACGGCATGGTAGCAGGCAGCAGATCTGAGTTGCCAGCCTGGCCCTTCCGTTTCCCGGCTTCTCAGACAAAGAGCCTTCAGCTTCCTGAACATCAGTCTCTTCTTCTGCAAAATGGGCACAAGACCCCTTTCCTGAGAAGTGGGTTAGTGAGGCCATTAAGGGCATGGGGACCTAGTTTGAATTCTGGCTCCACTGGGTTGACAGCTGTGTGACTCCAGGCCAGTGACTTCACTTCTCTGAGCTATAGCTTCTCATCTGTAAAATGGGGGAGATGAAACCCAGCTTCATGGAGGTAATCACGAGGATTAGGTGTGAGGGTGCCCATGAAACATGTAGCAGGGTCTCAGCTAAAACAAATGCCCTGTTGAGGGAAGGCAGGAAGGCTGTGACTCAACTGTCCAGCCTGGTCTGCCCCAGCCCCAGAGGAAGGCTGGGAGCTTTGCCTCTGTACCCAAAGGGCAGCCCAGGGGAGGGGCAGTGAGGGGAGAGGTGTTTGTTTGAACAGCCAGAGGCGCTGAGAGGCCCCTGGTGTCCATTAGCTGGTTCCTGCTGAGTTGGAGGGAGTTGGAGGCCAGGAAAGTGATGAGCCATCGCAGCTGTGTGATACTTTCTCAGCTGAAAAGCGGTTTACAACTCGTTATCTTAATATGTCCTCACAATAACCCTGGTAATTGTTAGCCTAGGGATCAGCCTCCTTGTTTCATATGGGGAGATGAGAGCCCAGAGAGGTTAAGTGGCCCAGCCGAGGTCACACAGCACAGCAGCAGCCAAAGAGAGGTAAGGTGGAAGGTGACTGGGATTGGAAAGAATGGTGGCAAGCTGAAGAGGCATGCTTCCTGACTTGCATCTAGCTTAACTCCTGCTTACTGCAGTCTCAGTCTATTGGTCCTGGTTGTTTTGTAGGGGTGGCAAAGAACTTGGACTCTGAAGCCAGATGCCTGGGTTCAAATCCCGGCTCTGCCGCTTCCCAAGTGTGTGCCTTAAGAAAGTCACTTAGCCCCTTTAAAATGAGTTATTCATCTGTCAGATGGGGATAATAATAGCACCTCCACATAGGGCTGTTTTGGGGAGAAGCTCAGTCCACATATGTGTAGCATGTGCCCAGCGCATGGTGAGTTTGCTGTCTTGTGTATAGCTTTGCTGCTGTTAGATGATGTGTACCCCCTAAAGTCACATCACCTGTCCCAGCCTCAGTTTTTTCATCTGCTAAATGGGGCTGCTGACTACTGAGCCATTATTTTAGGCCAGGCACCTGCCAGTCAGAATTTCATTTAATATTCCCAGCAACCAATGAGATTGGTCCTCATTTAGTCCCATTCTCCAGATAAGGAAATGAAGACACAGAGAAGTGAACTGACGTGTCTGTAATTACTTGGCCAGAGACCAGGATGCTCCAACTCCAGCTCAACCCTGAGAGCCCATGGCCTCCCCAGTGTGCCTGCCTGCAGGCCTCTCTCCAGGGAACTCTTTAGGGCTGATACGCTTGCCTGGGTCTTTGGAGTCTGGGGGCTGGTCCCTGCTTTGGATGCCAGAGCAGCAGAGAATCCATCCCCATCCCAAGATGGCGATCTCCCTCTGTGCCCTGCCCTGGCATGGAGTGCCAGTCCTACCTGGGCCTCCTCTTTCCCTGGGCCTGGGGGGAGGCTGAGAGGCCCTAGGCCATGAGAGAAGGCCATTAGCTGGCACTGGAGCCCGAGTGCTGGTAATAACCCTATTTTCATAGGGAGGCAGCTCATGTCTCCCTGTGTTCCAATCTGCTCCCGGAGCTCCCACTCCAGAAGGAAGCAGCAGTGGGTTATGAAAGCAGGAGCGGGTTACATAAGGATGCAGCAGGCTCCAGTGGGATTGGGGGAGCAGAGCAGCCCCCAGCCCCAGCAGAGCAGGGCTAGGCTCCTGCTCCCGCCTTGCCTAGCTGCCCTCCCTGGGACTGAGAACTGCAGGCAGGGCTGGGGCAGGAGTGAGCAGGGCGAGGTGGCAGGACGGAATGAGAGAGCCCTGGTCAGGGAGCTGGGAATCCTGGCTTGGGTCCTAGCTCTCTCATGACTTGAACAAATCCCTTTCCCTCTTTGGGCCTCAGTTTCCCTTTCTGGAAAAAGGAGGGGAAATCTTTAGGGGCCCTCCCAGTTTCGGGGGTGTTATATTTTTCTCACCTTGGAGAGGGTCGTACAAATTTCTAGCTTCTGACTCTTACCCGCTGCCAGCTTGCTTGAGCAGGGCACAGTCCCTCTCTGGGCCCCCGTATCCCTGTTTATCTAACAAACAGAAGGAACCCCATTGTCAGCTTCATGGGTGCCAGATGTGCCTGGACTTTGGGGGGTCTGGATGTGACAAGACAGTGGAACAAGGACATCCCATTTCCTACTCTCTCCTTTGCTCCTTGGTCGAGTTCTAGCAAAGACCAGCTATACCACATCATGATAATAGTAACAGCAAAGACAACTACCGCTGATCAAGTCCTTACTAGGGTTAGACCCTGTGTTAAGCCCCTTTGCAGGCATTGTCTCATCAAATTCTCATAAGAACCCTATGAAGTAGGTACTTTTATTATCTGTTTGACAGATAGGGGCTGAGGCTCAGAGAGGGCAAGTGACCTGCCCAAACTCACACAGCCGGTAAGTGGCCAACTCAGGATTCGATTCCAGGCTCGTTAGACTCCACTTCCTATGACACTGTGAGTCTGAACAGAATTGGTTATTTCCAGAGACCAAAGAAGTGGGTATGACCAGATGGTGTAAACAGCCCTGTTCTGTGGTCTAGGCTCTGAGGAATGTCCGTCCCCCTCACTAGCCACCCCCGGGCCTCTCTGGACTCACCACCCCCCCACCACATTCCCTTTGTGCCACCCACAGTGGCCATGGTGACATCTGGGAAGTGGGCAGCGCAGCCTGCAGGCTGTGTGGGCAGTTGGCACTGAGGGTACTTGAGCTCTCATATTTTTAAACCCAGCTCTGGCCACCTCTGCAGTTGGCTCAGACAGAGCTGAGGGGTTTTCCTTTGGGCCCCGCTGACTCTGAGTGGGAGGGCCCAGGCATCACTGTGTCAGAAGGCACTGTGCCCACGGCAGCCAGGGGGATGCTCACAGCTGGGGTGGGATCTGTGTCCCTCGGACCCTGGGAGCCCCAGGCAGCTCGAGCAAAGCTTATGGGAACCGTGGGTAGGTCTGAGGCTGTGGCTTGGAAGGAGAAAACCAGGAAGGGGAAGCTGAGGTCCTGAGAAGGAAAATATCCAGATTCCACTGCAAGTTAATGGCAGAGCTGGGATTTGAACCCAGAGCTCCTGATACCCAAGCAAGAGTAATTTGGGGGCTCACTGTTCATCCTGGTCCCCAGAAAGTCCTGTTTGTGGACACTCTGCCCCTGGGTAGGGGAATTTTATCTGCCCTGTAGGAAGGCAGGGGAGGAGGAGGAGGACAAGCCATTCATGCCCATGAATGACTCCCTGGGAAAGGAGCCAGAGGAGAGTTTCATAGCCAGGGGAGGTCGGATGATGGCAGGCGAGACATAGGAGTTTGAGGGTGCGGCTGGGGAGTGAAGAATAATTCACTAAACCCCTGTGGCTGCTGTTGCTTCTCCCTTCTGATACTCCACGTATCTGCCAACTTCCCTGCCCTGGCCCCTGGCTCCAGGAGGGTCCCTCATACATTGTGCAGAGCAGGGAAGTGAGGGGCCAGGAGGCCATTTACAGGAGAAACATGACGAAGGTGAAGGGCAAGGAGTGGCAGGAGCTGCCCTCCATGGCTTTGTCACAGCCCCTTTCTGGGGCCTTTGTTTCTTCATTTATCAAATGGGGATAATCATTAGCATTTGCCAAGTACCAATTTTATGCCAGCCCTGGGCTAATCCCTTTTATGTGTGATTTTATTCCATTTTGCGACGACTCATTGCTCAGGTGAGGAAACTGAGGCTCAGAGAGGGTCCGTGGCATGTCCAAGGTCACTCTGCTGGTAAGTGGCAGAACCTGGGTCAGTCTTCAGGGCCCAGGTGCTTAGCCAGTGTCTGCACCGTCCACTCCGGGGTGTCAGGTTGCTCCAGTGAAAGACAAGTAGTGGGAGAAAGGACATTGGAGAGGATGAGCGAGATAGACACCACTGGGGTGTCAGCCCCCTTCTCTGGCCTCCTCCCAGGGAAACGGGGTCCGGACCCATTCCTAGTGCCTCTCCAAATTCCTTTTTGTCCACCACTGCCTATTCCATTCCCTGCACCACTGCCACCAGTGCCAGCCTTCGAAAACACAAACCTGATTATCTCACTCCCCGATTCAGCCCCTTTCCATGGCTCTGCACTGCCCTTGGGAACATCCAAACTGCATAACTTGGCATTCAGCAGGTCCTTTTGTAATCCACCCCTTACCACCTCTCCATGGACCCTCTACTCTGCTTGATACCCAGGCAACAGCGATTTTGGACTCTCCCTCCACAGCACTCCCTGGCCAGATTTTCTTCCCTTTCCCCATGCCTGAGCTCAGACAGTTCCCTCCGCCATTTTCACCTTGTCCTCAAACTCCTATTCATCCCTTAAAACCCACCCAAAGTCGCTTCTTCTGTGAAGCCTTCTGAGCCTGCTCCTGGTGGATTGTCACTCCCTCTTGGTGTTCCCATTGCCTTAAGGGTGGTTCTCATTGCCTTGTTTTGTAGTTAATTGTTTTCGTGGCACTCTCTCCCTGCTCACCTGTGACTACCTGAGTGTCCCCAGAGGAAAGGAGCTATGTGAGCCACTCCGGTGTTCCCAGCTCCAAGGCCAGGCACAGTGGACATTTATTGCTGAATGAGTGAATCGAGAGAGGATCAGAAAGCTACAGAGGATGGTAGATCTGCAAACTTCTCCCTGGGTGAGGCCCAGGCTCAGATTCCAGACAGCTCCATGTATCTCCCACTCACTGAGATTGGATGTCCCGCAGTTGGACAGACCTGAAATTGAGCTATGTGATCCTGGGTAAGTCAGTTAACTTCTGGGTCTGGTACCTCATTTGCGAAATGGGTTAACAAGATGGCCATTAGGAGGATTCAGTAAGATATTGCATGAGAAACTTCTAGAACAGAGCCTTCAGTAAGGTAGGTATTTAGTAAAGCTTTCTTCTGTCATCTTGCTATCATCCCCATCATTATCACCTTCATCACCATCATCATCATCATCATCACCATTGCCATCCTCATTATCATTCCTGGGGTCTCTTTTTTTCTTTCCCAGATACCTGCCCCTCTGCTGGAGATTCTGCATGTCTGAGATACCAGCCATTGCCAGAGACTGGGCTGTGTTCTGTCCTTTCATCGTGCCATTTCATTCTCACCCCAAAATAAAAACACACACAAAAAATCACTTTCTTCCCAAAGAGAATCCTCTCATTCACCATATGGGTTGCTACAATGATCCCCATTTTACAGATAGATGAACTGAGGCCCTGAGCAGTGACGTAACTTGCTAAGATCATACCACAACTGGTAAACAGTGGAAGACAATTCAAACCCTGGTCAGCCCTTTTGGCAATGCTGAGCTGCTTAGGGCTCTGGAGCTCACGGACCTTTAGGGTTCTCCTGATACACCTCCTGCTGCAAACACTCCCCGCAAAGGGTCAGTGTGAGTTTTTAGCTCTTTCCTGAGTCCCCTGGGCCCAGCAGAAAAACACTGAAAGATTTACTGAGAATCTAGGGAGACAAAATGGGACAGGCACAAAGACACCAGGAAGCTGGATAAAGTCTGGTAGGCTCTGAAGCCAGGGTGTTGGCCCTCCCTGGCTTGCTCACTTGGGCACAAACCAGCTCACTCTGGACTCACAGGGCCTGGCCTGGGTCTCCTGCCTGAGGATTTGGTCCACAGGATCCACTTCAGAGAAACTCCACCCCTACTGCCATCCATTTCCAGTCCCCTTCTTCTCCTTGTCTTCCTTCCTTCTGGGAGGGGCATCACTGGCATCTCTGAAGCTGAAATAACAACTCCCATGTTGGCTTTTTTTTTTTTTTTTTTTTTAAATGGAGTCTCACTCTGTCACCTAGGCTGGAGTACAATGGCGTGATTTTGGCTCACTGCAACCTCTGCCTCCTGGGTTCAAGCGATTCTCCTGCCTTAGCCTCCCAAGTAGCTGGGATTCCAGGCACATACCGCCATGCCCGGCCGCCTGGCTAATTTTATTATTATTATATTTTTATATTTTTAGTAGAGACGGGGTTTCACCATGTTGGCCAGGCTGGTCTTGAACTCCTGGCCTCAAGTGATCCACTTGCCTCAGCCTCCCAAAATGCTGGGATTACAAGCATGAGCCACTGCACCTGACCCTGTGTTGGCTTTTTAAGGGGAGGTTTAGTGAGAGGCTCAAAGGAGAGAATTTTGGGTTCATTCATTCTTCAAATCTGTATTGAGTATCTACTGTGTGCTACAACTGTGCTGGGCAGGGGGACCTGGAGATAACCTGAACTCAGTCCCTCCCTGGAGAAGCCTCAGTCCCATGCCTCAGTCCCATTTTTATCTCTAAGAGTAGCCAAGACCCTTCCCACTTCTTTGGCATTAGTTCTGGGAGTGCCCAAGGGCAGGGGACCATCTTTATCCCACGGAGCTGGGCATAGAGGAGCTTTGAGAGAGCATTTGTAGTATCGACCTGAACTGAGCAAAATGAGAATAAAGCACTGCATACACTTCTCTGATTTCAGACATGGGCCTGGGGAACCTCAGCCCTGACCCTTTCCCATGGGTCCAACCCCTCTGTATGCATCCCTTTACTACAAAGCTTCTTATATTCTGTCATTGTCTATACCTTGCTTTCTACCCTGAGGTTGAGTCCCTACTATGTGCCAGGCACAGTGTTGACCAGACACTGCTGTATCCTTATAGAGATTGATGATCACACACACAGACACCTACCCATCCCCTGCAGCTTCCCCCCATCCCCCACCACACACCCTAAGACAGTATTAAAGGTTTATTACTCATACAATGAGGCTCTTAAGAAAGAGCAGAGAAGCTCCCAAGCAGGTAAAAATGGCTTGAGAGACTAGGAAAGGGAGACTGGCTTTCAGTTTTTATAGATGGATTGACTACAAGGATATTATGGAGTTTTAAAAATAGACCTCAAGAATTGGGATGAGTTTTTAATAGACCTCAATGGTTCCTGGCACGTGGGCTGGCCTTTGTGGTTTGAATTTACCGTTAGTGCCAAAAGAAGGGGCTCTCAGGTTTTATTATCTTGCCTAGATGTGGGACAGAAGGGGAAGGGGGAATGGTGGGTGTGGCTAGTGTCAGATATCAAACATCAAACATAGAGCCAGATGGATCACTTGAGGTCAGGGGTTCGAGACCAGCCTGACCAACATAGTGAAACCCCATCTCTTCTAAAAATACAATAATTAGCTGAGTGTGGTGGTGCATGCCTGTAATCCCAGCTACTCAGGAGGATGAGGCAGGAGAATTGCTTGAACCTGGGAGGTGGAGGTTGCAGTGAGCTGAGATGGCCCCATTGCACTCCAGCCTGGGTGACAGAGTGAGACTCTATCTCAAAGAAAAAAATATATAAAACAATACAGCTGACTCCTTATTACATAGTCACGCTCACCCCTGCCCCTCTTCCCTACTGTACCTAAACCTTGGCAACCATTAATCTGTTCCCTGGCTCAATGATTTTATCATTTTGAGAATATTATATAAGTGAATTAATACAGCGTGTGGCCTTTTGAGATGTTTCTCCCCTACTCAGCATGATGTCCTTGAGGTTCATCCAAGTTGTTATATGTACCAATAGTTAGTTACTTTTTATTGCTGAGTGATATTTGGTGTTATGAATGTACCACAGTTTGTTTAATCATTTGCCTATTGAAAGATATTGTGGTTGTTTCCAGTTTTTGGTTATTACAAATAAAGCTCCTATGCTTTTTCTGATGTTATTGTAACTATTCCTGCTTTCTTTTGATCATTGTTTGCATGATACATCATTTTCTAGTCTTTTCTCTCATCTTATCTGTATCATTATATTTGAAGTAAGTTTCTTATAAATAGTATACAGTTAGATCATGTTTTTTAAAATCCACTCTGTCAATCTGTCTTTTAATTGATGTATTTAGATCATTTACATTTAATGTAATCAATATGTTAGGGCTTAAGTCTGTCATTGTACTTTTTGCTGTTTGTTCCTTCTGTGTTTATTTCTGTTTTATTTTTCTTGCCTTCCTATGGTTTGTTTGAGCGTTTTAAAAATAATTCTATTTTGATTCATTTAGAGTATATTTGAGTAGATCTCTTTGTATATAGATCTTTTAAAGTGGTTTTAGTAGGTACTGCATTATACTTACATAACATCACAGTCTACTGATGTTAATAGTTTACCAGTTTGAGTGAAATATAGAAACCTTACCTCCTTTAAATTTCCCTTTCCTCCTCATTTAAAATATAATTGTCTTAATTATTTTCTTTACATACTTTGAGAACCACATCTGACAATTTATTATTTTTGCTTCAATGATCAAATATAACTTAGACCAACCTGGGCAGCATGGTGAAACTCCACCTCTACCAAACAAAAACAAAAGACACAAAAATTAGCTGAGCGTGTTGGCATGCACCTGCAGTCCTAGCTAGTTGGGAGGCTGAGGCAGGAGAATTGGGAGGTTGAGGCTGCAATGAGCCATGATAACGCCACTGTAGTCTACCCTGGGTGACAGAACGAGACCCTGTATATATAAATATAAATATATATAAAAATAAAAATAAAAATAAATATATATAAATATATATATATACACATTTATCTTAGAAAACTCTACAGGGGAAGGTAAATGTATTATATATATAATCTCTATTTTTCTGCTCTTTCTGTTATTCTTCCTTTCTGATGTTCCAAGATTCATTTCTTTACTATTAATATTTCAATAACTTCTTTTAGCCATTCTTTTAGGGTAGATCTGCTGGTGACAAAGTCTCTCATTTTTCCTTTGTCTGATATTGTCTCGACTTTTCCTTGATCCCTGAAGGATAGTCTCATCAGATACAGAATTAAGGGTTGACAGTTTTGTTTTTTTTAATACTTGAAAAGTTTTGTGCTGCTTTCTTCTGGCCACCATGATTTCTGATAAACCATTGTTGCCCAAGCTATTTCTTCCCCCCCTAGATAAGGTGTTTTTTCTCTCACTGCTCTCAATATTTTTTCTTTGGTTTTAGCTTATTGAAGTTTGGTTGTGATGTGTCTTAATGTGAGTTTATTTAGGTTTATCCTATTTGAGTTTTACTTGGCTTCTTTAGTCTGTAGGTTTATGTCTTTGGCAAAATTTGGGAAATTTTCAGTCATTTTTTTCTTTGAATACTTCTTCAGCTCCATCCTCTTTCTCCTTTTGTAGGATTCTGATTACTTGAATGTTGGATCTTTTGGTATAGTTCCATAGGTCCATGAGGCCCATTTGTTTTCAGTCTATCTTCTCTCTTGTTCAGATTGGGTAATTTCTATTGTTCTACCTTCAAATTTATTGCTTATTTCTTCTTTATTCTCCATTTTGCTGCTGAGCCCATTCGTTGTATTTTAAAAAAATTATTTATTATATTTTTCAATTCTAAAATTTTCCATTTGGCTCTTCTTTGTATCTTTTGTTTCCCGAGACTTTCTATTTTTTCACTTGTCTCAAATGTTTTGGAATTGCTTGTTCAATGGTTTTATTTTTTTTTAAATGATGTCTGCTTTAAAATTTGTTAGATAATTCCAACATCTGTGTCTTCTCAGTGTTGGCATCTGTTGATTGTTTTTTCTCATTCAAATTGAGATTTTTCTGGTTTTTGGTATGATGAATGATTTTTAGTTACATCTTGAACATTTTTGGTGTTATGAGATTCTAGATCTTGTTTAAATCTGACACTATGCCCATGGGGGAAGGGAAATGACTTCTCATTACTGCCAGGCAAATGAGAGCTCAGGTTTCCCACTCATCCTCATTTGACACCCCAAGGGGAGAGACATGGCTTGCTACTGTGGGGAAGAGATGGGATTTCAGGCTCTTCACTAGATCTCTATTGACACAGCCCTGGCTGGGAGGGGAGGGGTACCTCATGATTGCTCCCCACATAGTCTCCACTGATACTGGAGCTGGAGAAAGCTTCATGACTATGAGATGGTAGGAAAGGTTATGGTTTCCACTCAGTCTCCTCTAATATCACACCAGTAGGGAGGGTAGGGGGTGCCTCATTACCAATGAGCAGAGGTGGAAGTCCACAATTCTAATGTGGCCTCCACTGACATCAGAATTGGGGTGAGAGATGGGGGTACTACTACCTGGCAGGCATGAAAGCCCTGGCTCTCCATTGAGTCTTCTCTGATACCACTTTGATAGGGGTAGAGGCCTAGGCTCTCTACTTGGCCTTTGCTGAAGGGGTTTTAGATTGGGCCACATTTCTTCCCTTTGATGTTTGGCTAGGGTGGAGTGGTAATCATCTAGAAGTTTTCTATGTACTAGGTTCTTGCTCTTTCTGGTCCTTTGACTAGGGATAACAAAATTTCCTTGGGGCTTTTAAATCTGCTCTCAGTGGCATTTCTAGGTTGCTGGCTTCTCCAGCATTCAGGCTGAGAGCTATGAAATAATCAGAGAACTCAAGGAACTCACCACTGTGTCATCCCTTAGCTTCAAAGGTTCCTAGTCAGTCTTCCTTCTTCTCTCCATCTTTTAGAGTCTACTTATGCTTGTTTTAGACACAATGTCCAAGATTTTTAGCTGTACTTAGCATGAGGAGTCAGGAGACATGAATCTACTCCATCCTGGTTCAGAACCAGATGGTTCTGGAACGTCTCTTGGTTCAGAACCAAGAGAACTTGGTTCTCTATAGTGTTTAACAAAATAGGTAGAGCTAAGCCAAGAGAAACAAGGTTTGGTTAGAAAGTAAAAAGAGATAGATCAGTTGAATATAATTTGGCATCTGTAGGATGAAACAAGAAAGTAAATGTTTGATTGTTTGCAAGGTTTCGATCAGCGAAGCATACTATGGTTGGCATGCCCTTGGTATTAGGGTTATTACCATAAGAGCAAAGCAGCTCAGCACAGCACATCCACCACTGCACATGTGATAATAGTAATAAATAGGAGGCAATGAGTGCACAAGCTTAATTTAGACCTGGAAGAAGACTTCCCTGTGATACCACCTAGAGATAGTATAGACAACCCCAAGGAAGATACCATCCTTGGGGTTGGGTTGGGGGAAGGTCTAAGAGGGATGGGAGAAGGGGAAGGGGGTTTAGGCGTTTGATTGTATAAATCCAAACCTGTATATATGAGAATGTGGAGGAATGCAGGCCTTTTGTTTTTCCTGCAGATCCTGTTCAGGTTCCTGAAGCCACTAAGTAGTTGGTTTATCACTCCATGCCTAACAGAGTGCCTGGCGCATAGTAACTGCTCAATACATATTTGTTGAAAGAAAGAAAGAATGAATGAGTGAATGAATGTTTTTCTGTGTTACATCACTTATTTCAATAGCTGTTATGGACTAGAGATTCCGCAAGAATGAGGAAATGTTGGAGGCTTACCTTTCTGGGGCTCTGGATAAGTAACCTGTAGGGAACCCTCAAGACAGTGGTGCATAAGTTTTCATGCTCAAAGGGGTAGGCTCACCAAGGAGAAAGAAGAGATCTGGGAGTCAACAGTTCATCTACTGACCCATCAACCCATCTATCCATCCACTAACCCACCCATCCACCTACCCATCTGCCCATGCATCCAGGGGTAGGGGCAGATTGTGCAGGTTTTCATGCCCAGAGGGTGGACCCATTGAGAGGGGAGAGAGAGAGATAGAGTCAACAGTTCATTTGTCCATCCATCCACCTACCTATCCAGTCATTCATCCATCCACCCATCCATCCATGTGATGTTGGAGCCAGATTATAGTGGTCATTGAATGGCAACCTCAAGATGTTAGACTGAAAACTATCTTTTGTGACAGCTGCCAAGGAGAGGAGGTTAACTTATATGAACAGTCCAAGTACCTGCTGGAAGCTCACTGGAACTTGAGCAGGCCGAATAAGTGGGGCCTGAGCACTTCAAGAAGTCACCTCTCAGCGCCATCGTGCCAATTTTGGAGAGAGTTGGGGAACAGATGGGACGCAGCTACTCTCATGAGCAAAACACCTGGATTAGGTACTTATTAACCCAGTTTATGCTAACTCTAAGGTACAGGGAGCAGATGGAATGATCTGAATGGGCTGTTTTCAAAAGCCAAAAGTTCTCAAAGAAGAGAGTACCTAGTTAGGCTCTCTGGCATCCTTGTTGGGTTTAGGGCTGGGTAAAAAACCTTTTTGAATGACTACATAATGTGGGAGGCAGTGACTTTCAAATACCCCTTCCTTTGAGTAGAGATTCCAAGTAGCTCTTCAGGGTTACAGTCAAGCCTGGGGCAGTGAGGCGGCCAGGCCTCGTGGAGAAGTCTCCACCTTTCATCTCAGCCACGCGTCTGGCACTTCCCTTCCACCGCCATGCTTGATTTCTCTCTGTGCTCACAGCGTCTGGATCACAGGAGATGCTCCACAATGTTTATAGAATGTATGAATGGGTAAATGTATCCCTTAGTCAACAAATATTTATTGAGTGCCTACTATGTGCCAGGCATTGTTCTAGAAGCTAAGGTAAAATAGTAGATAGGACAAATGCTCTGTCCTCATGGATCTCAGTTTAGTGCTCAAAGTGTTTTAAAAACACAAAAGTGAGTCATACCTCTTATAGTTGATACACTACTGCTGTTGTTTCCTGAGGTCTATGCCAAGTGAAGCTTGCAGGTGCCAATGGGTGATGGTGTCTTAGGGCCAAGACTTGGTGATAGTTTCTGGGAAGGAGGGGTGAAGAGAGGGCAGTACCCACTGAAGAGCCAAGACTGGTGAGGATCCTAGCTGCTGTTTCCTGAGCTCTTGTATATGCCCGTGCATACACAGCGTATGTTTATCTCTCCGTTTTCCAATCACCCTATGAGACAGGCTTTTTTTTTTTTTTGGAGACACAGTCTCACTCTGATGCCAGGCTGGAGTGCAGTGGCACGATCTTGGCTCACTGCAATCTCCACCTCCCAGGTTCAAGCCATTCTCCTGCCTCAGCCTCCAGAGTAGCTGGGATTACAGGCGCGTGCCACCACACCTAGCTACTTTTTGTATTTTTAGTAGAGACAGGGTTTCACCACGTTGGCTACGATGGTCTCAATCTCCTGACCTCATGGTCCGCCCACCTCGACCTCCCAAAGTACTGGGATTACCGGTGTGAGCCACCGCACCCAACCGAGGCAGGCTCTTTTATCTGCTCTGCTTCCCCAAGGATGCACTGAGGACCCAGGAGCTGATGTGACTTACCCAAGGCCATGCGGGGAGGAAGTAGTAGAGCCAGGATTTGAATCCTGGTTTGTTTGGTTCCAAAGCCTGGGTTCTTAACTACTTGGCTCAAGTGCCGGGGAGGGTGGAAAGGGGTGGCAGGAGGGGTCTGCAGGAACTGGAGCCTGGCTTTAGGAGGGCTTTGGAGGGCTGTCCTGCATGCCACCTTGTTCCTAACACCTGCTTGTCCTTGAATGTGGAGCTGCCGTTGATGACTTCAGGCAGACCTACCAAGCCAGGTTCCCTGTTTCCTGCGCACAGAGAAGGCCATTTGGCAATGCAAATCATGTCTGCCCACACCCGCTATGGATCCTATAAGTTTACACAAATCACTGAGTAAAAATCACATATTGCTGTAATTTACAAACACCACCCCGTCATTCATAGCTGCAGAGGGAGATGGTGAGTGCTTGCAGAAAGCTGTCAACAGCTCTTGGACCCGCTGTGTGTGCTGCAGCTCTGGTACGGTGGCAGCCACTCAGTGCTGCTGTGGCCTCCACTGCTTCAGTGGTAGTTGGGGACCTAGTTCTGTGGTGGCTTTGAGGGTTGACCCAGTCCTGGCCAGTTTTCTAAACATGCATTGATTCCTGCCCACATCTGGATGCCACTCCAAAAACCAGAGATGATTGTCATAATAAAACAATAATCACAGCTAACTCTTGCTGAGCACTTTCTATAGCCCCATGGCACAAAGGAATTTACCCTATGAATTCTCACAACCACAAGGAGTGGGTACTTCATCATCCTCATTTTCTGAAGGTGGAAACAGGCTCAGAGAGGTTAAACGACTCACTGAAAATCAATCAGCTAGTAACTGGTGGAAACAATCCTAAACCTAACTGTCTGATTTAAACATCTGGTCTGGCTCTTAGTAAGGATGCTGCCCTGCTCCAGCCCTGCCTCCTCCTCCCGATATTCATCAAAGAGAGCTTATTCGGGGGAGCAGACAGTGGCAGTGGACTCAGAGGATCTGGGAGAACAAACTCAGGTCAGCTTACTGTGTGTTCAAAGGCTTTTGAGCGTGTAACCATTTGTGTGTTCACAGGTGGGTCCTTATATGTGTTTGAGATTTTGCACATGACCACATGCCCAAAGTTGTGTTGTGTGTGTCTTGCCTATGTTTGCATCCTCATGTGTGTGTTTGCAAGCGAGTGGCTGGGTGCCTTTGTGTTCTTGTATATGTGTGTGTTCATGCTAATGTACATTAAGTGCATATCCAATTTTTACTGGGTACTTACTGTGTTCCAGGGACTACTGTAAGTGCTTCACAAGTATCAACTAATTTCATCTTCACAACAATCCTATGAGGAAGTACTATTAATATCCTTATATCATAGATAAGGAAATCAAAGCACAGTGAGGGTGCCAAGTTGCTCAAGCATCCCTTCTGATTACAGAACATGTTTTCTTCCTTTACGTCCACCCTCCCTCATTTTTGGGCCATATGGCTTAGGTATTGATTCCCCACCTCCCCCATACCTGGCTGACCATGGGACCCAGGTGTGGCGAATCAGAGTCACTGTGATTGGCACAAGCAGCTGAACCAAGCAGCTGCTCATGAGAAGTGCCTGAGGGTAGTTCAGAGTCACTCAAAGCATGGTCTGCAGATAGCATCAAATACCTAGGTCCCACCGCTGAGCTCCAGAATCAGAAGCTCCAGAACTGGGACCCAGGAGTCTGTGCTGTCACAAGCCCTCCAGGTGACCCTTGTGTACTTGAGAGCCTGGATCATGAAGCCACACCATCTGGGTTGGGTTGGAATTCTAGCTTCACCACTCATTAGCTATGGACAAGTTATATAAGCTTTCTGTGCTTCAGTCTCCTCATCCATGAAATGTAAATAACAGTAGTCCTGACCTTTTTAAGGATTAAGTGGGTTAAGGCATACAAGTGCCTAGAGCAGTCCCTGGCATATGACTTGTTGCAGCAGGGCTCACTGTCACTGTCACTCTGCAGGGATGAGCATGAGATCCAACCCTGCCCAATGAGCAGTCCTGCGGCTTTTGCTGGTACCATTAGGAACAAAGTGGTTCCTTCTGCTCAGGTAGGGTATAAGCCTGGAGCTGCTGGTGACCGCGTGCCTCCTCAGGGGGAGAGCTCGCCTGAGAATAAAATGACCAAGAAGGAAGTCAAGGGGCAAGGGGTCCCTGAGGACATTTTTGGAGCTCCTGGATCCATGCCTGGAATCACTGGACTTGTCAATTTCATGAGCAAATTCTTTTCCCTTTGGCTTCAGCCACTCTGAGTTGGGCTCCTGACAGTTGCACGTGGACAGCTCCTGCCAGGTGCCTCATCTGACTTAAACAGAGGAGTGACTGCAGGTGAGTCCAAGGCCATCAATGAGTTGAAGCAGTGCTGGAATCCCTAATCCCCAGTCTGTCACCTCTTATTGGCTGTCTTTTCCAGACAAGGCAACCCCAAACAGCATCTCCCAGGCCTCAACAGTCGGTTCTCTGGGGCGGGCATCTGTAGGCTGACCCTGCACATTGAATGTGCCGTTGCGTTTCTTTGTCAGCGTCACCGTTTGCTTGGGAGGGGTGGTAGAGATTCCTCCTGGAGTCCAAGCTCTGCATTATTCAGTCTCATCATGATCAGAGGCACCTTAGGGGCTTTTTGATGAGGCTCCTTGGCCTTTAGAATGTCAAACAGTTCTCTGCCAGGCTCTATCATGGCGATGCCAAGGCACCAAGCCTAGAGATGGGCTGAGGTTGGAGGCTTCGTAGGCAGTGATTCTGTCCGCCTCCTTTCCTGATTTGTGTGTCGTGTGGGGCAGGGTCAGAGACCGTTTTCTACCTTAGTTTCCCCAGCTTGCAGGCCTCTAGTTTCCTGCTTCTGTCTCAGCCCGACCAGGCCGTCTCTGCCTTCTGCCCTCATCCCCCTTGGTCTTGGTCTGCCCTACCTCTTGCCCAGTTTCCCGTGGCTCTCTAGACCCCTCCCTCCACTCCCATGGTCCCCATATTGCCCCATTTCAAGTTCCCACCTTCTCCCCGTCTCCCAAGCTGCCAGCCTCCTTGAGCCTCCTCCATCTGACCTCTCTCCATCTCTCCCAGGCCCTGCAGCTCCCCCACTCATGTCAGTGTCCCTGTAACTCCTGTTCTTCTCTCCCCAGGGTTCTTTGAGTTTCTCTATCCTCTCTGCCTCTCCCTTCCTCCTCTCCCTCAGCCCTGCCTCAGGCAGCCACCCCACACCTGTCTGCCTCTCCTCCCCTCCTCCCCCCACCTCCTCCAGATGGCCCGCTGCCAGTCTGGTACCAGCCGGGTTGCCATGGGAACCACTGAGCGGCTTAGGAAGCTGCCATAGATCTAATCACAGGCTGTGAGGTTTCAAGGAACAGCTCTTTTCGGTGCTGACAGCCGATTAGGCTGATGCTGGGAGGTGGGGGGTAGGGGGAACAGGAGCCAGGGAAGATGTCAGCCCAGGCAGGGCTGGCCCTCGAGGCACCTGGGAGCAGGAGGCCAGATCTGTCCAGCCCATGCTGTCTGTGCCTCACTGGCACTCTCAGACCCTCTGGAATTTTCCTGAAGAGATCATTGATGCTACATGTATTCTCTCCTTGCTTCCCTTTTACTCACATTCATTCATTGGTTTGTTGATTCATTCATTCACTCACCAAACCCTTCCTATTGGTCGTGTGCCTTCGAGGCCTTTCCAGTGCAGTGGGAGAGACAAACCCCTACACAAACTCCTGCCCCCGGTGGGCCCAGTGTTCTGACTGCGGGTATCCAGGGCTGTGGGATCCCCAAGGAACGCAGGAGGCCCGTGCTACCTGGGGAGAGTGAGGGGGCCTGAGGATGCGCTTCACAGGGCAGTTAGATCTGCATCTCCACGAGGGAGGAACAGAAGTTCATTAGCCAAGAAGGGGAAGGCTCTCCCGGACCTGCAAGTTCCACCTCTGAAGGTGACCACAGAATCTGTTTTTGAGTTTCCCTCCCAGGCGATTCAGACACAGACCAAAGAGTGAGGCCATGTGGAGTCACTACGGATGGAGACATTTCTGTGGGGGCTGCAGAGTGCCCCCAGAGCAGACCCTTTCACAGCTGTGCTGAGGACGGCCTGGGGAGTAACCCCACTTCAGGAAACATAGCCCAAAGTTCACAGCAGCCAAGTCCCCTGGGGTTGATGGTTTGTGTTTCTGGAAGGCAGAAGGTGGGGGATTCTCTGGGGGAGTTGTTCCCACCTGCTTACACCTCCTGCACCCCATTTTAGTTGTGTAGCCAGCAGGGCTGTGCCAGAGTTTTGCAGGCCAGAAGGGCCTGCCAGCTTGGTCTAGTCTTAGATGGCTCCCCTGGTACCAGGCTTTTGGTTTTTCTCATCTAAACCAGAGACTGTGTTTGCACATAATTTGCATACATTTGCATATGGTGTCGGTGGGGCCCAGCATAACATGCAGAAAACACATTTTTCTCGCCAGGGTGCTTTGCAGCCTGGATTAGAGCCCAGGTGCGCAGAGACCAGGAGCTATAAAACTCTTCCCTCCTTTGGCCCTTGATGCTCCTCCAACGCACTCCTTCCCGCACTCCTCCCCACGGCGGAGCTTAGACCCCAAGTCAGCGGGTCTGGGAAAGCCATTCCAGTAAGGAAGCCTGGATTGCTGTGGGTCTGCTTCAATTATACTTGCTGTGTGACTTGGGAAGGTCACTTTTAGTGTCTCTGCCTGCCTTTGTGTGAGTCTAGGTTTTACTGAAGATCGGAGGAGGAGGGTACAGAAGCATCACTTCATTCCTTCCTTCCCTCCTTTATTCATTCATCTGATTCTGTTCATTGTGTGCTTATAATGTACCAGGCCCTTGGTTCTAGAAGGAGCCAAACTAGCCATGTTCTCTGCCCTCTGGGGGTTTCAGGGAGACTGGCTTTAGTCAAATGACCACACCAATAAATGTACAATCAGTCTTGATAAGTGCTACACAGAGACGTATGTGGTGCTACGTGGAAGCCCAGAATTGGTCTGGAAGGTCATGGATGACTTCCTAGAGAAAGCATCCTTTCACTGAGATGTTATATAGATAAATAGGGCCAAGAAGAGCTTTCCACTTAGAAGGAACAGCACGTGCAAAGGCCCTGGGGTGGGAAGGAGCAGGATGAGTGTGCAGAGGGAGAGGAAGGCAGTGTGACTGAGTGGAGAGGGGTGTGACGTGAGAATACGCAGGAAGGTGGGGCAGACTCCTCAGGACTTTTCTGGCCCATTAAGGAAGGTTGTCTTTGAGACAGTGGTGCCTTTATTCTGAGAGCAGTGGGAACCACAAGGCGAGGAAGTGACATTAACAGGTGTGGAGAAGGGGTGGAGTGGAAATGAGAACACCGGTCGGGAGGCTGTGGTGGTTGTCCAGGTGACACAAAGCAAGGGCTTGAGTTAGGGTCATGAGAGTGGAGATGGAGAGGAGGGGAAAAAGTCTTGAGATCATCAGGCAGTAACATAAGCAAGGCTTGGTGGGAGATGGAGGACAGGGGTGTGAGGAGGTGTTGACAACGACCTCTAGACTTCTGGACAGACTTCTGGACGAGAAGATGAGCCATTGACTGAAGTGGTGAACGTGGGGTTGGGAGAACCCAGGTTTGGGGGTGAGGAAAGGAACTGAATATGGTTAAGTTTGCATTTCTGTTCAAGCATCCTACTGGTAGCTGGGTAGAAGGGAAGAGGCAGATAGAGGTGCTGTGTCCTTCCACCCCCAGTCCCCCAGCCACAGGAAGGGGGGCTCCCTGCATCCTGCACCTTCCAGAAGCCTCATCTGTCTATAGATTAGTGTTTTAGACTTATTTCTAATCTAAGAGTAAGCAGAACATTGGGGAATGCAATGAGCACCTTCCTTTACTATGTGTACTGCATCCTCCCTATATGGGAGTTGTATTTTCTGAATTCCAAGACAGCACCCACAAAGGATTCTCAGGCTTGTTCCAGGAGTAATGTGCATTATGATTTGCATGCTGTATAGGAACTGGGAAAACCAGAAGGGAAAGGAGGAGAAAGGAAAAAGGGACTTATTTTTAATGAACATCTACTGGATGCCAGACCTTAGGTGAACCTTTTCTCTTTTACTAGCATTACACTGTTTAATTCTCACAAAAGTAAGGTATGTATTATTGAGCCCGTTTTACAGACGAGAACACTGAGGCTCAGAGAGGTTAGATACATTGTCCCAATTGCATAGGTAGTATGGGTCGTGGGTGGAATTTTAACCCGGGCCTGCCTATGTCTAAAGCTCATGTTCTTTTCACCACACTAGTCCTATCTGAAGGTGGAGTTCTCATCTGGGGCCCAGGAAGGATTTGGCTTTCTTCAGGGCCGGGGAGCTGGAGGGCAGAGTCTACTTGGTGTATACACTGCCTGTCTAGCAGGAGCCCAGAGCTGAGCTCTCTCAGTCCAGTTGTCTGCACCTGGCTCCCGCTCCTAATTTAGCAGCTTCAACTCCTCCTTCACCTTTCCGCTGCAGCCACTTTGGTCTTCTCGCTGTCCATGGGAGTGCCAAAGGCTTTCTCACCTCTGCCCCATTGCTTCTGCTGCTGCCCCTCTTAGAATGTCTTGTTCTGCCCAAGCCCTGCCCACCCTCCACATCCCAGCTTCCAGCACACCCCTTCTTGTCCTCTGTGACCAGCTCAGGGGTCTCCTCTGTGAACCCTCCCCGTGATTCTCTGGGCAGAGTTCAGCCCTCCCTCTCCTGGACCAGCAGGGTGCCTAAGAGTCTCCCAAGGCCAGGTTCAAATCCTGACTCTTCCACTTAGGAGCTCAGTGATCTGCGGCAAATTACTTAACCTCTCTGGGTCTCAGTTTGCTGCTCTGTAAAGTGGGGATTGTAATGGCACCGACTTTACAGGCTCATGGTGAGACTAACGTAATGAGATGAGTGAGACGACGCCTGGCAGACTGTGAGGCCTGAATGGGTGATGGACCCAGGTGGCATGCAGCCCACTGTTAGGTGCATATTTTTTTACTCATTTGTCGTCCCCTCCAGGCTGGGAGCTCCTTGAGGATGGAGCCTTTCTTTTATTTCAGTATTCCCAGTGCCTGCCACAAGGCTGATACAGACTAGGTATTTAGTGTGCATTTATTGAATGAATGGACAGGTGCCAGAGTTTTTATTCTATATATTTTGTCTTCTCTTCCCTGTGTTTAGCTTTTCAGAGGTTACAGCTGGGTTTCCTGCTTAGCCGTGCCCTTCACAGAAGCAGACCTACACACAGTAGGTTCCCAATAAAGGTTTGTGGTTTATTTCTGCAGGCGGTCCCTTCCTAAACAAACAGCATCCAGCCTCTGATCCACACGAGCATCCGCCGCCCTCCTGGGTGTAATGGATACATATTTATTATTGCCCACGTGCCTCTCCTCCCCTGCCGAGCACTGTATTAAATGGCTGTTCCTCAGCTCAAGTGCACAAATATTCCTTTCAAAATTATTACATTCACCTTTTGTTGTAGAACATGCCACCATAGAACATCCAACCTCTTGTGGTAGGTGTCTGCCTCTGCTTCCGCCTCAGCAGCAATTACTGAGGCCAGAGACACTATCCAGTGTTCCAAGTGCCTGCCACAGCCCAGCTATTGAAGCTGGACCCAAAGGGGGCCAGTGTGGGACCCTGATTCTGCAGTTCCAACCTGGGGCTGACCTAGTCAAGGCTATCATCGTGACATCATTGTCTTCATCACTGACACCATTGCCAGCATTACCACCATCATACGGCCATAATCACCATCACCACTACCACTATCATCACCTGCATCCACACCATCGCGGCTGCCACCTGCCATCATCCTGCTATAACCACCACCATCACTACAATCATTACCACCATCACTACCCCCACCACCACCACCATCCACCCACCATCACCTGATCATTTACCACCATCCACCGCCCCTTCCACCACCATCACCAGCCACTGCATCCACCACCATCCACCACAATCCATTACCACCACTGGCTACCACCCTCCACCATCATTTATCCCTACCATCACCACCATCCACCACCACCATCCACCACCATTGCCTACCAGCCAGTTACTGCCATCTGCACAGCCACCATCATTACCTCCATTATCAACATTGCCACATCATCATAACCGTCATTTTCACCATCACCACATTCATTCCTATTACAATTAATACTATTAATTACTAACATTTATTGAGAGCTTTATCTGTGATAGATGTAGAACTAAGCCCCTTATGTGTGTGACTTTACTAATCCTCCAAATGACCTTAGAGGCAGGTACATTTTAAATTCTTGTTTTACAGATGAGAAAACTGAAACTCAGAGAGGTTAAGAAACTTGCTCAATATCACACAGTCAGCAAGTTTTTTTTTTTTTTGTAGCTCAAGTCAGCAGACACTTAATGAGTGTTCATTGGCACGTAGGATACGGTACCTCCCATTACCAGGGACACAAAAATGAGTATTTCCTGACTACAGGGATCTTTACAGCTTTCTCAAGGAGATCAGACATATGATTAATACAACGCAGCCTACAGGTGTGTCTTCAAGAGATAAGATAAACTACCCTGAGGGTATGGGGGGAAGATCATTTTTGGTTAAGACCTAGACCTAGGGGCATTCCTATAACATGGACATTTTGAATCTGTCCTAAGCTTTTTGGTCATGTAAGAGCCTTCTTGGCCAGGCATGGTGGGTCATGCCTGTAATCCCAACACTTTGGGAGGGCGAGGCGGGTGGATCACCAGAGGTCAGGAGTTCGAGACCAGCCTGGCCAACATAGCGAAACCCCGTCTCCACTAAAAATACAAAAATTAGCCAGATGTGGTGGTGCACACCTGCAATCCTAGCTACTCGGGAGACTGAGGCAGGAGAATCACTTGAACCCAGGAGGCGAAGGTTGCAGTGAGCCAAGATCGTGCCACCACACTCCAGCCTGGGCGACAGAGTGAGATTCCATCTCAAAAAAAAAAAAAAAAAAAGCCTGCTTGTCTCTCTGAACAACTCAAAGGAAGACTTGGCTGTCTTGGCTGTCTCTCTAACTCCTCCTGCCTACGCCCTAGGCCAAGTGTTCTTGCTGTGCCACGTTTGCCGAGACTGCCATCTTGGTTTCCCGCTGGAAGTTAGTTTAGCAGCCCTTTTACAGATGGAGAAGACTGAGGCTCAGAGAAGGGAAGAAACTTATTGAACGGAGAGAGTAAACTCTTCTTTTTCAGTTCCCTGACAGTGCAGTCATTCTGTGAGGCCCGTTTGGATGCTGAGTTTATCAAGAATGAGAGGGGAAGTGCCCATATTGGGACCTTCTTTCCTCACCAGCTGGTTTATGTGGTATATGGTGGTGGGGGGCCTGGGGGTCTCTGGCCCCCTGTTGCTTCTCCTGTTTTGGTCTCTTCCAAGGGGACCTTAGGACAGCTGAGTGGGCCTGTGCGAGTGGGCTGAGAGCTCTTGTTCATCTTCAAGGGTTCATATTCTCCATGGCTGGCCAGGGAATCCTTTCCTCCCTGAGTGACCCCCCGGCATGGCCTCCAGAGCCTCATCTGAACACCGCATGGACACCACTTCAGTCTGCGTGTTCTCTTGGAGTAGCAGACTGGCCCTTTTCCCGAGAGGCTGGAGCAGGCAAGAGCGAGAGTGGAAGGATTTTGAGATGTTTCCTGAGCAATGAATGCAACCCCACCTTCTGGCATTCTCTCAAGAGACTGCGGAAAAGCCTTCACTGGTCTTTTGATGATCTCTGGGTATGAGACGAATGTTTCTGTGAATGTGACTCACGCTGAGGTTGACTTCAAGGAGGAGGTGAAATGGCCTGGCTCTAAGAGGGTTACATTTGATTCCTTCATTTATTTGCTCTTTCAACAAATAGTTTTTGGCCTCCCACGAAGTGTCAGGCATTGCGCTGGGAAGGGGGGTGGCAGGGGTGAGGACAGAGTAGATGTGGTTTCTGCCCTTATGGGGAAGAAGGGAAGACAGATGTGACTCCAGTAGTTACACGAATGGAAACAATTACACACAGTTTTAAGCTCTACCCCCAAAGAAGCAAGGGCTGCTGAGAGAATGTGGAACAGGACTGGCCAGTAGGCTTTGGGCATCACGATGATAATACTTAAGGAGTGCTAATGGCGCTGGGTGGGCTGGGCTGCAGCTGCAGCACTGGTTGTTAACTTGGTTAGCCGGCTGTAACCTGTGTTGTATCAGTTCTTCAATATTCTATCATCCGCAGGGCCATGTGCTGTTCCCAGCGCTTCACTCGTATATATTTACTCATTTCATCCTTACCCCTATGGGATAAGAACTCTTGTTATTTTACAGATTGGGAAACCGAGGCACCGAAAGATTGAGTACATTTTCCGATAATATACAGCTAATAAGTAGCAGGGTGAGGGTCTGAACGCAGGCTCTCTGGCTTCAGAATCCAGCCTTTCTCCATTCCACTCCTAATGCTTCTGGTGGATGAGTGAGTTTAACGAGGTAAACATGGGGCAGGTGTGGGGTTGGGGTGGGTTTCAAGCCCAGAGCTGTGTAAAATGCCTGGTGGTAGGAAGGGCACAGGACACTCAAGGAAGCAGGTGAGGCAGGTGCAGCTGGCATTAGGGGCCAAGGGGCTAGGGCATGGGGAAAGAGGGCAGGTGGCAAGGACAGGAAATGGACAGGGCAGGATTACGTGGAACCTGGGAGCATTACGGTTCCGGCCAGGATCCCAGCAGGGTGAGCTCCACAGGAGTGGGCACTGTGCCTCTTTTCTTCATTCATGTATACCCAGCTCTGAGCATACTGCCTGGCACATAGGAGATGCCCAATAGTGATCTAGTGAATGACAAAGGAGGGAGCCAACTCCCTTCTCTCCAGCCCTCACCCAGCTCTGGCTTCCCCAGTTCCGACTGTCTATTAAAATTCTAATTGCTGGGGCTCCAGCCCTGGAAAATGCAGTTTAGTAATGCTTGGAGGGCTTGGGGATCTGTATTTTCAGTAAACTCCCAAGATGATTCTGATTTTCCTGGTTGCCCCTGGACACTCCTGGAAGCTGGTGGTTCTGCTTGTAAGGGGCAGCATGGGGGTGGGATGCTGCCCTGCAGACAGTTGCTGGGGGACACACCTTGAGCTCACTGCCCCCCATCTCAATGTTTATCTACAGCACTGTGGAAAGAAACACTCTTGGTGAGCTTTCCAGTGCTGGTTTCCTGGCAGCCCGCTCCTCTTCTGGGATTGTGGTCGTTAGCTCCCGGCTGACCCTGGCCACCTGAAAACCTGGACTGGATCATGGTTGATATGGTGGCTATGGCTGTGTCCCCACTCAAATCTTATCTTGAATTATAACTCCCATAATTCTCACATGTTGTGGGAGGGACCTGGTGGGAGATAATTGAATTATGGGGGCAATTTCCTGTATACCGTTCTCGTGGTAGTGAATAAGTCTTAAGAGAGCTGATGGTCTTCTAAGGGGAAGCCCCTTTTGCTTGTCTCTCATTTCTCTCCTGCCTGCCACCATGTAAGACGTGCCTTTTGCCTTCCGCAGTGATTGTGAGGCCTCCCAAGTCACGTGGAACTGTGAGTCCATTAAACCTCTTTTTCTTTATAGATCACCCAGTCTTGGGTAGTCTTTATCAGCAGCGTGAAAACGGACTAATACAATAGTTGACCTTGAGTTTTAGGCATTCTGTAAACAACCTAGAAATCTGTTGGGAACCGAGAGAGAGAGAAATCAGTTATTCAGTCAATCATCCAACAAACTAATTAGTCAATCTAGAGAAGAGAAGGGGAAGAGGAGTGGGGTGGAGACAAGGGAAGAAAGTAAAATAGAAGAGATGGAGGAGAGAATGAGAATGGAGACGAGGAGTGAGAAGAGAAAGGGGGCGAGAACAGACAGTGAGAGACAGAGAGGGGAGAGACTGCTGAACGTGGGGATGAGGTGGTTCTCGGGGGACAGCCCTGAGCAACAGCATTGTAGGCATTTGACAGAAAGGGCCTAGCTGTCCCAGCTATTCTTGGAGAAGGCCTGAGGGGTCACACATGAGCACAGCTTACAGGTGGTACAAGTGTTGAGAGAGGTGGCCATTCCCCTGATAGCCATAATCTTACAGTTTGTTGTTGTTAAGTTGGGCTCTCAATATGTTGCCCAGGCTGGAGTGCTGTGGTGCCAACATAGCTCATTGCAGCCTTGAACACCCAGGCTCAAGTGATTCTCCCACCTCCACCTCCCAAGTAGCTGGGACTACAGGTGAACATCAACCACACTTGGCTAATTTTTGTATTGTTTTGTAGAGACAGGCTTCTGCTGTGTTGCCCAGGCGGGTCTCAAACTCCTGGCCTCAAGCGATCCTCCTGCCTCAGCCTCCTAAACTGTTGAGATGACAGGTGTGAGCCACTACACCCAGCCATCTTACAGTTTTAAAGCAGGTGAAACTGGCAGAGCTGGAGGTGGCTGGGAAAGGCGGCTGTGCCAGGCCTAGTGGAGCCTGGGGCTCCACTTATCTCATTCAGAACTGAAGACCTGAGCTGTGACGGCACAGGGGCCCTCAGCATCTGGGCCATTAGCAAAGGGACTGGCAGTTGCACAGGCCAGAAAGGAGCCCACCTGTAGGAAAAAGATAAGTCTGATGGGCCAACCTCAGTTTCTCCAACTAGAAAATGAGGGCATGGGACCAGAAGATCATACCCACAGCTACTAACATTAACCTCCTGCTATGTGTCACATTCCTTTCTTGGGCCTTCTGGGAACCCATCCTGAGCTGGCTGGACTCACCATTCCAACCTCAGCCCCTGCTACTCTCCCCACACCCTCCCGCCATCTTTCAACCTCACCAGGCTCAAGTACGCCAAGCCTGTTCCTGCCTCAGGGCCTTTGTACGTGCTGTTCCCTCTGCAGAATGTCTTCCTGTGGTCTTTGCCTAACTGGCTCCTTGCCATCCACCTCTTCAGAGAAGCCCTCCATCATCACCCTGCCTCAAGTAGCTTCCCAGTCACTTGCCTTTACATTACCCAGTTATGTTCTTTGCCACTCCATTCCCCTTCCAGCATGGGTGCTCCATTAAATCAGGAACCTTGTTCCTTCTGGTCTCTGTGGTGTCCCATCCCTACCCCCATGTGAGTGCCTGGCACATATAGACACTTGATACCTGCTTGCTGAATAAATGAATAAGCACAACTTGGTAAGTTGGTGCTTCATTTGTGTTATTTCAAGTAGGTGTCATAAATATTTGCTTTTGTTAGGTATTGAGGGAGATGTTATCATCAGGGTCCTACACAAGAGGAAACTGAGGTTCCCAGAGGTGAGGTCACACAGCTGGGACCTGGACTCAAGGCTCTGCCTCCAAAGCCCTCTCCCCCAGAGGGCCCCACCTTTTGTCAAGCAAAGAGGAGACACCAGCCACCAGGAGCTGGGGATAATCTTTGTGCTTTAGAGATGAGGAGGTGATGGCTGTGGGTGAAGTTGCTCAGCACTGCCACCCTCAGTCCTGTGGTGGTAATGCCTCTAGGCTCGTTCGTGGGGCACACTGCCTGCAACTGTGATTCTCAAGAGACCCAGGGCAGGGCTGGGAGCAAGTGGCGGCTGTGTGGTTCACGCACCACCTGAAGCAGCTGGCTCCTAGAGGTGCCCAGTCAGAACAACACACAGGGATTTCCGGAGAGAGTGCTGTCCTTCAAATCATTCAGGCTCATTTCCCAGACAGGCCCAGCACAATGCCACAGATTTCCCCAGTGGCATAGTGTGCTGCGAAGCCTCCTACCCACAGGACAGGTGCCCCTTGCCTCTGTGGGTAACAGAGAAGTGCCTCATGTGCCCGAAGACTGCAGAAGTCTGCTTCATTGGCCACCTGTCTGTCGGCAGTGGTCTACACCTCTTCAAACCCCTGAGCTGAGGTTTATTGTGGTCAAGGGGCAAGATCATGGCTATTAGAGCCACCTTGATCTGGATTGAAGTCCCAGCTATGCAACTTACTGGCTGAGTGATGCTGGACCTGTCACATAACTCTTCAAGCCTCAGTTTCCCTGTCTGTAAAAGGGAGATACTTATTAAAGTGCTTGGTCCAGAATTAAGTCAACAAGTGGCATATCTGCCATCTGGCATATCAGCCCCTTGCCATCTGGCCACAGTTTCACCTCTGGCCACTCCTGCCCAGTTCCTCTGCCATGCTTTGCACACGCTGTTCTCTGCCTAGATGCTCACCCTGCCTTGCCTGCTGGGCCAAGGTCTCTTCCTTCTACATGGCAGGCACCTCCTCCAGGAAGCCTTCCCAGATACCCTCAGAGCGTTGGTCTATCCTGGGTTCTCTGAGCCTCCATACTGTTAGAGTGATGAGGTCTGTAATGGTCAGTGTGTGTGGATCAGGGTTGTGTCGTTTTCGTCCCAATGTCCCCAGCACAGGACTCAGCAGGAGGTATATCAGTTGAATACATAGATGAAAGAAGCACTCGAAAATAGAAATGAATTAATGAGTAGAGAAAGGAATGAAGAAAGCATGGAGGAAGGAAAAAGACAAAATGAAGGAAAAGGAGAAGAAAGCAAGGGAGTGGGAGAAAACAGAAGGTAAAAAGAAAAGAAATGAGAGAGAAAAGGCAGAGAAGGAAGTGGGCCCTCCTAGGGTCCCTCCCGCCATGCTGATGTCTCAAGTCCCAGCTATGCAACTTACTTACCCCCCTGTCCTGCCTGCTTCTGTCTGCCTGTCACTCCACAGAGGTCCTCAGTTGCCTCCGGCTCCCACAAAATATTCATTGTTCTCTTGCCTGCTCCACTCCGCCTGTCCCTGCTTGTTAGGTGCCAAAATGGTGGAATGATCAGAGGTAAAGCACGTCTGTCACCAGGCATGGTGGGGCTGATTCATCGAAAGATGCTCCTCTCCCCCAGGCTCTGCTGCAGAGGCTGAGTCAGCCCTGGCTGCTTCTCTCCTAAGGTCACAGCTATGTCTTCCCCAGAGGGTCCAGGAAATGTAGCACAGGCTTCGAAAAGGGCACAGCCCCTGGAGCTAGAGAATTTCTTTTTGAGCAATTGGGATCAGAGAACCCTTGGCTTGAATGTGGTGGGGCAGACTCTAAGGATGCTGGAAGGGGCTGGGGGGTGGTTCAGCCTGTGCTGGAGCTAGGGGAGCCTCAGTTCCACTTGGCGTTCTGGAACAACCTCGTGGGCAATTCCTTGAGCATGATCCAGGAAGGCTGGTATCTGGGGATGGACTTGGGCTGGTAGGGGAGTGGGTAGCCTTTCCAGATGGGACTGGAGACAGGGTTGAGAGAGCATGGGGGAGTCAACACTCTGCAGGCCGAGAGGCAGAGGCCAAGATTCAGAAAGGCTGCCAGAGCCCACCCAGCTCCAGTCTGCGATGACAGCCACTGAGAGCCCAGCCAATAGCTACTTTATCTGTGCACCTACTATGTGCCAGATCTCCACCATGTACTCAGGGCTCCTGGGACCTTGTTTCATTCCATCCTCACAGCAGCCTTCTGGCATAGGTGTCATTGTCATCTCCATGTGAGGAAACCACAGCTTGGAGAGGTCAGAAATCCTTAAGCCCATGGCTGTCGAATGTCAGAGTCCCAATCTGAACCAAGAACAGCCAAGCCCTGTTGCCTTCCTGTCCAGCTACCCTTTAGAAACGGCTTACTAATGTTTCTAGAATATAATAATACACGCTAGCTGTAGAAATGTAGAGAAGTAGAGTTCAAAAAAGAAAATGGACTTTACCCCAAACCCAGCATTGTTTCCTCTATGCCCTTAAAAAAAAACCACAGCAGGCACCATGTGGCTTCTTGTTATTCCTACTTAACATTAGAGCAGAAGCATTGTCCTAGGAGAATACAATTTTTGGCAAGTATAATTTTTACTGGCTGTCATAGTATTCTGGTTGGGAATATGCGCCCTAATTTCCTTAGCCATTCCCCTATACCTGGACGTTTGGATGGACTCCAAAGTTTCACTGTTATAAACAAGACTGCTATGTGTTTCTTTGTGTTCAGGCTTTTTCTATGTTTCAGGCTTTTTCTATGTTCCAGATTACTGGAAGGGGAACGATTGGGTTAAAGGCAGGGTTGCTTTGGGGAGTGGGTGGATTGGAAGAGGACCAAGGAATCCTGGCAATCACCCCCAAGAAAGGTGCTTTTTTTTTTCTAAGAGAGACCAGCTCATTGAGGGAGGCTGCCTTCCTTTGGACTAATGGGCCTAAGTTAGACTAACATCAGAACTTTTGATGATACCTTTTTGACCTTCTGACTGTTTCTTTACCCTCTTATAAGCACTGTGGGTGTGTGTTGAGGGGCCCTTCATACATTCACCTTGCTACTGGGTTCCTGGAGGCAGCCGCGGATTCAGAGAACTTGGGGATAATCTTATTCAACCCTCCTCATATGCACACAGGTGTACCATTTGACAGGTGCAGTGACTGAGTCCCAGTAAGGACAGGTAAGTTGTTTAATCTGCCTGAGAGTAACTTTGCTGAGAGCAGATGGAGGCTCCCTGACTCCATGGCTCCCTCCACTGTGTTAGCTGCCTTGCATTTTTTTTTTTTTATTCCAGATCATATAATTCTATCCCCAAGCATAATGAAGAACAATTGCTGGTATCATGGTTGCCATGGCAACACTGGCTCCAAATTTCCTGCTAGAGGTGCCGGGAGTGAGGGCTTGGACTATGAGGGTCCTGAGGCTGGGATGGGGGTGCTGACTGGAATGGGGCTGGAGTCCACTAAGCTCATGCCAGTGCAGTGACATCACCCTGATGCCCTCAAGGAAGCCTCAGGGCTGAGCCCAGAGCATGGACTGTCACCAACAGTGCTCCAATTTGGTGCTGATGTTCCCTGTGCAAAGAGAAGCAGGATCCATGTTTCACCTTTTTTTTTTTTAAAAAGACTGGAAGATGAGAGGCACGGCTGAGTCCCGGAGCAGACTGAGCCACCTAAGAGGGGAGGAACCACTGCAGAGAAACCGTGTCAAGCCTTTTTGAAGTTCCAGGGGGAGAACAAGAGAGTGGAGGCTCCTGGTGGCTGGTGACAGGTGCTGATTTGTTCTGGGGAAACAGCACAGAAAAGTGACTGGAGAGGAGGCTGGGCCAGAATGGGATGCAGGCAATGGAAAGGACTCTCAAGACACAGTCCTGGGCTCGCAGGCAGGACTAACCCCAAACCTGTCCCCCCAGGAGCCTGCAGAGCCTCTGCCCTGACAGGGGATACCTCACCTCCTCTCCTTGCAGCTGCTCTTGGCTGGGAGAGCAGAGAACAGGGGACAGGAGAGAAGGCCCCGGAGTACTGAAGCTGAGGCTGGGATAGTCTTCATTTGCCTCTTTCCTCAGCCCTTTTCCTGTTCTCTTGTCTTTTCTCTCTTTCTCTACTTCCTTTCTCCCTAGCCCAGTCTCTCACCTTTCTTCATCCTCTGGGCCTTTTCTTCTTCCTCTCTTGCCATGATTCTTCCTTCTCTGTCCCTCTTGTCTTCTCTTTTACTTCCTCTCTTCTTCCCTCCTTCCTGCAGCTATGCCCTCTTCCCTCCTTTTTCCTGTCCCCAACCAGGGCATTAGAAATGCATCCCGGTCAGCCTGATCTGATCACTGCATATTGTATGCATGAATCAAAATATCACATGTACCCCAGAAATATGTAAATTACTGCATATCAATAAAAAGAAATCTAGCTTCTTTGCCTCACGTAGAGAAAAGCCAATCTCAAGTATAAATAAACAAGCAAATAAAACAAACCACACTGGCCCCCCCGCCTCCCTGCCATCATCTGGGCCTGCCACTATTTGCTCAGGGTATCTAAACATCAGCCAAAATCAAAGAAACAGTTTTAAAAATCTATTGTTGAAAATTTCCAAAATTAAGTAGACATGCCTGTACAATAGCATTTCCCAAACTGTGACTTAATAAACTCCAGGCCTTTAAGTTGGGAGAGGTGGTTCCGTGATACAGTTAAAAGCACAGACTGAAGCCCATCTGCCTGGGTTTAAATCCTTGCTCTGCAGCACGATAGTTATGTGACATCGGGCAAGGGCTTAAGTCCTTCTGTACCTCAGTTTCCCTCTCTGCAAATGGTAATAATAAAAATAATACCACATGCTTCATAAGTTGTTGTTAAGATTAAATGCCTTAAAATGGAAAGATCTTAGGACAGTGCCTGGCACTTAATAAGTGCTCTATAAGTGTTAGTGATTCCTAGAAGTATTGCACGAAAGGAAGTTTGAAAAACGCCCAATACTTCTTGGCTGCCATCTTGGAAATAACATGATAGCACATTAGAGGGTCGGGAAGTCCTACAGCAAAAAGACCTGTATGACTCTGTTTACCTTAGTAATCCTCAAACTTGTTTTTTACTATAGTACTCCCAATCTCTTCTTTTATGCACAAAATCTGAGACACTCTCACTTTTTGAGTGGATCACAGTTTGAGAACTGCTGATTTGGGATTATTCACTGGAGACCATGTTGAGTGAAGTAGAGCGAGAAAGCATTATCTGAGTCATCAGGAAGACACAGGGTCAAATGCCAGCTTTACCCTCCCCAGCCACAGGGCCCAGGAAGTGTGTGGGCAGGCCCCGAGAGGAGAAAAGGCTTGCCCAAGGCCACACAACCAGTTAGGGTGAGATTCAATATTATTACACTGGATTTCCAAGCCTAGACCTTTCCATCACCCTCCTCTTCCTCATTATCAAATAAAGGCAGGAGGTCTTTGTGTTGTTGCTGCTGGGGGACGGTCCCTCCTCATCTGCTCCCTCCCTGGTTGACTTTTCATGCCTTTCAGGACCTGGGCTGCAGTGCTCACCCCAAAGCACATGCTTTTCTCCCAATCAGAGAGAGGGAGGAGGCGAGATATCTTCAGTTTCCCACCCACCAAAAAAAAAAAAAAAAAAAAAAAAAAAGAGAGCTAAGGTATTTTTTAAAAAACAGCTCCCCACATAAGCAGAGTGACCGAGCGTAATACTTTTGAGAGATGACTTGTGTGCCCTGTCCCTGGTGCTGAAACCTGGATGGGCACCTGGGCAGTGGTCTCCAACCCCGGAACGGGCTAGAAGGGCTGCTACAGAATCTCCTGTGGGAGTGGAGGGGGGGTTCCACTTAATTCTGTGATTTCAAGGTCTTGCATCTCACCTGTTGGATCAGAATCCCCTGGAGTGGGCACCTGCCTTCCATATGTTTGAAAATCTCCTGGGGGGCAGTGCTTTGGGACCACACTACCTTGGGGAGCATTTATGTAACCCAACCCTGGTCCACCTCTCTCATGGATCATTGTTTGTCAGTGATATTATTTTCTGATTTTCTGAAAAAAATTGTAATTTTGATATTCTTGCAGGAAAGAAAACTCCATGATATATTTTCCCTATTAATGGAGCAGATTTTATGGCCTGTTGACAGTTCTATTATTTTTATGGCAGTAGCAGTTTTTTCCTACTCTGGGGACTTTAGGATGCATATTCCTAGTGAATCCATATTTTTGGTCCTCTGGAGTCCACAGGAGCTAAATGAGGCTATTCTCACTCCATTCCTTCTTTTGGCCTGCAGGCCTTGTGGTTTACAGGGCTAGAATGGTCTTAATTATGTTCGCGTGTTCTGTCTCCATGTTGCACTGCTCCAGGCAGAGATGAGAAGCTTCTGTTGTGGTATTTGTTCTTTCAGGCACTTCTCTTTCCCCCTGGGATCCTCAGGAAAATCCTCCTTGATGGAGAAAGAGTTACATTGAGCGTCCTGCCAAGAAAGATGCTGGCGAGATGGGGCCAGAGACCTTCATTAGCCTGTGATGAGGCCCCTGGGCTCTAATACTGGGGAGGAGGGTGGATTCTACCGTTGCATCCTGTCTCATCCTCTTATCTGATGTCCCAGATGCTAGAGCAGATAGCTCTGAGGCCACAAGGAAGTATACAGTCGTGGTTACAAGCACAAGATTTGGAACCGGACCTGGGTTCAAATCCTGGCTCTGCTTTTTGCTAGCCATCTGACTTTGGACAAGTTTTTCTTCTTTCCCAGTTACTGGGCCTCAGTTGCCTAATGTGTAAAATACAGACAGCACTACACATGCCTCAACAGGGTTGAGGTAGAGATCAAGTAAGAAAACAGATATAAAGTGTCATCCTATAAACCATCATAGCTTATTATAGTCATACAAATGGATCTCTACCCAAGTGATGATGGCAAACTTTAGAAAGCATTTACATCTTATTGTGATATTCTTGGAGCCCTGCAAACTTCCACTCCCCATATGGAGTAGAAATTGAGTTCTAAGAATGAAGATGAAGGCAGATGTCTGAGGTCATGAAAGGGCAGGGATGTATGTTCAGATCAGAGCATTGATCACTGCTCTTTCTCAGGCCTCTTCCCGAGGTAACTCTAAAGGGCAGTCCAGTGAGAAAGAAAGGAAACCATTCCAGGGTTGGAAAAGGTCACTGAGTTTCCCCCAGCCTCTAGCATAGAAGCCCTTGGCTAGCATGGACCTGGGGCTGCTTGGGTCTTAGGGTTGGCCTGAGGGAGCAAAGCTGGGGTGCCCCTGCCCCCTTTGCACAGACAAGAAGATGGAAGCCCAAAGGGGTCAAGCGACTTTGCCCAAGGCCATAAGGTTAGTTGGCAGCAGGATCAGGGCGCCCTTTTCATTGCACCACAAGACTTCCTTGGCAGCCTTGGTGCAATGTGTCCAGCCACTGGCTTCTGTCTAAAGGAAGAAAGATTCAAGGAGACATGGATTCATTTCTGGAAAAGTGGATTGGATTGGTTCTGTGGGGCCCCCAAGGAGTAGCAGTACAGCTAAAGAGTTAGGAACTCAGTGGCACTAACGAGAAGCACTACGTCGGTGTTGTGGTGAGTCGATAGGACTATCCGTGGTGATACCTAGGAGGATACACTTTACTTCTTTTATGAATGATACTTTAGGTCTGTGTTTATTCACATGCTAAGATGTTGAGTAAGAAAGTGAAGAGGCTACACTATTGTCAGGAATAGTAATAGCCTAAATTGTATGCAAAATTGTATACGCAGACTTCCAGTGATGCAAGGAGCTATCTGCGCAACAGTGAGCTCCTCATCACTGGAGGTGAGCAAGCCCCTGGTGGGGATGAGGCAGGGAGGACTCGGGCATCTGCCAGAGAAATGGCCCAGCACCCCGATGCCCATAATGCCCACTCTCCCCCTTCTCAATTATCTGGCTCCCGCTCACTGGGGGCCCCTGTTTTCCAAAGCAGCAAGCAGCCTGCGTGGTAATTACTTTTGGACTTATTAAGCCTAATTATCCCCTAATCGCATACAACCAGTAATTACTGTGGCTGTTACCAGGGGCCTACCCATGCAGTGCCGCCCTTAGCACTGGCGTCCAACACCCAGCTGGGGCCTGAGGTGGAGCTGGTGCTCCCTTCCGTGGGTTTGGGGGCGGAGGTGTTGGCTGGGGTGGGGCTGCTGCATCTGAGATCCCCAACCTGGAGCCCCTTCAGCCTGGGTACTGGCTGGTGAAGGAATCGCTCACAAATGCCAGCCCTGGGGCTACCCCAACCTCCAAGCAGGCAGGGTCCTTCCAAGTACTCCTTTCCCAGTGATGGTTGCCCAGGCTGCCCTGCCTGTGCCCAAGCCATTCCCTCCTTCCGGGCTCTCTTTCTCTCCTCCTTTCCCCCTTCCTTCCCTCCAGCCTCATATCCACTTTCTTTTCTTCCTTCAAATATTTACTGAATCTCTTTTATGTTCCTGGCACTATTTCTAGTACTGGGGATACAACAGTGAAGGGAAAAAATGGCAAAAATCCGTGCTTTCATGGAGCTTACTGTCTACTTGGGAGAGACAGAGAATGAACAAAATCAGTAAATGATGCAGGGTATTAGAAACGGTTGAGTTCTATGAAGGAATAGAAAGCGGAATGTCAAGGAGGAGGTTTTCTTGGGCTGGAGGAGAAATTCAGTTTTAATAGGATGGCCAAATGCAGAATGGGGCATTTGAACAAAGACTTGGAAGGAGATAGGCTAAACTAGGATGACAGCTGGGGAATGTTCCAGGAAAAGGGGCCAGCCAGTGCCAAAACCTGAAGGTGCAAGCAGGTCTGGCACATTTGAGGAGCAGGGAGGGTGTCCTGGTGGCTGGAGCAGAGAAGCCAGGGGGAGAGAGGTGGGTGAGGAGGTCGGAGCTGCCAGGAAGGGGTGGAGGGCAGATAGTAGAGCCTGCTGGGGGAGTTTAAAAACTTTGGCTTTTCCTCTGAAGCAAACTTCTGAGCAGAGAGGTGAGCACTTTCTTTCTTTTGTTCTTTGAATCGGAGTCTCACTCTGTCGCCCAGGCTGGAGCACAGTGGTGGGATCTCAGCTCACTGCAACCTCCGCCTCCCGGGTTCAAGCGATTCTCCTGCCTTGGCCGGATGCAGTGGCTCAGGCCTGTAATCCCAGGACTTTGGGAGGCTGAGGCGGTCAGATCACAAGGTCAGGAGATCGAGACCATCCTGGCTAACATGGTGAAACCTCGTCTCTACTAAAAATACAAAAAATTAGCCGGGTGTTGTGGCACGCGCCTGTAGTCGGAGGTACTCGGGTGACTTGTACTTTTATAGCCTCCACTCTGTCCACAGGGATAGTGGAGGTTAAGGGGGGCAGGAGCCCAGGGAGGAGGAGCTGTAGCCGCAGTCCCAGTGAGAGAGGGTGGGGCTTGGGCTAAGCGGCAACGCGGAGCAGATGGCAGTGGGAGGAATCTGGAAACACCTTCAAGGTGGACATGGCAGGACTCTCTGAGGGGCTACATAGGAGGTGTCAGAGAGAGGTGTCAAGAATGGCACGAAGGTTTTTCCTCCACAAGTGGAAAACTGGAGCCGTTTCCTGAGCTGGGGCACAGCATGGGTGAAACAGGTTCTAGAGGGGAGGGCAGGGGTTCAGTGTCCGGCCAGTTGAGGTCCCACGTCCAAGGAACCTGTCAGCCTGTGGGTCAGAGGAGACGGAGCTGGCTGAAGGTCTGCAGGTGGGAGCCCTTGACACGTGGATGACTGGGAAGCATCTAGGCGGGCTGTGCTCATCTAGTGAATGAATGAGGCTAGGAGCCACGAGATTCAAGGTCTGAGCCCGGCGCCTCCAGCGGTGAGGCTGGGGAGATGTAGGGGGAACCAGCAAAGGAGACTGGGAAGGGGCATTCAGAAAGGCAGAGGAGAAGGACAGCCCGGGCCAAGGAAAAGAAGCCTGGCCAGGAGAAGGGAGGAATCTCCCAGAGCCCTAGGGGACCAAATTTTGCTTCTTCCACTTCCCTGCTGCGTCCTCACACCCTCCATCTCTCTCTCTCTTCCCCAACTCCCTCCTTCTCTCTCTCCCCCATGCCCTCTCCCTATTTCCTTCTGTGGCCTTCTCTGTCTCCCTGGGGCTCCTTCCCCGGGCCTCTCCCTCCACCCCTGACTGCCCGGCCCCTGGCAGCGGGTCGCAGGCCGCCCGGGCGCGGGGATCTCGGGCCCCCGCTGCACGTGTCAATCCCCAGCGGCGGCGGTGTCTCGCCCCCAGCTCGCGGGCCCCGTGCCGCGCCTCCTGCCCTCGTAATGCGCTCTAATATTTATTTACATGACTTTCAGACTATTATTTATTAAGGTATCGCTGCCAAGTGTGCGCAGGCTAATTGCTCTTAATGTGCCCCCTCCCGGTTCCCACGGCGACGCCTTTGTGAAGGCAGAGCCAGCGACGCTCGGAGCGGGGAAACCGAGGACCAAGGGCGCGGAGGCTGCCGGGAGGGCGGGGGACCCAGCGGGGTCGCGGCGGGGCGTCCGCGGGGCGTGCGCGGTCGGGGCGCGTAGGGTGCTGGGAGCGCACGGGGGACGCTGGGACGCGGGGAACTCGGAGTGGGGGTCGCGGAGCTGCAGCGCGAGAGGCAGAGCCTGGGCTACATTTGCTGACTTGGCGTGGGGCGGGCGGCCCCGAGCACGAGGGGCAATGCTGGGAGCCCAGGCGGGGTCTTGGCGCCAAGTTGGGGACCGTGGGACCAAGGGAAGATGCGGGGCGCCCAGGCGGGATCTTCGCCCAAGTTGGGGACCTTGGGACCTAGGGCTGGTGCGGGAAGCGTGGGCAGGGTCTGGGCAGAAGGTGGGGGACCAGGAATGCGAGGCCCGGCGGGAGCGAGGACCGACGGGTGGCGCTTGGGTCTGGTGCGGGCTCGTGTGGCCGCCGGCGGACTGACCGACGGCCGCGGGGCCCGGGGAGGGGGGCGTCGCCTCTCCCAACCCCACCCGTGTAGGCGGCGGCCTCGCCTCGCCCGGATCTCCCGACGTCAGCAGCCGCAGCCAGAGCCGGAGGGAGCGGTTTAATTGGCAGGATTTTGGGTTAAAGACAGCTGTGGCTTTGCGGCGTTTGTAGGAGGAGGCTGGGGAGGGTGCTCGTTGGAGGAAGGAGGGGTGAGGGCAGACCCTCCCCGGAGGAGCGTGGAGAGGCCGGACAAAGCCAGGGGTGGGCGACCTATTGGGACAGAGAAGCAGATGAAGAGGGACATAAGATATAGTCCAGCAAAGCCAGAAGCCAGCTGGAGGCTGGAAAGACCCAGAAGGGAGCGGGAGCCTGCCACGCTGGCTTCCGCCTCCTGCCTGGTGGAGGCCCTCACCCCTCACCCCTGTTGCCGGGACCACCCACGCCCTATGCATTAGTACTGCCCCACTCTAGGCAGTCGTTGTGGTTAGGAAAGGGGCTAACTTGAGAACACTGATTCATTTAATTTTATTATTGGTACTGTGTGTAGTGTCTGCCAACTCCTAGGCCTTGCTGGTGTCACCCTGAAAGTTCTCTGGGCTGGGAATCACAGCTTAATAAAATCCAGGGAACTGTGCCCTGCCCCTCCCACCCCACTCAATAAAGATGGATTCAAAGCCAGCTGTGCAGGGGCCTCCTGGGCCCCTCTGCTGAGCCACACTGGGCCAAGCACATTTCTTGGTGTGAACATGAGTGAGGTAGGCATGGTGATTTTCCGGATGGGCAAACGAAGGCCCTGAGAGGTAAAGTCACTTGCCCAGCTAGTGAGAGGCAGATGCTGGCTGGCCAGAGAGGTCAGCCCAGAAGCTCATGCATGATTTGCTACCCAAGGCCAGACTTCTGATTGACGGTGGTTGTAATTTCTTCCTGTCCCAAAGCCTGGAGGGATGTTGTCCTGGTGGCTGTGGGACCTTCTGGCACTGAATCTGGGTGCTCTGCCTGGTTGGTGGTTACTGGAGGCTCAAGGTGGCTGTTTGGGTTCCTGGAGCTCGTTTCTCCATCCCTGGACCAGGTGCACCCATGCTGCACTCTGCCACCTGAAAGCTGGGCTTTATGGCCTGAGGAAGAGTCCGTGTCTCCAGGAAAGCAGACACAACCTCACAGCAAGCAAGGGCGGGGTGGAGGCATTCTCCTTCACCCTCTCATCCTTGAATGCTCTCAGGTCTGGAAGCAAGATATTTAACGTACAGCCTCGGAGCTGGAGGGAACCTTAGGAGTTATCCAGTTTACCTCCCTCTTTTAACAGACAGGGAAACTGAGGCCCAGAGAGGCGAAGGGACTTGCCTAGGGGCACATAATCTGTGCACCTGTAGCGAGCTGTGCCTTCGCTGAATGATTACTGGGAGCCGTGGACAGCCGGTCCCCCCATCTTATTGCAGTATCCAGGGATCTGGGTTTTACTACCAATTGGGAAGGGCAGCAGGGTTTGTCTTCTGCAGGCCCCACCTGTTCTTCCAGCCTGTTTCCAGATCTTGCTCCCCTTCCATCTAGGGTTCCCTGCTGCCCTGAGCCCTGCCTCCACCATCCTAAGTATCTAGCTTGTGTGCATGGCCCCTCTGCCGTCACTTATCTCTAGCCCTCACCTCTACGTGTAACACATACGTTTTCACGGTGGCTCTTTTGAAGACATTACCTGTATTAGTCCATTTTCTGTTGCGTATAACAGAATAACTGAAGCTAGGTAATTTATAAAGAAAAGGAATTTATTTCTTACAGTTATGGAGGCTGGGAAATCCAAAGTTAAGGGGGTATATCTGGGGAGAGCCTTCTTGCTGGTGGGGACTCTGGTGTCCTGAGGTGGTGCAGGGCATCACATGGTGAGGAGGCTGAGTGTGCAGATGGCAAATGTGCTAGCTCAGGTCTTGTCCTTTTTTTTTTTTCTTTTTCTTTTTCTTTTTTTTTTTTTTTTGAGATAGAGTTTTGCTCTTGTTGCCCAGGATGGACTATAGTGGCATGATCTCAGCTCACTGCAAACTCCGCCTCCTGGGTTTAAGTGATTCTCCTGCCTCAGCCTCGTAGCTGGGATTACAGGTGTCTGTCACCATGCCTGGATAATTTCTTGTGTTTTTAGTAGAGGTGGGGTTTCACCGTGTTGACTAGGCTGGTCTCAAACTCCTGACCTCAGGTGATCCACCTGCCTTGACCTCCCAAAGTATTGGGATAACAGGCATGAGCCACCACACCTGACCCTCTTCCTCTTCTTATAAAGTCACTAGTTCCCATCCCATGAAAACCTCTTAATGGATTAATCCATTCATGAAGGCAGAGCGCTCATGATCCAATCACCTCCTCAAGGACTCACCCCTCAATACTACCACATTGGGGATTAAATTGCAACATGTGTTTCAAAGGGGACAGATATTCAAACCATAATATTACCCTAGAGTAGCTCTAATGTGAGAGCTTTCGGCCCAGTGAAGGCAGGTGTTTGGGGACCTGAGTGATTCTGTCCCAGGGCCTATCCCTCCCAGGGCCTCGGTATCTCCATCCATAAAATGGGGGTGGGGGTGAGTGTTTGGAGGTTTCTAAGCACCCTTTTTAGGTCTGACATCTTGGGAATGCCAACAGTCGGAGCAGCTGGGACCTGGGTCCCCCAAGCCAGAGGCTGTCTGCTGCTTTTCCTGCTGGCCTGTGAGCAGGTGTGTGATGAGCTGGGGAAAGGCAGGAAGATGTGTCATTGATTTTCCTCCTGTGTCTTGAGTATCCTGATTCCCAGCTGCCTCCTCAGGGAGAGACAGGAAGAGTTGGGCTTCATTTGCCTTCTGGAGATGGTATGGGGAGAGGGACTTGGTGGGCAAGACGAGAGGGAACTTGCAGTCCCAGCAGTTGAGCAGGGAAAAGCAGTTCTTCCATTACCTTGGGAGAAAATGAAAAGCTCAGTAACAAATTCTCTCCTGTCTTCCCTTTACTTGGCTGTGTTAGCCTAGCCTGGTAATACCTGATACTCAGTAGATATGGAGTGAATTCACAGGTGGAATGAGTGAATGAACGCATGAATGCTTTTAAAAGACTTGACTCCAGAGAGGGTCAGACCTGGGTTTGAATCCTGCCCCATTGGTTTCTAGCTGGATGACCTTGGGTAAATTAGTTGATGTATCTGAACTTCAGCATCCTTAATTCATAACACCAACATGGTAATCTGTAGAGTTGTGAGGAGCAAATGAGAGGAATCAATGGAAAGACCTCGGAATCCTGTCTGACATTTAAGACTCCCCAGTTATAACTTTGGATGATTTTCACTAAAGATGGAATGATTGGGTCAGACTTTAACCTTGCACTTGAGCATACATATACTGAGCAGCTAGGATGTTCCAGACCTTGCAGAGGGCCTAGAGATGACTGAGGCCAGGTCTCTTCTCTCAAGTTGCTCATAGTTTGATGAGGGAGACACATGGCCCCACAGCCCTGAAATGCCATTGGGAAGTGCTTGTAGCAGGCATTACCTAGAGTATGCACAAAGGGTTGTGGGAGCAGAGGTTGGAGAGGTCCAGTCTGCCCTGGGGGTGCCAGTCAGGGAAGGCTTCCTGGAGGAGGTGAGCTCTGCATTGAACTTTGAAGGATGACAGGAGTAGAGTGTGCCCCTGGGAAATGTCCCTCATAGGCAAAGTGAACATGCAAGGACTTGGATGGCTTGTCTGGGGAAGCCTGAGAATCTGGTCTCTATCCTGTTTTGCTTTGTCAGGAGGTCTCTTCTAAGTGCCTTTCACCTAACAGCATCCTGCGCTGGAGGAGACTTCCAAGTATGATTGGAGCTCCCAGTCCGATGGGGGAGACAGGACACACATACGTGCAATAAGGTGTGCCCTGTGAGGCTGCTGCTGAGAGGAACTCTGGGAAGTGTTCGTGAGAGTGGCTTCCCGTGGAGTTCGGAGGAGGAGGGGGTACCAATAGGTGAAGAGGAGTAGGAGTGGGCCGAGCAGGGAAGGACCAAGAGGTCACCTTCTCCTTTCCAGCCCCAGGTGAGCTAGTGTCACATTTTTAGCAGAGAAGAAAGACTGTTGACAAGGGACAGGAATAGCTTCTGAAGCCTCCCTTCATCCCTGCCGCTCCTCTTTCCACAGATGTCTTTGGTAGGAGCTGGCCCGGGCCTGGAAGGCAGTGCACGCCCACAGCGCCCTCTGCTGAACGGTATCAGAACAGCAGGCTTGGAGGGCGAAGGCAATTCCTACAAAGGATCCCTGGTTTCCTACCCAGTGGGGAGCCCCGGATTCTGAAGCCAGGAATGAAGGGTAGATGGAGACTGGGTCAGCACCCGGGAGGGCCCGTATGTGCAACCTGGAGGATCTTGGAGCTTGGGAGTAGCGCAGGGGGTGGTTAGTTCAGTTCGGGATGGCTGAGGAAGACGTTTTAAACAACTTTCTCTGCGATCTTACTGAGGGCTCAGGAGCTGGGGACGGCCACCATCCTGGGTATCCAGCGCCCCTCCTTCCCCCAGGCTAGGAGAGGAACCCCTCTCAGCAGATGCATCCCAGACTACCCTTATCTCACTTATCATAGAGGACATGTGCCCCCTTCCTCCTCCCAGGCCCTGGATCTGGGGTTGCTGGACTTGGTGCATGGGTGGTCTGGAAGCTTCTAGGATGAATTCATAATTGGGAGATTCTCGGTGAGGCTCAGATGGAAATGAGGGCACCTGCTGCTTGATGACAGAGCAAAAGAGCTTGGCAGAGCTAGGCTGGACTCAACGTGGCATTTTCTCTCCGTTTCAGACCAGGATACAGATTAATTGAGCCCAGGGGAGCTCGGGTTTCCTGGGGCAGGGGGCAAGCAGTGCCTCGGAGGGAGTCGGGTACTGTGGGATGGAGGACCCAGGAGACCCAGAATCCTGAACTGTCAGGCTGACTTCATTGTCTACTACAGAGTTCTTGAGCCCAGAAGCCCCAAGAACCTGCTTTCCTCAATGTGTTCTACACCGGCGAGGGACCAGGAGACCCTAATTGCCATCCCAGCAGGACACACACACACACACACACACACACCCCTGGCCTTTACAGGATGCACAGTGGAGGAAAAGAACAAAGAAGCACGTGTCTTACAAAGGCAGAGGCAGTGCCAGGTTCATAGAAGTCAGTGAGGTACAAAGGGGACATCAGGTCCCCCCAGCAGCCTGAGCCATGGTGAGGGCCAAGGAGAGGGCTTGACTATCACAGTGACAGCCCATTATCCAGCTGAACATCACCTAGGAGGGCCATGCATGTGAACAGGGTCTCTGTTCACCATGTCAGCTTCAGCCTGGGGGCTCCTCCAATTTCTCCCGTTGGGAGCCCTTAGCACACCACTCAATGCTTCTGGCCTATTGGGAATTCCCATTATAGTCCCTTGTTCTCCCTCAAATCTAAAAAGGGATGATTGATTTTGAGGAAACAAGGCAAGTTGCTAAAGGATTTCTAAATGAGCCTTGTGTTTGATTTTGGGGTCAGTCTGTGTGGGTTCCAAGACAAGATGGTGGCTGGTAATGATTTTCAAATAAATATATTTTGTGATCACGAATTGCTTCTGGGAGAAATCTGAAATATGGCAAGCAGCTCAGGACAGACACTGCTGCAGGTGCCGTCAGTGCCTTGCTGCAGCCCCTTGGCATGTTTCAGGTCAGTGCACTTGGGCCTGAGTCCCATCTGCCAGCACCTGCATCTCTTTCTTTAAAAAAAAAACCAAAAAAATCAGTTTCATGGTTCATCTTCCTAATTTCAAACCAAATGTACTTAAAAAAATATGGGTTACCCTTTGTAATTTAGACCGTCTCTATTCCATAATGATATGTCCTGGTCATTTATTATTACAGAGGTCTTGGAATAGTAGATAGCATATCTGGAACTTTAACATCTGCAAAGATACTGTATGCATGTCTCAATCATTTGTGCAGGGGAGGTGCCAGGGCTGAAGGAAATGCATGGTAGACATTGCATCATGTTCTCCTTTTATTAGCGCCAGCGCCTACCTTTCTTTGCCTGGCGGCTTTCTCGCGGGCTGCAGGAGCCTTCTCAGCTGGTGCACCTGTGCTAGACCAGAAACACCAAGGAATGAATCCTCCAGAGTGGCCCTCCCCAAGGGCTGAGTGGAGCTGGTGTACATGCACCCCGTTCCTTCACTGTGAGCTTTGGGGTGTGCATCTACTCTGACTCCCAGAGTTACCAGTGGGGCGAGGGTCCACACTTGTAGCAGTAACCTGCTTGATAACCTTCCCTTTATTGGTGTTCTTTGCATTCCTATTTCACTTCCATATTTCCTGAAGGGTGCTTTCTGGAATCACCCAAATAAACTGTTTGCACTGAATCCTTGTCTCGGGCTCTGCTTTTGGAGGAACTGCTGTGACCAACTTGTTCCAGGTTGACCAGAACTATGCCACTTTTAAAACCAAAAGTCTCACATCCTGGCAACCTTCCTCAGTCCCCAGCACACTGTGACAATTGGTCACCTTATGGGGAACCTGAGCAAAGGCAGATGTGACACGTGAAGTGAGGCAAACAGATCACTGAACTGCCAGTTTGAAAACCAAGTATCCTTGGCTTTGAGAACAAAATATCAGACACAAGTATAACTTTGTCATATTATCAGGTTCAACAATTTTTATCAGCTCAAAGCCTAGAAGAGAACAGTAGCCACCATGTACAAAGAAGCCATTTCTTTTGAGAACAGACATATACACAGCCCCAGGGTAGGATTTGCTGAGTATCAGTAGACATTAGACGGCTGACATCCAGGACTTCCATGACATCTATGTAACTGGCTACCAGGCAAGCAGGTGATGCGTATCCCAAGAAGAAAGTGTCACAGGCACTGTGGGGACATTACAGGTGAGGAGGCGAGGGCACGGGTAGCGTGTTGTAGGCACTTGAGGCTCTGACGGGGACAAGCACCAGCCATGCCACTTGAGCCAAAGCCACCTGGGCAGATAGTGAAACTATACCACATGTGTCACCACAGTCAGCGGCATTGAGATGAGGCGCTTTGCATTGGGACGCGGCTGTAAGCTCAAGACGGCTGGCCCTGAGCCAAGGAGATTTGCAGCATGAACAGGAGAAAAATCCCACCTCGTTGGGCAACCCGGGGAGGCAGTGCTGTTGAGAGGCTAAAGTCAATGGGCTGGGAGCAGGGCTGGACACACAGGGCAGAGAGGTCCACAGTTGGGAGCTGTAGGCGTGGCCAGGAGCTGCTGCCAAGCCTCTGACCTTGGGCAGATCTCTGCGGATCAGATTACCCAGCTGCAAAATGCCACACACACCCCTGCCCCGGTTATTTTTACACTGGCATTGCAGAGCATGCTATGTTAGTGCTGAAGAATATGTCCATCTTTTTTCTGTTGACTTCTCTAGTCTCTGCTAGATTGGTGAGAAAAAAATCTTCCAAGTGCCAAGGCAATGAGCACGTGCCCCATTCCTGGGGTGGCAGTACCCTTCCCTCTCCTTTCCCAGGGCACTAAAAGTATGGAATGCATTTGAATCTAAGGACCACTTGGAGATGTTATAATGTGCAAATAGACATGCATTTGGGCATTTGGACCCCTGAATGACAGGTGCTGGGGTGTCACGCAGGATCCAGCCAGGCAGGTCAATGGGGCGGCCAATCGCAGGATGGGGGGCAGGCTGTACACAGACCGGGGAGACCCCTTTCCTCCTTCCCTTTCATGGGGAGTCCCTGCCAAGGAAAAGAGAAGGGGAGCAGTAGCATGGCCCTCAAATAAGGGTAGGGATTAACAGAGGGCAAGTCAGGATCTAGAGGAAACTTCCAGAAACCTTTTTTGACAGCTGTTCCTGGTGAACCAACTGGAAGGGAGAAGGAGGAATCCTTGCTTTCCATGTCTCTGAAGAGCAGGTGAAAGCCCACCAGGATCTAATCTTGGAAGCAGCTGGTCCGTTCATCAACCACAGCAAGTGGCAGTGAGTAGCAGCTAGGTCAGTGAAGGCCAGGGGAGGCCATTCATTTTGCTGAGAGAGAGAGGACTGGCTGGGGAAACGTGGGTGCCGGCTGGAAACCGGGGCTGCTTATGGGCAAGTCCAGTGTAAGTCTGCCAAAGGATGGGGCCCGATTTTCCTGGCATCTGGAGTTGGTGTCGAGCTGGAGGGCCTCAGAGACCGGGTTCTGCATCTGCGTGTGGCAGGAGGTTGGGCCCTCGGGGCACTCTGTTGCAGGGTCATCCCTGCTCCACCTGAACAAGGAGGCCCCCAGCACGAACTCCCCTCTGGCTGTGCAATACCATGAGCTATTGTGGTCATCTGTACCATACCACACCATAAAAGAGTGTCCGAAAGCTCAGGGGGCTGGCCATTAGCACAAGTGCCTAGGTAGTGCTAATGCGAGGCCACACCCACAGATGGCAGGACCATTCAAGGGCCAGTGAAGACAAACCCACTTACAGAACCAGGGAATGGGAAAATGATTCATGGAACAGAGATTCTTCAAATGTTCCTTGCCAAGCTCCAAAAAGGACAGGGACAGCACCTCGTATGTTCACCGTGGTACCCCAGTATGCCATGCCTGGCATATAGTAGGCTCCCAGTAAAGGCTTTCTGAATGCCAGTGCCCCAGGAGCCCTAAGGGAGATCTAGACCAGCATTTTCCAACCGAGTAGGCTGAGAAGAGCTGCTGCTGGGCCACCTGCTCGCAGCCTGACAACGCATAGTAACATATTAACGGGTCGGGTTGTCCTAACCTAAAGAAGTTTGTCTTCCTACTGCTTCCCCAACGTATTTGCCCATAGCACGGCTTCTAATAGGTGGCTTATTCGTGTCTTATCTGAGTGTTGGAAATGCTGATCTTGTGAACCCCCGTCATTCCAAAAAAGATGAAACAGGGGTTCAGAGAAAGCAAGTAATTTTCCAGAAGTCACATAGCACACTGGTGGTGGAGTTGGGACCAATGCTTGGATTCCTCAGCTCTCAGCTCAGTGTTTTTCCCACTGAGGGCAGCTTGGAGGCTGGGCTTTGTCATGCAGTGGCATTAGCCCTTTCTTCAGACAGTACAGGGCATAAATATTCCTTTGTATGACCTAGAAAGCAAGGGCTGGTTGAACAAGTTAAACCAGATTAACCCAAAGTAAATGAGACTGCAGGGGCAATGTGTTCCCTGCTTCAGAACCTTTAGAACTCTGTTAGCTTCAATGCATGCACTAATTACCAAAGGTTCTTATCTTTTCTTTAAAACGTGTCCCTTAGGTCCTCTGCCTAGCAATCCTGGTAGCACAGTTTTGAGGCTGCGTGTCATCTCAATACCCCTGAAGGTCTTTAAAAATGTCTCTTGTCCAGACCTGCCCCCACAGCTCTTGGGTTATTCACAACCAATGAAGATTTGTTCTTCTGCACCTTTGGGGCTGGGCATGGGAGCCAGGGTTGCAGACCTCAGCAGTTTTCTTGGGCCTCAAACATGTTGCAGAGCTCCAGTGGCTAGTGCCGGAGCAGAGTCTGAGGAACTTTCCTTGAGAAGTGGGTGGCGTGCCCGCCACCTTGCTGGATTTCTTGTGCTCCTGCTAGGCATCTTGTAGCACTAGTTCTATCCTGGCAGAGACCGATTCACTTCCAGCCCTGGCCACTGTCCATGCTGAAGCCTGGAGACCCAGAATCAGACTCATCTGGTGGGGCGGGGAGGTGCTGGACAGCCCACTTCTGCCTGGTTACATAGAGAAGGAAAGAGGCCCAGAACACACACGCCACTTGCTCAAGGTCACACAGAGAACTCAAGCAAATTCACAGTCATGAAGAAGGAAACATCTCAAAGGCAGAGAGTCTGGGACTGTCAGAGCAGGAGAAAGCCCCAGCTCCAGGGCACCTAGGAGGAGAAACCGCTTGCCCAAACTAGTACTAGGCTGAGACCTGAGTCTGGGCGTTCCGACTCAAAACCTGGCATTTTTTCCATTACTTGTGGTCCAGGAAGTAGATGCCACCCCCGGCCACCCTTACCCTGAAGCTGAGGCTGCTGCCTGCATAGCTAAATACTTTTTTTTGGCAAGGGATGGGGGGTGTGCAGGGAGATGACAAAGCTCTGCTCCCATCTCCTGGAAGCCTGGAGCAAGACAGCCCAAAGCCCTTACCCGCCTTGGTGGCACTGACTTTGAGCCAACACCCTGATTGGCGTCCTGCCCCACCTGGAGTCATGATGGCCACAGTGTCCAGGCTTGCCTGCCTGGATTCCTCCCCAGAGGGTAAGTCTGAAGCAGGGCCAGTTCACGAGGCAGCAATGGGATTTTATCTTAAGTATTCAAAAAGGCTGTGAGAATCCCTCCTGGGAGACTTGTGGCATAGCAGCAGGGTGAGGTGGAGGGGTGGGGAGTGGGGGGCAGGGCACTGTATCCTGTTGAGGCTGCCTTTTCTCCCCTTGTGCCCGGTGGGTGTTCTGCTGGAGCCTCCTCCCTGACTGCAGCCCCTGCTGGAGGCTGCACACCCCTCGAGTCTTCCTGAGGCTGGGGCTTGCGCCAGAGCCCACAGGACCCCATGGGTTGGTTTGATGAGCTAAGCTCTCAAGGCCTTCCCAGGAGGGAAGTCTGTGGAGCTTCACGCCAAGGTTGGGACAGGAATTTAATGAGGAGAGATTAAGGCCTTGAAGGAGGAGGCTTCCAGGGTGGATAGATTCAGCCTGAAGTCCCAAGCTAGTGGGGTTCCTTGGTGAGGTCTAGACCCACCTCCAGGGGAGTCAGTGGGGCAGAGGAGACTGGGCAGCTCAGTGCCAGCCATTAGGGTATCTGAGGCCACAGCACTCCAGTCCCCACACAGTGGGGCATCACACGGTGGGCTTGAGGGCAGGAAGCCCCTAGGGGATCCTGCCTAAAGTGTCAATTCATTCATTTCACCAAACAAATCAGGTCTCCCCTGGCCAGAGCGGCCATCCCCAAAGGCACTGCAGCCAAGCATGGCTCTCTGTTGCAAAAAGGTGCCTCTCTCCCACAGCGTGGCATGGCTCGAGAGGCCACCCTGATCCCATGGCGTGACCTACTTGGAGGTGCCTCCCTAGTGCCTCAGTACAAGTGATGCAGTTTGTTTTACCCAATTTCTAAAAGTATGCAAATTAAGGTGTTGTCTGGTGTCTTCATTGACTTCTGTGACCATGTCTGTTCTTTTAGGACTATTTTCGCACAGACTGCCACTTAAATCTAACACGTCAACTCACAAGGTGTCTCCCTGGTCCTGCCACCACGTCTTCTTAGTGAGGGAGCCGCTAATGATCTGTAAGTCAATACTAGCATGTACTAAGGAAGCTTCCTAGCCAAAACAAAAGGCCCCCGAGCGACTCTTTTGAAAAGCGTTGAGAAGGATGGTTCTCCAATTGGCTTTTAAGTGGGATTTAGGGGGTCCTAGGCTGTTACCTTGGAGACAAGAGCCTGTCCTACAAGCACCAGACTGGCTAGTCTATATGTGCCTCTGCAAGCCTGTAGGCCTGGTTACTTGCGGTCACTGGGTCCTCTCATCTGCCCTTTTATTCGAGTGGGCATTGCTGTGCCCACGTGGTCTACCTCCAGAGAGGTCTCAGGCTTCCACTGCGACTTCCTTCCCCAGCCCCAGCAGCAGTCGGCCTGGGACTGCCTGCATGGGCAGAAAGGAACCGCTGAACCATTTAAGATCCACTCCACTTCCCTCATCTCACCCTCTTATTTTATAGATGAGGAAACTGTGGCCCAGATAGAGGGCAGGGACTGGCTTAAAGTTGCATGGCTGGATGGTAGCAAAGTTGGGATTGAACTCAGGCCTCCTGGCTGCCAGTCCAGGGCTCTTTCTAGTAACTGATGTATTGGCTACAGCTCCAAAAGCTCCCCAAACCAGGCCGACATGACCCTACCCATCCCTCTCCTCCCCACCCTTCCCTCCACCCAGCCTCCCCCTCACCCAACTACACATAATTCGGGTTATAGCAGAGCATATTGAACTTGAGATTCTCATCCCAGTGCCGCAGAAGCACAAAAAGCTGGCGGGCAGCAGCCTTGAGTGTGCCCTGCGTGCGGCCCTCGGGTACTTCCTGCTGCTCCAGCCATGAGTTGGCCTTGGCGGCCACCAGCTCCCACTCAGTGAAGTAGGAGGCCGAGCTGTGCTCCAGCCATGCCAGCCCCACCACCGTGGCCCACAGCTTCCCAGTGTGCTCCATCACTGCCTTCGGCTCCAGGTCCAGCTTGCCCTTGGTCAGAGGCTCCAGGGAGAAGCTGTCACAGGACAGGTGCCGAGATGGGGAGCTGGTGCACAGCTGGGGACTCGGGGTCTTGGACTCAGACGGGCGGGCGGTGAGGGACACTCGGTGGCAGGTGAAAGGGGATGTCCACTTGAGCTTCTCCATGGGGATGTGTGTGGCCTCACAGAAGGCTTGGTTGAGCAGGAAGGCTCCGGAGGCCCGCTGCAGAGACACCTGTTGGAGCGGGGGAAGCCCTTCAGTGGGCCTCAAATATTTTAGCCCAGGGAGCCCCAGGCCATGCAAAAGCCTGGATCCATGTTGCCTGTCCCACCCTGCCTGCCTGGGGGATTTTCAGGATACCCAGGTCAATTGAGCATCTCTATCCTTTATCCTGCAGACACTTCAAACAGATCATTCTCCAAGCCCAAGTCAACATCTTCACTGCATATTTGCCTCTTGTCCTAGGTGGGTGGGCCCAGCTCGACCACCGGAAATGTCCCCTGCCATGCAGTGAACTCTAGCAGCTCTCTTTCCTCTTTCTCCCTGTGTAACCATCAGTTTCCGAGTCCCAACAGGTCTACTTTCTAAATCGCTCTGCAATCCATCACGTGCTTCCTTATGTTATTCCTGCCTCCTCTTTCCTCCCCTCTCCCTACCCCCAATCCATCTGTCCTACATACACAGGGATCTCTATGAGGCATAGATCACACACTTTTTGGAGGCTCAGTTCAATGACTTCAGTGTCTCATAGACTAAGTCCAAAATACGATCAATAAAGCTCTGTACCGCCTAACCCCGGTTTGACTCTTACCCGCTCCAACTCCATTCCCCAGCTCTCAAGCTGTGTCTCTCCTCTGGAGGCCTTTGGCCAAACTCTTCATCCTGCAAGTCTTGGCTTAGCCTTGACCTTCTCCAAGAAGTCATGCTTGGTTCTGCTCCCCCTACCTCAAGCCTGGGCTAGATGTCCACCTCCTATACTCCGCAACCAAACGAGATCTCTCCCATTGCCACTCCCAACGGTTAGAATTGCCTGGTTCCTTGTCTGAATCCTATTAGACACTTAGCGCCATGAGTGCAGAAACTACGTTTGTCTAGTTCAATGTTTTCTCTCCCGGGTCTAGCACTGGGCCTGACTCAATAAATACTTGTTGAGTGAAAACATGCCTAGTGCCCAGTCGCTCTGGATATTTGGAAATTCACAATATTATGCACTTGGGTATGCAGGGACAGAAGAGGTATGCTGTGATGCTCAAACTGTGCCCCTCCTTCTAGCATCCTCTGTTTCCCAAGTCCTGAGGGGCCCCAGATGTGGCACGGCCAGTCTCCTTTGCTCCTTAATTCAGAGAAGCCCACTCCAGACCTGGGCCTCTCACCCTGCTGCAGCATGCTGGGGTGTCTGCAGACCCAGTTGCTAAACACGGTCCATGTTCCTGGGATGTTAATTTTACTCACTTATGAGTCATTTCAAAGCTTATTTTTATGTATTGAAAAACAGATACACATAGATGCGTGGAGTAGAATGCAAAATTCCCACGAATTTTTAAGGCAAAGATAGCAGATTGCAAAGAATTTTCGTGATGCTGGTGCTGGCTTCTAGCAATATCCCTAGGCCTCTGGGCAGGGGAGATTCATGCAAACTCCTTCTGCCATGCTAACTACTTGGGTGGGAAGCTCTAGGAAGCTTCAAAACTCAGGGGGATCTGAGCTCTAAGACCAAAGCCTTCTTCTCTTTGAGGAAGTGGAGAGGTGGGCAGGGGGATCACAGGAAGGCCCTGCTGCTGAGTGGAGCCGAGGGAGACTGACACCTGGGGTCAGGGCACTCACCAGCGGTACGTAGTCGAAGCTCTGGTTCCCGGAGGTCGACTCCATAGCTTTGATCAGTGGCTTGCTCAGGAAGCCCTTGGCTGCTCGCGTCAGTAGCCTGGACTTGTTGAGATTTAGCCTGTGCAGGTGAAGTCAGGTGGCCCTGGGCATCTCAACCTCCAGTGCCCACCCAGAAGCCCCTGAAAGTCAGGGTCAGAAGGGATGCAACAGATGGCTCCCTCCAACCTCCTTATCTGACAGCTAAGGAAGCGGAAGCCTGGAAAGATGGGCTTGAAGCAACTGCTCCAAGTCACTCAATGAGTCAGCAGCACCTGCGACTAGGAAGAGGTTAATGTTCTCCTGAGGACCCTCTTTTTTTGTCCTGTTTTGCTTCTAAGACAGGATCTCACTCTGTCACCTAGGCTGGAGTGACACGATCGTAGCTCACTGCAGCCTCAACCTCCTGGGCTCAAGCAATCCTCTCAACCTCAGTCTCCTGGACTACGGGCGTGCACCCATGTCTGGCTCATTTTTTAATTTTTTGTTGTTGTTGAGATGGAGTCTTGCTCTGTTGCCCAGGCTGGAGTACAGTGGCATGATCTCATTTCACTGCAACTTCTGCCTCCCAGGTTCAAGCAATTCTCCTGCCTCAGCCTCCCGAGTAGTTGGGATTACAGGCATGCGCCGCCACACCTGGCTAATTTTTGCATTTTTAGTAGAGACAGGGTTTCACCATGTTGGTCAGGCTGGTCTCAAACTCCTGACCTTATGATCCGCCCATCTTGGCCTCCCAGAGTGTTGGGATTACAGGGGTGAGCACCGCGACTGGCCTATTTTTAAATTTTTTGTAGAGACAGGGTCACACTGTGTTGCCCAGGCTGGTCTCGAACTCCCGGCCTGAAGTGATCCTCCTGCCTGGGTCTCCCAAAATGCTGGGATTACAGTGGTGAGCTGCTACACCTGGATCATGACCCTCTTTTACTATCATATTCTTGTCTAGCCCAGTGGTCAGAAGAGTTTTCTGTCAGCCCTCCCATGTGTACTTGCATTTGGAAAGATATCTTGGAAGTGTGGGAGATAAAGTAAAGTGGGGGATTTGAGGTAGGGTGAGGCCTGGAGACAGTGATTGCTCTGGGCAGGAGTGCCTTTTTTATGACACCTGCCTAAATGTCAGGCTGAACCTGCCTTTGGCCTTCCAAGTCAGGGAAAACCCCAGGGACCACCCCAGGAAAATGGGTGGCAGGAGAGTGTACCTTTATTGGAAATCCCACCTACCTGGATCCAAAGAGATTCTCTGAGGCCTTCACGGAAGAAAGAGTATTTGTGGCCAGGCTGCGCAGGGGACCTGGAGAGCCATGGAATGACCGAGTTGAGACCTGAAGATGACCCTGTCCAACTGCTTACTGACCAACAGGGGGAATAGAGGCCCAGAGAGGGGCAGGGGCTTAGCTACGCTCCTAGGGACTGGAGCTAACCATTAGGCCGCGGAGCTCTTTCTGCTCCAGTTGGTGTGAGGTGGGATGAGATTACATCCGCATGTAAAAAGCTGGCCTCCAAGATTCCTTGGCCGGCAGCCCCTGGGATCTTCTGGAAAGTTACTTGTGGGGGCAGTGACAGCTTCACTCAGCTCTGCTCATTCCCAAATGGGGACACTGAGTTGACCTCCTTGGCACGTTGCTAGAGGACTCTAGGCAGAGCGGAGTGGCAAAATGGTCCCTCAGCAGGGAACTGGGAGGCCTGATCCAAGCCCAGCTCTGTCACCAGTGTGCTCTGTGACCTTGGGCAAGTCACTTCACCTCTTTGCACCTGTTCCTTATCTTTTAATTGGGGATAATCCTATTCCCAGTGCAGAGGGCTGCTTTGAGGACTCCATGAAGCCCTGAGGACTTTGTTGGTGCTAAGACACTCTCCTGACCCCAGGACCAATCCCTGTCACCATCTTGATGGAGAGGCAGGGCCACCTGCCCACTCACCTTCAGAAGCACCGTGCTTCTCGCGGCCAGGGAATGTGGTCTCGCTGAAGGGAGCAGTGGGACTTGCCTCCATGTCTAGGACAGAGGAACTAGTGAGGCTGGACTTCTCCCCTCCCTTCCTCGCCTCCCATCCCCCCAGGAGAGTGATGGTCTAATTCATGGTGTCTGTAGGTGGGTTGGAGAGTAAGTCTAGGGTTTCAAACCCTGCTCGGATGGGCCTTCATCTTTCACAGATATAACCGTTGCCCCACCATAAGGTTAGACAGGCCTAGGTTCAAATCCTGACCCCCACCACCACCACCACCACCACTGACCAGCTGTGGGGACTTGGTAAAATTACTTTATAAATTTTGATTGCAAATTCGGGATAATATTATCTATCTCACAGTGTGGTAAAGATTAAATGAGATAACACGCAGATAGTGCCTAGTCCATTGCTAAGTGCTTAGTAAAGCCCTGGACGACAGACTCTGCCTAAAAAAAAAAAAAGAAGAAAAAAAAAAGGAAAAAAAAGTCAGGAATGTGGGCATGAATCAAAGAACAATTTCAAGGAAGGGATTTGTAGCCAGGCATGGTGGCTTATGCCTGTGATCCCAGCATTTTGGGAGGCTGAGGTGGTGAACCATTTGAGGTCAGGAGTTTGCGACTAGCCTGGCCAACATGGTGAAACCCCAACTCTACTAAAAATATAAAATTAGCCAGGCATGCTGGTGGGTGCCTGTAGTCTCAGCTATTCCAGAGGCTGAGGCAGGAGGATCGCTTGAACCCAGGAGGTGGAGGTTGCAGTGAGCCGAGATCGCGCCACTGCACTCCAGCCTGGGGGACAGAGTGAGACTCCATAAATAAATAAATAAATAAATAAATAAATAAATAAAGGATTCGTGATTTTGACAGAAGCCATGGGCCACCCAAAAAAGCTAAGCTTCGGAGAAAGGAAGGTATAGACCAGCAATTTCCTGAAGCCTGGACGCTCAGCTTGGCTCAGGGGTGGAGCTGGTTCTCCTGGGTTTTGGAGGCCAACGGGACCAAGAAATTGAAAGAACATTTTGATTCTGAAGAGCTCCTCTGTGTTTCCACCCCGTCACACTGGGTTCTGCTTTTGTTTTTGTTTTAAAACCCATCAGTGTCTGTGAACACTTTCTAGGACCTGGAATAAAAAATCCTTATGGGCTGGGTGGCTGGACTAGTGGCCAGGCGGGACCTCTGATGTCTTCCTCCTGCACAGCAAAAGGCAGGAGATCCTCACTGTGCACGTGAGGGTACCTAGAAAGGGGTTAGGACGAGTGCAGCAGTTAGGCTGTCTTTAGAGAGACAGAAAGACACACATCCACGCAGGACACAGAGGGTTAAAACCATCCTGGGAACTAGTGCAAGGTCACCAAAAGGTCAAAACCTGGCTCTTCAAGGAGCCAAGCTTCAGGCACAAAGAAACCACGTGAAGGCTCAAAGGAGGCTGTTGGGAATCCTGAAAGAAACAGATGGTGGGACCCAAACAGATGGGACTGCCTCTTCGCTCTTTGCTTTTTCCCTTGTTTATTAGGTTTCCTGGCAGTTGGTGCCTGGGAGGACTCAGAGGCTGGAGGCAGGGAACAGCACCAGGGTCAGCAGAGCTCACAAGGGGAGAGGTGCCCGTAGGAGGTGGTGCCGCTCCCTGGCAAAGAGAGAGCTGTGTCAGTGGTGGTGTGCTCAGGCCATACCGAACCTCTCTGTCCCTCTTAGGCCTCAGAGAGCCTGGGATGCCTGACTTTGCCTTGGACCTGCCTAAGCCCACAGTGCAGACTCAGAGAGAGGTCCTAGGGCCTCGGACATGAGAACACAGTAACCTCAGGGGCCCAGGCTTCCGAAAGTGCCCAGGGTGGCTCTTCCTTAGGGCCTGAAATTTACCATCTCCTGCTGCCGAGTCTTCTCCAAGCATGGTCTGCGGCCGTCCGAAGCCAGAAGAGGTGCCCCTCCACTGTTGGGCCAGAGCTCGAGAACTGAGCATACGCAGGGCAGCTCCTTCACAGAAGACAAGGGGAAGCGGGTGGTTGGGTACAAATGTGCCAGTCCTTTGCCTCTCCCCCAGGGCTGGCAGGAATGATTCTGGCTTCAATCTTTCAATTATCCAAAGGCAGGAAGGCAAAGTACAAGGTAAGACCATATGCTTTAGAGTCAGAAAGACCCGGGTTTGAGGCCCAGCCCCATCGCTTTCCAGTTGGATGGGTGCAGACCCCACTGAGCCATGGTCTCCTCATCTGGAAAACGGGGATAATATCTAGCTTGCTGGGTAAATACTATTGCTGAGAGAATGTTCAAGAAGCCACAATGTTTTCCAGGAAGTTAAAAGGCCAGTTTTCTCAGGAACACTCTGTTCTTCTCTCTGTTTACTGTCTCAGAGATCCATGTCCCAAGTACTCCTCCCACAGCGCAGGCCCCTGAAATCCCAGGGCATTACTAAGAGGGGGTGGATGGAAAAGAGATGAAGTTACAGCACCCTGGGCTGGGCAGGGTGTTTCATGTCTGTAATGTTAGCACTTCAGGAGGCTGAGATGGGAGGATCACTTGAGCTCAGGGTTTGAGACCAGCCTGGGTAACATAGCGAGACCCTATCTCTATTAAAAAAAAAAAAAAAAAAAGTTAGCTGAATGTGGTAGTGCGTGCCTGTATTCCCAGCTACTTGGAAGGCTGAGGTGGGAGGATCGCTTGAGCCCAAAAGTTGGAGATTGCAGTGAGCTGTGATTGCGCCACTGCAGGCAAGAACAAGACAAAGAAGAAGGGAAGGAAGAAGGGAAGAAGGGAGAAGGAGAAGGAGAAGGAGAAGAAGAAGAAGAAGAAGAAGAAAGAAGAAGAAGAAGAAGAAGAAGAAGAAAGATGTTACAGCACCCTAAAGTATGCTTTAGGGAACCCGACTCTCAGAGAACACTAGTCTGTAAGTTTTTCCTTAAAAATTGGAGTTGTGTTGGGAAACAAGTTTTGAAGAAGTTGCATTCTGTAGCCCATCGCTGAGCCTCTTGATGTATATTAACATACTAAAGGCTCTGAGAAGTTCTGCAGTAAAGAAAGCATTTGAACTTTAGCTAATCCAGTGGTTCTTAAATGTATTTCCTAATCTGGTATTTTCTATTTTTATGCTGGATGGCTATTCATAGGACATAAAATTAGAGTTCTAGTTTCTTGAAACACACTTGGGGAAGTGCTGATCCAGATCTTAGGGGGCTTTGGGACTTTGGTTAAGATATGGGCCAGGTCCCTAACTTCCCAGGCTGTGGCTACAGATGCTAGCAGGCTGGTCAGAGATGGGTGGGAGGGATGGTCATCCTTGCAACAAGAATAAGGCAACAGCCTGATTAAATGGCCACTCCATTGCCTGAAATGACAGCAGTTGAGGAGGGTTGATCATTTTGATACCACAGAGAAGAAAAGGGGGACAGGTGGAATTAGGAAGGGCATATTCTATTTCCAAACACAATTTTTTATGGAGGTCTGCTAATACAAAGCAGGGGAGGGGTGACCATAAAGGACAGAAAAATGTAATTTGAAACAGAAAAAGCACCAATAGTTCATAAACATGAAAAGCATCTCACGATTAAAAAAATGACAAAAGAGAGATTCTCTTCTCACCTATCAGACTGGCAGAGTTTAGAAAGATAAACAATATTCAGTGTTGGAGAGGATGGACATTTGAATAACCTGTGGGACGGTAAGGGGGCAGTTTGGTAACATACATCACAGTTTTGAACGGGCATCCCCTTGACATTGCAGTCCTACTTCTACGAATTAATTAACACTGAGGTGATAACCAGACAGATGCACAAAGATGTTCTTTGCAGTATAATTTACAATAACCAAATGGGGAATAAACGAAAGGTCTAAATAGGTTTTAAAAGGCTGCAATAAATTTTCAGAGGCAGTAGAAAGGAGTAGAGGAAAATGCATAATCCAGAGCCAGGACAATAAATGTAAAGCCTGGCTCCAGCCCATTACGGCTGTGTGACCTCAGGAAAGTAACTTAGCTCCTTCTGCCTCTGTTTTCCATCTATAAAATGGGGATAATAATAGTGTCTACTTTGTGGAGCTGTTTTGAGGATTAAAGGATTGAAAATATATACAAAGTGCTTTGGAACACTAATTGGCTATTCTGAGGATGACATCTACCTGCAGGGGAATATGCTATTAAAATGATATAGATTCATTTCATGGAGTGACACTTTCCATGCCCATATTTTGTAAAATATATAGTACATATTAGGATAATCCAATTCATGTAAAATGATCTGTCTTTTGATTTCTCTACATGTTGATATCCACAGAGAGAAGTCTGGAAGGATGGTCACACCAAGCAGGTGACTAATATACATTCCTGGATGACTGTTGGTCTCAGTTATTTTTTACATTTTATATCTTTCTATAGTTTAGAATTTTCTATAATGAGCACATATTGTCCCATTTGAAGAAACACAATAAAATCATTTTCATTTGGTGGAAAAAAGGACTAGGGTGATTTCACAGCCTCTGCAGAGCAGTGGGATGAGGCCCCAGGGGCTCCCACCCGCTGGCAGCCAAATCATCCACTGGGGGCCTTTCTGCTTCTAGGCCCTGTCTCACACCCCTCCCTGCTGGTCTGTGGTCCTTTGTATCTCAGCCCCCTTCCCCAGTCCACAGGGGCTGCTTGGCCCCCAGGAGGGCCCCCGCCGCTCACCTGCCTTACCAGAGTTGGGGTACTCCACCATGGTGGGCAGGTACCGGCTCTTGCTCACGTCCACAGGCACGAAGGCTGTGTATTTGCTAATGACATTGCAGGCCTTGCTGGTGTGCAAGGCGCTCACCTGGTAGCGGCGGTTGGACCCTGTGGAGGGAGAAACTGGGGTCACTGTTCAGACTCAGAAAGTCTTCCCTCACACAGAAGCGCTGGAAGCGAAAGTGGGGGCTCTACCAGTGGTCCCCATCTTTAGGATTAAATAAGCCTTTAAAATCAAGGACTTGCCAACTTGCTAACTAAAGACATTTTTAAAAAAACCACCATCATTTCACGACATCATTTCATAAAATAAAGGATATTTTAATGTAAAAATGTAAGACATTGTCTCAGAATAAAAGACAGCTACTTCCTTTAAATAACTAGTTTTATTTTTAAAAACACCCAACCCACTATGTTGTCTGTATTTTGTACTTTAATTTTGCAGATGTCTAATGGGAACGTTGCCGTAAAACTTAACAGGTCCCCTGGCTGGTGGGTGGGGACCACTGATCTGACCCATTTAACTGCTGAGGACATTGCAAATCAGAGAAGAGTGGTGAGTTTAAGGTCACATAGCAAGTTAGGAATGGATCTGAGATCAGGATGGTCTGACCCCAAAGCCCAGTCGCTTTCCTTTGAAGAGGTGAGCAGTCTCCGGGACTTGCAGCCTCCGGAAGGCTGTGTGAGGAGCCAAAGAGAGGAAGGGTAGACAAGTGCTTCGTAAACTGTAAGGTGAGGAGCTCATGGGAAGAAAAAAAGTAACATGTACAATACAAAAATACAAGTAAAATATCAACAAAATAATATTATTATAGAAATAAAGCATAAACTCACAACAAAGAAATGATATAACCATTCTCTATTTATATTTCTATTCTCCAAGTATGTTCCATCAAGATCCCACCAGTCCCTTTCTCAGTAAAGTCTGCCCCAATTCCTGGACTAAATTAGTTCCCCCACCGTCCCTGTTATACAATCTCTTGGATCCCTGTCTTTTTTCTTAATAGCACTTAGGACAAATGCACTCAATTAATTATTTGTGTAATGATGTGATTAATGCTGGCTTCCCTGCTAGTTTGTCAAGCACTCATGGGTAAGGAAGGGGTGGAGATTGCTTTTTCACCGGGCTGTTCAACTGCGTTTACACGGCCCAGTGGGAGCCTGGCCCCCAGCCGATCCACAGTAAATAAAGGCATGATGAATGAGTGCGTGGAGCCCCTGGACTGGACTGGGGGACTTGGACGAAGGTGTGGGCTGTCGCCATTGTTCTGTCTCTGGAGCCCTACTGGGGCTGCTGCAGGGGAGCACTGAGAAATGGGGCGCCCATAGGAGAGAGGAATGAGGCGGGGAGAGAAGAGGACGGATCACTGGATGGGGTGGAAGAGCCCAAGGCTGGGGGAGAAGGCAACTTACTCGGAGGCAGGGGGAAGAGGGTGGATCTTGGAGGCAATGGAATGGAGCCCTGGGCTGTGCGTGTGTGGGTGGGTGGGCGGGAGGGGAAGGGCGATTGGCCTGACTGTGGAGGTGGAGGCACCTGGCTAGGCTGCGGTGTGAGGTGGAGTGGGGGAACAGTGAGCCGTGGCGGGGCTGTGGGCAGATGAAGGGGGTTGAAGCCAGAGATGAAGGGGTGATCCTGGAGCAGGAGTAGGGAATGAGCCCAGGCACTGAGCAGAATCGGGAGGCGGCGGAGCCTGGAGGCCGCAGAGGCGACTGGGCGGGGCAGTGGGCGGGGCTGTGAGGAGGGGGCGGGTCCTGGAGGCCGACGGGAGAGAGCAGGGCGGGTCCATGCGGGGCTGGGAGGATCACCGGGGCGGGTGGGGAAGAGGGTGTGGGTGTGGAGGGGGGCGGTCCTCCAGAGGCCGTCCGCTGGAGGGGCGCAGGTCCGCGGCGCTCACCCTGCTCGATCTCGCCCTCGCGCTCCGCCAGCTGCTCGAAGTCGCGGATGATGGCGCGGGCCGCCAGGTGGTGGAAGGTCTCGCTCCATAGGTCGGCATCCCGCTCGCCGCGCCGCTCCGGTCCGGGGGTCCCCAGCTCGAAGCTCACCTCCCACTGCAGGCGTTGGCTGTCGCGCAGGCCTTTCACCAGGGCCTTGCCCAGCACCGGGCCAGGGGTGGCGGGCCTGCTGGGACTGGCTCGCTCCTGGGACTCGGCTGGGGCCTCCCAGTCCGAGGATGTCTCTGTCTCGAAGGCAGAGGGGTGGTGGGACGGCTCTGCGCGCAGAGGGACAAGTGGGCCAAGCGCTGACGTGGGGGACAGACGGCTAACTCCCAGGGAGGCAACGTCCCTCCCCAGGGAGCAGACACTTCTAAGCCAAGTACAACTCCCTCCATCTCCCCAGGGAACAGACAACTCCAACTGCTTTCCTAGGACAGCTGCGGGGGCATGGGCTTGTCCCCAAGGGAGGACACATCCGCCTCCCAGGAAGCTAGTGCCTGAGGGGGCCAGATAGGATGGGGTGGGACAGGGGCACTGAGAATGGAACTGCACCCTCACAGGTCACTCAAGAACCAGGGTGACTGGGAAGCGTGGGATTGCTGAGGTCCTCAGAAAGGGGTGAGCCGCAGCAGACCCCAAGGGGACAGACCCAGGCATCTCCCCTCTGGGCCTGTCATCTGAAGTTGAACCACAGTCAAGGATTCCTCGCTGTCCCCAGTCAGGTCCTGGATCCTGTGGTCACTTACCTAGATCTCCGGGGCTTCGGCTGTCAGAAGTCCGCTCTCTCACGGGGCTCCAGGCCTGGGTCTCCTGGCCCCAGGGCAGGAAGGGCTGGCAGCCTTGGGGCAGCAGAGAGGGCCTTCGGGCCCCTGGGCCACGGAGTTTGGGGCCCTGGTCCAGGTCCTGACCACTGTTCAGCAAGGGCTAGGGAGGGAAGAGGAGAAAGAGAAAGAGGAGGAGGAGAAGGAAGAGGAGGAGGAGGAGACGGCGGAGGAGGAAGAGCTCCTGGTGGCTGGACTCTCCTTCCTCCGGCTCCCCACCCCCACCCCACCAGCTCTTTCCTGGGGCACAGCAGCTCCTCCTGGGCACTGCCCCTCCAGTACTCAGGGATGCATGACCCAGTCTCCATTATCCATGAGAAACATCAACAATGATAATCCGAAACCATGGAGAAACTCCAAACCGTGGAAAGCCACATAGAAAATAATACACCACGGATAATTCTAAACCCACTTTTTTTTTTTTTTTTTTTTTTGCCACGAAGTTTAAACTTTTTTGTGTGTATGGTTAAAATTATCAACCTTTTTTCCTTATGTCTTCCCATATGTCATACTTAAAAGGTCTTTCTCACTCAAAAAATATTCTAGAATTTTTGGGATTTCATTTTTGTTTGTTTGTGTGTTGAAATCTTTGATTTACATGAAATTTATTTTGGAGTAAGGAGAAAGGAATCAGATTTTTCTTGATTTTCTAAATGGTAAGAATCTCACAATTTATTGAATGCAGTTTTTCCATTTGAATCCCTGCAGCTTAATCAGTTTCCTACCTCTATCGCAACAAAGCTTTCATGCACATTTGGTTTTATTTATGGACTTTCTGTTCTGGTTTGTTGATTTAATCTATCTATTCTTGTGCTGGTACAAACAGACATGAAAAGGCAAGGGATAAATGGAGGAATACATTTGTAATAGTCTTGGCAAAGATCATTTTCAAGAAGCTTTTATAAATCACTGGGGGTAAAATACAAACTTAATAGAATAATGTGTTAAAGGCATTTGCAGGCCATTTATAGCAAAAGTTTATAATTTTTTTCCATCTTGCAGATTGGCAAATATTCAAATGTTTGATGGCACCCCTGTGGTCAATGGAAAGACAGGGTCTCTCATGGACTGTCAGTGCTGATGTAAATGGGTACACAGTTGTGGGAGAACAATCTAGCAATGTGCTATCCATTAAAATGCATAAGCCCCTTTGATCTGGCAATTCCTCTTTCAGGAATTCAATCTTCTGGAAATACACAAGAGTGCAAATATCGATGTGCAAGTACTGTATATTTGTTGCAGTATTGTTTGTAAATGTAAAAATCTGGAAACTACCGAAATCAGTCGAGGTTGGCATCAGTCGGCGTTGGCAAATAAGTTCTGGTATATTCCATGCAATGGAATGTCACACAACATTGAAAATAAAGAAGTAGTTTTCTTCATGCCAAAGTGAAAAGATGTCCAAGACGAAACTTATTTTTAAAAAAGTAAGTTGCGATTGTTCTGTATCCTCACTGTGGCGATGATTACGTGACCATATACGTTTGTCAAATCTCATAGAACTGTTCACCAAAAAGGGTAATTAAATTCACTTTTAAATAAATACAGTGCACTGTTATTTATTTAAAAAGTGAATTAAAGAGACATTAGAAAAGTAAGTTGGAGAGCAGTTTGCATATGTGATTATTAAAATACATACATGTACTGTGTATGTATGTGTTTGTGTGTGTAGTATTAATATTTCTAGAAGGAAACACTCAAAACCAAGTGGGTCTGGGAATAGGACAGGGGGCCTTTTATTTGTACTTTATACCTGACTGAATTGTTTGAGGGTTTTTATTGCAAACATTGAGTATGTATTACTTCTGTAATTGAGGGTTTTTATTGCAAACACTGTATTACTTTTGTAATTGAAGAATATGAAATTAATTAGAAATGAATTTCAAGCCTCTGGGACCAATATACATCCCCTGGTAGGGGGAGGGGATGAGGACGAAAAGGCACTTATCAGGTGTAACACTTTTTTAGGCTAACAGTTAGCCATGGGGGGTTTTCCATCCCTATCAAGTATTTATTAGGAGGGGGACTGTGTCTCCCCATTAAATGGGGGCTGCCTTTCTGTCTTTCTAAGCCAGAGGTCCTAGGAATGGTACAAGGATGCGGGAGAAGGAGGGGACTGGTAACTCCCTGGATGACCCCAGCCAGGGCTGCTAAGTCCCAGGGGATCCCTACCCTCCACTCCTTGCCCAATCAAACACTAGGATTTCCCCAGCCATCAACACCACACTGGGTCACAGAGAGCAACTGAAGCTGGTAAGGTTTCCATGGCAACAGATGAGTCTAAGATCCAGCCCTACATCCATCTAGAGGGCGCATGGAGTGTGTGTGTGTGTGTGTGTGTGCACATGTAAGTGTGTTGTATGTGCATGCATAAAGGAGAATTGGGTTGGGGAAGAAGCCAGGCAGGAGGGAGTGAGAGATGGGCAGAGATGGGTCTGAAGAGCTAGGGAGCGTGCAGGAAAGAAGTAAAGGGGAACCAGCCTGTTCAGAGCTCTCACCAAATAAAGCTGCCAGCAGAGGATGCCTGCTGTGTGCCAGGTGCTGGACCGGGCACTGCATCTTTTATCAGCCAATGCCTGGAAGAGTCCTCTACTTAGAGTTGGCTCTCAATAAATGTCTTTTGATGGATGGCAGCTCAGTCATGTGCCTAAGCTATTCTCCCCATTTTGTAGATGAGGCATCTGGGGCTCAGAGAGTTGAGTGACATGTTTGAGGAGCAGAGTCAGACAGACTGCAGGGCCAGTTGCCTTCTGATTGCATCAAGTGGTCCCTCAATAAACACAGAGAAGGGCCTTCAGGGATAAGATGGCCATGTCCCTACCCTTAGAGTGTGGGCTTATGTGTAAGTGGAGGTAGGGAGGGATGGGGATGGTGGTTGGAAGTGGGAGGGGGCATATAGGGAGAGTGAAAAGGCTGCTTTTATGGAACCACAGCCTTACAAGGACAAATCTACATAAAGCCCATTCTTTTGTTTGTTTGTTTTTTGTTTTGTTTGAGATGGGATCTCTCTCTGTCTCCCAGGCTGGAGTGCAATGGCATCATCCCAGCTCACTGCAACCTCTGCCTCCTGGGCTCAAGTGATCCTCCTCCCTCAGCCTCCCGAGTAGCTGGAATTACAGGCGTGTGCCACCATGCCTGGCTAATATTTGTATTTTTTGTAGAGATAGGACTTTGCCATGTTGCCCAGGCTGGTCTGAAACTCCTGGGCTTAAGCGATCTGCCTGCCTTGGCCTACTAAAATGCTGAGGTTACAGGCATGAGGCACTGCGCCCGGCCAAGCCCATTCTTAATAAATGGATTAAACCACAATTTGGTTTAGGACAGTGGTGCTCAACCAGGTAATTTAGCTCCCCAGGAAACTAAAGTGTCTGCAGACATTTTTGGATGTCATGATTGGGGATAGTGTTGTTCCTGGCCTCTAATGAGCAGAGGCCAAGGGATGCTGCCAAACATTCTACAGTGCACAGAATTGCCCCCAGAATTGCCACAGAATTGCCGCACCTGTAATCCCAGAACTTTGGGAGGCCGAGGCAGGTGGATCACCTGAAGCCAGGAGTTCGAGACCAGCCTGGCCAACATGGTGAAACCCCGTCTCTACTAAAAATACAAAAATTAGCTGGGCACAGCAGTATGTGCCTGTAATCTCAGTTACTCAGGAGGCTGAGGCAGGAGAATCGCTTGAACCCTGGAGGCAGGTGTTGCAGTGAGCCGAGATTGCGCCATTGCACTCCAGCCTGGGCAACAAGAGCGAAACTCCATTTCAAAAAAGAAAAAAAATTTGCCAGGTGTGGTGGCACATGCCTGTAATCCCAGCTACTTGGGAGGCTGAGGCATGAGAATTGCTTGAATCCAGGAGGTGGAGGTTGCAATGAGCAGAGATGGCACTACTGCACTCCAGCCTGGGCAACAGAGCGCGACTCTGTCTCAACAAACAAACAATCAAACAAATAAACAAAAAATCCTCTCTGCCCTGGGTAAATGTATATGCCCTGGAATTTGTAGGAGGTGCAGTCTAATAGAGGGGGAATAAAAGGCTTTGAAGGCAGAGGGTCCCTCAAAGGTCAGACAGGTTGTAATCCTCTGACTGACTGTGTGACCCTGGATAGGTGCCCTGCCTCTCTGGTTCTCTTTTTTTTTTTTTTTTGAGACGGAGTCTCGCTCTGTCACCCAGGCTGGAGTGCAGTGGCGGGATCTCAGCTCACTGCAAGCTCCGCCTCCTGGGTTTACGCCATTCTCCTGCCTCAGCCTCCCGAGTAGCTGGGACTACAGGCGCCCGCCACCTCGCCCGGCTAAGTTTTTGTATTTTTAGTAGAGACGGGGTTTCACTGTGTTAGCCAGGATGGTCTCGATCTCCTGACCTCGTGATCCGCCCATCTCGGCCTCCCAAAGTGCTGGGATTACAGGCTTGAGCCACCGCGCCCGGCCGCCTCTCTGGTTCTCAATATCCACATCTGTACTGAGCCAAGGTGGGCCCCTAAACTCTCTCTTTCCCTAGGGGTGCTATAAAATCAAGTGAAAGACAACATGCAAATGTTCCTTGCCAACTGGGCAGTGTGTGTTCAGGGAATGAGTGAGCTTATTCACTGGTGGGTGTCTTGATTTGGAGTGTGTACTCGGAGATAAGGCAGATGAAGGCCTAGGAAAGGAAAGAGGGAGGGACTCACTTGACAGTGTAAGTTATGGATGGCCCCGCCACATGGTTGAAGCAGGGGACACAGCTCTCCCCTGCCTGTCGCCTTCCCCAGCTCCTCCCTAACCTGTCCTGCTTGGGTACCTGCAAATCAATCTGCCACCACTGGACATCCAGGCTGGTCTGGTTGGTGAGGTCCTGCAGCCTGGCTTTCCGCAGTGGGTATCTCTTGGCAGCTGGCATGGGGTCACTCGCCGTGGTAGCCCTTGGGTAGGGCTTGTGATTGGTGATCTGGTTGGTGCTATATGCCCTCCGTCGCTGGGAGACGTTCGGATCTGGACAGGGATGGTGATGGGGAACCATCAGAGTGGGACAGCAGGGAAAGAGTGGGGCTTGAGTCCCCCTTTCCTATTTGGAAGCATCTCACGTTCTCCACCTCTTGCCTACTGAAATATGTGCAGGTGCCTCCCCTGGCATCCAGAGCCTCTCCGAATCTGGCCCTAGTCTAGCTTCCCAGCTGCTCTCCCTGCTGCTTCTTTTAAAAGAAAAGAAGTGGCTGGGTGTGGTGGCTCACACCTGTAATCCCAGCTCTGTGGGAAGCCGAGGTGGGCAGATCATCTGAGGTCAGGAGTTCCAGACCAGCCTGGGCAACATGGCAAAAGCCTGTCTCTACAAAAAATACAAAAATGAGCCAGGTGTGATGGTGTGCGCCTGTAGTCCCAGCTATTCGGGAGGCTGAGGCATGAGAACTGCTTGAATCCAGAAGGTGGAGGTTGTAGTGAACCGAGATCATGCCACTGCACTCCAGCCTGGGTGACGGAGTGAGACTCTGCCTCAGGAAAAAAAAAAAAAAAAAAAAAGGTACAAAGTGGGTCAACCACACTAGATCAGAAGCCACTTGTGTGTGTGCTTTCTAAGTGTCACAGTCTCCACATTGCTGCTCAGGCAGTTTCTGCCTGGAACGTCCTCTCCCTTCCCACCTCTAAGAAGCAGTCCACTTGTGAAGTCTTTGTTGATATCATCTAGCAGACGTACTCATTTCTCCTGGGATTCCTATAGCTTGTTAAATTTTCTAGGGGTCCCTGGCACCCTGTCACTCTGCTTTCTTTCAGAGATAGTGCCAGATGTATCTCTCACTACATGGAAAGCTCCAGAAGGGCAGGGGACATGTCTGAGTCGTCTTTGCTTCCCATGTTGCTCTCAGCCCCTAACCTTAGTAGGGAATCAATAAGTACCCTTTGAATGGAAACTAACACCATAACGAGGCTTTGGAGTCAGATAGATCCAGACTCTTTGTCTGTACTCTACCTATTGCTCTATGAGCTTAGCCAAGTTGCTCAAATTCTCCAAGTCTCAATTTCCTCATCTGTAAACTGGGTATAACAGTACCGACCTCTGCAGCTGCTAACTATTCAATGAGGTGGCTTTTACCAAGTACTTAGCACATAGTAAACGCTCAACGTAAGGTAGCAATCATTAGAACCGCAGACCGACCGTGCTTGGTGGTGGAGTTTCTGCTGACTAGCCGGGCATCTTTGGCCTGCCCTAGGAGGAAGGGTGCTCCCGAGTTCTTGGCACAGTCTCCACCTTCCTGTCCGGGTCCGTCGTCCTGAGAGTGGTAGAAGACGGAGCTGCTAGACTCCTGAGAGTGCAGCATGCTGTACCGACGCCTCTTGTCCTGGAGGGAGGAACAGAAAAGAGGGCTAGGAGTGAGGCTAGGTGTCAGGAAGGACTTCCGCAGGGAGCAAGGGCAGCGGTGGTGGGGTTTTCATTTCTGAAGAAACAGCTCAATAGGAAAGCTTTGTGTTTGTTTAGGGAATTGAGACAAACTTCTGTTCAAGAGATGGTGAATGGAATTATCTTTCAAAACACTTAGGTTGTTTATGTTTTTAATCATTGACTTCATTAAATTTTTTAAATGTAATTCTAAATGCCACTCCTGTCTCCAAATAGGTTACCAAAATTAACAAAATAAACCATCTGTTCCTTCCATTCCATTCTCCCTGATATAAACATACAGTTCACCCTTGATCAACACAAGTTTTAACTGCGTGGGTCCATTTATATGTGGATTTTTTTCAATAAAAGTTACACTGAGCATCGGCTTCTCTTGCCTCTCCTTCCACCTCCTCCACTTCTTCCCTTCTGTCACCTCTGAGACAGCAAGACCAACCCTCCACCTCCGCCACTCAACGTCAAGACGATGATGATGAAGCCCTTCATGACGATCTACTTCCGCTTAATGAATAGTAAATGTATTTTCTCTTCCTTTTGATATTCTCAAAGACATTTTATTTTCTCTAGCATACTTTTTTTGTAAGAACACAGAATATAATACATATAACCCACAAAATATGTGTTAATTGACTGTTTATGTTATCAGTAAAGCCTCCAGTCAACAGTAGGCTATTAGCAGTTAAGTTTTTAGAGAGTCAAATGTTATATGTGAAATTTTGACTGCATGGGGGGTCGGTATCCCTAACCTCCACATTGTTCAAGGGTCACCTCTATGTATAAATAACACATCAGCTTTTGGGGGTCATTTTTTGTATTATAAAAACTTTGCCATACTGCTCACACTTATCAGTATCTTGAATTTTGCACTTAAAACATTTTGGAAATTTTGCATTTCAACTATGATTTTGTTTGTTTGTTTAGAGATAGGGTCTCCACACCGCACGTAGGCTGGAGTACAGTGACACAGTCAGCTCACTGCAGCCTCCAACTCTTGGGCTCGAGCAATCCTCCCGCCTCAACTTCCAGAGTAGTTGGGACTACAAGCATATGTCACTACGTCTGGCTAATTTTTTAATTTTTATATTTTGTAGAGAAGTGGTCTCACGAGGTTGCCCAGGCTGGTCTTGAACTCCTGACCTCAAGCCAGACTCCTTCCTTGGTAATCCCAGCTCCCAAAGTGCTCGGATTACAGGTGTGAGCCATTGTGCCTGGCCTCAACCATTCTTTTTAGCATTTGACTGCACAATATTTTACCATGCCTTATTGTTAAGCATTCAGTTTGTGGCCATTTATTTTTGTCACCATAAAAAATATTACAATAAATCCTTGGAAATAAATCTATTACATCACTTTTATTTTTATGGGATAGACTCCTAGGAGTAGGATTTCTGTGTTGAAAGGTTTATATATCTCTAATTTTTTTTTTTCCTGGAGACAGTGTCTCGCCATATCCCCCAGGCTGGAGTGCAGTGGCGCAATCTTGGCTCACGGCAACCTCCGCCTCCTGGGTTCAAGTGATTCTCATGCCTCAGCCTCCCGAGTAGCTGGGGTTACAGGTGCCTGATGCCGCACCCGGCTAATTTTTGTATTTTTAGTAGAGACAGGGTTTCACCATATTGGCCAGGCTGGTTTCGAACTCCTGACCTCAGGTAATTCACCTGCCTTGGCTTCCCAAAGTGCTGGAATTACAGGCATGAGCCACCATGCCTGGCCTATCTCTAATTTTATTAGTTATTTCTAGGTTGCTTTCCAGGAGGGCTGTGGAGTTATATTTACACCAACAATATGTGAAGGTCCTCTTTATCCCTACCAGTAGCAGGGCAAACGTTGCCAATAGGAGAAAGGATTTGATGACTGCGTCCAGGCCCTTCTTGTGGGAGGGTCTGTTGATGAACTGGTGTCTTCTAGACCTCCCAGGAAGGTCTGGACTGTGCAAGGACTTGGTCAGCATTTTGTTTAGCATTTTCTCCCTGTGGCTGAACACTCCATTCTCCACAACACATTAACCATTACCCTGATCACAATTCTGAACACATTTCATAACATTTAAAAATCTGGAGCTTTTCACATAAAGTTCCAATTTCTCCTGAAAAATTAGACACACATTTAACATAGGACTCACATTTCTGCATGACGACACTTTGTTAGGGCTGCATAGGGGCTGCCCAGTTTAGACAGGGTGTGTGTCATCCACTTTGCCATATTCCTCACCACTCCTTATTGCCTTTCCAACTGTGAGTTCAGTGGTAGCTGCTATCCATCACAGCATTGGCCCCTTTTATTTTTACACCAAGTCCATTTCATTCATTCCATACCTGCCCAATTTCTCTAGGCATTGAGTTTGTGACTTCTTTTTTGAAAAACAAAACAAGATGAGAAATCCTTTGGAGAGAGTGGACAGACTCATGGAAGAGGAAAGATAGGTGAGGAAACAGCTTCTTTGGCAATCTCTCACATTTTAGCAAGAATTTCACCTCCCTTTCAGAAGTTCTTGGCTTTCCCACTTCTGCCACCACAGACAAGGGAATCATCCATGTAAAGAAATAAAACACAAACTTATCTAAGGAGATATGAGCTTACTAGAGTGTGTGGAGAACGAAATCTGAGTGCATTTGTTCTTGAACTGAAGTGTGCACCATATCACTTAGGGGAGATGATGTAAAATGCAATTTTCTGGGCTTTATCCTAGGGGATTCTTATTCAACAGACTTGGATGGAAGTTAGGGCGCTGCATTTTGTTTTGTTTTGTTTTAGGATGGAGTCTCGCTCTGTCGCCCAGGCTGGAGTGCAATGGCACGATCTTGGCTCACTGCAAACTCTGCCTCCTGAGTTCAAGTGATTCTCATGCCTTAGCCTCTTGAGTAGCTGGGATTACAGGTGCCTGCCACCATGCGTGGCTAATTTTGTTATATTTTTAGCAGAGAACGGGATTTCACCCTGTTGGCCAGGCTGGTCTCAAGTTCCTGACCTCAAGTGACCTTCCTGCCTCAGCCTCCCAAAGCTCTGCATTTTAAACAAGTTCTTTAAGTGGTTCTACTGCAGGGGCTTTTAAGAACCACATTTTTGAGATGGTGGCATCTACCTTAGCCATGCCACTGTGATTAATGCCTGTGGCCTGGCAACTGTAAACCCACAACTGGGAAAACTGTAAACCCACAACTGTAAACCCAATTCCAATTAGTTTCTAGCTGTCACAAATAGTCTTTCCAGCTAAGGATGATTTGTAGGCATGGGTTCTGGGCCCCCATGAACCCCTGGAGTTTCTAGGATACTTACAGATCTGGGATTGGAGATGTGCATGGAAGCATCACATACAATGCCATACCCCACCAGCCGTTCTCCAGGGAAGAGGGAGCTGGCGTTGATGGGTGAGACCAGGACCTCAGTGGTCTCAGGGAAGATCCACTCCACAGTCACATCACTCAGGACTGGGGCCATGGCCTTCTTCAAGGATTTGACCATCTGTAGGGCAGGGTCAGAATGCAGATTGGGGGATGTGTGAGAAGAGATGTGTACAGAAGATCATGTAAGTATGAGCTTAGTGGGGAGTGGGAGCAGGGAAGAGGGCACAGCAGGCCTTGGGGTGACTTGCCCAGCAGTGAGCACACCTCTGAGCATCTTAGATTCCTAGAATGTCAGAGTTGGAGAGCATCTTTGCTGTCATCTTTTCTAAGCTTAGCATTTTTATTTTATTTTATTTTATTTTATTTTATTTTATTTTATTTTATTTTGAAACAGAGTCTGACTCTGTCGCCCAGGCTGGAATGCAGTGGCATGATTTGGCTCACTGCAACCTCCACCTCTTGGGTTCAAGTGATTCTCCTGCCTCAGCCTCCTGAGTAGCTGGGATTACAGGCACCCGCCACCACGCCTGGCTAATTTTTGTATTTTTAGTAGAGATGGGGTTTCATCAAATTGGCCAGGCTGGTCTCAAACTCCTGGCCTCAAGTGATCCACTTGCCTATGCCTCCCAAAGTACTGGGATTACAGGTGTGAGCCACTGCACACCTGGCCAGTTTAGCATTTTATAAATGAGAAAATCTGAGGCTCAAAGTAGGGCTGTGAGTAGCCCAAGGGCACACAGGTTTGTGTCAAACCATGGACTGGATAATGATCTTGAGCAAGTTCATTTACCTCTCTGGCCCTCAGTTTTCCCTTCTGTTAAAGTAGGAGGGTGTAGTTGAAGGATTATTTGCAATATTGAATTTGAAGTGTCTGCCATGTGGTAGGTGTTCAGTAAATGACGGCTGTGGTCATCACCTAGACTGATTTCCTTGGATGTTCTGTACTGCAAACCTGGAGAAAATGACTTGGGGGTTGTGGCAAGTATAGAGGTGAGCTTTCAAATATCCCTTCAAGAAAGACCATGCCTTCTTGCTGGAAGAAGTGCAGTTAGGTGACAGCTTCCAGATACAGCACCCCAGCTTTTGAGCCAAGACCATATCTCTCCCTGGAAGCCCCAAGTCAATGATTTAATATGGCAGGGATAGTACAGCCTGGTCATTTCAGCACATCACAGACTTTGATGGGCAACCTTTGCTCCAGAGCTCCCTGCTGGACGGCTGAGACCTTGCCAGGGCATCACAGTCTGAGGCTTTCTTGCCCAGTTCTGCTTCCACTTTCCTTTCACAGCTGTTGGATCGGACTCTTGGACTGAAGAGTTTTTCTTCCAGTTTCCTTCTCTTCCACCTTTCATAGACACTATCCCCAATAAATGTCTTCACTCTTAATCTCAGCCCTGTCTTTGTTTACTGGACTGATAAGGGGATTTTCTAAGGGTTAGTTTATTTGTGTCAAATGTGCAGGACATGGAAAGAAGACTATAGCCTCCTTTATTTCTGGGTTCTTTAGATTCTTCTGAGCCACCATTTGTCATCATCAGGAATGTGTCCAGATATGGACCTCAAACACAGCTCTAACCCATATAGGTAGCTTTTTCAGGAGCCTCATCCTGTCCAGCAGTGGATGGAGTGTGTGTTCAGTGGCTGGAGACCAGAGGATCTAGCGTCCCGGCATTGCTTCAAGAGTTGCCTGCTCTGTGACTTGCAAGTCTCTGGTTCTCACTGGGGTGCAGTGTGGCCTAGTGAAGAGCTCAGCTTTGGGGTGACATTCCAGCTCCACCACTGAGTTGCCATGTGACTGGTCTGGGCCTCTGAGGTTCCAGCACCAGAAGGGACTGCGTGGGTTCTGCTGCCTACCTTGGGTTGCAGCCGCTCTCCCTCCATCAGGAACTCAGCACTGCCCTTGGACACAGATGCCAGCCCTTTCACCAGTCTGTGGCAGACGTTGGGTCCAATTCCAAAGCTATAGCACCTGGGGGAAGGGGAGAAGAGAGGCTGCTATGTCCTATCCTCTCTACATCTTTGCCTCCTGATGTGGAAAGGGACAGAGCATGGCCCAGCAGGATCTCGGAGCTGGCCCTATCTTCAGGCAGAGGGAGAGGGAGAAAGAAGAGGGGCCATCAGGAAGTACCCACATACACATCCATCAATTCACCCACAGACAGTCCATCAATTCCCACCCAGCACAGAGCAGGAGCAGCCTCTCCCTTGGCTGTGGGATCTCTCCCTAGGCTGCTTTTATGAGTTGTGTGCAGAGGCATGGGTAGCTCACCCATTCTGAACTTGAGAGGGAAAAGGATGAACTTTGAAATCAGCCCACACTATCTTGGAAGCAAAGCCCTGTGGGAATTGTGGGTCCTGTCCTCTCCCTGTGGCATTTTCCACATTGCCCTTCGGCTGTGGTGCCCCAGCCCCAGCAGCTTGGAGTCACCGAACCTAGACCCTCAGCCAAGGCCCACCTGGTGGAGAAGGCGTGATTTCGCAGCAGCTCCAGTACCTTCCCCGTGTTGTTGACAGCGCCATCTGTGATCAGGAAGAGGAGTCGCGGGTGGCCTCGGTGCACTGGCTGCCTGATGATCCACTTGAGAGGGGAAAGGATGTTGGTCCCACCCATGTCGGCCCTCATTCTCTGGATGTCATCACAGGCCATGGCCAAGCTCTCCTGCAGAGAAGCAGGCAGTCCCCAGGGTCACCGTATGGCACAGAGACTCTAGACCACCTAAGGAAGAGGCCTTTGTTTCCCTAGATCTTCTTTTAGGCTCACCAGAGTTGACCAATGCTCCCACTTTCATCCGTGCCCACACTCACAGGAAGAATGGGTGACCACTCATTTGGTGTCATTCTGCTCAACAGCACCCCCTACCAATACCTGAAACACCAACCAGTTGTCCTTTCTGGGTTCTCCTTTAAAAATAGAAGCACTCCTGGAAGAGGTAGCACATTAAACCCCTGATTCCTTGGCATACATGAGGTTTCTTTTTCTGATGAGGGAGGCGGGTTGTGTGATGGAAAGAACACTGGACTAGGAATCTTAAGATCTGAGTCCAGAGACTGACTCTGGCACCAGCCCCCATGACATTTTGAGAAAATCATTTCTCTAATCCAGGCTTCAAATTTCCTTGCTCTGGACCAACTGTGTGGGTCCCAACTGGCCAAGGATGGATGTTATTTGCAGCAAGAGTAGATTCCCACTGGATACAGTGACCTCCTCCTCCTGGCTCAGGGGAATGCTGTTTCAACATCCACTCTTGGACGGGCCTTAGAAGTAACAGCATGTTTGGGAAGCCAAGGCGGGTGGATCACTTGAGGTCAGGAATTCGAGACCAGCCTAGCCAAAATGGTGAAACCCCATCTCTATTAAAAATACAAAAATTAGCTAGGTGTGGGGGTGCATGCCTGTAATCCTAGCTACTTGGGAGGCTGAGGCAGGAGAATCGCTTGAACCTGAGAGGCAGAGGTTGCAGTGAGCCAAGATCAAGATCGTACCACTGCAATCCAGCCTGGGTGACAGAGTAAGAGAGATGAGAGACTCCATCTCAAAAAAAAAAAAAAAAAAAAGAGAGAGAGAAAAGAAAAAAGAAAAGCAGTAACGGCATGTATCAAAAGTCTTAAGATGTATGTGTAGCTTTTGAACCCGCAAGGCTAGGAATTAATTCTAAGGGAATAATTAAAGATGCATGCAAAATCTGTGATACAAAGATGACTAAATAAAATGGGAAGAACTTTAATATTTGACTGCAGGGGTTTTGTTAAATAAGTCCCAATCTATCTGTGTAGTGAAATACTAGGAAGCCATTACAGTTACATTACAGATTAATACTTACTGGCATGGAAATACATTCATGATAGACTGCTGCATTAGAAAAGTAGGTTACAGAACAGTATGGAAGGCCTAATCCTATCTTTATTGAAAATGTGTGTAAACGCATAGAACAAGGGCTGGAAGGATTTATACTAAGCTCTTAGCAGTGTCTTTTCTTCCTTTTTTCCTGACTGACATAATCACGGGAGATTTTTAAACACATTTTGTTTTTGATATCTACATTTAAAAATTGTGGAGTGATCAATACATATTATTCTTTTGTTGTTATCACTGTAGAAATGAGGTCTCACTCTGCTGCCCAGGCTGGACTCAAAGCTCCTACGTTCAAGCGACCTTCCCACCTCAACCTCCCGAGTAGCTGAGATCACAAGTGCATGCAACATATATTATTCTTGTATTTTTAAAACTCATAACATTATTTTTAGTTGAAAAGTGTCCCATTTGTCTGTCCTTCCTCCCTCCTTTCCTTCCTTCCTCCCTCCCTCTCTTCCTCTTCTTAGATCTGGGTAGGATGCTGCAATTTTGAACATGCTGCTGGGGCCACAGCCTTCTTGTTTCACACAGTATCTTGAGCCTTGTGAATTCCATTCTTAGCCCACTGCCACGCCCACTCATCCACCTATTCACTCCCCTACTCCTTATCATCTGCTTCCTTAGCTCAACCTTGCATGCATCCATCATCCTTGTGAAACGGAGGCTTCAGTGAGTGGCAGGCCTGGGCTATGTCCTCTCTCTACCCACTTTCTGTACCTCATCTCTGCACACACACACACTTTGCCCAAAATATTGTTTGATTCTAAAGAGGGGGGGATGTCAGAAGTCTGAGATGTCAGAAAAATGTCCAAACAGAGATAGCTTCTCTTTAGTTCTCTGCCCCCGGGTGTGATCTGAGTTCTCGGTGCGTGGGCAGCTTCTGAGGCCAGCACTAGGGTTTTAACGATTTTTTCCCCTTTCGCTCCTTTCCTCTGCTCCCCACCACGCACCACCCTCCTGGTCCCAGCCTTGCCCCCTCATTACCTCACTGTAGGTCTGGCTGGAAGGAAAAAGGCTCTTAAATGTAGATCCAAACCCAATGATATTGAAGAGGCAGGCTGGCATGAGGCTCTTAAGGGCCACCAACATGGCATCCTGGCAGGAGAGAAAGTGGTTTTCAGGATTCGGGAAGGAGTTCTTGTCATTCAACCACCACACTCCAATATTCTCTTTCCCAGCACAGGAGCGGCCTCCAAACAGGCATTTACCCTCCTCTGTCTGCACCCAGCAACTCCTTATCCCTCACATCAAGAAATTTGCTGACACTGACCAGAGGCTGGACCAAAGCCACCACCACCACCACCACCATCATCATCATCATTATCATCATCATCGTCAAACTTATCCATGTAGCAGGTCTGACTTCTTAAAGCCTTTCTATTATGACTTTCCAGTTCCATTTAACCTCTTGCTGATCCTGAGAGGTGGGGAGAGCAGGGAGCACCCTCTCCCTGCTGCCAAAGCAGAATTGATGTCTAAGGGAGGAAAGTGGCCTGGTCCAGGTCACACTGTTGATGGAATGGCTTCTGGCCCTCCTGTGGGACCTTCTGCATCAGACTCAACCTAACCATCACTAACTAAGGACACATCCTCAGGGGCAGTCTCTTCAGCTCATATTTGTCAGGTACACAGGAGGTACTTTACATGCATCACCTCACTGATCTTCACCATAACCTTTCGAGGCAGGTATGCTATTATCCCTATTTTATAGAAGAGAAGATTGAGGCACAGAGAGGTGAAGTAACATGTTGGTGAGCATCCAGTGGGTAAATAATGGAGTCAGGACTCAAAGCTATGTCACGTTGCCTCCAAAGTCTATGGACACTAAACATAACCCATGTAACTCTGCCCCACCAGGAGACCTTGATAAAGGTAGGTTGAGAAAAATAGTGACAATGAAGGAGGTGGAGGTGATGGTAGAAGCAAAATAAATGATGATGATGATGATGATGATGATGATGATGATGATGATGATAGTGATGATGGTTATGATACAATGCAATCACAAATATCAAGCAATTACTATGTGCTAAACATTCTATGTCACCCCCCTCAGCCTCAGCCTGGTGCATAGTAAACATTCAGTAAATGGTTATCATTATCAACCCAATGAGATCTATATTAATATTAATAACCCTATTTTACAGATGAGGAAACTGAGGCTCAGGAGAACTAAAGAATTACACTGGGTTGCAAAACCTAAGACTAATGACTGAGGCTTTAAAAACACAGCTCTGGCTGGGCACAGTGGCTGATGCCTGTAATCCCAGCACTTTGGGAGGTGGAGGCAGGCAGATCATGAGGTCAGGAGTTTGAGACCAGCCTGACCAATATGGTGAAACCCTGTCTCTACTAAAAACACAAAAATTAGCCAGGCGTGGTGGTACGCACCTGTAATCCCAGCTACTCAGGAGGTTAAAACAGGAGAATCGCTTGAACCTGGGAGGCGGAGGCTGCAGTGAGCCGAGATCATGCCACTGTGCTCCAGCCTGGGCAATAGAGCGAGACTCGTCTCAAAAAAAAAACCAAAAAAAAAAAAAAAACCAAAACAAAAAAAACACAGCTTTGAGATTTTTATTCATGTCAGCTCTGCCTTGGCAGAGGAATGAAGGTCTGTCTGCCCCTCACCTCCATGTCCCCCATCTTGTTTATTGATAGTACCCCAGGGATCTCAGCATGGCTTCAGGGAAGCCATCATCCTTCAGGATCTAGAAGAAAATTGGATTCTGGCAAATTTTACACCACGTAGATTTCCAGGCTCCACATACTCACACCCCAGTCCCATCCCCCACCCTGTAAACATTAACATTAAACATTAACATTAACATTCTCTCGATCTCTTTTCATTGCTTGCCTCAATACATTTGGTTTCTCTACAAAAGAAGTCAATGTCTGCTTATTTTTTCATTAGTCACTAATGCATATTCCTGCTAGGAGGAGATTCTGCTGATCCATACAGATTGTCTCTGCTCACACCTATTAGAATTTTTAAAGCCATGTTTTTGGCAGCAAGCGGCAGTTGAAGAATGAGACCAGCTGCAGGAAATTAAATTGGCTGGACTTTCCCCTTTGGCATAGGCTGTTTGGATTTCTATTTTCTCCCTCCCCCCGAGCCTAGATTTTCCTAAAACTTCAACCCGATGGGTCACAATTAAGGACCCAAGCAACCTTCCAGTGGCCTTATTGTCAGTGGGGAAAGGGGTGGGTAGCCTGAGTAATTTCTGTGCCTTTCTCTAAAAGGGTCATGTTTAACATGGATGGCACCAATGCAAAGCCATTTGTGAAGGCATGACCTTGAGCTCAGTGAGCTGAACTGGAGAAGGGCAGGAGAGATTCCAAGGAGAAAGAAGACTGAAAGGAGAGCCAGAGAAAGTTATTGTCAGAGAATTCCAAAATGCAAAGATTGGACAGGCTTTCAGTCCAGGAAGTGGATTTCCATTTACGAACTAATTCCATTTAACTGGTAGTAACTGCCTGGAACACTGGGATGACAAGGATATAGACTGAGTCCAGGATCAGCAGGAAAAAAATTGTCATGACCAATTATTGAATTGATGGGGAGAGGGGAGCCAAGGGACATGTGACATACATTCACTCTGCCTGAATTGATCCTTCTCACTCTACAGAAAGGACGAATGAAGCCCAGAGTTGAGAATCAACTTGTCCACAGCCAAGGAGCAAATCAGTGGCAGAATTGACCTTGGGACCCAGGTGTTGCTTTTGGCACAATGCCATGCAGCAGAGATGATATTATCAGAGAAGAGAATTTTTTAGTGGAAGAGTATGCATAATTCTCCATAAGCAATGTAAGGAAAATGAGCTCTGAAGCAAGACATAGAAGGCCCAGGCTCTCTCATTAACCCTGTGATGCTGGGAAAAGCACTTAGCCTCTTGACAACTCAGTTTCTTTACCTGGAAAGTGGAGGGAAAATGGATTAAATGCTCCCTAAGGCATGTTTTAGGTTTATGCTTCTGTAATGCTCTAGGGTAGCTGAGACATCTTATGAATTGATATAGATGCAGAAGGGGATACAGATGGCCACAAAGGCCTGGAGCGTGCTTCAGCACTCCAGCACCGAGGACAGCTTCTCATTCCAATGTTTGCCTTTGATGGTGGGCAGGTTGGGGAAGAAGGTGTCAATCAGCCCTACACCCAAGTTCCAAACAGGAACTTGGGTCCTGTGTATGACTCCTCTGTCATACTTCAAGACAACTGTAGCAAACCCGCGGGGATACCTGGCATCCCAGATCCTACCCAACCCTCCTCTCCTTGCTGAGCTTGCTGTCCTGGAAACAAGAGCTTGCTCTGGGAACAAACTAGGGGGAAAGATGAAATTTCAGATGATGGCAGAACCCCACTGTGTTCTTGCCCCCTCCTTCCTTGTTTTCCTGACCTCAGTTATCCTTTACCCGGATCAATAAAGAGATGGAAGGCTTTTCATGCATAAACACAGAGCTAGGCGCCATGGAAAAAGAGAGGTGAGAGGATAGATGACCCTTTTCCTAAATGAATTCATAACTCCAGAGAGACAGACATCTGCACAATCAAAAATACAAGGGAGTCTTGTAAAATGCCACAGTCTAGACCGGTAATCTCCTGGGGGTAGGGCAGGGACAGGTGAAATGCGTCTGGATTGTCGGGGGGAGGGTTCTATCACCATTGCTTCCACTCTCCTGAGGAGCTCTCCTTAGCAGGGAGACAAAGCTTCCATGTATTCTGATTGGCTAGCAGACCTGTGTCTCTCTCTTGACTGTCAGCTCCTTGAGGACAGCAAATGTGTTTACATTCTGCTGTTTTTCCAGACGGCCAAGGGCAAGGCTTGGCACCTATTAGGCACTTGAAAAAAAGAGAAACCAAGTCTTTTCTACCAAATTCTATACATTCCTTGATGGCAGGGGCCATGTCCACTGAAGCTCTGATGTCAGGTGGTGGGAACAGTCAGGTGGACGTGGGTTTAATTTTAGACCACACTGGCCATGAGACCTTGGGCAGGTGACTGAAACTCTCAAGATCAGCTTTCCTATATGGAAAATGGGAAAAATAGGATCAAACGCATAGGATTATTGTCTGGATTAGATACCAAGCTTCGCATTAAGTGGCTAGCACCGTATCCAACACATAGCAGACCCTCAGCAAATGTTACTTCCCTTCCTCTCTTCTCCGTACCCTGCTCCACTCAGTACCTGCCGGGGTGTTTTCGCTAAAGTTTGTAGAATGCAAAGGACAGCTATGGATGACTTCATCCCTTGTAAATGGATGCCAGCTCTGCCTCTGCTCACACTACTTCACGTTTTTTTGGAGATGCAAATGGAGTTTGGGTGTCTCCGTTTAAACTGATTTTTAAAAGTTGTTTCTTGGAACAGAAAGTGCTGAGGAAGCTGGGTTGGGGGCGCACAGCTGATTTTCCCTGGAGCCCTGGGCCCTGGGGAGGGGTCCTCTCAGCAGGTACCTTGACTCGGTGCATGCTGATCCCGCTCATGCTGCTGCTCCTGTCAATGAGGAAGATGAACTCCCCGTGAGCCTTTCTCAGGCACGGCTGGACTGACTGGAGGTCGGGACAGAAGTTGAGCGTGATGACGGAGTGGTGGGGAATGTCTTTGTGGAGGCGTTTGCGAATGATTTCTGTCTGGAGAAGAAAGGAACACTCTGATTGGGCAATCAGGGGGTCAAGAGGTACTCCTGGGGACTCATCCTGGTCCCCATCACTCACCGTGCACCCACATCCTGCTCAGGCTCTGCACGGAAGACTTCCGGGCTGACTGTGCTCAGCTTCTCTGTTTGCTAGACCTTCACGGGTTGCAACAGCAAGCATGGACTTTGCAGACAGAAAGACTTGGGTTTGAATCCCTGCTCTGTCACCATCCTACTGTGTGACATGGGGGCGAGCCCCTCCTCTGGGTCTATTTACCCATTTGTCAAATGGGGCGAATAATGTCCGCTTCTCAGGGTGGTTGTGAGGATGAACTGAGTCAGCACAGACGCGAGAAGCCCCTTGGTTGAGTGATGGTCTCTCGCTTTTATACTCAGTGTGTAAACTGCGCTCTGGTTCCTCTTGGTTGTGAACTGGGTTTCTCTAGTTTACCGATTCTCTCCCATTGTTAAATTCCTACTCACTCTTCAAATTCTACCCGTTTGGAAAGTCTTCCCCAATTTCCAGGTGGACTTAATTACTTAGTTTCCTCATCCATGAAATGAGGATAAGAAGACATACCTCACTGAGTTGTTGCATGGGTTCAGTGCATTTGGGAAGCTGGCTGCCTGGCAGAGAGCAATGGTCTCTAAACAGCAGCCATCATTGCCACTGCTGGTGCTGCTGTTGTTGGTCCTGGAGGCCCAGGCACTTCTCACTCATGTTGAATACAGTTTTTTGCTCCGATCTCTGCCTCCCGCCAACTTGTTTGCTATTATACTTGAAGGCAGGTCATCTCTTAGCTTCTTTTACATCTCCAGAATTTAACATAGGGCCTGGTCCAGAGATGGATCAGTAAAGATTAAGGGAAGGACAGTGCCTTGGTGTTTATCTTTTTATGTGGCCTCCTAGCTGGCCCTGAGGCCAGGACCCTTCCCCTTGCTTCTCCCCCTCCCCTTCCCACAGAATCTCATTTCCTTTGTTCTCACACTGCTTTCACTCTCCACCCCGACTTTCTCTCTCTGTCTCCTTCTCTGGCTGTCTCTGTGTGTACACGTGTCTCTGTTTCTGTTTCTCAGTTTCTGTCTATTTGGGTTCCTTCCCCATCTCAATAGATGACATCACCACCCACCCAGTTGTTCAAACCAAACGCCTAACAGTTGTCCTCGGTTCCCCTCTTTTCCTCACTCCACACATTCCATCCTGCAGCAAAGCATTGCCAGTCCTGCTGCTAAGATGCAGCCTGAATGCGTCCATGTCTCTCTGTCTCCACTGCTACTGCCCATGTTCAGGAGAGGACTGTCTCTGTCTCTGGACCTTTGCAATAGTCTCCTCCTGCTCTCTTTGTCCAACTTTTATCTCCCTGTGGTCCACTCTGCAGAGAGCAGCCAGAGTGACTGTTCTTGTCATTCTCTTGCTCAAACAGTGCCCTCCCCGAATACTCTAAACCATGGTTTAGGAAGCCCCCTGTGGCCTCACCCCTGCCTACCTGTCCACCTCCTCTCTACCCACTCTGCTCCCTACCTTTCAGCTGCACTGACCTTCTTCCTGTTTTCCAAACAGGTCACCATTGTTCTGCTTCCTGCTCTTTCATCCCTTGTGCCCTCTCTATCCATTCCTCCCACAGTGGGCTCTTGGTCATCTGCCAGGTCTCATCCTCAGACAGGCTTTTGCTGATACCCAGCTAAAGAACACCCAGCACCTATGACTTGTGGTCATATCACCCCTCTTGATTTGCTTTTTCATTTTTATTTTTTGAGACAGAGTCTCGCTCTGCCACCCGGCTGGAGTGCAGTGGCGCTATCTCGGCTCACTGCAACCTCCGACTCCCTGGTTCAAGCGATTCTCCTGCCTCAGCCTCCCGAGTAGCTGGGATGACAGGCATGCACCACCACGCCTAGTTAATTTTTGTAGAGACGGGGTTTCACCATGTTGGCCAGGATGGTCTTGATCTGCTGACCTCGTGGTCCGCCTGCCTCGGCCTCCCAGAATGCGGCGATTACAGGGGTGAGCCACCGCGCCTGGCTTGATTTGTTTTTTTTCCTCAGTCTTTCCATCCCAGAATACAAGCTCCATGAAGATAAAGACTGTGTCATTCTCAGTATTGCCCCCCTAAGATTTATTTGTTGAATGAATAAGTGAGGGAATTAATCTGTGTGGGCCTTTTTGCCTGCCACTGATCTGTGTGTGCATCTTTTCTTTTTTTTTTTTTCCTTCAGCCTCTGTTTCTCTTGGCATCTCTGTCTCTTGCGTGTGGTGTGTCCTTCTATGTGATTTGCCCTCTCCTTGCTAAACCAGGGTTTCTGACAGCTTGTCCCACCCACTCTTCCTGATTGATGTTCACCCTGTGGATACCCGCAACCCACTCTTCTCCCTGCCAAGGAAACTGGCTCGCTCTCTCCCACGTGAAGCCCCTCCACCAGAGGCCACAGCCCAGACTGGCTCTTTTGATGACAGAGCCCAAGGCAGCAGCTACCACATCTGTCAGTGAGAGAAGCCACCTCCAGAAACCTTATCTTCCTCTCAGAGGGACGGGGTGGGTACCCTGGCTCAGGATTCTCTAATGTCTCCTCAAGCTGCCATTATCCAATTACAATAAACTCATCATTTCTTAGCAGCTGTGGGTTGATCGCTGTCATCCCTGGAGTTTGTGAGAATACAGGCTATTTGCATAACCAACCCAAGGTGGCAAGTTAATTCTCATTTGCTTCCACCATCCCCGAGCTAATTGATTTAAGGCTTGGCAGGCAAGGCAGGCAGCCCCAGGCCTGGGAGACCCACTGGGACCCTCTGGCATACAGGCAGCAGTTCTCAGAGCTCTGGCATTGCCACCCCCTAGTCTGAGAACCTGGCCCTCTGGCAATGCCACCCCCTACTCTGAGAACCTGGCTCCAACTTCTTCTCCCAACTGACTCATCTGGCTGAGGGGCACCTCTGGGAGAGCAGGTGCTTCCAGTGGGGTCTCTGTCCACTTCCTCACCTTGCCACTGCCCTGTGCCAGCTAGGCGGGTAGAGCATGGGTGGTGTTGTGAAATCCAGCTCAACTGCCCCCACAGAATCCATTCTCATCCCTTAGCCTCCTGGTCACCAAATGTAACTTCTGAGATAACAGTCTTTCCCTTCCTCCAGCTCACTGGTGATCTTTAGGTGCTAGATCTCAGTTTTCTCATCTAAAAAAGGGGCTGATGGAAAGAGATGAGCCATCATTCTGAAACCTATCTTGGCATTCAGGACCTGGTTCAGTGTGCAGGACCGTGAGTGGGAGGCAGAGCACAGGGTGTGACCTGTGGTTGACGCTCAGCCTCCAACCTTCCCTTTCCCATCCTCATCCCCTGGCCAGGCCTCCTTGTCCTGCAGCTTCATGGGGTGGGGGACAGCTTTCCCCACTCTGCTTTTGTCCTTTATGTCATAGCAAGCAAGGGCCCCAGAGGGAGGAAGAGCAAGAGGCTACTCAGCTGGTGGGTAGGGGAGGTCCAGGAGGTAAGGAGCTGAAGGGTCCTGGGCACCCCTGGGGATGCAGAGGCCCGGAGGAGGCCAAGGCAATTTCTGCCACCATATGTGAATTTTCCTGGCTTACGTACCTGCGAGGTCCTGGAGGAAGGTGACCTAGCAGGAGGCGGGAACAGAGCCGGGATAATGGGGCATCTGAAAGTGCCCTGCAGTGCCCTGGGGCCCACAGAAGGAAACACTTCTTGCCTGGTGTCTGCCTCCAGCTTGCTGCATGACCTCGGGCAGGTTACCTCCCCACCTCACTGGTTCAGTGGAGACCAGGCCTCAGTGCCACCCCAACTCTGCCACCATCCGCTCCCCGCCTCAGTTGCCCTCACCTTCCGCTCTGCACTGCTGTTCTTCTTCATCCCTTTAATGAAATCTGTTCTTCCCTTCAAGTGCTGGTCAAACTCTCCCAGCGTCATGTCCCCTTTCTCTATCAGGACATGGGGCATATGGGGCTCTGCAGAGATGAGATCGACTCTCAGCACTTGGCCAGGTATCACAGGAGAAGGATGCTGGGGGCTTTGGTTTAGGTGCAAGATTCTCACAGGGGTGGGACTCCCAGTTGGAAGCAGGGTGGAAGCCCTGGCTGCCTGAAGCAGTGTAGGGCTTGGGAAGACTCCTTAGCTGGGAGGCAGGGGAGCCTAGTGGCCATGGGTGACTCACTGCCCCTCTCTGGGCCTCAGCTGAGCCATCTGTAAAATGGTAGTGGGATGGGGTTAAATGCCTCTCTGATGTTTTCAGGTCCTGACATTCTGTGAATTCTTGAACAGACAAGAATTTCTCCTTGAGGCTACAGAATTTCCAGGGTCTCACTGAACTTTGGTTTTCAAAGATCCCCTGCTCAGCTGGCCTGGGGTAAAGTGTCCTGATGGGTGGATGAGACCCTAGGCCTCTGGAGCTTGAATCAGGGCAGGAGACACTTGATTCCACCAGCTAGAACCAACTTTCCTGGGAGGAAAGTAGTGGGTCTCCTCTCCTTGGCCACACACCCCCGAGCCTTTCCCTGGTTAGCTAGCTGCTGGGCAGAGGGCCACATGTTCTGTCCCCACAGGCTCAGCACCTCCTCCCTCCCACAGGCAACCCAGGGGCCCGTTGTGGGGCACCGTACCACTGGGGTGGATGAGGATCTCCACAGGCCGGTCAAAGGTGTGCTTGTTGGCCAAGGTGATGATGATGCTCTTGGCCGAGCGGGCAGATGGGGCAGCATCGGCACGAATCTCGTGCGTGGGACTCTCCACCCCTGAGTGGCATAGAAAGGCAAGGGGGATATAGGCTCATGAGGTCAGGAGAGAGAGGAGTTCACTGGGGCACACCAAGACCCAGGCCAGAGATGAGTGACATGCCAGCCCCATTAGGGGCTCCTGACCTGCAGTATGACCATGGCCAGGCTGCCTCAATTTCTCCACCTGTAAAATGCAGGCTTAGATAGATGGTGTCTGATGGCTTTTCCTGCTCTCAACTCAGGATCTAGTGGGGGTTGGAGGAGTCGCATTCTTATAGGGCACGCACAGCCCCCAGCATGCTGCCAAGCAGATGGCTCTCAGCGCTCTGTCGAAGGGTGCTTTTTTGATGGGTGCTCCATAAACGCACCTCACACTGGAATGCAATGTTGCTCTAGGAGCGCATGCACTGACAAGAAACCATATCCTAGTGTCCTTTTAAGGCTCTGAGTGGTTGTGGGGAGAACCTTCAGAGCAATGGTTCTTAATCCTGGTTGCATGTTAGAATCTTCTGGGGAGCTTTTAAATGTTTCCATGCCCAGAACATACCCCAGAATCTCTGGGAGGTGGGATCTAGGCTGCAGGATGTTCGGGTGTCTCTGGGTGCTTCTGACAAGCAGACAAGGTGAGAACCAGGAAGCAGCTTTACAGCTGTGGCCTCTAGGAGAGGACCAAGGTCCACCATTCCCCATGGATGTTCTCCCGAGGAAGCCATTGGGGTGGAAGTCGGTGGCCTTGAAATCCGTCCTGGGAAGGGACTTATCTTTGGGCTGCTTGTTGGGGCCATGGGAAATGGGGGTCCACAGGCTTTGTGTACTTTTGTTGATCTCCCATCTGGGCCAGTTGGCTTCCCTGCCTTTGACTTTTGGCCTGAAGCCCTCCAATCCCGTCTGTATATCTCCCTCTCACCTGCGAGCAGACACGGCCCACGGATCTCCAGCTGGAAGTTGAACTCATACTCCATGGGGTTGGACACATCAGTGTTCAGGAGAGTCTCTAGACACAACTTATTCCAGGACCCCGAGGCCCAGGCACCGAAGCAGTGCCTGTCTTTGCTGGAAAAGTGCCGGGAGAAGGAAAGGAGACCAGCCAGGGTGGAAGCAGGGGACCAGCGTGAGAAGAGAAGGAGAGGACAATGAGTTCCAGGCAACCCAGCCCACCAAGGGGGCCCTCAGACCCGTACTCTCCCACTCAACCTGACCCCAGGGAAAGCCTGGATTCTGACGTAAGGCACAGCCACCTCCAAGGAGCACCCACGCTGGACCAGGCATCAGGCACGGTGCTCCCGAGGGGTAGCTCACATCGTTCTCACCACAGCTCTGGGAAGATGTCAGAGTCTCTGCAGGGAAACTGAAGCTCAGTGTGATGAGGTGACTGGCTCAACTTCCCACTATTAAGAACTGGCAGAGTCCTGGCCCAGATCTCCTAGCCTAGGTCTGTCTGGCTCCATGGTGAAATGGTTTGTACTGTGTCACACCATGTCTTGAATCTCTGTCTTTGTGAGCTGCAAGCCTTGCGAGTCATTTCTCCTCTAAGTGTTTGTTTTCCCATCCTTTAAATGGGTACAATACTTTGCAGTTGCTTTGAGGACTCCAGGAGCAACTACTTAGCCAAGTGTCTGTCACCTGCTGAATGCTCACGTTTCGGGCCCTCTTTCTTTGCGATCTCCACCCCATCTCCCATCCTATGCTGTCTCCACAGGCACACCCCCTAAGGCTTTTAATCTATGTCCTTCCATATGCACACATCCTTGTAAAATACGGGGCAGCATTTGGGTGTGATTGTGCTTTAAGCTGACAAGATCGCCTTATATTATGAATCTCATTCGATCTCTTACTTTTTTTTTTTGGCACAATGTTATGTCTTAAAACTCTGCCCAGGAGGCTGCAAACCCAAGTCCTCGCTGCTAACTTGATATCACTTGGGGGCATCCGTTACATTGTACTTGTTGTTCCCAGCTCGGCCTCCCCACATCCACAAATAACGCCACCATGAATATCCCTGTCTGTGTTCCCTTTGGACTTGTGAAATAATTTCTTCATGATCCCCGGGGGAAAGGGCACACTGAGGATTGCCAGATTGCTTTCCTGGGTGGCTGTCCCCATTCCTAATTCCATTAGCAGTGAACAAGCCTTCCCCTTCTCCTCACTAACACTTGGTGTCATCTGGTTTTTGGATTTTGTCTTGTGTCACTCTATCTGAGCTCCTTTGAGATTCACAGGGGTTTGAGGCAGTCTTTTTCCAAGAGTGTCACTCTTAGCTCTGTCTGCTAGAACGGGCAGAAATAAGCGTATTAGTACCCGCTCAGTGGCATCAGGGCCTCCTGGCCTCTTGTTCCCTGATCCACTGAGGTCCCGAATATCCCAGCTAGGCCCTGCCTCTCAAATGCACAAGGCTCATCGTCACCGGCAACACTTACAAAGACAACACACAGGCTGGTGCTCTTTGGTCTAAGACTGGCTTATGCCACCAGCTTCTCTGTTGTGCCAAGTGTCGTCCTTCAAGACCATGCACGATCCCACTCATCACCACCGATCTGACCTCTCTCCTTTCCTGTCTCATTCTGCGATAGCCACACTAGCATTTCTGCTGCTGCCGTGACACATGGCACCTGCTGCTGCCTCTGGGCCTCTGCACTTGTGACTCTCCCTGCGCAAAATATTCCCTCTAGTATATGTTCATGGCTTGTCCCCTTCATTTAGGTCAGGCCACAAATGATGCCTAGTTCTTGTTTGTTGGAGCTAAAATGGCACTTGTCCCACTCTGTCCCCTTCCGTCCCCTACAGCACTTATTTTCATAGAAAATGATCTCAGCTGTAAGTGCCTTAGACTATGACCCACCTCATTTTCCCTCCATACCACGAGGGGAGGACAGAGAAACTGTCCAGGTACGGGCTTGTCATGTTCCTCTCCCCATCCTGTTGAAAACCCTCTTAATGGCTCCTTGTTGCTTTTGGAGAAACAATCTTAGCCAGGGCCAAAGGGTGTCCGATGCCTCTGCAGCCTCATCATGAACCACCTGTGCTTCTGTTCCTCTCCAGTGCCCTGTCCTTGCTACCCCAGGGCCTTTGTCCCTGCTGCTGTCACCTACGGGAACGCTCCTCTCTGCACCTACATCCTCCTCATCGTTCAGTTCTTAGCTGAAACATCACTCCTCAGAGAAGCCTGGCCCGGCCCCTGACCCCCCAGGTTGGGTCCCTCTTTTATACTCTTAGCCCAATGAACTTCTCCTTCCTTGTACTTTTCAGTCAATAATGCCTTCCAGTATACAATGAGTCACATAATTAGTTGTGTTATTTGTTGGATAATGGTCTTCCACTAAGTTCCAAAATGTCAGGAAACATACTGGTTTTTCTCCTTCTCTATCCCTAACAACCAGCCCAGTGTCTGGCACATCATAGGTGATCAGAAAGTACCTCTTGAGTAAAGTTATGAAATTTGGACAGCTTGGAAATGCTGATTCCAAGCTGTCCAAATTTCATAACTTCTGGCCAGTACCATTACAGGGCATTTCAGGGATGCTTTTAAGTGCTCTAAAAGTGAGCAGGGGAGAAGCAAATGGCTCAGAGGGTGGCAACCGTACAGCAGAGCCTCCCCATCTCCTTCCTGTCTCCCCCACCCCATCCCCTACTAATGTCACCTGATGCACTCTCTGTTGCCCACCTGGGACTCTGATTGGTCTGGGCAGGGCTTCCTTACCCCTGGGCCTGTTGGTTGGAGGTGCCAGTGCTCTTGGTGCAGAACTGGGGCACAGTTGGGGCACAGACAGCAGGCAGAAGGACCCTCACAGCCCCGCTGGGCAGCGTCGGGAGCTCCGAGGAGGTGCTGATGAAGATGGCGACGTTCTCCATGGGGGCAATGGTCCCCAGGTTGGCCACAAACAGGATCCGCTCCAAATCCTCATCCAAGGTCACCTTCCCCGGTGTGCAGGAATGAGGGGCGATGGAAACCCCTTCTTGCAGAATGTTCCCTAAGTGCCAGGCTGGCGTCAGGGGCTGTACATAGATTATCTCTGATCCCCTCTAAGATTGCTCTTGTGGTAAGTGAGTGGCCCCATTTTGCTGATGGGAAAATCAAGGCTCAGCTTGAGGGTGTGTGTTGTGAATAAGTAACCCGTTAAACCAGGATCTGAACCCCCATGTGTCTGACTCTAGGCCTGTGAACTTTCCACTCGACCTTGCTGGGGGTGGAAAACTTGGACTCACAAAACCCCAACAGAGGGTCACATCTTCATCCCCCAAATTCTACTTCCCAACCCAAGAACCAAATAAAAGCATCCCCCACCCTTGGGGATCCATACTTTTGCTCATGCTCTTTCCTTTTATCAAAACACCCATTTCTTCGTCCCTGCTTACCCAGTCTACCCACCCACCCAACCCCTCCATGAACACCTCCCTGGTCCCTGATCTAGGCTGGTCTTTTCCTCTAACATCATCACAACCTCTTTTGACACAGTCACTTTCCACCCCCTGCTCCCATCATGGTTACTCCTAGACAGATCCTAACTAACCTTTTGGACTGTGATAAATCATAACAACTCAGGGACAACTTTGCACCTTATACAGGATGAGTGTTCATTGAACATTTTAATAACCACTTGAACAAACTTCACCTTGATCGTAGATCCAACAGTAAGAATCTCTTACATTGTATTATACCTGGTCTACGTTCTTGCCCTGGCTCTTCCACCAGCATGCTGTGTGATGTGCTGCCTAAAAGGCACTAACAGCTGCCTTTCACTGACCTTGAGCCAGTTGCTCTTCCTCTCTGAGCCTCAGTTTCCTCAGTAGCAGGCATTAGTAGCCACGCTTTGAGTATTTACTGTGATGTGAGTCCTCTGCCTGCATTATCCTGGTTGAGCATCAGGTGAGGACAGCTATTTATTCCATTTTACAGAGGGGGTTAACTTTTTCTCTAAGCTCACACCATTTGTAAGCAACAGAAAAGGGAGTCAAATCCTGGCGTGACTTGTCCCACAGCCTCTGAAATTAAAAGATGTTATTCTGTTTCTCTAGAGAGACCTTTAAAATCCTTTTGTTACCTCCCTTCCTTTGATCCTCACACACTTTCGAGTGACAACAGAAAGTCAATTACCTCTGTCTTACAGACAGTGAAGCTGAGGTTCAGAGAAGTTAATTATTGGCCCAAAGTGGCACAGGATTCCATCCAGGATTCCTGACTAGTTCAGTGCTCTTTCTCTCTCATGTTCCGCTGCTATCCTTGCAGTCAGCCTGAGGCTCCAGCCCAGGCAGCCTCTGGCTGGCCCAACCCAGGTCCCGCTGCAGCCCTTCTGGTCTCCTTACCTGTGACTGTTGGGGATCGAACATGGGAGGCATCAAAGTGGCCGCTCTCCAGCTTGGCTTTGTCCTTGATCTGTACCGTCACGACACGGTCGGCAATGACTGCCTCAAAGCCGATCACCGTGGTGCACTCATCCAGGGGGTACACGAAGAGGCCTGTCAGAGCAGGGCCCAGCATCGCGAGATGCCCCAGGCCCACCCTGCACACCCCTTGCCTGGAAGGAACCTGAATCCTTGGCCTGCTGGTTGGGTGGTGTCCACTGCCACTCAGCGGATGCCCAGAGGCCTCGGCAGCGAGCCAGCTCTGGGACCAGGTGGGTAAGTGCAGCGCCAGGGCCAGCTCTTATTTTGCAGGTGTGTGAGCCTGGTGTGGCCAGAACTTCTGATTTTCTAAGAGAGTGAAAACATGGGTTTTTATGGGACTTGTTGTGTGCGCCTCATAAAGCACATCTGTGTGGTCAGTTTTTTCCATGGACCACAAGTTTGCCACCTGTGGCATGGAAGATTGGGGCTTTGGAGGAAGACTAGGGTTCTAATCCAGGCCCCGTCATGTTTCCTAGCCAGGTGACCTTGGATAAGACACTTAGCTTCTCTAGGCCTCCTAGCACCACCTGTAAGATGGGGATAATGAAGCCTATTCCCAGGGTCGTAGTGAGAACTGAAAAAAACAGGCATCATTTATGAAGCCACGTGCCACACATTATTATATCTTAGTGCTTCTCAAACTTTAGAAGCTCACGAGTGACCTGGGGTCTTGTTAAAATCTAGATTTGGATCCAGTAGCTCTGGGGTGGGGCCAGAAATCCTGCCATTCTGAAGCAGCTTGTGAGTAATGCTGGCGGCTGGGGATCACGTTGACAGTGTTAAGGTCTTGTTTTATCTACCCTCTTAATATCGGGACAGCACAATGCTGGGTCCAGGGTGAGCCCCCCACAAACCCCGACCTCCGCTCCCTCTGGGGCTCAGTTTCCTCATCTGTAAAGTAGGGGGACTTGTGCCTTCTGCATGTGGAAAGCCAAAGGGCTGTTGGAAGTAGTTTGGGTATTTAGCTCCCTGAGTCGCAGGTGGATCCTAATTTAAGTCGCCCTCTCTAGGTTTCCTTGAACACAGGAACAGGGCCATTTGCCCTGCCCGGGAAATTTCTAAGGGGAAGAAAGTTTCCCTGCGGCTCCCTTTGGTAGAGTTGGTCCCCAGGGCAGCCCTGCAGGGTTTCAGAATCTCAGGTGGGGCTGAGGTTTTGTCACCAAAGGTTGGTGACCACAGACACGAAGTTTGGTGGCTAGGAGGCCCCATCACTGCGGATAGGAAGGGAATCCTGGCCGGTGCCCTCCTGGCCTTCCCACAACTCCCCTCCTGAAGTGGAAGGAGAGGAGTTTGATTTACAAATGACTCTGGCAGGCCAGTGTGCCTCCATACCCCTGACTGTGGTTCATATTCACAGATGGTTTCTCAGTCCACAAAGTCCTGCCTACTGTGTTACCTCATCGGCTCCGCCACGACCCAGGGCATCTGGACAGTGGGGAGGAACATCCTGATTTTGAGGTGGTGGCAGCTTCCCCAGGGTCATAGGAGCAAGAACCATGGCTAGGAGTGGAGGCTCCTGGCTTTGACTGAGTCTTGATGCCTCTCCTCTTGTGAGGCCCCCTGGAGAAAGTGTGGGACTGACCAGTGGACAGTGTGCCTTGTGGGCTGTAAAGTGCAGGGACAGTCTGGCACTGTGGCTCAAGCCTGTAATCCCAGCACTTTGGGAGGCTGAGGCGGGTGGATTGCTTGAACTCAGAAGTTCGAGAGCAGAGTGGGCAACATGGCAAAACCCAGTCTCTACAAAAAATACAAAAATTAGTTGAGTGAGGTGGCACATGCCTGTAGTCTCAGCTACTTGGGAGGCTGAGGTGGGAGGATTTCCTGAGCCCGGGAGGTGGAGGCTGCAGTGAGCCGTGATCGCACCACTACGTTCAAACCTGGGCAACAGAATGAGACCCTGTCTCAAAGAAAAAGAAAAGTGTGGGGATAGTTGGCTGGGGCTGAACCCAAACTTCTTCAGCTCAAATCCTGACCCTCCTTGCTATTAGCTTTGGGGCCTGCAAAGCAGAAATAGTCTCACCATTTTACAGATGAGGAAACAGACTCGGAGGGGTGGCGTGACTCGCCTAAGGTCAGTCAGCAAGTAAATGTCAAGACAGGGATTCAATATGGAGGAGGCAGTGGTCCCGGGGAGCCGGGGAGGCCCCAGCAGGTGTCCTTACCCTGGAAGGGCTGGGCTTCCAAGTTGCCATAGGTGAGGGAGGCAGTTAGGCCCAGGGCATAACCACTGACGCAGGAGGTAACGTCAGACGCCGTGAGGGGCAGGGCTGCCCCCGTGATCCAATTCAGCAAGCCAGGCATCCCGCTGGCTACTCAGCCTTCAGAACCTGCAAGACAAGGAAGGGCAGGAAGTGGGGAAAGGCTCCCCCAAGTCCCTCCAACCTAGATTTCCCATTTCAGACAACCCCAACCAATCAAAGCAGCATTGTTTTCATTTTCCCCAAGAACTTCCTAGTTCCTGGGAAGGAAGTGACCGCAGGATAACCACCATTCTTCCCTGAGAAGAGGAGAAGTGGCCATTCTCTTCCTTTCATTTCACAGGTAGAGAAACTGAGGCTTGAAAGCATGTGACCTGTTGGGATTCGCTCAAATGGTTGGAGCACAGTCAGGGCTAGAGTCCAGGTAGCCTCACGTTCAGCCTGGAATTCTCCCAACAGACCATGTGGGGAAGGCAGTCGAGGGGCTCAGGCTCTGACCCCATCCTCTGTGTGTCCTGTAATCCCTAAGCCTCAGATGTTGCCTCTGCAGAATGAGGACATTGGAATAGCTCACCACGTCCTTCCTTCTCTGACTTCAGTGAGCCTGCTCACTGCAGTGAACACTTGGTATGTGAGGGCCACCCCCAATAGTCACCAAAGTAAGGGGAGCCACATTCTTCCAGGTGTAGAGGCCAAAACCTGGGAGTCATTCCTGCACCTCCTTCCCACCTCCCCACCCCAACACACACACACAGACAATCCATCGCCAAGACCCATGTGTCATCTCTGGAAAAACCCTTGTATCCATCCACATCCTCCCTTCACGGCCACCAGCACCTTGTCCCAGGCCACCACCACCTCCACGTGGACTGCAGCTCCTGATCTGCCTTTTGAATCTACTCTTGCCCAAGAATCCATTTTGCACCCACTCACCAGAACAAACATTTTGGACACATAAACAGGACAGGTCTCTGCTACCCCACTTCCCTCTTGTACTCACCAATGAGTTCCCTTGCTCCTTGGACAGAGAACCAAAGTTTAAGGTGGCCTGGGACTCTATGGGGTTGGGCCCCTGCTGGCCTCCCCAGCCCAGCATCCCCACGGTCCCCAAACACACCCTGTGGGTCTCAGCAGTTTCCACTCCGGACATGTGTCCTGCTCCTTCCATCCCTGTGCTTGCTGCTCCTCCCAGAAGGCCCACCCCACCCCCATTTTTAAACTAGTAACCCCCTACTCATCTTTCATGGTCAACTCGGGTCCCCTCCGCAGGGAGGCCAGACCAGTGTGCCCAACATCCTCTGTCATCCCCGCACAGAGCTGAGTTTCTCTCCCCAAGAGTATCTCTAACCATTTGTTGTGCTGCGTTCTGTTTCTGAGTGACATCTGTTACTCTCTGTTTCTCGTTTGAGCGTAGGCGCTATATACATGGGCATGGGCCACATCGACTTTGGCTTCACTACCCGCTTTATGTTGATTGAATGAAGAAGAGAATGCATGGCTTTCATCCTTGCAGCATGAAGGCCTCCACAGCATTTCTCAGGACCGTGTCTCAATGATCTAGGGCCTCCCAAGATCCCCGCCCAAGTAATCACATGCCTTGAAGAAGTAGGGTGGGAATGGAAAGCAAAGTCAAATGAAGGGTGTGGAGTAGAAGTTTGAGGTCAGATTCCCTCTGGGTTTTCCTGTCTGTGGGGTCGGTGCCAGGCAAAGCTTCCCTGGGCTGGTAGCCTGCTGCCCTTTATTTGCAAGGCTAGTCAATGAGTGCTGAGTACCCTGCTCTTTCTCAAAGAAGGGACTGTTTCTCCTGGGTCCTCTCCATGTCCCCAGTTGAGATCCTCAGGTGCTCCCCCACACCCCGGCACCCCGCCAGGCCAGCAGTGGCTTTTTAATTATGTTCTCCCTCTGGGCTCAGGCCCAGACAGCTCTGGGCTTATCTCCTGTCGGGCTGACTGACAGCAGCAGGCAGATAAAGAGCCGGGAGGGAGCTGCTGTCTCCCCAAGTGGCCTTCTCTTAGGAGATCTCTCTCCTGGTGGCCAGATCAAAGCCTGGCAAAGCCTGGCAACTTCAAGGGGGTGGGGAGGCAGGGGGCAAGGGGGTGGAGAGGCAGCCTTCATTTCCTGACAGAGCCACGTCTCCCCCTCCCAACGTTCTCTCTCCGCCACCACCCCTGCCCGCATCCTGGTTCGCTCCTGTCTGGAATACTGATTGGGGAACGCAGCCTTAGGGCGCCAGCACCCAGACATGCATTGAACCCAGACCTCAGCTCCAGTCCACCTTGGGATGAGGTTCTGCCAAAGGCATCTTATCCAACCCAGTCTACCCACCCTGTCCCTGGCCCAGGGAGCGGGGCTTAGATGAGGGACATCTGATAACAGACGACAGACTCCCTCAGCGTTGACCCTTTAGGAATGTCATGCAGCCATAAAAAAGAACAAAACCATGTCCTTTGCAGCAACACCGGTGCAGCTGGAGGCCATTAGCCTAAGCGAATAATGCAGGAACAGAAAACCAAAAACCCCATGTTCTCACTTGAAAGTGGGAGCTTAACATTGTACACTGGTGGACATAAAGATGACAGTAATAGACACTCAAGATTACTGGTGGGGGAGGGAAGGAGTGGGGAAAAGGGTTGAAAAACTAACTGTTGGGTACTGTGCTAACTACCTGGGTGACGGGATCAGTCATACCCCAAAACTCACCATCATGCAATATATCCATGTAACAAACCTGTATATGTAGCCCCTCAATCTAAAATAAAAGTTGAAATTATTTTAAAAAACCATACACACACACACACACACACACACACACACACACACACGCAAATAAAAAACCAAAATCTATATTATGGAAAAAAAGAATGTCAGAACCCCTTGGAAAGAATAAACTTTAAATCCTGTGGGGGCCTGGTAAATGCATATTTTTAATCAATTCATCCAGCATTGATAAACACCTACTGTATTCCAGGCTCTGAATTAGCCACTGTCTATATAAGGATGAGACCCAACCCAAATGGCAAGGAGTTTATAATGTGGTAACAGAGGAAATGTGGGAGTGGGGGAAGGTCATAGCGATGACAGCTGGAATTTATTAAACATTGAAAATGTGCCAGGCACATATATTATCTCACTTAATCCTCATAAAACCTTCTAAGGTATTATTCTTCTGCAGATGAGGATGGTGAGGCCTCAAGGGAGTGTGCTGGCTTTGGATGTGGGTTTGGGGTACCTCAAGGGCACACAAGTAAATGGGTACACGTGTAGGACTTTCTCCTGGGAGGGGCCCAGGGCCATCCCCATGAGAGATGGGGACCATAAGGACCAGAATAGATTATGCTGAGTGTCTTCCCTTCCAGCTCTGTCCCAACCTGGGCCTCAGATGGGCGTGGGCCACAGGAATCACCCAGGGACAGGGACAAGGCCATGGCATCTGCGGTTCAGAGTGTGGGAAGCCAGGGTTCAGTCTTAGGAATGTTGTCTGGTGTGAGTGGGGCTTGTCAAGTGTGTGAGGGTCAACACTGTGTTTACCTTCCCCACCTCCTTCCTCAGTGTGCCACACAACATGTCTTTGCCCAGTTCCTTCACTTTTGGGATGCTGCGTCTGGAAAAGAGCTGGTGAGGTGAGAGAAACCAGAAAGGGATTGAGTGGAGCTGGCAGAAAGGGCCAGGGTAGAAGAGGGAGGGAGGACTTAAAGAACAAGGGAGGGAGGACAGGGGAGGGCAGGAAAAAAGGATTTTTAAGAATGAGTGCCCAGAGTTATAAATTGGATCCCCTCTCATATTCTCTAAGAGGCACATAGAAAGATTGGAATGATTTGAGGCTCCGGACAGTGTTTTCCTGATGAAACGCTGGGCCAAACCTGGACACTAAGAGTTCTATATGGCTTAGAGGAGGTTCTTGGTGTGCCTGTTAAATGCCAACACTTTTGTGATGGCCTAGAGATGATAAATCCCAAATAGTTGCTGTCCTTCTGGGCAGGACATTATTCATATTTATGCCTGGCACATAATAGGTGCTCAATAAATATTTCTAAAGTGGAATGAATGAGTTCCAGCAGCCTCCCAAGGACTCTGAAGGACACTAGGTGCTGGGGATACAGTGGGAACAGGCAGGCGTGAGTGGAGATACTAATGGAAGAGACAGACAGTAAATAAAGCTGGAAGTTCACAATCCAGCCTGTTCTTGTCATCCCCACTGCAGCAGCCACATTGTCCCCTTACTGTGTTTTCCCAGTGGAGCAGTCAGAGTCGTCCTTTGAAGACAAAGTTGTGTGACTCCATGACTCAGACTTTCTGATGGCTCCCATGTCCCTCAAGCCCCCATCAATCTAAGCCCCTGCTGTTTTCCCTTCTGACCACCCGCTTAATGGATTCACTCCAGCCTCTAGACATGCACGTGCTTGTGGCTCGCTTCCTCACCCCTTCACGTCTGCTCAGATGGCACCTTCTTAGGAAGGGCCCTGAAAACCTGCTTTAAACTTGCACCCCTCCCCTGCTTTCCTTCAGATCCCTCATCCTGCTCTGTTTGGATATTTTCCATAGCATGTCTCTCCAACATATTACATAGAAAACTTTTATTGCATTTATTGCTTTTCATCTGCTTCCTTCCACAAGGGTGGTGATTGGAGCCTGTTTTTCTCATTGATGCATCCTAAGTACCTTGAGCTCTGTTTGCCCTCATAGAAAGGGATGAAAAATATTTGTTCAATGAATGCATGGATCCATATGTTATCACAATGTCAGGCTGGTCGTTTCTGGGTTTTGCATGGGTTCAGCTCAGGGAGAGATATCCTCTGGCCACCAGGTCAGGGGCAGCTCCACAGAGAAGCTACGGACGTTTAATCTGTTAGGCTCTCATTCCAGTCTTTATGTACCATGGTCCAAACCCACCCTCCCTGCCCACCATAGGTGCCACCCATCTTGTAACAGACCATCAACCCACTGAGGAAGCTCTGTAATTCTGTGCCCCTGAGCCAGCTCCTCGCCACTGCCCACCGCCCACCTCTCCAAACCTTCCCTTGTGTCCTCTGCAGCTGTCCCTGCATGGCCTGCAAAATACCCCAGATCCTGTGCCTCTCCTGAGACTCTCTGTGTCCTGGGTCCCTGTTGCTGCCTGCGCCAAGACTGTCACTCTTCTGTCCTCCAGTCAAAACCCTTCTCCTTGGGGAACTGCTGCCTTTTGGCTATCCCATCCTTGTGGCTTGCCTTCTCTAAGGTCTCAATCATACTCCTTTAGTCAACACTTGGTGCTTGGCTCATGACTTCCTCTGTTTCCCAAGCCCTGCCATCATCTCAGGTGACTCGAGCATCCTTGGGAACAGTGCATCAACACCGTGGGCATTTACCCCTTGACCCTGCATGTCAGCAACCTTTGTTTCCTTCCCAGCTCAGCCTGCATTTCCATTCCCGTGCCATGAACTTCACACACCATCTGTGATGGCTCCATCTTCAAGACCATTCCCAAAATTGCAACCTCCCAATACTTTCCAGGTTCCTTTCTTTGTTTTTTTCCTTAGCACTTATCACCATCTGACATAATGTATATCTTGCTTATTTATCTTGTTTAATGTGTATCCTAACCCTCCAAGGTGTAATCCCTGTGAGGGCCAGAATTTTGTTTCAGTTTGCTCACTGCTGTATCTGCTGCCCATAGAGTAGTGCTGGGCACCTAGTAGATGCTCAATAAGTATTTGCTGAATGGATGAAATACCACTCTGAGTGCTTTACACATATGATTTTCAGCATCTCTCGGAGGTAGGTACTCTTAGTATCCCTATTTAATAAATGAAAATACCAAGGCTCAAAGAGGTGAGGCAACTTACTCATGGCCACACAGCCAGTAAACAATGAGGTTAAGAGTAAACCCAAGCAGAAGGACCATGTGCTTAAACATGAGGCTACTTTATCTCCTGCGTTGAGTTTCTCCCAAGCCTTGTCACCTCTTCCTGAGCGAGTCTTACAATTCTCTCTTCTCTCTTCCTGTTGCTGCTGCTTCATTGATCTCCCCTAGACTGTCTCTATCATCTCCTACCTGGTCCTTCAACCTCCAGGCTGTTTCCCTTCTGGTCCCCTCACACATGCACACACACACACACACACACACACACACCCCTCTATTTTTCCTGATGGCTTCCCATTGATTTTGTCCAAAAGAGTAAGTCAAATGTCCAGTGTGGCATTCAAGGCTCTCCCCAGTGGGTCACCGTCTCTCTCCAGTGCCACCGCCCGCCATGTTCTACATGCTCGCCTTCCTCCAAACACACTGACCCTCTCACCATGCCCTGAACATGTCAGGTTCTTTGCCACCCTTTGCCTCCTCTGCCTTCAAAGTCTTGGTCATCATTCAAGGCTTAGATGCACCTCCTCCAGGAAGCCTTCCCTTTCTCTGACACTCCAGTCCAACAGACACGCTCTTCTTGGGGCTTCCATAGCCTTTGAGCCCTTGTCTATAACACCCCACATCCTGCGGCACTACAGCCACTCATCTGCAATGGCTTTATCTTTCCGTGGGGCTGTGAGTTCTGAAACAGCAGTGGCTGCACCTCCTCCTTTGCCTTGTTTCAGCTCCCTGGACTGTGCTTGGTTTGGACGAGGAACTCTGAATGGGGGCACCTACCAGGTTCTAGTACTTCACAGGCATCACTAATACTCACACCCACTCCCAATTTCCAGGTTCAGAGGGAGGTCCAAAAGCCATCACACAGCCAGAGAGTGGCCAAGCTGAACGGAAACCAGCCTGGACTCCAAAGCCTGCTCTTTCCCCTGCTCAGGCTGCTTCCCAGTTCATGCTGAGCACAGAGGGGAAGAGAGTGCTGGGGCTCTGCTGGCTTCAGCCATCACAAGGGAGGTGGAGGTGGGAGGGGGCTGTATCAAGGCTCCTAGGGTCAAGGAGAAGGCCCTCATGCCCACCTTGCTGGGGGATATTTGCTTTTCAGAAAGAGATTGGGAAGGCAGAAACTTGCCCGTGAGGTAGTGGTTAGGGGTGCCTAGGTCCCAGTCTCTGGGGTACTGCCTGAGGTTAGAGTCCCTGTGATGGCCACTTCCAGAGTAATTGGCCCAGTCACACTGCTGGGCTCTGCCACTCACATTTTGCATGGTTTTGAGCAAGTGACTTAACCTCCTTGTGCCTTAGCTTCCTCCAGGTCTAAGCTGGGAAGGTCCCATGGGCCTCTGCCTAGCATCTGCCTTAGTAACCCCTGACCCTGACTCTGTTCTTATTGCTGAAATCTACCCTTTCCCCTGCATCCACAGCACATTATTGTCCCAGAAACAACATGTTCCTCCCACCTGCAAAGCCATTCTGGAAGCATCTCACCCTCACTCTGGTCTGATCCCTCCCAGATCCTGCCCCACAAAGTTGGGGTCCTCCACCTGTGTGGGCTCAGCCAGGCCTGGGCTGGACGAAGACTGTGAGCCCACAAGCAATTCTGGGCTTGCCACCTGCCCTTTTACCTGAGGTTAGAGGCCTTTGCTCCTTTTCTCATCTCCAGCCCCTCTAGGAAGTCCTGCTTTCATGGCCCCTTTAGAAGCCTGTGCTCCAAAGCCACCCAATCACAGACAGCACCAACACTCCTATCAAAGTGGGGCCAAGTCTGTAGGTTCTCTGGATCTGGTCTGATTGTTCTAACCTTCTAGAATTCTGGGCTTCTCGTATTCTGGTCTCCTTCCTCTAAACCTCCCCACGTAGGCCTATATCCAGCCAACGTGGGTAACAAATCCATGATTGTGAGGCCCACCCTCACCCCGTTTACCCCGTGCTCCAGCCAGTCAAGAACTCTTACTATGCCTCCAAACAAGGCTGACTTCTGCTACCGCTATCTCTTCTGGCACTGAGGGCTTTGCTGGGAATGCTGTCTCCACCTCTCCATCCTTAGCCATCCTTCAAGGCCAGCTTCAATGTTATCACTGCCATGGAGCCTTCTTGGGGTCCTGCATTGCCTAAGATTGCCCCCTGCCACCAGCACAGTCAGCACCACTCACGTTATCTGTCTCATCATCCATGTGCCATGTGTCCATTTAACAGACCTATATGGAGGACCTACTCTATGCCAGACACTGTGCTAGGCTGGGCTACTGCAATGACCAAGAAGTACAGGGCCCCTGCCCTCAGGCTTTGTGTCCTGTCCCCCACCCACCCCAACCAGGAGCAGTTAGCCCCCAGAACTTGAGGCAGGATACTCTGTCTCTCCCCAGTGTCTGGCCAGTAGTTGGTGCTCAACAATGAATGGATGGCATGTACTCTATTGGTTGAATGAATGAGTGAGTGGCCAAATAAATAGAATGAAATGTGTCATGGGGTGGATATAGACCTTGGCTATACAACGGAAGAAATTTATTTCAGCCCAGAGCCCATGAGATTCTATCCTGGAGATAGCTGTAGTCTCCTTTGGTGGGGGCTGGAGATTGGGGGAGTAGTAACGGCACAGAATGCTCAGGCTTCTCAGTGCTTTGTGTCCTCACACTGCCTGAGAGACCTGGAGTCCAGCCAGTTGAGACGTCCTGGACAGTCAGTCTGGACAGGAGGCTGGGGCCAAGCCACCCACGATGTCTGGGGCTTCCAGCTAGGAGACTGTGTTTGGGCCGGCTGAAGAAGGGAGAAATAAGTGCATCCACATTTGAAAAGATAAATGAGGGCCATCTATCTGGGCTAAGCATCTGAAAAGATGCTTGTCGGATTGGATCAAGGAGGAAGTCGTTTACATATACGGAAATTGTGCCATGCCTGTCCCCTGGGGGCCCAGTAAGACTCCTGCATTGGAGCCTCTGCTCTCTGAGGGTCACTCAGAAATGCACCCACACATCTCTGGGAAAATTGGGCTTTATTACACAAATTCAGTTTACACCCACCTTTCCAGGGGCATGTTTGCAAGGTGAGCTCACCCAGCCCAGCTGCCAGCATTGAAAAGCACTAAGTAAATTCTCTGTGTGGCTTGGAGCCTTGCTCCTGTCTCCAGCACACTGCTCTCCGTGTGCGGAGGGGCTCGCCGGCTGGTGGCACAGAGGGAGAGCTGATTTTGAATCCAGCCACTGCCCCTCTAGAGCTACTCGGTTGCAGTGGGGCTCCTAGGGAGTTGAAGACTAAATCCTTGTACTGTGCCTTCCCGCACAACCTCGAAGTGGTAAAATGACAGGCTAGGAAGTGAATTCCTGCCCTGGAATCTGTCTTTCCTCTTCCTTCTCCAGTGCTCTCTCATTGGATGCTTCTTTCAAATTCAGTTTCACCCTCTGTATAGTGGGCAGGTAAAAATGTCGTCTCTTTCTTAGGGTTATTGAGAGGCTTGCAAGGGACACACTGCCCTATAAAATGCTTGTCCCAGTTTCTGGTCCGCAGTGAATGTTGGCTATTGCTTTAATTCCCTTTTCGTTTTGGGTTGTCCTCGTGGTTTCACTCTCCCACCCACTATGACTGCATCTGGGCACCTGAGCTTTTGGCATTTCCCCTGGTGGCTCTGGCCCCCTACAGCTCTCAGACCTGCCACCCAGCCATCCCAGGGCCCCCTGCCTAGGTGTTGGCTAAAGAATACATTCATTGCCTTCCCTTCTCTCTGAGGTCCCAGAGCAGTTTGGGCCAATCTATAAGACTGCTTCCCCGCACACACTGCCCCCCGCACACAGAGATGCTTTGTGGGGTGGCAGAGGGTGCTGGACCGGGAGTCAAAGTGCCTCCCCCTGGCCTGACGACCAGTTCTGCCACCAACTGCATGTGAACCCTAGACTGGGACCCTGCCGTCACACATATGGCCTGGCCACACCTCGTGGGCCTGCACGGAGCACAGCTGGTGGGACATAAAGATTGGTGGGATCATTAGACCCTGGGGTAGGGGTCAAAGCTATACTTCTTCCTTGTTATGGTTCTTAGCACATGGAAGAGTGCCTAAAACAGTTTTTGAAAAATCCCAGCTAACACATATTGAGCAATGAGTAGATGCCAGGTGGCGTTCTAAGTGCTTTTCATGAATTCTTTCTGGTAACCCTTGGGACAATCCTATCAAGAAGGCGCGGCTATTATTCCCATTTTGCGGAAGAGGAAGCCGAGGCCCAGTGTGGTTACATTTCTTGGTCAAGGTAATACACTCGTAAGTAGTGGAGCTGGGATTTGGACTCCACCTTCAGAGATCAAACTCCTAACCACAAAGCTTCATCACCCCTCAATACTTATTTGCTGAATGAATACATGAATGACCTGGAGAAGGTCCTTCCCACGGGGTCCCTCTGGGCTCTGGGTCCTGGCCTCTTTATCTAACAACAAGAGGATGCGCACCTGGAGAATTCATCCCACCCATCTCTTCAGATTGACAGTCCAGGGTCTCAGTTGCTTTGAGAGACAACCCACATCGGAACTGAGGATGTATACCCGTTCCTCCTGTGCCCCGCCCTGTTGAAGGGATCTAGGTGTCTGACTACTTAGTCTCTTCTCAGAGGTGGCGCTGTTTCCTGAGTGCCAGGGGGATTTTCACACTGAAACCCCAGAAAGACCCTATGAGGCAGCTCATCCTCACTTTGCAGCAGAGGAAATCAAGACCTAGAGAGGTGAAGAAAATCTCAGGGTTACACAGTGAGTGGGTGGTAGAGCCAGGAGTTGAATCCAAGCATCTGGCCCCAGATCCTGGGTTGTTAATGGTGCCTTCCTTGCTGCCTGCTCCTTTCCAGCCAGGTCCAGGTGCCCAGGCTGAGTTAGTGCACCTGCCAGCAAGCTGCTCTTACACAGGGCCTTTGACCCCTCCACACCGACTGCCGTAAACCCCCAGGGCTCCACCTCTCACTGGCTCCTGCCCTTCTGCTGTGCTTTCTAGGAGTGGGGAGGTGGCGGTAGGAGTGGGGAAAGGAGACAGCATCCTCCCCACGTTTTGAGTGGGGATAGTGGATCAGTACCCTGGCTCTCTCTCCTACCAAGTCAGCACACTAGAGACGACTCCCACTTCGAAGTCATTTCAACAAGATGCCACTGGAGGCCGAGCGCAGTGGCTCATGCCTGTAATCCCAGCACTTTGGGAGGCTGAGGTACGTGGATCGCTTAAGGTCAGGAGTTTGAGACCAGCCTGACCTGCATGGTGAAACCCCGTCTTTACTAAAAATGCAAAAATTAGCCAGGTGGGGCGTTGGGTGCCCGTAGTCCCAGCTACTCGGGAAAATGAGGCATGAGAATCACTTGAACCTGAGAGGTGGAGCTTGCAGTGAGCTGAGATTGCACTACTGCACTCCAGGCTGGGCAACAGAGTGAAACCCTGACTCAAAAACAAAAACAAAACAAAACAAAAACAAAACTGGAACACAAGGGACACACAAACAGCCTCAAAATGGATGTCATGGCACATCTTACTGCAGGAAAACCTCGGGCAAGGTTGGTATTGACCTTCTTCTTGGGCTTCAGCTGGTGCAGAACCAGCCGAAGGTTAAGAGAGAAGGGGGAGACAGTTGGAGAGGTTGCATTTAGAATACCAAGTTCCCCACTGCAACCAGGTTTAAGAAGGCAGGGTTTTAGGGTTTAGAGATTCCCCACACTTTGCACAAACTCCTCCATTGGGTCGTAGGCACTGTGCTAAGAAAGTTATGTGGATGATCACACGGATCCCTCATAACCCTCTAAGTGCAATTTTTCTTTCTTTTTACAGGTGATCTGAGTGAGTATAAGAGAGGTTAGTAAACCTGCCCATGGTCATAAAGCTAAGAAGGGTTGACTCTGGGAACTGAACCCTGGCTGCTTCCATTCCAATGCCTCTGCATTTACCACTATGCCATAGCAAAATCCATGGTAACAGTATCCCACATCCACAGAAGCAAGAGAAAAGCCCTCTCTTTGAGAGTCCGAGGGACAACATGGGGTTGTCAGCAACATAGACTAAACCAACCGGGGACAAGGAAGCAGAGAGAGGAGGCCAGCTGCAGAATTGCCCTCATCAGCCAGCCTGGGCATCAGGAGCAAATCAGGCTCCAGGAATTAGACTCAAAGTCAGGCTTGGACTCGTAGCCCTGGGTGACACAGGCAAGCTACTTCACCTCCCTGACCTCAGTTTTCTGATCTATAAAAGGGCACAGAAGTAAAGCTCGCCCCACTGCCTCGTGACGATGAGAAAGAAGACTGTGCGTAAAGCGCCAGACACAGTGCCTGGCTGACTGCGAAGGTGAGCTGGCGGCTTTGCCCTGTGTAGGGGAAGGTAGGATGTGGGGGTGAAGCTACTCAAGGCCAGACTTCCTGACAGGCTTGTAAGGAATCTTTTAGAAATGGGGTATCTTAGAAAAGTCTTCAAGAATTCAAAGGAAAGGATTAAAAATGATGGTATTGTAAGCAGTGAAGAGGATGTAGCCCCTGACCAGCTTACCCTTTCAAATTCACCACTGAGACCGGGCAGGGTGGCTTATGCCTGTAATCCTACAACTTTGGGAAGCTGAAGTGGAAGGATTGTTTGAGGCCAGGAGTTTGAGACCAGCCTGGGCAACATAGGGGGACCATCTCTACACACATACACAAAAGTTAGCTAGGTGTGGTGGCACACCTGTAATCCCAACTTCTTGGGAGGCTGAGGTGGAAGAATTGCCTGAGCCCAGGACTTCCAAGCTGCAGTGAGATATGATCATACCACTGTGCTCCAGCCTGGGTGACAGAGCAGGACCCTGTTCTGTCCCCTGGGCCCCCAAAAAAATCCACCATGGAGTCTTGAAAGTAATCATAATGAGCCTCCATGCCTCATAGAAAGCGATTTATGATTAAAGCACTTTCACATCATGAATTAATTAGGGCTTTATGAATAGGGGCAAAATAAGGGTTATTATCCCATTTTAAGGATCAGGAGACTGAGGCTCAGAGGGAAAATAACACAGGAGGATTGGAGCTCCCAGGGCAGAGCTTCCTCCGTGAATAGGGGACCTGCTGCTTTGCTGTGCTGAGGCTTGAGAGTGGCAGAGGCCAATCCTGCTGGCCACCAGGCATTCAGATCTGCTGGTCAACCCGGAGTGCCAGTGGTCAGAGAAGGGGGCTAAGATCCTTGAAGGGACTCAACCCAAGATGACCTGTCCTTTCTCCCCTATTTCCTGTAAGTATTCTGATCAAGGCTACAATGCCCTGCTCTTGAATAAGGCTGTGTGTGATCTTCATGCCGTTGTACAGATCTTCTGCCTTCTCTTCCTCTGGGTGCATGGTAAGCTGCAGCTCCCAGCTTCCTTGCAGGCCTAGATGTGCCTCTGGCTTCAGCCAATGAAATATGTGGAAGTGACATGTGTCACTACCGGGTGGAAGCTTTCAAAGCCAGTGTGTGCTTGCCCATGCCATGTTCTCTGCCACAGCGATCATGGAGGAATGTGCCCCAAGGAGCCTCTGTTAAAGGCATGGCCTACTTTGGACATGCAGCAGGAGCAGGAATTAAAACATTGCTGTTTTTTCACTGCAGCGTAGCCTAATCTAACTTGGCTAGTATAGCCATGAATGTTTGGGTCTTTGAGCAAAGGTGATGGTCCCAGGAATAGAATCTATGGTATCTGAAGGGAGCAAGAGGTGGAAGAAGGTGAGATTGGCCAGTGGGTCCACTAGAATATAAGCTCTAGGAAGGCAGAGGTCTTTGTATATTTTGTCAACAATTGTATTCCCAGTGCCTTAGAAGAGAACCTGACAATCAGCAGGTGCTCATTAAATGCTGAATAAACGAATGAATGACCTGAGGTGAGGCAGGCAATGCAGAGGCAAGAGGCCTGAAAGGCAAAAGTGAATGGTTCTGGAAAGGACTCCATAGTCATTCATTTATAAACTCTACAAGCATTAAACACTCATCATGAGAGATCCCCATGTTAACCCAATAATTTGACCAGAAAAAGCCCACTGTAAGTGAATCTACTTAAAACAGGGACCAACATGTCATACAAAAGGGTGAATGAAAAAAAGATTTTAGTTGGGATTTCATTTTGAAAAATGAGACTAAAAATATGAAAATAGAATCTTATATTGGACCAAGATAAGATTATAGTTACAACCATGTGCCGAAACTTTCAGTCCTCAAAGGACAAATCAAATATTGATTGGTTTAGCAGGGCATGATTTTCCTGAACAAAATTATATGCTAGTATGATACGACATTTTTAAAAAGGTCATATTTCACTGTCACAGCATAATGATCAAAGTTTCTTATCATGAACTCATTGTTGTCCATATTCTCTTCTGTCATTCTCTGGCCTAACTGCCAGATTCTCAGAGTCCTCCAGTGTCTTCTTTGATTGGCCTTACTAACTCCCACAACTTTCATGTGATGTCAGTTTCACCATGCAATCCTTCGGCTTTGTATGATCAGCGGCTTACCCCACATGACGGAGAAACTGATGGACACGGATATTGTGTGAAGGGCAGGGATCAATGCTGGTTCTGAGCAAGAACAGACATTTATTCAGGGACTACTTTTGTAAGTGGACAGTCTATTCATGTTCTCTATTAGGATGACATTTTGAAAAACCCACAACCTTGGCCGGGCAAGGTGGTTCACGCCTGTAATCCTAGCACTTTGGGAGGCTGAGGTGGGTGGATCACCTGAGGTCAGGAGTTCGAGACCAGTCTGGCTAACATGGGGAAACTCTGTTTCTACTAAAAATACAAAAAATTAGCCAGGCTTGGTGGCGTGCACCTATAATCCCAGCTACTCAGGAAGCTGAGGTAGGAGAATCACTTGAACCCAGGAGGCAGAGGTTGCCGTGAGCCTAGATCGCACCATTGCACTCCAACTTGGGCAACCAGAGAGAAACTGCATCAAACAAACAAACAAACCAACCTACAACCTCACATCTATGGGGTTGCAGATAATGATTAAGCAGACCCCTTCATGGGGCCTGAATAAAGAAGTGGGGATACTACGGTGAACCAGGTAGACCCATCTCCTGCCCTCCAGCCACTCCCCCAGTGGCCACATTCTAGGCTGGGTTGGGACCATCACTCCAGCTTCCTGCCCTAGCCCTGGGTCCTGCCTCTGTCTCCACAGTGGCACCCATGGAAGGAACCTCTTGGCAGAGAGTCCCGTGCCCAGCAGTTTGATCCTCAGTGTGGTCATGGGAATAGGGAGAAGAATTTTGTGCTGAGACACCCTGGGACCCTTGCCTTAGGAAGATACACAATGTATGATCTAGCAAATGGTTTTCAGATTGGGGACTAGGATCCCTCCAGACCCCAGTGAGGATTCAAGAGGTGAGATTTCAATTTCTCAGGTTTGTTAATTTGTCTGCCTTTGTTAATGTCTCTTCCTGAGATCTTGATCTGACCACGGTGCTTCCCTGCTCTGTGACTGTTCATTGTGTTAACTAAGCCTGACTTGTTTGTGTCAAATTCAGCTTCTCCTCACAATTCCCCTTTGCAGCCTGATTCCATATTTCTCTTGCACTCTGACTCTGTGTTCCAAACTAGAATATGTGCTATTCCCCAGACATCTGTAAGCCTCAACTTTGCACCCTTGTTTATGTTCCTCCCTCAACCCAGAGCCCTGTGATCCCATCTCTGGGTTTTGAAATCTACTCATCCTGCTGGGTCCTTTCAAACCCACCTCCTCCATGTAGCCTTTCCCTACCCCTTTGTCTAGGAGTGATTGCTCCTTCCTCTGGGACCCTAGGATCCAGCTTTGCTCAGCTAAATCCTGCTGTAACAATCTCCATGCATGGAATGGTCTTAAGTTCTCTTCTAGAGGGTGGCACTGCCGTTTGCTATTGCTAGCTCTTTGAGCTCTCCAAGACTTAGTTTTATCATCTGTAAAGTAGAGATTAGTAAAACCTCATGGGAGGCTGGGCATGGTGGCTCACGCCTGTAATCCCAGCACTTTGGGAGGCTGAGGCGGGTGGATCATCTGAGGCCAGGAGTTGGAGACCGACCTGACCAACATGGAGAAACCCCATCTTTACTAAAAATACAAAATTAGCCAGGCGTGGTGGCACATGCCTGTAATCCCAGCTGCTTGGGAGGCTGAGGCAGGTTAATCGCTTGAACCCGGGAGGCAGAGGTTGCAGTAAGCCGAGATTGCACCATTGCACTCCAAGCCTGGGTAACAAGAGTGAAACTCCGTCTCAAAAATAAATAAATACATAAAAAATAAATAAAACTGCATGAGGAAGGCACCAGGTAAGGGAATGACACAAGACAAGGAAGAAACTAGGTACTACTCTTTGTCCCTCTTTCCCCCACCCCCATGTCTAACTGTTCCTTCTCTGCTATTTTTGCAGGCTCATCCTTGGGGCCAGGACTACAGGGAGGCAAGTGACCAGATGCTGAAGACAAAAATTCCTCCAGGTTCAAGCTTGCCCTGCCCTGCTTCAATGCATAAGCAGTTGACTCAACAAAGATATGCCTCTGACTCAGCCCTTGCCTCTGTGTCTCAAATCCAGGAGCTCTTCTCCTGAGTGCTATTTTGCATAAGCTTGGGTAATTGATGACCATTGGTTTCCCCACTTGAGACTGCAAGCCTCTTGAGAACAGAGACCCAACATGCCGCCCAGAGCCCGGCATGAAGTGGGCACCCAGTGATCCAATGGTTTTCATTCCTTTCCCTATTTCCACCCTTTCTTGTCTGTTGATTCAAACTGACACTGATCGACCAAGACCTCCTGCCCCTCCCAGCCCTGCCTGTACTCACGCTCTGGTCATGTGGGAAACACTTCCTTGCTCCTCTATGTCCACCCACATAGCCACATCCATCCATGGCTTCCTCCAAATCCGCACTCTAGCATCACCTCCTTGAGGAAGCCTGCCTAGCCCCACACAGAACACTCCTGATCCCAATCCCCTCTCCCTAAGGAATCCAGGAACCCAGAGGGTTTCATAGGATGGAGGACTTGTGCACCCCTGGTGACCTGGAGTCATACTCAGTCCAGTGACCCCACTGGGCTGTTCGCCAGTTCCCCCAGGGATGTCTGTCAGTTTCCTGTTTAGGTGACCCTCTTCTTGGCCTTGCTCAAGCCCCTTCCCAGGATGCCTGTGAGACTACGAGAACCCTATGTCTGCATTGCCTGGTCATTGGTCACTCGAGGTTGTGTTGTACAGGGAACCACCAGGGGTATTGAGAGAAACCCAGGTAGGTATTCAGCAGAGAGGACCCGAAAAGGAACCCAGGCCAGCGGCCTGGAGGAGTGCTGCCCCTGAGCCTCTGGGTGCCTCTTCCACTGCTTTTCCTTCTTCAGGGCTGTCCCTTGCCCTCATGGACCTGGCCTCTCACAGAGCCATAACCAGCATTTGCATCATTGTCTGGTAATGAGAGGCCAGCCAGTCAGTGAAGGTGCTGGCTCAGAGCAGAGTCTGGAGCAAAGTCGCAATGAGTGAGACAGAGCAAGCACAAAGGTGCTTCTTCCCTCTGGGCCCAGGGGCTGTCAGGTGAGTGGGGACCGCGGGGATGGGTGAGTGGGGGCCGCTGGGATGTCTGAGTGGGTGTCCTAGCCCCTTGGAACAGAACACCGATGTCATCACCCGGTGATGGGGCTCCCTGTCTTCTACCTCCTCCCTCCAGCCAGGACAACTTTACTAACAGCCTAATGGCCAATGTCTAGAGCACCTTCTGAGAGCTGTGTCTGGCCCAGATCTGGGGGTGTCTTTAGCTCCTTTTCTGTGAGGTCACATATAAGAGTTTCCTAATCCTGAAGCTAGGGCCAAGGAGGCTGCTCAGAGCCTGAGCCATTTCCAGGTCAGGAGCCTTGGCTCATCTCAGACCAGCAAGGCAGTGGGGTCTACAGGCCACCTACCCAGGCACGGTGACCACCAGCCCTGCACCATCACCTGGATGGGGCTGGATTGGAGACAACCGAAGCACTATTCCTGGAGACAGATGCCAGCCAAGGCTGGGTGAGGGGATGAGGGCCCCGCAGCCACACATCAGACCTTGGGGACCCTGCCCAGCAACCTTTGGATCAAGTTCAAGTCACAATCCTCTGCATGTGCACACGTGGGCACACATACACATGCATGTCCCTGCACTCTTAAATCCCTGCACAGCAGCAAACACACATGCACCCACAAACATGTAAACACATTTATATACACACACCACAGACCTGCTTACCAACTCATGTAGTTCACGTGATACACGTCACTACCCTCCAGAAAATCCCCTTACACACACATGCCCTAATATACCTTTTCTTTTTTTTTTTTTTTTTTGAGACGGAGTTCTCGCTCTGTCACCCAGGCTGAAGTGCAGTGGCCGGATCTCAGCTCACCGTGCAGCCCCGGGGCCCTGGGTTTACTTATATTCTCCTGCCTCAGCCTCCCGAGTAGCCTTGACTACATTAGCTGGGACTACAGGTGCCCTCACACCCCAGCTGTTTTTTTAGTAGAGACGGGTTTCACTCACAGGGCCAGCTGCATTTGCCCTTGATCTCCTGACCTCGTGATCCACCCATCTCGGCCTCCCAAAGTGCTGGGATTACAGGCTTGAGCCACCGCGCCCAGCCCCTAATATACCTTTCAAGAGCATATGCCTGCGTGCATTACACGCACACACATGGACATGTACTCAGCCCCACCGGCCAACCCAGCTGACCACAGAGTCTCATGGCCTTATGGCCTCTTCGCAGGAGCAGAAAGACCAGAGCTCATCTAGACCCTTTTGAGCCTTGTCCAGTCCCCATAAGCTGGCACAAGCTGGGCCACAGGTGAGCTTCAGGGAAGGGCTGCTGCTCTCAGGAGAGAAGACTTACTTCCTAAGTCTTAAAAAAAAAAAGGAGGGAGGAGGTAAGGAAGGACAGGAGGGAGGGAGGAAAGACAGAGAGAGAGAGAGAAAGAGAGGGTAATAAAAGAGAAAGAGAGAGAGGGAAAGAAAAAGAAAAAGATAAAAAAGAAAAAAAAAGAAAGAGAGAAAAAGAAAGAAAAGGCAAAAGAAGGAACGGGGTTAGGGGGAGAGGCAGGATGGTGTGTGATGCCTGTTGCTCTTCAGAAGAGAGGAGGGAATGGTTCTGGCCCCCGCCCCTCAGGCCTCCTGGTGCTGCTGCTGTGCGGGCGGGCAGGAGCACGGGGTGGAACTGTTGGGGCTGCCGCAGATGTTATGGTGGAACTTCCAGCGGAGGCTTGATGTGTTAGCAGACGCCACACTGCACCCGCTGCTGAGTTCCTCTCCCCTAGCCGCTTCCCTCTGCCCGGGGACCTTTTCTCCTTCCCCTCTTACCTTGCAGAAGCCCAGGGACGCGGGGCTCAGAAAAGGGTGTGCGTTTGGCCGGTGGCTCTGGGGACGGTCACAAGCTGCCGGGCATCCGAAGGGCAGCAGGCATGAGCCCGGCTGCCGGGGTGGGCACCCTGCAGGGCTCCTGACTGCCCCAGAGCTCTGGAGTACAGACGAGGGATGATGGGGGATTGACCAGGAGCTGGTGGAAACAGGTGGCAGGGATGGAAGGTTGAGAGAGGGAGGAAGGAGGCAGAGACAGAGGAGAGAGACAGAGACACAGAGAGGAGATGCAGAGACTCACACACAGAAAAAAGAGAAACAGACACAGAAAGCAAACAAGAAAGAGAAGAGGGAGCAGGAGAAGGGGTGGCGAGGGAGAGAAAGAGAGGAGACAGACAGAAAGAGAGAGAGAGAGAGCAAGAGAGAGAGAGAGCGAGCCGGACCTGAGTAGCAACATGTGGCCATGCTCCCTCACTTCTTACGTTGAAGCATCCTGGCATCCTGGGCTCCTCCCCATGGTGCCTGCATGGTGTACCCACCCTGACACACATGCACATAGACACACAAACTTACCACAGACACACACGCACACACTCATGCATGCCCTTGCCCACCCAGAGCAGCCCCCTTGTCTAGCCTCTCCTCCTCACACAAGTGGGGCCAGCTCTTACCTTACCCCAGAAGCACACGTGTCTAGGTACACACTCCCTCTCTCCACGGCCACAGTGGTTGCCTTCTGCACCCAGTGCTGCTGGAGGTGCGGCCCGGGGCTGGGCTCCAGTGCCCAAGCCCTGCACCCGCTGCCCTGGCAGCTGGCTTGATCAATGCCCACATTGCGATAGCTGTTTAGGTGGCCTGCAGGAAGCCGAGCCATTTGTTTTGTCAGAGCGTAACCATGACAATCACCCCATACGCACACACCGCTGGTGCTGTTTCCCCACCCCTCGCCCTTCCCTCCCCCTTCTCCAGAGCACAGGAGAAAGCTGGAGGCCACTTAGCAGCCTCATCTTATTCCTGCTGGGGCTGAAGGAAAGGGCCTGGCCAGTGATAACAGTCCTGCGGGCAGCTCCTTCCTGGGGAGTGGGGCTGCCTCCAGGGTATTTCAGCACTGTGCAGAGCCTGCATGGGCCAGGGATACCTTCTGCCTGTGCAGGAGCTGGCCCCTCTCTGTCTCCCTGCCCCCTCAGCAAGTTTAGTTTTTAGCCAAGTGTTACAGGCTGCCAATCCATTTTCCCCCATAAGGCCACAGTACAGCGAACAGACAGCATTGGTGACCGTGGTCGTGGGCAGGTCCTCTGCCGGGGCCTTTGGCCATGCCTGTTCACCTTAGAGTCCCAAGCCATCCCTTGCTGCCCCTGGCCATGCCAAAGCCACACGGGAAATTGCTAGGATTCTAGGTGCAGCTCCTGGAGGCATCAGACTGGAGGTCTGAACTCTGGAGATACAAAGTTGGGTAGCCCAGAGAGCCAGGGGCTTGTCATAACCAAGGAAGCCAAGTGGCCGGCTGGGTTAGGACTGCAAAATCTAAATTCAGAGCCTAGAGTTACAGAGTTCAAAGTTGAGAGATGCTTCAGAGGTACAGGATGGAGCAAATGATCACACGACTCATTTAAGCCTTATAAAAATCCTCAAGAAGAGGGCCTTTCTTTCAGGTTTATAGGGAAATTGTGATTCGGAGGGGCAGAGTGACTTGCTGAAAGTACACAGCCAGGAAATGACAGAGCAGGGATTCAAATTCACCGTGATCCCAACACTGGAAACTCCACTGCATTTTACTGGCCTTTTACAGCTGTCACTGTGTGCTGGGCACCGCACACACGGCCTGGAAGAAGTGCATCTCACTCGTTCTGGTCCAAACCCTGGGAGGTGGATGATATGCTATGTTCATTTCAAATATGAGCTCAGAGAGGTGACATGACTTTCCTAAGACCACACAGGACGTGGAAGAGCCAAAGTTGGAACCCAGGTCTGTCTGATGCCACCTCTCCACCCTACCTCCTTCTCCACACAGGAGGCTTCATCTGGGACTGACGGTCAGCCCCCTCTTCTGGACTCTCTGCCTAAGGAGAGTGGAGCCTGAGGATGGGATAGGGGTAGTCCGTGGACGCAATGGGAAAAGGGAGCACAGATGTCATGTGGGGTGCAAGAACTCCCTGCTGGGGTAACAGATGAAGTGTGATCTTAGCCAGAAGTCCACAAACCACTGATTCCCCATTATGGAGTGACAACTTAGGGTTCCAAAAGAGTTTCGAGTCCCCCCCAGAACTTCACGAAACATACTACCTGAAGTCCCAGGACTTCCCCATCTATGAAGATGCTGGACAGCTGAAAAGGAAGCCCCAGCAAAAGAACCTTAGAGAACATTCTGGAGGAGGAATTTGAGGGGACTGCTGGGCAGAGGGAGTGAAGGGGGTGAGAGGAAGGTGAACTAGACAAGGGCAAATGAACTTCTCAGGCTTGGCTGTTTTGCCTGGATTACCTCCGAACCCCTGCTGAGGTGTTGGATCAGCCTCTAGAGAGAAGCAAAATCGCTGTCACGGGCTGAGGAGAAAATGACTGGTTGGGTAATGGAAAGGTGCCTTTGTCATATAAGGACTAACCAAGGATGAGACAAAGTTTACCTTCAGTTCGATACTTACACTTGTTCACCTTGAGGCGGGCCTTGGAGAGTGCTTGGGGAAAGTGATGAGTAAGACACAGATTTCCAGGAACCTGGCACACAGTTTCCCAACCAGATTTTGTCCCACTCAACAGTTCCCTGAAGCCTTTCTGCGTGCATTATTTTATTTAACCCTCGTCATCACCCAGTGCAGTAGTTATCATCAGCCCTGCTCCGTATGGGGTGGGGACTGAACCTGAGAGCTGAAGTGACTGGCCTGTAGTTATAGCCAAGAAATGGCAGAGCTGGGATTCAAACTCAGTTCTCCATGACTTCCAAGTCTAGCACCCTTGCAACAATGCTACACGACCTCATGCCTCTTAGAGTGGCTATGAGTCACTTTTCGGCTCAGAGAGTCCTGGTTCCTTGGAGACAGGGGACCGGGGCTTGGGGACATAGCCACTTAGAATTCTAACCCCCACCACCCCCAAATACCCCCAGGCTCCCAAAGTCCAATTCTCAGTCCCCCATGAGTTCAAGATCCCTGTCTCCCAATGAACATGGGACCAGAAGTCTGTATCCACTGGTTATCCTTTTGACTCATCCGTCCCAAGCCTGGAGTTTACATTTTAGGACCAAAACTCTCTGGGAGAACAACGTCAGCCTGGTTGAGTGGATACGAGGCGTGAAGAGGACATGAGAGGTGGCAGGAGACAGGGGACCTGAGATGTGAATGGTGTGAGTGGAGAAGGCTTCGAGCTGCCTCTTCTTGAAGGGTTCAAGATTTTCTTACCCCATTGTATTAGTTTCCTGGGGCTCCCAGAACAAATGACCACAAACTGGATGGATCAAAACAACAGGCATTTATTCTCTCATATTTCTGGGGGCTAGAAGTTTGGAATCAAGGTGCCAGTGGGGCCGTACCCCCTCTGAAGTCTTCACAGAAGAACTGTTCCTTGCTTCCTCATAGTTTCTGGCAGTTGCTGGCAATCCTTGTCATCCTGTGGCTTGTAGCTGCGTCCCTCCAACTTCTGCCTACATTTTCACGTGCCTGTCTTCCCTGTGTGTGTCTCCATGTCTGTCTCCAAATCTCCCTTTCCTTTCTCACATAAAGACATTCGATTAGGGCCCACCCTAACCCAGTATGACTGCATCTCAGCTTGATCACATCTGCAAAGACTCTACTTTCAAGTAAGGTCACATTCACAGGTACCGGGAGTTAAGACTTGAACATATCTTACACCGTGGAATACTACGCAGCCATAAAAAGGAATGAGATCATGTCCTTTGCAGGGACATGGATGAAGCTGGAAGCCATCATCCTCAGCAAACTAACACAGGAACAGAAAACCAAACACCGCATGTTCTCACTCATAATTGGGAGCTGAATAATGAGAACGCATGGACACAGGGAGGGAAACAACACACACCAGGGCCTGCGGGTGGGGACGAGGGGAGGGAGAGCATCAGGACAAACAGTTAATGCATGCAGGGCTTAAAACCTAGATGAGGGGTTGATAGGTATGGCAAACCACCATGGCATGTGTATAACTATGAAACAAACCTGCATGATCTGCACAGGTATCACAGAACTTAGAGAAAAAAAAATACTTGAACATATCTTCTAGGGAGACACAATTTAATCCACAATACCCATTCAGAGGAAATAAAGGACACAGGACAGGCATAATTCCAAGAGGCCAGGCTGCTGAACTTCTAGAAATTCGGAGACGCCAGGAAAGGAAGTAGCAGCATAATACGGTAATTAAATGTGGACTCTGGTACCAAATAGCTTGGGTTCAAACCCTGGCTTGATCATTTCCCAGCTGTGTGCACTTGGGAAAATTACTTAACCTCTCTGTGCTTCAGTCTCCTCTCTGTAAAATGACGGTACCTTGAAGTGTTGTTATGATTATTAAGTGAGTTAATATTTGCAAAGGGCTTAGTAAGCACCATACAAGCGTCTGTTAAAATAACATGCAATGTTAATAAACATGCAATGTTCCCTAGATGAATATTACTATGTTATAGGGGTGAAACTGAGATCCATAAAGGGGAGATGACTTCCCCCAGGTCACCTGGTCAGGCTAGCCAGGGTACAGGCCATTTCTGCCTCCTTCCTTCAGGATTGCCCTCTGGAGAGGCTAAATCTCCTTCCTATTTGTTCTGCAGTTGGAGAATGCAAGGTGGATGGTCTGGAACGGAGCAAGAGAAGAGAGGTGGGTGAAGAGGTGAAGAGGGAATTCAGAGGACAGAAGCAGTAGATTCCTCCTGCCTGCAGACACGCACCTCTTTTCCCACCCAGCCCTCTGTTTACAGGATTGAAAGTAATTGTGCGGCTGTTTCTGCCCACATGGAGGGAAACAAATCTCTGGAATGTGTAATCAACACAGTCTGGATAAGAAAGGAAAGCTGGTCCTTCAGTGATGCAGGCTGGGGGTGCAGAGCAGGGCTGTCAGAGAGACTAGGGAGAGTCTAGATGGGGGACAGGGGCCTAGGGGTGGCCCTTTCCCTAGAACAGCCTAAGTAGGGTAGCCAGGCTTCATAGGCATTGCATCTGAGAGGACCCCTGCCTCAGTCTTAATTCCTGAAGGGGCTGGACCCAGCCAAGTATGGATCTGGGGTATGAAAGGGACCAAACGCAAGTTTTGGAGACAGTTGGGCTGATATCACATTCTTGGCAAACAAACAAACCCTCGTGAACTCCCTTTCTCTCAACTTGCCTGTTCTAATCTCTTACCTGGTCCAGGAAATTGCATGAATTGCCCTTGTTCTTTATCCCTCCCTGTGTCCATGTCCTTTGCTATGTGATTTGGCAGTTCTTCCTCTAAAAAGGTGGAATGTTGCTCTCATCCCTTCACCTTGGGTTCAGCCTCATGACGTAGCCAATTTAATATTGGTGGGAATTACGTAATTAAAGGCTGATAAAGGGCTTGCCTGATTGGGTTTGTTCTCTTGGGACTCTGCCCCTGTTGCCATAAGAAAAATGTGCCAAAATTGGCCCACTGGTTCCAGGAGGAGAATAAGACATACACAGAGCAGGACTAAACCACCCCAATCAAGCCCAACTGAAATCAGCCAACTGTAGATTCATAAGCAAGTCCTGCACAGCTCAGCACAGCTATCCAGCAGAGCCCAGCCAAGATCAACCAATTCTTAGCTAATCTAGAGATATGTAACCATCAATTATTTCTTCTTTAAGTCACTGAGTTTGGAGTGGCTTGGTATGCAGCATTTTCTGGCTATAACTAGGGGGTATTAGTCTGCTTTCATGCTGTTGATAAAGACATACCCAAGACTGGGAAATTTACAAAAGAAAGAGGTTTAATTGGACTTACACTTCCATGTGGCTGGGGAAGCCTCATGATCATGAAGGAAGGCAAGGAGGAGCAGGTCATGTCTTACATGGATGGCAGCAAGCATAAAAGAGCATGTGCAGGAAAACTCCCCCTTATAGGAACCATCAGATCTCATGAGACTTACTATCCATGAGAACAACATGGGAAAGACCTGGCCCCATGATTCAATTACCTCCTACTGGGTCCCTCCCACAACATGTGGGAATTTGAAATGAAATTTTGGTGGGTACACAGCCAAACCATATCAACTACCTCTTGTAGATTTCACCTTCCTCATGTCATTTGGGTAGGTCCTCCTCTCCATTCCCCTGGCATCAAGCCTCCTAACAGCTTCTTACCTGATCTCCCTGTCTCTAGTCTCATAGATTTCAGTCCATTCCCCACACTGTAGCCAGATCTTTGTAATATCTGTTAATCTCTTTTCTCAACCCCCCCGAAGCCCTTCATCAACTCTCCCATGGCCTTCCATAAAAAGTTCTACTTTTTAGCATAACATTCAAGGCCCTTTTTGATCTGTCGTGATGTCTGGCCCTGCTCCTATGGACTCTTCACTCCAGCCAGATAGAACTATTTGTGGTTCCCTGGACTTGGAGTCTCATACCTCTGCGATTTTACCCATGTCAATCCCTCCATCTAGAAGACACCCTGCCCCTTCCCCATCTGGCTCTCTTCTACCTGTCCTGCAAAGGAGAGCTGAAGCATCTCCTCTAGGAAGCAGGGCCATCCTGTTAGATTACCTGACTTAGGGGGCCACAGAGTCCCATGCCCAGCACAGGTCCCCGCCCACAAAAAGTGCTCAATTAATATACTATTGGATGAAGAAGTGAATGAGACCTCAGAGGCAGCATCATGTCTCATGTACACTTGTATTCACGATATCTATTGCTGGTCTTGACACATAGAGGGGCTTCATAATTATTTGTTGAATCAGCAAATGAAAGAACATATGACCCTATTACCTCAGTACCCCCAAAGAGTCACGGCAAGCTACTCCTCTCCTCCCCAGAGAAGGTGGCAGTGTCAGGGGGTGGGGAAACCTTGGCACCTGACATAGGTGGGAAGAAGGTGGGAGCGAGAGCATGGCATGCCAGGGGGCTGGTTGGAGGGAGTCATCTGCTCTGAGTCCAGGCAATAAGACTTGCATTTTCTGTAGGGAATTTAAAAATAATTCAACTAAAAGTCAGTTTTCATTTTATTATCGCCTCGTGGTGTTATGTTAAAACAAAGCACTGAGAAAATAATCCTCCTCACTGACCATGCCAGTGCCTATGCCTTAATGCCCCAGTACAGGGAGGATACACCCCCTTCTAGCCCTGATGTTGAGTCTGTCCCACCAGAGGACAGCCTTGGAGAGACAGGACAGCTGAGAATCCATCAAAGGGGTCCTAACAACCTCAGTGTATCCAGCCTAGGTTACAAAGGCTTATGCCCTTGGTGTAATGCTATATAGCTTGGGTTGGATGCCAGGCAGCCACAGGCAAGCTCACAGGGCACAGAGCCAGAAGGTGGCAGAGGCAGGGTTTGTGCCCAGGTTTCTGTGCTACCAAAGCTCACACAATGCACCTTCCAGGTCCTGTCTGTAGCTGGTCCTGGAGCTTGGTCTCCTTCTGGCCACTGCCGGCCCCTTTGGGCTTTGGCTGAAGGCTCAGCATTTGTTGAGAAGGGAGGAGTCAGGCTGGAGCCTGCCCTCATCACCTTTGGTGGCAAGAGCCTTAGGAAAGAGGTCCTCCCCGGCTTCAGGGACCAGTCTTTACTCAGAGCCACCTGGCACTCACCTAAATAATGATACTCACCCCTGGATCCCTGGGGGTCAAACATGAGTCCTTGTTCCATCACTGGCTATTTGTGGGAACCATTTGTCCTTTCTGAGGCTTGATTCTCTTCTCTTTAGGATGGGGTTGGGAGTTCCTGTCTCCCCTGGTGAAGGACAGCCCTGGCCACTGGGATGCTTTCTCCAGCTCTGCCCTCATTTCTCTCTGGGACAACTGCAACAGCCTCTCGTGTCCTGCTTCCCCTCAGACACCCCACAAATGCTCTCGATGCAGCAGCCAGAATGGACCTTGCAAAGCATCAAATTCAATCTTAAGACACCCCGATTAAAGTGGTCAATGTCTTCCCATTGCTCTTGGATGAAGACACAATTCCTCTTCACCTCTGCCGACAAGAACCTGCAGGTCTGGTCCCTGCAGATGGCTCCCATTTCATTTCCATCCACTCCGCACCCTCCAGAAACACTGGATCCCTTTCAGGCCTTCATCGGCTCTGGGCTATCTGGGTTTTGTTTAAGCGATTCCTTTCACCCAGAACATTCTTCCCTCCTCCCTTCAATTAAAGCCGTAGTTCTTCAGGGGTCAGCTCAAGCATCACTTCCCCAGGAGATCTTCAAGGTCAAATCCCCCAATCTCCAGTTCTCATGCCCTGAGTACCAGTCCCTCTGTAGATTGTGTAGCACTTATCACAACCGCAATTTAGCATTTTTGTTACGGAACAACTTGGTGAATGTCTTTCTCCTCTACTACAATGCAAGCTCAATGAAGGCCAATACTTTAGCTCTTTTGGTTACTTCCTCTGCTATGCCTCGCTTGGTGCCTGCACCAGGTAGGCACTCAGAAAATATTTGTAGGTAAGCGAGAATATTTGAAAATATTTAAAGTAAGCGAAACGAAATGAAATCACTGATGAAAAAGACCTTTATCAAGAATAAAAGGTACCCATTTGGAATTATTATTATATCGACTTAATAGGTGAGAATACTGAAGATCCGAAAAGTTAAGGAAATTACCTGTCTCCTGGCTTAGTGGCAAAGCCAGGGCTGGAACCCAGACATAGTTCCTGGCACACAGAGGGGCTTGATCCTTGCTTACTGAGCTAACGTGGGTCCTGCCTCCAACTTCAGCAACCTGTACCCTGCACCCTGCTGTCTCTCCTGGAGGCAGGCTGCCTGGAGTGTACACATGGCTGCTGGCAGGGGTCGGTGCTGGCTGGAGATGACTGCTCTGTCATCAGGTGCCTGTTTCTTATTCATGATCTGTTGCCATTCATAGTGCCTTGGTACAAACAAACAAGCAGCGACAGCTCCTGGCTTCAAAGCTGTCCTGGGGGCAAGAACACAGCCTGGCCTGGCCAGGGGCCCCAGGCAGCTCACTGATGGCAGGGAGAGCCAGGGGCCAGACAGATGCAGGCGTCTCAGAACAGGTGGCTGATCAAGGCAAGGGAGGGCTGCTAGGGGGACAAAAAAGGGCTGAATCTCTGAAGCTATCAATCTTGTACCATGCTCTTCCAGCTCTTTAAAAATAGACACATGGCAAAAACAAATTTTAAAAAAGGAGGAAAACAAAGGTGAATAGATTCTTTCAAGTGTGGTGAGGAGCACTTCCATATGTTTCCTGCCTTCTGGTCTCTCATGTTCCCCCCACCTCCCCAAGGAGAAAAGGATAGTGCATTTCTAGTGCCTGAAATCTGCAGGCCCCCTGGGACATTGTGTCAGTACATTGAGGACCTACCAGGTACCTGGGACTGTGTTTTTACACATGCTGATTCATGCCATCCTCAAAACAGCCCTGAGAAACAGGTTTGAGTGTTGTTTGTTTTGTTTTAATTCAACCAGTATTTGAGCATCTCCTCTGTGTAGACATTGGCCATGATTGGTCAACCTGATAGACATTGTCTTCACCATCTGGATCCTACACTCCACAGCAATGAGGCCATTAAAGTCTTGATAAGTGCTGCAAAGGGAATAACTTGAGTCATTTGCTACAGAGTCACTAGGGTGGGGGACTGGGATTACTATGCTGTATTGGGAAGTCGGGGGTGCTTCTCTGAAGAGTGGCCAGCCAAGCTGAAAAATGCAAGATGAGGAGGAACCCAGCTCCCAGCTGTTCAAAGGGTGGGGCAGGGGAGGAGCATTCAGAGACAGTGGGAGCAGTAATTGCAAAGGGTAGGAACGGGCTCCGTAAACCCAAGGAAGAGAAAGGGGATGAAACGGGTCAGAGCAAAGTGAGAGTGACCCCCACCAAGGAGAGGGGCAAGTAAGAGGTCGGAGGGACAGATGGGTCACTGTAAGAGGTGAAATATTACTCCGAGAGCCACTGACAGTCACTCGGGGTATATATAAAGAGGGCAAATGTGCTTTTGTTGCGTTTTATGAGCTCATCCTGGCCACTGGGTGGAGAATGTGTTGGAGTAGGGGAAGCTGGGAGAAGATTCATGGAGATGCTACTGTGGTAATAGATAAAAGATGGTGGTGGTGGCAAGGGTGGGGTAGAGGACAGAGAGCAGTGGATGGATTGGGTGTGGGTGAAAGGGAAGAGAAAGAATCAAGGGTGCCTCCCCAGTTATGGGTTTGTGTAATGACATGGGTGGTGGTGCCATTTGTAGAAATAGGCAAGGCAGGAGGAGGACCAGTTGGATGGTGGCATTGGTGGGAATCTAGAAATTTGTTTAGGATGCAATGAGTTTATAGCAAATCATGTATCCAGGTACAGACTGTAGTTGAATGTATTAGTTTGGAGTTCAGATGACACTGAGCTGGAGATGAAATTCAGGAGTCATAAAGCTATAGATGGAAATTAATACCCAGCAACAGGATCCTCTGTGAGCGTCAAATGCAGGTTCCATGATAGCAGGCACCATGCCTGTCTTGTTCATTGCTCTCTGCCTGGCACCTACAATCTAGCACATGGCAGGCACTTGAGTCATTATCGAAGTCAGAAGGCAGAACATAAAAGGAAGCCACAGACATGATCTCTTCCTCCAAGGAAGTTATACTAGGTGAGGCCACCCAGAAACAAACACAGCCTCAAATACATAAAACAGTCACATGACTATCAGGGACCACCATTTGTATGCAACATGGTTGACATTTTCCTTAGCCTCACAGAACCTGCTCTGGTGGGTGGTCCAAATTAATAGGTTAAGTGCACTTGTGAGGAAAATGTTTATAAAGCGCTTGAGAACAACTCTTTTCAAGCCATTAGAAGTACCTACTACAGGCTCTATATCAGAAACGTTTGATGGGCTTATGCACAATTAATTTGTTTTCCTATAGCTTATTAAACATGACTTTGTCACAGCACTTGTCTGGTTGTATTGTAGCCCTTTGGTTTGGAGGCATCCTTACTCCTCTTCTCCCCACCCACCCTGTACCCACTCATCCACCAAACTTGGAGCTTTGCAAGGGTAGGAGGCCTTATCTGATTTATCTTTATAACTCCAGATGTTGGCTGGGTGCCAGATATCTAGCAGCTAACAGATAACTCATGCCCATAATAGATAATAGAAACTTGATGGGTTTATTGCCTAAGTGAATTCCTAGCTATTGAAACAGATTCTCCAAGAATATCTCTTAGGTAATGCTTCTTGGAATTACTATATAGGATCCGGTGAAAAAAATCTATATTTGTGGTTTTAAAACTCACTACATGGTAGCTGTGGAATGTGGAGTAAGTCTCTTGACCTCTCTGGGCCTTGATTTCTTCTAGGCATAGCCTAGAAATGTCTGCAACGCTTGGTTTCCTGCTGTCTATAGCATGTACCCATTTGTACATGCTCATTTGTCGGGGGCGTGGTGCTCCTGAAGCCAGTACAGGCCACAGAGGTAGTCACAGCCTCTGCCTGGGGAAGGAAGACTGTGTAGAGGAAGCTTTGGGCGCCAATGCCCAGGGCCAGAGAGAGAGAAATCTGTGGAGTGCCTTGTCCTGACATAGACACATGGGCCAGGTCTGGGCTCTACTGAAAGGCATTGATATGATGAGCACATATTATTCTTATAATTAAAAAAAAAAAGTTATCCATGGATAGTCCATAAGCAAGCATGGTTGATTCTCCCTACAGAATATCTCTTGGGTCCGAACACCCCTCATCATCCACCCTGCCTCCCTGCAGGACCGAGCCCTAGCCCCTTTCCTGGCCCCCATGGTGGTTCCTCCCTGCTCTCAGCAGCCCTTCATGCCTCACCCCACTGTGCACTCGTTGCTTGGTAGCTATAAATTAAATGACATCCCTGCTCTGCTTAAAATACTTTGGGGATGACATCACACTCGAAATAAAACTGACTCCTCACCACGGTCTTGAATGACAGGGCCCAGACTCCCCGACAAACTTTACTTTCTACTTCCCTGTCCCTAACCTGTGTTCCAGCCACTCAACCTCTTCTCAGTGCCTCAAGCCCAACCCTCAGGTCCTCCCCTTACTCTGTGCTTTCTGACAGGGATGTTATGCCCATTACTTTGTGCATAAATGACTAAATGTCACCTCCTCAGAGAGGTCCTCCCTGACCACTTTATCCCAATGCCTGGTACATAGTGAATGCTCAAAAAATAGTCGTTGCATGAACAAATTCTTCCCAACCTGCATGGGCCCCAGTATGGCTCCCACATGGGGAGGATAGAATGGGAAGAGAGGCCACTTTGACATCTTGAGGCTTCATCTTGGAGAACGCTAAACTATAGCATCCCATCCTAGACAGCAGTTTGAGCATCCACAAGAACTAGACCCAGCCCCGCACAGACAACCACAACGGCATGGAGCTGTCCAGCTAGCATGGACTTGTTTGAGGGTATGTGCAGGACAACCCCTTCCCCACTCTCTGACCTCCAGAAATACTCAAAGGAAGGGATTTTATAGGCATCTGAGGTCCTACCCAGCTGGCGGCAGCCCCAGGCCTGTGGGTTTTGTGCATTCATGTTACTGACACTTGCTAATGGTTGCTCAGCTTCTGCTGTGGTTTGGGTATTTGTCCCCTTCAAATCTCATGTTGAAATTTGATCCCCAGTGTTGGAGGGGGTGCCTAATGGGAGGTGTTTGGGTCATGGGGGTGGATCCCTCAGGAATAGATTAACGCCTTCCCTCGGGGGTGAGTGAGTTCTTGTCCTATAAGTTCCCAAGAGAGCTGGTTGTTGAAAAGAGCCTGACGCCTCCCCCATCTCTCTCATGCTTCCTCTTTTGAGACGTGATCTCTGCACACGCCAGCTCTCCTTCACTTTCTGCCATGAATGGAAGCAGCCCGAGGACCCCCAACAGAGGCAGATGCCCAATCGTGAAGTTTCCAACCATCGGAATCATGAGCCAAATAAACCTTTTTTTATTCCTTTATAGCAATGCAATATGGACTAAGACACCTTCATTATGGCCCTTTGCTCTCAGTAGTAAATCAAAGTCGAGTTTCGATTTAGTAAGTGCATCTGTGTTCCTGCCAGTCTTGCATCCTCACACGGGAAGTCAGGATCAGCACACGCTTCTAAAGTTGGCTCTGATAGAGACAGAAGGCCTTACTGCAACAATATGACTTAGTTCTGGAGAAAACGCATGAGGCAGAGAATTGCTTGAACCTGGGAGGTGGAGGTTGCAGCGAGCTGAGATCACGTCACTGCACTCCAGCCTGGGTGACAGAGTGAAACTCCGTCTCAAAAAAAAAAAAAAAAAAGAAAAAAGAAAAAAAGAAAAAAAGAAAAAGAAAAGAAGCAAATAAAACACATGAACAGAATCATCTCTCACAAGGGGTTCTGGAGAGAACATGTGAAAAAACTCATCTCTCCTAACTGCTTCTTTGCTCGTTCCCTTTGCAGACATTCCATGGCCTGTGTAACATGGGCAAAAAGCATAAATGAAAGTGGCTTCTGGCCTATGCCGAGTCTTTTTCAAAGAGAAAAAGGAGGGGATAGTGCTTAGGAGCTGAGGGATGTCCGTTCACCTATTTAACTCACAGACATACGCCAGGGGAGCACCTGTCTGCTCTGGGTCCTTAGTCCCGGCTATGGAATTGGAGGAAACCAGTACATGCTGGCAGAAGAGCCCAGGGTCCAGCCAGGACCATCATCCAAGCAAATGCAATCATGCAATCCTCCTCCTTATCAAAAAGCATTTGTATTTAGGGTGGGGAAGAGTCCAGGGAGAGACTGAGACTGGTGGCTTCCTGGCCAAAGATGGCCCATGGTGATTTTCATGGCATGTGGGCTAGCGGCTACCCCTGTGTCTTCTCAGTTGTATTTATGAGAATATATGAACTCATTACCTAAGGGACAATGGGCAAGTTACTGGAACTCGATATCCTCCTCTATAAAGTAGGGATGGTGATACCTGCCTCGTGGGGTTGTCATGAAGACAGAAGAGATCAGGTAGGTCAACGGCTCAGCACAGGGCCTGGCACAGGCCAAACTGCCTCTTCCCTCACCCCACGCAGAGTTGACATAGAAATCTTCCTCTATCTGCATTGCACGAGACTTAAGAAATTTAGTTCATTTCAGATAAACCATCCTCTCTCAGGCCAGGACAGCCATACTTTTCAACATCCAAATAGGTAACCCTTGGTCTCAGCCCTACCAAAAGAAGCAGGACATTGGCATGTCACTTTCCAAAGATGGCTAATCCAATTTAAGCATCTACACAGAAGAACTAGCAACACCTCTCTACAGGGCCCTGTTTGTGGATTCTCAATAGTGATGCCAATGAAGGCAGCTGTGATTTGTTGTACACTCTCGGGGCCCCAGGAAATTTACACTTATTAGCAGATCTGGTCCTTACAAGAGCCTCAGAAGATAAGTCTTTATGATGATCCTCATTTTGTAAATGAGGACACTGGATGCAGAGAGGTGAAAGGAAGTAGGAGGCAGAGCTAAGATTCGAGCCCGGGATGCCTGCCTCTCTCCTCAGTACCATGATACTGCCTCTTGCTGCATGGAGCTTTCCACTACCCGCTCTAAGATGTGACTTCTCTCTCTCCACCGAGGAGCCTCAGGTCCCCATGGTGACAGTCACTATGGACATGTGGACAGACTTATGGGCTGGGCTAATTGATCTGTGGTTCCCCTGGGCTCTCAGAGGAAATTGATTGCAATGATGTATTCCCAGTAAGCTTGAAGGTGATTTTTCTCCATCAGATGTTTGTCGCTGTGAACTTGGATGCTGGGTGCAGTCCCCAGAGAATGGAGAAGTCTGATTTGATATCCCTAGGAGCAAGCCAGGGCCTCTGAGGAGCTAGGTCGTTGCCATGGCATCCGCCTTAGCCCTTCCAAGGCTGGGCCCAGCCAGCATGGTCCAGATAAGCATCAAATCATGCCTGACTGGTGGCAACGTTGCCAAGGGGATGCTGGCCCTAGAGATGCTCTGGCCCTGTGAACACTGGAGAGGAGCCAGTGGGAAATGGGAACAGGGGGTCAGAAGGACAGCTCTCTCCTAGGGGCTGGTCCTCTGCTCCTGAACGAGTCCCTGCCTGTAAATGCCTCCCACCATGCCTAGCACAGTGCCTGGCATGCAGTGCGTGCTCATGCTTTCACGCAAGCATTCAACCCATGTTTATTGAGCACATCTATATGCCAAGCCCTGGGGATACAATGAGATAAGAAACACACAGTGCTGACCCTCATGGAGCTTACATTTTAGTGAAGGAGGGAGCCATCGGTTAGTACAACAACAACAACAACTGGGATGACAAATGCCATCAAGAGAGCTACAGGGTGCTTGCCTGCCCTAGGAGAATTTGAGCTAATCAGGGAGGTCAGGACATCTACTTGAATTGAGATCTCAATGAGTGAGTGTTAACGAGAGGAGGAGGAGGAGAAGGAAGAGCCTCCCAGGAGAGGGAACAGCATGTGCAAAGGGGAGCACATGGGCTGGAGCAGCAAGAACAAGGAGCAGCATGAGACAGGCTGATGACCAGACCCCATGGGGCCTTCAGACCATGCTAAAGAATGTGGACTTTTATCTCAAAGGAATTCAGAAGCCTTCAGAGAGCTGGTAAGCAGGGGAGATGTGATGAGATCTGCTTTGAAATGATCACTTGGCTGCAGAGTGAAGCTTTGGAGGGAGGGATTGGAGTGGATATGGAGTCGTCAGAGGTGGGGGGAAAGTGCTCAACGGATATTTTCAAATCCAGTTTTAAAAGTCCATTCCCCAGTCTGCCTTCCTCACTGCCACTGCCTTGGCTCAGGCCCCCTCATCTCCTCCACACTGGATGCATGGCCTCTGTTATTTTCCATCTGTTAGCCACCTCGCACGTGGCCAGCAGTTTCCCATTCAAAACTCCAGCTCTGATCATGTCCTCCACGATTACAAGCTGTTCTGTGTCTTCCTTCCCTCCGCCTGAAAGGCAGAGCTCTGTCATTGAGGTTGCAACTTCCCCGCCTGCCTCTCCTTCCCTCTACCCCTCTTCCCCTCCTCCCCGCAGCTTCTGGAACATTGAGTTTATTTCCAGGTGCTGCTCTCTGCCCGGAATGCTCTGCCTCATCCTTTCAGAGCTGACTGGGAGCAGAGTTTTTCCTGATGGCTCTGCCCCTGGTTGACCATCTCTCTTCTGTACTTGGACCAAATCCCGATTTATATCCACCCCGCCTCTATAGAGGAGGGAGAGAATTGATGGGAATATCTACCCAGACCAAATTTTTTTTTTGAGATTGAGTCTCACTCTGTTGTCCAGGTTGGAGTGCAGTGGCGCGATCTCTGCTCACTGCAACCTCCGCCTCCCAGGTTCACGCCATTCTCCTGCCTCAGCCTCCCAAGTAGCTGGGACTACAGGCACCCGCCACCACACCCGGGTAATTTTTTTGTATTTTTAGTAGAGATGGTGTTTCACCATGTTAGCCAGGATGGTCTTGATCTCCTGACCTTGTGATCCGCCCGCCTTGGCCTCCCAAAGTGCTGGGATTACAGGCGTGAGCCACTGCGCCTGGCCCAGGTTCTTAAAAATACATAAATTCATCTCATCCTAGTAACAATTATCACGTAAAGAAGATATTGTTATTTACAATTTTGTAATGAGGAAACTGAGGCTCAGAGAAGGGAAATAACTCATGCAGCAAAGTATGTGGCAGATGTGGGGTCTATCCATCCTAAAAACCCATGTTCTTTAAACCATGGCAGCTGCCTCTTCCTGAGCTAAGGCAGGGGGTATCACTGGGCCTCCTACAGGGTTTGTTGTACCCGGGGAGGGAAAATATCAGAAAACAATGTAACTAAATAAAGGCAAACTTCTCCCTCTCTCTGTAGCTGCCCACTCTAGAGATTCCTCTACCTTGGACAATGATATTAATAGTTTATAAGTTATAAATGTTTGTATGTTATAAATAACATGAATATATTCTGACTATATCATGAGTATGCATAAATGTCAGACTCTGTGAACCGCTTAGCTAGCATTATCTCAATAAAAACTTTACAAGAACCTCACAAGGGAGTTGTGATAATCATGCCTCTGCCATGGAGAAGAAATGGAGGCTCAAGCCCTCATCTACAATGCAAAAGGCTGCACTGGGACCCAAGCCCACCATCCCCACCTTTATGAAATATGTCTTGTATGGGTACAAGAAATGACTTGTCCTGGGTCTCCAGGCCAATAGGGGCCCAACCACTTTTGTGGTCCTCACAGCTTTTCCCAGAGTTCCAGCACCTGCTCCCTCAGCCCACTGTCTTCCCATGCTTTTGGATTTCCCTATGGAAAGGAGGCAATTTTTACCTCAGTCATTGTATTTCACTCATCTACCCATCCATCCATCCGTCTATCCATCCATCCATCCACCCACCCACCCATGCACCCATCCACCTATCCATCCAATCCACCCATCCATCCATCCATTGGCCCACCCATCCATCCATCCATCCATTCATCAGCCCACCCATCCATCCATCCATCTATCCATCCAATCCATCCATCCATCCATCCATCCATCCATCCATCCATCCATCCACACACCCATCCACCAAGGCTTTCACCCACCCACACACCCATTTGCCAATCCATTCACTCACCCACCCACTCATTCATCTATCTATTTATCCGTCCATCCATCCACCCACCCATTCATCTATCCATTTATTGATCCATCCACCCACACATCCATACACCCACCCACCCATTGATCTATCCATCCATCCATCCTTCCATCCACCTACCTACCTATTCATCTACCTATTTATTCATCCATCTTATCTTATCTATTATGAGCATTATTCTACTGTTTTTCCTTTCCCCATTGTGTGCTGGGGCTACACAGAATAAAAAGGCAGAGCCCTCAAGGAGCCCACAGTCTCCCCAAAGAGACAGCGCTCACACTCCAAAGCAACTGGGGCTAATGCAGGGACCAGTTAGAAAATCTGATTTCTGGAAGGGCCCAGTAAGTCACTGAAGATTGGTGGCCTAAAGGTGTGCTCGGAAAGTTCTTATTTTTCTCTACTGTCAGTAAGGGCTGGGGCAGATGTTGCAAATTGATAGGAAGGGAATGAGCTCAGCTGTTGCTTGTCCCTCGTGAACACCAACAATTAGAAAGCATCTTGCAGAGTCTGGGCAAAGTCGTCATGGTTGGATTTCCCCTGTGCCAGGCAGCTTGCTGAGATTGTTCTAGAGGCAGATTGTCACAGCTCCTCTGTAGGCATCAGCTCAGGAGGCATTGCTCACTTCTCACTCTTCCTGTTGACACGTTTGCCAGTGGGGTGGCTGCTAGGCAGGCTCTGCCTTCCTTCAGAAGCTGCTGTAACAGCTGGCATTTACTCCATGCCTTCTGTGGGCCAGTTTTTTATATGCGATGTCCTTACTCTTTGCAGTGATCCTGAGATGTGGATGCATTATCCCCACTTTACAGGTGAAAAACTGAGGCTCTTTGAGGGAGATCAGGTGGCCAGGCAGTGCAGCGCAGGGTGGAAGTCTACGTCCGTCCGACACAAGCCTGTCTCGACTCTGTTACGTACCATGTTTTTTCACTACCAGGCAGCCCTGCCTGCAGGGTCAGTAGTAGATAAAACTGTGACATCTTCTAAGTTTCTGGTCCCTTTGGTTATGGGGATGAAGGAAGTCTGAGTGGCCCTGAGAGGTACAGAGAGAGGAAATGGGAGACCACTAGATACAGCTCTCAGTGCACATAAGATAGTGTCAAAAGTTTAGAATCAGAATCCTTTCACCTAAGTAAGATGCTGGTTGGATTTCCAGACTGATCCATAAAATCTTATTTGACCCCTAAATACTTGCAGGGTTACTAGTTGTATTTTAACTATGACCAACCCTTGTTTATAATTCTGTTGCTGTAAGAAATGTGTTCTGAGGTTTTACTCATCATACCAGCAACATATCTTTCCTCTTCAATGCCCCTCACCCACAAGCCGCAACCTAAGACCTCCTCCCAAAAGGCAAGGGTGGGGCTTTACTCCTTTTTCCATAAGAGAAGGACCCATCCTAGACACTGGTTAATACTCCATGTCTGTCCAAGACAAGGTCTGACACACATCAGGTTTGTGATTACTGTTGACAAAAACAGAGAGAAGATGGTGGTGAGGCAGGGTAAGAGAAATAGAGGACAGAAAGACAGCAGGAGGGAAAGTAAGAAATCAGGAAGGGAAAGAGAGAGATAGTCAGACAGGAAAACAATAGCTTTGTCTACTGCTAAAGTATTTTGAGGGCCAAAGGGAGGATTACACAGATAAGCCAGCCAGAGTTGCCTATGTTATACTTGGCCCCCACTGGTGTAATTTTGCTTTTGGCTGCAGCCAGCCTGTCTTAGAGATAAAGAGTTCTTCCATGGCAAGGAAGGATGTTGAGGCTGCCACCCCACAGGGGCACCCACCCCTGGTATACCAACACCAGCTCCATCAGCCCCTGGCTGCAGGGCAGAGAAGGCTGATGCTTGTGCCTCTCAAATGGCTCCTTTCCATCCTGGGTGTCCACCTGCCCTTTGCTGACGGGAGAGACTTTGTCTGGCAGACAGGCATCGTGGGGTGTTGCCATGGTGATGGCTGTGATGTCACTCGGGAGTAAATCAAATTGCAAATCTCATAGTTGAACAGCTTTGCTTTGCAAGGGTTGCAAGGAATGAGGAAAGGGTGGATGCCTCAAGGGAAGTTGCAGGGTGGATCCATACCAAGTCCATCTCCAGCCTCTCCCATTGCTTTGTCAACTAAGATGAACCTCATTTGTTCATTCATTCATTCAAGTAATTTTTTGAGCACCTACTATGTGCCAAGCACCATGCTAGGTAAATCAGATGAGGTCTCTGTATGGTTGCACCACCTAGTGGGAGAGACAGGCACGTAAAAGAAATTGCATGATAAACATGTGATTACCTTTGTGATTCATGCAGTGAAGAAGTGTATCAGCAGTATAAAAGTTTACTTGCGCTGCCATAATGGAATACCACAGATGGGGTGGCTGAAACAAAATAAATTTATTTTCTCACAATCCTGGGGGCTGGAAGTCCAAGATCAAGGTGTCAGCAGGATTGGTTTCTTCTGAGACCTTTCTCCTTGGCTTGTAAATGGCTCCCTCCTCCTTTTGTCTTCACACGGTCTTCCCTCTGTGTGTGTATGTGTCCCAATCTCCTCTTCTTTTAGAGACACCAGCCATATTGGATTAGGGCCTAATGACCTTGTTTTAATTTAATCATCTTTTTAAGAACCCTCTCTCCAAATACAGTCACACTCTGAGGTACTGAGGGTTAGGATTTCAACATATGAATTTGGGGGGACACAATTCAGCCCCAACAGGAAGTAAGGAGAATGTATAAGAGGAAGATACAAGGTATCAGGTTGGGAGAGGGATAGGCAAGTCCTCCCTGAAGAAATGACAACTCAGTAGAAACTTGAAGCACTAGAAGTTTTCCAGGAAGGGAGAGTATATTAGTTCATTCTCACACTGCTATAAGGACATACCTAAGACTGGGTAATTTATAAAGAAAAACAGGTTTAATGCAAGAGACAGAGTGTGCAGGGGAGCTGCCCTTTATGAAACCACGAGATCTTGTGAGACTTATTCACTATCACGGGAACAGCCCAGGAAAAACCTGCCCCCATGATTCAATTACTTCCCACTGGGTCCTCCTCCCACAACACATGGGGATTACGGGAGCTACAATTAGGGTGGGGACACAGCCAAAACATATCTGAGAGGAAAGATGGAGATGGACTTCTAGGGAGAGGAACTTTCCTAAGATAGGTGAGTTCAAGGAATTAAAAGAGGACCAGTGTGACTGGGGTAGAGTGAGTAGGGGGTGAAAGGTGTCAGCAGAAGGCAGGGGCCAGGCCTTGCAGAACCTTGCAGGCAGTAGTAAGAATCTGGAATTTTTTCCATGAGCGATGGATAGCCACCAAGAGGTTTTAATCAAATTTTTCTCTTAAAGGATGGCTCTTCTGGTGGTCTGGGGAGGGATGCCCATAATGGAGGTTATTACAGCAGCTCAGGTGTGGTATTATTTGTCTTTGTTTCTTCCTCCTTTCCTGCCCCTTGTCATGGCTTCCTTTCCATGGGAGGAATATACCTTTCTGCCCCCTAGTCTTTAGGTTTAGCCATGTGACTTGCTTTAACATTAGTTAAATGTTAGAATGTTAGTAGATGGAATGCAAAAGAGGCTTTAAAAGCATTTGCATAGTATGGCTCACTCTTTTATGCATCTGCCACCTGCCATGAGAACGACATGGCTTGGGTAGCTGCTGGTTCACAGAAAATGAGGAGACCTACAGAGAAGATTAGAATCTGAACTGTAGCCCAGAGAACTTTCCCAAATGACCCACAAATCTATCGGCAAGAATAATACATGTTTGTTGTGGCAGGTCAATGGGATTTGTGTGTTGTAGGGGGAGGTATTTGTTATGCAGCATTATCATAGCATTAGCTGACTGATACACGAGGCAAGAGAAAAAGTTGGCTTGAATTAAAGTCATGGCAACAGGGCTGGAGAGAAGTGGCCACATTTAAGCTATATTTTACAGTTGCCAACATATAAGTGGCATTTAAGTTCTGGGGTGGATATACCAGTTATTAAGTTGTGGGGTGGATATACTAAAGTGTGGGATGAGGAAAGGGGCCAGGATTAATCCTTGAGGGATTCCATCCATTAAAAATTGGAGGTGTGTTAGCTTGCTTGGGCTACCATAACAGGATATCACAATCTGGGTGGCTTAAAACACAAATTTATTTTCTCACCACTCACAGGACTGGAAGTCCAAGATCCAGGTGCTGGCAGAGTTTGTTTCTGATGAAGCCTCTCTTTCTAGCTTTCAGATGGCCACCTTCTCACTGTCCTCACATGGCCCTTCTACTGCGAACACATACTCCTGGTGTCTCTTCCTCTCTTTGTAAAGAGTCCTTTTGGATTAGGGCCCTACCCTTATGACCTCATTTAACCTTGACTGTTGTCCCCCACCCCCAGGGATAAGCTGTGCTGTGGTTACAGGGGGCAGAAGAGGGCAGCCTCCATCTGCATTCTATCTCCAAATAATGTCACATTGGGAATTAGGTCTTCAACATATGAATTTTGGGGGGTGGCAGGGGGTGGGAAGGCAGTAATAATTCAGTCCATAACAGGTAGATTTCCTAAGTGCAAGGTACCAAATGCAAAACCAAAAGCTAAAAGACCACTTAAGACTTAAATGGGTAAGTCACACAGCATCACATCCACTATATTTTATTTGTCAAAGTAACTCTTAGAGCTGGTCCAGATTCAAGAAGGTGGGGAGAATAGATTTCATCTCTTGGTAGGAGGAGTAGCAAAGCCACATTTGCAAAAGGGCATGTGGGATGGGAAAGATTGTGTGCCCATCTTTGGAAGCAGGCATCACAGAGCCTTCGAGAATGAGTGAGTAGGAACCTGCCAAATTCTCCCTAGACCTCTGGTCACCACCAAGGGACTTGACAGTTATCTGGAGGCAGAACCACTTGTAGGCCAAGACATCCTCAGGAGAACTTCTTCTCACCCTCCTTTAGTCTAGCTGGTTATCTGAGAATATCCGCACTGAAACCCACGTCATTTCACAGCTCTGATAAGGACCTAGAATTGCCTTGACTGTGAAAATAATGGACCCCTTGGCATCTTCTAAAGGTGACGTGGCGGTTACCTTGGATGTCAGTACCCATCCCTCCTCATTATGATCAGACAGCCCTGATGCTCCTGGTATGAGCACTCCCTTCTCTGCCATGAACGGGATTGGTGGGGCTGTCAATCAAGGTATCCTTTCCAATGCCCACCAAAGAGGTGGACTCAGAACCCGAGATTGCTCTGGAGTTTAAATAAAGGGAGTCACACAGAGATAGTGACTGTGTGAACAAAATTCACCCACAGGGCCCTGGCAGATGCCCTTTCGCTCCTGCTACCTGGATTTTTGGTTTCTTCTTCTTTCTGAGATCTGGCTTGTGTGTTTGTTTCAGTTTTCCTTTAATCTGAAAGCTTTCCCTCATCTTCCCAATGAATTTCTTATTTGTGGCTTTCTGTCTATGCAATCAACGATCTGTAACATTGATCTTGGCTGCAGAAATCTCGCATGTCTTTGCTGGCCTTCGTAGCATGAAGAAGCTTAGACTCAGGGAAGACCTCTCTTCAAGCTGTCCTTTGGGGAGGGGGAGTTAGAATGTCCCCCTTTTAGACAACTTGGAGGCATTGCATAGCTTCCTCCCTTGCAGAATCTTGATTGTCCCTTCCCGGTTGCCTCAAAGGCTGCAGGGGGAGGGTTCACAGACTGAATATGACAGTGCCAAAGGTTGCAAGAAAACAGGAACTTCAAGCAAAGGGAAGGCTACTGGATAGCTCTTTGGATGGCAGCCTTGGCAGAGTGGCCCAGAAGCCACTGCCAGAGACTCAGGGAAGAGCTGGTGAGGGAGAAGCAGAGGTAACTGTATTTTTCAGATCAGTAGGGAGAGTGGGGCACCAGTAATCAGGGAACCTGGGTTCCCCGACTCACTGGCTATGTGACCTTGGGTGGCAAGTCATCATGATGTTCAATTTCCTTTTTGTCAAATTGAGGGTAAGGATAACACTGCCATGCAAAAGTCGTTTTGGAGATTAGTTCAGTTTCTATAGGCCAGAGTTTTCTGGAATTTGGTACTCTTATTTCTGGTGCAACTTCAGATACTTTTACTTGGTACAAGAATAAACAAATTTTATTCTAACAGTTGCATGTTATTTCTATGGATTTCAGCATGAATGATGAGCATACTACGGCTGCAATTTTTTGGCTATTTTTCAGGAAGAGGTCAGATTATAAGAGTTAGTCACTTTAACAAAAAATATTAAGTAAATAAAAATATAGGAGGAAAAAGGATGTGGCAATCAAAGGAATGCATTTATAAATAGGGCGCTTATAGAGGTGAGAATCAGGGAGACAAACGTGGCTGGAGAGAGCGGACAGGAACAGTGGAAAGCAAGGTCTGGCTGAATCAGAGGTCTCTGGGGTCAGAGTTGAACATGTCTGGAATATTCCACCTCTGGCAATGGTGAGTAGCTGTCAGAGGCTCCCGCCGAGCAGAGACCTCTAGACTGGACTTCTGTCCACCTCCTAATATCGTAGGGTTGTGCCTGCTGTGCTTTGGGAAAAGGAACTGTGGTTCCCCACCCCCTAGGACAAGTGGTTACAGGGGGCAGAAGAGGGCAGCCTCCATCTGGGTTCTTTCTCTGAGATTCCTTCTCTTAAGTGGGGCAGTGGCAGGAACCTCAGGCTTCAGGATCAGGCAGGGCTGGGTTATGATCCTGGCCCTGCTGTTCACGGGCTCTGAGGCCCTGGGAAAGTCACCTCACCGCTCTGAGTCTCGTTTCTTCATCTGTAAAATGGGAGTGATAAGAGTTTTTGAAACATGTGTTCCCCACCTAATTCCCAAAAAGATTTGGAATGGCAGCTGATAGGGATTGTCATGGGCTTGTGAGCTCATGCAGCCTCCAAAGGAAGGGATAAGACAGCACCTAGTGCAGGACTCAGTAAATGTGCATTTTCTTACATTGCTAATACAAGGCCCACTGAAACCCCCAGGCCTCCGTTTGTCTGTCTGTGGGAGCAGTGGCCACGGGAAGGCTGAATGGGATGCTCACCAAGATTCTTCCCAGCTTGAAGACACATGCGGTGGCTCATGACTGTAACCCCAGCACTTTGGGAGGCTGAGGTGGGCGGATCACCTGAGGTCAGGAGTTCGAGACACAGTCTGGCCAACATGGTGAAACCCCATCTCTACTAAAAAATACAAAAATTAGTGGGGCACAGTGGTGCATACCTGTAGTCCCAGCTATTTGGGAGGCTGAGGCAGGAGAATTGCTTGAACTTGGGAGGTGGAACTTGCAACGAGCCGAGATTACACCACTGCACTCCAGTCTATGTGACAAAGCAAGACTCCATCTCAAAAAAAAAAAAAAAAAAAAAAAAAAGAGATTCCTCCCAGCTCAAACACATCTTCCTTCTAGATTGCTCCAGAAGGCTCCTCTGTGGTCCTCACCTGTGTGGCAGCCCTCTTCTCCATGCTAGTCTTTATTCTGCTCTGAACAGAACTGGGCAGTAGGGGTTTTGAAGGTCTTCCCATTTCCCCTTTCTTCCTATCTGTCTCAGGGTAGCGGGCTTAGGATCAGAGAGACATAGATTGGAATCCCAACTCTGTCACTGACCAGCCTGGTGAGCTCACATAAGCTCTTCAATCTCTATGTGCCTCAGTTTCCTCATCTACAAAATGAGAAGACAAATAATGGCTTCTTAGGGACTTTGTAGTGAGGAGAAAATGAGACAAGGAACTTGCAAAGGTCCAAGAGGATCCCAGCACAGAGTGGGTGGCCCTGACATGCCGGTCCCTTCCCTTCCCGGCAGAAATTCAGTGTCTCATGTTCCAAAATCACATCCCACAACCTCTCTACACCCTCAGTGACAATTCCAGCATGTTCTCTCTCTCTCTTTCTGCTGTGGGCACTGTGGGAGGTGAATGAAGACAGGAAACTCCTGTGTATGCGTGTCCAGGGCTCTTGGCTGGGAGTGGAACTGGGGCAAGGGGCAGCTGCCTGGGAGGAGGGCCTTGGCATTGGCCAGAGAATGCAGTTAGCACTGATGAGGCCCAGGGCTCCCTCTCCATCTGAGCCTGTTAACTCAGCCACTGCCTTCCTCTCAATAAACACTTTAGCAAGGCACCGGCCGGAGGTGGGGTGGGTAGGAAAAGCAGGAGTTAGTCATTAAGATGAACAACAGCTCTCCCCTGTTGAGGGCTTAGCAAGGTTATTCTGAAAGCTTTATTTGTATTCCTTTGTTTAATTTTGATCTTTGCTCTTTAAGAATGTATATTAATACTAATAATAACTGCCATTATTTAGTAGTTACTTACACTGCTGCAGGTGCTGTGTTAAGTACTGTACACACATTTTCTCAATTACTCCTCTAACAGTTCTATGAGGCAGGTACTATCACTATCCCCACTTTACAGGTCAGAAGACTGAGGCTCAAATAAGTAACTTGTGCTAGACCAGTGCCTCTCACATTGGAGTGTGCCTATGAAATACCTGAAGACCTTGATAAACTCTAGATTGTTCAGCTTCAGTGGGGCTGTGGTGGGGCCTGCGATTCTGCATTTCTAATCAGGCGGTGTGGACGCTACTGGCCATGAGCCACACTTGAGTAAGGAGGTCCCAGACCACACAGCTGCAAGGTGGCTGATCTGGGCTCTGCCCCTGGACACACCATCGCACAACTGAACGAAGTGTGGGGCTGACTTCAGAACAGCACCATAATGAGGGCACAAAGAGAATGTCAGAGAAGACGAAGAAGGGAGAGACTGTTTCTGAGCAGATGGATGAAGGAAGACTGCATGGAGGAGGCGGTGTTTGAGTAGGCCTTGAAGGATGGGTGGAATGTTGACAGAGATGGAAGGGAAAGGACATCTCGGGTCAAGGGAACCCATGAGCAAGAACAGAGAGAGGGAAGAGGGGGTGTGTTTGAGAGATACTATGACTAAGCATGGGGTATGTAATGGGTTGGAATGTGTCCCCAAATTCCTATGTCCAAGTCCTCACCCTCGGCACTGCAGAATATGACCTTGTTTGGAAATAGGATCACTGCAGATGTATTTAGTTAAAATGAGGTCATGCTGGAGTAGGGTGGGCCCCTAATCCAATATGGCGGGTGTCCTTATGAAAAGGAGAAATTGAGACACAAGGATGCACGCTCAGGAAGAATGCCATGTGCACATTGGCGTGATGCTGCCATGTGCTAAGGAGCTACCACGTGTTCCAGGGGGAGCGGCGTGGAACGGATCCTTCCCCGGTGCCTAGGGAGGGAGCATGGCCCTGCCAACACCCTGATCTTGGACTTCCGCCTCCAGAACTGTGAGACAACAAATGCCTGTTGTTTAAACCACTCAGTTTGTGGTATTTTGTTACAGCAGCCCTAGAGGACTCTTACAGGGTGTCTGTTGGGTGCCTGTTGTGTTTGTATTGGCAGATGACCTCAAGGGAGAAAAGCTGTTTTGTGTCTTAGGAGCTGCACTTTTAGCCCCAAGAATACCTCTTGTCTCAAAGGGAAGTAGGTCAGGGAGTGGCTAATGGGAGAAGCTCATTCCCTACTGCCTGGGACCTGGTTGAAAGCACAGGTACATGAGGGTGGCTTCCCACTTACAAAGAGCAACACAGACACACAGCTAAGGCATAAATCAAAACATTTCTAAGCACTAAAGTGGACAATTTAAGTTTTTCTTCTTCACTGAGAAGGTCATAGGAGGGGAAATGGGGCATGAACTACCGGATACTGAGTCCTGCTATGTGTCAAGGACTATGCTAGACACTCTTGATGATTTAATTTCATCTCTACCGCACTCTTGGCAGGAAGATCTTGTTATTTTCATGTCACAGAGGTTGGAATTGAGGGTCAGAGCATTTGATCACTCGGCCAAGGACCCACAGATAGAAGTAGCACAGCAGACGTTGGGCCCCGGTGGTGCGTCTTCTCCTGTCCCCTTTCTCCCATTACAGTGGGCACAGTGATGGGAAAGTTGACCCAGAGCTGGGCCAGGAGTTGAGGAAGGAAATGAGTCCAAGATCAGGAGGTGGGTGGAGAGATCTGCCCACAGAATTTTTACCATGTGAGAGAACGGGCCCCTTATTGTCCAAGCTACTTTTAGTTGGACCGTCTGTTATGTGCCACCAAAAGCATCCCAACAGAATCAGTGGCTTAAAATGAGCCGGGTCTTTAGGTATGTGATAGATCGTAAGTGCTGATAAACAATAACCCTCTTTCCCCACCCACATTCTGAACCAACTGAGAAATAAGCACCAGAGAAAGGCAGATGGAGCCCCAAACATCACCTTCACTAAAGATAAAGCTGCTCTGGGAGAGATGGTGCTCTGTGGGGAAGTGGGTTGCCTTATGTTGTACTCAGAATAGGCAGACTCGCCCACCTGGGTGTAGGCAGCATTGGGCCGTGGCAGGGACTGGAAGAGCCAAGCAGAACCTAGCTCCCCGTGGGCAGCTCATACCCAAGAGACAGTGGGGAGGAAGGGGCTGGGCTACTGCGACTCAGTTCCTTAGCCCAGACTCACCAATGAGATAGGTCACTCAGAGGGGAGGGCATGTGGGGGGTGAAACAGTCAGCAGAGCCGTGATAGCTCTGCTCCTGGAGGACTCGTCAAGAGTGGGGAAGAGGCTGGGCATGGTGGTTCACGCCTGTAATCCTAGCACTTTGGAAGCCTGAGGCGGGCGGATCACTTGACGCCAGGAGTTCGAGACCAGCCTGGCCAACATGGTGAAACCTCGTCTATACAAAAAATACAAAAATTAGCCAGGCATGGTGGTGTGGATCTGTAGTCTCAGCTACTCAGGAGGCTGAGGCAGGAGAATTGCTTGAACCGAGGAGGCAGAGGCTGCAGTGAGCCGAGATCGCACCACTACACTCCAGCCTGGGCAACGGAGTGAGACTCCAGCTCAAAAAAAAAAAAAAAAAAAAAAAGAATGGGGAAGAATTTTTCTTCCAGAAGGGTAAAACAGAAAGGAAGGAAGGAAGGAAGGAAAGGAAGAAATAAGGAGGGAAGGAAATAAGGAAGAAAGGGATAGAGAAATTATATAGCATAAACTTATTTTTGTTTTAAAAAAAGGGAAAAGCTGCATGTGTGTATGTGTTTGTGTGAATACAGATAGGCATGGAAGTGGCTACAGCAAGATTGCCCCAGGGGGAGGGTGGAGAAGGGAAGGAAAGATGACAGGTGGTCTCTAATGGGGTGGAGGGCAATGCTCTGCAGGGCTCTTGACCACTAGGAGCTGCCAGTCCTGTGGGAAAGCTCAGACAAGCTTTAGGACCCTGCGTGGAAGGTGAGATAGGATTATGGGCTCGGGCTGGAAGTGGATGGTGCAGATGTTTGGCAGGAGACTGAAGAAGTCTGAGGAGGGTTCACAGAGGAGATGAACACTGACTGGGAGGCTGAGAGTATAGACCAGGAGTTCTCAAAGTGTGGTCCCCAGACCAGCTCCATCCATGTCACCTGGAGACCTGTTAGAAATACAGACACTTGGGACTCCAGATCTGCTGAATAAGAAACATGGATGATGTTTTACCAAGCCCCCCAGGTGACTCTGATGCCTGCTAGAATTTGAGAAACAGCCATATAGACGATGCAGCTTTGGAATCAGACCCACATGGGTTTAAATCGTAGCTCTGGTTCTAATAACTCTGTGACCTTGAGCAACGCAAACAACTTCCATGAGCCTCAGATTCCTCACTGGGAAAATAGGAATGATTGTCCTATGTTGTACAACAATTATTACTAGGTATGTGTCAAGCACTGTCCTTCATACTGAGGTCCAGAGTTGAAAAGTCATGAACTCTGACCTCAAGGAACCGTCAGTGAGGTGTAATGAGAGCCAACATTTATGGAGCACCTGCTTATGTGCCAGACATTATGCTGAGTGCTTTACACACATGGTCTCATGGAGTTTTCACAACGCCCCTGTGAGGTTAGGACAATTATTATCCCCATTTTCAGATGAGGCTGGGTGACTTACCAAAATGCACAGAGCCTCTGAGTGCGGACAGCTGAGAGCCAGATATAGGTTGTCCAACTCCAGAGACCAAGGGAAAGAAACCTCTACGTTGCTGAGCAAGTGGGAAGTATGCCCAGCACAGAGGCTCCCTTCTTGGAGAGGAGAGATTAGAGTTGTGAGAGGAGTTCCAGGTAGTGAGGGTGTGAACCTGCCTTGCTATCAGGGCGCTCTCCTTGGCTGCTTAGATGTGGGTGAACCTTTTCCCACAGTTTCATGCCTATTTCCTAGGGTCGACTTTTACAAAGCTTTAAAGCGTTTGGCCCAAGGCCACAGCCAGAATTCTAGAACAAGGAACAGGTATACTATATTCTCCAGAAAAATTTTAAATGTTTAAGAAAGAACTGGCCGGGCACGGTGGCTCACGCCTGTAATCCCAGCACTTTGGGAGGCCGAGACGGGCGGATCACAAGGTCAGGAGATCGAGACCATCCTGACTAACACGGTGAAACCCCATCTCTACTAAAAATACAAAAATTAGCCGGGAGCGGTGGTGAGTGCCTGTAGTCCCAGCTACTTGGGAGGCTGAGGCAGGAGAATGGCGTGAACCCAGGAGGCGGAGCTTGCAGTGAGTGGAGATCGCGCCACTGCACTCCAGCCTGGGTGACAGAGCGAGACTCCATCTCAAAAAAAAAAAAAAAGAAAGAACTGAGTGTGGAGGACGTGTAAGAATGCAACTACAACATTCCAGGGCCAATGGCATGAAAGCATCGTCACACCAAAGCATCGCCGCCATGTTGAATTATTGGTTGTGCTTAACTTTGGTTAAGCACTGTTTGCCCCTCCCTACCTTTGCTGCCCCATGCTAGATTCATCATCTGCTGTTCTCTGATTTGCTCTGGGTCCCCAGAGGCCGGCCACAGCAAACCCTATCTATCATCTGTGCTTGGCTTTGGCTTCCAGTAGGAGGTACCAAGAGGAGATCGGAAGGAAGGAAGAAAGAGAGATTGGGGCCTTTATCCTTCCCACTCCTACTTGCCTGGCTACGGTGGGTCTTGCAGTGGCCACAGCCCCTGTGGAGTTCCCTCTTCTGTGGCTCCAACTCTCACCAGAAACTAGTCCTTCCCCTTGTGCCTTAAGGTCTTGTCCTTTAATGGCGACAGTTTTTTGCTATTATCAGAAAGCTATTCACTATCCCTTATGTCTTCCATTAACCCTGCCCACACCTCAAAAATAGTCTCTTCATTATGCTGTCTTACCAGTAAACCTTTTGGGCACTCCATCTGTTTCTGAGTGGGATCCTTGCTGATGCAGACACCAAAGCATGCAGTTAACAACAACAAAGGCTAGCATTTATGGGGTGCTCACCACATGCGTGGCCTTGTTCTAAGTGCTGTACATGTTTTAACTCATTTAACCCTCCTTCTGGAGTAGATGCCTTCGGGCATTATTCCCGAATGGATGTTAGTTACCCTTGGCCAATGAACTTCAGGCATGGTTCCAGAGGAAGGAAACGGGATGATAAATCAAACGGAAGCTCCTATAATATCTGGCTTTTATTACTGTGCCGAGGAAAGTGATGTTGCAGAGGCCAGATGCCTTTCTCAGTGATATCCTCTAGTCTGGTTTACTTTGGCATGGCCCCCCAAACAAGCCCTTTGAGTGCTGGAAGCATTTCCCATGCGGCTGGGTTCCTCCCAGGACCCCAGGCAGGGCTGTGGAGCCAGCAGCAGAAGCTCCAGGAGCTCCTGTGGACTGGTCGTTTGGCTGATATGTGTGGCTGAATGAAGAGATGCTTTTAGAGCAGCTGCTGCCAGGGGAAAATTCCAAGTGCAAAATATTATTATTAATTATCACAATTGCTCTTTCGGCTGCAGGCACTGTGTCTGCTTAGAAGGAAGAGATAAGGCATCCCTGCCAAAGTAAAAAAGACTGATTAATGCTGACGGATTTTGTCCTTTGAGAGGAGGCTGCAGAGTGTTATTATTTTTTTTAATGACTTTGAGACTGAAGGGGTTTTTTTTTGGTTTATTTTTTGTTTTGTTTTGTTTTGTTTAAAAACCTAGACTTCAGACCTGGCTTGGTGCAAGTCTGTGTGTCCTTGAGTGAATTACTTAACCTCTCTGTGACTCAGTCTTCATTGCTTAAATGAGAAGAAGTTAGAACTAGGTAATGTCTAAGACTCCTTCCAGTAGCTCCCCAAAGATGCTGGGCAGTGCAACACTAAGGCCCCACTAAGTAGAGTGGGTTTACTCACTCTCCTACTAATGGGGCACTCCCAAAAGCTAGTGCACACCTGCCCCTGGGTTCTTCAGTATGTGAGAGTAGAATTTGTCCTACCTACTGCTATAACTGAGGCGAAGGTCATGGCCACGGTGGGGAGAGGGACAGAGTTTAGGGCCTAACACAGAGTTTCTTCTTCTTTCTCCCCCAACCTCCATCTCTTCTCTTTCCTCCTTCTTCTCCATGATCACAATAAGAGCTATAACAAGGGCAGCAACAGCAACCTCCGACTGCCCTGCTGGAGCCCTTCCGTGGTGCCCGGTCTCTCTTATCAGCACTCTATAGAAATCCATCCTTTTAATCCTCATGATACCTCGATGAGGGACGTATCATTTTTACTCTTCCTTTGCTGATGAGGGAGTGGCGGGATGGAGTTTTAAAGTCATTTCTCTGAGTTCACACAGCTAGGAAGCAGATCTGTTCTCACAGCTGGAAAGGCGTTCAGAGCCACCAGTTCTCAACACTGGCTGCACATGGAACCATCTAGGGAGTCACAGTACTGATGCTCAGGTTGCACCCCAGAGGTTGTGATTTAGTTGGTTTGGGGGTAGCAGCTGGATATTTGCGGGGAATTAACTTCCCCCAGATGATTCTAATGTGCACCAAGGTTTAAGAACCACTAATTTAGTCCAATTACCTATTTTACAGATGAGGGAATTGGGGGTCAAAGAAGGGAAGTGGATTTCCCTCAAGGGTGGGCCTGCCCTGCAGCCCCCCTGGTGGGAGAACTGGGGAAGAGACAGCCTGAGTTCAAGGAGCTCATTTTGCTCTATGCAGTCCCCTCAGAGCCCAGTATCTTTGGATCTCCCTGGGATATCCCAGGGGTGATAACCACTGTCTCCCTACCCTAGCCATCCCTTTGACTAGGTTGACTCCAGTGAAGTATTGGGGTAATTGAGGGACCCCAAGGAAGGGGCAAGGCAGAGGAGATGGAGACTTTCCTGGGGTCAGCTCTGGGGACTTGATGATCTTTTACTGTTGCCCGAAGCCTTTGTTCTCATCCTCCCCAGCATATGATCTTCTGAGCCCATCTACACAGGTTTGAACTGGCAGAGATCAACAATGTCTGAGCCACCCTGAGCGCTGGTGTTGAGGACACCAACCCCAGGCCGGAGAAGCCAGGAACTTGGTCTGAAACAAAAAACGTAAGAGTGACCGACAGTCTAAGAAGTGCTTCCTGTGGGCCAGGCACCATGAACATTGTCTCATTTAAGCTTCACAAATACAAGAGGGAAATATGGGAAATTTGACGTTTCGATCGTGGAAACAGAAGCCTAGAGAGGTTAAATGATTGCCCGGAGTATATCAACTAGTAAGTGACAGATGGAGATTTGAATCCGGGTCACTTGCTGATGTCAGTCTAAGTGCCACCTCCTCCAGGAAGCCTTCTCTGAACACCAGAAGAGTCCTTTTGTACACTCTGGCATTCTGTATGTGTTACTTATCTCCCTTTATAATCAGTCACTCATCAGTGCAGCTCTGCTCTTCCACTAGACTGTAAGTTCCTTAAGGCGGACTGTTTTTGCCCACACACCTCCAGCCCATCAATATGTATTTGTTGAAAGAAAGAAAAGGCAAATGGTCCAACCAATTCCAAAGTCAATGCTTCTACCCACGCCACAGTTTCACAGATTTCCCCAAAATGTATATCAACTAGTTAGAAATGGTCTCCAAAATTAGCCTCTTCTAAGAAAGAAGGGTTTCCAGAAGGAGAAAGCCTTGGAGTCCTTGCTATATTGAGGATAGAGAGATACTGGACGTGGTGGCTCATGCTTGTAATCCCAGCACTTTGGGAGGCTGAGGTGGGCAGATCACCTGAGGTCAGCAGTTCAAGGCCACCCTGGCCAACATGATGAAACTCCATCTCCACCAAAAATACACATATTAGCCAGGTGTGGCAGCACGTGCCTGTAGTCCCAGCTACTTGGGAGTCTGAGGCAGGAGAATCACTTGAACCCAGGAGGTGGAGGTTGCAGTGAGCCAAGACTGCATCATTGCACTCCAGCCTGGGCAACAAGAGTGGAACTCTGTCTTGGGGGAAATAAAAAGAGAGAATACCTGAAAATTTTTAACCCAAGAAGGAGTCCATCAAAGTTGCAGATCCCCTATGACTCTTTATTGGGCCACTGGAGGCTGAGTGGCCTAAGCTGCACAGAGGGAGAGCTCACCATTCAACTGGGTCATCAAAATTCCCTAAGCATTTGCTATGTGCCAAGTTGCAGCATTTAGCTACACAAAGCAGAAGCCCATCCAGTGGATTGACCAAACTGGGAATTGTTTTATGCATCTAACAACCATCCAGATGAAGGAAGACCTAGAGTGCTGCAGCTGCTCAAGGAGATCCTGAGGACTCAGGATTCCTCCAGACACCTGCCCAGCTATCCCCAGTGTGTCTTGCATCCTTGTGGTCTCAAGATGACCGTTCCACCTCTATGTGTGGAGTCTAAGGTTCTAGGTGGGAAGATGGGTTGGAAATGAGGGCCAAAGGTAAAGAGCCCTCTGGGGTTGACCTTTTATCAGGAAAACAACAGCTTTGCTAGAAGAGCACCCTATAGAGTCCAACTTGCATCTCACTGGCCCAAACTGGGTCCTATGGCATCTGAACTTCAAGGGAGTCTGGGACACAAATATCTTTAAATAAGCGTGTTGCCCACCTGGGATTCTATTGGAAAGAAAGACGGGAAGGATGGATATTGGGTAGGTCACTGGCAATACCTATCATCTAGGCTCTGTTCTAGGTGAGTAGAATACACAGATGACTAATATATATGCCCCCCGCTTCCACCATGGGGCATACTGCCTTGCAGAGGAGTCAGTCATGGGAACAACCTTTTACAGTACAACAGAGCACAGATTAAGTAGATTACCTGGTGGAGCTGGAATAGCTATCACAAAGAAGATGACGTTTGCTAGGGATGACAATGGGATAGGAATGTCCAGGGAAACCCAGCAAAGGCTTGACCTTTCAAAAGCTGGTCCCCCAAACACCCTGTTGGCCCCAGCTCCTGGGATCACCCTACTCTGAATGCTTTGCATCCACCTATAACTACCTCTATTTTTCCTTCTTTGTGATGGATCTTGGAAAATGAGTAGGAGTTCTCCAGATGACAGTGAGAACTTTCAAACTCTGATTACCATGTATCTTTCAGCCTCAGTTTTTGGGATTAAGACATTCTGCATGCTTTAGAGCTCCAGACAACTTACCATTCCCACATATTCCATACTCTGTTATATCTCCGTGCCCTTCTACAAGATGGTTTTTTCTGCCTGCAATGCCCCTACCCTTTCATTCTCTAGGATATGGCTCTCCTGTGGTGGTGACTCATCCTCGGCCAGCTGTTTAGAGGGCGAGAAAGGACTTCATCTGAGTGAAATGTACACAGGAAGATGGAGAGCAGTCACACAGCCCCACTGCAGAACTTGGCTTTGCTGGTCTTAGAAACGAGGGAGGAGGAGAAATGACAACCAATCATCTGCGAGAACACTGATACATCAGCTGATGCCCACAACAACCCTGTGTGGTAGATATTTTTATGTCCTTTTGTAAGCCTGGGAAACCGGAACTCTGCGAGGTGAAGCAATTTGCCACCCCCCACCCCACTGCACAGCAATAAGTGACATATTTAGATTTGAGTCTTGCCCGTCCAGTGCTGAAGTCCATGATCCTTTCATCAAACGACGAAATCTTCTTGGTGGCTTTCCTGGTCCTGGGTTCTGCCTTCTTTCTGGAGGTCAGCCCTTCCATCTGGAGGTTTTACTTCTGGCTCTGCAAGATGAAGAGCTTCTACCTTGAGCTTCCCTCCTACCCTTTGCCCTCATCGTGAGCTACAGTGGTGGTTCTCAACCAAAAAAGAGCCTAGAGACATCTTTGATAGTCACAAATGGGCAGGTGAGATGCTACTGATATCTAAGAAAGGAGAGGCCAGGGATGCTCCTCAACACCCTGCAGTGTGCAGCACCACCCCACCCCTGCCCAATAAAAATTATCCCCCCATAAAAATTATCCAATAAAAATTATCCCCCCAATAATTATGTTATTATCCCAATAAAAATTAACCCGACCTATAATTCCAGCACTTTGGGAAGCTGAGGCGGCCAGATCACCTAAGGTCAGGAGTTCGAGACCAGCCTGGCCAACGTGGTGAAACCCCATCTCTACTCCAAATACAAAAATGAGCTGGGTGTGGTGTCACACGCCTGTAATCCCAGCTACTCGGGAGACTCTGGCAGGAGAATTACTTGAACCCGGGAGGCAGAGGTTGCAGTGAGCTGAGATCGTGCCATTGCACACCAGACTGGGCAACAGAGCAAGACTCCATCAAAGAAAAAAAAAAAGAAGAAAAAAAAAGAAAAGAAAAAAAATTAGCCCAAAATATCAGTAGTGCTGGGGCTGAGAAACCCGTTAGTCTCCTGTATTCTTCCCAAACACCAAGAGAGCAGGTTCTTTCTGGAAGGTTTCCTGAGCACTTTTTACCATATTCTCACCTCCCTTTGCTCACTCAGTGCAAAGCAGCAAGCATACCCTGTGCTTGTTGGGTTTTCTGCTCACATGGGTTCTCCCTTCTTCACCCATGCCCTATATTCTTGTTCATTGTAATTCTATTCTTTGTAGTTCCAATTATTATGAAGAAGTTGGGTTCTAAAGCCAGGTTATCTGGGGTTTGAATTGAGAGCCTAGGCCTTACCTGGGACAAGTCTTTGAATTCCTCTAAGACTCAAGGTCCTCATCTTTAAAATGGAGATAAAATAGCATAAACCTCTTTAGGGTGGTTTTGAGGCTTTAATGGGATAACTTATGTAAATCGGAGTACCTAGGCAGATGGTAAATACTCAATATGTATCTGGCATTATTATTATTATTAACCTTATTTGTTAACATTTTTTTTTGAGCCATTTCATTTCCTTGAAAGGCATCTGGGATGGGGAAGGAGGAAGACACCAGAGCGGGGTGCCCCGGAGCACCAATCCCAGCTCTGCTAACTTGCTGGCTGTTCCTGAGTCCTCATCTGTGAAGCTGGCATAATAATATCACTTCATAATTATTTTTTTGAGGCAGGGGTCTCGCAGTGTTGCCCAGGCTGGTCTCAAACTTCTGGGCTCAAGGAATCTTTCCACCTCAGCTTCACAAGTAGCTGGGGCTACAACCCCACACCATTAAGCCTGGGCTGACTTCATATTTCTTGCCAGGATTAAGCTAGTTAACTGTCTGACACTTAATAGGTGTTCAGCAAATGTTAGCCACCCACTCTTTCTATTTCTGAGTCTTCCTGGGCATTGATAAATGGAGCTTCTGACGCATCTTATTTACATCAAACTTGTAGATTATTCTTGCCTGAGAATAATTAGGGAAGGCAATCTCTCTAGCCCGGGTGAGGCAGGACTGAGATTGTGCTATCCTTCTCCAACATGGTATCAATAAAGCTTTGGTAAAACTCAATAAATAGACTCATTTGGCCATCTGCAGTGGAATTCAATACTGACAGCATTGTTTAGAAATGGCATTCCTAGCCTGCGCGAGGTGAAGATGAAAGCGCATTTGCTTCATTTCTCTGTAGGAGTTAGCAAGTGGAAGAGACGTGCTTTGACAATAGTTGGGGAAAGAAGGTGTTATGCTGAAATCTTCCACATAGCCCTCCAGACCCACTCTCCACCCCTTTTCACCCTGCTCCTGCCGCAGAAGACTGGACCATGTGGACCACGTCAGTGAGTTCTGCCATTTGTGAGCCTTGCCTGGCGTGGGAGGGAAGAGAGTCAGGTGTGGGTATTTATTTCCCTGCCCCGCTCCCCGCAGCATCACTGCAAGCTGGCTAATCTCCAAAGATCACAGCTTTTATCCAGGCAACTCTCTCTCCAAAAAATGTTCTCTCTCTTTGGCTTCCTGTTAACTGTCCTCTTCCCTCTCCCTGGCAGCCCAGGGTGGTACTGGTTCCCCACTGTTGCTCGCCCCACAGTGCTGCACCCTCCCTATGTTACCCCATACCCTGCCCACATCTTTCCAGGTAGTCCTTTTATTAAACTCACCTCAAATTATGCAGATTGAGAGTGGCATCTTATTTCTTGCTAGCGTGTTCATGGATAAGGTAATGGACATTCCATTGAGTATTTTCTTGCAAGTTCCTGGTCCACTTTGTGGTGATTGCATATGAGTTTGCTAGAGCTGCTGTAACAAAGTCCCACAGATTGGGTGGTTCAAACCACAGAAATGGATTTTCTCATGGTTCATGGAGGCTAGAAGTCCAAGGTCAAGCTGTTAGCAGAGTGAGTTCCTCCCAAGGACTGTGAGAGAAGGATCTATTTCAGACCTCTCTCTTGGCTTGTAGATGGCCATGTTTTTTTCTATGTCATCAAACTGTCTTCCCTCTGTACTTGTCTATGTCCGAATTTCCTCTTCTTTTAAGGATACTTGTCATATCGGATTAGGACCCATCCTAATGACCTCATTTTAATTGAATTACCTCCTTAAAGACCTTATCTCCAGATACAGCTATATGATGAGATACTGGAGGTTGGGACTTCAAGATATGAATTTGGGAGGGGATGGGCACGCTTCAGCCCTTAACACGGTGGTTGAGAAATGGGAATGTGATTATTGGGCAGGAACAAAACATGTTGAGGTCCTGAAGATACAGCAACATTCAAGAGCGAAGAGGTCCCTGCTTTCAAGAGGCTTACATTCTAGTGGGAACGGGTGAAGCAGGAGCAGGAGCTCCACAAACAAACAAATCTGTATACACCACAGCATTCTAACAATGACAAGTCCTGGAAGGACAAACCTGGTGTACAATAGAGGGACTGCACTGAGTTGACTTTAGCTAGAGAGACGGAGGTAGCCTCTCTAAGGCGATCTGAAAGCTGATACTCAGAGGAGAGACAGGAATCACCATCTGAATGCCCGATTTGGGTGCAGCATTCCTGGAAGAGGCAGTGTGGTCAAAAATAAGGAACGAGTTTTTCATAATCGCCATTTTGACTGACATGAAATGGTATCTTATAGTAGTTTTGATTTGCATTTCTCTAATGATCAGTGATGTTGAGCTTTTTTCATATGTTTCTTGGCCGCATGAATGGCTTCTTTTGGGAAGTGTCCATTAATGTCTGTTGCCCGCTTTTTAATGGGGTTGTTTTTTTCTTGTAAATTTGTTTAAGTTCCTTGTAGATTCTGGATATTAGAACTCTGACAGATAGGAACGTTTTTACACTGTTGGTAGGAATGTAAACTAGTTCAACCATGTGGAAGACAGTGTGGCAATTCCTCAAAGATCTAGAATCAGAAATACCATTTGACCCAGCAATCCCATTACTGGGTATATACCCCTCAAAATGTAAATCGTTCTATTACAAATAAACATGCGCGTGTATGTTTATTGCAGCACCATTCACAACAGCAAAGACAAAGAACCCAAATGCCCATCGATGATAGTCTGGATAAAGAAAATGTGGTACATATGCTCCATGGAATACTATGCAGCCATAAGAAGGAACAACGTCATGTCCTTTGCAGGGGCATGGATGGAGCTGGAAGCCGTTATCCTCAGCAAACTAATGCAGGAACAGAAAACCAAACATCGCATGTTCTCACTTCTAAGTGGGAGCTGAACAATGCGAACACATGGACACAGGGAGGGGAAAAACACACACTGGGGCCTCTTGGAGGCTGGAGTGGGAGGAGAGGGAGCATTATGAAAAATAGCTAATGCAGGCTTAATACCTAGGTGATGAGTTGCTAGGTGCAGCAAACCACCATGGCACATGTTTTCCTAGGTAACAAACCTGCACATCCTGCACATGTACCCTGGAACTTAAAATAAAAATAAAACTTTTTTAAAAAAGGAATGAGGCCTTTCCATCCAGACAGCAACTTCTGCTGTTGCAGAAAGAGAGAAAATTCGAGGATCATATTGGTTTTTCTGGGGAGAAACTTTAAAAACCAGATCAAACAAGCCTCACTAGGGTATGTGAACATCCCAGGACACTGCGGCACATGACTGTCAGCTCTGAACTTGGACTTTGCCTTTATCCCCTCTTCCATGGGCCTGGCCAGGGAGGCACCCAGAAGAATCTAGGGCAGAGGCTGAGAAACAAAGTTTGGCTCAGCTCCATCCTGTTTTAACCGTCAGGCAGTGCAGGGCACAGTCGTGCAGACTCTGTGTACAGAGATGACTGGGTGATCCCACCAAACCAATCACAGCTTCCCGTGGGATCTGCTACGTGGCACAAAGGATTACTGTGCTGGAGCTGGGCTCATATTAAAGTATTAATCGACATTTAAAATGTTTCATCTGTGTCCATAGGGATCTCAACTCCATATGTTTGCAGGAGCCCTGGGGCCAGCAGTGTGTTTGATTTTGAGTGTTTTAAAATGAAGGCTAAAGGTGTCTCATAATAAAGCAGCGTGAGGAACAGCACAGAGGCCAAGACTCCCCTTGAGTAAATATTGACTGACATGAGGCTTTCCTTCCCACAAACAGCATCCGAAGCTATTAGCTTGTAGCAGACCCTAGAGACCATCTCCTTCTACTGGTTCAATCTCTCTAGGCTTAAACTCTTCCCTCCCCTCTTCCCTTCCTCTCTCCCTTCTTCCCTTTCTCCCAAAAATGCATTGAGCTGACAACCTGTGTTAGTTTCCTACTAACATTTAACATTTAAATTAACATTCCTGTGTTAATTTCTGTAACAAATAACTTCAAACTCGGTGTCTGAAAACAATGCACATTTATTATCTTCTATCTATTATCAGTTCTGGAGCTCACAAGTGTAAAGTGGGTCTCACCAAGGCTACAATCAGGGCGTCCATCAGCAAAGCTGCGCTTCCCCTGCAGGCTCTAGGGAAGAAGCCATCTCTGCCTTTTTCAGCTTCTAGAGGCTGCCGCACTCCTGAGCTCATGGTCCCTTCTTCTATCTTCAAAGCCACAGTGCCCAGTCAAATCTTTCTCATGTCCTCTCACTCTGACACAGATGCCCCTGCCTTCCTCTTTCATGTACAAGGACCCCTGTGGTTACATAAGGACCCACCATGGTAATCCAGAGTCATCTCCCTATCCCAGGATCCTTAACTTAATCACATCTGCAAAGTCCGTTTTGCCATGTAAGATGATTTATGCACAGGTTCTGGCATTTGTACAGGGACGTCTCTGGGGGCTGTTACTCTGCCTACCACACCACCCCTCACACAGTTTAATTTTCCCAAGCTATATGTTTTTGTAGCACCTATACTCCTTATTCACAGTGGCCATCATCATTATAGTTCACTGCTTAGTTGTAAAATTATTGATTTAATGTGCCCTTTCTGGACAGAAAGCACCCCCTGAGGGAGGAGATTATAGATGTGTTAACTGTCCCTATTATTTTCTCAGAGGTTCCTAGCAGCCTAGGCAAGAAAGGAAACACGTTGACAACGAAGGAAGAAGAAAAAAGAAAACAATAGCTGACGCTTAATGACCACTCGCCCTGTGCCAGCAATGTTCCAAGTGCTTTTAGTCTATTTAACCGACATGTTGTGAAGAAAGGGCTGTCATCTAACACAAGCAAGTGGCACAGCTGACATTTGAAATTCCTCATCTGAACCACTTCATCATAGAAATGAACACTCTCAAACAGTACTTCGTGCACTATAATAGAAGTCTGAGAGGTGGAAATGAAGGAGAGAGAAGACCAATTTTCTACAGATGTCAGGCAAAACTTTCCAGAGGATATAATGAATGAGTAGGGCCTTGGAAGCCAGTGGTGAGGGTGGGGAGAGTGGAACAGGGTGTTCTAAGCAGAGGAGGCTGTGTGAACAAAGGCCCAGGCAGGAAATGGCTTGGTGTTTTCTAGAAATTGTAGGTAGTACAGGATTGCTGGCGCTTAGATGGTGAAAGGCAGGGCACAGCAAAGGAGATGAGGTCTAAGAGGGAGGTGGAGGTGCCATGCCTGAGGCTGCTGAGGCTGCTGTAGGCCATACCTGTGTTACAGGAAAGGGTGCCTGATTCAGACCCCAAGAGAGGGTTCTTGGATCCTGCACAAGAAAGAATTCAGGGAGAGTCCACAGAGTAAAGTGAAAGCAATTTTATTAAGAAAGTAAAGGAATACAGAATGGCTACTCCACAGACAGAGCTGGTTGCCTATTTTTATGGTTATTTCTTGATGATGTGCTAAACAAGCGGTGGATTATTCATGCCTCCCCTTTTTAATTTTTATTCTATTTTATTTTTTCTATTATACTTGAAGTTCTGGGATACATGTGTAGAACATGCAGGTTTGTTACATAGGTATACCTGTGCCATGCTGGTTTGCTGCACCCATCAACCCATCATCTACACTAGGTATTTCTCCTAATGCTATCCCTCCCCTACCCACCTCCCCCACCCACCAACAGGCTCCGGTATACGATGTTCCCCTCCCTGCCTCCTCTTTTTAGACCATATAGGGTAACTTCCTGATGTTGCCATGGCATTTGTAAATTGTCATGGTGCTGATGGGAGTGTAACAGTGAGGAACATCAGAGGTCACTCAAGTGGCCATCTTGGTTTTGGTGGGTTTTGGCCAGCTTCTTTGCTGCCACCTGTTTTATCAGAAAGGTCTTTATGACCTGTATCTTGTGCTGACCTCCTAATTTATCGTGTGACTTAGAATGCCTTAACCATCTGGGCGTGCAGCCCAGTAGGTCTTAGCCTCATTTTACCCAGCTGCTATTTAAGACAGAGTTGCTCTGGTTTGAACGCTTCTGACACCTGCCTGGACTTCAAACATAATCCTAGGGAAAACGGGAAGCCACTTTTGATACCAAGTTTTTCACAAAATCAATTTGCTTGCCATGTGGAGAAATGATTGCAGGACTGGGATGCTGAAGGTGAAGTGGCAACCGGAGAGGGCATGAAGATTTTGTGGCTTCAGTCCAGGGCATCCTCAGCCACCATCTGGACCCTCCCAAAGGCCTCCCACCACCCACAAAAGGGAGGGTGGGGGAATTAGCAAGCCTCCTGCTGTTTGGAATAAAGAGATGTAAACTCCAGTCTCTGCTTTGAAACCAGTCAGAGAGAGTACAATGAGCCGAAGAGAAATGTACTTAATCCTTAACTCATAGCCCCTTCCTCCAAGAAGGCTGCCTTGCTCAACTCATGCAGAAATTATTTCTCCTTCTTGTGAATGCCTCCCATTAATGTTTCTACCATTCATTCATTCAATCAATGAATATAAACTGAGCACCTATTATGTGCCAAGTGCTGTGTTAGATGCCATGTTAGAAATAAACAATCCTAACTTATTCTCTACCCTTGTGGAGTTTATTATCTAGTGAGAAAATAAAACATCAAACAAATAAATTCATATCCTGTTACATGATTTTATGTTGGCAAGCCCCGTGAAGAAGTTTAGGGTGCTTGGAGATGGTGGGAAGGGGAATTTGATTATGGTAAAATGCATCTTTTGCTTCTATTCTTTACCTCTCCTTGCATTCTCGAACTTGTCATGTGACTTTGAAGTTTCTTCCATAACATCAAAGTATATTTCCATAACCCCTTGACTTTGGGCTTGGCCATGTTACTGGCTTTGGCCAGTAAGATGAAGTGGAGGTGACAGTGAGCTAATTCTAAGCATGGGCCTTGACAGGTCTTAGTGTGTTCCCATTTGCCCTCTTGCTTCTCTGCCATCACCTTGAAAACATGCCTTGATTGGCCTGCTAGTCCCATGAGGATGATGAGAGACCTGTGGAACAGACCCATCCCAGCTAAGCGGAGCCTAGGAGCCCCGATTGGCTGACCCCCTCATCCCTGAAGATGAGTGAGAGAGGCTAGCCAAGGTTAGCAGAGCTGCCCAGCCAATCCCAATCCAGGCCAGCTGACTTCTAGCTAATCCACACATTTGGGAGTTCATTAATGCTTAAGTTGTCAGTTGCTGAGATTTTTTTTGTGCTATTTGTTACACAGCATTATTGTTTATAGTTAACTGTTACACTGACTTAGTCTGAGCAGCCTATGGCAGGGTTCCCTAAAGAAATGGCATCTCAGTGAAAACTAAATTAAGTTGGTAAAGGAAGAGATGAGGAACATTTCAGGCTGAGGGAGCAAAATGAGCAAAAGTCCTGAAACAGGAAGGACATGAACTTTTAAGAGAGAAAGTGAAAAAAATCAGGAGTTCCTAGGGGAGAGCATATAGAGAGCCAAGGGTAACCAGGCATGGTGGGAGAGACTGGCAAGGGAAGCATACAGGTATCTGTCTTGCACATGGCACTAAACAAAATTAATGTTCTGTAGCATTGTGCATTTTCGTGATGTTCCCAACTATACATTGATCCCTTTGAAGAAAAGTTGATAATTTTTATCTTGTCTCCTTGCACCCTACCAGAGTAACACCCCACATCACAATAAATGACCAATATCTTTGGTGTATGAAAGAGTTGAACTAATGAGAGAGGGGCTGAAATAACAGTTTCTTGGCTTCTCTTAAACGTTGGACGCTGACTACAACTTTTCTTCCTTGGTAATTAGTTCATTTGTAACACCATTGTTTGAAATGAACAATATTTCACTCCATCACTCCCTGTTTTCCTGTTGAGCTTTTTGTTTCCTCATAACATTTGTCACTGCCTGACATTACATTTACAGAAGTTTTTTTGTATCTGTCTCTTCCATTAGAGAGCAAGGACTTTGTCTTGTTCATGATCACATCCTCAGTATCTAGGTTTGTGCCTGACGCAGTTGTAGATGCACAAAAATTTGTTGAATGAATGCAGAATCAGATGATGAAACAATGCTAAACAACTCTTTAAAAAGTGCAACACAGAAGTTACAGTGTTAATTATCTGTTGTTCAGTAAGAAAGTGGGCAAATTTTTTTCATCTGGAATGGGGAGAATCCATGGGCACAGCAAAAGGAATGATGAAATCATCTATGATTCTTACTGGGATAGATGGATCCAAACACAGTATGTGACCAAAAACATGGGGTGTAGGCATATCAGCACTTCAGTATCATAGTCCTTATATTTATAGAATGCTTGTCATTTTATAGTGCTCCTTCCCATACTAACTCACTTTGTACTCATCCCATGCCTGAAATATATATTGTAGTGTATAGGGATTATTATTCCCTTTTATAGATAAGAAAACCTAGGTTGGTGAAATTTAATTATTTGCTGAAATGGATTTAGGGATTTGCTATGGTTTAAATGTTTGTCTTCTTCAAAATTCATGTTGAAATTTAATTGCCATTTTGAAAGTATTGGGAGGTGGAATTTCCAAGAGGTGGTTTAGGTCATGAGGGATCCACCCTCATGGATGGACTAATGCTGTTATCATGGGAGTAGGTTTGTTATTGAGGGAGTGGGTTTGCACCCTCTTGCTGTCTCTCGCCCTCTCCTTGCTCTTTCACCACGTTTTGATGCAGCAAGAAGGCCCTTGCCAGACATCAGCACTTTAATATTGGACTTCCCAGTCTCCAGAACTGTGAGCCAACACCTTTCTATTTATTATAGGTTTCCCAGTCTGTGGTATTCTGTTACAGAGCACAAAATGAACAAATACAGCATTCTGTCTTTTAGTTTATCAATCTTTCCATATAGCACAGTTGCCTCATAAGATGTCTTTAAGAAAAAGCAGATGGAGCGGGACATATTTTGAAAAGCTGGATGCCAGATAGGTGCATTTTAACCTCATTGTGCCTATAAGGTTCTGCAGGATTGGGCTTCTGCCTGCACCTCTAGTTTCACTTTCTGCCTTTTTTCCCAGCTCCTGAACTTCAGCTACTTTGTCCCTTCTCATCAAGAGCCTTCCTAGTCCACAGCTTTCCCATATGCTGCTTTCTCTGCCTGGAACACACTTCAGCCCAATTTTCACCTGGATAACTCCTACTTCAGAACTGAGTTTAAATGCCACTTCTTTTTTAAAAAAAGACTTACTTTTTTTACACTCCTTCACTTCTATTTAGCCCCATTTATTTTTAAAGCACCCCATAACTTATAATTATTCATTTAACATCTGTATCCCAAACTGGACAAGATTTTTGAGGGCAGGGTACTTACCTGTCTTGTTCAGCAGTGCTAAGCTCATGATATGATTCCTAGTATACAGTAAGCACTCAATCAATATTCTCTGAGTCTAAGAAATGAACAAGTGGTGAGGGAGGGCTGTGCTTTATTGTCTTAAAATTGGAGTCTATTCCTTCGGTTTTAAGCATCATTCCCTGTAGTTAAAGGGTTGCAGTATTTTAACAGTTATCTACTGCTACATAACAACTCCAAAACTAGGCAGCTTATAAAAACAACCATTTTGCTTGTTTACAGTTATATAGGACAGCAATTTTATTTTTTTACGTACAGAAAAACTGCAACAGAGGACAGCAATTTGAGATAAGTTCAGCTAGATCGTTCTGATGGTCTCACCTGAATTAACTCATGCATTTGCTATTATCTGGTGACTGGATTGGGCTGGATAAGTAATATGCTGATGCGGCTAGATGTTGACTGGGTCACTCTCTCCTTGGGATCTATCATCCTCGAGGATGGTGGCACTCTCAGGGCAGCAAGTAGGGTGACCAGCCATGCTGCTTTGTGTGGGAATATCCTGGTTGTAGCAGCGAAAGTCCCATATAATGGGAAACTCTTGAGTCTTGGGCAGATCAGGATGGTTGGTAACCCTATCAACAAGAAAGAAAGAAGGTAGAAGTTACAAAGCCTCTGAAGTCTAGGTTCAGAAATTCCACAGTGGGACTTCTGTTGTATTCTATTTGTCAAAGCGTGTTACGAAGCCAGCCCAGACTCAAGGGGGTAGAGCAATAGACTTCATCTCTTGATGAGAAATACAGCAAACATATGTTGCAAAGGGAAATGCATACAGGAATAAAAGTGTTTTGTTTTTGCAATCTACTTCAGGCTTTATGGAAAGTAAGACCACAGATTCAGGAATGAAAGAAAGGCTTTTTTGTTAACTGAAATTTTTGTACTAAGTAGGGAAATATTGAGAGAGCACCCAGTAGTCAAATGTTGAGTGACAACAGTGACAGCTACATCTCAGTTTCTTAACACATCAAAATTATAGGGTTTCTTTTATATACAAGTACAACCTAAGACAGACACCCTCTTTGGAAAAATGCCTTGGGGTGGGCAGATTGAGAGGAATGGTAAAATCTCAGGTAAAGGAGAGAACACTTCTTGGCAATTAAGGGGACAGGAGAGGGCAAATCTTGTAATTGTATGTTGACAATATCAAAAAGCCTGTTTCAAGAGTACTATTGATAAAATGCTTGCCAAGTAAAAAATTTGGGATAATACTTTACATTTATATAATGCTTACTGTATGCCAGGCACTGTTCTGGTACAGTTGATTTACAACTATTTATACATTTAAACCTCATATTAATAGCTAAGGAAACTATAATAAAGGACAAGGTCACCTACACAGTGTATGGTGGAGTCAGGGTTTGAACCCAGGTACTTTGACTCAATTTGCCTTTCCAGGTGTTGCCATTTTGCTAAGTCCGCTTCTTGACTAGCAGTTGGGAATGGCAATCTAAATTTCTCTTATGGAGCTTGCTCTTCCTCCTGAGGGTTAGCGAGAAAGGCCGGCCCTGGGTAGCCTCGGAACTGAGATCTAGAAACAAACACGCAGCGCCCTGAAGGGCGGCCGTAGAGTTTCATCCCGGAACGGAAGTCCATGGCTTGGGTCCCACCCGGACAAGAGTGGCAGAGACTCTTGCGCAGGCGCAGTGACGTAGTCAGTGCTAGAGCCCAGTCCGCGCCCACGTAAAGTAGCCCGCGAGCCCCGTAGACCGAGGGTGGGGCTGGCCTTTCCCCACCCCCGAACATGGCCGTCGAGGTGGGCGAGGGGAGACGGCCGCCGAGAGCGTCCCCCGCGGGGCAGGGCGGAGGGCAGGGGTAGCGAGGAGGGTGGGAGCGGAGGGACCAAGAGCAGCCTGGGAAAGTCGGACCCCGAAAGGGCCTGGGATATGGGAGCGGCTGCCGCCCTGGGGCCCGAGGTGGTCGTGTAGAGCTTCTTGGACGTCACGGAATGCACCAGACCTCAAAGATAATCATCTCAACCCACGCTCACATTTCACAGACGAGCAAACTGAGCCCTGTCTCCTCCGGAAGCCTGGAGAGAGCTTCGATCGTTTACTTTTATTTCTCTGAACCTGTATTTCTCATCTGTGAAGTGGGATGACCGGTTCCTGCCCGACCTTTGATTGCACTCTTAATGGGCACTGTTTTAAGTGCTTCTTATTCATAAGATTATTGCGGGGAAATCAAATGAGATAATGAAAGTGAAAGCCATTGGCACGCTTTTAAGCATGATATAAATGTGACCTCTTTATGAAAGGCTGAGCCTTATATGTTAGTTTTTGTAAAGAAAGAGGTCGAACTTTTGCTGTTTCCTGGGGCTCTGGTCACCCCACTCTCCCTGGCCAGATCTGCTGCAAATAGATCCAGTAAATCAGTGGAAGAGTTGAGAATAGGATTGGGCCAGTACAGACAGGTGTCTGAGTTTGTCCTTGCTGTAGAGTACATCTTGAATACTCCTTCAGAGGAATTAAAATGAGTTAGTAATTTGTAGCTGCTCTAAGTGTGGTTCTCTGGCAGCTTCAGAATGTTTTTCAGTTTCCTAATTAATTTGGGAGGTTGGAAATTGTTGATACTGAAAATGGAACATGGAACATTTGACTTGTTTCCCTTCTTCCCGTTTTGGTTGATAGAACCCCAGTTGTGGTGGGGGAAAGCCTTGGCATCCTCATTGCCTCCTGTTTTCATTCACAAGCTCACTTCCTTTTGTGGACAAATGTATAATATTTATTTTCTAATATTTTAAAACACATTTATGCAATAACTAACATGGATCAAAAGCACTGTGCCAAACCTTTAAGAGATGAGAAAATGACTATGATAATAGTCCTGCCTCTCAAGGGTCTCATGGTATTAACAGGAAATAAGGTAGTAGGGGGTCTGATGCAAGTAGAGTTACATTAAGACAAAATGAAAGTTTCACAGACAACCTCCCTTATTTTATTACAGCCATTAGTTTACTTGGGATTGGCGTCATGTCTTCCAGTGAACACTAGAGCTAAAGTTACATGCTTTTTCAGACCCTTAGTTGTCGTGAAAGAGATTTTAAGTTTTATAACTGCTCCTTTCCAATATCCATCATCACTGACATGCCACCTAACTCTGGGAATATATTCTCAAAGGACCTGAGTGAGGCACATACATATAAGGAGAATTTCTGAGGCTTACCTTTGCTTTTCATGTTGGTGGTGTGACTTTGAGATTTGCTGCCCTGTCCCACGACTCTTATATTCTCTTTTCCTTACTTCAAGGTCCAGGTAGTCCACTAGATCTTCCTAGCCATCTGTATCATCTTGTTCACCCCTTGAAACTGTAGCATTCATGGTACATGGCTCTTGACATTTAATTGTAGACCAGTTTGTATTGTTAGTTAACTTTCATTATAAGATTGTGAGTTGTTGAGCAGGGGCTGGAGGACAATGTGCAGTAGATGGAAAAGCACAGGTTTGGAAGACAGACTTGAGTTTGAGTTCTGGTCCCTCTGTTTATTGGCTGCGTAACCGAAACTTTGTGAACCTCAGTTTCTTCAGCAATCACATATCTCTAAAACCTGTCTTCTGCAGGATTGTTACTCATAGACACGTGGTGAGAAATAACTAAATAAGATGGGAAGTACTTTTCTTTCCTTCCCTGCACCCCTTTTTATTTTCTGTTCCCAGCCTTATACAGTGTTTGTGCCTATAGATTCCATTAAATACCAGTTTAATTAATGAGAGCCTGTCACATCCAGTTAAATTATGAATGTGGACTAAAGTTTTTTCTCTTAATCCAGAATCATAAAATTTTAGACTACACTTCTGATTCTCAGCCTGATGCTCTGTCCACTATTCAGTGTAGTTCACAGATGTTTCTTAACACCTATTAAGTTCCAGGTACTGTCTTTTGAAAGAAATATGAGATGAGACAGGGTTACTCTTCTCAAGAAGTTTCAGTCCATCTGGGAAGCTAGGAATATCTTCTTCTTATCCATGTTGCCTCTATCCCAGCAAGTAAACCTTCTGAAAATTGGAGTTCTCTCAGGTGTGGAGTTCTCTCAGGCCATCTTTTAGCTCTACACTCTTCTTGAGTAAACTCATTCACCCCTGTGGCTTCAAATGCCCTCTACGTGCCAGAGACTTCCAAATTCATACTTAGAGTCTAGACTTTTAAACCTCAAACCCATGTCTACAACTGTCTTTAATAAATGCACCTATTCTACAACTATTTAACATTGAACTTATCTGAAACAAATCTCTCCAAGGCTGCTGTACCTCCAGTGTTGCCTATCTTCATGGAGTGGTTGAAACCAGGGACCCAGGCATCATCCTCTGATCTCCTGTCTCTCGTATCTCCCCTGCCTATATATCCAGGAAATCACTAAGTCATATAGTTTCTGCCTTCAAAATATAACTGAAATCACCCAATTCTCTCCATCCCCACTCATATCACCAAAGTTTAAGCTACCATCATCTGTCTCCTGTACCACTGCATAAACCAAAAAGTACCTGAGACAGGTCTCAATCAATTTAGAATTTTGCTTTGCCAAGGTTAAGGACATGCCTGGGACACAGCCTCAGGAGGTCCTGAGAACAGGTGGTCAGGCTGCAGCTTGGTTTTATACGTTTTAGGGAGATATGAGATGTTAGTCGGTACATGTAAGATGTACACTGGTTCAATCTGGAAGGGCGAGACGTCTTGAAGCAGGGTGGCGTGGGGAGCTTCCAGGTCATAGGTGGATTCAAAGATTTCCTGATTGGAAGTTGGCTGAAAAGAGTTTATCTAAAGACCTGGAACCAATAAATGGAGTGTTTGGGGTTAAGACAGACAAAGGTTTTTATTAAGCAGGTGAAGTTTCTGGGTAGCAGGCGTCAGAGAGAATAGATTGTAAATGCTTCTTATCAGACTTAAAAAGGTGCCAGACTCTTAGTTAATTTCCTCATGGATCAGGAAAAAGATCTGGAAAGGGAAGGGGAAATCTATGGGTTGTAGAGACAAACTTTGCAAGTGCCGTTTCAAAATATGTCCAAGAAGATGAAGCACACTTGCTCACGCCTGTAATCCCAGCACTTTGGGAGGCTGAGGTGGGTGGATCACCTGAACAGAGTTCAAGACTAGCCTGGCCAATATGGCGCAGACCTGTCTGGTACTAAAATGCAAAAATTAGCTGGGCGTGGTTGTGGTGGGTGCCTGTAATCCCAGCTACTCAGGAGGCTGAGGCAGGAGAATCACTTGAACCCAGGCGGCAGAGGTTGTAGTGAGCCAAGACTGGTTTCGGGTACACTCCAGCCTGGCAACAGAGCTTGCAGGATCACCCCAAAAAAAAAAGGTCAAAGAAATACAGCCTAGTAAATAGTTTGAGTTCTTTTCGGGCCCCCTATCTGTCATGTTGGTATCTTATTGCTATGAAGAATCTGTTTTGTCAGTCTTTTTTTTTGAGACTGAGTCTTGCTTCATCACCCAGGCTGGAGAGCACTGGTATGATCTTGGTTCACTGCAACCTCCGACTCCCAGGTTCAAGGGATTCTCCTGCTTCAGCCTCCTGAGTAGCTGGGACTATAGGCGTGCACCACCATGCCTGGCTACTTTTTATATTTTTAGTAGAGGTGGGGTTTCACCATGTTGGCCAGGCTGGTCTCGAACTCCTGACATCAAGTGATCCAAAGTGATCCATCAGCCTCTCAAAGCACTAGGATTACAGGCGTGAGCCACTGCGCCTGGCTTTTTTCGTCAGTCTTAAGGTTTGTTTTAATGTTAAATGCTGGTCAGCCTCGGCCCGAATTCCAAAGGGAGGATGGTATAATGAGGCGTGTCTGACCCCCTACTTCCCATAATGGCCTGACCTAGTTTTTCAGGTTAGCTTAGGAATGCTCTCGGCTGGGAGGAGGGGTCCATTCAATTGGTTGGGGGCTTAGAATTTTTTTAAAAAAATTTTTATTTACAACAGTAACAGCTGTCTGTCTCAACTCTCCTGTAATCCATTTTCCACATGGCAACAAGAGGGATCTTTTTAGGTACAAAAGGATCAGGCCACTTCCCTGCTGAAAATCCCCCAGTGCCTTTGCTGATAGGATTAAAGTTCAGTTATTCCCAAGCCCTCTGACAGTCAATATACTTTGCCTCTACTGGCTTCTCTGTCCCCAGCTGCCATCACTCCCCTTCCAGCTACACTGGCTGTTTCTTTTTGCTTGTTTTTGTTTTTTGTTTTTTGTTTTTTCATTTCATTGATTTTTTATTAGTGCATGTTGTGTAACATATTTCACTTGCAAGTATGAAAGATGAGGGGTCTCTCTCTCTGTGTGGGCCGCTCCCGGGGTCTGGTCACAATATGCCACCACAGTGGGGGTAAATCACTTTCCTTTCGGGCAGGGGGCAAAGCTTCAGTTAAAGGACCACCAGGTGGCGTTTCCTCCTGCAGCTGCTTAACCTCTCCTTCCCAGCTTTCCCTCCGCAGTTTCTTCCACTGTTCTCTCTTGGCAAAGTAATCAGGATTTTTGTTTTTGTTTGAGATGGAGTCTCGCTGTGTCGCCCAGGCTGGAGTGCAGTGGTATGATCTCTGCTCACTGCAAGCTCCGCCTCCTGGGTTCACGCCATTCTCCCACCTCAGCCTCCCGAGTAGCTGGGACTGCAGGTGCCCGCCACCATGCCCAGCTAATTTTTTTGTATTTTTAGTAGAGGCGGGTTTTCACCGTGTTGGCCAGGATGGTCTCGATCTCCTGACCTCGTGATCCGCCCGCCTCGGCCTCTCAAAGTGCTGAGATTACAGGCATGAACCACCACGCCCGGTCCACACTGGCCATTTCTTTGTGCATTGATGATTACTCTTTCAGGGAGGCCTTCCTGCCCCCTATAATTTAGATTAAGTTTCCTTATGCTAACTTTAAAATTACGCACTTTATAAATTTCAAAAGGAGATTTTATTTCCTATAAAGGGTTACAGCCTGTACAGTGGCCATCCTGACAGGCTGGGAAGCATAGCCTCTGACAGAGCCTAAAAGGCAGGCACTTTGAGGGAGAAAGGGGTAAGACAGGAGCATAAGCTTAGTGGGTTGGCCAAGTATACATATTCAACAGGTTACAGGAGGAACCATGAATATTCACGAAGGTGGTCCTAACACCTGCATACTGAATAAACATGCATGTTACATACAACCCATGTTCACTTTGGGGTGAAGACTTAACATTTAAATATATTACAGTTAGGCCCTATATGTCAAAAGGTCTTTTCAGGATGCAAAGGCACTCAAGTGCGTAGCCTCTGTAAACCGGCCAGAGCCAGTGCATGGTCAGTGGTTTTCTTAAGCAGAAAGTTACTGAAATCAGTTTCCTGTCCAATCAAAGCTGTAGTTACAACTTGTGGAGCAGGGAGTCAGTAGGTCAGCATCTGGCAGTGGATGAGCTGCCATTGTTTCAGTACTGCTTATCTCCAGGCCTGCACTTGTTTAGCTTCTGGAGGAAAAGAAAAATCTTGTGGCAGCTAGAACAGAGTTTATCCTTTAAGTGTAGGATATGTGACTTAACCCTTGCCTGGTGTGGCCTTAGGTCCTGTTTATAATTTAGTATCTGATTGCTACAAATGGTCCATTCTGTCAGTCATATGATCTCTATTTTCATATTAGGGCTGGTGCCTTGTTGTGTTTAAACTGCAAAAGGAAGGAAGTATAATGAGGCATGTCTGACCTTCCACTGGGCCATGACTGGGAATGCAGTTTTTAAGGTTTCTCTGGGGTCCAAGTGGCCAAGAGAGGGGTCCGTTCAGTCGGCTGAGGGGCTTATGATCTTATTTTTAGTTTATACCTACTATGGCTTCTGATGAAAACTTGGCCTTTTGTTTTTCTTACTGCTTGTCTTAATTATATAATACTCTTTGCATAAATATTTGGCCATTGATTTGCCTATTAGTCTGCAAGTTTCTTGAGGCAGATATCACGTCTCCTCAGTACCTCTAATGCCCATTAAATAATGGTTAAAGAATGAGAGCAGTCAGGTAGCTTATGACGAGTGTCAGCTTGAGAAAAGCTCAAGATGGTGGGTGTGATGGAAATTCAGATCACTGGGACCTGCGGTGGGTGAGACAATATTTCTTAGAAAAACTAAACTTTGTTTCAAAGGTGAATATTCAGGAGACAGAGCGTACAGCTTGACAGAAAAAGGGTTACATTTAAGGTAGCAATTCAAAATAAAGGTGGAGAAGTCAGTTGAGGCCATCTTATGGATGGTCTGGGTGCCAGGCTAAGGAATTTCAACTTTATCCTATAGGCAGTAGGAAACTATTGATAGTTTTTGAGCATAAGCGGTAATATCTGGAAATCAGTGGCATTGGAAATATCTCTATTAGGACTCGGTGTTACCCACGAGAGAAAGCCATCCAAATAGGCTTAACTGGAAAGCCCAGGCATAGAGCCATCTTTAGGCCTGGCTTGATCCAGCAGCGCAAGTGATAGAACTGGCTTCTTCCTGTGTCTCTCTGCTTTGCGTCCTAGGTGTAGCCTCCTTTCTCAGGCAGGCTTTCCTCTCATGGTGATGGGATGGTGCATGAGCTCCAGGCCCACGTCTTCCAACACCGAGGTCTAGGGGAAAAGAGGTCATTAGCTTTCGCAGTGATTCCAATAACTATCCTTGAATTAAATCTAGATGGCTGGGACCGCCTGGCTTGGTATTTATGCACACCTCAGGATCAGTATTTGTTACTGGAAGAATGCATTGTGCCAAGTGCCTTAATCCTCGTTTAAATTTACAGTCCCCCTTTCCCAACTTAGAGAGGGGTCGGCCCCAACCAAACCACATTGAATGAAAGCAGGGGAGGAGTGACTTTCTAAGTGAAGACAGGCTTGTGGCTGCAAACAGTACTTAAAGGCCGGGTCCCAAACCAACAAATGTCCATTACAAGAAGGAAGGTCAGCGTGGTCATGTAAAGAATAGACTGGAGCAGAGAGAGACCACTGCTGAGAATTGTCTGTCATTCTTATGCTTCTGCAGTGACCTGGGAGGGTTGTACTCTCATTCAGTTCTTTACAACGGCCAGAGTCCCCCTTCCAGTGCTCTGCTCACCATAGTTCCCATCAGTCTACTGAGTAATCAGAAGGGAAGACAGAACTGGGATGTGTTTGAGGTGTGTAGGAGGCTGGCCACTGATCTCATTGTCCAGTCCCATTTTGCCATGTGGGAGGAAGACCCTCATCCTTCCATCTTAGTATCTAGTGTAGCAGTGTGCTGGGGAGAGGAAGGCCGCCACCTTGGCAGGATTTTCTGTCTGTCTGGCTTATGGTGATTTAGCTCTTTTTGAATTTATTACTTAAAAAATGGGTTAAGAAAAGACCAGCTGCCTTTTAGGCTTTTCTCCTGGTTTTTGTTTATTGCACAAATAACATCACAACAACAAGAAGGGATGAAAAGAAAGGGAAAAATAGTAGAATACTGTAACCATCTTGTTAAAGAGACAGATGGCCCTTGGCAGGTGTGTAAATATTGTCCTCAATTTATCTTGCATCCTTTAAATGTGGACTTGTCAAAAAAAAAAAGAAAAAAAAAAGAAAAAAAAAACCTCTCATTCTGTAATAGTATCAAGAGGTACCTTGGTACAAAGTGCAATATAGCTGTGTTGAATTTTAAAGTAAGTGTTGGCTAGACAAGAAAAACTATAGTCCTTACTCTTACAATTTAAGCTGGAGGAGCTGGAGGAAAGTGAAGGTAAAGAAAGGAATTTGTGTAATGTTTATTTACCTTTCTCCCACTGCATAGCCTTATATGTGAAGGAAATGCAGCTTCAAAATCATTTTCTGTCTTCTGGTGTAATCAGTCTCTTGAGGGCTGGCTGGGTCATTGAGATTCTGAAAACCCCATAGAGCTAAGAAGGCATTGAATACATGCTTTTGAACCAGGCTGATGAATTGTTGTGGCCTTGGCTGAGAGAGGGGATTGGCTGATATGGGACTGTCTTGTGGTAAGATTGTCACTGGGCGGACTGACCTACTTTGATACAGTTTTCTTCCCCCTTCAGCACTTTTAAGTCTTTTTAACAATTCATGACCTGTCGACTATTAATTTAATGTGATTGAGAGAAACACTGAATGCTGCCATTTTAAGAGCATAATTGAAAAAGCACAGCTTTTCCAAGTCAGTGGGGGAAGCCTAGTATTTGCAGAGCCTCTGGACCTCAGTAACATCTGACAGATATTGTAGGTGGTAAATTGAATAAATAGGATCTATCATGTGTCAGAGAGTGGTTTCTGTAAGTAGGAAATTAATGTTGCCCACAATGAGTCAGATCTGAAAGAATGGTGTTCAAGCCTATTGACTCCCACTCAGGTACTCTAAGGACTAAGTCAGCCATTCTTAACCCTTTCTGAAATGCAAGGTACTGGCATATGACAGGTGGTGACCCTGAAGCATTATCTGTCCCCTTTGGGTTCATTTGCGTAATACACACACAAGCCAGTACAATCAATGTCTATCAGCTCATGCCCTTCAAAATTAATGGAATCATTCCATGAATGCTTCTATGGAACTGTCTTTTTTTTTTGGTCTCTCCAACACAGAGCCTCCAGTCACCCAGTTCTCTCTCTTCTCCCATTTCCCTGTAGATATGATGATCTTTTCTCCCTAGCAAAGTAGAGAGGAACACTGCGCATTCTGTCAGCAATCCTTCAATGTCCCGTCCACGTGATCTGGGTACTTTCTCCAATGAACCATGTTCTTTCTCCCTTTCACAGCTTAATTTTTGAGAAAACTGAAAAATTATTACCAGTATATGGAAATTTTAAAGCACTCTTTCTATGATGACTTAAAAGAAAAACTTAAGCATGTAATCTCATAATAATGATGTAATTGATTGTACAGTACAAGCACCTGAAGTGTGGGACCAGCAGTCTGAACCTTATTTTTCATTTAAATCAGGGCAGTTCTCTACTTCTGAGGGTGCTCTTGTCACATGTAGACAGCAGAGTGATTTGCGCCATTGCCAACTCTCCCTAGTCGCACCGTGTTTGTTTTGTTGTTGCTCTTTGGGGACTCATGGCTCTAACTGCAGCTTTCTGCCAGCCTCATCAGTGCCTCTCAACCTCTTCTGGTTTCTCAGCACTGTGCAGCCTGTGCTGCAGCCTGTAATTTGCAAGTCGGTCCCTGTGCTGGGCTGGAAGTGGGTAATTCTTCCCCACAATGCCCTCTTTGTCAGTCTTGAGCATTTAAAGTGCAACGTGGTTGGCAGCAGCAGATGTGCTATGTACACCCACTCTGCTCAACCTCATTAGCTGTCTTGCTGCAAGGCAAAGTGCCAGGGGAATGCAAGCTCTAGTCCTGCTGCAGATGCTGAGAGCCGGATGTTCACTGACTTAACTCTTCCTGAACAGCAGCTGGTTCCTCCTTCTTTCCTCCATGCATCTTTTGAACTCAGTTTGAGAAACTAACATTCGTTCATTGCCTCTGCCAGTAATATTCTAAGTGTATTAAGGCAGAACCATTTATCAAATGCTTATTATGCAGAAGGTGCATCCTCTCTGCTAACTTTTAATCCTCATATCAACCTCTGGGAGGTAGGTATGGAGTCAGAAAGAACTGGGTTTGAATACTGATGCTGCCATTCCCCAGCGGTGTGACATGCCGTCCCTCAAGTGACTTCACTGAGTTTTAGTTCCTAATCTGTACAGTGAAGATAACAATGCACCCTCTGTAGGTTGTTATGAGATTTAAACAGGATGGTTGATGTAAGTTCCTTAATAAGGTGACTTGGCGTGTAATAAGTGTTTAATAAAGGTAGCTATTATGGAGAGTTTGAACTTGGCCAGGTTACTTGACTTACCCAAGTTTGTACAACTAGTAAGTGATGGAACTGGGCTGTGAGTTCGTCTTTTGAAATTGATTTCCTTTTCTTTCACTCTTTTTTTTTTTTTTTTTTCTTTTGAGACGGAGTCTTGCTCTGTCACCCAGGCTGGAGTGCAGTGGTGCAGTCTCAGCTCACTGCAACCTCCGCCTCCCGGGTTCAAGCAATTCTCCTGCCTCAGTCTCCCAAGCAGCTGGGATTATAGGAGCTCTCCATCACGCCTGGCTAATTTTTGTATTTTTAGTAGAGGTGGGGTTTCACCATGTTGGCCATGCTGGTCTCGAACTCCTGATCTCAAATGATCCGCCCGCCTTGGCCTCCCAAAGTGCTGGGATTGTAGGTGTGAGCCACCATACCTGGCCACACTCTTCTTTTATTAGAAAAGATGCCATGTTAGTGCCAGAGCACCATGAAATGGAAATGAGAGCTCTTGGGTACTTCGGCAGTGAGCTGTGCCATTAAATTCCAAGGCTAATAATTTAAAAAATTAGAATACAAGAGCTAATATCTATTGAGTGCCCACTATATGGTCGGTGTACATGAGGCATTTGGCATGCAGTCTCTAGTCTTTTTAACAGTGTTCACAAAAATTCGGCCATTTGTGTTCTATCTGCACAAGTTTTGCCATTTCTGTGTACCACCTAAACCATTATTTTACTCAATAATTTTCTTTAAAATGGACTCACACTATTTAAACAAATGTATTTTTTTTAAAAGACAAGTTGTTATTACTACTGTAAATAGAAAGCCAGCATCAACTACCACAAATAGGAGATGACCAGGAAAAGAAATACAATTAAAACAAAGCAGTGTTGTCAAGTTCCAACTAGATAATACTCTGGACCTGAGGCCTGATCTCTTTAAGGAAGATTAGCAAGCATTAGCTTTTAAAGTGTGCTAGAACCGGGTCAGGCACCGTGGCTCATGCCTGTAATCCCAGCACTTTGGGAGGCCAAGATGAGTGGATCATTTGAGGTCAAGAGTTCGAGACCAGCCTGGCCAACGTGGTGAAACCCTGTCTCTACCAAAAATACCAAAATTAGCCGAGCATGGTGGCAGGCACCTGTAATCCCAGCTATTCGGGAGCCCAAGGCCAAAGAAATGCTTGAATCCAGGAGGCAGAGGTTGCAGCGAGCCAAGATGGCACCACTGCACTCTAGCCTGGGTGACAGAGTGGGACTCCATATCAATAAGTAAACAAATAAACAGTGCACTAGAACCAAACAGGCATTCTTCTTGCCTTAACTTGAGACACTGATAGAGAACTTGGAAAAGAACAACGTTCTCACTTGCTATTCCATGTTACTTAATGCTCTGTCTGTCTACCACCTAAATAATTGTACGGGCCCCCATTTCCTGCTAAAGGAAACTCTGCCATGCAACCAGCCTGCAGGGAGTTGTTGTACAACTAGTAAGTGATGGAACTGGACTGTGAGTTTGTCTTTTGAAAGTTATAGTCCTACCCATTTTCCACGTGGGACTGAAGCTCAATGTGGTCACACAGTGTACACAAGGTTAGACATAAGTTGTCAAAGATACAGTCAGAATCGAGGTCTTTCTCGAGGAAACACAGGAGAAATATGTCAGACTTCAGTAGGCTTGATGATGGAGCCTGCCTAAGAGCACTGGTGTGTTTGCCTGAGTTTTCCATTACAAGTTCATGGTCATTGAGCTAATTGAGTTGCTGAGGTCCTTGGCAGCCTGAGAAACCCTGACACCCTTGGGGAGGTATCTGTGGTCCAGCTGCTTAGAGTGGGGCAGGAGGGGATCTTTGCAGTAGTCAGTTAAGAGCCTGCTGCAGTTTTGACATTAGGCATGGCAGTGCGTGCAGCCACCTTCCTGCCTGAAGTGCCACTGGCTGGGCCTGCTGTGGGGAGTGGGGGTCTAAGAATCTGAGGCTGTCCCAGGCCTGCAGGGGTCATTGGCTGGAGAAGAGTACTGGCTGCTGTAGACACAGGCCATTTACAGACCCTGGAGTGGTGGAAAGAGGGCAAGCCTCCCGTACTGTCAGGCAGAACAGGGATGGGGGAATAGGGAGATGGGATGAAATGGGGTGGGGGGGATGACTGTGGCAATTCCTATAGTCGCTCTATCTTGACATTCCAAAACACGGAAAAGCTGATGTGACAAACCCAGTCAGAAAGAGACGGAAAACGCCACACAGGAAGAGCGGTGGCCTTGGTGATGTCAGATGCCATGATGTGCTCTCTTAATAATTGGGATGAGACCAGTTCTCATCCCAAATATTCCATTAAATTACTTAGCACAGTAAACTTGAAAAATACTTACCTTTTTGCACCTCAGTTTTCTTTTCTTTTCTTTTCTTTTTTTTTTTAAGACAGAGTCTCGCTTTGTCGCCCAGGCTGGAGTGTAGTGGTGGGATCTCAGCTCACTGCAACCTCTGCCTCCTGGGTTCAAGTGATTCTCCTGCATCAGCCTCCTGAGTAGGTGGGACTACAGGTGTGTGCCACCATGCCTGGCTAATTTTTTTTTTCATTTTTAGTAGAGACTGGGTTTCTTGTTGATCAGGCTGATCTCAAACTCCTGACCTGAGGTGATCCACTTGCCTCAGCCTCCCAAAGTGCTGGGATTACAGGCATGAGCCACTGAACCCAGCCTGCACCTGAGTTTTCTAATCTAAGAAATGGGATAATGCCATTACCCACTTATAGAGTTGTTTGGAAGATGAAATTAGCTAATGCTGAGTACCCAGCAACATGCAGGCTGCTCATTAAATGGCAGTGTGCTCTTTCCCCTCCTGCTCCTCACTGTGGCATATGCTACCTTAAATCTTCCCTTTCCACCCAGCCCCACCATCCCCCAAACTGGTATATGTGTTACACATATTAATGTGTAATAATAATGTGTTACACGTATTAGGAGTGCCTTGGCCATTTGTAGTTGCTCACATTCTCCAACAAATTGTGGTCCATAGCCTGCGGAGCTCTTCTGTTCTGTTTTGTTTTGTTAAGAAACCTTTGGCTTTCTGCCTGGTGCCATTCCAGCAAGAGGGAGCATCATGGCCTGACATTGCCAAGGCCACCGCTCTTCCTGATTGGCATTTTCTGTCTCTTTCTGACCGGGTTTGTCACATCAGCTTTTCCGTGTTTTGGAATGTCAAGATAGAGTGACTATAGGAATTGCCACAGTCATACCCCCCCACCCCATTTCATCCCATCTCCCTATTCCTCCATCCCTGTTCTGCCTGACAGTACGGGAAGCACCTAACAGAGAAAACGTAGTTGGTTTTCATGACACACACTTCAAAAGGTTGAAGTTGTCCAGGCAAAACCTGGTGTCTCCCTAAATGGCCCATTATGAACCTGTCCCTTCTGAATATCTAGCAGCTCCCTTTTAGCTTTGCCATCCTTCACCCTGTCCCTTCTCTGTGGAGTATTGGTTTCTACAAAACTGGGGAGGAAGATTTTACTTAGTAGCATGGACTTTGTATATAAGATTTTCTTCAACAATTCCATCAAATCAGCGTTATCTTTATTTTAGATGAAGGCATGGAGATGCAGAGAAATTAAGCAAATTACTAAAATTCTCCATCCAGGAAATGAGCTGGGAGGCAAACCCAGGCACTTGACCAAGCCCCTATCAAATGCTGTGCCAGTAAATGACCCCTTCCTTATAGATGTGGAACACGGTAGTCAATTCTGTGGGGAGCTCTGCAGGTTCCACTCCCTACCACCCCTAGACTGAAGCATGCACCCCTCCTGGCTGGGAGAATTGGGAGCTGGCAGCTCTCTCCCCTTGGCAGATCCCCTTGCCTTGGAGCCGCACAACTCTGCAGGGCCACCCCAGCTCCAGGTTTTCAGTGGGATCAGCTGAGGCTTTAGTTGTGACTGCATCACAGTCTGTTTCTCCTTCTGCCCACTCCTGTGGCCGTCGCACTCCCACAAGTGTGATCTGGAGCGCACTTGCCCAGTGGACTTTCCTGTATACAAATCTCCGTCTCAGGATCTGTTTCTCAGGGAGTCCAGCCCTGGTGGACATCTCCATATCCCGATGTCTCAGTTTTGGGTGCTGAAGTCTGCATCCTGCTAACAGGAGATGGTAGAGAATTGTTCTAGAATCATGTTGCCCAGATTAGAATCTTGGACTCCACTACTTACAGTGGTGTGATCTTGCAGATTAGCTCATCTTCTCAGAACCTCAGCTTCGTTATTTGTAATACAAGCATAAGAATAATATCTCTCTTACCAGCTATGGCGACAGAGATAACTTAGGTCATGCACTTAACTAGAACCTGGCGCACAGGAACAGGTGGTAATGTCAGGTATCAGTAGCAGCAGATCCTGCCGAACACCCCTTCTCTGTATCCCCTGTTTCCTTGGATTCCTTGAAATCACACCCTCCTCATTCACCTACTTTTCTCAACATTCGTCCTCTGTTGGCTTTCTGGCTCCTCCTCCTCCCCCCGCCCTTTAAATATATTTTTCTTGAATTTCAGTTGCTCTCCGGCTCCCTCTGCCTTTATCCTTCATGTTCTGTCTTTCTAGTCTCCACACAGCAGGTCAGTGACCTGCAAGCTCTCAAGTCCAGTCAAGGGCCCTTGTAGTGGACTGGGTTTATTTGTATATTTTTTAAAGTGATGTAGCTTTTTTGTCTCTTTGTTTGTTTTGTTTTGTTTTGTTTTGTTTTGAGACAGGGTCTCGCTCTGTCACCCAAGCTGGAGTGCAGTGGCGTGATCTCGGCTCACTGCAATCTCCGCCTCCCGGGCTCAAGCGGTTCTCGTGCCTCGGCCTGTGGAGTAGCTGGGATTACAAGTGCCTGCCATCATACCTGGCTACTTTTTGTATTTTTTGGTAGAGACGGGGTTTCACCTTGTTGGCCAGGCTGATCTTGAACTCCTGACCTCAAATGATCTGCCCACTTCGGCCTCCCAAAGTGCTGGGATTACAGGTGTGAGCCACCCCACCAGGCCATAAGCGAAGCAGTTTTTAAGGAGGGTGGGCAGACCTGTCATTTGCATGAATAACCAGAGCATTTCCCATTTGGGCTGCTCCCGAAGTCAGCATGTCAAAGCTTTTGAACTGTGTTAACCATTTTGTTTGAAACTTATGTCCTTGAGTAAGGGCACCTGCTTGTCTTATAGTTGGTGCTATTGTCAAGGCTGATAATGCAGAGAAGGCAAGAGGAGGCAGAGAGGTGGGTAACTGCTCTTTGAAGTTCTGTGAACAAGAAACAGGGTAAAGAGACTCTGGACAAGTCCTGGTATGATGAGGAAAGGGAGCCATTATGCTCAGGGCTTCATTTTTAGACGGTTTTCATAACACCCTAAATCTATTTGCTTACAGATCCATTACAAGACTTTTAGGAAAGTCTAATACCTGTGAAAATGATATACAAGAACATCTACTGATGCCCTGTGTTTTGTATTCAATTGATCTACAAACTAAATCAGTGAAAAAATAGTTTCTGGCTTTACAGGTTAAAGTTTTAAAATGTGGTTCTAAGAGAAGGAGAAGAGGAGGAGAGGGGTCTGTGAGAGGAAAAGATAGGGCAGGAAAAGATGAGGAGAGGAGAAGAAGGAACGTGACCTGTCATAGTCATTACTGTGGGATCAGCACCTTAAAATGTCTTCCCTTTAATATTCATAAAACCTCTGTAAAGGTAGAATATTATGCCCATTTTACAGATAAGGAAATAGGAGCTCAGAACAGATAAAAACCCATCCTATGCCACACTCAGGATGGTCTGATTCCAAAGCCTGTGTGCTTAATATCCCACCTCGCTGGAGGAGCTAAGGGCCATAGGAGGCCAGAACTTTATCTGTAATCGGCTTCAGTTTCCGTCATCACCCTTGAGACATGGAGGGACGATGCTACAAGGTCATAACTAAACAAGATGTTCCAGAGTAACCTGGATTTGCTTATAACACAAACCAATGGAGGTTTTATGGTAAATTCATACCTCCCCATCCCTTAATTCACAACCATCCCCCGCTACCACACACACAGCAGCCACACACTTTCCCAATTCAGAAAACTTTCAGAGAGCTTCAGTTCTGTTCATTTTCATATTATCTATGGTTCAGCCCATTGTGGTCAAATGGATTGCACTTACTTTCAATCTACCTTGTGAACTTAGAAAATTCCAGCAATGGGGTCCAGGTTATATTTGGGTGCTAAGATTAGGCATTGTGTTGGCCAGCTTGTGGTATCCTTTCATCACATCTGCCTGAAAAATTCTTGCTTATGTGAAGAGCCACATCAAACGGGTTTTTTTAATGCCTGATATGGTTTGGATCAGTGTCCCCACCCAAATCTCCTGTTGAACTGTAATCTCCAATGTTGGAGGTGGGACCTGGTGGGAGGCCATTGGATCATTGTTGGGGGAAGGGCCCAGTTTTCATGGCTTAACACCATCTCCGCTTGGTGCTGTTGTGATAGTGAGTTCTCATGAGATCTGATTGTTTAAAAGTATATATTACCTCCCCCTTCTCTCTCTTCCTCCTGTTCTGACCATGTGACATGCCTGCTTTCCTTTCACCTTCCACCATGACTGTAAGTTTCCTGAGGCCTCCCCAGAAGCCAAGCAGATGCTGCCGTGCTTCCTGTACAGCCTGAAGAATCGTGAGCCAATTAAACCTCTTTTCTTTATACATTACCCAGTCTCAGGTGTTTATTTATGGCAGTCAGAGAATGGACTAATAAAATGCCCTTTTCTGATCACTGCAAAGACAGAAAAAGAAGGAGAAATTATTTTGAAGAAGAGAGTTTAGAAAATAAATGAAGGTGTTTCCTTTCTTCTGCACTTGATTAAAAAAAAAAAAAACTTAGCATTTGAAATTTGATACCTGTGGTTTTGAAGAATGAAATTCCCAAGTTTACTTGTATATTAGACTCGTGTGGGTCATCAGAACATGATCAGAGCTCCTAGTATTGGCGGCTGAAAGTATTAATACTATATGGCTGTCAAACAACCACCACCACCTCAGAACCGACATCTCAAAAGTGAAGCACCTTTGAAGTGGAGTGCGAGTTAGGATCTGCACTTGCCTCTTTGTGGTGTTGCAAGGAAAGGTGCTGGGTTTCCCTGAATTTTAGATTTGAGAGGTCTTTCCACGACATTTTTTGGTTACCTAGAGTCCAAGGGTTTCCTAAGGCCAAAGAAAGTCATTCTAGAAGACAGACTGTCAGCCAAAAGCATTAATTTTGCTTTCTCCCTTTGTTCCTGTTTGTGAAATATTTTCCAATTATTTTTCCATGTTCTTCTTTACTGCCTAGACTTTCTAAGTAAGGAGTTGAACCATTTGTTTCCGAAACAAAATGTTCACAGGACTCCCCCCACTGTATGGAAATCTACTTGCAAGAATAAGGTTTGAATCCTGCCTTAGGTTATGAAACCCATCGGAATTTCTTGCAAGTGGTCCTGTCCAACCTACCCCATCCCCCCTTCTAAGTTCACACCCTTCTCAGGTTCTGATTTGAAAGCACTTAATTAGAGGGCTGATTAGAACCTAATCAGGTTGCTAATGAAGTAGTTGACAGCCCAGATCAATTAAAAAAGGAAAACGCATCCCTGGCCTTTTGTTTGCAGCTTCTACAGGAGATGACATTCTCTTTTTAATTGCTTTGAAACTGGCTTTGCTGAACAAATCAGACTCTGTCATTCATGCTTGGCTCTCTGTCAGGTTGCCTGCGCCAGCAAGAGGCTGCACTGCAGCCAGAGGAAAGCTTTTGGACTTTGGGAAGCAAGGTTTTTCTTTTTCCTGTGCTTGATGCTTGTACATCTTACACTTCTAAGAGATTGCTCTGCCCACCTGTCTCCGCCTCCTGAGCAACTGAGCTTTTGAGATAATTGCCATAAATCCCGACTAAGCCAAACTATTTAACCAAAACATCCCCATAGTATATACGTTTATCTCTCTGAAAAAGCAGCAGTGACAATGGAAACCAGATAAATATTTTAAATAATGTTTCTTCCCTTTTTGGTGCCAATCTGGATGCTGGACTCTAGACACAGATTCCTAGAGTTTGGATTATAATTTCTATAGAAGTAACAATAGTGGGTGTATTCTGACATCGTAGGCATTACTCAGTAGAAAACGAAGTTGCTTTCTAGGTTTCATCATCACACAGTGTGTGAAGGTTATGTTGGAATCAGGCCTGCAAGTAGGACACGAGGCCCCGGTAACAGGAACCAGACCACGGACTGAGGGAAATAGGAGAATGGGAAGGGAGAGAGGCGGGGATCTGAGGGCAGCGTTTGCTTACTGGTGCCAGGAAGAGCTATAGAAGTGGCTTAAATAAATACTTTAAAGAATACAAATCGAGCACCTATCGTGTGCTAGGCACCATGCTGAGCACAGGTTAGAGAGCAGTGAAGAACACGACTCTTTGAAAGACAGACAACAAACAAATGATTGCAGATAAATAAGAGCGTGCACAGTGCCGCAGAGCATAAATCATGAGCACTGGAGGCCTGACCTATACGGACACAGCAGACTTCCCCGAGGAATGTAGTGTAAGCTGAGAAGTGAAGGTCAAGTAAGAGATGGCTGGGCACAGGGCGGGGGGTGCGGAGCAGAGTCCCAGCCAGCAGGAGTAGCACAGGGGCCTGCACAGGGAAGGGAGGCAGGGAAGCAGGGTGCAGGTATTGTGCTAGGAACTGGGCAAAGTCCCACATGCTGGAGGATTTCATGGGTTGGGGCTGGAGAGCTGCCCAGTCATTTGTAGCCCTTTAAGCCACTTGAAGGATTTTGGGCTGTAAAGGAATGGGAAGCCATTAAAAGGTTTTCAGGAGGGGACTCTTAGGATCAGATTTGTGTTCTTGAAATATCCCAGCAGCTGTGTGGAGAACAGATTAGGGGGAGTCCAGATGGGAGGTTAGGGATCATGGAGATTTTTATAGTTGTCCAAGTGAAAGTGGCCTGAACCAGGGTGCTGACAGTGGGGATGGTGAGAGGCAGGCAGATCTGAGAGAGTGTTAGAGGATAGAATGACCAAGAACTGGTGGTTAATAGATGTTGGGAGTGAGGAAGAGGGAGTAGTTAAGAGTGATTCCTAAAGATTTGGGTTGAGCAACTGGGTTATGGTGGGATCATGTGCGGAGCATCGTAGTGGTGGAGAGAGAGTAGAACTGGGGCTGCAGATGGGGCAGTTATGAGCTCAAGTCTCGGCTGTATTTAGTTTGAGGCATCAAGGGGTGATGTCATGGAGGGCATTGGTGTGGGTGGATCTGGGACCTAGAGGAGCTGGAGAGGTGGGCGTCCTTGCCAAACAGGTGAACTGTAAATCTGGAACTCCATAAGATACCCCTGGGGGAGAGGGTAGCCTGAGAAGAAGCTCACATGCAGGCCAGAGCCCTGAGGAATCCCAGCATTTAATGGTCTCTTAGAAGAGGGCGAATTGGGAATCAGCCAAGGAAACTAAGAAGCTGCCATCAGAAACAAGGGGAGAAAACTGGAGAGAATCTTTTTCGTGACGCTTTTCATATTCAAGTCTCTGTGAGGAGATCATTGTGAATTGATAATCACTTCAGGCTCGAGAGCACTGATTTCCAAAATTGTTCCAGCAACGACATCCTCTTCTGTACATGACACCTGGAAAGGTGGAAGGCTGGGACTGAAGGCCTGCTCACTTAGCCCTCCCCTCCTGCGTCCACCCCACCTCGTACCTCTGAACTCTAAGGCTGTGAGGAAGGATGTTGGCACAGCCCTGCCCTAGAGGATGCCCTTGGCCTTGTGAGTTTAGGGCCACTCAGAGTAGAGTAACCTTGGATTCTGTTCCTAGGTTGGGCACCACATTCCTCCATGAGCCAACCAAAGGCCTGGCTCCTTCGCACCTAGAGAGCTTACAGAAACTCATCTCTGGATTTCTCCAGGTTAGAAAGCAGCAAGGAGCCCTTTATAGACACCCCCGCTCCCCCGTGAATGCCTCCTGACCCTTAGTAACCCAGCTTAGACATCATTTATTCATCATTTATTTCATGAGCCTTCCTAGGCCCCCAGTTCAGGGGCCTCCCCAGCCCCGCTTCTCCCCTCAAACAGCCTTGTTGCACTCATCACATCGATGACTTGGGGTATTTCCTGACACACACTTCTCCCCTACTAGACTGAGTTCTCAAGGGCAGGGACTAAATCTTTACATCTTCAAGCCAAGATCATGCCTGATACGGTGTGTGTCTTCAATACATATTTGCCAAAATAAAGTAAAAATTACATTGAGTTAAACTTGGAAGAGACTTCAGCTAGTCCACAGCCCTTCCTTCTTTTCTATGTAAAGGTGAGGATAAGCCCCAGCTGTAGCTGGCAGACTCCTGATTTCCGGTCCAGTTTTCCTAGGATCCATTCTTCAGTGCTTAGAAGCCCAAAAGAAGAGTTAACAGCACTAAATAAATCTGTACATGTTGGAGAAAAAAAAACCAAAAAAAAAAAAAAATCTAGTCTGCAAGCTGTAGGTGGCTCTCGCTGGTTTAAATGGTGCTATCTCAGTATCACCCACCAGGCCCACAGCATAAAGTGGCTTTCTTTGGAGTCACTTTTCATAAGTAGAAGTGTGATTGTCTCTCCTACTTGTCTTCACCACCTGTCATGGCCCTGGTTCCTTCACTGATTCCCCATCACTTCTACTTCTTACCTTCAAAAAAGGCTCACTTCTTACATTTTCTAGTGAAAATGCTTTGTTTGTTTGTTTGTTTGTTTGATCTCCTCTTGCAGGATTTGCCCAAGGATGATTCCAATGTTTACAAGGCTCTGGGGCTTTTACTGTGTGGAGAAGGGTTAGGAAATTCCTCTAGGGAAAAGGTAAAATTGGCCTCTCTTCCTTGGAGACAGAATAATGGTTCTGTTTTTTTATTTTTAAGAGTTGAAGAGGGGCTCCAAAGAGGGGCTCCAGCCTTGAGTATAAATGCCACAAGCACTTGTCTTCTGCCATCAGTGGTAGCAGGGCTGTGACCCTTGATTTAGGAGGAATCAGCTGAAGGGCTGAGAGGCTGGCTATTCACTTCTGCCACCCATGTAGCCTGTTCCCAGACCATTTATTTGTTTCCCTTTAGATCTCTTCACAATCCGTGCTGTCTTCCAGCTATTGGGCAAGAATTTTTATCAGCCTGCCAATTTTGTTGAGGAAGTAGAGAAGGCAGTGCAAGAACCCAGGTCTTGGTCCTGTGTTCAAACCCCAGCTCTACCCATTGTGCAATCTGTCTCTTTTTTTCTTTTTTTTTTTGAGATGATATCTCGCTCTTGTCCCCCAAGCTGGAGTGCGATGGTGCGATCTGGGCTCACTGCAACCTCCGACTCCCGGGTTCAAGTGATTCCCCTGCCTTGGCCCCCCGAGTACCTGGGATTACAGGCACCTGCCACCATGCCTGGCTAATTTTTGTATTTTTAGTAGAAACGGGGTTTTACCATGTTGGCCAGGCTGATCTAGAACTCCTGACCTCAGGTTATCCACCCGCCTCAGCCTCCCAAAGCGCTGGGATTACAGGTGTGAGCCACTATGACCGGCCACAATCTGTCTCTTAACCTCTGTGAACCTCAGTTCCCTCCTCTGTAAAATGAGACTAATGATGCCTCCCTAGCAGGGCAGTTGTGAGGCTTGATGAAAATGTATATAAAGCCCCCGGCAGAGTGCCTGGCCCATGTGGCCACCTGATAAACATTTAGTGTTAATAAGCCCAAGTTTTTAGCTGAGATCATTACAGTTTCACTTGCTGTAATCCTGGCTGCGCATCCAAAATTGTAGGATTGATCGGTCTCTCCGCAGTTTTCATGGCGTGTCTAGTGCAACAAATGGTTTGCTGTCCTAATGATTGTTGTTGTCAGTATCACTACTGTGATGCCTATTGATGGGATGGTCTCTTTTAAAGACAGATTCTTGGGTGATAAGTAGTTACCTGTAGCTGAACGCATACACAGAATGAAACCTGTATCGTTTTATGTCTTTTGTCTGTTTTATGTTTGAAAAATATGAATTAATCTGTCAAAATAAAAAGACAAAATGTTTAACCAACATTTTTAACCAACCAAGCCACATTTTAACCAAACACAATGTTTAACCAACTAAATGGGGGCACTTGGACTAATTGGGTCTGAATTCTGTGGCGACTCAGGGTATCCTTGGCAACTGTTTAGGAGAGAGCTGAGCTTCCCAGAGCTCTGCTTTCAGATGGAGGACGCAGAAAGGTTAGACTTTCAAAGCTCTTTTTGTCTGTCAGCCAGTGTCTGTAGGCAATCTGTGCTTTTAGAGCGCCTGTCAAATTACAAGGAAGGTGTGGGTGGCCAGATTATTCCCCTTGAATAGAAATATTATACTTTTTCAAAGAATGCTGGTCTTGATTAAATAGCTCTCTGGTTAAGAGGCAGCATAGAACAGTATCTTAACCCTAGTTTAAGAGCAACCTTAAGGGTTACTGTTTCTTTGTATTTTTTCTACCAGAAGCTGTCACTTTGCTATTCATAGGCCCTCCCTGAAAAAGCTCTGCTACTTGAATTGGGCGATTAGTAATATTGACTACGATGACTGGATTCTCTTTACCTTTTTTGCAGAATTGAGTATTTGCTGGAGACTATTTTAGTACAACCTAGTTGCACATCAAAGTATAGCCTAAGGAAATAATTAGAAACACTAAAAAAGCTAAAGAAATTCTTCTCAGCATTACTCCTACTAGGAAAACTTTGGAAACACCCAAAATGTCCAGCAACAGGACTGGTTAAGGAGATCAGAGCACACCATAAGAGTTTTATATAGCCATTACAAATTGTATGTATGAGTGGTTTTTTTTTTTTTTCCTTTCTTCTTTTTTGAGACAGAGTCTCACTCTTGTCACCCAGGCTGGAGTGCAGTGGCGCAATCTCGGCTCACTGCAACCTCTGCCTCCTGGGTTCAAGCGATTCTTCTGCCTCAGCCTCCTGGGTTCAAGCAATTCTCCTGCCTCAGCCTCCCGAGTAGCTGGGATTACAGGAGCCTGCCACCACACCCAGCTAATTTTTGTATTTTTAGTAGAGACGGGATTTCACCATGTTGGACAGGCTGGTCTCGAACTCCTGACCTCAGGTGATCCACCCGCCTCAGCCTCCCAAAGTGTTGGGGTTATAGGCATGAACTGCCGCACCCGGTCTATGAGCAGTTTTTAATGGTAACTGTTTACGATGCAATGTTAAAGACATAAAATTGTATGTTGAACCTGATCTTGACTTAAATCAATAAAGACATACAGATGAAAAGACTGTAAGGAAGTGTACTAATCTGATAATTATACCAAAGTTGTCACTTGGGCATGGGACTGTAAGCGATTTTTCTTGTATTTTTTATTTTTCCCATATTTTCTAATTTTTCACTATAAACATAAATTACTTCAATTTAGGTTAAAGTGTTATGCAACAAAAGCAAAGACAAAATCTTGTGGTTTCAGGGAGGTAATGGTGGTGGAACTTGTGAATTAGAAATTGGCAGTGAGTGGCAGCTGTTGGATATTAAGGTTTAGCACTTATGTAACATTTCTCAGGAGAGTTTTAAGGTGTTTGATAGCACCTGAGCTCATTTTCATACCCTCCCTCTGTGGTAGGCAGCAGGAATTGTAATGATTTTATGGATGAAAGAAAGGCCGAGTGTGGTGGCTCACCCCTGTAATCCCAGCACTTTGGGAGGCCGAGGCAGGATGATTGCTGGGGCCCAAGAGTTCAAGACCAGCCTGGGCAATATGGCAAAACCCTGTCTCTACGAAAAATACAAAAATTAGCCAGATGTGGTGGCATGTAACTGTAGTCCCAGCTACTTGGGAGGCTGAGGTAGGAGGATCGCTTGAGCCCAGGAGGCAGAGGTTACAGTGAGCAGACATCACGCCACTGCACTCCAGCCTGAGCGATAGAGCAAGACTTGGTCTCAAAAACAAACGAAGCATAGAACAAGCACTGCATTTTCCACCCATGAAGTCTTTAAGCTGTGAAAGCAGAGCCTCCATGAAGACATGGTGCCGCCATCCCTTATTCATAGAAGCATAGACAATTGATTAGGATTGGCAGGGACCGTAAAAATGGTGTGTAGTCCACTACCTCACCTAGAGGAAACTGAGGCAAAACAGTGAGTTAGCCTAGTATTTGAGAAGGTAATTCCCTTGCCTTGCTGTTTAGGATGAAGGATGTTCTAGAGGAGCTTTTTGGTTTAATAGATCGCATGATTCCTGCTGAAGACCTCTATGAACAGTGGGGGAACCCTGAATTCTTACAGATTAGACTGGAGACAGGGTAGACAGAAGAATATTGGCAGCCAGAGAAGGTGGGCTGTGACTCTCATGCTTCCTGAATTCCCTGACTGATCAGTGCATCTGACGCTTTCCTTGGTCCCTTGTATTATAACAGCCAGACTATCCTAGCCCTCTTCTGTGAGACTTTTCCCTCACCCCCACTTCCCACTTCTGCTTCCTGGGGTTTCCATGTCACCTGGTATCTCTAGCATACTAGCCCATCTATGATCACTTTCAATTTAGGATTCGGGGTGTGCTCCCCTCAAGGTGATACAAGAATTCTAAGCTTCACTCCCTCCCATTTCTCTGATGTTGTTTGTCAAGATGGTCACAATCCAGATTCAGAGGAGTCAAATACTCATATTCTCCAACAGTTACCATCACTGATATATTTTTTTTAACCAGTGCTTAACTGAGGATTAATTTTTTCCCATAGCACCCAAGAGTTTGCAGGGATTCAAGAAAAGGCAAGTATGAATGTGATGATGCTACTTTTAGAGTGAAATAGATAGCTGGATTTGTTTTTTGTTTTCTGTTTTAGAAATGGCATCTTGCTTTGTTGCCCAGGCTGGAGTGCAGTGGTGTGATCACATCTCATTACAACCTCAAACTCCTGGGCTCAAGTTATCCTCCCACCTCTCCCTCCCAAGTAGCTGGGACTGCAGGCATGTACCACCATGCCCGGCTAATTTGTTTTACTTTTTTGTAGAGATGGAGTCTCACTGTGTTGTCGAGGCTTGTCTTGAACTCCTGGCCTCAAGTGATCTTCCCACCTTAGCCTCCAAAAGCGCTGGGACTGCACCTGGCCCATAGCTGAGTTTGAATGGAGGTGCTCCTTTTGGCTAGTTAAACCTTTGCTTCTTTAAGTGTAAAAAGAAGGTAATAAGAATCACATAGACTGGGCGCAGTGGCTCACGCCTGTGATCTGAGAACTTTGGGAGGCTGAGGAGAGAGGATTGCTTGAGCCCAGGAGTTTGAGACCAGCCTGGGCAACATAGCAGGACTGCATCTCCACAAATAAAATAAAATAATAAAAATATTGGCCAGGCATGGTGGCACACACCTGCAGTCCCACCTACTCAGGAGGCTGAGGTGGGAGGGGATTAGTTGAGCCCAGGAGTTTGAGGCTGCAGTGAGCTGTGATCATGCCACTGCACTACAGCCTGCGTGACAGAGCCAGACCTTGCCTCAAAAAAAAAAAAAAAAAAAAAAAAATTAGAACACTATAGCAGTGGGCCAGGAGAGAAAGATAGGAGATGCTACCTCAGCTCCACTACATACAGACAGGTGAACAAGAAACTACGGGAGTGAGAACTTCTAAAGGGCTAAACAGAGACACCCAGAGGACACTCAGAGGAGTGCAGAAAGGGCAATTTTTATCCAGTATCTGTGCTAGCCAGAGCTAGGGTATACTATGCTGCAGAAAAAATAAGTCTGGAAACATCAGGAGCTTAATACAGCAAAAATTGATTTTTCGCTCAAGAAAAATCTGATGTGCATCACCGGGACCCTGCCCCATCTGGTGACCCTGGGATTCAGTTATCTTCCATCTGGCATTGCCACCAATAGGCAACTTCTGGGGTCACTGAGGCAGGGAAGAGAGCACTAAAAAGGCCACGCACTGGCTGTTAGATGTTGTGTCCAGAAATGACACATGTCACCTCCACTCACATTTCATTGACTAAAACTAATCACATGGCTTTGCCTCACTCCTAGATTGGAAGTTTAGAAGAGCACATGGGGTAGAGGTGACCATCAGAAGTCTCTGCCACTGTACTAATGTTAATTGAGCCCTCCCTATGTGCCAGGCACTGTTCTCAACACTGTACATGGCTGATCTCGTTTAATCCTCAATCTTATGAGGTGGTTACTAATATCTGTATTATATTGTACAGATAATGCACTGAGACCCAGAGAGGTTAGGTAACTTGCTGATGTCTCATAGCTAGTAGGTAGTGGGGTCAGGATCACAGTCAAATAGACTTTAGGGCCTGAGTTCTTAACCTCTGCATCTGCTGCCTCTCTAATGCCATCTTTCCTGGGGGGATTTCTGTAAAATTACAGGCAATGTAAATAAACCACCTCATATGCAGTGTCTGACATGTAATAGTTCCTCACATATGGCAACTGTTTCTATTATTATTGTTGTCGTTATTGGCTACCTAAGTCCCTTCTGACTCAAGGCAGGGTATAAATAGATGACTATGTGATAAAGCTTCATTAAAATGTACCTCTTTTGTCCTGGAATCCAGGGTTGCATGGAATGTTTTAATATAACCTTGCAGAGAAGTATCAAGTAAATACCATCATCGGGAAGGATTTTAAGCAAGTCGTGCCCATGCTGACCTGCTAATGGCATGAAAGCAAAGACTGCATTTTAATTACTGCCCCGCCATGTCTCGTTACTGGTATCTGCAAGGTTTCTCTGAGCAAAATTGAAAGATATAATAGTCGTTTATTTTGTATTTGTTTTCATTAAACATTAGCACTGATCTTGACTTGTTCCGTAGGTACTTAAAACACAAATAGTGTGTTGTAAAGTGATTTCTGAACCTCTTCGTGTAGCAAAAAATATATCTGATCTTGCAGTGACTTCCCCTGTCTCTTTCCTGCCGTGAGTTAATTGACATCACTCCTGCGGCTTCTCAGGAAGGCTCAGCACCTAGAGGCTGCGTGATGTGTGGGTGGGTGAGCAGGTAGCACTACCCTGGAAAAAGGAGCTGTTTTGGATTCTCTAGATTTTCATAGACCAGTGAAGGTTATCCCTGAGTTTGTGGAAGGACAGGGGCAGTTAATGGTGTGCATAAACCTGTGTGATTGTGGTGGTTGGTGCCATAGCTTCTTGCCAGGTAGGAGTTGGAAGGCGAAGTCTTAGTACTTGAGAGATATTTCTCCTTCTTCCTTAACATTGAGAATTGGGGGATGATTCCTTCTTTCTTACTTTCTTTCAAGGAGCCTGATTTCTGCCATAGGCTGTAGCCCATCGTTTCTGACAAAACAAGATGCACTCCTAGGGGTCTCTCATGGGGTAAACGCTGGAGTGGACAGTGCTGTGCTTAGCAGTGGGCCAGGAGAGAAAGATAGGAGATGCTACCCCAGCTCCACCACACACAGACAGGTGAACGAGAAACAACGGGACAGAGAACTTCTAAAGTGCTAAACAGAGACACTCGGAGGAGTGCAGAGGGGGAAGTTTTTATCCAATCTCTGTTTCCAGTGCCAAAGTGTCAATACATAATCCAAAGATCCTTCAGAAGAACATTCACTTAAAAGCCAAAATGGTACTGGAGGATCGAGCCGAGGGTAGCTGAATCACATATGTGGATGCCTCTTCTATTCTGATCAGAACCCACAGGTATTACTGTGTCTGAGAACTAAGTAGGTCACGTTAGGTAATGAAATTCCCCAGTATCATTTTGGCTTTTAACTGAACATCCTTCTGAAGAATCTTTGAATTAGGTATTGACACTTCAGCATTGGCAACATAGTGGGTAAAAATTTGGCAAGTCTTTAAAAAGAAGTATTCTGTAAAATAACATATACTCTATGATTACAACTATATAAAAATACCTATATATGTGGCCAGCCTCCAGACAGAACTATACATAGTGAAGGAAGTTATTTTATAGTGGTGAGATTATACAAGAATTTTTTATAAATGTTTTGATATTGTATTGCCCCCATTTTAATGAAGGAAGAACAAATTATTATTCTGTTGTAACCAAAATATGACATTTTAACAAATCAATGGGAAAAGCATCAATGGTGAAGTTCAGAGAGAGAATCTTTAAAACAACTACAAAATAGTCACATTGCAAGGAAACGCTGACCTTTGGGCAGAGAACTTGAAAGGGGGAAAATTTTAGGGAAATACAGGGGGCTTTTAGAAGTCAGTAGATCCTCGTCATTAGGGATTTGCTATTGATATTTTTCAAACATCAGAGCAAAGCTAAGAACATTCTAAATTTTTTTTTTTTTTGGGTTGGAGTTCTGCTCTTGTTGCCCAGGCTGGAGTGCAATGGCACTATCTCGGCTCATAGCAACCTCCGCCTCCCAGGTTCCAGCAATTCTCCTGCCTCAGCCTCCTGAGTAGCTGGGATTACAAGCGCCCACCACCACGCCCGACTAATTTTTTTTTTGTATTTTTAGTAGAGACGAGGTTTCTCCATGTTGGTCAGACTGGTCTTGAACTCCCTACCTCAAGTGATCCACCTGCCTCGGCCTCCCAAAGTGCTGGGATTACAGGCATGAGCCACCACACCCGGCCAAACATTCTAAATTTAAGAAGAAAAAGATTATCCATAATCACAGAAATGCCACAAACCAAACCATCTTTCTATTTGTTCCTTATACTCTAGCATTTGCCCATCTATTCCAAACATTTCATATAGCTTTAGATACCTTTTATTCAGTTTTCTCCCCGCTACAGAAGACGGAAGTATTTTTACTCGATACTTTATTATTTTAAGTATTCAAAAAATGTATTACTGATTACATTTTAAAACACTGTTATTCTTGAACATTTGTTGACTTGAACTATCTGACCTTCTCTAAAAAAAAAAAGAAAAAATTATCAAGAAGATAGCTAAAAGGAAAGAAACACCTTCCACTTGAACAGAGACGAGGAAAGGTGATGGTCGCAGTGACCTGGACGCCACCTCTCTGGGATGCCTTGACCAGAATCTGCAGCGGAGGGCACTGGCCCTAAAGTCCCTTCTAATGCTTGAAGCGTTTGGTTCTACATTCTAGAATTTTTAGAGGCTGACGTTCTAGAAAGGTGAGCTGCAGATGAGGACCCAGCACAGAGCCTGCGCCAGAATCCTCTGGTGGCCTGTCTTGGGGAAACGGGGTGCCCGTATGGGGTTCAGAGCCCAGGAATCTGCCTTCTGGAACCTGCCTGACCTGTCCAATCCTAAGCTTTGCCCTTTTAAAACCAAATTGCTTTTTGCAGTTTAAGCTCCTGGCCATTTCCTGTTTTGCCCTGATTCAACCTGCAGAGCCGGATTGCACCCTCTTGGCCGGGTCCTGGGAGAGCAGCCGCCTCCAGCGCCTCCGCTATACTCGGCCAAGTGGAACCCCTGAACAAATGCCCTCGGGAGCGCTCCCGGCCCGGCCGGCTGCAATTGGAGACACAGCGCCATCTAGTGGAAGAAAGAAAAAACACCCAGTTGCTTTTATTTATTTATTTATTTATTTATTTATTTATTTATTTATTTATTTATTTTTAATTAGTGGAAAAACCTTGAAATGGACTGAGAATCAAACGTCCTCGTTTGATATCAAAGGAGCTTGAGGCCAAAGCAAATCCAGAGAAGGAAATAGATTTCCTGAATGTCACATAGCCAGCCAGTGGCAGCTTTGACGCTACAGAACCTCATCATTTGAGATGCAGTTCAGCAGTCTTGGCACCATGCCACGGTGAGGAAACCAGAAGGTGAAAAAGCTAAAATCGGTTGAGTGGCATTTCAGAGCTCTGCTGAGGTGGAGGTGAACATATGCTGGGGGCTGATGTCTAAAGAGTTGTCAGTTATTTACTGTTCTATAGAATGCCTTGGCTGGACTCGCGGTGATGGGTGCAGGGCTAGAGACAATTCAGTTGTCTGCCCTGCCCCTTACACTCCAATCGCCCCTGAAACTCACACAGGATAAGATCATGTAAATTACACTGGGTTAGGGAGCAGGAGAGGCCACAGAGGGCCACTCGCGCCCTGAAGGTAGAAAAGGGAACGAGAGTTTACGGAATGTCAGCCCCAACCTTTCCTATCCCCTTTTCCCTGTTAAGGAAAAATTTGAGCCTCTGATCTCAGTTGTACCTCCTTCTCCTGCTTCTTAGAAACTCCTGAAACTCTGGGTTTCCGATCCTGAGATCCCAGACAAGGGGTGGGGCAAACACCCTTGTTTTCTGCTCTCTAGAGATTGCCGTGACCTGGATGAAACAGGACTGCCATGAGGAACTGGGCAGTATTTGGACTTTTCAGCCAATCTACAGCTAAAAGGCACATCCACGGAGTAGACTGTTGCCCACGATTGTGGAGGGGGAAATGCTTGCTGCATTATTCAGTGTCAGTTTCAGGGGTGGAGGGAAAGGTTAAAACCAATGCTTAACTTCATTCCTTCAAAAGAAAATCCTAAATGTTGACTTGAAACATATGGCTATGCTTTGGGATAAATCGTAGTCTAGTTTCTCATGGCTATCCTAAAACAGCAAAAGGATCTCTTGGCTGCATTGTCTTCCTTCAGAGCCTGGGCCTTCCCTTGACTCCTAGACTATCATCCCAGCAGGAAGGACCAAGCCCATCTTGTCTTAAACCGAAGATTGCTGTTAGGGTTTCAAGCTGCACACGTGAGTACGAAGGGTGCGGAGCTAACCTTTAAACTCATTCCTTTGATTTCATTTTTTAAAAAGCTGATTTGAGTAAGGGAAACTTTGAATGCCCTTTGCTCTTCTAGCCCAGGGAATCGGACTCAGGGACTTTTGTGGACTGGAATGTCCTGAACTGGCCAAGACTTGACAAATCCTCAGGTGCCCAGGGCACTGGCTGAGTCACAGTGCAGCATCACATGGCCTGGTTTGCCCCAAGCTGCCCCTACGCAGAGAGCTGGCCCCTCTCCGGGTCCTGCTCCATTTGGTTCTATCTCCTCTCCAGGGTCACCGTCCTGCCCTCCAAAATGCTTCTCCTCCAACGCACTTGGTTACAACTGGGCTTTGTTGCAGTGCCCGGGAGCCTGTTGAGATGTAGACTCATAGACAATTCGGCTTTCCAGGCCAACACATCCTGGAAAAGGAGTTGTAAAGAATATCTTCAAGGTGCAGACCATATTTTCCCACAGAAACCCCGTCATAACTGGGGTGCGCTTCTAACCAGAGACCTGGCTCCAAATGCCTCCCGGTGATATCCCCAGCATAGCCTAAAAGCTAATGTATCCCGAAAGCTCTGTGATCATTTATCAGAAGAACTCTCAGACGAGCCTTTCGCCCTTAACACTGGCAGGGCCCTCAGCGCGTGACTCAGCGCTGAACTGAGCCTGTCCCTCCCCAACCACACATGCCGGAGCCCCTTTCCCTCCTCTCCCGGCCTTCATCTTCAGACTGTTAGCCTGTTAGTTGTTCTGCATTGACTCTTCTCTTTTCCTCAGTGGATTCCTTTCACTAAAAGACTTCTGAACAATTCACAATTTCATATGCCTTCCCATCCCTACAACTCCCACATTGACAGAATCCAGCCTGTGATGAGCCCCAGACTGTCATAACAGCAACCCTCCACAGATGACTAAGCCTAAGGGAACCCCCATGTAACACAGGTCAGAGCCCTCACACAGCCTGAAGACACCTCAAATCCTCTATGCCTTAAGGGGAAAGGGTAGCTAAGTAGGACATTCCTTTTCCCAAAAGATGTTTATTGAATTCTTTTCATGTGTCAGCACTTTCCAAGGCACTCAGGAGACAGCTGCAAATAAAATGGACAGGCCAGGTGTGGTAGCTCACACCTGTAATCCCAGCACTTTGGGAGATCAAGGTGGGAGGATCACTTGAGCTTAGGAATTCGAGACCAGCCTGGACAACATAGGGAGACCTGTTTCTACTAAAAAAAAAAAAAAAACAAAAAAAACCAAAAACTTAGCCAGGCGTGGTGGTGTGCACCTGTAGTCCTAGCTACTCAGGAGGCTGAGGCGAGAGGATCCCTTGAACCAAGGAGGTTGAAGCTGCAATGAGCCATTATCACACTACTGCACTCCAGCTGAGTGACAGAGACCCTGCCTCAAAAAACAAACAAAAACAAAAACGAATGAAAAATCTGTGCTTATATGGAGCTCTAGAGGAGAAGGTATCAATGGCATTTGTCCAATGAGCAGAAAGGCTTGGGAGTCAGGAAGTCTGAGGAGCTAGTCTACATACCTCCACTCGGAGTGGAGGTTAAGTCACTCCCTCTCTGATCCAATCTCCTCATCTGGAGAATGAAAAGATCGGACCTGGTCACAAGGAAGGGCTCTCAATTGTGACCCGCTGAGGGCTCTTTGATTCGTGGCCCTTTAGACTCCCGTACTGTAGACTCTTTGGCTTGTACTATATAGACTCTTAGGCTTCTCAGCCAAGAGACTAGAGCTCCCCTGCCTCTCCTTCAGTGGAACGTTCTAGTCAACTCCTCTCTCTGCCCCCACGATTCTTTTCCACTTTGCTCATTCTTTGGCCTTAAGAAAGAAAGAAGAGAGAGCACATCTCCATCAGGTTCACCTGCCTGCCTTCCCCTCTTATTCCCCTGATACCCCCTTCTCCATTTTTATGTGGTCACGAACATTTTTCAAGGACAGTTTTAAGTGACCCCCTTCTTCAAAGATGGCTTTTGAGGGTGGAATGCCTCTTTGGGGTCACTGGGATGCCTTTGGGGGTATCTGTCCCCTTAAGCATGCTCAAGGAAGCAGTGGACAGATCCCAGGGAGGGATTCGGTACAGTTGGTGCAACAGAACCACTGGAAACCAATTAACAGGCTGAATACCAGAGTAAGGACAGTGGCCAAAGAACAGGCACCCTGTGGTAAACAATTACCAGTGTGGGCAGGGACGGCAATGTAGGTCAGCTCTCAGCCAGGAAATCGTTTCACAAGTGCAAAATGCGAATCCTTCTGGAAGTGGAATTTAGGGAACGAGTTGTTTTGTTTTCTATATTTGGGAGGATGGCCACCTGGCCGCCCTGCACCTCACCTTGGTTTCTAAGACAGCTGGTCTTGGCGTCCACCTTCCTCCGAAAGAAAGTGGCTCAGAGGCCTTTCTAACTTTGACCTTCTGGCTGAGGATGGTGACAGATGAGGCCAGTTCTTGCTTTATGGACCAGGTCTGGGTTCCAGATAGTGTGCAGGAGTTGTATGTCCACGTTTTGGTAGACACTGGATATTTTTTGGCATGGAAGTATTTGATTCTTTCTTGTCTGTTTATTTTTTAAGAATACACAACTGTCAGCACCTAGAGTACTTGTAAAGATTCGACGTTTTACATGAGTGTCTAGGGAACCTGAAATTAAGGTCAATGTCCAGGCTTTAAGGACTATTCTGGAAGGGATTTGGTCAGCAGAAACAGGAGACTTTGGGGTTCAGATCTGGTCTAGAGGCTCAGGTCCATATGAGCCACTGTGACATTTAACCTCTTAACTTGGCGTGGGCACAGGACCTTTGAGTTTACAAAGTGTTTCCATGTTTCTTCTCTCTCTGTTCCTCAGAACAGTTTTAGAAAGCAGGCAGGGCAGGTGTTAACATCTTTGCATGTTGGATAAGGTTCAAAAAAGCTAAAACTTTTTTTTTAAAAAAAAGTAGAGATGAGGTCTTTCTATGTCGCTCAGGCTGGTCTTGAACTCCTGGCCTAGAGTAATCCTCCCACCTCGGCCTCCCAAAGTGCTGGGATAACAGGTGTGAGCCACACCTGGCCAAGAAAGGCTAAATCTTGTACATGGCAGTCAAGGCTGGAGTAAGATCTCCTAGTATGGAGGCCAGGAGTCTTTTCCACATGCAATAGTGTGATTAGGTGGTCTTCTGAGAAAACCCTGCTCAGACAGGGCAGTTGTACTAGTGAAGACATATTTCTGGCATCTAGCTGTTAACCTTATTCTAGGAAATACTTGGATTTAGTAATAACTCAAGGGAGGTTGGGCCACCACATTGCTTGGTATCGGCATGTGGCCTACTGGATACCACCTTCCCTGGAAGGCCCAAGCCACAGAACCCTGACAGGCATTTTCCTGGGTGGTTCCTGATTCTGCTGCAAGAAGACCAGAGGAGAAACTGCATCTTCTAAATATCTGTGACTCCCTAGGGAAGCGAGAGTTGCCATTTTGAAGGGCTTCAGAGGCTCTGCTCTCTGCTCTCTGACCTCACTCCAGTGCATCTTTCCCCTGAGGCTGCATTCCCTGCTGGCATACTTTGGCCTCTGGATTATGGGCGAGTACTGACCGAACCCCAAGATCCTCACCTTCTCAGGCACTGCATGGGACATCTCTTTGACATATGGCCCTAACGATGGCTAAACGTTCTGCTAGCCTCTTCTTTTCTTTTGGATTCAGGGTCTCACCCTGTCAGCCAGGCTGGAATGCAGTGAGGCAATCATGGTTCACCGCAGCCTTCAGCTCCCAAGCTCAAGCGATCCTCCCGCCCCAGCCTCTTGAGTAGCTGGGACTACAGGTGTGTGCTATCACACCCAGCTAATTTTTATTATTATTATTTTTTGTAGAGACAGAGTTCCACTATGTTGCCCAGGCCGGTTTGCTGGCCTTTTCATAAAAGAGCAAGTAACTGTCATCCTTAACTTAGCAGTGTAAACCTCCATCCATGAAAAGCACCTGCTGACAGCTAGTCATTTTAAGAAATATAGCATTTCTTAAAATGGTACGTGAGAAAGTTTGCAGAAGCAATTGTCTAGAACCCTTCTGGTCTTGCTTCACACTGCCAGCTGAGTTATCATCCTAAGTGAATCACAGTAGAATCCTGCTTTGACGCATTTCTAACCAATTGGACCAGCTGCAGCTCACACTGCCCTCAACTCCCCAAATAGCGTTCCATGCGGTAAATAGTAGGTTGGCCCAAAAGTAATCACGGTTTTTGCCATCACTTTTAAATGGTAAAAACTGAGATTACTTTTGCACCAACCTGATACTTGACATGAAATGGCTTTCAAGGCACTCTCTAGAACCTCATCATAGAGGGGTAAATGTTAGGGGCAAAGGAATTCATTGTGCACCCGTAGGAGTTTAATGTCTTTTAAGCCAGGAATTGTGTAACTAATAAGCATGCCATGAAAGCCACAGACCACCTCATTAAATGTCAGAGCCATTTCCCAGGTTGGGGGGAAATGAACATCCTCAATGAAAACCCACCTCATCAATTAATGAAGATTTTTTTTTTTTAATGTGGTAAATATTCAACAGACATTTCTAATAGACAAAGAGCATTCACCAGAGGACTTAAAGAAGAAAAGCCCCAGATTTCTGGTGGGAAGTGGAGGGAGAAAGGTGGTGAGAAGGAAGAAGCTTCTCTACATGGTGTACTCCGTTGTCAAGAAGCAGCTGGTTTGTGATTTCAAGGTTCGGATGATTTTCAGCGGCTCTCCCTTCCTTTCAAGGACCCTTCTATCATTGTCGGTATTGCTTACTCTTCTAGAGCCACCATTAGGATTGTTGTCTGGTTAAAAGAGAGAATCTAGACTGGGTGTGGTGGCTCAAGCCTGGAATCTCAGCCCTTTGGGAGGCTAAGGCGGGCAGATCGCCTGAGGTCAGGAGTTCCGAGACCAGCCTGGACACCATGGTGAAACCCCGTCTCTATTAAAAAAAGAGAGAGAGAGAGAATCCACCAGGTACAGTGGTGCACACCTGTAGTCCCAGCTACTTTGGAGGTTGAGAGGCAGGAGGATTACTTGGGCCCAGGAGTTTGAGGCTGCAGTGAGCTCTGGTCTTGCCACTGCACTCCAGACTGGGTAGCGGAGCAAGACCTTATCTCAAAAAAAAAAAAAGTTCTTTAAAAAATGTAATATGTGTACAGCTTCACCTACCCTTTACTGAACAGCATGTGTTGTTCTTACTTGTTAAACACTATAAACAGCAATTCTTAGGTTCCACTGTGAGGATGAGATAAACTTAAGCCTGCCTATGTATGTTTAAAGCAAAAGAAAACCAGAATTCATTAAAAAAAAAATGTAAAAAGCTAGGCACCGTAGTGCATGCCTATAATCCCAGCTACCTGGGAGGCTAAGGTGGGAGGACCCCTTGAGCCCAGGAGTTCAAGGCCAGCCTGGTCAACATAGTGAGACCCTGTCTCAAACAAAACAAAACAAACCAAACAATCACAACAAAAGAGAATCCACAAAAAGCTTATGCTTCAGTGCCTGACACACAGCAAGTGTTTGGGGGTATTTGCTGCCTTATGTTATTTAAAAATATCATTATTGGGGGAGGACAGTGTCCCTTTGTGTGAAAGGGGAAATAGAGGCAGAAATCAAGGAGAACTGGTGGCCCTGGCCACTGCAGAAGGTCCCATCTGCTCTTGGGCGTACCTGTCACAGGCCAGGCTGTGAAAGTGACAGTGACAATGACAGTGTTGGAGGAAGTGTTGGAAGGAGCCCAGACTGCATGTCCACGGGCGCTGGTCAGGCACTGACAGCAGCCCTCCAGAGTATGTCGGCGGTCTGGGTTATGTGAAGACAGCAGTGGGGTCACAAATACAAAGGCTCCAGGCTGTCCTTTATCAAGAGCCTTATTCATTGCCTGGTGCCTTGCAGCAAGACCCTGCTTACCCTGCACCAGCCTCAGCATAGGCCTCCAAACGGACCTCCCTGCCTCCAGGTGGTCTCACCCTCGGCTCCCCTGCATACAGCCACCACAGAGTGCCCTCTAAGATGAGCTTCTGATTTGAGCCCTGATACAGCCCTGGGTTAAAATTGCCACTGGCTCTCCTTTGCCTACAGGTCAAATCCATACATCCTGGTGTGGTCTTCAGGGCCCTTTGCGATCCCCTTGCCTAACTATCTCTCTGGAAGCATTGGCACTAGCCACTCTGAACTTGCCACGTGTTGGGAGACAGGCCCTTTCTCATTCCAAGCTCAGGACATGCCCTTTCCCCTGCCTGGAAAGCCGTTCCGTACCACCTTCTCTGCCTGGCAAGCTCGTGTTTCACCGATCAGGAATCAGAGGCAGGGTGGCCCGTTTGTGTGGCCTTTGCTGACTTCTTCCAGCAAGGACCTTCCTGCGGCTACCTGATAGGGCACCCTCACACACCAGGTAAAACTCTTGTGCCTCCCTTGTAGACAATGACCTCTTCTAGGGCAGGTCTCAGTCCCCGAGGCCTCGCCTAGAACCTGATGTATAACGGACATTAGGTGTTTGTTGAATGAAGTGCCCTTTGTATGCAATGCCAGGGTTTGCAGCAATTTTCTAAAAGTCTGACTTGATGGGTAAGACGCAGTGCTTGAATTAGGTAAAGGAATTTCTTTTTTGTCTGTAGCCTAAGAAATAAAAACCAGTCTGATGGGCAGGAGGTGGGGGTTGGGGAGTTTCTCTTCTCCATCCTCTGTTGCCTCCTCAGACTCAGTTGCAGCCCAGCTCTGAAAGGGACCCTGGGGAGTGTCTGCTATGGTTACTTCCCATCTCTGCCTTCACACACTCTTTTGTGAAGGAACCTTCTGCTCACCCAATATGTTTCCTGCTACTCGAGAGGCGGCCACCCTTGCCGACCCCACTGCCACTTTCTGCATGGGGCTTGGGTATTGCAGAACAATGTAGCCTGGCCTTGGATAACACTCTTTGGGACTTGCCATATGTGGTCTCTTTCAGCCTCCTTCAAAGGCACAGTGTGAACATTACACCAGAAATTGTCCTAGGCATGAAACTTGTGTCATTGATGATTAAAGGATGGTAAACGCCATTTAATCACCTCCTTATTTTTGTCATAACAAAATGCCAAAGCACTAGGGACTGGACTTGAAATGTCCTCTGAACTCTGTAGCAGGGGCTCTCATCTTGGGTTGGGGGGGTCAAAGTATTTCAGAACCACCTGCCGATTTTTCTTGCACAGATGGGCTGACTGATCCTGGTGCCCCTCCCTCTTGCCCCCCAGATTCTAAATGCCCCTCCTCACCCCTTTGCCTCCTCTGTCCTGCCGCAGTCACGGAGTAGGGCTTCACCATTAGAGACCCTGCATCTGAATCCCAGCCCTCTGCTCAATGGCTGTGCCACCTTGGCCAAGTTGCTCTTCCTCTCTGAGTCCCATTTCCTCCTCTGTAGAATGGAGGTAAGATGTTTGATCTCATTTGATTTGAAGATCAAATGAGAGTCTGTGAAGTTCTTAGTAGACACCAAAAACAAGTTCGTTCCATTCTCCTCATCCCTTCCTTGTTTTAGCTAGAAATTCACCCCAGGTTCCACCAAAGAAACGGCACCCCAGGTGGCCACGTAGGAAGTTCTCTGGGCACTTCCACTGTCTGGACAGTGCAGCTTTGGCACAGAGAGAGTGAGGCCTTGGGCAAAACATAGACTATCTCCCTCTTCTTTCTACTGCCTGGGGAAAGCTCTACATAGCGACCAGACACTTCATGGCAAGGGGTTCCACAGATTTGAACTTATGTCTGGGCCAGCAGAGGTGGGGGCATTGTGGTGCATTTGCTTGGGGGGCAGTGAAAGGTAGTAAGCTCTCTAGGAGGTATGCCAGGTAGCGCTGTAGAGTGACCAAATGGCCTGGCTGCGAGAGAGGGACCAAGAAGAAGCATGTGGGGAGAGGGTGAAAGCCGACCAATGAGGCAGGGCCATAGCAGGGCTATGTTGGCAGTGGACAGGGAGCCGTTGGTAGCCCACCAGTCATTTGACGCCCTGCTCAGGGTTACTCCTCTTACTTTAAGGTTGCATTTGAGCACACTGCAAGCATGTCCACCCATGTTCTTGACCTCACTGTTTTTAAAATGGAGGCAAGTCCCTACCTTACAAAGTGGTTGGCAAGGATGGTGACAGTGATGCTCTCCAGGTGCCATGTTGGATGCTGGGAGCTTCATGTGTATCCACGCGTTTAATTCCCACAACCCTGGGAGGTAAGTACACTAACAACCCATGTTTTCAATACTGGGAACTAAGGCACAGAGAGGCTAACTAACTGCCTAAGGTGGGTTGATGGGTAGTTGGGAGACCTGGAACTGAGCCCTGGTGATCTGGGCCCGCGGAGCTTGCACTTCGCCATCTATCATGCTACAGAAAGAGCTCTTTTTGCCCTTGCAACTTAAATGACTTTCTTGGCTCAGGTTGTCCTCCAGTAGTTGAGGTTAAGTCAGCAGCACTGGCTTAGAGAAGATACATCTAAGAATCTGGAGATTCCTCTTCCTCTTAGATAATGTACCTTTAGGTTGCCATTTTCCAAAGACCCCGAACCAATGCATGAGGGATGTGCTCTTGAGTTCATGGGACGTTCATTTATTATTCAATATGTGCTTACCAGCCAGGCACTGGGTGCCCGGAGCACAGACAGGGAAGGCCCCTGCTCTCATGAACCTTATATTGGGGTTGGGGAAATAGCTGATAAATAAAAAAGTCAACAAATAAGGTAATTTCAGGTAATCGTAAAAAAATGAAGAAAAGCCAAGGCAGGTTAATGGGGTACAGACTGAACAGTAGTTGGAGAAGGGGAAGGAGAATGGGGAAATGACACGCTGGTGCAGCAGGCAGATTGCTCTGTAGGAATTTTGAACTCAACATTTCCTAATTCTGTGATCTCCTTCAGGCAGAGAAAATGTCATTTGACTTGTACAGCAACCTCTACACACACCCACTTGCCCAACCACCCTATCCTGACATAAAGTGTGTCAATTTAGGCACAGGTTAAGCATCAAAGAAGGGAAGATGTTCTCCAAATGCCGGAGCTTCTGGAGCTCAGCAAGGCTGTGAGCCTCCTTGTTCACAGTGTAGATGCTTTAGAAACATAGTCCCCTGCAGGCTGGCTACTGGCTGGGTCAGAGGGCTCCATAGCAATCGTCGAATTTCAGATCTGAGCATTTTGCATAAAGAAGCCTGTTTGCACTCACAACTTTGCATAGTACTGGCTTTTAGCAAAATCTCCAGTTACAGGCCATGAAGACCCCAACCCTAGTGGGCTGTGGAGTTATAGAACTGAAAGGGTCCTGAGAGGTCGCCCAGTCTCTGCCTTCCAGACAGGGAATGTATAAGCCATCCTGGTCACAGGGCTCCATTTCTCTTCTTGGATATACCCAAGGACAAGAGCTCATAGTCATCTGGGCCTGGGCAGCATGCACTTCACCACCCATCATGCTACAGAAAGAGCTCTTTTTGCCCTTGAAACTTAAAGGACTTTTTGTGGCTCAGGTTGTCCTCCAGTAGTTGAGGTTAAGTCAGCAGTACGGGCTTAGAGAAGATACATCTAGGAATCTGGATTCCTCTTTCTCTTAGATAACGTACCTTTAGGTTGCATTCCAAAGGCCCCGAACCAAGGCACCGGGGGTGTGCTCAAGGCTGGGAGCTCCTGCAGGGCAGAGGGCACATCTCTCTTTTCGTATCCCCAGTGCTCAGCACTGAGCAGGTGCTCAGCAAGCGTCTGTGGAGCAAACAAAGAGAGAAATGACAATAGAAGGTGGGTAGTTGCCATAATAAAAATGAGCATTTGCACCTATTTTTACAGGTGTCAAAGCATTCTCTATGCACGTAATTTCGAAATGTATTCCCAAAATAAATATTTCCCAAAACGTATTCACCCAGTGTCCTCAGGGTTACAGCTCTGCCTCAGATCTAGACTCGGAACTCAGGCTACAGTGTTTGCCTTCAGAAGTGTGGTCCCTGAAAGGGACTCCAGCAGGGGCCATTCGAGTATCTGATTGCTTATGCGACACTGTCTCACTTGTAGGCTGGGCTTCTGTTCTTGTGAAAATGTGAACTATTTAGAAAACAGGAACCTACCTGTCTTCATGGTCCCTTGCTGCAAAGAATATATTATCTTGATTAAGGTAATGAGAAACCTGCTCTGAAATATGTGGATGAGGACCAAAGCAGATGGGCTGAATTAATCTGTGTTTGCCAGCTCTACATAGAGCACTGCAAGGAACTTTGGAAATCATGCCAGGCTCTTTGGGGATGGCATCAATGTGAGACACGTCACTGTGAACTGGCTGAAGGGCTTGGGTGACTCAAATGACCTAAGTAAGTTTTGTGCCTATGAAGCTGAGTTGCTTTTTGTTTTTTAAAGCAGGATCTTGAACAGTTTCATTTCTGAGAGGTTGACACCTGTTAAGTACAGTGCCCACTGCTAGGCACCAAGAGGCACAGCAATGAATTAGCCACAGGCTGATCTTGCAGGGCCTTAAAGCCTTGTGGAAGAGGCCAGATGTGCACTGGTTCTTTCCTACTCAGCCTTTTGACCCTCAGCTCCCATGTAACTTTGCAGAAGCCTCCCCCATCCTCAGTCTGTGATTCCATAACACCCTTGAATTGATTCATCATTCCACACTCACTGAGCAACTACCCTGTGCCAGGCTCTGTTTTAGGCACTGGGGGTGCATCGGTAAAGAAAATGGACAATTGTGCTAATCTCGTGATAGATACGATAGCTTTCTGTGTACCTCTCTGCCTCCCTGCACTGGGCTGGGAGCTCCTGGAGGGCAGTGGGCACATCCTTCTTTTTGTATCCCCAGTGCTTGGCACAAAGCAGGCACTCAGCAAGTGTCTGTGGAGCAAATAAAGAGATAAATAATAACAATAGAAGACGGGTAGTTGCTAAAATAAAAAATGAGCATTTTTACCTATTTATACAGGTGTCAAAGCATTCTCCATGCACGTTATTTCATCCGATTCTTCACAACCACCCCTCTCAGAACACTTGTTTCCGTTTGTGGGTGGGAAGATGGAGGCTGGGAGAAGCCATGACCCACCCAGACGAAGAGCATGGAACACTTGAATCCGAATCCCCTGTTCTCTCTATGCCACATCGGAGTGTTTTATAAAAAGACTTGAGGGAGACAATGAGCTGGAAAAACTCAAGGGAGGCAGAGGTCTCTTCTGGCCAAGGCTTCAGGGAAATCAGGGCTGAAGCTGACACGGCAAGGTGGCCTCCTGACAAGTGGTGCTGGGGTCAGGGGAGAGGAAGCCTGAGCAAAGATAGGAGAACGAGACAGCCCTGGAGAGTCACAGACCATAGGTGTTGGAAGGGACGTCATCCAGCCCAGAAGTTCTTAGCCCAGCGGAGCCTTAGCATTCCCTGGGGAGTTTCTAAAAGAGTGGTTCCCAGAATCCAGCTCCAGAGACAGTAATTCAGTCGATCTGGGGCAGATCTTTTTGAAAAGTTCCAGAGGCTTTGGGATGTGGAGGCCCCCTTTTAAAAATCCATTATTCTATTTTTGCCTATTGGACAATCTTAGAATTCAAAAGCCATCTGGGAGGCGTTTCTGGCTACACTGAGTGGGGGTTGCCCATCCCAATCTGTAGAAAGAGTGCTGTCTGGGATTTGCTGGTGACTTTCTGCATTTCCCCTAATGCTTGCCTCCTGGTCTTTGTCTGCCAGCCACGCCCCCGTTTACGGTCTTCCATCTCCTCTGCCTGAATGTAAAGGGACAACCTTTTCGGTGGACTGTGAATGTACACGTCAATTTCTCTCTTGAGCGGGTGTCTGTGACTCACACCTTGGACTTCCTGGAGGATGGGACTGAGGACTCCAGACAGGTTGATGCCAGATGCCTTAGCTAGCAGGCCTGGGAATGATCTGAGCAGGGTAGTGTAGCCTGAACAGACAAGACCAAGTGCAAGGGTGTTTTCAGTAAGACCCAGGAATGTCTCCTCAATGGCAATGGGGACATACACTCTCTGCAGAGTGAACTGATTTCCTGTGCTCCCAGACTGGCCTTTGCCTCAACCTGCCTCTCACACCTCCTCCACACTCTTTTTTTTTTTTAAAGTCCAAATTAAAAGGCATTAGAAACCCATGGCTTGGTAGCACTGGTCCTCAGACTGAATGCTAAAGGCTCTGACCAGGCTGCTGTGAAGTTGAGCAATCAGACATCCTTCCAGAGACCGTTTACTATAGATGAAGAGGACTATTTCCTGCCACTGTTGTGCTAGTCAATATCTCACTTGACTATGGACAAGTGAGATAAAAGGCTAGTATCAGTCTTACCATATATGCCCATTCTAAATTCACATGGCTCTTCCCGCTAGATTGGAAATTCCTTGAGAGCAGAGACCAGTCTGGTTCATGGTCATGGTCATGTTCCACGTCTGTTGCATGTACATGTTCCGTTTGTTGACTCAGTGAAAAGATATGTATTTAAATAAGATTTGATTCATTAAAATCTTGCATGCGTTTTCAAGATCATGTTCAAGACTGTACACATTTTGAGAGGTGTAATGCTTCATGTAAATATGAAGAGTAAGAACAAAGACATTTCTCTCTCAGCCCCCAGCAGTCCTACTTTCCTTGGCATTAATTGGACTAGAGTGTCTGGATTATGACAACAAAGTAACTGTGCCTTTGTGTTTTCATTTTACTATTAAAAGTGTGTTGAGAGGCTTGGGAAATATTAATACTTAATAGTAATCAGCAGCATGGAAAGTTTTCAAAGTTTAGTTTCCATTTTCAATCAACAAACTTAGGGAAAATTTTAAAAAGCAGTAACCACAAAACTGAAGATGCTACAATGAAGTTGTTACGTGCTTTGCTATATAATGCGCTGAAAAGCAAAGCAAAATCCATAAAAATTTTTCATATAATTTGACCTGCCAATCCTATTCCTGGACATCTGTCCTAAAGAAATAATTCAAAAGATGCAAAAGCTACCTAAATGAAGATTTCAGCACAGAAAAAATTGGAACTATATAGATGTTCCTTCCATAAAGGGAAAATAGTTTAATAAATTATGGTACATCAACATGTTGAAGTATTGCTCAGTCTTAAAATAATTATGAAGGCTGTAGATATTTGGAGAAAGAATATTTAACTGTGTTTGCTAAGATTACAAATGTTAAAAATATGCATGTGTGCCTACTGGCAAGAAAGTAATGTGCAACATAAATTTAGTCGTTAAGAATGAAAAAATGTATGCAAAATATTAACAACAGTTATCTCTGACCAAAAGGATTATGGATGATTTTTATTTTCCTCTTTAATCTTCTCTGTATCTCCCAAGCTTTCCATCTTTCAAAAAAAGCGTGTGTTTTTATTTTTGGGGAAGAATATAATGGCTTCTGTAAGAATGAGCCTTTTGTGTCTGGAAAAATAACGTATAATGATGATGTATATTATGAGTTAGCATTTACTTCAATGCTACTCCCCTGCCCTGCCCATGCCCTCCAGATCCCCACAGCCTGCTCTACTGTCTTTTTTTTTTTCTTTGAGACAGAGTATTGCTTTGTCACCAAGGCTGGAGTGCAGTGGTATGATCTCGGCTCACTGCAACCTCCACCTCCCGGATTCAAGCGATTCTCCTGCCTCAGCCACCTAAGTAGTTGGGATTACAAGTGCCCCCCACCACACCCGGCTAATTTTTGTATGTTTAGTAGAGACGGGGTTTCACCATGTTGGTCAGGCTGGTCTTGAACTCCTGACCTCGTGATCTGACCGCTTTGGCCTCCCAAAGTGCTGGGATTACTGGCGTGAGCCACCGCGCCTTACTTTCTCTTTTCCGTGGCATGTATCCTCTTCTTCCATTCTATATGAATTATGTATATTCACTTTCTGTCTCCTCCCATTAGTATATGGGAGGAGGGAGTTTTGGCCTGTTCTGTTCACTGATGAGCCTGATATGTGCTATCTAGGTGCTTAATGTATATTTGTTGAATAAATTTGTTACAGATGATTTCAATCAGATGATGGCCTGCTGGGAATGCCATTAAAAAGGAAAAGAGCGCTGGGCACAGTGGCTCAAGCCTGTAATCCTAGCACTTTGGGAGGCTGAGGTGGGCCGATTGCCTGAGCTCAGGAGTTTGAGACCACCCTGAACAATATGGTGAGACCCCATCTGTACTAAAATACAAAAAAATTAGCTGGGCATGGTGGTGCGCGGATATAGTCCCAGCTACTCAGGAGGCTGAGGTGGGAGAATCGCTTGAACCCAAGAGGCCGAGGTTGCAGTGAGCCGAGATCCCGCCACTGCACTCCAGCCTGGGTGACAGAGCGAGACTCAGTCTCAAAAAAAAAAAAAAAGAAAGAAAAGAAAAGAAAAGAAAAAAGGAAGGAAAACTGCGAACTGAGGTCCAGGCCTGGGCTGGGGAATCCTCTACGGAGTGGCCAGGAGTCCAGATCCAGGGTCTTCAGGACCTGGAATGCTTATGTCTGGTCTAGGCTGGTATCGTCAGGATCCCAGGATTGTATGCAGGTGGTGGGGTGGGGGCAGCAGTTTCCAGACAATACGTCCCAGCTGGCAGGGTGGGAGCCCCCGCCATTCTCCCAGGGTTCATCTGCAGGTGGCTGGCGATTCTTGTTAATAGTGGCTAGAGCTAGAGCAGACCCAGGCTGTCTGCTGGAGGTGCTCACCAGCCAGAGTAGACCCAGGACACTTACATCTCCCATCAAAGAGAACAAATGGCAGAGAGACGCAGCTCTTAGCCAGTCACAAAAGGGACCAAGGACCAAGGCCCCACTGCACAGATCCCCTCATATAAACAGGAGGTGGGCATGAAAACTATGAAACTAGGAGCTTTATTATTTAAGCCCCAGAATTATGGCTTTGTTTGCCCTCCCAGGAAGAAATGCATCGCCAGTCAGCTGCTGGATTGGAATAAACGGAGGGAAGGGTGGCAAGAAAGGGAGGGATGAAGGACGGGAGACAGAGATAAACAATGTATTTAACTAGAACAAGGGATTTCTTATTAAGTAACCTTGGTCAGCAATCATATCCTACCCCAGAGTTAGATGATACTTTTAACTTATATCTACACATTAAGTGAAACAGTGATCTCAGTGTTATCTCTTAATTAAAACAATGAATAGCTTTGATTTTCTCTGTACACTTTGTCCAAAAACACTCATGCATTTCCTTGATGTGAATGTTCCTGCTGGTCAGGGTCTTTCCCCTCCCTGCCATGTGCTTTGCTGCTGTGGTGTTTCTTTGCTTGTTTGTTTTTGCAGAAACAATCCACGTTGGCGATATTGGTCAAGCTAAGTCCACTTGGGTAAATTCCAACTTGTCAAATTATTCTCTTTTTTTTTCCTTAAGAAAATGGATTATATGTCCAGAATCTGGCCACCTCTCATGACATCTCTGGCTACCACCCTGGCCCGAGCCACCATCACCTCTCGCTGAGTCACCTTCACATCTCCAGCGCTTAGTCTTCCATCTTCCACCCCAGACCCTCAACACGGCAGCCAGAGGGCATCTCTGAGCAGGACAGTCTGAATGAGGCTTGCTCAGTTTTACCCGTGGGCATTTGTCACCACAGTCGTTCAGCCTCTTGGGATAGGATTTAAGTGTGTCCAAAAATACCTCCAGAGATTTGCGCTTCCGCGTCGAGTGTTAGGAGGGCTGCTGCTTCCTAAACTGTTTGAATGTAAAGGCACACAGATGAACGTCAGAAAGGGCTGGGAGAAGCTTCCCTAATAGGAAAGGAAAGTGGCACGCCACCCGTGTAGACAAAAAATAAAACACCCAATTTTAGTTTTATGAGTTGCTGTCTTGTGTGTTGGTAACTGAGTCACCAAAAGTCTGTTCTCCTTTGATTGCTAACTCCTCCGAAGTGACCCTGGGTCTTCCCTGTTACATGATGGGGTTTGGTTGCTTGTGGTTTCTGGATGAGAGTCAATAGGCTCGTGAACTTTCAACTTCATTGTGGGGTGTTGCCTTAATGGACTAAGAAAACAGATATTCCTGCTTCATTCTCAGAATGACTTCTAAACTAATGCTAAAGCAAAATAATATAGCGTTCTTCATTATTCCATTTAAAAGGTAGAAAAGTAGATCCTCTTACCATGTAAAAGGCTCTTTTATCTGAACTTATTATGAGGACTTTATTTTAAAAACTATGTGAAGATAAACATCTTTGTCCCAAGAGGCAGAGTGGCTTTATTTGACATTAGAAACCCATTTAAAATGGCAGATAAGAGCATGAACAAAAGCATAGTTCCTCGAATGCCTGCTTTTGTGACGCGGGTGGATCTGGCTGTAGTCTTTGAGGTTATTAATTGGCATGAATGCCCCAAGGCTGATCTCAGTTTCTCTGTCTGTGAAGCATTTTATGTGGGAGCTCTGGGGTGACTCTGGGTCCACAGTCATGTTCACAAGCCATCTCTTCCGCAGGACTGCCCTGGCTTGACGGCTGCTGGCTGGGTCCCCAGATACTCTCAGGGCAAGAACTGTTGTGTTATAACCACCTGCCATCTGTCGGTGCAAATTTTTTGGATTCTAGATGATGAATCACTTACTTCTCCTGCTGTTCCTTCTGCTGCCAAAACTAATTTACCTATTGGACTTTATCGGGAATATACTGGAGTAACCTATCGTGAAGGTTTGTCCTATGCAAAGTTCCTACTCCATCACTAGAAAAGGTGGGGAAGGGTTTTCTTAGCATCTCCAGAGGTGGGGAGAAGACCCAGTAGTAACAATGTGGGATCCTCACTCTGGGGTCCTTTGCACATAAAGCTATAGCCACTGACTTCAGTAAGGTTTGAGTTGAGAGTTCAATGGTGGGTTCATATTTTCTTGCCAACACTTTCTTGCCAGGACACCCATGCTTGTCTTGAAGTGTGGCACCGGGTAAGCCCTCAATGACCATTGGTTAAATGAATAACTGAGGTCTGTGACCCCAAATGGGGCAAGGCTGACCCACCCAAAGCCACCAAGGGGAGTGTGCTAGGCCAGTTGAGCCCATTTAGGACAGGGGGCCTCAGCTGCAATGCCACATGAGGAGCTATCAGGAACTCTGAATCCTGATTTAGTTTGTTCTTGCCAACCCTCAAAATCAGAGTACTTGGAATGATGTTTAGGAAAAATTCAGGTGACTCTTATCCAGACAAGCTAAGTGCTGTGACAGAAGCTGAGAACAGGAGCCCCGGAGGTTCTGCAGTGGGCATCGGAAGTGTCCAGGGAGGAGGACATGGTTCTAACAGTGGAACAAGTGCTTTCCCAGTGAGAAAACTGAAGATCAGGCTAACACACCCCTCTGTCCAGTTGTGTGTGGGAGGTGAAGTCTTAGGTTAAAATATGAGATGCACTTCTCCGCTGACTCAGTTTCACACAAGTTGGTTTTTATTGTTAGTAACATCATCTTTTGTCCAAAAAAAAAAAGTTTGTTATGATGGTTTGAGTCTAGCTTTATTCATATATCCTAAAATATTTCTATGCTTATGCCTTCCACTTTTTCCCAACCCCAAAATCCTAAGCTCACCAGCAGCAGCAAATCCTAAGCGTAGAAGATTCTAACTCCTTCAAGCTTGCTCCATTTCACTCAAGTTTTCTAAAGCTTTCCTGTCTGGAGAAATTACCAAGTCCCAGGTGGGTGGCATTTTATTCTTACCACGGAGTAGGTGTGATTTTATGGGAGGCTCTTCCCCCAGCCTCCTAGATCAGACGCAGAGTTACATGCCCGAGTCCTGGTGGGAAGTGAAATTCCTGTACTTTTAGGTTCTGGGCTCAAGTTCCCTCTGCTGTGGTCATTAACGGGAAGAGGTGGCCAGTTGTGTGGGCCTGCCCGAGGCACCACTGGCCCCAGCTGACCTTTCCAATCAAAGGAATGGCTGACCAAACCAGGATGGTATTAAGAAATTCTGTAAAACATTCAGAAATAATCTATTCTAGAGTGATCTGGGTGGTGTGGGATACAGTTAGGACAAGGCCAGCCTTCTTCTGAGCAAATGGCAGTGGCGCCCATCTCCACTGCTAAGCCTCAGTATGCAACAAAAACACTCCCAACCATGCACCTTATCTGAGCACAGGATGCGCTTGTTGCTGGGGTAGCCACATTTATATGCTTCTGGAACTCCTGATTCCTGCCTTCTCTCTGTATACCCAGGAGGCGGGGGCACACACCAGAACTCAGGGCTTCGTGATGACCAAGCTCTGGGGGAACAACATGCCCAGAACGTCTGAGTGTTCCCTACTCTGAAGGATGATTTGGCCATAAAAGGGATCAGATGAGTCATGGAGTCTGGCTGAACTTGCAATAGAAGAGAACATTGGCAAATCGTCCATATCATCACTTCAAAGTTGGAAACACAAGACTCCATGGTCTTCAAAGCAGCTCAGGCTAAGACAGGCTGATGTACTTCATGACGGCCAACCAGATGCTTGGGGCACATGGTCTTTCAGTACAGGCACAGCAGAGTAACACCAGACCAAGGCACCCCCCTCCTCCTCCAGAGGTTCTAAGTCAGAACAGGCACCTCTGTCACAGCTCCAAAGGACACTCCATGTTTGAAGTGGGCAACACACTGAAACTGGGGAATAAAACAACTGCTCCAACCCCAGATAAGCTAAGGAAGTTGTCAGTACAAACCCGTTTAGACTTAGAGGTTTGTACATTTTAAAAACAAAAGATTCCATTACTGACAAAAGCAAAAGAAATCAGATTGCACTGGCTTTTTCTGTTTTGGAAGATTTCAGCCCACAAAGTAGCTACCAGAAGTTGTAAACCTAGTCAGTCTCTATTTAAAAGTAGCTACTGGGTAATCCATGCTCACGGAAGCAACTTACTTTCAAGCTCTAGAACTATTTTAGAAAAGCTGATGTTTTGGGGGAAGAAAACCCATTCTTCCCTTCGATGCCACCTCATACAAATAATAAATCCCTAAGAAACTAACCATGCATGGCCAAGGGCTACTTCCAAAGACGGGGTCAACAGCCTGTTTCTTTAAAATACTTGCAAGAAACACAAATGCCAGTTAGATAGTTCCTACACCCTGGTTATTTACCAGACTAGAATCCACTCTGGGAAGTGTTTAATCCTGCATCAAATACAGAAAGGAAAGCATTGGCTTCAAGAGAATCAGAGTTCACTGTAAAGGCAAGCTGGTGTTCCAAAAGGACCATTAGTTTAGAAGGACCCCAAACTCCGGAAAGGAGAAGTCGTGATCACCACTGTTTCAGGAACAGCCTTGGTAACTTGCCAGTTATGCTGGTGGCGGAGAGAATGGAACAGCTGGAAGGCAGCCTTCTCAGCGCACTTGGCGCAGGCACAGATTTCACTGCTTCAGAGGACACGCAGTGGAAACGAGAGTCCCACGCTTCCCAGTTGCACCAGGTCCACATGGCACTTGAAACAGGCTGCCTGGGAGGCCACGACGCCCAAGCATGCTCCTTTGCTCAGAGACCCAGGACCTCAGCTGGGTGGCTGTAGACTCAGGGCCACCCTTCCCCATCTTCCAGTGAGATGCCCAGCACAGACTTGTGGGGGATTCGGCACTCTTGTAGAGATTTGGTGAGGTCAGAAAATCGCCTCCTGGGCACCTCCATTGTTTCAATGCTGCAGTGTCGGTAGGAGGTCTTGTTTTTCTGTTCCGCCACAGCAACAATGGTTTGCAAATCATCAGTTGGCCGGAAATGGCGTACAAACCTTTGGCCTGTTGGTGATCTGACAGCAAGCAGCAACCTTGGTTCTTGGTCCGATGGTTCCTCCAGGTTTCCAGCCCTGGAAGAGCCCTGTTTCTTGGTTCGGATGATGAATTTCCTCTCCATGGCAAAAGCCTGAGCTCTGGAATCTTGTTCACTTGTCTTCATGCTGCAGGTCTCCTCTTGGTAAAGAGCCTGGATACTGCTCAGTTGCAGTGAGCTGGCCTTTTTGGCGACGCTTTCCACAGCCTCCTCCTCTGGGTTCTTTCTGTTGATAGAAGGAAGGACTGGATACTTATTGAGAGAAGAGGAAGCTCCAATGGGAACTTGCTGCAGCAGCTCAGGGATCTCATCAGAAGCTCCCTGGTTTGGAGATTTGGGTGCACAGGCTCCTGGTTTTTGGCTGCTTGGCGACTCATAGGGAATGGCTGGAGCCGGAGATGGTATATGATGAGCGCACACCTCTGTGCCCTGGGATTTTTGCAGACTTGGTCTTGTCCGTCCCTTGGCGGACTTGGGCCTTATCATGTGCATATTTAGTGAGTTTGGCTGCCAAATGAGGTTGTCAACTGCTGTGCTGACAACAGTGCTACACTCAGGTGGTGCTATATTCACAGGGGCTTCTGTGGCCATTGCTTCTCAAGACCCCTAAGGAAGCAGGAAAAAAACAGGAGACCGTGGGTTAAACTTCCTGGGACTCCTAGATCCAAGCCATTCCCTCCCTGAGTGCCCAGAATAAGCACAAATTTCTGGCATCTAGAAAGGGGCACCAGCTGCAATTTATTCATTCAGGCATGCATTCATTTATTTTAGGCACTTGGGAGACATCAGCGAAACGAAGTCCTTGCAATGTAAATCATTATAGTGAGGAAAGACAGGGGTTAAAACCCACAAGTAAATAGACATTTTCAAAGAGTAACAACTGCTATCAAGAAAATAAAAAGTATTGCACCTAAGCGTGATTAAGGTGGGGGACTAATTCTTACTCTTTTAGGAGGGGGGAAGTTTCTGGTAAAAACCAGAAAACCTGCTGTGTTTCAATAAAACTTCATTTTTGGACTCTGAAATTTGAATTTCAGATAATTTTCATGTGTCACAAAATACGCTCTTTTGATTCTTCTTCAATGATTTTAAAATGTGAAAGCTATTCTAAGTTCATGAGCCACACAAAATAGGTGACAGGCCGGATTTGGGCTGTGGGCCATCATTTGTTGGTCGCTGTCCTATAGCAACTCTGGGCGTATGCTAATTCTACAGATGTGTGAGCCAGAAAGGTAGAGTGATTTCCTGATGGTCACACAGCCAGCTGGTGGCAGAGCAAGAGATAGGACCCAGGTCTTGTGACACCCGGTCCTGTGTCCTCTGTACCCATACAAGCTGCTTCCTGAGCCCAGCACATCACATTCTGTATGTCTACTAGCTGCTCACATTTCCTTCTTTCTTTCTTTCTTTTTTTTTTTTTTTTTTTTTTTTGAGACAGTGTCTCACTCCATCACTCAGGCTGCAATGCAGCGGCACGATCTCAGCTCATTGCAATCTCCGCCTCCCAGGTTCAAGCAATTCTTGTGCCTCAGCCTCCCGAGCTGTTCAGACTTCTGTCTTCCCAGCTACCTGATAGGCACCCTGGGGCCTCTGTATCTGGATCTCCCACCAAGAGTCTATGTGAGTCCTGGTTAAATCCGCCAGAAGCAATGAACTGAAGCATGGTGGGAGGCGTGAACATTTCTCTGTGCAGACCCGGAATTGCTAAACCATGACACCTCCTCTTTCATTGCCATCTTGGTGGCCACTTCACTAACACTACTACCAGCACCTCCTCCTCCCAATCTCCAGTTCCATCTTTCCCTAAACATTGCAGACATCTTGTTGGGCTCCCTGCCTCCCTCTGAGTCCTGACCACCACTGTGACTCCTGACTTTTCTGCTCACAAGTGAACCTGGCCTCTCCTAGCCTTCTAAAGACCTTCTGGTGACTTTCCAGTGATTCATGATCCCCAAGAAACAGCATATTTGGGAGCAAAGGACAGAGGACCGGGTGTCACAAGGTGTGGGTTCAATTTCAGCTTCTCTGCCACTGGCTAGCTACCTGATCAAGGAGCAATCACTCTACCTTTCTGGCACAAAACTTTCCTCATCTATCAAATTAGCTAAATGATCTTAGAGGTATTACTTAAATACCTCAGAACATCAGTCTTTTTGTCTGTAACATGAGGATAATAACATGAAATAATGTAGGTAAGGCGGGAAGCACCAGGCTTAGTGCATGGTAGAAACTTAATTAAACGTTAAGGGATTTTGTTGTTGTTGTTGTTGTTTGCTTTGGGTTGTCTGTTTAGTGCTTTCTGTCTGCTAAATTCAAAAGCCTTCCTTGTTTTGCTCTAGAACTTTTCCCCTGTGTCCTTGGTGATTCTACTCCTAGTCAACCAGCTGGGTGAGTCCTGAAACTCATGCCTGCCCTGTCCACTGCACAGAAACACAGGGAGGTGGATTGCAATGAGCTACCACCTATTCAGTTGCCTCAAAAACATGTGAAAAAAAAAAATCCTGAGTTGATCACTTCTCTTCTAATTCTACATTTTACTTACCTCAAATTCACTTCCCGTAGAATGATTACTTCCTGCAAATTCATTCCTTTCATCACAAAATCTTCAATGTAATCTGAGCCTCTCAGGGTATGTATTCTAACCTTACCATTCCGTGCATGTAACCACTGCTGCCTAATTTTAGGGAGTATCTGCTTCCTCTCCACTCAAACCAGGACCAAACAAAACACAGCATCCCTGTATCTTCCTGATGTCCTGCTCAATTCAAAATCTGGGACAAAGCTACCCTCTTTTAAAGACCTCTATGTCGGCTGCATTCTACTCACAGCCTGAGTCTCTCTCCACTCCCCATTTTCCACTTCTCCCTCGTCTTTCACACCCAGTCTGGCTGCTAGTAGCTCAGGAGCCTTCTCCTTAGCAAAGTTTTGGCATCAAAAAAGACTGCCCATCTCCTTGTTAATTTCATCTATTTTCTGATCAACTGTGAAGAATGTGTTTTTCCCCCTTTAGTCTCATTCTCAAGTCTTTCTCTGGCAATTAGCAGCTCTGCACTTTCACTCAGGATGGCAGGAGAAGGTCATAACTGTCCAACTGTTCTGCCAAAGATAAGCTCCACAGGCAAACCCACGCCCCTCTCGGCCCACCCTCCCCACTTGTGGAATGGCTATTAATTTGCCACAGCTTCTACAGAATTATCACAGGCTTGGCTTCCAACACCCACACATGCCTCAGGAAGGTTTAGCTGTCAGTGAGTTTGGTAACTTAGAAACCTCTTCCTTAACAACTTTGATGAGGAGAGTCATGTGTTCTCACAGGCTCTCTGTGGGATTATTTTTAACAGTAAAACTTGAGTATGTGCATGCACTTTCTATACCTTTTGGTTCTATATAATTATCCATGTTCAGGGGGTGTCATATTCAAGACACCCTGGTCATAAGATAACATGACTGTGAGCTATCTCAGAGAAAAACCTCAATTATGACTAATTCCTAGGAGCCCACTCATGGTTATTTAGAGACTAACACCTCCTTCAGGTAAAACCATTATATCCAACCTGCTTTCATAACCCACTGCCTCCTCCCGAGCACAGGGACCATCTGTTACACGGAGGGAACACCAGCTCTCCCCAGCAGCCATCACATAGGGATGGGGCGGTTGGGGAAACAGGTGTCTGGGGATCTGGGCCAACTGTGCCTTTATATTCACACGTCGGGTCCTGAACTCTGCCCGCCGCCCTCAGTCCAGGAAGGCTCCTAGCAGCAGCCATCATTATCCCTGCTCAGTTCATTTCACCACCTCTAGGCCTGGCAGCCGCTCAACCACAAACTGATTTGACAAGATCTAGGCGTAGGCATCTACCAAGCTGCCAAGCTGAATAGGCGAGTGGCCTGTTTACTTAAACACAATAGCTGCGCCCCAGAGGCCTGCTAGGAGTCAGGAAGCAAACACTGCCAACTGTTTCCAAGAAGTTGCCAGAAGGGCAGGTGCCCATTCCTTAAGATTCATCAGCAAATCAACTGGAAAGAAGGAAATGTGGATGGGGGAAGCTAAAGCAGGGCTCCTGCTTTCTAAGGGTGCCCACCACCCACCACAGGGTCAGACCACCCTATTTCACTCACAACCCAAATCTAAGCCTACAGTATATGCAGTAAAATATAACCACCTACATACCATCTGCTGATATATACCAAGATACATACATTTGAATTGGTCTTTTAAAACTGTATCAGTTAATCCTATCCGTTGCCACTCCCCACCCCCAACCCACACCCCCACCAGGCTTTCAGGATAAAAATGCTCTGAAGAACCAACAGGAGATGGTGGTTGGCCTGAGAATGAAAAAACTCTGGTACCATTCCCAGTTCTACCCCAAACTAGTGATTAGAATACACTGTCCTATGCAGAGTGCCACACTGAACCACAAGCCACCAAGTGATCAAATGTTTGGAAAGAGAATTAGGGATGATTCCAGAGACAGAAGGGCAAGGAAGTGGTGGGGATAACTCAATTATGTCCAAGTTCCAGCGCCCTAGAAGGCAACAGGCTTAAGGGGTGGAGGAGGGATCTGGGGGAGGGGCGAGAAAGAGCGTTTAGAAAGTGAGAACTGACTTCAGTGAAAGAGCACAGGACTGGGGGAGGGTCCATCTGGTTCCGGTCTCTGCCCTGCCCGAGACTGGGACGTCCTTTTCTCTCCCTGGGTCTGTGTCCCCATCGCTACATCCCAGCCTGGAGGGCATGGCCCAGCGGTTGCATAGGTCCCTTTGGTAAAGGTGAGCTCTGGCCAGGCTTGCTTTGCCTCGGGAGCAGACTTTTCTCCAGGTCCCTCGCCTGTCTCCCGGGGTTCGCGTCCCTGGGGCTGGGTCTGGGGAGGCCCTCAAGGGTGACGTGCTGGGGGCTCAGGGACTGGCTTCCCCCGGCCCCTTCCAGGCCCGGCGGAGACCAGGGGCAGGCCGCCGGGTCTGGCAGCCGCGCTCACCTAGCCGTTCCGCTCCATCCGCCGCCTGCGCCCAGCTCTGTCCCGCTGGTAAACAGCCCTGGTCTCCCGGGCAACGCCGCGGGGTGGGGGGCCACGTGCTTCCGCCGTGACCGGAACCGGCCTGGGTCGGGTGGGGTCCAGTTGGGTCTGGTCGGGTCGGGTCGGGTCGGGTGGGGTCGGTGGGGGCCGCTGGGCCAGGAGGGCGGAGGCCATGAGCTCCAGGTCGGTGGATTGCCAGCCGTATTGCCTGGCCTGGAGGCGACAGGGACCTGCGGCCTCCTTCTCTCCTCCTCTTCCTAGCGTCACCTGCCTCTGTTTCTCGCTGGGGAGAGTGTCTGGGAGAAGGAGAGCCCTAGCCGGGGCGTGGAGGCGCGGGGAGCAGCACCACTAGTCTCAAACCCCGTTTCTCACTTTGGGTCAGGTCCTGAGCCTCTCAGTGTCCCCGGTTTTAAAATGAGGCTGTGGGACTGATGGATTCTCGGAACCCTAGACTCTGAGTGGATGCTTCTAGGGTATCTGAGTTGCGGGGAGCAGGGTCCCCATCCTCAGTACAGCCCTTTCAGCACCAGATCCCTGACCTCCTCATTTTCACATCAGCCTCCCACCCCGGGCCACACTGGGAACCTTATCAACAGCATCTGCACCTCCTTTGATGTCCCCAGCCACAGTCTCTTCCACTTCCAGCCGCTTGAGTCACTTCTGCTGTATCTGCTTTTCACCATCTTTGGGCTACCTGTCCATTGCTGTCTCTGCTTTCCCCCTCGCTGTCAACCTGCTTCTTCCCTATCCTGGCCCATCCCTCAGCCTTCTCAAAAGGATCCTCCCTCCCCGAGTCCTGCTCTCCTTCCATCTGATGAAACCCCAAGCCGAATCAGTCCGCCTACACACGGGTACTGAAGAAGTCTTGGCCAGCCACACACCTTGGTGTAACAAACACGAGGTCTCTAACCTCAATTAGACCATCAGCCCTGCACTTCCATCCCCGACCAACCATTGGGTTCTCTCTCCCTCCTTTCTTCTTTCTTCCTTTTTTTTTTTTTTTTTTTTTTTGAAGGGGAGACAGGGTCTTGCCCCTTCACCCAGGCTGGATTGCGGTGGTGCAATCACAGCTCACTGCAGCCTGGACCTCCCCAGCTCAGCCTGCCTTGTAGCTGGGACTACAGGCGTGCATCACCATGCCTGGCTAATTTTTATTATTTTTTGTAGAATAGGGTTCTGCCATGCTGCTGAGGTTGGTCTCGAAGTCTTGGGCTCAAGTGATCCTCCCGCCTCAGCCTCTCAAAGTGCTGGGATTACAGACATGAGCCACCTCACCCAGCCTCTGCTTTCTTCTCAATAGCTATTTCAAAACGTCGTTTTGCTCCCGAAACCTCCCACCTTTCCCTCTCCCACCTCCCTCCCTCCCTCCTCCCTCTTAGAAGATACCTTTACTGCCCTTTTCAGAGAAAAAATAGAAGCCATCAGATGGAAACTTCCTCAGCCTTCTGCCATCAGGCCTGCAAACTTGCCTGCCTACGCTTCCTTGTTTTTCTCCCTCCCTCCAGTTCTAATGTCTTCTGATTCTCTCCAAGGTGAATTGCTCCTCCGTGGGTGCTTGGAAGCCCATTTCTGACCACACATATACACACCCTCACACTCCCTCTGACCCTAGAAGATTCCTCCCGACCCTCCCTCATCTGCCTAATTCCCGTTCACCCTTCAGGTCCCAACCTCATGGATGAAGTCTTTCTTCCAAGGTGGAATTAAGATTTCTTCGAAAGAAGCCTTAACTGGACTATTGTCTGCCAAGCTCTGTTCTAGACTCATGGGATACGCAGATGAATAATTTACTGACAGTATCATTAGAAGATAATGTTAGTAGACGTGCACGAACCATAAATTCAAGCCAAGCATGGTGGCTCATGGCTGTAATCCCAGCACTTTGACAGACCGAGGTGGGAGGATCACTTGAAGCCAGGAGTTTGAGAGCAGCCATGGGCAACATGGTGAGGCCCTATCTCTCCAAAAACAAAGAAAAAAAGAACGATAGATTCATTATCTAGCATGTGGCAAAATATTTGCTATCTGGTCTGTCCTGGACATGTGGACACAGGATTGCGACAGGAGCGCAATTCTTGCAAGACGTTCACAATCTGGTTGAGAGCATGCTTTTCACGCTGATGAACAGTTACAAATCAGATTATTTTCAATACAATTTGAGCCCAGGGTATAATAGCAGGCACAGGCTGGACACGATTAGGTGCCGAGTGATTAGCACAGACAAGGCAGTTCTTTGGGGGCCGTGAAAGAAGATCATTTCAGTGGTGGTGTTTCTGCTCATCTCAGAAGGGAAGGCCGTGACCCGTGGGAGTTGCTGGGGAGGGCCTGGGATGGGCCCAGCCTCTCGTTTGGGCTGCCCCCTCACACACTCTGGTCATCCAGGAAGCTTCTGTGGCCCTCGGAATGTGTAAAAGATGGTGGTTTTAGGAGCTGCTGGTTTTGCAACTGAGTGCTGGTGGCTTATTTCTTGTTAATGATTCTGTCAAAAGTGTCTTAGCGATGCTCTTCAGCCCTTCAGCGCCCACCCAAAAAAGATTAAAGTGGATTCTTCATCAGCTATTTTAAAATCACCTAAGAATTATGCAATCCTTTGGAGAATCAAATTGGCTTCTCACCTCGTGTGTGTGTGCGTGTGTGCGCACGCGTGCCTTTGCCAGTGCACAGTGAAATGGCGGTCTGTTTAATGTCAGCAGTACGTGCAGTTAATGTCAGCAGTACGTGCAGTTAATGTCAGCAGTATATGCCTTTTGCTCTGCAGTGTTGTGTAATGCACAGCCCCAGGGGGAGGCAGGAGAGGAGGAAAGGAAGGCGCCAGTCCATTGCTGTGCCTCTGCTGCCTTTGTCCCCGACCTTCTATAAAGGGGATATCTTCAAAGGATGGACCCCATAATGCCTGGTGTCTGGCACATACCCAAAGTGGATCTCAGTAAACATGGGCAGAGGTCATTGCCCTGCCAGCTGAAATGTAGACTCACTTTCCTTTCCAGCCCTGTCCCGATCTACTCTCTAGCTCTCTCCCTGGGCTGCAGCCAGCTTGCTCCCCAGATGGGCCCCAGCTTTTTCATCTCCAGTGTCTTTGCTCATGTCTACCCCACCCTGCTCCCTTCCTTGAAGTTAAGCCAAACCGACTGATCCTCCAAGGCCCATCTTAAAAGCCATCTCTTCTGTGAAGCCCTTTCCTGACCACAGCCTCCCCACAAAAGCTCATGTGCTCTCTCTGGTCCCCTTCGGTCCAGTGGAACATGCCCAAGATGGCGCTGTGCACCCTCCCCGAGTCAGCTCCTTTCATCTTCGCAGTGCTCCTTCATGGAGGCATCATAGCCCTCCTTTGCTTTAGAAAACAATGGAGCCTCAGGGTTCCCCCTGGTGAATGAGCAGCAGAGCAATTTTACAACCCACATCCAGCTGTTTCCAAAGCCCACCCTGGACCCCAGAGTCCCACCCTCAAGCTCCTCACCTGCATGTTCCCCCATGGCCCTTATCTGTACTGTCCATTGCACTGGTCATAGGGACCGCAGGCATGGCCTCTGATGCCAAAGCTTGAGTCTGAATCCTGGCTCCACCACTTGCCAGCTGAAGACGTTAGGTAAATGATTCACCTTCGCTGGAAGCCAGTTTCCACATCTCCAGAAGGGAGATGATAAGCACAGGATTGTTGTGCAGCTAAAATGAGAAAACACATGTTCCAAGGGCTTAGTGAGGGCTAACTCTCATCACATCGTCTTCACTTACAGTGTATATCTCCTTCAGTAGGTTATGAGCTCCTTGAAGGCAGGAACTTGCCTGTCTCAGAATCCCCTGCTTTGCCCACACAGTGCTTACTCTGTGATAGGTACTCAGCCATGATGATGGTGGTGCTGATTCCAAGGCTAGCGTTTCCACTGAGTGATCCAGCAAGCTGCTTATTGGTATCCTCCCCAGCCATATTTGGCTTGGAGTTCAAATGACCTCCCCAGGGGCTGGCTGAAGGTGGGAGCCCCAGTTTCTTAGCAGCTTGTCCTCACAGAGTGGTTGGCCCCATTTAGAATTAGTGACTTCTAGATTTCAGAGTCGATAGCCAGTGTCCTGCTCTGCCTGTCCTTGGTCTCATTAGACATGTGGATTGAGATCATGGGTAACCTTTAAGCAGAAGGTGAACCAGGTGGATATTCTAGTAGCAAGGCCAAGAGGCTGGCAGTTACTCATGGCTCCTGTGATCAGCTTCCCGAGGGGATCTGCAAGAAGGAAGTTTCTGGATGATGAAACTTAACCCTTGAAGTACAGTCATGGGTCACTTAACAATGGGGATACATGCTGAGAACTTCATTGCTAGGCAATTTTGTCATTGTGCAAACATCTTGGAATGTGCTTACCCAAACCTAGATGGTCTAGCCTACTACACAGCTAGGTTATATGGTATAGCCTGTTGCTTCTAGGCCACAAACCTGTACAGCACGTTACTGTTCTAAATACTGTAACACAATGGCAATTATAACACAATAGTACGTATTTGTGTATCCAAACAGATCTAAACATAGAAAAGGTACAATTTAAAATATGGCATAAAATATAAAAAACTGTATGCCCATATAGGGCAGCTACCTTATAATCTTATGGGACCACCGTCGTATGTGTGGCCTGTCATTGGACCAAAACGTCATTATATGGTGCATGACTGTACCGCAGGTTTTTATTATTTTCCCCGTTTTGTTGGAAAATATCCAAAAATGTATAGCCTACTTTCCAGTCTTGTTAAGCAGAACACATCAAACACTGTAACTCACCTTGGCTACTGTTGGCCAAGTGTTTTCACCTTCAAGAGCCTGTGGAATCTTGCCGGCATTCTGTGGGGGGCCAGAATCATTGTCTGCACCTCTCCGGTGGAGGAAGCTGAGGCTCAGGTAGTTTAAATCTGTCAGGAAGTGGCGGAACAGCTCCAACCCCTTTCTTTGACATAGGCTCCTGAGTTCGTTGCTCTCCGCCCTTGCAGTCTCTTGCACAATGCTACCTTTCCTTGGCAACTCGCAGTCAATAATTGTGCTCCAGTTGCACTAGTTTGATGTGGGTGGAGTCAGCTGCCCCAACACACAGTGGCCCAGGCTCCTAGGCTTCGTTGATTATCGCTTTAATCACCCCTCTCTTACCTTCCTATTAAGAGAAGCTGCTCTAACTCCATTCCTGTCCGGCTGCTGGGCCTGATAAATGAAGCTGAGCAGCCTGTTGGAATTGCATCTAAAATGAGAGTCTAAGAGTGTTGTGATACTTGCTTCACTGCTTGGGTTGTTTTGGGTTTTGTCTTCTCGGTGGTGTTTTGGATAGACATGGAAGCAGGAGAGCTTTCAAGGATTAGGAGTGCCAGCTTTGGAGTCAGACACACCTGGGGTTAAGTCCGCGACCCGTCAGTTTGCAGGGCAAATGACCTGACCTGTGCCAGCTTCAGTTACCCTTATTGGTAAACTGGAATTAATTGTATATGACTCATCGGGAGGATTCAAAAGGATTCAAGGAGAATCCTGATTCACACCTGTGCTTAGCCTCCTGTTGGTACTCGAGGGGTTGCAGTTATTGTTTTTATTTCTGTAACTTGAAGTATGATAAGACTCTTATCACTCATTCTCTCATTCATTCATGCCTCAGATATTTATTTACTGCCCGTCTCTCCATGCCTAGTTTCCTTATCTGCAAAACGAGGGTAATAATGGCACTTATCTAGCCGGGAGATGTGAAGATTTAGTGAGTAAATATATGCAAAGTGCTCAGAACCCCTGCAAGGCATAACATAAGTGTGATATATACGTTAGCCATCATCGTCAGTAGTATTAGTTCGTGCCAGGCACTGTGCTAAGAAGGCACTAGGGATAAAGAGGTGAACAAAACAGACATGACCTCTGTCCTTAATGAGCTTGCAGGCTCCATCCACCTTGTTTTCTCTATGGGGAGGAAAGCCAACCAGTGTTTTATCACTGTTGATAAAAGCTGAATTGACGGGTCCAGCAAATGACCCAGATGGTGGCTCCTAAGGACCCTGCAACTTACTGGCTGCTGCCCTAGGGGCTGGCGTGGGAGGCAATGCCATGCTTTCTACATTCTTGCCTCTCATCAAACCTCTGGCCCTCTGGTCCTGTGCTCTTACTTTAGCTTCAGCACAGTTCTAGGCAGCCCCAAATGACTCATCAAATGGAGAGAACCATGCCTGAGTCATAGCTGTGAAGGTCAGTGCATGAAAATGCCCTCAAACCCTCAAAATGCCACACGAACGAGAGGTCTAGGCAGAGAGACTGGCAAGGAGGAAGAGCACTGGATTTGGAGAAAGGGACCAGAGTTTAAGTCCTGGCCCACCTCATAGCTGTGTAGATTTTTTCAGGTTACTTCGCTCTCTGAGACTTGGTCTCCTCCTCTGTCAAATGTGAATGTGATAGAACCCGCCTGGTAGGGTTGTAGTGAGGAGTAAACAGGAGCAGAGCATAAACTTAAGGGGAATGTAGGCCTTCTCAAATACCACGTCTCCTGGGAAGATTTCTGTGACCTTCTCAAGAGAGTTCACTGCTCCTTCCTCTGAGCTCAGAGGCATTTATTTATACAACCACTGGAGCAGTGCTCCTCACTCCACATGGATGCAGACTGAGGTCCCTAGAAACAGACTGACACAAAAAAGTATGTTGCTGGGAGGTTCCAGGAGATACAGCTGTCGGGAAGTGAGCAAGGGAAGAATGGGGAGAGGGAGAAGCTGACATGCAAGGGATAAGCTGACACAGAGGGAGAAGCTAACACAAAAGGGAGAAGCTGGAGCAGAGGGAGAAGCTGACACACAATAGAGAAGCTGGCACAGAGGGAGAAGCCTATGCACAAGGGAGAAGCTGACAAGAGGGAGAAGCTGAACACACAGAGAGAAGCTGACACACAAGGGAGAAGCTGACACAGAGGGAGAAGGTGACATACAAGGAAGGGAGAAGCTGACACACAGAGAGAAGCTGACATAGAGGGAGAAGCTGACACACAAGGGAAAAGTTGACACAGAGGGATAAGCTAACACACACACACACAGAAAACCAACATAGAGGGAGAAGCTGACACAGAGGGACAAGCTAACACACACACATATACAGAAACTGACATAGAGGGAGAAGCTAACACACACAGAGAAGCCAACATAGAGGGAGAAGCTGACACAGAGGGACAAGCTAACACACACACACACAAACTGACATAGAGGGAGAAGCTGACACAGAGAAGCCAACACAGAGGGAGAAGCTGACACAGAGGGACAAGCTAACACACACACACACACACACAGAAACTGACATAGAGGGAGAAGCTGACACACAAAAGGGAGAAGCTGACACAGAGGGAGAAGCTGACATAGAGGGAGAAGCTGACACACAAAAGGGAGAAGCTGACACAGAGGGAGAAGCTGACATAGAGGGAGAAGCTGACACACAAAAGGGAGAAGTTGACACAGAGGGAGAAGCTGACACACACCCACAGAGGCCAACATAAAGGGAGAAGCTGACTCAGAGGGACAAGCTAGCACACACACACACACAGAAACTGACATAAAGGGAGAAGCTGACACAGAGGGACAAGCTAACACACACACAGAAACTGACATAGAGGGAGAAGTTGATACACACAGGCAGTTGCTGAGGCCACAGGGAGCTCTGGGGCTGGGACTGCCTTTCAGAGCTATCCTGAAAAAGGCAAGGGATGGCCCTTTAAACTATCACCCCAACCAGGGATTGGCTAGAGACTCCTTCTTCTGTCTTCCCTGGGAGGGGCCGTAACCGTGGGCCACGCGGTACCTGCAGCAAAGGGTGGTTCCCAGTGAGGGAGAGCATCAGCAGCTGCTGGTACCCTAGCCCTGAAGAGGGGGCCTGCTAGGACTGTGTGAAGATTCGGGAACTAATGGAGAACCAAGCAGAATTGCTGCCCACATGGGGCTTTGGGGCTATATTTGGTCTCTGTTTACCTATTTGGTCTCTCCAGCCAGCTTGGCAGCCTTCCTTGGGTCAGAATGTTCTCATTAGAAGAGCTCATAGTTGGTGCTTAATAAGAGTCTATTGGATTTCATGACCAGTAATGCACCCAGGTCCCTTTCTGTGTCTCTCTAAAGTGTCATCACCTGCTCATTCAAAAGAACGAGCCCGTTTTTCGTGGGCTAAACCTGCACATGATTATTTTTTTAGACTCAAAAGAGAAAAAGGAAGCAAGCCTGTAGAGACAGAACCTAATTAAAAAACATCCCGCACAGCAGTTGAAGTGAAGGTTGGCTGGGACCAGGCCTGGTCAGGGCCGGGCCTCGCAGCATCCACCAGAATGTTGCCAAAGGGGGAAGATAGCAAAGACACCCTGGTTAACTCTCCCAGGGATCTGCAGCAGGATGGTCATTTTGAAGTTTTCCTGGGAAGCTTTGCCACCAGGTGTAAATCTAGCCCAAGCTCTGCACCTGCCAAATTCTCTATTGTTTCACACTCCAAGTCCTGACATTACCAGATGTAGCCTGATTTATGATGGGGCTATAAAGACTGATGCCTGGCAGTTCCATGGCAGGGCTGCAACCCACATTCTCCTCCACTGTCCTCATATGGGTATCATCACCCATACTAATCGGAATATGAATTCTGTGTCTACCTGTGACTGCATTTTATAGTACAAAACGGTTTTACTTTCATTATTCCAGCAGGTCCCACAATGGGTCTGTGAAGGAGACGGCTATGTGACCGTGAGGAATTTGTTCAACCTCTCTGGGTCTCAGTTTACCCATCTTCAAAACGATAATAGAGCCTCAGAAGGACTTGTAAGGGTTAAACCGTATAATACCTGTGAAGCCCTTAAAATAAAGGCTTGAAATTATTGACAGGAATTTCTAGTCTCACTCTACAGGAGAAGAAACCAAGATGCAGAGAGGTAAAGTTGATGAATAAGATGCCCGGGTATCAAGGAAGGAAGGCACTGTGGGACTAGATGCAAACCGAGCTAGGCATTCCTGTGTGGGATTTCTATTACGAACAACATAGATGCCTTTCCAGCTTGGGGAGCAGAGGAAATACGGACTCCTCAAAAGAAAAAAAGAAGAGATGAAGGGATGATGTTGCCAAAGAAAGAAATTTGGAAAAAAAAACAACAACAACATTTGCACTTTTAAAACCATGGAACCCTTCTTATTTTTATACGTTCAGGTCTAAATGCCAGAAAGGATACCATATTCAAAGGGAATGAGATTTGAAAACGATTTCTTTGAGTCCTCTGCTGAGGTCTTTCCAAGGCACTGCAATTAGGGTTTTGCACCCAAATACCCTTGCCTCATTTTGGTCGTTTCGTCCCGAACAGAGGTTCAACTGGGAGACCCCTCACACACAGGTGAAGGCGTGGCCGTGGAACCTCAGACCCCCGGTCTCCTCAGAAATGAAGGTCATTGCTGTCCTCCTCCTCCTCCTCTCCTGCTGTAAGTAGAGGGCTTGCTGGGACAGCACCAGGCTTCTGTCTTCCTGTTTATGTCAGTGGGAGGGGGGACTCTCCAGGTGGTACCAGGTGAAGGAAGTCACAAGTCACTCAGAAAAGAATCAGGAATGGGCCGGGCTTGGGGCTCACGCCTGTAATCCCAGCACTTTGGGAGGCCAAGGTGGGCGGATCACAAGGTCAGGAGATCGAGACCATCCTGGCTAACATGGTGAAACCCGGTCTCTACTAAAAATACAACAAGTTAGCCGGGTGTGCTGGTGGGCACTTGTGGTCCCAGCTACTCAGGAGGCTGAGGCATGAGAATGGCGTGAACCCAGGAGGCGGAGCTTGCAGTGAGCTGAGATCACGCCACTGCACTCCAGCCTGGGCGACAGAGCGAGACTCCGTCTCAAAAAAAAAAAAAAAGAATCAGGAATGGAACGGGCTCCCCCCAACGTCCTCTTGCTTCTGTTTCTGCTATGAAATGGGCTGATCCCAGTGTTGGGATTTTATAAAGTGTCTAGGAAATCAGAGGTTGCCAACCATTTGCTAGAAAGGGAGTTTGACTACTATTTTATGCCCCTCTCCCCCAAGAGTCTCTTTTCCTTTGGATAATAGTAGCCTTTATTTAAGGCCATTTGGATTCAGAACAAAAATGCAGACATACATCCAGCTAATTTAAGAATGATTAATGCTTATCAGAAAGACTTTTTTTTTTTTTTTTTTTTTTTTTTTGAGACGGAGTCTCGCTCTGTCACCCAGGCTGGAGTACAGTGGCCGGATCTCAGCTCACTGCAAGCTCCGCCTCCCGGGTTTACGCCATTCTCCTGCCTCAGCCTCCCGAGTAGCTGGGACTACAGGCGCCCGCCACCACGCCCGGCTAATTTTTTGTATTTTTAGTAGAGACGGGGTTTCACCGTGTTAGCCCGGATGGTCTTGATCTCCTGACCTCGTGATCCGCCCATCTCGGCCTCCCAAAGTGCTGGGATTACAGGCTTGAGCCACCGCGCCCGGCCAGCAGAAAGACATTTTTATGGTGACTTACGGGATAATTGGTAGCTATAAGTCATTGCTTATTGCTTACCTCTGCAAAGGGAAAAAATACCTACTGGGAAACAGTTTGGGGGCTTTTGGAGACTCACAGACTCCTTTGCTGGATTGGTAGAGTGGAGGTTTGTCCAGATCCATTTTCCTGTCTCTTTCAATTGAGTCACAATAACTTTTGAGTCCCTAAGTCAAAGATGTCAAAAACAGACTTCCTTTCCCCACAGTGAGTAGTGGAACTTACACTTTTCAAGGTGATAGCGCAGGAGGATACCCGTATGCAGGGATGACCACCTCTGCAGCCCCTCAGTCTGAAGATCAACCCCTGAGTGCGGCTCCAGGGACTGCTTGGGCAGCAGTGACCACTCCTGGGCTTCTTCCCCTCACACCCCTGTTTAGACTAAACACAATAGTGAGATCGAAGGCTCCTGAGCAAACTCCCCCAGACTCTATTTCTGTTTCTCTTCTTCAAGTTCATGTCTTTATTGTATTTTTATTGCAAATTTACAACATGCTTATAATTAAAAAGTAAAATAAATGAGTATATAGCAACAAGGTAAAGCTCCTCCTCATCCTCCCCAGACCCTAGTGTTTTCCCTACCTCCAGAGGTGACCACTCTTAAGAGTTTGATATACATCCTCTATACAACCTTTACACACACACATGTAAAACACCATAATAGAAATGGAACACAGGCTGGGTCAGGTGCGGTGGCTCATGCCTGTAATCCCAGCACTTCGGGAGGCCGAGACGGGCAGATCACCTGAGGTCAGGAGTTCGAGACCAGCCTGGCCAGCTGGCCAAGATGGTGAAACCCCGTGTCTACTAAAAATACAAAAAATTAGCCAGGCGTGGCAGCGGGCACCTGTAATCCCAGCTAATTAGGAGGCTGAGGCAGGAGAATTGCTTGAACCCGGGAGGCAGAGGTTGCAGCGAGCTGAGATCGCACCATTATACTCCAGCCTGGGCAACTACAGTGAAACTCCATCTCAAAAGAAAGAAAGAAAGAAAGAAAGAGAGAGAGAGAGAGAGAAAGAAAAAGAAAAGAAAGAAGGAAAGAAAGAAAGAAGGAAAGAAAGAAAGAAAGAGAAAGAAAGAAAGAAAGAAAGAAAGAAAGAAAGAAAGAAAACGCATGCTTATTGTGCAAAGACATGAGACAGCAGAGATGTATATAAAATGAATGTTGACTGTTTCTTTCTCTCTCTTCAATCCCAATTGCCTAGAGATAGTGCTATCAAGTGTAGTTTATTTTTGAGACACATAATTTTGTTATTATCCCCCTGTCAGCGGACATGTGGGTGGTTTCCAATTTTTTTATATCACAGATAATGCTTCAGCAAACCACTTTGTGTATGCATTTGTGCCCACTCTCATAAGCACCTTGTAGAAGCAAAAACAGCTGAGTTCATGTGTACTTGCCATTTAAAAAAATAATAATTGAGGATACCTTTCCTGCCTCTTAAGTATTTTGTTTCTCCTGCAAGATAGTAAAGGCCTGATGACATCTGGAGGGACTGGCATTTCTGGCTTTGAACTTTTCCCATTCATGTTGCATCAGACCCGAGGGTGTTCTGCCTAGGACGGTGGTTTCCTGCCTTGAGGGGGAAGACTATGGTTGATGGGAGAGCCTTGTTCCGAACCTCATGGGAACTGGGTATTCATCCGGGTTAGCAAAAAACTAGCTGTGTTACAGGAGCAAATCTAAACTTATTTTCTTCCCCAGGAAAAGGGCTAATGATTCCAGCTATGCCCTTTGCACTTCGCTTTGGGGATCTGGTGATATTTCGAATTCTCAGCATTCTAGTAAGGGGAGGGGACATCAAGGCAGCATCGTGCTCATTGCAACTTCCTTCTTCCTTGTTTCCTCATCGGCAGTGGCAGCCCCCACCCACAGCAGCTTCTGGCAGTTTCAGCGGATGGTCAAACACATCACGGGGCGGAGTGCCTTCTTCTCATATTACGGATATGGCTGCTACTGTGGGCTTGGGGGCAAAGGGGTCCCCGTGGATGACACTGACAGGTGGGTGCAGAGGCTCTGAGGCCACCTATCATTTGTTTTGCATTAAAGTTCAAGCTCGAAGCCAGAGAGAGGGTGTTAGAATTCTTGCATGGCAAGTAACAGAAAACAATGCAGGCTAATGGAAGGAAGAACTGAACGGGATTCGGAGGATGGGTCTTGAGAAACCCAGCGTCGGGGCCAGCTTCCTGAGTGTGTGATCTGTGAGGTTTCACAGGGCCCAGCACTCATAAGGGCCTAAATGTGGTTTGCTGCTCTGCTGCCGCCATCTTGAAATTCTTAATAAAGGGCCCCACGTTTTCATATTGCTTTGGCCTCTGCAATTATGCATCGGTCCTGCCCAGAGCTCTAGAAGCTGTTTCATCCTCATAGTAAAAGTGCTCTGCTTCCAGCTCTCCAGCTTTTAGGACTATAGGCACAGCACAACTGACTCACTAGTCCTAATTCCATATTCTAGGAGAGGGAATCCAAGTGGCCCAGTTTGGAGAAGTCGTCCATCTGGGTGAGGTTGCATGGCACAAACCTGCTTCCCAGGCCTACTCCAAAGGATGGGGGTAGGGGAGTGTGAGTTCCTAGAAAAAGTAGAAGTGGGTGTCATGTGGTGAGTGTGTGTGGGGGGAGGTAAGAAACGGGACAGTTTGCGTGTCATTTCATTTGAAGAAATAAGAAAGCAAAATGTTCCTTGCCACATTTAACCTAGTGTGGAGAAACATGTCCCCACAGTGGGGCCTTAAATATCACTCCTGGAGCTCAAGCCTTGTGGGTTGGGCTCTTGGAACCATGGGAGGACCTCAGAGCCCTGGAAGGTCAACTGATACTTACAAAATGCCCAATATATGCCAGGCACTGGGACTGGCGATTGGCACACGAACTTAATTTAATTCTTTCAGGGAATGCACAAGACAGTGATACCAGCCCATTTGACAGGTGAGGACAGTGAGTTGCTAAACCACTTCCCGAAGGCAATGCAGCTTCTAAGTGGCAGGGTTAGAATTGAACAAGAATTTGTCTGTTTCAAAGTTTGTCCCCTGTCCTTGATGGTCTGTAGCTCCACTGTCAAAGTCCAAAGGCTGATTAGAAATTGAACATCACTAGTCAAAGCTGATCAACAGCAGAGCCCTCACTTGCAGATGGGAATGGCAAGAGACGGAGACTGAAACATTTTTCTTGGCCTTTCAGGCCTTAGAATCCAAGCTTAAGTTTCTGCCTTCCTGTGCCTTGAGCAGTGGCTGAGGACTTGGACTGAGCCCATTCTCCAGATGTTATTTCTCCTGCAGTGCTCTCCCATCCAGCCCCCAGCCAACTCTGGGTGCCAAGAGTAGGACTATCTCTGCCTTTGCAGACAGTTGTCTCCTCAGAGACCATCACAGTGCCTGGCGCACAGTAGGTGCTCAGTAAAAAGTGTTAAATGCGTGAATGGACCCAGATTTGTGTCCTGGGTCTGTCATTTTCCAGCTGCCTACGTTTGGGAAATGGGCCTCTCTGAATCTCAGTCCCTCCCCTACAAAAGGGAGACAATGACTGTACTTCATAGGTTTCTGTGAGTAGCTGATGAGATAGCAACAGATACTAGAGAGGGCTCAGGAAATGCTACTGGTTATTATTATTATTTTTTATTTTATTTATTTTTTGGAAGACAGGGTCTTGCTCTGTTGTCCAGGCTGGGGTAGAGAGGCTCAATCACAGCTCACTGCAGCCTCTGTCACCCGAGCTCAAGCAATCCACCCACCTCAGCCTCCTGAGTAGCTGGGACCACAGGCTGGTGCCACTATGCCTGGCTTTTTTTTTTTTTTTTTTTTAAACTTAAAAAACATAGGAGGTCTCCCTGTGCTGCCCAGGCTGGTCTCAAACACCTGGACTGAAGCGATCCTCCTGCCTCATCCTCACAAAGTGCTGGGATTACAGGCATGAGCCACCACACCTGGCCTGTTTTTATTATTATTGATAATTCACCTCCCCACCTTCAATGCCTTCTTGCCTAGAGGAGGAGGCAGGTGAGCCCTTTCTAGACCCCAGATAAGGTCCTCCAGCAGATTCCCGAGGCACCCACTTCCAGGCACAGCCCCTCATTTCCCTCTTGTCTTGCCCCAGATGCTGCCAGGCACATGACTGTTGCTACGAGAAGCTGAAGGAATCCAGCTGCCAGCCTGTGTTGAATGGCTACCAGTTCCACATCATCAATGGCACAGTGGTGTGTGAGTAGCCTTTTCTGTATGGAAATGTCTTTTAACCTGGGCCTTTCCTTAACATTCACCTCCTCTTTGACCCAGAGATGTTTTAGAAAATGAAATGCTTCCAAGTGCTTGGAAGGAGGCAATCCTGAGCTTTTCCCTGATGCTCCAGAGCTTCTCGGAGTGTCTGTGCTCATCCTGCCCTGGTGTCTCCCGCCCATGGGTGTACTTCCTGAACTCTCTGGGAGGCCAGAGCCCTGCAGATAGTACATGCTCAATACATACTTGTTCACTTGAGCTTACACTGAATTTTGAAGCTTCCCTTGACAACTGTTACTATTGATAACGTGTTTCCTTGTTTCTGTCATGTGTTACCAAAACGGCTCAGCTGTCTTCCAGTTGGACAAATATTTATTAAGGGTGACTGTATGCCAACCACTAAGATAGGTGCCACCAGGGCCACAAAAGCAAATAGGTGGGAAGGGAAGGGGGACTCACATGTTATTGAGACCGTTCAAGGAGCCATGTGGACAAGTGGATCAAGTGCCCTGCATATGGGCCGTGGCCCTGGCATCCGGGGCGTGTTCTGCTGCTGGTAGAGTATGGGTATGAGCATGGCAATCCCTGTCTAAACAGCAGGCACATTCGGAGGCACTGGGCAGTGGCCTTTGGTGAGTACCATCCTTTCTAGCATAGCCACGGTGGGTCCTGGGGTCCCGGGCTGGGAGGGTGAAGAGCACCGAATAAAGAAGTGGCCCCTTACAGCGTGTAGCTCACTTCCTGCCTGGCCTCGTGGGGTTGCATGAATCGCTTTCCTTCCCAGGTCTATTTGTTCACAGCTGTGAGTGCGCCTTGGAGTTCCTCTGTTTCCTCCTGAGGTCAGGGAACCACCACCTCTCGGCCACTCATCCCCTAGGGCGGGAGATACATCCTCCATCCCGTGGTGGGTTCCAGGGCTCAGACTTCCGGTCTCCTGAGCTCCCCGCACCCACCACTCCAGCTCGGCACACACCAAGACCCAGAGTTAGGACTGTGAGGTCTCCCTGGAACCAGCTGTGTGGGTTGGGGCCTTGGACCCCTACACCGGGAGGACCTGCCTCAGTTTTCAGCCTGCTTCTTGGCCTGCACTACCCACTGCCACCAGGACGTGGTTGACAGGGAAAGAACCTTCTTTTGTTCCCCATGTGAGCTCAAGGAGACTGAGTTGGAGCTCTCTGGTGTGGTCCTTCTCAGGCCTAAAGCAAAGTGTCTTTTCTGTGACACCTCCAAGGCCATGTTCAGGAGAGGCGAAGGGATCAGGGTCTGGTGGGAGGGATGGGGAGAGGGCACTGGAGAAGTTGGCTGCCAGGAACCGGGTTTCCCATAGCCTCTTCCCACCCGTCTTTGCCACAGGGGTGGGGATGCCCGGCTGGCCCAGCCCAAGCCTCCACCCTGGGCTCCTGTGGACTGACTGCACTTGCCAGGGCTGGCCTGGGCTCTCTGTACCCAGGGAAACTTCTCTATTCAACGCTCTTCACCCTCCCAGCCCAGGACCCCAGGAGATGAGGGAGAGTGGAGCAAAGGTTGAGGAGCAGAGGCTGGAACCCCAGGCAGTGGCACTGCTGGGCGGTGGTGGGAGGTGCCGGCAGAGGCTGGGAGTTGGACCAGAAAGTACCTGGCCTGGGCTGTACTTTCTTCCCACGTTGCCCCTGCAGAGCAGAAGCAGCCAGTTGCTCCTGAAGCCTTGATCAGGGCTCCTGAGTCCAGAGCCCTGCTCAGGGCACTAGCGTGGGAGGAGGCTTCCGCATCAGTACCAGGGCATCAGCACCCGCCTCCCCAGCTGACCCAGCCAGTGAGGACCAGGCCAGCCTCTGTCATCCCCATCCCCACCTCGCCAAGCCCCTGCCTCCAGGAGCAGGGCTGAGAGCCAGGTGATCTGGGTTCTAATCCAGAGTCTGCTGCTGACACGTGCTGAGCCCCAGGCCATTGATTTACTTGCCCCAGTATTGAGTGAGCATCCACTGGGTACCCGCCCAGTGCTGGTGCTGTGCCAGGGGCCAGGGGCACAGAATAAAGCAGACCCAGTCCCTGCTCTTCTGGCATTCACAGTCTTGTGGAAACTCCAGAGCTAAAGTTCCCTTAGAGATCGTCCAGATCAGTCCCTCATTGTAGCAATGAAGAGACTGAGACCCACAGAGGGGACGAGTTTGATCCAAGAAACGGACAAGATTAAGATGCATGTGTCTTGAAACTTTTCAGTGCTCTGGAACGTACCGTCTGGCCTGAGTTGTGTGGGCTTTGGTTTTCTCATCCATGAAATGGGTACAATAACAGCAGCTACAGTGTATGAACCTCTGTGGTAGATGCTGTACACACAGCACCTGAACTCACATGATAAACCTCTGAGGTGAGCATTATCTCCCGTTATCAAGGAGGACTCTGAGGCTCAGAGAGGTTAAGCACAATCGCCAAGGTCACACAGCCAGGGAAAGAAGAGCAGGCGCCCTGTCTCACACCAGCTTCCCCTGTGGAGGGTGCTGTGTGTGTGCATGATTGGAGGCCCTCACACAGTGTAAGTCTCAGGATCTGCAGCAAACTGGTCAGAATGCTCTGCCCTGGCCCAGGGAAGGAAAGAGGGGCAGATGGAGTTTGCTTCTCTGTAAGGCCCCGGAGCTTTGTGTTCCTGCTAAGAGGCCTCGGAGTCAGGCAGCACTGGGTCTGATTCCAGCTCCACCCTTTGTATTAAGAGTTGTATTAATAGATTAATGTATGCATCTCCTCACCTGTGAAATGGAGATAATGTCTGTACTTCATAAGGCTGCTGGAAGGATTAGCTAAAGCAGCCCAGCTACAGGGGCTGGCCTACAGTAGGTGCTTCATTAATGCCCTTCCTTTTAGATGTGGAAATTCCTCTTTTTGTCCAAGTTTTCTTTTCTTCTTTGCTTACAGCACTGGGATTTTCTTAAATACTGTTTCTTTGAAGAGTCTGCTCTGTACTTGTGTCCATCGGGCTAAGGTCAGTGACCCCTTATGGAATAAAACCCCTTTCCTGGCCAGGCACGGTGGCTCGTACCTATAATCCCAGCACTTTGGGAGGCTGAGGTGGGGGGATCACTTGAGCCCAGGAGTTCAAGAACAGCCTGGGCAACACAGTGAGACCCCTCTCTCTACTAAACATACAAACAATTAGCCAGGTGTGGTGGTGCATACCTGTAGTCCCAGCTACTCGAAAGGCTGAGATAGGATCACCTGAGCCCAGGAGATGAGGCCACAGTAAGCTGTGGTTGTGCCACTGCACTCCAGCCTGGACAACAGAGTGAGACCCTACCTAAAAAAGAAAAACAAACAACAAAAAAAACTATTTCCCTATCCTCATTGCACCTCCGTTCAAAGAGCTGCCCCTGCAAGAGTTAACCAACTCCCTAGCCTCCCCTGAATTCTGAAATCCTGCACCCAGGCCTGGTCCAGGTTGCCTAGCAACCAGGGGCTGCTCTGGGATGCAGTAGGTAAGCAGGGGAGGGAAAGGAAGAAAACAACTTGGTCTGTCCACGACTCTAAATGTCACTGAGAGATCAGTGCAGAGAAAGGCCTGTCACCAGAGCCCAGGGCCTAATTTGCCTGGTGGTGGGGACAGCTGCCCTCAGGCCACCTGGGAGGTGGTTATCCCTTCTTTTAGTGGGCTTACATAAGTACTTGACATTTTTCCAAGGGACTTTAAGCTCACTCAGCAGTGACACCCCCTCCGCCCACATGCACATACATGTGTGGTACAGGGAGGAGAGATGGGGTTTCAGCCAACTGAACCTCCATTATCTACATCTCCCGGCCTCGGACTGCCTCCCTCTGCCAAAGCGGGAAGATGAAAATGGCAACTGCCGGAATTTGTATTTTGCAAAGACTTTTCTCATTTACTGCTGAATATATTCCTCATCTCAGCCTCCACTCACTGACACGCTACCCACCGTCTCTCCCAGCATTCATCTCTGCCTGAAATGATCTTGTTTACTTCTCTGTGTCTGTGTGCATCGACTCTCCCCCCAGCTAGAAAGTTCCGTGAGAGCAGGGAGCAAGCCTGTCTTGTTTGAGGGCACTGGTTCTCATAGAGCCCACAGAGAACCAGGCCTCTGGACTAAGCAGTGTGGGGGCTGCTGGCTTGCACCTCTACCCCCAGCTCCTAGCCACAGACCGGACACATGTTGGGAGCTCAATACTTGTTTGTTGAATGAGTAGATGAACAAAAGCACTCATGAAATAGGCAGTGCACGTATCTTTACCACCATTTGAAAGCTGAGGAAACAGGCTTGGAGAGGGAAGCAACTTGCCTGAGACCCCAAATCACAGAAGCAGCCTATCTGGCCCAAGAACCTGGCTTCCTGTCTCCTAGGGCTCAGCTGTTGGCACTGGCCTGTAGGCCATGTGAGTGTGGCCAGTAAGGTGGTCAGGAAGGAGCCCTTACTGCGTGTTAGGGCCAGGAGATCAGCAATGAGGAGGACAAAATCCTTGCCTGGAAGGAGCTTGCATTCCAAAAAGAACAAGAGACGGTAGCGTATTTATTAACAAAGACACATTCAGACAGGGCCAGGTGCTCTGAGGCACCTCGGACAAAGCGACAGCCTGCAGAATGACAGAAGTCGGGGGTCAAGGAGACAAAAGGGTGCCTGCTTTAGGTGGTCGAAGAAGGCCTCTCTGGGGAGGTGGCGTTTGGTCTGAGACCCCAGGGCCAATGTGCTAGGAGCAGAGGAGCCTTGGGAAGAAGGGAGATGAGGTTGGACAGGGGGAGACACACGCACCTTCTATGTCAATGCAAGGGAGTCATTGGAGCGTGTGAAGCAGAGGATGCTCTACTTTTGCCCCAGAAAGATCACTCTGGCTACGGTGCAGAGAAAGAAGAGTCAGGGAAGAAAGAAGGGCCCCATTAGGGGACTGTTGCAGAGCATTGGGAGGCACAACCACAGCCAGGATCAGCACGGTGACAGTGGGGATGGGAAGTGTCAGATGCCGGGAATGCTGTGCAGGTAGGGTCGGGGCCGGCGGGACCTGCTGATGGGTTCGGTGTGGGGTGTGAAGGGAACAGAGGCTGCATCCCAGGCTCCTGGCCTGAGTGGGGATTCCGTGTGGGGTGTGAAGGGAACAGAGGCTGCATCCCAGGCTCACCTGAGTGGGGTCTGTGGTGGTGGAAGGAATAGAGGAGCAACTAAAATGGTCTGGGGGAATGTGGTGGAAGGAACAGGCAACTGGCCTGAGTGGCAGGAAAATACTGAAGATGGGAAGAAAGCTGGATGATGAAAAGAGGTGTCAACAATGGAGTTTGAGACACGTGTCAGACATGTAAGGGGAAGGCAGGTGGACACGTGCTTATTGCAGTCCGGACCCCAAGGGAGAGGTGTGGGCTGCAGCGGAGAAATTGGGAGTATTCAGAGTTCTGACACTGAACAAGAACACCCCTGAGAGAATTCAGAGACAACCAGGGCTGAGGCGAGGGGCTCAGACCGGGACCTGGGCCAGCCACGGGCAGGAATGCAGACTTGTTGCCTCTTCTTATTTGTGGAGATGTAGTTCATGCAGCAAGAAAGGTGTTCCGAAGCCCTCCTTTCCTTTCTTCATACCTCAGTTTCTCCATTAGCACATTAAAAGATGCAAGGTCTGGAGTTAAGCTTGTTTTTAAAAGGCGACTTCCAAAGATGGTTTTTCTTGGCCTGGGACTGTCTCATCATCCAGGTCATGAAAGGCCCGGTCCATGGTTGAGAAATGCCGCAGACGTGACAGTCCACCGCAAAAGACTACTGCTCCAGATCAATTCTGGAAGGCCTGGGGATAGGGCAGGCCACTGAAGTAGAACTGGATGTCAGATGCATGCATTAGGAAGGACAGGAAGACCAAACGAGAAAGGGAGAGGGGGCAGGGAGAAAGGAAGGAGGGTTAGAGACTCGAGACGAAGGAAACAAGAGATGGAGAAGAAGAAGAGAGGACCAGAAGACAGTGAGATCAACAGAAAGAGAGAGGGATGAGAAAGAAGGTGGCTGAGGAAGATGAGAAAAGTTTCCAGGGCGACAGCAACTGGACCAGGCCCTCTGGTTGGACAGTGAGGCTAGCTGGGGGGGCCTGAGTTCAAGTAACCCTCACCCCCTGAGAGAGTGGGGGGCTACCTGGGGAGCTGGGCTTGATGCATCTGGAAGGATTTTCACAGAGGCAGGAGGGGGAGTGGGAGGGCAGAGGGCACCCAGGCGCTACAACAGTGGGAGCAGCGAGAGCCGCAAAACCAGACAGCCAGAGGAGTGAACATCCCTGGCAGATTTCCTGCGGGCGAGCAGAGGGGACAGGAAGCTCGGCGGTGTTGGCACAATGTGAGAAGTTCCAGGGAGGCGTGGGAGGACGGCTTCTGCAGGATGCAGACTTTGCAGAGGGAGAGTGGCAAACAGACTGACTGCAGCCAGCTCGGCTGGCTCCACAGGGCGCTGCTTTTTCTCCATGTGGAGCTGGAGTGCATCACCCTGAGAATAGCAGCAAGCACCCATAGGGCACCTTCTGTGTGCCAGGCACATCCAGACCACTCGTCGGTAGACACCAGCGATCCTCACCACCACCCCAGGAATGGGACACTGTCATGTGTTTCTGAAATGATTAGGTTTTAGCATCATTTCATAGACAAGGAACCTGAAGCTAACTTGCCCAAGGTCACAAACCAGGGCATCTGGTGGCCTCCCCTCCTCACTGCCAATCCTGAGAGTGGACTAGGGTGGAATTATCTGGAAAGAGAAAGCTGCACCTGAGAGCCCTAAACACACACGCACACACATACACACACACATGCACACGCACGCACATACACGCACATGCACAGATGGACACATACCTGCACACACATGCATACACACGCACACAGTGCTACAGCTCTGATTAGTAGGTAAATAAAACGTCCCCATCTAGTGGTGACTCGGCCAAAGTGCAGACACTCAACCCCAAAGGTCCATAGAGGCTTCATTCATTTCTTCTCTTATTCTTCATTCATGGTTTCTATTGAGCATCTGCTTTGTGCAGCATCTGTTCTGGATGCTGGGGACACTGTGATGGGCCAGATGCGGTCTGGCTTATGCTTCTTTGAGGGGAGGCAGGCACAAGCCAGGAAACCAATAAGAGAAGTTCAGTAAAAAGCACAGTGAGTGAGACAAACGGGTATGGAGGGCGTGGCCAGAGAGAGCTTTAGTTCAGGCAGTCAGGAAGCGCCTCTCTGAGGAGGTGAAATGTGACCAAGCCTCCAACAGTGGCAGGGATCCCACCGCTTGCAGATCCTTGGGAGAAGCATTTTAGTCAAAAACAACAGCAAGTCCAAAGGCCCAGGAACAAGGCAGAGCAAGACCTGTGACATGAAACAGCTTGGAAGCCCAGAGCAGGGAGGCTGGGAGAGTGGAGGGGGAGGGTGATGAGGGTGGAGAGGCTGGTGAGGGTGGCATCCCGGCAAGTGTGCCTGGCCATGGAGGCCACGGGAGGAGTCAGCCTGTCTTTCCCGAATAGGAAACCACACTGGGGCTGTAAGCCAGAGAGTGAACGTAACTCAGGTTACAGTTTGAGATGGTCCCTGCTTACTTCCTTCCATGAAGGAGGAAGAGTTGTTGATGACAGGGATTTGGGCAGTGGCCAAAGAGATGGAGAGAACAGGGCAGAGCATGGGCTATTTTAAACACAGAGAAGATTAGCGGGAACTTCTGGCAGACAGGATGTGAAATGTGGAAGGAGCAGGAGCAGCAAGGTCGACTCCTGGTTTCCTGAGAATGTGGGTGAATCACGGGCTCACAGGCAGAGGGAGCACTGGGATATCAAGGGTTGCCTTGTGAATGCCTCAAGTTGGAGATGCCTGAGACATCCAAGTGAGATGTCAAGCAGGCAGCTGGAAACAGGAGATGAGCTCTGGGAAAATGTTCTATCACCCTGGCCTGTGCACTGCCCGGGTGAACTCACTGAGGGCCCCTCCAGGCAGCCCACACCCCCCTCCTCCTGCTTCCTTCTAGGCTTCTCCTCATTCCAGCACTCATGGGATGTTCAGATGTGATCAGGGAAAGGCTTGGGGATGCAGGGAAGCTGTGGCTGAGAGCCCTAAACACGCACACACGCACATACACATACACAGACACATGCACACACGAGCATACACACGCACACATGCACACACATGCACACAAATGCATATGCACACACATGCATGCACACACATGCATACATGTATCCCTTTCAGTGGCTTTCCTTTCTGTCCTCAACCCTTGGCCCTTTGCAGTGAGCTCCCTGCTCCCCCCGAGCCTTGGAACCAAACCCTGGGGCTGGGCTGGGAGCCCCCAGTGACCCTCTGTGTCTCTGCAGGTGGATGCACCCTTGGTCCTGGTGCCGGCTGCCACTGTGGGCTGAAGGCCTGTGAATGTGACAAGCAATCCGTGCACTGCTTCAAAGAGAACCTGCCTACCTATGAGAAAAACTTCAAGCAGTTCTCCAGCCGGCCCAGGTGTGGCAGACGTAAGCCCCGGTGCTAGGGACACCACAGGGTCCTCCTCGTCATCCAGCGTCTGCTCTAGTGTTGCTCTTCCGGGAAGCCTTCTCAGATCATCCCCGACAGGCCCCTGTTCTTCCCCCGGGACGGAGGACAAAATGTCTCCTGCAGGGCAGCTCACCATTCAGCATTCTGACCAAGGGGACTCCTCAGCATCGGAGGACTGGAGAGCAGGAATGGGAAAGACGAGATCCCTGCCCTGCAGGAGCTGGCATTCTGTGGAGCGGGGAGGACTACAGATGCATGAATATAGAAGTAAGAGACACATTAGACTGTAGTAAGTGCTATGATGTAGTAAAACAAAGGGACGGGATAGAGATGCACCCGACCCCACCTCCCAGGGTTTCCAGGAGGGGAGAGGCCCCAGGATCTACCCCAAACTCTCTCTTCACCCCGACTGCAAACCAGGACGTGGAGCAGACTTGAGCGCCAGGCCCACACCCAGCTCTAGCTGGGAACAAGGCCACCACTTTCCTTGCCTCCCTGTGTCCTTACTTTTTATGATGTCATTCTTAGCTTTTCTTATCAAGAGACAGAATCTGTTTTCCCCACCTTGTGAATCTGAACTGGTCTTGTGGCTTAGTTCGGTCAACAGAATGTTGTGGGAGGGATGGTTTACCAGTTTTGAGCTAGGCCTCAGGAGGTCTAGGGCACGTCTACTCTCTCTTAGGATAGCTGCCCCCACCCTGCGAAAAAGCCTGGGCTAGCCTGCTGGAGGATGACAGCCCACCTGGATCAGTCGTCTCAGCTGATTTCAGACACATGAGAGAGAGCTCAGTGAGACTCAGCTTGTAGCTGACTACAAATGCATGAGGGAACCTGGCTGAGACCAAAACAACTGTCCAGCTGAGCCCAGGCTAAACTGCCAGCGTGCAGAATTGTGAGCTAAATAAAGGCTGCTGTTCTAAGTCACTGGGTTTTGGTATGGTTTGTTAGGCAGCCATAACTAACTGGTGTAATTGGTCCTTATTCCCTTATTCACTGAGAGTGATGGGTTCTCAGCCCTGAGCTGGACTTGGAGGCCATGGAAATGTCGTGGACATGGCCTTTGTTCCTTACCTTGAAGGTGCGGAAGGAGGTGAAGCTCATGGAATAATGGAGAACACACGGCTGTAAGCGTTTGCTTGCTCAGGCAACACACATTTATGGAGCACTTACTATGTGCCAGGCACAGTGCCAGGCAGTTGGCATTCAGAGATTTAAAGAAAACAAACACAAATCAGGTCTAAAACTCCTGGGGAGAATGCTGAGAGTGGTACCAGCTTTTAGGAATTCAGACACAAGATCTGGATTGAAAAACGGACAGATGTGACGACAGAAAAGGACACCAGATGGGGAGGGTCAGCGGAGGGTCTGGGGGCCCCGGCTCCTGCGCTTTGGCTGGCTCAGCTTGTACTATCATGTGGGTGACTGGCCTGCTCTTCTCCCGCACACACACATGGGTGGAAATTGCAACTGCAGATGGGCAGCTTGAGGTTTATGAACATCAGGGAGATTGTTAAGCCGACCATGAGGGAAGCAACCGTAGAAAGGTGGGCATGGAACCAAGGTGGCCAGGCCCAAGCCAGCAGGCACTCCCCCACCTCGGGGATCCTGACCACTGCAGAGACCAGCTCCAGACTGTGAAGGTGTCTGGCTGACTGACACAGCGGAGGAAGAGGGGCAAGGGCCAGGCTTAAGGTAGGGGACGGGTTCCCATGTGAGATACAGGCCATCTTTTTCAAAAAATGTTTTGAGACAGAGTCTCGCTCTGCCTTCCAGGATGGAGGGCAGTGGCGCGATCACGGCTCACTGCAACCTCTGCCTCCCGGGTTCAAGCGATTCTCCTGCCTCAGCCTCCCAAGTAGCTGGGATTACAGGCGCCCACCACCACGCCTGGCTAATTTTTGTATTTTTAGTAGAGACAGCATTTCGTCATGTTGACCAGGCTGGTCTGGAACTCCTAACCTCAATTGATCCACCCACCTCAGCCTCCCAAAGTGCTAGGATTACAGGCAGGAGCCACTGCGCCTGGCCCCAGGCCATCTTTTTCACTCCCTCCTCTCTTCCATCCCCTCAACCTATAAGAGAGAAATGATGGGCCCTTGATGGTATGCAAGCCCCACTTGTTTGGCACTGATGCCCTGATTCTTGGAGAGATGAGGTGGGAGTATAGAGGGATGTGCAGACTCTCGCTGGGAAAGCCTGCTGTCCTCAAAAGGAAATCATCCATTCCATGAGCACATGTTACTGAAGACCTACTCCAAGCCAGGCCCTCTGCGCCAGACTCTACGGAGCTCTCAGACCAAAGGGAAAACAAGTAAGCAGGGGATTGCAGAACAAGCTGGGGGTGCTGGGATTGGGGTGAGCTTGGGGAGCAATGCCCACCTCCTGGAGGGTGAGGGAAGGTTTCCTGAGGACTGCTGGGAGTCTGACATCCAATCTGAGACTTGAAGATGAGGAGGAGTTAGGAGGGCTGGTGGGGCCATGCAGAGCCTCCCAGGTTGAGGGTTGGGGAAAAGCAGCATATGTCTATGCAAGCTCCTTGTCCACCTGCCTCGCCCATCTCTGCCGAGGGCTCTTCATCATTGGTCCCTGCAGCCCAATAACCTGGGTGATGAATTCTCATGTTCTGCATCCCACACCCAATCTGTTGGCACTACCTACAAAATGCATCTAGATTCTGTATTTATAAAATGCTTCCATCAAATATTTACATGGAAAAAAGAGAGGGGACAAACCTAGAAACTGGCTACTTCTTACGACTTTCACTGCCATCTTCTTGGGTGGGAGCCACCATCACTGGTGCCTGGGTCACTGCAGCTGCTCTATGCCGTTCTCTCTGCACCCACACTCGGCCCCTCCGTCTCTTCCTCACACAGCAGTCAGCCAGCAGTGACCGAGCCTGGCACTCTCTGCTCAGACCCTCGGTGACTCCCACTGGGCTGTCTTTACAGTGCCACCCCTTCAAGTCTGGACTGGAATCGCACCTTCTTGATGAGGCTTATGCTGACCATCCTATTCAATCCTGCCCTCTCCCACCAGGGTTGCCCATCCTCTCTGCCCTTCTCCTTATTCGTCTGATGAAAACTGGGGACCAGGAGAGGGGACTGGTGACTTGTTGCAGGTCACCAGCTAGTGCCCAGCAGGCTGGAATGTGAACCCCTGTCTTCTGATTCCTGATGTCTTACTTCCCACCCACTTTCTCAAAAAGGAGGACGTTGGATCTGATGCCCTCTGAGTCTCAAGCTCTGGAGTTGGAGTTCAAACCCTGTGTTTGTTGCATGACCTTGAGTCATTTACTTGGCTCATCTGGGCCTCAGTTTCCTCCCTGCAGAAGCAAAGCTATGAATAGTCCCCACCGCAGCAGGATGAGCTGCAGACAAAACCCCTCAGACACTGGGTTAAGGAAGGATTTGGCTTTACTCGGCCAGGAGCTTTGGCAGACTCTCATCTCAATGGCTGGGAGTTTCAGCAGACTCACGTCTCAAGAACCAAGCTCCCTGAAGACAGAGTTCCTGGCCCTTTTAAGGGCTTACAACTCTAAGGGGTTCCACATGAAAGAGTCGTGATAGATTGAGAGAGTCGTGGTTAGAGTGGGGGGTTAATCTTCTAACCTCAGGCCTGGTCATCAGTGGTACCGGCTGGTCTTGCCACTGACTTTACTTCCTTCTCCTCTTCAGAGACAGGAGACAGTAAGAGAAATGGCTTCTCTCCTCATTCCCCCCTTTGAGAACCTCACTCACTAGTGGGAGTTCTCACTCTCATTTTCACTACCCAGGTCTTCCTGCCAGTCCAGTTCCATTGATTCCTAGAGTTGCATACTGTCCTGTTTTCCAACAGGGATCAAGTAGTTCTAATGGGTTATAGCACACATCAGGCTGGTCACTTCCTGGGCTGCATACCTTGTACTGGGTGGCATTATACACAGAAGTCCCTTTTAAACAAAAGGACTATTTTAACTTTTTGCCCTATCTCAGTCTGAGGAAGGTCAATTGAAGTCCTTACTGTACAAGTCCAAAATTTAAGGAAAATGAGTCCAACAATGAGTTTCCTCATGCTTTGGCCATGTGCAGACCAGTCAGTTTCTGGGTGTGACTGAAGCAGGGCTTGTCATCTTCTTCAAAGTCACCTTGCATGGGTTGTCCGGGCTTGGTCTCACCTCCCAGGTCTCAGATGCTACAGGTTTTAAATGGCTGTGGTGGATCCAGGTTGGGATTCCTTCTACCTTTACGGCTGTGGGAGTGGTCAAAATGATGGTCTGGGGTCCTTTCCACTATGGCTGCAAGGAGGCTACGTTCTAATCCTTGATCCATACCGGATCACCTGGGGAGAAAGGGTGAGCTGGGGAGAATAAGCTAAAAGGGCACCTCTCATTTACCCAAGCTGAAATTGTTTGTGTAATTTTCCCTCAAGCCTGTAGCTGTCGCTGTAACTCAATTTCACCTAGCTCTTGAGGAGTGCCTGGGAGTCCGCATAGTATGGCGGGTGGGGGGGGGGGCCTATGACATAATATTTCATAAGGGGAATATCCTGTTCTTTTAGAAAGGATACATCTAATCTTAAACAATATCATAGGGAGAGCTAATACCAACTTTAATCCTGTTTCTTGACACACTTTCCCTAAACTATTTTTGATAGTCTGATTCATCTATTCCACCTTTCCGGAACTCTGTCGTCGGTAAGTGGTGTGTAGTCTCCATGTGATGCCCAATACCTTTGCTGTCTTCTGTACCAAGTCAGCTACAAACGCTGGCCCATTGTCCAAGCTGATTCATAAGGGCAGTCCAAACCTACGGATGAGATCTCAGAGAAGCACATGGGTTCCTTCACGAGCTTTCCCAGTTTGTGTTGGATAGGCCTCCACCCACCAGTTCTAGTTCTATGAAAACACTAGAACTAGCAAATACTTGTTACCTCCACATTTGGGCATCTTGGTGAAGTCTACTTGGAGATCTTCAAAGGGGGCTGCTCCATAAGCTTGTATGCCGGGCGGAACGGTTGGACCTTGCCTAGCGTTGTGCTGCCGGCAGATGACACACTGCTGCACCACTGTTTTGGCAAGAGCTGACAGATGTGAGATGTAGAAGTACCAGCCCAACAACTTTTCAAGTGACTCTTGGCCTAGGTGGGTGGTCTCATGCACAGCCAACACAACTGTGGCTCCTATCAGTTGTGGCACGGCTATTCTTCCATCCAATAACTGGATCCATCCCTCTTCTACCACCTGCCTTCCCTCTGCCTGGAGAAAGTCCTTCTCTTCTTTAGAATAAGTAGGTACAAGGTCAGATGCCTGAGGGAGCAGGGGCGCTGTGACTGATGCCCAGTAGGGGGTGGATGCTGCTTTTCGAGCCTCTGAGTCAGCTCGGGAGTTCCCCGAGGCAATCAAGGTGGAAGCTCGCTGGTGTCCTCTGCAGTGCAGAGAGTATGGGCTTCCGTACTGCTCTGCCTCTAATAATTGCAGGATCTCTTGCTGATACTTTATGTCTTTTCCCCCAGAGTTCAACAGGCCTTTTTCTTTATATAACACCCCATGCACTTGGAGGGTTAAGAAGGCATACTGAGAGACAGTATATATATTTACAGTCTTACCTTCACTTAGCTATAAGGCCCAAATTAAAGCAATGAGTTTGGCCTTCTGGGCTGAAGTATCCCGGGGAAACCATTTGGCTTCAATGACAGTGGCGTCCAGGGTTACCACTGCATATCCCGCACACCTCTCTCCTTGTGGGTTGACAAAGCTGCTCCTGTCCACATACAGCTCCCAGTCTACTGATGTCCAAGGATAGTCTCAGAGGTCAGGCCTGCTAGAATAAACTGTGTCCAACACCTCTACACAGTTATGTTCAACTGGGCTCTCTGATACCGGGAGTAAGGTGGCAGAGTTCAAGGTGTTGCAAACTTCAATGGTTATGTGGGGATTTTCACAGAGCAAGCTTTGGTACCTAGTTAGTCTAGCATTCCTTAGCCAATGATGTCCTTTGGTATTCATTAAAGTCACCACAGCATGGGGGGCCTTTATGTTCAGGTTTTGCCCAAGAGTTAGTTTATCTGCTTATGCTAGCAGGGCAGTTGCTGCCAAGGCCCTCAAACATGGGGGCTAACCTTTAGAAACTCCATCTAGCTGTGTGGAGAGGTAGACTACCAGTCTTGGCCAGGGCCCCACCATCTGGGTTAAAACTCCAACTGCCATCTTTTCTCTCTCTGACACATACAGTGTAAATGGCTTCGTAAGGTCAGGTAGCCCCAGGGCTGGGACTGACATGAGTCTCTCTTTAAACTCATGACAAGCTTGTTGCTGTTGGGACTCCCATTCGAAAGGCTCTTTGTTACCTCCCTTTGTGACTTCGCACAGAGGTTTGGCCAGTACTGCAAAGTTTGGGATCCATAACCTGCAGAACCCCACAGCTCCTAAGAATTCTCTCACCTGCCTTCTGGTCTTAGGCTCCAGCAGGTTGCAAATGACCTGCTTTCTCTCTGATCCCAGGCTGCACTCCCCCTGTCAGAGAGTAAATCCCAAGTAACATACCTGCTGTCAACAGATCTGAGCTTTCTTTTTGGACACCTTATACCCATAGTACTGCAGGTGCCAGAGCAGGGTATCCATTCTCTTGGCGCACCCGACTGCTGTGGGGTGTCCCGGAAGGAGGTCATCGACATACTGGAGCAACACGCAGCCTAGGTCCCTGGTGGGAAACTTTCACAGCTCTCGAGCCAGGGCCTCCCTGAAGATGTTGGGGGGGGCGGTTCTTGAACCCTTGGGGAAGCCAGATCCAAGGGTACTGAGTGGTGACACCTGACCCCAGGTCTTCCCACTAAAAGGCAAACAGTTTCTGGCTCTCAGGGGCTGGTCTGATGCTAAAGAAAGTGTCCTTCAGGTCCAGGCAGGTGAACCAGCTGTCCTCAGCTGGCAGCAACCCCAGCAATGTGTACAGGTTAAGTACTGTTGGGTGTAAAGTTACTGTAGCTTGATTGACCAAGTGCAAGTCCTGTACTGGCCTGTAGTCCTTGGTCCCTGGCTTGGGAACAGGCAGGAGGGGAGTGTTCCATGGAGACCGACATGGGACTATAATTCCAAAGGCCCTCAGGCACTTGAGGATGGACCTGGATACAGAGCTTCTCTGGGGACCGGGTACTATTTTTGCCTGACTGGCTGGGCCTCAGGCTTAACTTCTATAAGTACGGGGGCCTGGTTGATTGCCAACCCTGGAGTGTTGTCTTCCGCCCACACCCTTGGCCACCACTTAGCCAGAGCTGGTCCTGTCTCTTGACCTGGCTCAGTTAAGAAGAGTCTCCATTCCTCCTACTGAGAAACCGTAAGGGCGATGATGATTCCCGTTCCACATAACTTTAGCTGTAAAGAGCTGTGCTTTGTGAAATAGATGGTGGCTCTCAGTTTGCTAAGTAGGTCCCTTCCTAGCAAAGGCAAGGGGCAGTCAGGTATGTACAGGAACTGGTGAGTCACTTCATGCCCCCCTATGGTACAGGTCTGGGGCAAAGAGAGAGCTTGCTTTGCTGAAACTCCTGTGGCTCCAATTATATCAATAGTCTTTTTGGATAAGAGGGCAACCAGGGTGGTCACTATGGAATGTTTGGCACCAGTATCAACTAGAAACTCAATGTTCTTGCCCCCGACTGTCATCCTGACCATGGGCTCTTTAGGGACACATGAGCCTGGTCCCCCTCTGTCCAGTAACCCTTCTGCCAGACTGAACAAGACTCTTTCATCCTTGTCTGAGATCCTCTGCTCAGAGTCACCTTGTTTCCTTTTCAACTGGGGGCCCTTGTCCTTCCAATGTCCTATTTCATTATAGTAAAGCACACTAGTTATGCTGCAAGTGTGGACGGCCAGACTGGGTATTTTTCCTGGGGCCCCCCATCTCTTGCCTCTTTGTGGGGGACCCCTCTAATAGCTGCCACTAGCAGGTCTGTGTTTTGCCGGGCTTGGTGTTTGTTGCCTGTGGTTCTCTCTGCGGCTTACTGCATCTCTATTTAGAAACACCTGGTTGGCTATCTCCAATAACTGTGACGTATTCATGCCTGCAAACCCAGCCTGTTTCTGCAATTTTCTTCTCATGTCTTCTGTAGTCTGACTAAAGCCGTGTTAATCATGCGCTGATTTTCAGGGCTATCAGGATCAAAGGGAGTATACATACGACAGGCCTCACATAGTCTCTCGTAGAATTGTGTCTGGCTCTCATCTTTCTCTTGAATGATCTCAGAGACTTTGTTAACATTTGTGGCCTTCTGAGCTCCCTTCTTTAACCCTTCCAGAAGGGCTTCCCTGTACCGGTTCAGGCTTTGCATACCCTGTCTTTCATCTGGGTCCCACTGGGGGTCTGTACCTGGTAGTTGGATCCTCACATACTCTTGAGGGTTTTGGTAATCAGCAGGAACATGTTCTTCCAGCCATTTAGTTGCTGCTTGGAGCACTCTCCTCCTTTCATCTGTGTTAAAGAGGTACATGAGCGGCTGGGTGCGGTGGCTCAAGCCTGTAATCCCAGCACTTTGGGAGGCCGAGACGGGCGGATCATGAGGTCAGGAGATTGAGACCATCCTGGCTAACACGGTGAAACTCCGTCTCTACTAAAAAATACAAAAAACTAGCCAGGCGAGGTGGCGGGCGTCTGTAGTCCCAGCTACTTGGGAGGCTGAGGCAGGAGAATGGCATAAACCCGGGAGGCGGAGCTTGCAGTGAGCTGAGATCCGGCCACTGCACTCCAGCCTGGGCAACAGAGCGAGACTCCGTCTCAAAAAAAAAAAAAAAAAAAGAGGTACATGAGCAACTGGTGGCAATCAGCCCAGGTGGGGTTGTGGGTCTGGATAATAGTTTGGAGCAAATTAAGTATAGCTTGAGGCTTTTCGGTGTAGGATGGGGCATTGTTTTTCCTATTGAGGAGATCGGTAGAGGTGAAGGGCTGGTACACAAAGGCACGCCTTTCCACCGTATGCCCGTCCTTGTCTACCCCAGTATACTGTTGCTCTCTCAGGGGCATCTGTATCCAGTTCTAGGCCTCAAACAGGCTGCCAAGGGAGGTGTTTCTCCCAAGACCTCGCATCCTTTCTTTTCCACTCTGGATGGCCTAGGTTTATATAGGCCTTGTGGAAGCTCGGGCACAGTGGGCTCAGGAGTGGAAGGCCTTCCTTCTTGGTGAAAGGGGGAGGCCACTGGCGCCGTTTCTTGCCATGAATCCTCTGACGTTGGGTTGGACAGGACTTTAGGAGCCGATTCCCCTCGGCGCGTGGAGCGGGCTTCTTCCTTGGCTGTCTGTCCCTTTGCCACTAGTACTACTACTGTCTGTCCTCTTCACCACTGTAGGGGGTCTAAAATCAGCCGTAACCAAATGTCTATGTACGAAAACTGGTCTAGTTACCTTTTTACCAGTTACCTTGTGCCACACCACTGAAACAAGGGACCTGTCTAGGCTTCCTTCTGTTGGCCAACCCACTTCTAATGCCTGCCAGTCTATCTCACACAAAGTTCTAAGTTTTCCCGGTGTCATAGTTAACTCCATAGTCTCCACTAAATCCTTCCTTGAAATTTTTCAACATAGTTCCTAGTGGAGTGGGCTTACTTTGCATTCCACCCATCTTCCTCCCGAGACAAGACAACACTCACACCACAAGGAAAGGGTAAAGGGGTCACTCCAGTCTCGCCCGTCTCAAACTCAAGCACTCACTTTCACTTTCCTTTTTGCAAACAAGTCAAGCCAAATCAAAATCAGTACTGAGACCAAAGTGCCAGTTGCAAACAAATCAAGCCAAATCAAAATCAATGCTGAGACCAAAGTGCCGATAAGGGCACACCGTGGGTGATCAGGCCATGCTTCCACTCAAATGGAGTGGGGAAATTCCCAGGACCAGTTCTACTGTATTCCAGTTGTCCAGATTCCAAGTGCCAGCTCCTTCCCGGTGTTCAGCCACTGCATTGATCCTCTGCGGGGGCCTGCCATGCACCACTCTGACAAGGCGTTCCACTGGGGCAAATGCTTACCGGGGAGCGCTCTCAGGATCCATGTAGCCTAGGCTGGCCAGAGCCCCCCACAGGGATACTTTGCAGGGCAGGCCTAAGCTGCCTAAGGGACTGCCTCAACCATCTGTCAATTACCTCATTTCCCGGTCAGGGAACCAAGAAATGTAGCAAGACGAGCCTCAGACAAAACCCCTTAGACACCAGGTTAAGGAAGGATTTGGCTTTATTTGGCCAGGAGCTTTGGCAGACTCATGTCTCAAGAACCGAGCTCCCCTAAGACAGAGTTCCTGGCCCTTTTAAGGGTTTACAACTCTAAGGGGTTCCACGTGAAAGGGTCGTGATAGATTGAGAGCACATGTGGTGAGAGTAGGGGGTTAATCTTTTAATCTCAGGCCTGGTCATCAGTGACACCGGCTGGTCTTGCCACTGACTTCATTCTTGTTGTTTTTCAACTTTTACTTCCTCCTTCTCTTCAGAGACAGGAGACAGTAAGAGAAATGGCCTCTCTCCTCACCCACCTCCTAGGGCTGCTGAGAGGGTTAAATGAGAGGACACATGCAAAACTCTTGGCACAGTGATTGATGTGCTCTGCTTTTCTTACTTGGGCCCAGACCCCCTTCCTGGGCAGAGCATGGGTGTTTTAGAGGGGTTGATGTTGGCGGGGCAATACATCTTTTTTTTTTTTTTTTTTTTTTTTTGGTATTTTGTTTAGTAGAGACGGGGTTTCACTGTATTAGCCAGGATGGTCTCAATCTCCTGACCTGGTGATCCGCCCGCCTCGGCCTCCCAAAGTGCTGGGATTACAGGCGTAAGCCACTGCGCCTGGCCCAATATGTCTTTAAAAAAAAAAAAAAAAACTGCACCCCTGTCTCCTGTTGCTAGGAGCCTTGGTGTTTTTCTCCAGAACTTTCCTTGTTGTCACAGTTGGTAGCATCAGCTGCTTGTTAGAAAGTCACAACTGGGGAAGCCAACAGCTAGTGTTACCATGCCAACCTCTGGAGGAACGGCTGCCTCTCTGCATTCATAGTTAGGGCCAGACTGAGGAAGGGTCGGCTCCTAGGCCCAGCTGGTGGCAGGGTCAGTCAAGGCCCCGGGTGCCTGGCTGTGGCTTAGGGACAGCAAGGGTCCACAGACCCTTCCCTTCTGCATCCTCTCCCTCCTCCTCCTCCCACCCGCTCCCTTTCCCCCTCACACTCACAGGCAGGGAGCCAGATTTTCTTGCTAAATAGCAGCTTTGCTTCTGCCAGTTTTCTGTTTGGGGAAGAATGTCACAGGCAGTCCACTTCCATCAGCAACAACTTCTTCTACCTGCCACTGTCTGCCACCCCTACCTGAGGGTCTTTTGCCCAGGGCATCAGTCACCTGCTCTAGACAATTTCCCTTCTTCATGCCAGGCCTTGTGCTAGGGGCATCCTCATCCCTGACCTCATGTCATCCTCAAACCCTATGGGGTGTGCTTCATTATCAACCACATTTTGCAGAAGGGGAAACTGAGGCTGGGAGGGGTGAAGCGACTTGCCACATCTACCCTCCCCCTGCGAGGGACAGGGCCAGGGTGCCACCCAGCCTGTGCTGTTTGCTTTAAGGGCAGCACTTCTTGAGAGGCGGTGATGACAACAATGAGAGGATGGTGGAGGCCACACTGATGGCTTCCTGTGCTCTCCTGGGCACTGTGGGCCTGGGGCAGGCCCTCAACAGAATTCCACTCTGGGTCCAGGGCAGAGGGGCGGCAGGGGTGGGAGGGGTGGAGTGGAGCGCAGCGCCGGTTGTGACCCGTGATGTCCACTAGGTGTCGCCCACGTTCTGGAAAACCTGTCAGCGACGCCCCATAGGTCCGAGGAAAGGGGAAAGGGGCCTGGAGGGGCATGGGTCTCCTGAGCGGGTAGGCGGACCTAGGTCTGGGCAGAGATGGCAGCACCAGGACAGAGAGGAGCACGGACAGCCCCCTCCTTACACTTTAGCGTGGAAGACTTCAGTCCCCGGATGGAGTCTTCATTGGTCCCCAGGGGAGGAGATCCCCAGGCGGTAGAAGAAGGGGCCCCTCCTCACAAAATGTGACCCCCTGCTACTCCTCTCCACGCCAGGGAGACCCCAGCTGCACCATCCCAGCTGCACCCATCCCCTTTTGGCACCTTTGGGACTGCCACACAGACCTGGGTTCTCTCACCCATGCGCTCCCGGTCACACCACTTAGCACCACGTGTCAAGGTTCGGAGCTCAGCGTCTGCCTCCCACTTGGGCTGCAGACTCCCCGAGGGGGCAGAGGCTGGAAGCCCAGCACCACAGCTGGCACCCAGGGCACTCTCATGCAGGGCCGCTGAGTGAACGAATCCGCGGGTGAGCTTGTCCAGGGATTTTCAAACTTAAAATATTGAGCTGAGGAATCCCTCTTCTTGCAGGGTCGTGTGTGAAAGCTTCCCCATATAACACAGGGGTACCCACTGATGTCCCCAGCTGACGTCCCCAGGGAAGCCCACGGCTTTAGAGAGCATGAGAAACAGCCGCTGTGGTCGCTGCGGGGGAGGCAACCGATACCCATACAGGAAGGAGCCTGAGTCGGGAAGGGGCCAGGACCCAGCTGCCCTGCGGGACCCTCATGGTCCCACTGTCACTCCCTTTCACTCTGAAGAAATATCCAGCCTCCATACTAATGATCTTGACGATAATAATCTCCTGCCCGCTTTCCCCTCCCCACCCCACTCAGCTCACAAGCCCTTTCCTCCCCGCTGTCTCAGTGGCTGTCACAACAAGCCTGGGACTCTTCACTGCAGAAATGTAGTCCCATTTCACAGATGGGCCCACCAAGGCTGGACAGATGTCAGGGGCAGAGCTGGAAGGAGAACCGGATGGGCCGGCATCAGGACCTTGGTCTCTCCTACCACTGCCCCAGGTGCCCAAATCATCATTCAGGAGCTGCAAGGAGCAGGGGTTAAAAGTCAGAGGCAGCCAGGAGTGGTGGCTCACACCTGTAATTCCAGCACTTTGGGAGGCTGAAGCGGGCGGATCACTTGAGGTCAGGAGTTCGACACCAGCCTGGCCAACATGGTGGAACACTGTCTCTAATAAAAATACAAAAATTAGCTGGGCCTGGTGGCGCGCGCCTGTAATCCCAGCTACTCGGGAGACTGAGGAGGAGAATCACTTGAATCCAGGAGGTGGAGGTTGCAGTGAGCCGAGATCGCGCCACTGCACTCCAGCCTGGACAATATGGTGAGACTCTGTCTTAAAAAAAAAAAAAAAAAAAAAGTCCAACACAGAGGACTCAGAGCCCAGAGCCCAGCCCCATCACTTGTGACCTGTGTGACTTGAACTCTCTGGGCCTCAGTTATTCAACAGAAATGGGTGGAGAGAGTATTGCAGAGATCTGGGCCTGAAAAGTTCTTAGCCCTGTCATTATCATCATACCACGGTCATCGTCCCACTGCTAGACCATGGGGGCTAGGGTCCATGGCCTGGGCACCACTTCTCACCCCCAGGCTGGGGGCAGGAGGGAGATGGGCCATGCCAGCTACGGGGCATGGGAACCCACCTTTCCCAGAGCTGGAGAAGCAGGGGGAGTCACCATGCCCTCCCTCGACGCCTGGCCAAGGAGGGCCCAGCCATGGGGAGTTGAGGTAGGAGGCCTTTATTCATTTGAGCAGGGGAAGCCAAGTCCTGTGGAGTTTCTCTGGGACCTGCAGCATCCGAAGCACCTGGGGTGAGTGAGGGCGGGCAGGACCCCTGGGCAGCAGAATCCCATCGCCAGATCCTGGCCTAGACTTTCCGTGGGACAGGGGAGGGTGTGTGTGCGGGGAAGAGGGGTACAGCTGGGAACCTGCATTCCTCCCAGCCAGAGGACCATGGCCAGCAGGAGGCAGCGGTGTGGCGTGGGGGGTGGGGGACGTGGGCCCCTCCCACACTGACTGTGGCGTTGGGTGGCAGTGTCCTTGTCTCCAAGACTGGGGCTCTGGAAACTGCCTCTGGTGAGGCTTCCTGTCCTCTTTTTCATACGTGCCCCTTCTGCCTCCTTCTCCACCCTTCCTGGCTCTCCCTCCCCAGTGACAATGGTACCCCAGGGACACTGCCAGGCAAACTTGCTGGCGGCTGTTGAGTCCAGGCGGAGGATGGCCTCAGTGGTCCTTGGGCAGGTGGGGCTGGCTCCATGGAGGCCGCTGACCCTGAGTTGAGGTTCGGGCAGGTAAGGAGGAGGTTATGGTGCACCTGGAGAAACAACAGTGCTGGGGGCCGCAAGGCCGTCCCCTCTACTTCAGCCCCAGCTGCACGCCCCACACAGGAACCCAGCGCCATAAGGCCCTGCCCCCCAACTCCTCTGTGCTGCCTGGAGGCCCCTCCCTGCTGGCGGCTGTCACTCACCTCGTCTCTCCATGCTCCCATCTTCTCCCCTCTCCTTCACCATCCTGTTCCTTACTGCCTTCTAGAAGCTTCCATGTAGCCTCCTACCTTGACCCTCTTCTAGAAATTTCCAGGCAGCCTCCCGCCTTAATGCTCTCCCTGCTTACGTTTCCCTCTTCACTGAGGTGGGTCTCAGCCCTCAGCCTCTTCCCCACCAATGGGACTTGTGACGCCTGCCCACAGCCCAGGGAGAGAGGGTGTGGGTCCCCCTCCATTGTTTTGGCTGCTGTTCCAGGTGCAGGCCAGGAGGGCAGTGTCTGTCAGGGACCCGGAGGGCGGGGGTAGAGGCGCTCCTCAGACCCACGTGGTGTGGCAGGGCAGGGTTGGGTGACATGCATGGGTCGATGAGGGGCACAGAGAAGACTTGCAGGTTTTGGAGGCCACATTTTCGTGTGTCCCCATATTAGCCTGTGAGGTGTACCTGGGTGTGTGGCTCTGTCAGTGCCCAGGAGCCTGCTCAGAGGCTGGACTTCGGGGCTGGGACGCTCAGCACTGCACATCCCCTAGGGTCTGAACTGGACTCATGGCCACCTCAGTGAGGGCTGGGGTGGGGCACCTGCTCTGTGAGTGGGGCTCGAGAGAGCCTCAAGCCCAAAGTAGCCACCACCCCAGGCCATCCTGTGGGATCAGCTGAGGGGCTCCCGGAACCCAGGTTTCGTGACCAGCAATCTGCCTTCCTGTGATCTTGGGCCGAGGATGCACCCAGCTCTGGACCTGGGCTGGCAGCTCAGACTCTTGAAGGCTCCGGGGAGTCAAGCTGGCGCCAGCAACAGAGGCCCCACTCAGAGGCCCCTCTTCCTCTCTCTCGGGTCTTCCCAGCCACCCTCAGGAGAGACTCCTACAAGCTCCATGCCTCCCACCCAGTCCAGAACCAGCGGCAGGATGCACCCATGCTTGGGGCTGGGTTGGGCTGGGAGAGTCAAGACCCAGGCCTTCCTGAGTCCTCTGGGGGCTGAGCCCTGGCTGGAGAGCTCCAGGGGGAGGCAGCCAGCAACCTTTGGGCTCCCAGCCTGGCTCCTGCCCTCCCTGCTCCTCATCTGATCCCCTCCACCCGCTCTTCTCTCTCAGACCTCAGAGGCTTTAGGGAGGGGTGGGGGACGCCGGGGATTGGTAACTCTAGGTGACCTCCTCAGGGGGTGGTTCATAGATGCTGCAGTTGGGCGTGGGGCCCTGGCAGTAGACATTGAGGAAGCCGCGGTACTCCTCTCGGTACGTCTGGTTCATGAGGCACAGAACCACGTTCTTGTCACACACGCATGTCTGCTTGTCACACTCTGTCTTGTTGAGGTCACCTATAGGGGGATGGGGGCGGCAAAGGCTGTGGATGAAAGGGGCAGTGGCTCCCCCAGGACCACTGCTGGGGAGGAGGAGCACACAGACTTGGAGAACCCAGTGGTCCTTGGAATGTGTTCCCCGGGTGGCAGGACCAGCACCACTCACGGGCCCCACCCTCCTCCTGCAAGGTCAGCAGCTCTGGGCTGGGGCCCAGCAGTCTGTGTTGTAACAAGCTCTCTAGGTGACTCTGGTGCATAGTAAAATTAGGGAACCACTGAAGCCCAACACAGTTATTGCATAACTGGGGAAACTGAGCCCCAGAAAGGGGGATGGGTTTACCTAAGTCACCCACAGAACTAAAGCACCTCTCACACCCCCAGGCCCGTTACTTCCTGCCATCCCAGACCTCTTCCCTTCAATCACAGATTCAAAGAAAGCCCACTGAAGAGGGAGTTATTGCCGGGCATACTGGCTCACGCCTATAATCCCAGTACTTTGGGAGGCTGAGGCGGATCGCCTGAGGTCAGGAGTTCGAGACCAGCCTGGCCAACATGGTGAAACCCCATCTCTACTAAAAATAGAAAAATTAGCCAGGCATAGTGGTGGACGCCTGTAATCCCAGCTGAGGGAGACTGAGGCAGGAGAATCGCTTGAACCCTGGAGGCCGAGGTTGCAGTAAGCCGAGATTATGCCACTGCACTCCAGCCTGGGCAACAAGAGCCAAACTTTGTCTTAAAAAAAAAAAGATGGAGTTATTGGTAAGAAATGAATGGGAAAAACACTTGTCAAAAGCTTAGTCAACGCCTAAGAGCCTAGCACATGCCTAATCCAGGGCAAATGCTACTGTTGTTTGTCCCTGTGCTGTTGTTATAATTAGTAGATTTCAGGAATCATCCTCAGGTGCACAATAGAATCAGCTGGAAGGTTTGCTCCAACTAAGACTGCTGGACCTCACCCCTAAGTGTCAGATTCAGTAGGTCTGGGTGGGGCCTGATAATTGGCATTTCTAACAATTTCCTGGGTGCTGCAGCTGCTGCTGTTGCTGGTTCAGGGACGACCCTTTGAGAACCTCCAATTAGCTTGATCAGTCTGCAAACTTTTCGTACTTTCTACCAACAAAATCCTGTCTCTTAAATGAAACTGTGTAAAGAAGGCTGGTGCATCAGACAGCCCCAGAAGAAGTTGCTTAATGATAAAATACACTGAAGTACCAGCTGAACCTCTCAGGAACTGTGTGGCTATCAACTCTCAAGGCCTCTGGCTCCAATGGTCCGAGGGATCCCCCAAACCCAGCATGAAAGTCACTGCTTTAAGTTAGTCCGTTACCCCTGGTAGGTGGTGGTGGGGGGAGAATCTCTCTCCTCCAGCTGCTTTAATAGGGGGGCATCTGCTGTCTCAGGCCAGCCCCTCCACCTCATGTTTGAACAGCAGAACATGAGGACCACAGAGATCTGGGCTCCCAAGGGGTCCCAAATTGCACCCCAGTCTCCACTAGACTCCTTCCCAGATGACAGGAGATGTGAGTGTCTTTGCAAAGCCAGCATTGCTTGTGAGCAACAACTGGTAGTACCAGGTAAAGACATGGGGGCAAAGAAGGCCCAGTGGCTGCTCACAGGCTGGGCCAGGGGGGGGTCCTGCCTCAGAGAGGGGCACAGAGTGGAGCAGGGCAGGGAAAACTGGGCACTGCTACCTGGATGCCACTTGCGCTTACCTACATGTCTCAGTTGGGAAATAGCCACAGCAAGTTCATAGTAAATGAGGGAACACACCAGGCCAGGTGCTAATACCTTGGATCCCTAGAAACACTGGGCGTCCTGGGATGGAGCCACCTCTGCTGGTGGGGTCCGAGTGACAGAACCAGAAGAGAAAGAGTCTGCTCTGATCCAAACCCCTCAATGGACCCATGAGTGAGGAAACTGAGGCCAGGCGGGGAAGGACCTGCCCAGGGCTACACGGAGCGAGGAGATGGTGACAGAACCAGAGTTCAAACCCAGGTCCCCCGACTCCCAGGCCAGCATGCCTCAGAGCTTCCCTGCAGAGCTGCAGCCTCAGAACCATCTGGGGAGCTGGCTGAATGCCAAATTCCTGGGCCCCACCCACACCCACTGAATCAGAATCACTCAGAATTTGGGAGACGGGAGAATTGGGATGCCAATTCCAGGACTGGAGCCTCAGAGCACCTCAGGGAGATGTTCTCGAGCCACAGCTAGGCTGGTCAGATTTAGATTTAGCAAAAAAAGCAAAACCAAAATCAAAACACAGGATGCCTGGTTAAATTTCAATTTCAGGCTGGGCTGGCTAGTGGCTCATACCCATAATCCCAGCGGACTCTTTGGGAGGCAGAGGTGGGAGGATTGCTGGAGGCCAGGAGTTCAAGACCAGCCTGGGCAACATAGTGAGACCCCATCTCCGCAAAAAATACAAAAATCAACTGTGCGTGGTGGCACTTGCCTGTAATCCCAGCTACTCGGGAGACTGAGACAGGAGGATCACTTTAGCCCTGGAGGTCAAGGCTGCAGTGAGCTACAATGGCACCACTGTACTCCAGCCTGGGCAACAGAGCAAGACCCTGTTTTAATTAATTAATTAATTAAAATTTCAGGTAAATAGTACATGTTTGGCTGGACGCGGTGGCTCACACCTGTAATCCCAGTACTTTGGGAAGCCGAGGCGGGTGGATCACGAAGTCAAGAAATCAAGACCATCCTAGCCAACATGGTGAAACCCTATCTCTCCTAAAAGTACAAAAATTAGCTGGGCATGGTGGCGTGCACCTGTGGTCCCAGCTACTTGGGAGGCTGAGGCAGGAGAATCACTTGAACCTGGGAGGCAGAGGTTGCAGTGAGCTGAGATTGCGCCACTGCACTCCAGCCTGGTGACATAGCAAGACTCCTTCTCAAAAAAAAATAAAATAAAATAAAATAAAAAAAGTACATGTGTTAGTAGAAGTATGTCCTAAACATTTCATTTTCTATAAATATTAATTAATTTTATACTAGCATTTAGTTTTGAGTATCAATATGTCCCATGCAATATTTAGGACGTATTTAATATTAAAACATTTTTATTGTATATCTAAGAAATGAGTTTCACTAGGCAGCCTGTATTTCTTTCTTTCCTTTTTTTTTGAGGCAGAGTCTCACTCTGTTGCCCAGGCGGGAGTGCAGTGGTGTGCGATCTTGGCTCACTGCAACCTCTGCCTCCCAGGTTCGAAGTGATTCTCATGTCTCAGCCTCTCCAGCAGCTGTGATTACAGGTGTGCGCCACCACGCCTGGCTAATTTTTGTGTTTTCAGTAGAGACGGGTTTTCATCATGTTAGCCAGGCTGGTCTCGAACTCCTGACCTCAAGTGATCCACTCGCCTCGGCCTCCCAAAGTGCTGGGATTACAGGCGTGAGCCTCCGCACCCAGCCGGCAGCCTTTATTTAATCTGGCAAGCCTGTCCACCATCCCAGCACAGCCTGGTGGAACCAGCCACTCCCTTCTCCAGGGGCCCAGGTGACAGGGGAGGAACTCACTGCAGACTATCTCAGTGTTGTTCTCGATGGTGTGATCATAGTGGTCCACATAGGGGTGACAGCCCTGGTCAAAGAGTTTCTGGTAGCAGCAGTCGTGGGCGTGGCAGCACCTAGGGAGCGGCAAAGGTGAGTGGACAGTCATGGCCAGGCTGGCCCATCTCCCACCAGCAGAAACCTCTGATCATCTCTTCCAGTCTCTCACAGGTCAAACATTCTAACTGAAGCCCAGAGAGGGACAGTTACTTGTCTGAGGTCACACAGCCAAGCAGAGCTGGGGCCGGTACCCCAGGTTCCGATCCTCACAGCTTCAGCTTTGTGGCACCTGCCAGGCCTGCCCACCCTAGGACACATTCTCCCCTGTGTCTTTGTTCTATCCACAGGACTCCCAGCTTTCCCCCAGAGCCCTGGCTGCAGCTGTGGGAGGGATCAGGGGCTGCCTGGGTTTACGTCAAGGTTGGAGGAGCGTCGACTGTAGGCAGAGGCTACCCCTGGCAGTGCCTCATGGCCAGGGAGGGACAAAGGTCTGGAGTTGTCAACAGGGACTAGTAGGATGGGGGACAAGAAGCACAGGCAGTGTGGCTGTCCCTCACCTCTGGGGGAGTGAAGTCAGCTAGTCAACATGCATTTATTAAGCTTTCTGTGATACAAACTTGGTGCTGGCTGCTGTTGGGGAAATAGGAGGAGAAGACAAGCCATGGTTGCTGGGAGCTCCCAGACTGATGGAGGAGGCACGGTCCTGTCTTCCAGAGCCTCCAGCCTGAGGTGGGCATGGGTCACAGCCCTTGCCTTTGTGGGGTGTCAGCTGTATGACTGCTCTACCACAGTCAAAGGTCCCTTCCTAGAGAGAGGAGGGGCTGAAACACTTCCAAGTCCATGACCTTGGAGATGGACAACAGAAAGCGCCCAAGACAGTTTGGAAAGAACATAGTCAAAGACCAGGCTCCGGTCACCAACTCATCAAAGAAGCCGGATCCCTTGGGGAAAGAAGGTCTCCCCCTCTCAGGGATGGAGGGCAAGTTCAGTCTGACCTTCAGCTGTCCTCATTTGGCCCCTGACAGGCGCCCAGGTCTGGTACCTACCAGTCCACCTCATCCTTCGGCTGGCCACGGCCCCCCAGCCCACAGTAGCAACCGTAACCCACGAAGGACAGGATGGCGTTCCTCCCCGTGACGGCCTCCACCATGGCCCTCAGGTTGAGCAGGCTGCTGTGGGCTGTGGACAGAACTGCAAGAGAACCAAGGGGGTGATCTGAGCCTCTGCCCCATGGCTGGCTGCTCCCATCCTCTCTCATCCTGAGAGTCTGGTCTGACCATCCTCTCAATACCTAGGGTAGGTGGGAGAAGGAAGGAGAAAGCAGGAGAGGAAGCTGGGGCAAGAAGGGTGGGCAGCTAAGCAGGAGGAAAGAAATCTACAAGATACCATGCATGGTGTGCACCCACATCCCAGCAGTAAGCCCTGCAGCCCCAAGAAAACAATGCAGGTCATCCTTGCTGGGGGCTTGCTCCATGCCAGGTACTGTCCCAAGCTCCTTCCGTGCATGAACCCATTGAGTGCGCACTGCAACCCTATGCACGCTCTTGTTATCCCACTACGTCGATGAGAAGACTGAGGCCCAGTGCATTTCGTAACTTGCTCTAGGTCCTATTGTCAGAAAGCAGTGGAGACAGAATTTGGACCCAGGCAGTGAGGGTTTTGCACCCACACCCTCTACCACTTGGCTGTACACACTTCTCAAGGGGGATGCCCAAGCGCCTGGTATGCTGGAGGAGGCTTCGCAAAGGCCACATGATGTTAGCAAGCTCAGGGGGTTGATTCTGGGTCCCTTCCTGGCCTCTGCCTCCTGCCTCTGCCCTCCTGGGGGCCTCAGAGTCCCCACCATGATCCCGGGGCTGGTGCATCTCAGGATCAATCCAGAGACAATTCGGTGCTCTGGTCGTTAATGAAGAAACAGAAAAGCCTTTGTAGTACAGGCTGATACTGGCTGGGGGTAGAACGAAGGAAAACACTCTCCCCACACACATACAGAGGGAGAAATAGTGCAAGGACACTCCCTGCACCAGCGAAATCAGCTTCATGGCATCTGCCAGGCCAGCCCACCCCAGGACACATTCTCCCCTTGCCACTGCTTCTCTCTGTCTTGCAGTCTGTGCCCGTGCAGTGGCTCTCTGAATCGCCTGCGCTGCCTCTGCACATCCTCCTGGATGCAGCACTGGGTCCACACGCCCAGTCTGGCACCTACAGTCCTTACCTGGGGGAAGCTGCCCTACGCGCACCAGCAGGAGACCCAATCTATCACCATTTTATGGGTGAGGAAACTAAGGCTCAGAAAGGTGCGGGCTTGCCCAGGTCCCACAGGCTGGAAGGGGCAGAGCCCAGACTGCCCGGGGTTTGTGTGCTCTGGAGCTGGGAAGCTAACCACAGAGCAGCACAGCTCTGCCTGCTTCCCCCACCCCAGCCATTCCAGCTGCAGTCAGCATGAGGGGCCTAGCTCAGCACCCTTCCTGCTGCTCTCTCCATGTCCCCACCCTGCTCCCCAGCCTGAATGAGGAAATGTACTGGGAGAGGGGAAAGTCAACAGTTTCAGAAACTGGTGGCTCAGGGGAATCCCAAAGGCCACTCTTGCTTGCTTCCAGAGACATGGTATCCGACATCTCTAACGACAGGGAACTCGCCCCCTCAATGTGTCTTAGTGGGAAGAGCATTGACTCTGGAGTCAGACAGACCTAGGCCAATAACCAAGGCCAGCTGGGACTCCCTGGGGCTCTGTTCTCCCATCTGTAATATGGGAGTAACAATCTCAACCATGAGAGATCAGGCAGGCCAGTGCCCTGCTTGAGGCTTGGCACATACTAGCAACCTCTCAGATTGCAATTCCCAAAGCAGAGGATGGGGATAATGATGCCCTCCTTGCAGGGCACCTTGGAGGTTGAAGTGTGATCACGAAGGTGTGTAGAGTGCCTGACCCCCACAGCACCTTGAGGAGGGACCCAGCCACTGTGAGGCCCTGGCCTCCTCCCCATCCACCCCTGGCCTTGTAAATGTTACCCTGGGGGAGGGGGCACCTCCAGTCCCTGGGACCCCCTGACCGGCAACTCCCATGTGGCAAGAGAAGAAGAGCAAGAAACCTACGCAGCCATGCACAGGGTGCACACACACACAGACACACACACACTCATCTCACACACATTCACACACCTGCCCACGTCACACTCTCCTCTACACACCACATACACTTGCACACACACTCACCCCCAGACACCTCAAACTCACCTACACTCACCCACACACACCTACCTGATAGACACACACACACGTACCTGATACACACACACATACCGTATACACACACACATACCTGATACACACACACCCATACCTGATACACACACACACTTGCACACTCACACCCTCGTGCATTACAGATGCACTCACATACACAACGCAGGGGCCCGGCCCAAGGCCACATCCACACTGACAGTCCCAGCGAAGGAATCCAAGTCCGCATTCAGTGGGGTTGAAGGCTCTGCCCCTAACCAGTGGCTTGGGCTGAACTCAAGCGGTCATCTCCTCAATAACAGGTCACTTTGCCTGAATGCAGCCAGCCCTCTCTCACGTGGAACCTTATTTTGGTTTTTGGCATTTATTTCTTTTCCTCAAGCCAGGCTGTGTTCTGGTGAGGTTTAACAGGCTGCATGAAAGGCCAGCGAGAGGCCCAGCCAATGGTCCATGGAACTGGGACACCTGCCACATGAATGATGCTGGGACGAGTGGTAGGGTCAGGTTTGTGTCGAGAGCCTCACACAACAATCCTATGGGGGGCTGCCCAGAGCCATGATACCCTGGGTACCACCCCCAGAAAGAAGCCCCTGACCTCCCACCACTCTGCAGTACACAGACACCCACCCTACACACACACACACACACCCTTCTGCAGATCTGTGCACCCTACATCCGTAAGCACGCTCTGGAGACACACACCCCAATTAACACACGCTTACACGAAGAACACAAACGGGCTTGCACTCAGGTGCCTACAGTGTCACATACTTTATAGATGCGTGTTGCACACATAGACATCATCAAGTGCTCAGGCACACCTACACACACATAGGTACCTGCGCCTGTCTGCACACAAAATCATTAACTCCTGTCTGATGGACACACGCTAATACACACTCAGGTACACAAATGCCCAGCCAACACCAGCATTTTATGATGCTTGCTCAGCCCTGCGCCCTGCCCCCTGGGGCTCATAAAAGCCTGTTTACAGGTGGCTGGAGGGGTAAACAACCCCAGAATTGGGTGCAGTCTGCTGGGCTGAGCCAGGAAGCAAAGCCCAGAGAGAGGAAGGAACAAAGGCTGATCAGTGGAACCCTAACTCAGGCGCCCAAGGTCATGGGAGACAGGCCAGGAGTGGGAGAGAAGGAGGAGCCCCCTGGAGTCTTTACTCACCACTGCTGGCAAGGATGGCCACGGCAAAGAACTTCTTCATACCCAGGCTAGACCTGAGGGAGGACAAAACCCGGAGCTTGAGTCCATCCCCTTCACCCCTGGCAGTGCTGGACCTGCTGCTCCCTTCCTGAGCCTCATGACAGGTGTCATCAATGATGTCCCTGGATGTCCTAGTTGCTGCTCCTAGTGCTGTCATCAGCACCTGCCCAGCCCCTCCTGGAAGAGCACACCCCAGATGGCAGAGCCAGGAGGCACGAGTACCTCCTTGCCCCCCACTCTGGCAGGAACCCCCTCTACACATCAGCTCCAGGACAGGAAGCCCACTGTCTCAGGCCGGACCTCCCATGCACACACTAGGGAGTCCTGGAAGGAAGTCATGTGACCCAGCCTAGCAGCTGGGGCTTGAACCCAAAGTCAGGAGTCCTAGGTCCCTGGATTCTGGTCCCAGCACCGCTTCCAAAATGTGTGGCCTCAGCCTCCCTGGGCCACATGAGGGTTGTGGCCTCACTCTCCCTGGGCCACATGAATGCCACGTGAGGGTTGACTAAATGATCCCCATTTAGTGCTGGAAAAGTAGTGACCATCTCAGCCCGCCACGCAGACTCTCAGGACAAAGGAATTCTAGGAACCAGTCCCTCACCCCTGTCCCTGCCTCTCCCTGGGGGATTCCATCTCAGGGTAGCAGGGACCTACCTGGGGGTTCTTGAAGGACAGGAGGCTCGAAAGCATGGGTCCCTCCACCCAGAGGAGCATCTATCCAGCATCTTCTTTTTGAACGCTTTGGGGTTGGCCTGCGCCCCATCTGCCATGTTCCGGGTTCTGGGGGGCCAGCAACATAGGTCTTGAAAGGTCTGAAATACGCTCCAGAGGCTGCGGGGAGCAGGCTCCAGCTTCAGGCTGCCTCGCACACTGGCAGGGGAGTGCCGGGGCAATGCCCCTGGGCAGGAGGCAGGTGACACATGCCCTAGAAAAAGGAGGCTCCAACTCCTCCTCCCACCCCCACAGCCCTGCCCACAGCCAGTTGGTACAGTCCCCACCCCTGGGTGCTCTGGCCTGCCTGACTTGGGGGTTTACATACCAGATAGGAGAATCGGCCTTCCCCATGCATCCGAAAGGAAATTAGCCCAAAGGCCTCTCTTTCCCCATCTGAAAGATGTTAAAGATAAAACATCACTCAGTGACACTTGTTGAAGCATGAAGCACAGTAAGGCAGGCTTTGTTCAAAGGGGCCATGGGGACATGTGTAGGGCCATGGCAGTGGGTTCTGCAGTGGGGAAGAGAGACTGGACTCAACGGCAGATACAATAAGAAAAGGCAGGAATTCATAGCCAAGGAGCAGGGTGGGGTCTGAGGATGAAAAGTTAACCAGAAGACACATCAGGGGTCGTGGGGGGTTGGGAGACTCTGGCTAAAGCGATCCCCCAGGATTCCTGCTGAAGGCAGGTGGGTTCCTCAGACATTACCTGGGGGCCATGGAGGACGAGAAACCCAATCAGATATGGAGGACAACATTGGGGATTCTACCTAAACCAACTTAGCACGGTTGTGACATTGCCAAATTTGCCCTCGTAGGGGGCACAATTATCTGAGGGAGAGCCTTCGGGGCCTGGGCTTTGTCAGCACCGTTTGCCTTTTTTGAAGGGGGGTGGTGTGTATGAGAAAGATGGGACTGGAGAGAATCCAAGGGAGTGTGAGCTCTGGGAGCCCCTCTCAGGGCTGGGTCACCTGGGCTGAGCCTGGGGGTTTGAGCAGTCGCACTGATAAAAGATCCCATGCCAGCACCCCCACTTCCCTGCTGTGAGGCCTTGGTAGGAGAACTCCCTTCCCTGGTCTCTGAGTTCTCAGCTGTAAGTGCACATAACAAGGCCTCACCGAATGAGGATGATGTTCATACAAGTTGGGTGTCATGTGTCATGTGGTGAGTGGGGGCAGGTGTAGGTGCCCAGTTAAAGATCTGATTGTTACAAAGTAGAGGCCTAGGCACAGCGTAGTCACTCACACCTGCAATCCCAGCACTTGGGAGGCCAACACGGAAGCTTTGCTTGAGGCCAGGAGTTTGAGACCGGCCTGGAAAACATAGTGAGACCCCATGTCTACAAAAAACTGCAAAGTAGGGGCTGACCTCCAGCCTTGGGGAGAATTGAGATACTGGGAGGAGACAGCAAGGGAGGCAGAAGAAGAGGACTCTTGGAAGTTGACATTGCAAGTAATCCCCTCACCTTCAAGTTGCCCCATCTCTCTCAGTGTCCTCGAACCTGCCAACAGGGGCAGAAGAGACCCCTGGGGCTTCCCTTCTTGCCCCTAGCTTTGCCAGCCTCCTCTTCTGGCTATACCAAACCACAGTCCACATGTCATCCCCGTCACCCAGCCCCTACCCTTCCTCTGCCCAGCTTCCTCTCTGTGGATCCAGGTCCGTCTCCTCTCCAGGAAGTTTTCCCGGAAAAAACCCACTGCATCCAATCACAGGTCCTTGCATGGGAGGGTGTTTATTTGCATTTGGTGATGCATTCCAAAACATATACAGGTGTTGCTAACTGTATAGGTTTCATGTTTTGGTTTATGAATCTTGACACTTCCTTCAGACTAGGGATCCTGGAAGGAAGGGGCCTTTGTTTCTTCCAAAAGCCTAGGGCTTCCCCCTTGGGACAAGGCTGCAACTGCTTCATCAGACTGGGAGTGATTGGAGAACAAGACTAGTGTCTGCCTTCACTTGTCTGCACAAAGTTTGGCTTCTATCTTTGCCTCCATTTTCACAAACACCACTTAATGATGTCACCACATTCCAAAGAAGGAAGAATGGAGAAATAAGGCCCAGTACGTCCAAATCCTGAAGATACAGCCTCCAACTTGCAGATAACTAGAGCCACTCCGAGATAGGTCGAGGAGGCCAAGGCTGGGGCCGGGGACCCCTGAGAGCCTCTGAGCAGCATCACTGCTACTTTCTCAACTGGAATTCCCACCGGCCATGCTGGTTGGGCTGGTCTTCAGAGAGGCTTGATCCTTGAGGAAGAGGACGGGCTCTTCCCTTTCCTTCTACCCTCCCCCTACCAAGCTCAGGGTGCTCAATAGCGAGTCAATAATAAACTGGTTGATCCAGTAATTCCACTTCTGGGACTGCAAACCAAATGCCAACTTGAGTTGCTCCTAGAGACAGAAAAGGGACACTGAAGGGGTGTTTTCTTGATGCTCCCCCCACCCCATTAGAAGCAACTTAAATTAGGGGTTCGTTAAGCAAATTATTAGTCATCCATCCATAATCATGTTTTCAAATAATATTTATGATACAAAAAAAAAAACCACCCTGTACTACAAGGTCATAGCATTTTCAAAAAGGAGTTGGTGTACACAGGTATAAATATTTTCTAGAAGGATGCAATGTAAAAGCATTAGTAATGGACATCTTGAGACAGTGGAATAACTGGTGGTTTTTATTTTTTTATTTGTAATTTTTGGTATTAAAATGAGTGTAAGAATACATTCAACAACTACAATAAAATGGTCAATTTCCTCAAAAGACACAAAGTCACTCAACTGGAAATAGCTGTGTATCTATGAAAGCCACTGAATGCATAGTTTAAAACCTTCCCACAAACAAACTCCAGGTCCAGATGGCTTCACTGGTGAACTTGACCAAATACTTAAGCAAGAAGAAACACCAATTGTATTAGTTTGCTAGGGCTACCATGACAAAATACCACAAATGGAGGGACTTCAATAACAGAAATTTATTCTCTCCCAGTTCTGGAGTCTGGAAGTCCAAGATCAAGATGCTGGCAGGGCTGATTTCATTCTGAGGCCCCTCTCTGTGGCTTGAAGATGCCACCTTCGTCCTGTGGCCTCAAGTGGCCTTTCCTCTGCGCATGCACATCCCTCGTGTCTCTTTGTGTGTCTAAATTTACTTATCTTATAAGGACACAAGTCATGCTGGATTAGGGCCCACCCTTGATTCCACTTAATCACGTCTTTAAAGGCACTATCTCCAAATACAGCCATATTCTGAGGTACCAGAATTTGAGGTACCAGCTTCAAATTACACATTGGGCGGGGGGGGGGGGGGGAAACAGTTGAGCCCATAACACCAATTATACACAAATTCTTCCAGAAAATTTAGATAAAGAAAGTGCTTCCCAATTCATTCTACTAAGCCAACATTATTCTAATACCAAAACCAGATAAGGACGTTACAAGAAATGAAAACTACAAGACTACGATTCCTCATCAACATAGATAAAAAAAATTCTTAACAAAATATTGGCAAACAGGCAAATGCTGGTAAACAAGAAAATATACCATGACCTAGTGGGGTTTATCCCAGGAATGAAAGATTGGTTTGCATTAAAAATCAGTCAATGTAAATATACCATACTAACAGACTAAAGAAGGAAAGCCATATGGTCATCTCAACAAATTCAAGAAAACAAAACAAATGCCATTTGACAAAATCCAGCATCCATTCCTGATTTAAAAAACTGTCCACAAACAGACAGAATGGAACTTCCCCAACTTGAGAAAGGACATCTACGGCCGGGTGCAGTGGCTCACGCCTGTAATCCCAGCACTTTCAGAGGCCGAGGCTGGCGGATCACCTTAGGTCGGGAGTTCAAGACCAGCCTGTCCAACGTGGTCTGCAAAAAAAAAAAAAAAAAAAAATCAGCTGGGTGTGGTGGCACAGGCCTGTAATCCCAGCTTCTCAGGAGACTAAGGCAGGGAAATTGTTTGAACCCGGGAGGCGGAGGTTGAAGTGAGCCGAGGTTGTGCCACTATACTCCAGCCTGGGCGACGTCTCAAAAAAAAAAAAAAAAAAAAAGATAAAGGGCATCTACAAGAAACCTATGGCTAACACCAGGTTGAATGGTACAAGACTGAATGCTTTTCTCCCAAAGATTAGGAAGAATGCCCACTCTCATCACTTCTATTCTATATTGTACTGGTGATTTCAGTTAGTGTAACAGCCAAGAAAAGAAATGAAAGGCCTTCAGATTGGAAAGGAAGAAGAGAGTTGGTGTCTATTGGCATCAACATAATAGTCCATATAAAAAATTCTGTAGAAGCTACAAAAAAGCTACTGGAACTAACAACTGAATTTAGCAAGGTTGCAGAATATAAGATGAAAATATGAAATAGTTGTAATAATTGTACTTCTACATACTAGCAATGAGTAATTGGACACTGAAATTTTTTAAAAATACATTTACAATAATATCCAATGATATGAAATATTTAGGGATAAAATTGACCAAAACATGGATACTTGTGCATTAAAAACTATAAAATGATGCTCAGAGAAATCAAGGAAAACCAAAGTAAATCAAGGGATATGTCATGCTTATGAATCAGAAGGCCCAATAATGTTACAATGTCAATTCTTATTTGCTCTGTAGTCAGTGCACTCTCAATCAAAATCCTAACAGACTTCTCTTATAGAAATTGACAAATTGATCCCAAAATTCATATGGAAATTCAAGGGATCTAGAATAGCCAAATCAACTATAAAAAGAGTAACAGTATTACAGGACTTATACTACCTGATTTTAAGACTTATAAAGTGGGCCAGGTGTGGCAACTCACACCTGTAATCCCAGCACTTTGGGAGGCCGAGGTGGGAGAACTGCTTGAGCCCAGGAGTTCAAGACCAGCCTGGACAACATAGCAAGACCCTGTCTTCACAAACAAACAAAATAAATTAGCATGGCTTGGTGGCACACACTTGTAATCCCAGCTACCCGGCGGGCTGAGGCAGGAGAATTGCTTGAGTCTGGGAGGTCAAGGCTGCAGTGAGCTATGATTGTGCCTTGCATTCCAACCTGGGTGACAGAGGGAGACTCTGCCTTAAAAAAAGTTACTGTAATTGAGATAATATAATATTGATATAAAGATAAATAGGTCAGTGGAACAGAATAGATGATTGAGAATCAGACTTACACATGTGGAAAATTTATTTTTGACAAGGATGCAAAGGGAAGTTCATGGAGAAATAACAGAATTTTCAACCATGTTGCTAGGCCAACTGACTATCAACAGAGAGAGAGAGAAATAGAAAGAAAGGGAGAGAGGAGGGGGAAGAGAAAGAAAAAAGACAGAGAAAGGGAGAAAGAAAGAAACAGAGGGAGGGAGAGAAAGAAGAAAGAGGATGAGAAGGAAAGAGGGAAACAGAACAGGGATCAGGGGAGGAAGGAAGGGAGAGAAAGACAGAAAAGAAATAAGAATTTCAATTCATACCTCTAACCATATACAAAAATTAACCAAAACTCATCATAGTGCAAGGGTGCTAAGACAATTCAATAGGGAAAAATGGTATTTTCAACAAACATTGTTGAGATAACTGGATACCCATATGCAAAAGAATGAAGTTGAACCCCTTCTTTACACCACATATAAAAGAATGAAGTTGAACCCCTTCCTTATACCATATACAAAAGTTAACTCAAAATGGATCAGAGACCTAAATGTAAACTATAAATCTTTTACAAGCCTGGGCAACATAGTGAGACCTCATCTCTGCCAAAAAAAAAAAAAAAAAAAATGAGCTGGGCATGGGCATGTTGGCACATGCCTGTAGTCCCAGCTATTCAGGAGGCTGAGGTGGGAGGATGGCTTGAACCCAGGAAGTTGAGGCTGCTTTGAGCTGTGATGGTGCCACTGCACTCCAGCCTGGGCAGCAGAGTGAGATTCTATCTCAAAACAAAAAAAAAACAATGAACTTTTAGGCTGGGTGCGGTGGCTCACACCTGTAATCCCAGCTCTTTGGGAGGCCAAGGCGGGCTGATCACTAGCGGTCAGGAGTTCGAGACCAGCCTGGCCAACATGGCAAAACCCCATTTCTACTAAAAATACAAAACATTAGCCAGGCATGGTGGTAGGTGCCTGTAACCCCAGCTACTCGGGAAGCTGAGGCAGGAGGATCACTTGAACCTGGGAGGAGGAGGTTGCAGTGAGCCAAGACTGCACCACTGCACTCCAGCCTGGGCGACAGAGCAAGACTCTGTCTCAAAAAAAAAAAAAAAAAAAAAGAAAGAAAGAAAGAAAAAAAAAAAAAGAAGAAGAAGAAAAGAAAAAAACAATAAACTTTTAGAAGAAAACATAGGACTAAGTCTTCATGACACTGAGTTAGCAACGGTTTCTTAGTACACCAAAAGTGCAAGTGACACAAAAAAGATAATTTGAACTTTATCAAAATGAAAAATATGTGTGCTGCAAACTGTACCATCAATAAAATTAAAAAAAAAACAGAATGAGAGAAAATATTTGAAAACCATATGTGTGATAAGGAACTCGTACCTAGAATACCTAAAGAGCTCTTATAACTTAGCAATAAAAATATTACAACCCAATCTTTAAAATAGGAAAAAGATTTAAAGACATTTCTCCAAAGAAGATAACCTTATGACCAACAAGCATGTGAAATGATGCTCAGCATCATTAGTCATCAGGGAAATGCAAACGAAAACCATAATGTGATACCACTTCACACCCACTAGGATGGCTGTGATCAAAAAGACAGATGATACCAAGAGTTAGTGAGGAGGCGGAGAAACCAGAACCCTCATACATTGCTGATGGGAATGTAAAATGGTGAAGGCACTGTGGAAAACAGCTTGGCAGTTCTTCAAAGCATTAAACATGGAGTTACCCTAAGACCCAGTAATTCCACTCCTCGGCATATACCTGATATGGTTTGGCTCTGTGTCCCCACCCAAATCTCATCTTGTAGCTCCCTTAATTCCCACGTGTTGTGGGAGGGACCCAGTTGGAGATGACTGAATCATGGGGGCAGATCTTTCCCGTGCTGTTCTCATGATAGTGAATAAGTCTTATGAGAGCTGATGGCTTTAAAAAAACGGGAGTTTGCCTGCACCAGCTCTTTCTTTGCCTGCTGCCATCCATGTAAGATGTGACTTGCTCCTCCTTGCCTTCCACCATATTGTGAGACCTCCCCAGCCATGTGGAACTGTAAGTCCAATAAACTTTTTTCCTGTACAAATTACCCCGTCTTGGGAATGTCTTCATCAGCAGCATGAAAACGGACTAATACAATACCAAGAGAAATGTCTCTATTTTAACACTTTGCATTTTTAACACTTTCGCATCCACACACAAAAACTGTACACTAATGTTCATAGCAGCATTATTGATTATAACCAAAAAGTGGAAAAAACCAAATGTCCATGGACATTTGGTTGATGAATATGGTATATCTATACAAGGAAATATTCTTCAATCATTAAAAGGAATAGAGTAGTGATACATGTTATAACATGGCCAAACCTTGAAAGCACTATGTTAAATGAAAGAAACCAGTCACAAAAGTCACATTATCACATGATTTTGCTCTGTGAAATGTCCATAGTAGGCACAGCTGCAGAAACAGAAAGTAGATGATGGTTTCCAGGGGCTGAGAGAAAGGAGTGTGTGGTGACAGGGATTGGGGAATGACTACTGATGGGTAGCGTTTCTTTTTGTGGTATCAAAAGTGTTCTAAAATTAGAATACTTGCAAATAGTTGTAAATGGTTGCAAAACTATGGATACACACACACACACAAAAGCCCATTGAATTATACACTTGAAATGAATGAATGATATGGTATATTAATATCTCAATAAAGTTTTTTTTTATTTTGTTTTGTTTTTGTTTTTGTGTTTTTTGGTAGAGATAGGGTCTTGCTATGTTGCCTAGGCTGGTGTCTAACTTCTGGGCTCAAGCAATCCTCCTGCCTGCCTCGGCCTTCCAAAGTGCTGGGATTACAGGTGTGAGCCACCATGCCCAGTCAATAAAACTGTTTTAAAAAGTAGAATATATTATTCAACCTTAAAAAGGAAGGAAATTCACCATACAGATGAATTTTGAGGACATTGTGCTAAGTGAAATAAACTGGTCGGAAAAGGTCGTGATTTTACTTACACAAGGGACTTAGTCAAATTCACAGAGACATGAAGTAGAATGGTGGTTGCCAGGGGCTGAGAGAAGGGGAGAGTGGGGAGTCAGTATTTAAAGTGTACAGAGTTTCAGTTTTGCAAGATTAAAAGAGCACTATGGATGGATGGTGGTGATGGTTCCACAACAATGTGAATGTACTTAACGCCACTAAACAGTACACTAAAAAATGGTTAAGATGGTAAATTTTATGCTGTATTTGCCACAATTTAAAAAATGAATATTTAAAAAATGGATCATAGACCTAGATATAAAACCTAAGCTTATAAAATTTCTAAAAGAAAACCAGGGAGAAAATTGTTGTGACCTTGGATTAGGCAGATTTCTTAATATAACACCAAAAGCACAACGCATAAGAGAAAAACAATCAGTAAAGAGGACTTCATAAAAATTTACCTTCAGGCCGGGCACAGTGGCTCATGCCTGTAATTTCAGCACTTTGGGAGGCCAAGGTGGGCGGATCACCTGAGGTCAGCAGTTCAAGATGAGCCTGGCCAACATGGTGAAACCCCATCTCTACTAAATACAAAAATTAGCCAGGTATGGTGGAAGGTGCCTGTAATCCCAGCTACTCGAGAGGCTGAGGCAGGAGAATCGCTTGAACCCAAGAGGTGGAGGTTGCAGTGAGCCGAGATCACACCATTGCATTCCAGCCTGGGGGACAAGAGGGAGACTTCATTTCAAAAAAAAAAAAAGAAAATATAACTTCTGCTCTTTCAGACATCCTGTTAAGATAGTGGAGGCTGGACACGGTGGCTCATGTCTGCAGTCTCAGCACTTTGGGAGGCCGAGGCAGGAGGATCACTTGAGCCCAGGAGTTTGAGATCAGCCTAGCCAACAAGACAAAAACCTGTCTGTACTAAAAATACAAAAAATTTAGCCGGGCATGGTGGCATGCACCGATAGTCCCAGCTACTTGAGAATATGAGGCACTAGAGAATCACTTGAACCCAGGAGGTGGAGGTTGCAGTGAGCCGAGATAACACCAGTGAACTCCAGTCTGGGTGACAGAGTGAGACTCTGTCTCAAAAAAAAAAAAAAAAAAAAAAAAAGATAATGGGAAAACAAATCGCTGAATGGAAGAAAATATTTGCAAAGCACATATCCAATAAAGGACTTGTATCCAAGATATAGAAAACCACTGTCAATACTCATTGATAAGAAAATAAACAACCCAATAAAAAATAAGCAACAGATTTCAACAGACGCTTCACTAAAGAAGGTATACAGATGGGCAAATTAGCACATAGCATCATTAGTCATCAGATAAATAAAAATTAAAAACATGAGATTCTGCTGAGCACCTATTAGAATGCTTACAATTTAAAAAGACGGACCAAATCAAAATTTAGTGAGGGTGTAAAGCAACAGAAACTTACCTACACTTGTGGTGGGAAATGTAAAATGGTACAACCACTTTGGAAAACAGTTGGGCAATTTCTTATAAAGTTAAACATGCACTTACTGTATAACACTCAGTCATTTTACTCATTGGCATTTACTCAAAAGGAAAAAAAAAAGCATGTGTTCATACAAAGACTTAATTACAAGTGTTTATAACAGCCTCATATTCATAGTAGCCCAGAACTACGAACAACCAAGTGTCCATTAACTGAAGAAAGGAGAAACAAACTACGATGACTCCATCCAACAAAATACCATTCAGCATTAAAATTCAAGCAGCAACACGAATGAACCTCAAAAGCATTAGGCTAAATAAAAGAAGCCAGATACAAAATCCTACAAATTGTGTGATTCCATCTATTTAAGATTCTGGAGAGGGCAAAACTCACCTACAGTGACTAAAGTGGACCAGTAGTTGTCACTGGTCTGTTTCTGTCACTATCATGCAAATGCTTGACAAATGTCATATATTTGTAAAAATCCATGAAACTTCAAATGGATGTATTTTATTTTATATAAATTGTACCTCAATAGATCTTGTCTCAAAAAAAAAAAAAAAGAAAAAAGTTCTAAAATTAGATTGTGGTGATGGTTGCAAAACTGTGAATCTACAAAAAAAATTTTTTTATAAGAAACAATTTCTACATTTATAACAAAAATATTTAGATAGTGACCATTTCACCAAATATTTCCTAATCATTAAGCTGTTAACTCTGGAGAGGGACGCATCAAATGTCATTTTATGTGTTATGGAGTTGTTTTATGGAGGTGGAAACTGAGGCAGCAAGCTGGGAAGCCATGTGTCTCAGCCCCATGAACCAGGGAAGACCTGACTATAGGCGGCTCCCTGAGGACCAGGCCAGGTCTCCGAGCAGGTCTCTGTCCTGCAGGGATCGTGTGTGCATACCTGGGGTCCAACCAGAGGGGAGCAGATAGAAGAAAGAGAGCAATGACCTACCGGCTGCTCACCTCCTCCAGGAAGTCTACCGTGTATTCATTATTTTCTCTGGCCTCTCAACACCTGCATTAGTTTTCCAGCACCGCCATAACAAAGTCCCACAAACTGGGTGGCTTACACGATAGAAATTTATTTTCTCACAGTTCTGGAGGCTGGATGTCTGAGAGGAAGGTGTCAGTGGGGCTGGTTCCTTCTGAGGCTTCTCTCCAAGCTTGTTGGTGGCCACTTTTTCCCTGTGTCTTCACATGATCTTTTCTGTGTGCCTGTCTATGTCCTGATCTCTTCTTCTCATAAGGACACCAGTTATATTGGATTAAGGCCCACCCTAGTAACTTCATTTTAACTTAATCACCTCTTCAAAGGCCCTACCTCCAAATACAGTCACATTCTGAAGTATTGGGGGTTAGGAGTTGAACACATCGATTTGGAGTGGGGGACACATGGGCTGTGGTGCTGCCCATGACAATACCATATGGCTCCTGACTGTGGGCCTCTTGGGGGGAAAAATTAGACTTAAAGTGAGAAGAACGGGTTCTGGTCAGTCCTTGGTTAGAGACCCTTCTTTTTGGGATATCAAAAATGTTCTAGGCCTGGTGTGTTGGCTCACACCTGTAATCCCAGCACTTTGGGAGGTCGAGGCAGATGAATTGCCTGAGCTCAGGAGTTCAAGACCGGCCTGGGCAATATGGCAAAACCTCATCTCTACAAAAAATACAAAAATTAGCTGGGTGTGGTGGTGCATGCCTGTAGTACCAGCTACTTGGGAAGCTGAGATGGGAGGATTGCTTGAGCCCAGGAGGTTCAGGCTGCAGTGACCCGAGATTGCACCACTGTACTGCAGCCTGGGTGACAGAGTGAGATCCTGTCTCAAAAAAAAGAAAAAGAAAAATATTCTAAAATTAGATTGTGGTGATGGTTGTGAAACTGTGAATCTGCAAAAAAAAAAAAAAAAAATCCAAAAACCAAAAACCAAAAAACAAACAAACAAAAACCAACAACATTGAATTATACACTTGAGTGAATATCTCAATAAAGCTGTTTTTTTGTTTGTTTGTTTGTTTGTTTGGGGTTTTTTTTGAGACAGAGTTTCGCTCTCGTTGCCCAGGCTGGAGTGCAGTGGCACAATCTCAACTCACTGCAACCTTGGCCTCCCAGGTTCGAGAGATTGACCTGCCTCAGCCTCCCGAGTAGCTGGGACTACAGGTGTGCACCGTCACACCCAGTTAATTTTTGTATTTTTAGTAGAGATGGGGTTTCACCAAGTTGGCCAGGATGGTCTCGATCTCTTGATCTTGTGATCCACCCGCCTCAGCCTCCCAAAGTGCTGGGATTACAGGCGTAAGCCACCACGCCTGGCTGACACAGCTGTTTTTAAAAACAGATGATATGACTCAGCCTGAAAAATGAAGGAAATTCTGACGTATGCTACAACACAGATGAACTTTGCGAACATTGTGCTAAATGAAAGAAGCCAAGTAGAAAAGGAGAAATGCTGTATGATTTCACTTATGTCAGGTACTTAGTCAAATTCATAGAGACAGGAAGTAGACCCTGCAGAGCCCCACCAACTTCATCTGCACTTGGAAAAACAGTGCCCAAAATATAAAATGTGCTTCGACGAGCGAGAAAGATAGAAGGTTCTGTGCATGCCCAAGTGCTATTATTTCCTGTGGAGAGGATGGTGGACCCTTCCAGGCTAACCCTTGTGCCAGATCTCATGAGGCTGTTAGCCCCTATGGGATCATATTAACAGGGAGAAATGGCTCTGTACCACCCACGTAAGTCAGCCCGCTGGCCCTCCCAAAATAATGCCTTGCCATGTCAGCTGAGCATCTCCAGAAGCGTCTCGGGAGCCCCAGCTGCTCGTATCCCTCTGCTCTGCTCCCCTGCTCCCAGTGTTGACATCCACTCACCGCTACTCATGGAAGCCTTGGCACCTACAGAGATTGGGCCTACCCCAGGGTGCTGACCTTAGATTCCCTCAAAGCTGGAGACTCTTGAGGTGCCAGGAAAGTTGCCTTGCCTTCCAGCGTCACAGCCATACCACGCTCTGCACGGAAAAGGTGCGTGCCCCCAGTCCCATCCCACGCCACGGTGACACTCTATCACCTGTGCCTTGCATAGCCCCTCTTGGTGACCAGAGGGGTGCCAGGAGGTTCTATAGGCTTCTCGCTGCAGGACTCAGGCCAAACCCACCAGACAATTATCTCGCTGTCCACAGTCAGCCCTCCATTCCAACTCCTCAGGCAGGGCAACCCACTTCCACGCAAATCAGTGTGAGCCCCTCACCTGCACCCACCGGACAGGCCACAGACTGTCTGCACTGCCCAGGTCCCAACCAGCTGGAAAGGTGTCTGGTCACTCTGAGGACACTGTAAGTTCCTGGTGGGCAGGACCTTGTCTTGCTCCTTCATCTCTGCTCCCTGCACAGTGTGCTGAGTCTGGCTAGGGCTGGCACAGAGTAGGTGCTCAGGAATGTCCGTGGAATGGAATCATGTGCTGGGCTCCTGTGGGGCTTCCTGGAAGTGTGCTGTTTGCCTCCCATGAGCTAATACTAATAACAACACCACCCACCACCATTATTGAGTGTTTCTTCGGCACGAAGCACATTGCCAAGTGCCGTGCATGCCCTACGTCTAGGAATCCTCGTAACAATCCAACTAGCTGGATATTATCAGTTTTCCCTGCCCCGTGTAACAGATGACAAAACAGAGCGGGAGTCAGGATCCATGTCAGGTCTGACCCCCAGGCCTCCTTCTGGATGCCCAGACTCTGTGGCCTCCCACCAGATGTGGCCTTTATGAAGCAACAGGGGGCTGGGCTGGATCTAAACACAGGAAAGAACCTTCCAGCAATGACCGTCTGGAAGCTGCTGGGCATGGGGATTTCAAATGATTTTGAAAGTGCCTTCTTGTGACCACTGGCCCGGGAATCCCCCCATTGCATGTGACCAGCTTTGTGTTATTCCGAAACAAGACTCTCTGGGCTTGAGGTGCAGAAAGAGGGCAGTTTGCCCTGCCCCTTGCCTGAGTTTGAACCCTAGACTTTTTCCTCCTATTATTGGCCACTTACCATGTGACAATCATGCTACCTGTAATCATGACAAGAAGCCTAAAGGAGATGCATCACTGGTGCCATTTTCCAGATGGGAAACTGACGCTCAGAGAGATGAAGCACTCGGATCAAAGTAACACAGTTATTAAACTAGAAGCCAAAGACAGAGCTTTCTGATATCAAAGCTGGGGCTTTCTTTCTACTACATGACCTTAGTTGTTCATAATCTGGAAGGGTATCTGATAATCTGGAAGGGTGTCCAAAGGACTTCCTGCTGAAGTTTGAACCTAATTTTTTAAGAGACAGGGTCTCAGCTGTCACCCAGGCTGCGGTGCTGTGGTGCAATCACAGCTCACTACAGCCTCGAACTCCTGGGCTCCAGGGATCCTCCTGCTTCAGCCTCCTGAGTAGCTGGGACTGCAGGTGCAAGCCACCCTGCCTGGCTAATTTTTATTTTTTATAGAGATAAGGTCTGGCTATGTTGCCCAGGGTGGTCTCAAACTCCTGGCCTCAAGTGATCCTTCTGCCTCAGCCTCCCAAAGTGCTAGGATTACAGGCACTACAAGAAGAAATTAAACCATCATCGTCATCCTCATTATTATCATTCGAATGCATGGAAATGTAACATACATCCAAGAAAATGCACAAACCTTAGTGAACAGTGGGATGAATTATTGCAATGTGAACACACCCATGTAACCAACACCAAACAGATAACATCAGCAGCACCCCCTGAAGGAAGACCTCTAGTAACCCCCTCTAATCAGCATGTACAGCTGTGGGGAACTGCTGCCCTGACTTGTGAAATCACACATGAGCTTGACTGTTGTGGAATGTCATGGCAATGGAGTCTCTCTCACACGCTGTGCTCTTTTGTGTCTGGCTTTATTTTTCGTTCTATGCTTGTGGGATTCATCCATGTCCTCGTGTGTCACTGTGGTTTGTTGACATGACTCTACCGCCACGGGTCTCTCCATTCTGCTGTTGACAGGTGTTTGGGGGGATTTCAGTTGTTTAACCCACTTCCTTTGGTTCAGATGAAGAAAAGTGGGTCACTCTCCCACAAAAGCTAATCTCTCCCTCCTCCTTCTTCCCTGCCCTGGGGAAGCCCTTCTCCTTTGCTTACCTCCGATCCTGCAAACCTTTGGGAATTTGGAGCTTCATTTCAGATACGCTCTGGCAGGCTGTCATGGTGGATGGAATCCAGGCAATGGGACTCTTCTGGTCAATAGGGCTTTGTAGGGGAGGTCTCCTGCCACGGGCTGAGAGGATATGCTGTCACCTCACGGGGGTATTCTTAGGAAGTGAGAAAGAGGGTCCACTTTCTTCAGGTATGCGGTGAGAGTGGGGGCAGCCGATTTCTAGACTCTGCCAGCTCTTCTGGCTTCCACGACTGTCTATGCTGGGCGGGTAAGAGAATTCGTATGGCAGAGCTCCAAGATACAGTGAGTCATCTGTGGAATGGAGATTATGACAGTACCTACTTAGATTTATTATATGTGGAGTTCTTAGGGCAGTACCCCCAATACAGTAAGGCGGGCTCCAGCAGAGCTGTGGTCTAACCCAAACTCTGCCGTGTACCTGCTGTGTGACCCTGCTAACCTCTCTGAGCTCCAGCTTCCTCACCTGTAATATGGGAATAGCAGTGTCTTCTCCGTGGCTGTGAAAATCAAATGAGCTAAGAACTCAGGGCCTGACACACAGTAGAAACTCAGTCGGCAGTAGCTATTTTTAACAGAGTTTCCCCTCCCGGCATCTGATAGCTTCCTGCTCCCTTCCACCCTCCACCTTGAGAGCTTGCCAGGTTGTGGCCTAACAGTATCATCAGTGTTTTTCTGACTGTTGCCAGGGAAGTAAAAACACACAGACTTGCTGATGTCCCAAGAAACAACCAGGCCCAATAGATACTAAGACCTGCTGACGGGCAGAAGTAAGGGGGTTTCAAATTCACATAGATTTTCAGAGAAAGAAAAAGGCATGAAAACCTTTATATATTCATCCTCATTGTTAATTATTCAAATGCAAATTATATAATGCCTTTTTCTCTTGATACAAGGTATCGCTCTGTCGCCTAGGCTGAACGAAGTGCAGTGGCATGATCGTGGCTCACTACAGCCTCAAACTCCTGGGATCAAGTAATCCTTCTGCCTTAGCCTCCTGAGTAGCTGAGACTGCAAGCCCACATCACCATTCTTCTTCTTCTTCTTCTTTTTTTTTTTTTTTTTTTAAGAGATAGGGTCTCACTCTGTCACCTAGGCTGGAGTGCAATGATTTGATCTCGGCTCACTAAAGCCTTGACCTCCTGGGCTCAAGTGATCCACCCACCTCAGCCTCTCAAGTAGCTGGGATTACAAGCACACAAGACCATGCCTGGCTAATTTTTGTACTTTTGTAGAAACAGCTTTCACCATATTGGCCAGGCTGGTCTCGAATTCGTGGTCTCAAACAATCTGCCCACCTCGGTCTCCCAAAGTTCTGGGAATACAGGCATGAGCCACCACGTGTGACCTCCCAGCTAACTTTTAAATTTTTAGTGGAGATGGGGTTTCACCAAGTTGCCCAGGCTGGTCTTGAACTCCTGGGCTCAAGATCCACCCATCTCAGCCTCCTAAAGTGCTGGGATTACAGGTGTGAGCCACCACAGCCAGCCTCCAAAAATCTTTATGTCTTCTGACCCAGAAATTTCACTTCTGGAAATCTATACTAAAGAAACCATCAAACAATAGAAAAATGCCCAGTAATGACACAAACTATGGAATTAGTAGATGGAGGACATTGAAAGTTATAACTACAGTTGTTCTTTATCTTCGGGGGATACATTCCAAGACCCCCAGCGGCTGTCTGAAAGAATGGATAGGACCCAACCCTATATAGACTATGTTTTTTCACATATGAGCCATACGAATCTATGGTAAAGTTTAATTTATAAATTAGGCATGGTAAGAGATTAGTAACAACGACTAATGATAAAATAGAACAATTATGACAATATGCTATAATAAAAGTTAAGTGAATGTGGTCTCTCTTTCTCTCTCTCAAAATATCTCAGTGTCATGGCTGGGCGCGGTGGCTCACGCCTGTAATCCCAGCACTTTGGGAGATCAAGGTGGGCAGATCATGAGGTCAGGAGTTCGAGACCATCCTGACCAACATGGTGAGACCCTGTCTCTACTAAAAATACAAAAATTAGCTGGGCGTGGTGGCGCGTGCCTGTAGTCCCAGCTACTCAGGGGACTGAGGCAGAAGAATCACTTGAACCTGGGACGCAGAGGTTGCAGCGAGCCAAGACTGCACCACTGCACTCCAGCCTGGTGACAGAGAGAGACTCCGTCTCAAACACACACACACACACACACACACAAACCTCAGTGACCTGTATACCATAGGTCACTGAAACCATGGAAAGAGAAACTGCCAGGAAACTGATAAGGGGGAACTACTGTAGATTCTCAATGTTTAAGGATATAAAAGAAGCCAGGGACAGTGGCTCACGCCTGTAATCCCAGCACTTTGGGAGGCCAAGGTAGGTTAATACCTGAGGTCAGGAGTTCGAGATCAGCCTGGCCAACATAATAAAATCCCCGTCTCTACTAAAAATACAAAAATTAGCCAGGCATAGTGGTGCATGCCTATAGTCCCAGCTACTCAGGAGGCTGAGGCAGGAGGATTGCTTGAACCTGGGAGGTGGAGTTTGCAGTGAGCCGAGATCGCACCACTGCACTCCAGCCTGGGTGACAGAGCAAGACTCTATCTCGAAAAAAATTTAAAAATTAAAAAAAAAGAAAGAAAGATTAATTAAGCATGTTAAGTAGAAGCACGGAAAATACTTAAAAGACCCAGATCAAATTTATAGAGGGACTAAATGCACTGAGATGGGAAAAAACCAATGGATAGGATGAAGAGCAGATCGGAGAATACAGAAGAAAAGATTAGTTACTCCACTTATTTTAAGCAGTGATGATGAGGATGATCATGAGGAGGAGGAAGAGAATGATGGGGGTCGCTGCAGCTGACATTTATTGGTCTCCAGCTGTGGACCAAACCCTGTTCATCTTTTCATCCTCACAGTAACCCTGTGAAGTAGGTACTGTCATCAGCCCTGTCTTACACAGGAGCAAGAGGAAGACACGGAGCTAATCATCAGCTTGCTCCAAGTTAAGCAGCCAGATGTCAGGGAGGCCAGGCTGTTAACCTAGGCAGTCTGGGTTTGAATCCCATCTCCCCAGTCCTCTTAACCTCCAGGCGTGTTGTGGTTACTGTAACGGCATTCCCTGGATCGGTGAGACTTGGTGCTATGTGCTTTATGGACGTTATCTCTAAATCTCACAGCCATCAGGGAAGGGAGATGCTGACCCCATTTTTCAGATGAAGAAACCAAGGCTCCTGGAGGTGAAGTAATTTGCCCTGGGTCCCACAGTTGGTAGGAGAAGGGGCCAGGATTTGAACCAGATCTGTCTGATCCTAAACCTTGGGATCAGAGGTTGGATGTGCCCTGGGGCTTCTGGAGGTGTCCGAGACAACTCTGAAGATGCGGTTTTTGAGGATGCTTTGTAGCATCAATGTCGTGCCTTCTCTCCCTTTAGGGAAAAGCCTTCTGGAATCAACAAAGGGCTTGTAGCTGATTTTGCTCTCATCCGTCCATACCAGATGGAGGGTAGCATGGGTTCTGACAGGTAGCCACATGGTCTACCAAGAGTCCCTGTCTAGAGGATTGTCTATAGCGTAAGGTACCACACTGGTAAGTGCACAAGGGAAGGACTATTGAGCCTACGTGGGAGGGGGTGCATCAAAAAACGTGCCAGAGACATCTACGTTGCTTGCTGTTGAATTATTTTGCATGTAGATTGTTGATACACATATGAGCTGGTCAGCTGGTTGACTGAATCAAGGAACAAAGGCAATAATCAGATTTAAAAGGGAGGGAAGAGAAGAGAGAAGAGAGAGAGAGAGGGAAGCTCCTAGCAGTGGCTGTTGCTAGTATATTCTTTCGGATGAGCTTTTATACTGGCAGCAGAGGTCAGCCTGGGCATTCTGTCCTTAGACAGCCATCTAACAGGCATCAAAGCAAAACAGTTTCTGCTGTGTGGGAACAAGATTCTCAGTGGAACCCTGGTGGTTGACCATCTCTGTGCCATGGCCGGGCATGTCCTCCCACCAGCTCCTCCACCCAGTTTGGGCTGGCTCCACCCCATTTGCCTCATTAAGATTCTCACGTGTAAACTGGGGCAGACCTTCTGCAGGGTCAGTTGTCAACACACATCAATTGCCTGCCTTCAAATTGTGTGTGTGCTTTGACTCAGTGAGTCCACATTAGGAGTAGATCCTGTGGAAGCAATTCTGGACATGAACTGACTGAAATTTGGCCTTCTTTCACTGTACAGTATAGATTATTAAAAAAAATCAGAAGCCACCATATATCCATCATTGGAGCTTCATTAGATAAATGGTATAGCAGTATAATAATATATATAACAGTATAATGAAATAGGAACCTGCCTTTTTTTTTTTTTTGAGACGAAGTCTTGCTCTGTCGCCCAGGCTGGAGTGCAGTAGCACAATCTTGGCTCACTGCAACTTCTGCCTCCTGAGTTCAAGTATGTTTCTGCCTCAGCCTCCCGAGTAGCTGAGATTACAGGCGCCTGCCACCACGCCCGGCTAATTTTTGTATTTTTTAGTAGAGATGGGGTTTCACCATCTTGGCCAGGCTGGTCTTAAACTCCTGACCTCATGATCCACCTGCATCGGGCTCCCAAAGTGCTGGGATTACAGGCATGAGCCACCGTGCCTGGCCAGGAACCTGCCTTTCACAATGTTACTAGAGAGGAATATTTAATAACATAGAAATATGTGCAAGGTATATCAGCAAATGAAAAAATAGGCTACGAAGCACTGCATGTACAACATTTTCCTAATTTGGTTAGGGAAAAGTATGAAGAGAGAGAGAGAGAGAAAGAGAGACAGGTAGCAACGGGACCACAGAAGGACGTACACCAAAGTGTCAATGGTGCTTAATAGGTTTACAGGTGATTTTAAGTTTATTATTTAGGTTTTCCAAATCTTCTACACTGAGTGTATGTTTCTTTTATCAAAAAGGGCGTGGAAGGGAAGCCAAGGCATGGTGCTCACACCTGTAATCCCAGCACTTTGGGAGGTTGATGATTGCTTGAGGCCAGGAATTCGAGAGCAGCCTGGGCAACATAGTATTGTCTTAAAAAAACAAAAAAGAAAAGAAAAAGAAAACAATTGCCAGGCGTATTGGCACACACCTGTGGTCTCAGCTACTTGGAAAGCTGAGGCAGGAGGATTGCCTGAGCCCGGGAGCTCGAGGCTACAGTGAGTGAGCTATGATCATTCTACTGCACTCCAGCCTGAGTGACAGAGTGAGACCCTATCTCAAAATATACATATATATGAATATAAATAAATAAATAAAATAAATAGGGAAAAAAATATGTTACACAAAAACTCCCCAGTGCCAGAAGAGTGGAAGTGAAAGAAGCATGTGTTTCCTCCATGAGAGTGAGGGCTGGGAGGGAGGGTTGGGAGGGAGGGCTGGGGAAGCCTGGGTGGGGTGCATCTGATATAAGGGGGCAGCCCGCATGGCAAGAGACTTCCAGCAGCTGCCTCCACTGCTCTGTGCTGGGATCATGGAACTTGCCCTGCTGTGTGGGCTGGTGGTGATGGCTGGTGAGTTGCGGATGGGACTCAGGCTGGGAAGGGAAGGAGGGAGGACAGTGCACCCCTGTGCTCTCTTTCCTAGATTGGGGGGCTGCTGCTCTGATCCCCAGGACCCTGGACCCCACTCCCCAATCCTTCTGCCTCTCTGCAAAGAGCCTTCAGTGGCCGCCAGTCTCCTAGCATGGTAGCTTCAGCCAGAGAGCTCTGGGTGGCCAAGCTGCACTGCACGTCTCTGGACTGCTGTGAAGGTTCAAACTGGAAATCCAGAACTGGGGTCTGCTGGGCCCATGATGATGACGCTTTGGACACGGGTCACTTCACCCCTGCCTCTCCCACTGAATAAGAACAACCTGTGCAAATGCATAGCACTCCATGTTTTTAGAGCCGTTTCATGTTCATGCTCTTCCTTGAACCTGGGAAGAGGGTTCCCTGGACCTTCGGTGAAGGGTGGGGCAGTTTCCATTTGATCTTTTTTTTTTTTTTTTTTTTTTTTTTGAGACGGAGTCTTGCTCTGTGCCCCAGGCTGGAGTGCAGTGGCGCCATCTCGGCTCACTGCAAGCTCCGCCCCCCGGGTTCACGCCATTCTCTTGCCTCAGCCTCCTAAGTAGCTGGGACTACAGGCGCCCGCCACCACGCCCGGCTAGTTTTTTGTATTTGTTTTAGTAGAGACGGGGTTTCACGGTGTTAGCCAGGATGGTCTCCATCTCCTGACCTGTGATCCGCCCGCCTTGGCCTCCCAAAGTACTGGGATTACAGGCTTGAGCCACCGCGCTCGGCCAATCCATTTGATCTTAAGCAGACCAAATATAAAACGCAGTTGCTAGCAAATTGGCCTTTTTTGTCCTTAATCCAACTCAGAATTGTGATTTTGGAAAGGACTTGCATTTCAAAATATAGTTTTATATTATCTTGGGACTCCAAAATTCTCTAGAGGAACGTGTCTCCAGGATTACAGCAAAAACCATTAGGAAATTCGCAATCGAGCTGCAAAAATTCATCTCTCACATGTAAAGAGGGAAGACACTGTAGAGATCAAATATACAGATGAACCTGCAGTCAAATGCTGGCCCGGCCATCTCTTGGCAGTGTGACTAGCCAAATCGCCCCACCTTTCAATATCCTCATCTGTAAAATGGGCATAACCTGCTTGGTGGGACTGTTAGAAGGACTCTAATGAGAAAACAGATACTAAGTGTTGAGTAAGCGTAAATAATAGCTTCACACATGGCCCAGGCATGAAAGATGGCAGTGGTACCTCCTCCTGCCCACTGTACCCATCCCTTGGGAGAAGGAGCTTCATCCCCGTCAGTGGCAGCCAAGGGTGGGAAAAGCTACCCGGGCAAGAACTGCTGACAAGCGAAGCCAGTTCACCAACACCTCCCCAGCCACAGCTCCAGCCCTGCTTCTCGGGCTGGGTCCTCCTCACCTTAAAATTATGACAAGTAAGACCACCCGAAAGCATTCTGAATGTATTTCAAAGCTGAATGTATTTCTCACATGGCAAGAAAGAGCTGCATCATTCAGGCGTGAGTTCAGTTCATGTATTTCTGAGCCCAGATGGAAAGGGCTAGATTTAGGGGGAAAAAAAAAAAAAAAGAGGACAGAGATACCCTAAGAAAGGCAAGATTCTGAACGCGGGGCTTTGGTTGATCTGCAAGGTGGACTCTCTGTTTACAGTTGGGTTCCTTATCATGGAATCCAGGAATCTCTGATGGATTGTGTACCATTCCAGAGGGCCCGGGATCCTTCACCAGTGCAGCCAAAGCTTAGCAAAGCTTCTCTTGTACATGTCTTAACAGCTGGAGCCACCATGTCAAACAGGCATGGCAACATGGACTCCCACACATCAAGGGGACACACTGGGGACACAATGGCCCAGTCACTTTCAGTTGCAGCCCAAGGCCACCGCGTGTAGTCTCACTCTTTGTCCACTGCATGAGTCCCTCCCAACCACCCTTCCCACCCCAGCGGCCCCCAATGTGGGGCTCACCCACAGTGTACTATTGACTTCATTTGCCTGAGGTTGGGTGCAGGTTCCATAACTAGGCTCACTCGAAGATTGGCTGCCCAGCCCAGTCTCCCTGAGACTCTGGGCTCCAGCTGGACGTGTGTTGCCTGCATTCTCGAATCGTCTCTTAGAGTTGCACACAGGCACAGTTCCCTTCCTTTCTGTCATCTGTTTCTCCCAACCTCCCACTTGAATTCATGGACTTAATATATTTTATTTCTCCTAACTCAGCATAATGCATTCCTCTCTTCCAGTAAAATAAATTACCCTGACTATCAATTCTAACCAGCATTTATTAGAGTGAAATAAAATTATCCATGAAAAGTATTGATTTCTAAATCATGCTGCCTCCCAGGAGACCCACACACTCTCTTTATTACAGACTCAGATTTTTGTAGGAACTAGAGATAAGAAGGGTGCGTTGGGATTATTCTTCCTGTTGTGGAGTGGGAAATCAACGCCCAGAGACAGAGAATGAAACCAGACTGTTTTAAGTGATGAATTCTGGCTCCATTTACCAGCCGCTAAGACTTTGAGCAAGTTACTGAGCCTCAATCCGCTCATCTGTAAAATGGGGATTAAAAATAATATTCATTGTACCAATGTTGGTTTTAACAAGTGAATCACAAGTAAGATGATAACGTTTGAGGAAATTGACTGAGGGGTATACAGGAACTTTCTATCTTTGCAACTTTTCTGTACATCTAGAATTATTCCAAAATAAAAAGTTTATTTAACAGTAATTATCTAGCCAGATGGAGTCGAGAAATCAGTACACAAGAAGACCCATAGTAAGCACTCAGTAATTGTCATTTTTTTCCCTTGAGACAAAGTTTCACTCTGTTGCCCAGGCTGGAGTGCAGTAGTACAGTCTCGGCTCACTGCAGCCTCCACCTCCCTGAGCTAAGGTGACCCTCCCACCTCAGCCTCCCATGTAGCTGAGACGACAGGTGTCCACCACCACCCCCAGTTAATTTTTGTATTTTTTGTAGAGACAGGGTGTCACCATGTTTTCCAAGCTAGTCTCAAACTCCTGGGTTCAAGCAATCTGCCCACCTTGGCCTCTCAAAGCCAAGATCGTGCCACTGCATTCCAGCCTGGGCAACAGAGCGAGACTTTGTCTCCCAAAGTGCTGGGATTACAGGTGTGAGCCACTGTGCCTGGCCTGTCACTGTATTTTTAATAGCGGTAGTAGATGTCATTTTATTATCATCATTATTTGAGGTCACTCATTTGGTCTGGGCAGAGCAGAGTGCTGTCCTGTGCCCACTGGCGTGGCCCTGAAATTCATCTCCTCTCCTCTCCTGGTTGCTGGGCTGCTTGGCAGGTGTGATTCCAATCCAGGGCGGGATCCTGAACCTGAACAAGATGGTCAAGCAAGTGACTGGGAAAATGCCCCTTTTCTTCTACTGGCCCTACGGCTGTTACTGCGGACCAGGTGGCAGAGGCCAGCCCAAAGATGCCACGGACTGGTAACTCCTTTCCCAGGGATGGCAATCCTATCCTGCCCCCAACTCCAGGACTCTTCTTTTCTCTCCACCCACCTATTCATTTAGTTGAGTTGAATCCATTTTGTTGAGCATCTACTATGTGCTAGAAACTGCTGAGTGCCAATATGGTCCAAGCCCTCCTGCAGCTTGCCTTCCGGAAGGTTCCCCAGGGTCCCTGAAGGCCAGACACCCCCTTGCACTCCCATCCCCTACTCTAGTGGCAATGCCCACGTTCACTCCCCACTGCAATGGACAATGGTTTTAAAGCCCCGCCACCAACCGCCTTTTTTGCCGTTATCTCATTTGATCTTCATAACCACCCTGGGAGTCAGCTAGAGGAGCGGTGAGAGCCATCCAGGCCTGGGGACACTGCCCCGATCTGCCACTTACAGGCTGTGTGACCTTGGGCAAGTGTCTTGACCTCCCCGAGTCTCAGTTTCTTCATCTCTGAAGAGGGGGTAATATGAGTACCTCCATCCCATGGTGGTTTTAAGGATTAAGAGAGAATGCATAGATAAAGCAAGTGTCTGGCACGTAGGAATTGCTCAAAAAATGTTAGTCATCATGATCTTAAGGAAGACTGCAGCCCTGCAGGCCTTGACTCTTCCCAGGTGGGGACACGGGTTCTTCTCCGGTGGGGGAGCAGCCAGAGACCCCAGTAGGCCGGGGACCCATGCAGCTGTGTACCCCGTCTGCTGCAGGTGCTGCCAGACCCATGACTGCTGCTACGACCACCTGAAGACCCACGGATGCTGCGTCCACACGGACCATTACAGATACAGCTTTTCCCAGGGGGACATCCACTGCTGTGAGTACCCAGACCTCAGGGCTGGAGCTGGAGACCCCAGGAAGCGAGTTCTGGCCCCCACTGCCTTCACAGTACAGCTACTTGACCTCTCTGTTTTTTTACGTGGGCCCACTGGCTGCAGTTGGGCTGTGAAGAGGCAAGAATGGGTACGGTGGTATGGAGAGGGCCCATGGGAGGTTTGACCCCTTTAGCACTTGGAATTCAGGCCCACTACCAACCAGCTTGGTGACCACATTGCTTAACCTCCCTGAACCTCAGTATCATCATCTGTAATCTACCCCCATTAAGTTATTGCAAGAACTAAAATGAGACAGACAGAATGGGCCTCACAGGATGCTTGCCACAATAAATTACACAGGGCTACCGATTGGCTATTCCTTTCTTCATCACCACATGGAATCACTCGGGCAGCCTGTCGAAGATCAGCAAAACCCTGATTATCTCCATTGTACAGACCAGGAAACCAAAACTACAGTGGGGAAGTGTCTGCCTCCAATTGACAGAGCCTGGGCTGGAACCCAGGGCACCTGGCCCCTGCATCCTTTCCAGCATCACAAGCATAGAAATGTAGCAGGTCCTCAGGGCTAGGAATCGAAAGGTTTCATCACAGCAGCCACTGTTCATTGAGGGCTTCATAATAATAGTAACAATAATATCCAACATTTATTGAGCACTTACTATAGGCTAAGTGCCTTGTCTTCTTACTTTAACTCTCATAGCAGCCCCCTAGGCAGCTCTTACTATTATCCCCACTGCACAGATAATGAAACTGTGATCCCTCCTGCATGGAGTCTTTGCATAGACTGTTACCACCCCCACTCCCCAACCGCAGCTTCCTCCAGGAAGAGCAGACCCTTCTGATCTCAGCTCAAAAGGCTCTTCCACCCTGTTTTCTGATCTCCTAGCCCTGCGTGGCTCCTCACTTTCACTTTGCATAGTTGTTTATTCCTCCCTGTGATGCTCTAACACCTGCCCCCTCCCATGTCCCTGTCATTAAGTCCTCTCCTGCCAAGACACGGTAGGTGCTCAATAATTATTTAATGAATGGGTGGATAAATAATTGAAGGTGCAATGGCACACAGGGAGGTCATGGTATGTGGCCAAGGTCATGCAGCTAGAATCGAGGCTGCTGGCACCGGTACCTCCACGACTGAGTAGGAACTGCACTGCCTTCAGAGGCTGCTAGACCCATACCTGGCTCTGTCTTGGGAAAGGACAGACACAGAGCTCCCACTCCTCCGCCCACAGCTGACAAGGGAAGCTGGTGTGAGCAGCAGCTGTGTGCCTGTGACAAGGAGGTGGCCTTCTGCCTGAAGCGTAACCTGGACACCTACAAGAAGCGACTGCGTTTCTACTGGCGGCCCCGCTGCCAGGGACAGACCCCTGGGTGCTAAAGCCCATACCCTCTACCCTGTTCCTCAGCATGGAGCTCCGGCATGCCCGCATCAGTATCTAACCTGAACCAGCCTGGCTTTTCAAACACTCCGTGGGGAGGTAGTCCCAGCCTCCCCCGGAACCCCCTACCAGTGCCTTCTAACCTTCTGAAGCTTTCCGAATCCTCCCAGTTGAGGCAGCAGCTGTGTCCTCTGGGGTGGATGGGAATCTTGGGAGAAGCCCAAGCAAGGGAGCCCTCAGAGATGGTGTTTGGACCAAAGCATCGGGATAGGGGGAGAGGTCTGCCGCTGTCCCCCACCTGCTGTCTCCCCGGTCCTTTCTCACCCCCTCCGGTATAGTCTCGGAGCTACAACCGGAGCAGCCACTTTAAAGGGCAATATTGATTTTTCTGTCCATGTGACTCTCTCTTAAAATCTCAAGGCCCTCCACTGTCCTAAGATAAAGCCTCTCATAGGCGTTGGGGACCCAGCACTGTCCGGCCGTGTGACCCTCTCCCCAGGCAAGCTCTGAAGTCCCTGCAGGTGGAGGCCATGCCTGTCTTAAACTCAGTTGCATCCCTGGTGCCCAAAGCAACACTCAGAACCAAGGAGCTCCATAAATCCCTCTTGGGTGAAGCGCTAGACAAAGCTGCCAGTTCATATGGCTCCGGGCACCAGAGCCTTGAGTACTTTCTCCTGACTCCAGGCATCGGCTCAGGGTGAATGACAAGGGGCTACTGAATGGCTATTACTTTCATCACGACTGATCCCCACCTCCTCGGGGTCAAAGGGCTACTTTCTGGAAGTCTCCCTGGGCTTACTCCTCCTCCCTGACTGCAAGGCTCACTCTCTCCTCCAAGCTCCCACAATGCTTCACGGCTCTGCCGCTTACCAAGCTTGGCCTACAGTGGCAAAGGGAACTTCTCTGATCTCCCCCAACGAAACTGGAGCCCTGAAGGATGGAGGCCATGTCTGTACCATCTCTGTTTCCCCTGTTTCCCCACATACTGGGTGCTCAATTCATGCCTGTGAATGGAGCAAGCCCATAATGGATACACAGAAGTTGCAGCAGATGGTGTGGGTACCCCACCCAGATCCCCTCCAGGCCCAAGGCCCCTCTCCCTGAGTGAGGCCAGGTGTTGGCAGCCAACTGCTCCAATCTGCCTCCTTCTCTTAAATATTGCCCTGGTCTACAGGGAGCTGCCTGCCCGCCGCCCCACCTCCCCCACCAAGAGGCCACCTGTCACTCATGGCCAGGAGAGTCTGACACTATGGAGGGTACAACTGCCAGCTCCCCTGCCTCTGTGCAGGATTGTCTGGGCGGAACGACACTCTCGAATTCCTCCTGGGATCGGGCTGAGGCCAGGCCTTTCCTGGAACCACCTCTCTGCTTGGTCGGACCCCATGGCCTATTCAGTTTTCCTGGTTCCCTCACAGGTTTCTCCAGAAAGTACTCCCTCAGTAAAGCGTTTGCACAAGAATCCTTGTCTAAGGCTCTGCTTCTAAGGAAAGAGACTGAAGAGGGACAACTTTTTCCTGTGAGAATTCCCAATCTGCCATTTGTGTGTGGTTAGCTGTTTCCAGCCAGGGGGCTGAGGCACCTGCCTTCACCCACACTCTGGGCCGGTGGCACCACCTGTGCCTCAGCTGACTGAGCAGTTCTGAGATGTGGTGACTCATGTGAGGTGGTGTCATAGGAATGAAGGACTGTGGGCACCGGGTTCAAATTCCAGTTCTACGCACCACTCTGTGTGGGGATACCCGTGGAGGCAGCTGTGCCTGTGTGGGGGAACAGGGTAGGGAAATCTCCGTACCTTCTCAATTTTGCTGTGAACCTAAAACTGCCGTATAAAGTCTAGGCCGGGCATGATGGCTCATGCCTGTAATCCCAGCACTTAGGGAGGCTGAGGCAGGGGGATCACCTGAGGTCAGGAGTTCAAGACCAGCCTTCCCAACATGGCAAAACCTTGTCTCTACTAAAAATACAAAAATTAGCCAGGCTTCATGGCGGGCTCCTGTAATCCCAGCTACTCGGGAGACTGAGGCAGGAGAATCACTTGAACCCGGGAGGCAGAGGTTGCAGTGAGCCAAGATCGCAACACTGCATTCCAGCCTGGGCAACAGAGTGACACTGTGTTTCAAAAAATAAAATAAAATAAAAAGTCTAAGTTTAAAAAAAAATTTCACTTATATCAGTGACTAACCATGTACCTTACAGGAGTCAACATTCTCTGCTTGTAAAGTGTAAATGAAAATAAGAAGAGACCAACCTGGGCAACATAGACCTCATCTCTACAAAAAATATGAATTTTTGTTGTTGTTGTTGTTGTTGTTGTTGAGACAGGGTCTTGCTCTGTTGCCCAGGCTGGAATGCAGCAGCACGATCGTGGCTCACGGCAGCCTCGACCTCCATGGCTCCAGTGATCCTCCTGCCCCAGCCTCCTGAGTAGCCAGGCACCCGAACGCCTGGGTAATTTGTGTATTTTTTGTAGAGATGGAGCCTCACTATGTTGCCTAGGCTGGCCTCAAATTCCTGGGCTTAAGTGATCCTCCTGCCTTGGCCTCCCAACGTGTTGGCATTATAGTCTTGAGGCACTGCACTCGACTGAAAATTTTTTAAAAAGAAGAAAATAAGAAGGTGTTTGTGTTTGAATTAAATAAGATTAGTGTAGATTAAATTCTTAGCACAGCAGGCACCTGGCACAGGGTGTTAACTTTAAATGTTAATGGCATGGTTACTGTTGTTATTTCGTAGTGACCAGATCTAAAGTCACCCCCAAGAGAAATCAGGAGGAGAAAGTGTCCTCCTCCTTCCCCACCAAGTCTTCTCCCAGGGACATTGGATGCATAATGTCCATTTATTCAAGAGACTCCATCGGGAGCTGACGACTCTTATTGGTTTACCAAATTTGGCCCAATAGCTCCCTATGGCTTTGCAGTAACATCTCTCTTAATATTAATGTGGGCTGACTTAGCCATTAGGATCCCCATTTCATAATTAAGGATCCTCCTGAGGTCCCACAACCCGAGAAAGGCAGAGCCACAGCTTCACCCCAGCCTCTTCTGGCTCCACTCCCTCGCCACATCACGTTTGTATTGGTTAAGAAGCTTCCAGCTAAAAACTGTGACTCAGTGGGCTGAAACAATGCGGGCATTTATGATCTCACATGATGAGACGATCAGAGAGGAGGTGGTTCCAAGTCTGGCTCTTCAGCGCTTGATATCATCAGGGCCTGATTTCCTTCCTGCTCCTGGCAAGCCACCCTCTGTGTGTTGGCTTTGCCCTCTGGGTGACTCCCCTCACAGCTCCAAGCTGGCAACCATGATGCCAGCCTGCAGGGCGGGATGTGACAGCATCCAGCCAAGGAGACGCTGTGTCTTCCTCTCTTCCTGTGTCTTCTTTTTCTTTTTTCTTTTTTTTTTTTTTTTGAGACGGAGTCTCGCTCTGTCGCCCAGGCTGGAGTGCAGTGGCGCAGTCTCAGCTCACTGCAAGCTCCGCCTCCAGGGTTCACGCCATTCTCCTGCCTCAGCCTCCCGAGTAGCTGGGACTACAGGCGCCCACCACCACGCCCGGCTAATTTTTTTTGTATTTTTAGTAGAGATGGGGTTTCACCGTGTTAGCCAGGATGATCTCAATCTCCTGACCTCATGATCCGCCTGCCTCGGCCTCCCAAAGTGCTGGGACTGCACCCAGCCCCCTGTGTCCTTTTAATAAGTCCCCCAGCACCACCCAGCAGACTTCCCTGCAGGACAGGCTCCCCTAACCCAGAGGTTACCCAAGACAGTGGGATGAGACTGCTTGGTTTAGATTCCTTAGGATTTATTTACCCCCAAGAGGGAACAGGATCAGTGTCCCTGAGGGGTTGGGTAGCTGATGAAATTTGTGTTGGGTGAGCAAGCCTGGAGCCAGGGACTGCAACCCGCTCTCACTTTGGCCAGGAGCTGAGCTGTGCCTGGGGTGCTCCCATTTCTGACCACCTTATCACCAGGGCAGGCTTGATATGTAGTAGGTGATCAATAGGGATTTGTTGAACAAATAAATGAATTATGAAAGAATGAATGAATGAATGAGTGAATGAACCTCAGACTGGCAAAAACATGGGATTTATTTAGATTAGGAGGCTAGATGCACAGGTGGGGCCTCAGGCAGCAGGACTTGGAATGTCCCATGCTGCAAGTTCTTGTCCTGGACCAGCGTTCAATGATTGAAACTGGACGAGAGGCAGCAAGGAAGGAGTGATTCCCAGGGGAGCCTCGGTTCTCCACCCACCCCTCTCAGTGCTCCTGGATGGCAGAGGCAGCTACTGTGCTTCCTGTTCCCTCTGAGGTTAGACTCTGCCCAGTGTGGGAGGTGGAGTGGACACTGAACACCTGTGGTGCCCATTCACCCCTCCTCTTACCTACCTTGAGGCGCTGGTACTGTTACCGCATTTGACAGCTGTAGAAACTGAAACTCCAAGGGTGAGTCACTGGCTGATAAGTGGCAGGGTTGGGATTCGAACCCAGGTATCTCTGGCTCCAGGGCCATGTCCCACTCTACCTCCTAGCCACACCCAGGGACTACCAGGTGGGGGTGACATGTGTCAAAGGCAGAAACCTACCCATTGGTGGGTACAAGCCTCAGGCCACCTGGGATGCAGGGTTCCACCTCCAGGGGGCCCAGCGCAGGAAAAAGTGACAGGGACGACTTCTCCAAGGCCCTGCCTGTCTTTCCAGCTGAATCCTGCTTCCAAATGCCCATGTTCCTTCCCCACATCCTCGCCTTGCTGTGATGTGCAGGAGGGGCTGGGCTCCTGCCACCCCCTGGCCACCCTATCTCAGTGTCCCCTTGAGGAGGACTGGGGGGCATTCACACTTGGGGTTCCTGACTGAGCTCAGCCAGAGGGTCATCCTGACCTCAGAGCACCGGGGCAGCTGAATAGCCCATGTCTCCCACTGGGTGACCTGGCTTGTTCTCTAGAGCTCAGAGTCCCATATATATATATATATATATACACACACACACACATACACACACCCATATGTATATTTTATATATATATATATATTTTAATTTAAAATAAAGAAGAGATTTTTAAAGCAGTTTGTAAAAGTTCAAAGCAAACAGGTTGATTGTCCTTTCAGTTTTGTGTTTTCAAACATTCTTGGCCTTCGTTGGGGAAAGCCTTCCTCGTCTTTGGAAAGATGGGTTTCACCAGAGCGAATCAAAGCCTCTCCTCAACGAAGTTTCAGTTCTCGCCCTGTTTAATTTCTGTTGCTTTCGATGGTTTGCTCACCATTCTTCACTAACAGCTCCGCCATAGAGGCGACGACAGGAAAGATCATTAACATTCTCAGCATCAACAATGCCATGACGCTTCGCTGTTGACGAATGAATGAATGAATGGGATTGATAGGAGGCCAGCTGGCTACTTCCTCAGTTGCAGATTCTTGGGCCTGTGGCTTTGTTACAAGAAAGGTCCGGACTCCAGACTCCAAGAGAGGTTCTGGGACCACCAAAGAAGAAATTCAGGCAGACTCCACAGAGGAAAGTGAAATCAAGTTTATTAAAAAATAAAGGAATAAAAGAATGGCTACCTATAGGCAGAGCAGCCCGAGGCTGCTGGCTGCCCATTTTTATGAAGTTATTTTTATGATATGTTAATACAGGCTTCTTCATGCCCTTTTAGACCCATATAGGGAACTTCCTGATGTCGCCATGGTAAACTGTCAGGGTGCTCGTGGGAGGTAGTGAGGACGGCCAGAGGTCACTCTCGTACGCTTTAGTTTTGGTGGGTTTGGCCGCTTGACTGCAACCTGTTTTTATCAGCAAGGTCTTTGTGACTGTATGTTGTAGCTTCTGATCTCCTGTTCCATTCTCCCAGACTCCCAGAACACCCAAGACCTAAATGCAGCCCAGTTATTTCTTCCCCAGCTTCTGTTCAAGATGGAGTTGCTCTGTTCACACACCTCTCACAGCTTTACTTCTTCAGATTCTTAATTTGTGATTAGTAAAAAATTAACCCATAACGCTTCTTACCCTCGAAGGGGAATTTTTGACCAAACCCTCATCTCTTTCCTACTGAGAACCTCCTACCAGGGAGAAGGTTGGGACAGGGTAGAAGGGGTGGGTGGGCAGGTAGGAAAGGCAGGGACGTTCTATCACCTCCCAGTCCTTCTCTCAGGATGATCAGAAATTAGCCCTTCATCCTCTGCCAGGAACACTCCCCCTAATTTCAGGAGGCCATTGAAGTGGGGTCAAAGTGCAGTCTGCTGGTGAGCTGCCTCTGCCGGAGCCCCTTCCAGGAGCCAGGGCTGGGCTGGGCTGAGAGGAAGCTGAGGCTGTCCCTGTTCCTTCCTCAAGGATTCAGCCCTGAGATGATGCAGCAGTTGGCCCTGGCCCTGCGGTGAGCATCCCTCCCTGCCCCAAACACCAGCCCAGGAACTGCAGAGCAGAAGGAAGGGAGGGAAATTCAGCCATAGTGGCTTCCGGTTTCCTGAGAGGGAACGGGAAAATGCCAATTTCTGGGTTCCCCTGTGCTAAGAACCTTATATACATTTTCTCACTTACACTTACACTTCATTCTGCATGACCCAGCAAGGTGGGTATGACTTTTTTAAAAACTTAGGTGGGTATGATTGGCCGCATAGTACAGATGAGGACACAGGTTCTGATGAGTTAAACTTCTTGCCTGCGGTAACTCACTCATGGAGAAGTGGTGGAGGCCACTTTGGGAGGCCAAGGCAGGCGGATCGCTTGAGGTCAGGAGTTCAAGACCAGCCTGACCAACATGGTGAAACCCCATTTCTACTGAAAATACAAAAATTAGCTGGGCGTGGTAGCACCTGCCTGTAATCCCAGCTACTTGGGAGGTTGAGACAGGAAAAGTGCTTGAACCAGGGAGGCAGAGGTTGCAGTGAGCCAAGATTGCACCACTGCACTCCAGCCTGAGTGACAGAGCAAAAGTCGGTGCCCCCCCCCACCCACCCCCTGCCCCCAAAAAGAAGTGGTGGAGGCTGGGCAAAAGTAAGCAAAAGCCGTGTTAAGCCCGGGGTCCTGGTGCGACCCTCACCACCCCAGGTAGTGTGCTCCCTATGCTAGAACTGTAATAAGTCTGTTGCCTGGTGCACACAGCAAGTTAATACGCTGAGATACCAGGTTGCAGCAGAGAAGGAGGTTTAAACTTAGGGTCATCGGCCGGGCGCGGTGGCTCACGCCTGTAATCCCAGCACTTTGGGAGGCCGAGGCGGGCGGATCACGAGGTCAGGAGATCGAGACCATCCTGGCTAACACGGTGAAACCCCGTCTCTACTAAAAATGCAAAAAATTAGCCGGGTGAAGCGGCGGGCGCCTGTAGTCCCAGCTACTCTGGAGGCTGACGCAGGAGAATGGCGTGAACCCGGGAGGCGGAGCTTGCAGTGAGCCGAGATCGCGCCATTGCACTCCAGCCTGGGCGACTAAGCGAGACTCTGTCTCAAAAAACAAAAAACAAAACAAAACAAAAAAACCCCGAAAACTTAGGGTCACCAAACAAGGAGACGGGAGAGAACCTTAAATCCATCTCCCTGAGGAGTTTGGGGCTGGGGTTTTTAAGGGTTTTGGAGTGGGATGAAGTGTGGAGATCACTGAATGGTGGAAGAGTGCAGGGTGATGTCACAGGACCCGGAGAGGAAGAACACGCATTCTCATGCCGATCTCGTTCCTCTGTGAGAGGCTTCAAGCTGGTGGCTGGAATTTGGGGTTTGAAAAGCACCCTAAGCAATCCTTAAACAAGTCGATCTTGTGATTCTAATGTCAGAAATCCTATCTATAGGAACAATGGAAATACAAATCAATTGTAGTGTCAGGAATCTTATCTATAGTAACACGAGATGAAAGTGGGTCAGTATCTAGTGCTTTGTGACTTTTAGCAACATGGAAGTGAGCCAACATGCAGCCTGATTAATGCTTCGTTATCACCATATTTCTGTCCAGAATTCTTGAGGATGGCTTCAAAAGCAGCAGGTCTGAAACTTTATGGCAGACAAAAATCACCCAGGGGAGCAAGTTTAAAATGCAGGTTCTCTGGGCCCCACACCCCTACAGTATGATTCTGTAGGTCTAGGATGGAGCCAAGGAACCTGTAGTTTGTAAACTGAAAAGAAAATTCTAAGGCCTGAGAAGTAAAACTGTGAGAGGTGTGTGAACCAGAGCAACTCCATCTTGAACAGAAGCTGGGGAAAATAAGGCTGAAACCTACTGGGCTGCATTCCCAGATGCTTAAGGTGTTCTAAGTCACAGAATGGAGATGAGGTCAGCACAACATACAAGTCAATGTAAGACCTTGCTGATAAAACAGGCTGCAGTAAAGAAGCCGCCAAACCCAATTCAAATCCAAAGCTGCCACCATGACCTCTGGTCATCCTCACTGCTACACCTCCCACGAAAGCACCCTGGACAGTTTACAAATGCCACGGCGACATTGCAAGCTCCTCTATATGGTCTAAAAGGGGAGGCATGGAAGAAACCACCCCTTTGTTTAACATATATCATCAAAAATAACCATAAAATATAACCAGCAGCCCCTCGCTGCTCTGCCTATGAGTGTTTACATTCTTTATTCCTTATTTTTAATAAAACTGATTTCACTTCTCTATGGAGTCACCCTCTGAATTCTTCTTGGAGATCCTGGTGAACCCTGTCTTGGGTCTAGATCCTAACTTCTTGGTAACAAACCACAGTCTAGTGTTGGTCACACAGCTGGGAAGTACTAGCTGAAAGAAATAGGAGGAGCCTCCCTATCAATCCCCATTCATTCATTCATTCATTCAACAGAAACGTCCTATGCCCCCAGCATTGTTCTTGATGCTGGGAATGTTGTGGTCTTTCCTGTGTCCAACGCAGTCATATTCTTGCCGACTGTTGGGTGAGAGAAATGAATTGCTGAAGGCTGATTAAGAAAACCATCAGAAAGTGTACAGCAGAGAATTAAAACAGAGCAGGGAGACTGGGAGTAACCAAGGGTGAGCAGTGGTTGCTTTCGGTCGGGAGGGCAGGGACATTTTTTCGGAGGGAGAAGCAGTTCAGCTGAGCTCTGGGTGAAGAAGGAGCCCATCTTGCCAAGACCCAGAGGAGGCTTCCCCCAGCAGAGGCCCCAAGGTGGACAGGGTTTGGCCAGGAACCAAAAACTGAAAGGGACCAGAGAGGAATCCTCAGCCTGCCTTCTCTGACCTTGCTTTGAGCTTTTACAAACTGCTTTAAAAATCTCTTCTTTATTTTAAATTAAAAAAAAAAATACACACACACACACACACACACACACACACACAGGGGACTCTGAGCTCTAGAGAACAAGCCAGGTCACCCAGTGGGAGACATGGGCTATTCAGCTGCCCTGGTGCCCTGAGGTCAGGATGACCCTCTGGCTGAGCTCAGTCAGGAACCCCAAGTGTGAATGCCCCCCAGTCCTTCTCAAGAGGACACTGAGATAGGGTGGCCAGGGGGTGGCAGGAGCCCAGCCCCTCCTGCACATCACAGCAAGGTGAGGATGTGGGGAAGGAACATGGGCATTTGGAGCAGGATTCAGCTGGAAAGACAGGCAGGGCCTTGGAGAAGTCGTCCCTGTCACTTTTTCCTGCGCTGGGCCCCCTGGAGGTGGAACCCTGCATCCCAGGTGGCCTGAGGCTTGTACCCACCAATGGGTAGGTTTCTGCCTTTGACACACCCCCACCTGGTAGTCCCTGGGTGTGGCTAGGAGGTAGAGGGGACATGGCCCTAAGCTGGTACCTGGGTTCGAATCCCAACCCGCCACCATCAGCCAGTGACTCACCCTTGGAGTTTCAGTTTCTACAGCTGTCAAACGTGGTAACAGCAACATGTCAAGGCAGGTAAGAGGAGGGGTGAATGGGCACCCACAGGTGTTCAGTGGGTCCACTCCACCTCCTGCACACTGGCAGAGTCTAACCTCAGAGGGAAACAGCTACTGTAGCTGCCCTCATCCAGGGAGCACTGAGACGGGGCGGGAGTGGAGAACCGGTGGAATCCTCACTCCCTTCCTTGCTGCTCTCGCCCAGTTCAAACTAGCTGAACGCTGGTCCACAGGGACAAGCAAGAACTTGGCAGCACATTCCAAGTCCTTGCTGCCTGAGTCTCCACCCAGCATCTAGCCTCCCAATCTAAATAAATCCCATGTTTGCTTAAACTAGTTCATTCACCATTCATTCATTCATTCTTTCATAATTCATTTATTTGTTCAACAAACTCCCTATTGATCACCTACTACATATCAAGCCTGCCCTGGTGATAAGGTGGTCAGAAATGGGAGCACCCCAGGCACAGCTCAGCCCCCGGCCAAAGTGAGAGCGGGTGACAGTCCCTGGCTCCGGGCTTGCTCACCCAACACAAATTTCATCAGCTACCCAACCCCTCAGGGACATTGATCCTGTTCCCTCTTGGGGGTAAATAAATCCTAAGGAATCTAAACCAAGCAGGCTCATCTATTGTCTTGGGTAACCTCTGGGTTAGGGGAGCCTGTCCTGCAGGGAAGTCTGCTGGGTGGTGCTGGGGGACTTATTAAAAGGACACAGGGGGCTGGGTGCAGTGGCTCACATCTGTAATCCTAGCACTTTGGGAGGCCGAGGCAGGCGGATCACGAGGTCAGGAGATCGAGACCATACTGTGGACCTCGTCCTCTCAGCCAGGGGCTTTCCAAAGTTAACCTGAAAAACTATTTTCAGGCCATGATGGGAAGGAGAAGCCAGACATGCCTCATTAAACCCTCCTCCCTTTTGGAATTGCTCATAAGACAGACTCTATTAAGCCTGATAACAAACATTTACAATCTGTTAACTTCAATGCCTGCTATCTGGAGGCTTCATCTACATGATAAAACCTTGGTCTCTACAACCCCTTGTCATCACCCAGATGTTCCTTTTTATTGATAATAACTTTTTCAACCAATTGCTAATCAGAAAATCTTTGAATCTGCCTATGACTTGGAAGCCTCTGTTATAAGAAAGGGGTCCAGATCCAGACCCTAAAAGAGGGTTCTTGGATCTCATGCAAGAAGGAATTCAGGGTGAGTCCACAGAGTAAAGTGAAAGTAAGTTTATTAAAAAAGTAAAGGAATAAAAGAATGGCTACTCCATAGACAGAGCAGCCCCAAGGACTGCTGGTTGCCACTTTTATGGTTACTTCTTTATGATAGGCTAAACAAGCAGTGGATTATGTATGCCTCTCCTTTTGAGACCATATAGGGTAACTTCCTGATGTTGCCATGGCATTTGTAAACTGTCATGGTGCTGGTGGGAGTGTAGCACTGAGGGACAACCAGAGGCCACTTTTGTAGCCATTTTGCATTTGGTGGATTTTAGCTGGCTTCTTTACTGCAAACTGTTTTATTAGCAAGGTCTTTATGTCCCGTATCTTGTGCCTATCTCCTGTCTCATCCTGTGACTTAGAATGCCTTAGCTGTCTAGGAATGCAGCCCGGTGGGTCTCAGCCTCATTTTACCCAGCCCTCGTTCAAGATGGAGTTGGTCTTGTTCTAATGCCTCTGACACCTCCACTTCCAGTTGTCCCGCCTTTCCAGACCGAACCAATACACATCTTACGTGTATTGACTGATGTCTTATGTCTCCCTAAAATGTATAAAACCAAGCCATACTCCCACCACCTTTGGCGCATGTTCTCAGGATCTCCTGAGGGCTCTGTCATGGGCCACCAGTCATTCATGTTTGGCTCAGAATAAATCCTTCAAATATTTTGCAGAGTTTGACTGTTTTGGTAGCCAATTTTTAAATTTTATTATTATTATTATTATTATTATTATTATTTAGAGACAGAATCTCCCTCTGTCACCCAGGCTGGAGTGCAATGGCGCGATCTCGGCTCACTGCAAGCTCCGCCTCCTGGGTTCACCTACCATTCTCCTGCCTCAGCCTCCTGAGTAGCTGGGACTACAGGCGCCTGCCACCATGCCCGGCTAATTTTTGTATTTTTAGTAGAGACAGGGTTTCACCGTGTTAGCTAGGATTGTCTCGATCTCCTGACCTCGTGATCTGCCCACTTTGGCCTCCCAAAGTGCTGGGATTACAGGCGTAAGCCACTGTACCCGGCCTTGGTTGACAATTTTTAACAAGTGCTTCCCAAGATCCGGATGTACCTGGCCAGGGATTACATGCTGAAAGGCGTGTAGGCCCCCACTCCTCTATCACCCCCACTACCCCCACTTCCCCTACTCACAGCACCTGGAGCAGACAGAGATCTGTCTCCATTGCCAACCCAGTGACGGAGCAGCTGTTCACACCAAGGTTTGTCCACCCTGTGTAGACACAGCTCCCTGGGCTGCCAAACTGGAGACCACATTCCTCACCTGCACCCAAGCCTCCAATGCTTCATCTGTCAAGTAGAAGATAGGGAAGGACTATGCTCAGAGCTCAGCTTGCCACAGGTCACCTTCCTGAAGTCTGGTTGAATATTTGCTTTTGGGGTTTTTTTTCCCTTAATCTAAATTTATTTATTTATTTATTTTTATTTTTATTTTTATTTTTATTTTTATTTTTTGAGACAGAGTCTTGCTCTGTAGCCCAGCCTGGAGTGCAATGGCACCATCTTGGCTCACTGCAACCTCTGCCTCCACTTGGGAGGCAGAGGTCCAAATGATTCTCCTGCCTCAGCCTCCCAAGTAGCTGGGATTATAGGCATCCATCACCATGCTCAGATAATTTTTGTATTTTTAATAAAGACAAGGTTTCTCCATGTTGGCCAGGCTGGTCTTGAACTTCTGACCTCAGGTGATCTGTCTGCCTCAGCTTCCCAAAGTGCTGGGATTACAGGCATGAGCTATAGCGCCTGGCCTAAATGTATTTATTTAAGAAGGAAATTCATATCCCTCTGCATAGGGGAAACAAGTATCGCTTGTCGTAAACAGAGGGTGACCATAAAAATAAATATAATTTCCCTTCAAGAAATGTGCCCCCCCCCATTCATTGCATCAAGGACAGAAGTATGATTCTTATCCTTGAAGATGAATTCACATAAACTGACCTCAGTGTAGTAGCCCTTATCTCACATTAGTTCCCCATGTCTTTCGTAGTGACTTCCCCACAATTTATTGTCCCTTGAAGCCCAAACCCACTTTCCTTTGTTAAAAGGATATGGAAGCCCTGAGCCTAACCACTTCTTTGAGTTTTACTTATTTTATGTGAACTCTCATGTGTCTAAATATTAATAGAAATTGAGTGCCTTTTCTTCTGCTAATATGTCTTTTGTTAGTTTCATTCACAGGGCCCCAGTGCAGGAAAATAAGAGAATAAAGTCCAGTTGTGGTGGTCCACGCCTGTAGTTCCTGCTACTCAGGAGGCTGAGGCAGGAGGATTGCTTGAACCAGGAAGGTCAAGGCTGCAGTGAGCGGTGATTGTGCCACCACACTCCAGCCTGGGCAACCGAGTGAGACCCCATCACAAAAAAAGAAAAAAAAAAATGAAAGAAAAAAGAGTAGAGGAAAAGTCTTTCTCCCTGACACTGACCTGCAATTCCCCATCAACACCAAAGTGACCAAAGTGAAAAAGCTCAGGTTACACGACAGAAAAAAAAAAAAGAAAACATGAGGCACAACAGTCTGTCCATCTTGACTGTCTGGGGAAAGTGTGCCATGGGAAAGTGGCAGGAGAAATACTCTAGTGTAGTAGTCAAGAGCATGGGCTCAGGGTCCCACACACCAGGGTTGTCAGCTCTGGGGTCTCTTGACTCCCAGCTATGAGATCTTAGGTACAAGTCACTGAAACTCTCCGAACCTCAGTTTCTTTACCCATAAAATGGGGATTCTAGTGCTGTCTTCACAAAGTGTTGTAAGGAAGGAATGACAGGAAGAGAGTACTGGGCAGCTCAGGGACCAGGGAGCTCAGGGCAGCTGCTGTTGCCATTGTCGTGGTGGTCATGAGTGGTTCCATTAGCAGCAGCGGTAATATTCACTGACATTTCCTTCTTTCCCCACTGGGCTTGTCCTCACCCAGGGCGGCTTCTTAGAGCTCTATGAAATGATCTGACAAGCCACGGGCAAGTGGCCTCTCCTCAGTCACCTCATCTGTGGCTGTTACTGTGACTTGGGGGACTGGGGCAGCCCACAGTGTCACCAACTGGTAATGCTCCCCTTCTGAGACTGCAGCCAGGCTGGCTGAACTTTGAACGGAAGCCTTGCCTGGGCAGCTTTTTGAGCATGGGGAACCACGCTGGTTCAACACACATTGCCTTGGACAGAGAATCCAGGGTTCAACGCTTTCTATACAGCTTACCAGCGATGGCTCTGGGGCAAGCTCCTTAACGTCTCTGTGCCTGAGCCTCTTCATGCCTAGGATGGGGTGTTCTCAGGACCTCCCTCATAGGGTTAATGTGACAATTCAGGAGTCGCAGGAATAGGTCACTGCCAGGGCATCGTGAAGGGCCCTTGGGACACTGTCCACATTGAGACCTGCTCAATGGTATCCAGCAGTAGGAAAACCCTGGGGCGCACAGAGGAGCCACAGTTCCCGTCCCATGAGAAGTTCTGTGCCATGGCCGCTGGGAACCAGCTCAGGCTGGCGGGACTGCCCCAAATGCCAGGATCTGAGAGCCTGGTTCAAGTTCTGGCTTCACTACTAACTTGGAGGCAACCTTAGGTGAGACACTTTTCTCTCTCTCGGTTTTCCACTCTGTAAGATGAGATGTTGTGAGGTGCAAATTGGGTCATGGATTTGAAAACACTTAGAAAAGCATAAAATGTGAAAAGGTCTGTGTAAAAGGGAAGTCTGTAAACTGAGTCTTTAGAACTTCAACTAGATGTTCAAGAGGACAGTATAGCTGTCTCTAGATAGAGTTTCTTAAGACAAACACATGTGACCATTGCTTGTAAATCTGTACAGAAGACGTAGCAATCACTTGCTTGCAACCCACGAGTTTATTTGAAACCTGAGTAACCTCAGCGTCCAGCAGCTGGTTCACTTTGATTTATAGGAAAACAATTATGCAACATTCTGAATTTACTGGATCAACAGTTTAGAACTGATGACTCAAAGAGACATGGTAACTGAAGAATTGTCCGGTTCTCTGAATCAGACTTGCCCTGATTTGATGAATGAGTTGTTCACTGATTCTCAGAATCGACCATTTTGGAATTGATGCATAGGTTACCTTGAGTTCCAACTTTTCTTTCTGTAAGGTTTATCTCACTATCCCCCCAACTCTTTGCTGAGCCAGGAATAGGTCACCGCCAGGGCATTAACACAACGACCCCAAATTATTTTTAAAAGGTTAACCAAATTATAGGGGTTGTATTCAGTTCAAAAAGGCAAAGAGGTGCATAACACATTTAAAGAAAATGTTCTATCAAAAGATGAAAAATGTTTTAAATACATTTTTATTATTTTATTTTATATGTGGCAAGGTCTTCCTCTGTTGCCCAGGCTAGAGAGCAGTGCACGTCTCACTGCAGCCTTGATCTCCTGGGCTCAAGCGGTCCTCCCACCTCAGCCTCCAGAATAGCTGGGACTACAGGTGCATACCACTGTGCCTGGCTAATTTTTAATTTCTTTTTTTGTAGAGATGGGGTCTCACTATGTTGGCCAGGCCAGTCTTGAACTCCTGGCCTTAAGTGATTCTCCTCACTTGGCCTCTCAAAGTGTTGGGATTGCAGGTGTGAACCACTGTGCCGAGCTTCAGTACATTTTTAAAGGAGAAAGCTATAAAATGTCCACGTTAGGGGGCTGATGATGGTGATGTTTTGTTCTTTACTCATTAGGAGGGTGCACCTCCTACCCCTCTACCCCTGAGTGGTGCACAGTCCCACATTTAGAAACCTAAAAAATTAGTAGCAGGACCAAAGCTTGTCTCAGTCTCTGGGTATGTCATCAGGTGTACCTGCGGATATGTATGAATAGATCAAGTAAGCTTTGCTCATCTCTTGGCGCGAAATAACAAAATAGCATGTGTGAGTGACCCATATGGCTCCCTAGGGCTTGCACCCCTTCCCAGTGTCCCACACCTGACCATCGGTTGCATCACTGGGGAGCTGGTTGGCAGATACAGATGTCCAGGCCCTAGACCGTCTGTGCTGAGTCCTTTCAGAGCTCTGGTCATTCCGATGCAGCCCTTCTACCTGTCAGTCCCTGGGACAGCCTCAGAATCCACCAGGTCCCAGCCGGGCAGAGCTTTCTCCTCTCCCCTAGGCCTGGATTCCTTCTGTCTCAGGGGAGGCTGTGCCGTGCCACTGGGGAGAGGTGCTCACTGAACAGGAGTCACGAGGTTCCCCCTGTGGGAGGAGGAGGCTGAGTGATGGTAAATCAGACCCTTTACACACAGCACATGCCAATCTCTGCTAGCTTTGGTGGAGATGGAGCTGGGGGGTTCATGGCAAACTGCCACCTTCCTGCTTAGACATAGCTGCTTTCATTTTTGTTTTTAAGACAGGTCCTCACTCTGTCACCCAGGCTGGAGTGCAGTGGCATGATTACAGCTCACTGCAACCTCAACCTCCTGGGTTCAAGCAATCCTCCCACCTCAGTTTCCTGAGTAGCTGGGATTACAGGTGTGGACCACCACATCCAGATAATTTTTAAATATTTTGTAGAGATGGAATCTCACTGTGTTGCCCAGGCTGGTCTCAAACTCCTGGGCTCAAGTCATCTGCCCGCTTTGGCCTACCACAGTGCTGGAATTACAGGTGTGAGTCACTACAACCTCTTGGTTCAACTCAAAATGCTTTCACCAGCCTCCTGTTCTCATCACAATGTGGAGTTCTTGCTTGTTGCATGTCAGTCCCTGGGAGACTAACAGGTGGTGGTGCTTGGGGAGTGAGGGTGGGGAATGTGGTAGTCTCAGTGCCTAGCCCAGGCCTGGCACAATAAATGTGTGTTGAAGCACTAACCGCGGGTGTTTGAGCGGATGAATGAACCCGACGGTGTGGGAGCCAGAAGAGAAAGGAGGACCTCTGCTGGGGAAGCGGGGGAAGTGCATGAGGCAGCCTCCATGGAGGGAGGGATTTTGCCGGTGGGGTAGGCGGACAGGCGTTCCAGACAGAGGGCATCACCCAGGCAAGGGCTGGAAGTGTTGAGATGTGTCACTTTGGGACGGGCTGCAGGGCTGTGTGCCCTGGACCCAGCTTGGATCTCCCCACAGGTGCTGTCTCCCCCATGATTGCTGCTGCTCCCTCTTGACAGCTCACCAGCGCTCCCTTAAGTGGGAACGATGCAATTCCAGCGTCACCGGTGGCCACATCCAGTGTAGTCAGTGTTTCATGGGGCAGCCTGGGAAGACGAGATGAGGGGCTACCTTCTGCCCCAGACACCTGCCTTGGCCCCTAGGACTTGGGTTTAGGTTCGATGGTTGGAGTCAAAACTCTTGGGCTGGGGTTTTGTGGTCCTCTTCCATGACAGGTGTCATTGGTTGAACACCTACTGTATATAGGGCCCTGTACTGGATGCTTTGTGTGCATTGTCTTATCAAATACTCCCAGCAACCTAGTGAGGAAAGTGTCATTAGCCCACTTGACAGCAGAGACCACTGAGACTTAGATAATTGGAATCACCTGTCTGAGGTCACACGGTGAGGAAACACACAGGGCCAAGATATGAGCCCTGATCTGATTTTAAGGCCCTTACAACACAAGCTCTGTGTGATTTAAACCCAGTGGCTTGGATGTCTGTCCCACAGAGAAACCAATACCTGTGCTTGTGTGGCTAGTTCCAGCGCTGGGCGGTCAGTGAACGCCTTGGGACTGATGCTGTCAGAGCCTTGGAGATTCCAGGCCAGAAGCCCAGTTCCGTTTGTTTGTTTGCTTTGTTTGTTTTGGGTTTGTGTGTGTGTGTGTGTGTGTGTGTGTGTGTGTGTGTGTGTTTGGTTTTTGAGACAGAGTCTTGCTCTGTCACCCAGGCTGTAGTGCAGTGGCACAATCTTGGCTCACTGCAACCTCCATCTCCTGGGTTCAAGTGACTCTACTGCTTCGGCTTCCCAAGTAGCTGGGACTACAGGCACCCACCACCATGTCTGGCTAATTTTTGTATTTTTGGTAGAGACCAGGTTTCACCATGTTGGCTAGGCTGGTCTCGAACTCTTGACCTCAGGTGATCTACCTGCCTCAGCCTCCCAAAGTGCTGGGATTGCAGGTGTGAGCCACCACACCCAACCTCAGAGACCAGTTCTGATCTAATGTTTGAAGACAAAAGAGAAGGATGAGGGGGAGTCCAGGGACACTGAGCCCCAGGGGAGCCTTTGGGGGTTTGTTTAATTAAGGCTAAGACACTAAAGTCACTCAGACACCTGCAACTTCAGAGCCAGAAGGGCCCTGAAAGGTTATGGGAATGAGGGTGTCTCAGATCCTTTTGAAGGCAACCCACGAAATGTATTAAAATTGACATCTGGACCCAGTCAACCCACACATACACAGCCAGCATAGACACATAATGTGCTGAAGCAGCACTTTATTACGTGTGATATATTAACACACACATGTGCACACACACTGGATGCAACCGTCTAAACTGATTTCATGACCCACTAGTGGACAGGGACTGCAGTTTTTCAAACAAGATCTATCAATTCTTCTGTAAAGATGAAAAGCCAAGGCCCATGACAGGTAAGAAGGCTGCCCAAAGTCAGTACATGTGCAAAGTCATGACTAGAGCCTGGTGTTCAGTTTCTTTTTACTTTTCTTTTTATATAATTTTTTTTTTTTTTAATTTTTTTTGAGATGGAGTCTTGCTCTGTTGCCCAGGCTGGAGTGCAGTGGCACAATCTCGGCTCATTGCCAAGCTCCACCTCCCGGGTCCACTCCATTCTCCTGCCTCAGCCTCCCGAGTAGCTGGGACTACAGGCACCCACCACCACACCTGGTTATTTTTTGTGTTTTTAGTAGAGATGGGTTTCACCGTGTTAGCCAGGATGTTCTCGATCTCCTGACCTCGTGACCTGCCTGCCTCAGCCTCCCAAAGTGCTGGGATTACAGGCGTGAGCCACCGTGCCCGGCCCCGAGCCCGGCGTTTAGTTTCTAATACTTCTAGTTACCCAAAACTGTGGTTAATAGAATGTTAGCCCATCTTAGTATGTATGAAGTACTTGGATAATTTGGGGTGCAAGACACTGGACTGGACCTCACAGCTACAGAGGGTCTAATTCTGTGCTTCTAAGGGAGTTCAGAAGGTGCTTCAAATGCCTCTGGCCAGTAAGAGACCCAGTGGGAGTCCTGGGGGCCAGTCTTCCCCCAGACCAGGTTTTCTGTGTTGAGTTCCTAACTGACTTCTGCCTCTCATGTTGTGAAATCTGACTCCTGGGTGTGGTTCCCAGAAGACACAACTGTGACCCCTGCCCTCTGGGCACCACTGATGGCAGTCATCATGTAGAGGCATGCATGGGATTTAACTCATGGACATTTACTGGATGCTCCCTCTGTGCCAGACCCTGTGCCAAGCAGAGTGGAGAGTGGTGAGAGCACCGAGGCCTAGGCTCTGTGCCAGTGGGCCCAGCCTTGGGATTTGCAGGGACCCAGGCTCAAATCCCCACTCTGCCCATCTCTGATTGCATGGCCTAGGGCACACGTTCAGCCTCAAATTGAAAGTTACTCCCTCATTAAGTGGGATGATTACACGTAGTTGTTGGGCTGTTGGAAAGATTCAATGAGATAACCTGTAGGAAAGTCCCTGGCACCTGGTAGACAATCAGCAGGTGGTAGCTCTTATTATTGTTACTGATTTTAAAAATGCAATGAATAGCTAGAGATAGGGGATGAACATTCCAGAGGGGGAAGAAACAGCAAGAGCAAGGGCAAAAAGGTGGGAAAACCAGGGCAAGAGCAGAGAGTGGAGGTTTGAGAGGTGGGGAATAATTGGGAATTCAAACTAGAAAGGCAGTGCCGCCACAGCGAAGAACCTTAATGTCAGGCTGAGGAACTTGGCAATGGGGAGCCATTGAAGGCCTTAGAGGAAGGGAGTGATGCAACTGGAGTTCATGAAAGAGAAGGTGGTCAGCAGACCCTTGATTGATAATATCAAACCCTTGCCAGGGAAGACACTGTATAGTTGTGGGTTTTCTAAATTCAGCAAGGAAAGGGACTCTGGCACCACCCTGGGAAGGTCTTGACACCTGGGTCAGGGTAGAGGTGGGATGGTCTGTCTGGCCAGAAGTGAGAACTCCAGATTTCTTCCCTGGCTGATCCAGGTTCCAGGAGCAAGTACCAGAAGCAGATCTGCAAGTGTGACCTGAATTTGGCTTCGTGTGTGCAGCAGCACCTGGACACGTACAATGGTTGAAAGCTCATTTTCAGCAGGAAGCTCATTTTCGGCAAGAAGACAGTTTCCTGTGGGATACTGGGGGACTGAGTTAAAGACTCTCAGCCCCCTGAGGACACCACCTAGCATGCCAGTCCTAATGCAATGCCCATCCCCTTACCCAGCCAAGCCCAGCCCAGGGAGACCTCAGGGACAGGGAGGTCACCAGTGAGCCCAGCTCTCATCCAGACTGCCCACTGCAGATGTCAAAATCCCACAATCACTGTGTTGTCTGCCCGACTCATTGGTTTTCTCTGTTTCCACACTGGTATGTGAGTTCCCCGAGGAGCTGTGTCTCAGTCATTTACTTATTTATTCAGTCACTCATTCATTCAACAAACATTTTCCTAGCACCTGCTATGGTCCAAGCATCTTGACATGTTGATACAGGCACTGGGAAGCCTGTATCAACCAGGATTTGATATAAGCAACAGAACTACTAGGAGATACTTATATATAAAATAAGGTATGTACTATAGGGATTTAGCTTGCTATGATTATGGGAGCCAGTAAAATGGTGCGGGTGGGGCTGTTTCTGTTTCATGTGGCCTGCAGTCCCATGTCCCAAGTGGCAAGGCAGAGTGGAACTACAAGGATGAGTAGAGCCCCATGAGGACAGACAATGACACCCTTCAGCCTCTGGCTACCCCCACGTCTTCCATGTTGATGACACAGTGTCTTCCAAGGGAAGCCAGTGCCCTTCATCATGGAACCAAGTATGTTCCTGGTTCCGAAGTAAGAGGATCTGAAGATGCTGTGCCAGGACCTGGAGTTGCTGCAGCTCCCAGTGCTTCCCCGCACCAACACCATGAGCCAGCACATAAAGGCCAGCATGCATTGGCTGCAACAGCATTTCATGGCCTGTTCCAACTATGAGATTGTAAAAGTTAAGTTACTCCATACCAGTTTCCAAATCTTATGCAAGACATCTCTTGAGACCCATGCTAACCTGGAACTCCGCAGGGAAGGTAATTCTAGGAAATGAAACTTCAGCTTAATTAAGTGAAATAATACAAACCCCTAAGAGTCCACCCCTTGTTGACTTGGCACCTATATGCCCCTCTTCCAGACAAAGGCAATAGCCACATCCTGCCAAGCATAATGCGATTTTCCCTGTATACAATCTAAAACAAGCTAACCTCTCCCCAAAGTGGATAGAGGATACAAAGTCCTTTTATCCATCTTTAGGCAATGTTCATTTCTATTCTAGTTGAGTGACAATACCTTTTGATATCCTCTGACCTGAATATTGAGATATAAGGTTAACAACACTAATACACCCTATGTAAACAGCAGCACCCCAGATGAGGCTGCAATGCTGCAGCTGTCCACTGTCAGGGAATGGTAGCATATGTGGAGAGCCATCTGTAAAACAGGCCTGGGTCTTTTTCCTTCTTCTGCATCTGGCCACAGGGAACTTGCCATGAACTCATAGGTACAGGCGAAGGAGGAGGCTTGTGGCAGGCACTGGGGCCACGGGGATGCTCATACAACTTACTTGGGCCTTCAGAGGCTATTCAAGCCCGATTTCACACAGACCATTTCCATTTGACTTGCAATTGCTGCTATCCATGCTGAACTTTGTCTTGATGGGCCTGTTAACATCCAGTTCATGATAGGCAACTCAGGCCTCATGATAACTTGGCAACCTGAGGTCAAGCATTCAGTGTCTACCAAGACCTGCTGGCAAGCCAGATACTGTTTCTCAAAAGAAGAGTAGTCCTCTGCAGTTGATGGCATGGCTTTGCTCCAAAACCCTTAAGGTCTGCCCTATGCTTTACCCACAGAGGCCCCTCTGAGCTTCCATGTAGCATCTCTATGTGCATATACACGTCAAGCATCATTGCATCTGCTGGGTCATACCACCCAAGTGGCAGAGCCACTTGCATGGCAGCCTGGACCTTTTTGTTCTAGGCCCCACTCAAAACAAGCAACTGTTCAGGTTGATTGGTAAGTGGGTTGAAGTGGTACTTCATTGGTACCATTGGTAAATGGTACTTCAGTGGTACTTTAACCTGAAATATTAGCTATATCTCTAAAATCTGAAGTGCCCACAAGGCACTGTGCTTCCTTCTCAATAGATGGGAGGGCCAGATGCTGTGACTTGTCCTACCTTTTGAAAGGGATATCTCAACACGCCCCAGACTGAAGGACCCCCTGGAAAATGCCACTGCAGTAGCAGGCTCCTGAATTCTTGTGGGATTTTCCCCCCTAAGGCACATACTTGTCATACATGTCATCACCAATGCTGACGTCCGGTGGGATGCAAAGATAATCAAGATCCCTCTGGACTAGATGATGGCATAGAGCTGGAGAGTCAACGTAGTCCTGCAGTTGGAAAGTGTAAGTGTATTGCTGTCCCTTCAAGCTGAGAGCAAATGCTTCTGACAGTTTTACTAATAGGTATAAGGAAAAAGTCATTCTGCAGTGGAATAATTATAAAACAGGTGCCAGAGGATGTGTTGATTGGCTGCAGCAACAAAACTACAGCAGCTGTGATTGGAGGCATTGCTTGATTAAGTTTGCAGTACTCCACTGGCTTTCTTTAACAGGCATCTGTCTTCCATACAGGTAGACAAAGAAGCATTCATGTCCTGTATGCCAATTTTATTTTGTAGAGGCAGGGCCTCACTATGTTGCCCAGGCTAATCTCAAACTCCTGGGCTCAATGAATCCTCCCACTACAGCCTCCCAAAGCATGAGGATTATAAACGTAATCCATCATGCCTGGCCCTTTCTGTGGATCTTGAGTGAGATTTTAAAGCCTTGAGACCATCACTTTCTTTTTCCAAGTTCTCCAACCCATAATAATTTTTCTGTTTCCACTAAAGCACTCTGTGCCATCAACGACTTGGTCACCCTTGAACAGGTGTGTACAGAGGTGATCATTTAAGCAGCTGTTTTATCTCTTCAGGCTGTGGTCAATCAATGTTCCCCTTACCACTAAAAACCAGTCGTTTATGCCTTTAATTCTAATCAAATAAGAAAACCAATTCCAGATGACCCAGAAGCAATTCGAAGAGCCCATCCTTCTGGCTCTGTTCCTCAGAAAACTCTCCTAGTACCAAGTTCTGAAGAGGTTAAGGAGTTCAGGCAGAAAGGCAAAAGTACTCTTATACAACAATATTTTTTTGGTAGAGATTTGACCTGGTACAGATGGGACTGCTGGCTTAGTCCTTCATAGGAGGCTGTTTCTCCTGTGCCAGGTGCTACAGCTTGAAGTTAGCAAGGCACACAGTCTGAAACGGAAGATGGGTGTGAAGGGGCAGGAGACAGCAAGGACAAATTGGAACCTGGGAGGATGCATGGAACCCAAAAGAACAAACAAGAACCAGATGGGTCTCAATACCTTCCAGCCTAGCTTCATTGCCTATGCACCCTGCAGGGGAAGCTGGTTCCCTTACTTACAGAGCTAAACACACATCTGGACCAAGAGTCAGAGAAGTTAAACAAAGAAATCCAGCAGGCTCGCCCCAGTAAGGCGAGCCAGCAGATCCGTGATCCATGGGCCTGAGCCACAAACACACCATGCCCTGCTCCCAAGTGTAAAGAGAATATGACTGCACTTCCCATCTGCCTTCCAAATCTCAGCAAAACATCTCTTTGGGCCCTAAACTACAGCAACTAACCAGAACCTAACCCAGAACTCTACAGGGAAAGGAATTCTGGGAAACATAGCTTAGCTAAAGTTACACAATCCAAACTTGCCACACCCACCCTGAACAAAAAAAATATGTTTTCCCCGGTGCCTGTTGCAAGACCTGGCCCCAGCTCCAAGCTACCCCTGTGTGATGTTCTACTAAGAACACAGTTTTGGGCTGAGGTGGGAGGATCGCTTGAGGCCAGGGAGTTCAAGCCCAGCCGGGGCAACATAACAAAAGCCTCAGCTCTACAAAAAAATAAAATTAGCAAGGTGTAGTGGTGCATGCCTGTAGTCCTAGCAACTCTGGAGGCTGAGATGGGAGGATCACTTGAGCCCAGGGGTTTGTGGCTGTAGTGAGTTATGATCGTGCCACTGCACTCCAGCTTAGGTGACAAAGTGAGATCCTGTTCCTGGAAAAAAAAAAAAAAAAGAGAGAGACCACAAAACATGTCTTTGAGATCGACAGACTGCTTCCTTCCCACCTCTCTTCCTTATTACCTGTGCGGTCTCAAGCAAAACACTTCACGTTCCTGGGTGTCAGGTCCCACCCCTCACATGGGAATGAAAACAGTAGCCTCACTGGGCAGTTAATAATGTCTACATGGTGTCCCGCACAAAGAAGAAACTCCAATCAGGCTCGGTGGCTCAAACCTGTAATTTCAGCACTTTGAGAGGCCGAAGCAGGCAGATCACCTGCTGTTAGGAGTTCGAGACCAGCCTGGTCAACATGGTGAAACCCTGTCTCCACCAAAACCACAAAATTAGCTGGGCATGGTGGTGCATTCCTGTAATCCTACGGAGGCTGAGGCAGGAGAATCGCTTGAACCTGGGAGGCGGAGGTGGCAGTGAGCCAAGACCACGCCATTGCACTCTAGCCGGGGTGACAAGAGCAAAACTCCATCTCAAAAAAGAAGAAGAAAGAAGAAAGAAGAAGAAAAAGAAGAGGGAGGACAAGAAGAAGAAGGAGGAGGAGGAGGAGGAGGGAGGAGGAGGAGGAGGAGGAGGAGGAGGGAGGAGGAGGAGGAGGAGGAGAAGGAGGAGAAGGAGAAGCAGAAGAAGAAGCAGAAGAAGAAAGAAGAAGAAGAAACTCCATACACCTCCTACTTCATCAGCCCACCTTAGCTCTGTCCTCCTCCCTTCCATCCTGATTAGTGGGCTTTACCTTTGAGGCCTTTTCAGTTTGGTAACAACTATAAGGGAGCTCCCACTGCCCAACCCCTCTGTACATATGCTTATAGAGATCATTTTACTTATGTTTGGAGGTTCACATTTGTGACTGAAGCCCAATTCAGATGACAGTAAAGGATCTGTATGTACAGGGCAATCTGTCCATTAAGGATGTATAAAGATCTAGCTAGGGAGGCACTGCAATCTGGTCTGTATGTTTCACTAGCTCTCTTAAAAGGGGATGACCTCCCTGATGGTTCTCCTGCCAGCCAAGGGATCAGCAAATGCAACAGTCAAGGAGAACGCCTTTCCCCAAGTTTCGAGGCTCCCTTAGCTCTCATGTCCCCAGAACTGTTCACAGCAGCCAAGGTAGAAGACAGCAATGGGATCTCCTCCACTGAGGATGAAGCCCAGAGCCGTAGACTGACTGACCACCTGGGGACAGCCTCCAGAATCCAAAGAGGCAGTTGGAGCAGAGAAGACATGGAGCTGGTCTTCAGCTGGAATCCAGGGGCTCCCCCGATGAACCCCTAATGTGGATGAGTCCCTGAACTGCTCCTTTTGTGGGCTGGGATTGAAGGCAATGTGGGATAGTGGCCAGAGCCCAGGGTTCAGGGTTTAAAGTTAGGATCTGAGGTTGAATCCTACTTCTGCTGTTGATGTGCTGTGTGACTTTTGGACGGTCTCCTAACCTTTCTGTACCTCAATTTCTTGGTAGATAAATGAAGGTTCTCTATGATTCCTTCCAGCTCAAACCCATGACAGCCTATAGTGTTGCCTTCATAACCTCGTGGCATCCCGCTCCTGTGTGGATGCTGGGACTCTGAGCTGGGATGTGCCAATGAGAAGCGCCTGCCCACAGCCACCTCCTGCAGAACTTACCAGCAAAACACTGCTCTGCCTCCCACCTGACTCTCACGGGAGAAGGGAGAGGTCTGGACTGGGTTGTCTTCTCTGTCATCCAGAATATCACGATTGAAGGAAAATGGAATTAGAGTGAAGCCTTCAATTTCACCCACATACCCATTCAAAATTGGATCTGGGAAATGGCTTTGATTTTAAATATTTCATGAGCAAATTCGGCATTTAAGTCCCTCCCTGTGTGGCATTGTCAAATATAGACACCGAGTCTAAATCAAACTTTTCTAAAGCACTGGTGCATTCAGGGTAATCTCATAAAATTAAATTTTATTTTGAAAACATTCAACACTAGAGCTTTTTAAATATAGACCCTATTTATCATGCAGTTATTTTGGGGTATGTCGGAATAAAGAAGCCATAGGTACTTTCTTGGAAGGATGTTCCTTTGTTTTGGAATACATCCTTTCTTCTTGCAGTCTTGGTATCAGAACAAACATCCTTTCTTTTGTGAATTGATAGACAGGTTGGTTTTTTAAATGTCCTTACTTTGTAAAAAATAAACCCCATAGCTGACACCTATTTAAAACAAATTCCTGCTGTGTGAAATTCTAGAATCTTAGCATCCCCCATATCAGCATCAAGGTGGGCTTTAGAAGTCTCATTTTACATTGCAAGGAACAAGACGGTTTCTTTCTCAAATAGACTGAAAGTCAGAGAGGTTCAGTAATGGGTCCAAGACCACACAGCTGAAGAAACCAGCACTGGGATCTCAATGCCACCCTCTCTGGCCTGGAAGCTGAAGCTGGCATAATCACCAGTTATCTTTCCCCCACCCCATCGAGGAAGAATGAGACCCAACACTGGAGAGGACCCCAAGGTTTAAGGAAATAAGCCCAAGAGAAAGCCTGAAGCTCATCCCAGAAAACCCTGCATTTACTCATCTTCTTTTCTGTCTCTGAGATAACGTAGATAACTTTGGGTTTATTACCCCAGCGGCAGAGAAGGAGGCACCAGCGATCCCCCACAGCAGAGGAAAATGTCTGTGTGGTTTTTATTAGCCTTGAGAATGAATTTTATTTAATATCCATACACCAGATTTAGAGAGTCAATTTGGCTCTTCCTGTGTAAAAATTCTCTGGAGGGTGGCGGTGGTGATAATCTGATCGCAGAAGCTGAGAAGTAAGTGCATCTCAGGAAAGTGTTCCAACTGGAGCCAGGACGCTGTCTTCAGAGAAGAAAAGAGACACGGCCAACCCTGAGTTGGTGGAGAGCTCTTGGCACCAGAGGGGCTGCCCTCAGAAGTAGAGGCCTAGGGACCCTGGGACCCTACCAAGTCCTGTGACCAGAGTCACTCTACAGGGACTTGCTAGAGGGTACAGTGTGGCCCTGGGGGTCCTCCAAGCTTCGAGAAAGACTGAGGTCTGTGACTTAGGAGCCTCTCTCAGGAACCCAGCAGAGTCGGAACTCTGTGTTGTAGAAAAACAGAGCAAAAGTCTTGGTCTGGGAGGAGCTCGCTGGGGAGGCCTAGGAGCAGAGGATGTTGGGAAAGTATTGGTACTGCGGGTTGTAGCTCCATAGGTTTCTCTTGAGGCAGTAGACGAGCTTCCGGTCACAGGCACAGAGCTGCACATGGCAGAAGGGCCCGGGCTCTGCAACAGGACACCAAGAGCAGAATGAGGGCGGGAAGAGCATGCTCCAGTCTCAGCAGAGACCCCATGGACTTCCTGCTCCAAGGAGCTTTCAGCCTGATGAAAGAGGCATGGCTCCTAAATCAGGGGAATAGAGAATCTGATGGAAGGGGCGCAGCTGCTGCTCAGGGTGAGGTTTCAGTTCAGGAGACAGTTCCTGCCCTCAGGGAGTTCCCAGTCTGATAGAGGAAGCACCTTCCTTCCTCTGGGGGACTCCCAGTCTGATGATGGAGGCAGCTGCTGCTCTGGAGGAACTCTCATTCTCACAGAGCAGAACCACCCCCAGACTTAGCCTTGAACTCAGAGGCCTTGAGCCTGAATCGTGCTGTGTGCACTGGCAGGCCTTCAAGCTTCTGTTTCCTGATGTCTAAAATGGAGGAGACTAAACCTACTCTACAGGTATATTTGGGGGGAATCAAGGAAAAGGAAGCATGTCAAGCATTTGCACCCGGTGGATGCTAAGATGTTTCAGCCCTACCCTGGGGGACTGATATAGCCACAGTAATCCTGTTCCTCTCATCCCAGTTCTGTACCCAACCCCTCCTCCCTCAACAAGATACAGGCTGGCTGTCCTCTAGGGCAGCTGAACTTAAAGTCAGGTGCTCTTCCAATGGCCTGAACAGGAAGCCCCAGCCTTACCGCAGGTGACCAGGCCCCATGCGAATCTGTATTTGTAGGACTGTGTCCGAATGTTGCAGCCCTTCTCCTCCAGCCGCCCATAGCAGTGGTCATGCACCCAACAGCACCTGTCCATGCAAGAGACTTAGATCCCGAGTGGGAGGGATGCCCTCCTGACCCCCGTCCCTAATAGAAGCAAAAATTCAACCATGTCACTTTAGCAGAGGCCACCTTGGTGGACGCGATGTGGCAGAGAGGATCTTGTAGTGTGACTGAGTAATTTCCTGTTCCTCATTTCCAGCCAGCAGGTCATGGACCCTCGTTTTCCTCCTGGTCTCGTGATTAGACTACATTTCCCAGCCTCCCTTGCAGGTAGGTGTGGCCACATGACTTGGTCCCAGCTAGGTGAGGTAGGTGGAATTAATGCACTCCACCTCCAGACCTGCCCAGACAAACCTCCCACACTTTACTCTACTGTAACCTCTGCCTCCATCCTTTGGCTGGATGGAGATGACCCAGCATTCTGAGGATTCTGAGGCCATAGGTGATGGCAGAACTACAAGATGGGAGGAGCCAACGTGTGATTCATACTGAACTGTTATGTGAGCCAGAAATAAACTTCTCATATCACAGGTCCCGCATCTGTGGATCAACCAATATGGATGGAAAATATAAGCAGGCCTAATTTCTTGTGTCTGTACTAAACAATGTACATACTTTTTTCTCGTCATTATTCCCAAACAATACAACAACAACTTCCATAGCATTTACATTGTATCAGCTATGACAAGTAGTCTAGAAATGATTTAAAGTATATGATCACAGCCGGGCGCAGTAGCTCACGCCTATAATCTCAGCAGTTTGGGAGGCTAAGGCAGGCAGACTGCTAAAGTCCAGGAGTTTGAGACCAGCCTGGGCAACATGGTGAAACCCTGTCTCTACTTAAAAATATACAAAAAATCAGCCAGGCATGGTGGCACGTGCCTGTAGTCCCAGCTACTCAGGAGGCTGAGGTGGGAGAATCACCTGAGCACAGAAGGTCAAGGATGCAGTGAGCTGAGATCGCACCATTGCACTCCAGCCTGGGTAACCACTGAGACCCTGTCTCAAAGAAAAAAAAAAAAAAGCTTGGGGGGATACAATCACATAGGTTATATGCAAATACTATGCCATTTTATATCAGGGACTAGAGCATCTGCAGATTTTGGTATCCACGGGGATGGATCCTGGAACCAGTCCACGGGATGACTGTATGTTAGGTGTAGCAGACTGCATATAAAAGGTTTTCTTGGTTTACAGAAAAATTGAGATCTTACAGAGGAAACACCTAGTTCCTCCTATTACTAACATCTTATATTAGTATGATACCCTTGTTAGAATTAGTGAACCAATATTGATACATTATTAATGAAAATTATTCACTAAATAATAGTACATCATTATTATCTTACTAATTGTAAAAAAAAAAAAAAAAAAAAAAGCCGTAATCAGAGTTCCCTAGTTTTTACCTAATGTCGTTTTTCTGTCCCAGGATCCCACTGGGGATGCCATGTTACATTTCATTGTTTTGTCCTTCTTTTTTTTTTTTTTTTTTTGAGATGGAGTTTTGCTCTCATTGCCCAGGCTGGAGTGCAATGGCGTGATCTCAGCTCACTACCGCAACCTCTGCCTCCCAGGTTCAAGCAATTCTCCTGCCTCAGCCGTCTGAGTAGCTGGGATTACAGGCATGCGCCACCATGCCCAGATAATTTTGTAAATTTTAAGTAGAGATGGGGTTTTTCCACATTGGTCAGGCTGGTCTCGAACTTCCGAACTCAGGTGATCAGGTGATCCAACCCCCTCGGCCTCCCAAAGTGCTGGGATTACAGGCATGAGCCATCATGCCTGGCCCATTGTCTTGTCTCTTTAGGCCCCTCTTGTTTGTGGCAGTTCCTCACACTTTCCTTGTTTTTGACTGTTTTGAGGGGTACTGGTTAGATATTTTATAAGATGCCCACTATTGGGATTGGTCTGATATTCTTTTTTCTCATAAGACTGGAGTTTGGGGTTATTTTGTTGCTAAATTGTTCCAGTGTTGGCCACTGGGGGCTCTTTCAGTCGGCACAGGTGCCCCTTGTCACATCCCCATCAATGTGGGCTTTCATTTTGTTTGTGTTTATTTAAGCACTTCCTTACTTTTTGGCACTAAAAGAAGTTCCAGGTTCATCTTGTATATTTCCTGCCTTGGTCCTAGAATTGGCCATTTCTTCAAGGAACCCTGGCTATATATGAATATGTATATATATAAAATTTATATTATATATAATTTATATTTATATATATATATATGACTTGGAAGGGGCCTTCTATTGAAGAATGACATTGGAAACTAGATCTAGGCATTAAGTGTGCTTGTTGCTACTGGGGTGTCATTTCTTTTAGACCCTCTCCACTGATAGCAAAAGAATGTTTCTATTTGCCCATGTGTATAAAAAAAAGTATATGATCACACAGGTTATATGCACATACTGTGCCATTTTATATCAGGGACTAGAGCATCTGCAGATTTTGATATTCACAGGGGTCCTGGAACCAGTCCGAGGGATGACTGTATGTTAGGTGTAGCAGATTGCACATAAAAAGTATTCTTGGTTTACAGAAAAACTGAGAAGATCTAACAGAGGAAACACCATTTTCTCCTATTACTTACATCTTATATTAGTATGATACTAATATATCCACGCTATCTATGCATACTGCTACCTATGCATACTTCCACATGTAAACATCTGCATCTACAATAAGCTAAACAGGAGTCCACACTGACGTCTCCAACTCTAGTCCTTTTGCACATGGATCATTCTGGCTTCCTGCCCTGGCTTATCCCACTCCAACAGTGAGAAACTTGGCCCCAACCATCTGTCCTTCATTTGCTTAATCATCCCTTTCCTTTATATATGTCTAGCAGTATCGGAATTGTTAACCCAGCTGGGTATGCTTTCCAAGGAACAAAATCTCCCATTTCACACATTCTTCTAGAACTTTAGCACTTCCCGATCAAGAGGTGGACTCTAGATCCCCTCCCTCTTAAAGCCTTTGTGACTGTCTTGACCAAGAGGACAGTGTAAGTGACACAATGGGATTTCTGAGGCTGACCATAAAACAGCATACTCTTTGGTCTTGCAGTTTGGGGACACTCAGTCTTGCAACCCAAGAGTCACCATGCTGGGAGGAATCCTGAACATCCTTGGAGAGGCCTAAGTGACAGGAATTGAGGCCTCTGACCCGCTCCTACGCCAGGAGATGCTGACCACTTGCCAGCCATAGGAGTGAGCCATCTGGAAGGTGGATTGTCCAGCCCCAGTTGTCCAAGCTGAAGCTGAGACAAGCCACCCCCACAAGCCCTACCCAAATGGCAGATTCATAAGCATAGTAAATGACCAGTGCTGTATAAGCTACTACATTGAGGACCACTTGTTACGCCACAGTCGACCAACTGACACCTTAGGCCACTGAGATCTTGGGATTGCCGGCTAACTTCTTTCAGACTCAGTTTTCTTATTTGTAAAATGGTACTTTAATACTCATCTTCCAGAACTGATATGTAATTGAACAAGAAAACATGGGTGCAGAGCCTGGAGCCCAAAGGGCAGTTATAGCAATCAGCTCACCTATCAGTGCCATCCTTGGGGGTTCCTCGGCCACCCCAACCACAGTAACAGCCGTAGAAGCCATAGTTTGTCAGGGCATTCTTCCCTGTCACCTTCTCGATCATCGATTTTAGGTCCAGCAAGCCTCCTTGCACAGCAGGCACACCTGGAAGATAGCCCATGTCCCCAGGTGACACCCAGGCAGCCCAGCCCTGCTTTAGGCCCACTGCCCAACATCTCCTACCTTTTCTCCCACCCAGGGCTTGGAGGGATGGACCTGTGTGTCTCTTTTTTATTCTCTCAATTAGTGGGAAGGGAGGTGCAAGCAGTATGGAGAATTGGTTCAGAGTTTGGAATTGAAAAATGAGCAGACCTGGGTTCAAATCCTGGCTGTGCCACTAATTCAAAGTATGGTATTGAATGGAGTCAGAGCCTCAGTTTCATCATCTGGAAAACGGCGACCCAAAATTAGCAGCTGCATCTTGGAGTTATCATGAGGGTTAAAATAAGATTAAGTGTGTAAATTTTGAGCACGGTAGCAGACACAAAGTAAGTGACCATGACGTATAAGGTGTAATTCATAATGAATCTGCATGAAGCAGCAGACAGGAGTTTCCTGTCTCTCTTGGCAATACATCCCTCCTCCCCACCACTCCCTCCCCTCACACCCTTTAGAACATAAGGCAGAGAATCTAAAAGCAGGATAGGACTCTTAAAAATCGCTGAAGCCAGTTCCCCTCATCTTACAAACGGGAAACTGAGGCATGGAGGGAAAAGGTGCCCTGTCCAGGGTTTCACAGCGAGCCCAAGGCTCTCCCTGCACCAGGCCTCCAGCTCCTCCTGGCATCTCCAGGGACCTGGCAAGACATCAAAGAGCAGGACAGCCTATCAGGGGGTTGTTGTATATACGGTCACGGGGCTGCAGGATGGGACTAAAGCCATCTGTACAGTCACTTCCCAGCTGGACAAGTCTGAGCTGAGAATGACCCAGGAATCATAGGCTGGGACATTTAGATAAGAGTTTTGATTTTTATTTGGATTGATTTGGGGATTTTTAAAATCTTATTTTATTTGCATACAAGGAAAAAATCTGCCTCGTACATTTGCCAGCCACATAACCTCCATGTCCACAACCTTTACACAGCTGAGGTACAATATCTCCTAGGACCCTGCCACAGCCTTATGCCTTAAGCATGGACTGCATTAGCCCGTGCCTGATGAGGAAGCAGAGGCTCGGAGGCATGAAGGTTCCTGCTGACGTCTATGAAGTCAGTGCAGAGCCAAGATTCAAACCCAAGTCTCTACAACCTCAATGGCTGGTGTCCTTTTCACCACCCTGTTACTCCCATGGGGTAGAAGTTCATTCGGAGGTCATGGGGCCAGCACTTACTACAAGCCAGGAACCAAGCCAGTGGGAGGAAGCCCTTCATCTCTAGGGTTCTGGAAAAGAAAACACACCCCATGACAGGTCTATCAGGCAATGCCCCCGTGGCCCATTCAGATCCCACCCCGGCTCCCCATCAGGCCCCGCCTATTCCACTCCCCATCATGGTGGGCAATAAACAAGGTGAGTCCAGCCAGAAAAGACGAGGCAAAAAAACCTATCGGTCCACGGAGGGCCCTGGAGGCAGAGGGGATAATGGAAGCATTTGCAGGTACACTGTCCCTACTACCAGTGCACTCTTAGCCACAAACACCCCAGACATACTCACCCTGTTGGCAAAATGGCTAAAAGGGACCAGAGAATAGGCAGGATTCTTAAATGGAGATTTGGTGGCATACGTGGAGAAGCAGGACTTGATATAACCTAGACATGGCCTTTGATGAAAGATGCAAGACGGAAGAAAAAAATTCCTGGACAGACAGCACTTGACGCCCACAGCAGGAGGGCAGAAGGAAAGCCGACGATTCTATGTCTCATACTCCTTTTAGCTCACGGTGCTGTAGTTGACTGTTTTCAAGGATGTTTACCCTGATGGTTCTCTGCAGGCAGAGGCTGGGCGGATGCACCCCTCTATTCTAACACTGAGAATAGTGCCTGGCCCAGAGTAGGTGCTCAGCCGTGAAGCCTGAGCACCCACAATGTGCCAGTGGCTTTCAGGGCCTGGTTATGGCTCTTATGGGCCCCAAGCACTTTTGCCTTTGCAGGTATCTTTCTGCTATACCTTTATATTTATCTCTATATTCACACGATTATTTTTGACAACTATGCTGGTATAAAGAAAAACATAATCCAAGCTGGATTTATTATTATATATTCATTATTATTATGTTCATTTCTTTCCTCTTGATTTTGAAAGAATTTATAAAATTAAGACATTCTCCTGGGACCCAGGCACTATGTCTACCTAAAGAATAAGTCAACACTGGGGGTTCATGAGAGTGCTGCAGGGTAAGTATCACTGTCTTCATTTTGCCACTGGGAAAATTGAGGCTCAGAAAGCTCCGGGACCTTGCCAGAGGTCACACAGCCATTAAGCAGTGGAGGCCGGATTTGAGCCCCGTCCTTCTGTGTCCCTCACTGCACCACACAACCTCGCTTCCCAGAGGCATGAATCCTTTGAGGGGTCTGTGCTTGTTCCTTCTCGTGCTCTACCTCTCAGGCCAGAGCCCTTGGCTTCACTCCTTAGAATCTGTCTTTGGTAAAAACAGCCATTGCCAGCCTAGAGTCCAGGAAATTCCATGTGTCTCAGGCCAGCACCTGATTCTAATTTGGCTTCTCAGAGGTTCCTCACCAGCAGCTGCCTGATTCCCTTCCTCCCAGGATCCAAAGTCCTTGTTTGTCCACAGTTGGGCAGGCCCGGGGCTTTCCCCTTCAGTGCTCTGTTGTCTCAAGTCCCTGAGTTGAATGGTCGCTTGTGCCAGAGCTCTGCCTGAACCCCTGGCACCTCCCAAGACCTGGCCTCCAAATATGCCTCAGACTCCCCGGGGCTCCTGCCCTTGTCCAGTAGCAACTCTGAGTTCCAAGAACATTCCTGAGGGTTCTGTCCACAGCTGGCCTCCATGACAACCCTTGTCCGGCAGCAACTCTGAATCCCAAGAACATTCCTGAGGGTTCTGTCCACCCATAGCCTCTGCTCCAAGGGCTCCAAACAGCCAAAGAAATGGCCCTAGACACCACCATTCCACACCAATCTTTCTCTGCCGCTCCCTGGAGCCTGCAGCACAGTGACACCAACTGCCACTCGCTGGGCATCTCTGGTGTGCCAAACACTACGCGCTCTCTCTCTAAACCCATCAATGACCTTGGCAGGCCTGAAGTCTGTCCTTTTAAACAGCCACTTGTTGAATGAATAACAGTTGTTGATTTTACAGATAAGGAAATTGAGGCTCAGGCAGATTAAGTGACCAGGACTGTCAATCTATTTCCTTGACTGACTCTACTCCACTGCCTCTGAGCATCCCTGGGCACTAAACATGCTTTTGATTTTCTGTATTTTAGGACGCTTTGACATCTTGGAGGCCAGAGACAGCCTGCTCCTTCCAGGGCTAGTTAATTCCTAGACACCTCACATGGCTCCTCTGTGAGCGTGCCTTTCACGTGCAGACCGACTGTGACAGTAGGTAGCTGGTCAGACAGGAGCAGGACAGGAATGTCAGGTGACCATCAGGTGATGGGCAGGCAGTTGTTAACCGTCTCTCTAAAATAATAACTGGTCACAGCCAGCACCAGGGAAAGGCAGTCTCCCAATACACAGGAACACCTGAAGCTGGTGGTCAGTCGCTTCCAGTCAGATCTCAGGTATTGGGTGAGTAGGCTCACACATGCGCATGAACAGGCAAAATGGCAGAGTTTAACTGGTATATGACCTCCTAGGGATGTTCGGCTGGTAAGAGAAGAACGCCTCAAGGGAACACGCGTACAACGCCAGTAAACACACTGCGCATGCTCCCTCCCAAGTGCTAGCAGGTGGGCGGATAAGGAAAACAAGACCCCAGAAGTATGCCAATGTATAAAACCCCAAGTCAAAGGTCAAACAGAACCCCTGAATCTCTCAAGTCACCTGGTTGGCCCCTCTTCCAAGTATACTTTACTCCCCTTCATCGCTACTCTAAAGCTTTTTAATAAGCTTTCACTTCTGCTGTGAAACTTGCCTCAGTCTCTCCTTCTGCCTTATGCCCCTCAGTCACATTCTTTCTTTTGTCTCACTCCGTGGTTGGAGTGCAGTGGCACTATCTCGGCTCACTGCAACCTCCGCCTCCTGGGTTCAAGCGATTCTCCTGCCTCAGCCTCCCAAGTAGCTGGGATTACAGGTGCCCGCCACCATGCCCAGCTAATTTTTTGTATTTTTAATAGAGACAGTGTTTCACCATGTTTGCCAGGATGGTCTCGATCTCCTGACCTCGTGATCCACCCACCTTGGCCTCCCAAAGTGCTGGGATTACAGGCATGAGAATTCTTTCTTCTGAGGAGGCAAGAACTGAGGGTGCTGAGGCCTGTATGGATACATCCCACTGCTGACACAGCCAGTCCCTTGGCACACCCAGGCCACCTTTCCCTTACCCTCACACTCTAAGCCAAGGTTTCTCCTGCCCTAAATCACCCCAGGGCCAGACACTGGACAACTAGGGAAGCCTGGAGTCCCGCTGACCTGATTCAAACTGGCCAGTCCTAAACTGTGTCTCCTGCCCTACCAGCCTTTCCCAAAGATCACAGCAAAGGCCCTGGGCGATGCTTCCCACGGCTCCTCCTGACCTGCCGACCTGGCACTTCCTGCGTGTCCCTGGGTGCGGATCACGCCCTCTTCTGGGAGCTGTAAATAACAAGCTATCTTTTAAATGGCAATCATTTCTTGATCTGTTGGCCTCCCCATACCTGGAGAAAACCAGCCTCCCAGGTGCATTTGAGAACACCCTGGAAAGAGTAAAAAAGCAGTTTCATGGTGGTGGTGGCAGAGGCGTGGAGTGGCTGCCCTGAAGAGTGCACAGCCACTCCACTCAGTGGAGCCCAAAGTGGGCCCCAGGAGGAGGATGTGGGCTCAGCTATTTTAATCAAACCACCACAGAGAGGAAGTGCATAGCCGCGAGAGAATTTCGGAGGAGGGCAGCGGTTGCAGTAATGAGAGGGGAGAGAATAGAGATGGACAGCCCAAAGGAAGATGTGGAGGCTGGGACGTGGCGAGGTCGCCAAGGGATGGGTCCCCCAAGTCCACATGCAGCAGCTCCAGGACCTCCCAGTTCACGTCTCCTGGCTGGAAAGAATGCACAGTGCGGAGCCTCACAGCACGGACACCTCCTGCTGTCTGTGAGGGAGGTGATGGGGGTTCACCCCTCTCCAGGCCCTGCTCCCCTGACCAAGGGGGACAGGTGTTTCCTCTCATAGCCCCTCTCTCGGCCCTGCTCTCTGCACCTCCCTCAGGCAAAGCAGCCCCAAAGATGAGATTCCTCACCAGTGAGACCTTTTCTCCGTCCTCAGGCCCGCGGAAGAGGCCGGGGCTGGGCCCGCCTGGTTTTAAGGACCTCTCTGTTGCCTCCCACACTCCTGCGTGGGCCAGCTCCAAGATTCCTGGTAACGCGCATAGGAAACTCTACTTCCCCTCACCCTGGCACAACCCCTGGGGAATTTTTTCCACTGCGTACTCAGAAGTTGTTTCTTTCGATTGTTTTTTTTTTGAGACGAAGTCTCGCTCTTTCGCCCAGACTGGAGGGCAGTGGTCCTATCTCAGCTCACTGCAGCCTCTGCCTCCCTGGTTCAAACAATTGTCCTGCCTCAACCTCCTAAGTATCTAGGATTACAGGCGCACGCCACTACACCTGGCTAATTTCTGTATTTTTAGTAGATACGGGGTTTTACCATGTTGGTCAGGCTGGTCTCGAACTCCTGACCTCAAGTGATCCACCCACCTCAGCCTCCCGAAGTGCTGGGATTACCGCCACAGAAGCAGCTGTTTTCTGAAGCAGGTCACAGTACCCAGGTAGTTATCAGGAGAGATGGTGATCAGTCGGGCTTGGGCCACCCACGATCCAGGGCTCTTCCCCGCCAAGAACAGGAACCCTGGAATCCCCCTCCAGGGCACGGCCTCCCTCCCACCCACCACACTGGGTCTTTGCCAAGTCCCCCAGCCCTGGGCTTCTGCTCAGATTTCATCCTGTCTCGCTCAGCCTCAACCCAGGAACGGCCAGGGAAGACAGGCAGCCCCACTCGCGGACTTGAAGCTTTGTCCCCGTCCTCTTCCTGTTGTTCCTAACTTGCCAACCCCCAACTTTTTCTGCCCCGTTCCTGAGCTGGGGTGACTCAGGAGATGCCTGTAGAAACACCACAGAACGTTGCCTGCCACGTCCAGGTGGTAGCCCTTTTTTGGCACCTGATTCTGTGCCAACTTCCTACAGGTCCTCCCTCAGGGAAGGGGAAAGTGCCAGGCTTGCAGTTAGAGAGATGCAAGCTGGAGTCCCAGCTCAGCCACCTAGTATCTGTGTGTGCCTGGGCGAGTCACTACATTTCTCTACTCTTCATGTAAAATGTGAGAATTATGAGCCCCTCCAGCCGCAGAGGCTCCTAGTGAGGAATGTACCATATAAAACAAGGCACAGGTGGGTCAGGCACAACGGCTCACCCTGGGAGGCTCAGGTGGGAGGATGGCCCGAGCCCAGGAGGTCAAGGTTGCCGTGAACTATGATCACACCACTGCACTCTAGCCTGAGCAACACAGCAAACCCCTGTCTCTATTAATGAATAAATGAATACATAAACATAAAAATAAGGTATATAAACTCATGTCAGTTGGGGAAGTGTGTGGCCCAGTGGGTAACATCACAGGTTCTGTATCAGCTCCAAGTCCTGGGTTCAAATCCTGGCTTCCTCACCACTGGCCACAGCGCCTCAGGACTGACTGAAGCTCACCTGCCTCAGAGAGTTGTTGTTAGGATTAAATGAATTTATACATGTATAGCTTAGAGCCATAGCAAATGCAGAGTAATGCTAATAAATCAGTGACAGCTCACCTTCTAGAGTGTTTTCACAAGACATAGGTACCTACTAGTATTCTCCATTTTCTGCTTCTGTTAATTCTGCCCCTCACCCCACCACCCCACACACACTTTTTTGAGAAGACTTGGAATTTTTTTTTTTTTTTTTTTTTGGAGACAGGGTCTGTCTCTGTCCCCCAGGCTGGAGTGCAAAGGCACAATCACAGCTCACTGCAGCCTCCACCTCCTGGGCTCAAGCCATCCTCCCTCCTGCCTCTGCCTCTCGAGTAGCTGAGACTACAGTGGGCACCACCATGCCTGGCTAATTTCTTTTTCTTTTTTTTTTTTTTTTTTGAGATGAAGTCTCACTCTGTCGCCCAGGCTGGAGTGCAGTGGCACGATCTTGGCTCACTGCAAGCTCCGCCTCCCGGGTTCATGCCATTCTCCCACCTCAGCCTCCCGAGTAGCTGGGACTACAGGGGCCCACCACCATGCCTGGCTAATTTTTTGTATTTTTAGTAGAGATGGGGTTTCACCATGTTAGCCAGGATGGTCTCAATCTCCTGACCTCGTGATCTGCCCGCCTCAACCTCCCAAAGTGATGGGATTACAGGCGTGAGCCACCGCACCCAGTCTCTTTGTGCATTTTTTATAGAGTTGGGGTCCCACCATGTTGCCCAGGCTAGTCTCGAATTCCTGGGGTCAAGTGATCCTCTCACCCATGCCTCCCAACGTGCTGGGATGACAGGCATGAGCCACTGTACCCCGCCAAAGACTTGGATTTTTGGCTCCTGCCTCTCCTTGCTGTTCTATTCTTTTTCTCTCCCTCTCTCTTGTCATGGTAGCATCAGAGAGAAGTCCCTCCTTAAGGCCCCCATGGATCCTTCTCTTCCTAGGACTAACAACTGGGCTCCCAGAAGAACCCTGTGAATTCAACTCAATACCAAAAGTATTTATGAAGTGTCTACTGCGTGCCAGGCACTGGGATCCCACAGTGAATGAGACAGAACTTGTGCCTTTACAGAGCTGCCCTTGTGGCTGGTGGGAAACAGATAGTGAAGACAGAAGTGAACATAGATGGTGTCTGGTGGTGATCGGAGCCATGGGGAAGCATCCTCTCCCCGTCCTGTATTTTCATTTCTCCTTCTCAACCAGTTTCCTCCCCCACCTACGAACACACACCTGCCCCGCCATTCTCAACCAAACAAAATCAAGCCATGAAAAGGAAAAAACTAATCCCTTGCCTCTGGTGACAATTCTACTTCTTTTTTTCTCAAAAAGCCACATTTCTAAACAGAGAAGGCTGCCCTTCATCATCCCCCACTCTGAACCCTTCACTGCCTGGCATCTGCTGCATTCTTGAGCTTGCTCTCAGGGACCCCCAAAGCCTGGCATAGCCCAAGCTTGGGGGTCACCCGCTCGGTCCCTCAGGGCACTCATCTCGAAGTCCACCTCCTCCTTCTCAAAACTCTCTCTCTCCCTCGGGGCTTCACAAGGTTGCCCTTCTCTGTCTCAGCCGCTCTCTGGCTGAGCTCATCTGAGTTCAGGGATTTAGCTCTTATTTCTATGCAGGCATCCAGGGGTGTCCTGGACAGAGCAGTCTGGCCCCAGCTTTGACTCAGCAAACAATGCTTAATGAAGGAATGACTGAATACAGGAACCAGGAGAAAGCACAATGTCAGATCCAAGATCCAACGTAGGAGAGACGTGTATTCAAATCTGCATCTCAGCTGTGACCACCTGTGTCCACCTGAACCAGCTTTTTCACCTCTTTGGGTCTCAGTTTTATCTGAGTAAAATAGGATAATCATAGAACCAGCCTCGCTTAGTAATGCTGATAATTCAATGAGATAAGTCAGGCAGAGGGGCCGGGACAGTGCCTGGCACCCTGTAGGTGCTCAATAAGTCATAACTACCATAAATATTATTGTGATTATGTCTTTCCAGTAAACTGAGAACTCTATGAGGGTAGGCTCTGTGTCTGCTTCACCTCTGTAACCCAGCACTTGGCACATAGTAGGTGCTCAGTAAGAGTTTGCTGAGTGAATGCATGACTCCTCTGGCTCCAGCCCCCTTCTCACCCCATTGCCCAGTCCACACGTCAAATATGATTACACAGAAATGGACAGATAGATAGACAGGTAGGTAGGTAGGTAGATTAGATAGATAGATAGATAGATAGATAGATAGATAGATAGATAGATAGATAGATAGATAGATAGATAGAGTCTGATATTCTATCCCAATAACCCTTGGGAACCTCAGAACTAAACTCACTGTCCCCTCAAAACTCAGTCCTTCCCAGTTCCCCGTTCTTGGTAATGGATCCAACCATTCACACTTCAGTGATTAAAGATGGCCCAACCACTTCCACTTCCAATTGAATGGAAGCCTGTTGAGGGCAAAATTCTTCTCTGATCCATTTCTGATCCCAGCACCTAGAACAATGTCTGACCCATTATAGATCCCCAGGAAGTATTTGTAGAACAAATTAAACATCACATAAACACACTTGTCCTCTGTCATTTGCTGGGTCTATCACGTGCAGGCTCGCCCCAGGGCTAAAGCCCTGCCAAGGGTAGCCATGAAAACCTGGACACTCCCTCACCCTGAGAACCCTAGCTGCTGAGATATCCCTGGCCTTGTCAAATGGTTTGTTGGCACATGGAACAGGATTACCCAGGGCTCACTGGCAGAAAGTCTACATCAAGTCCTCCTCCTCCAGGAAGTCTTCCATGATCCCTCCTTCCACAGGGAGCTTACTTGTCTCTGGAATGTTATAGAACTCATCTGATATGCTGTCCACTCTGGCATTTCCTGTTGGAGGGGATTACAAGGCTGATGGCTCAGAAAGGAATGAGTGAAGAACTCAGTCTTTAATGAACATTTGCTATGCCACAAGTGCAAGGCAAGTTCAGCATTCATGGTATTCCTTAATTCTCACAAAATCTCATGGGGCATTATGATCCCAGTGTGTGAGCAGGGAAACAGAGGAGTAGATGTTACATAGCTCGTCCAAGGTCACACAGCTAGTAAGAGGAGGACCCAGAATCATACACCTGACCCATCTGTCTGTCAAATCCATGTTCTTTACAAAAAAGGGTTGAGACCCAATAAGGATATAATGATTGGGATTTTCACAAGACCTCTAACCAGAGTGTCACGTGGTTTCCTTATAAACAAGGTGGAAAAGTGAGAACTGAGGTACAGTTGGTTAAGTGGGTTCAGTGTTCCAATAATTGCTGATGAGTAGAACTGGATTTTTGGTTTTAAACTTTCAGGCCAGGGCTCCATACAGCCCTAGGAAATGCTTTGCTTGGTCTACACGGTGCTTTAAAAAGACAAAATGGAATTAGCTGCCAATGTATAAATGCTAAGAGATCTTAGACAGAAATCCACATTCCTAGGCCAGGCACAGTGACTCACGCCTGTAATCCCAGCATTTTGGGAGGCCGAGGCAGGCCTGAATTGAGGTCAGGAGTTCGAAACCAGCCTGGCCAATGTGGTGAAACCCCGTCTCTACTAAAAAGTACTAAAATTAGCCGGGTGTGGTGGCAAGTACCTGTAATCCCAGCTACTTGGGAGGCTAAGGCAGGAGAATTGCTTGAACCCGGGAGGCGGAGGTTGCAGTAAGCCAAGGTTGCACCACTGCACACCAGCTTAGGGGAGAGAGTAAGTGCCAAAAAAAAAAAAAAAAAGAGAGAGAGAGAGAAAGAAACCCACATTTCCACATTTCCATTTCCAACTTCTCTTTAAAAGATCTGGCAATCCTTGGTCTGGACCCCTACATGGCAACAACTGGCATTGCCGAGAAGTAGCTGCCCCCGTATACAAGGTATGTGTTTCACTCTGCCCTAGTCCTCAACCACTCTTTATAGTCTTAGGTCCAGTCTGCCTCACAATTTTTGCTCTCTGCTGGAGGAATCTCGGTCAGCCTTCATAAACCAATACAAGCTGCACACCATGGACTGAGGCTGAATGCATGGTGCTGGTGCCCTGGAACCACCACTTATTAGCTGTGTGACCTTTGGCAAGTGTCTTAACTGCCCTGTGCCTTAGTTCACCATCATGAATAATAGGGTAAATAATTTTGCCTGTCTCATCTCTATGTTCTGAGTCGATACACAGCAGGTATTTAGGCACACAGCAAGGTCTCAATAAATGTTGGGGTTTTTTTTTTCATTTTGTTTTGTTTTGTTTTTTGAGACGCCCAGGCTGGAGTATAGTGGTGCCACGTTGGCTCACTGCAAGCTCCACCTCCTGGGTTCATGCCATTCTCCTGTCTCAGCCTCCCAAGTAGATGGGACTATAGGTGCCTGCCACCACGCCCGGCTCATTTTGTGTGTGTGTGTGTATTTTTAGTAGAGACGGGGTTTCACCGTGTTAGCCAGGATGATGTCAATTTCCTGACCTCGCGATCCACCTGTCTCGGCCTCCCATAGTGCTGGGATTACAGGCTTGAGCCACCGCGCCCGGCCAAATGTTGATTATTTTTAACAGGATGGTGGGACATGCCCCCAAGTGACTGCGCGGAAACTTTCCTCAAGTGTTTAGTAGGAATTCAGGAATGGTGGGAAGGACTGGCCAAAAAGATGGAGCTGGGTAGGTCACAAAGGCCCTTGGGTGTTAGGCTAAGGAGGTTGGATCTTGATCTTGTCCTGATCTTGATCAAGAGCAAGATAACCTGAGTTCAGTAAGAGGAGAGTGTCCAAAGACCCCCAAAGCTGAAATGCGCAAGGAGAGGGTGGGTAACACAGTTCAGCAATCACATGCGTGACCCCCAAACCCAGTACTAGTCACATCACAGAAGCAGTGGTCATCTTTGGTGGTGATGGCAGGAGTATGGTGCCCAGAACAAGGGCTCCTAGCAGCCCACACCCAGAGGGATGTGCCTGGCCCTCGGCCTGCATGTGAGCAGGCTTAGGAGGTGTCTGGATCACAGGAGACAGAAGAGAGGGAATTGGGGCTGACTTGGGTTTGGAAGGTGGCTGGGGGTACCCAGTCTGTCTCCAAATCTCTGAAGGGCTGTGGGGAGTAGGAGGAATCAGAGCTGTCCCATGCGGCTCCAGATTGCGGAACAAACACCCACCAGGCACGGACGCACTAAGCAGTCAGATTTTGGCTCGATGCAAGAACGTTTTTCTAACAGCTCATGTGTCCTGGGAATTGAACGAGCTGTCTTGGGAGTGGTGAGTTTCCTCTCCCCGGAAGGCACTTTTTATTTGCCACTTTTTAGGAAAAGAAATGTCGCATGGGAGGTGGGCACTGAGTGTGTGGGCTATGCCCCCGCTCGGCTTCTCAGGAAAAGGAACTTAATCTTTAAGTGTTGGAAACACCCAAAATGCAAACGAGATCTATCAAAGCTCATGAAGTCAGCTTTGTCAGTTACGAAGCCTCGGTTCCATCCTGTAAAAAATGTTTTTAAAATTACATTTTGTCAAGGTTCAAAAACAAAGAAAACTCATGAGCCCTTCAGTTGCTCCATGACATGGAGAGAGCTGTCAACTATTTCGTGCTCCCTGCCCTGTAGGGCCCCCTCCCCGCAACATTTTATGCAGGTCGGAGTCATGTGCAGATATGTTGCGAGAGCAATGACCAGTATGAGAGAAGCAGATGAGCTCCAGGATGCCCGTGGGGTCTGACATTTTGTGCTCTGGAATTGACTTATTCTTGAACTCTCTGAGCTTTTCCAGCAACAGCTTTTGCATTTCCTGCTCCCCCTGCCTAGAATACTTAGTCCTGGATTCTTTATCCTCCAGGTCTCGCCTTAAATGCCACCTTCTCCAGGAGGCCTCCCCTGACTACCTACCCAAGGTCACCCTGTTTTTCCCCTTCATGGCACCAACCGTCATCTTTAACTCTCTTTAACTTACTTGTTTATGGCTCATGTATCTTATGCCTTCCCCTAGAATATAGGTATCTGAGGGCAGGAAACATGTTCATCTTGTTCTTTGTGATATTATCAGCAGGTAGCAGAGGGCCTAATATATATATTATATATATGTGTGTGTGTGTGTGTATATGTGTATATATAATATTTATATTTATATATAAATTTTTATTTTATATAGATATTTATATATCTATATATATATATATATTTTTTTTTTAGATGGAGTCTCCCTCTGTCACCCAGAGAGTGCAGTGGTGTTATCTCGGCTCACTGCAACCTCTGCCTCCCGGGTTCAAGTGATTCTGCTGCCTCAGCCTCCTGAGTAGCTAGGATTACCACACTGGGCTAATATTTGTATTTTTCATAGAGACAGGGGTTCACCATGTTGGCCAGGCTAGTCTCGAACTCCCAACCTCAAGTGATCCGCCCACCTCAGCCTCCCAAAATGCTGGGATTACAGGCGTGAGCCACCACACCCGACCCCTAAAGTGTATCTGGTGGCTGATAATTATTTGTGGAATAAAAGAATGATGGGATTGATGAACCAATTAAATCTGGAAGTAGAAGCAGCCCCATGTGGGTTTCAGCCAGGTTGTAAATTGGCAGCTTCCTGTAAAGATACACACAGCTAATTCTATCTGGGTGTCAGCCTAGGATGCACATGCAGCTTATACATATGTTACAGCTGTTGGTTAATAACAGGCTCAATTTCAACTTTCACCATAACTTTGGCTAAGAAGGCAATCCACACACCAACTTCATAGCAAATACATGTTTTATCTTTGAAAAATGTAATCCATTAAACTGTTCACTCTTAAGACATCTACCATGAACTAACCTTCCTTGCTGTCTTCGTTTCTGTTGTTTTCCCTCCACCTAAAATGCTCTCCAATCTCTTTTTCTAACTAGTTAAAGCCTACTTATTTTTCCACATGGTAATGTCCCTTCTTGTTCTGAGGAGGGAGAAACCCTAGGAAAAGCCGTCACTCTGCCTGGCAAGATCACAGATGGTGCCCAAGGTTCCAGGCTCACGAGCCTGAATCATCTGCAATTCAAGGTCACTCCACCTGTCTCAATCCCAATCCAACCCAGCAAATGTTTCTTGAGCAATTTTGTGGGCAGAGGTCCCGTTAGGCACTACGAGGACCAAATGCAAAGTGAAATCCACCAGTGCAAGCACCGAAGAGTTTCTAACCTAGTTTCTGTCTCTTAAGACAGGGGATGTGGGAACAGGCCTTCAGAATGTCCGTCACGTCTAGAATAACATTGGAACTCTTTCCCTGGGCCTAAGAGGAGGTGCCTCCTCTTTTGAGACACCTTCCCAGATACCTCCCCAGCAGAGTTCATGGCTTCCTCCTTTTTTCCTGGGTCAATCTTCCTAACCTCTGTAACAGCACATAGCACATCCGCCCAAGTCAGAGGCACCTGTCTCCCCTCACAGAACATGGTCCCGCACCTACTCCAGCCTTGCCTTATACCACTCCTAAGACATTCCTGGGAAGAAGCCAGATGTGAAGGCTTTTAGTTCCTTAAACCCACTAATTTCAATCTCTCTCTCTCTCTCTCTCTTTCTCTACCTCTCTCTCTCTCCCTCCCCCCTTCCCTTTTCATCTGTTATTCCCTCCCTTTCTTCTCTTACTCAACGCCTATTCATCTTTGTAAACTTAACATACTTATCATTCAATAACTATTTAACAAGCACCTATTATGTGCCAGATGCTGTTCTAGACCCTGGAGATACAGCAAAGAGCAACACAGCTGAGAACCCTGCCCTCATGGCAGAGCTTGCATTCTGGAGGGAGAAGACAGAAATAGACAAGCGAATAAGTAAAATGTACAGTTTGTTAGGTGGTGATCGATGCAATGGAGAAAAATAAAGCAGGGAGCAGGGTAGAGTGCTGAGTGTGTGTGTTTGGGGATGGGGACGGGGACTGTTGATGGTGGGAGTGGTCACTTTATTTAGACAGTCTTGCTCTGTCACCCAGGCTGGAGTGCAGTGGTGCAATCTCAGCTCACTACAACCTCTGCCTCCCGGGTTCAAGCAATTCTCCTGCCTCAGCCTCCCGAGTAGGTGGGACTACAGCCGTGCACCATCATGCCCAGCTAAGTTTTGCATTTTTAGTAGAGACAGGGTTTCACCATGTTGGCCAGGTTGGTCTCGAACTCCTGGCCTCAAGTGATCCACCCACCTTGGCCTCCCAAAGTGCTGGGATTACAGGCATGAGCCACCGCACTGGCCTGGAGTGGCCACTTTAAACAGGGTGACCGAGAAAGGTCTTGCTGGGGAGGTGACACTTGAGTAAAGCCATGAAGGAGGTGAAGGAGCATGTTATGGGGACATCCTAGGGGAAGAAAGCTCCAGGCAGAGGGAAGAGCAAGTACAAAGGCCCCAGTGTAGGAGCGCACCTGTGAGCTGGGAAACATGGAAGCTGGGTCTGCTTTGCCAAAATGTCTTGTGAATCCATCGCCCTGCCCTGAACTGGATCAACCCCCGTTCTGAGCTCTCCCAGTACCATGTGCTCTCTCTCTTCACACCACCAATCATATTGTGTTGCAATGTCTCTCCCAGGAGGCTGTGAGCCACCTGTGGACAGGGGCAGTGTCTTTCATTAATACTTTGACATCTCCAATGCTCAGCGTAGGGCATGACACACATTTATTGATGAAATCAATCAACGAGTGAACAAACTAGACTAGGAATCCTTGAGGGTGTCTCATTTATCTCTCCCTGGCAGCATCTGGCACTCTCTGTGGCACAGATTGTGTCCTAGGAAAAAAATGTTTGTTGAATGGCTAATAAAAATAGCTGATGCCTTATTGAGCCCAGATACCACACTAAGTTCTTTATGGGGCTTCTCTCATTTTATCCCTAAGGTGGCCCTATGAGGTAGATATTACTATCATATGCGCTTTGCGGATTAGGACACCGGGCTTGAAAAACAGAAATGGCTCAAACGTGTACTGAGCTGGTCAGTGACAAAGCTCGGAGTTGTCCTAATCCGTTTGACTCCCAAGGCCACGTATACTTAGCTCAAAGCTAAACCGCCTTCAGAGAGGGGAGCGAGAGAGAGAGAGAGACTGAGGAAGGGAGGAGGAAGATCTCCCTATAAGGGCATCTCACCCATCTCTGGGTTTCTTTCTGTGTGTACCGAAGTGTCTGGCACACAGTGGATGCTCTCAACAGTTAATGGATGTTAAATAGATGTTGGCGAGTTCTCTCCCTAAAGGGGAATATTTGCCTGTGGTTTAGGTTAAAAAGAAATCCAAGCAAGGCCTCAGATTAGCGTAAACACAAGCCCTGACTCAGCCTATTCATAACTCTCCCTGGTTTTGCCCGTAATTTTAGGTATGACCTTCCGGTAACCTCCATCTTCCCTTGAGGTGTGGCCTGGCTTCCTTAAGAGCCAGCTGTGACAATGACAGGTGAAGGACCCAGCAGCCCTAGAGAGACTCCTTCAACAGAGGCTGTGCCTGCCTACCTCCCCCTGGACCTCCTCTTGGGCTCTCCACACACCCCCTTCTCCAGTCTCTCCCTCCCAGCTGGCGTCCCTCCACAACCCCCAATTTGTGCAGCCCCCATCAGTAACTAACCTCTTTGGCCTGGCCTCAAATCCTGCTCTAGAGGTCTGCCCCCATGAGCAACCTCCTTGGGCAGACCCTGGAGCCCCAGGTCTCGCTGGCTCCCCGTCTCCAGTCGGAACATTGGGATCCACAGACCATGGATCCAGGGAGAATCAATTCTTGGGCTCCAGAATCTTAAAGCTGTGAGTGGGAGTGACCGATGAGGAGGACAAACTCGGAGGAGGGGAGGAAAAACTTCTGCCCGGACCCAGCCGGGTAGAACCCCGCTCAGCCCCTCACTGCCTTTGCAGAGGCAGGAAGTCCTGCACAGTCAGGGCCTGTGACTGGCTGTCCTGCCAAAGGGGCTGGGCGGTCACCCAGAGAATTCCAATGAGGGTGGATTTGAGTCCTGAAATATCCAGGTCACGGCTTTAGCCACTTCACAAGCCTTTGCTAATCCCCTCAGCCAGAAGTAACCCCTACCTCAGTCCTGGGCTCAGAACCTTCTTAAGGCTCTGACAGGCTGCTAAGTATCTTGACTATCTGAGTCCCTGGGAGCTCATCAGTCTTGGCGGGGACAAGAACATGAACACAATACTGTTTCTAGTATACAGTAAAACTATCTAATATGCAAATTTCCCCTATTGTCCCAATAATGGTTTTTATATCCAATTCATTGACTTTTTTCCGATCCAGAATCCAAACAAAAATCAAGCATTGCATCTAATTATTGTGGCTCTTTGGAGTCCTTTAATCTTTCATCTGGTTTCTTTGTTTGTTTGTTTGTTTGTTTGTTTATTTGAGCTGAGGTCTCACTCTGTCACCCAGGCAGGAGTGCAGTGGTGCAATCTCAGCTCACTGAAGCCTCGGCTTCCTGGGCTTAAACGATCCTCCCAGTAGCTGGGACCACAGGCACATGCCACCATGCCTGGCTAATTTTTTGTATTTTTTGTAGAAACGGGGTTTCACCATGTTGCCCAGTCTGGTCCCAAACTCCTGAGTTCAAGTGATCCATCTGCCTCAGTCTTCCAAAGTGCTGGGATTATAGGGGTGAGCCACCATGCCCAGACTTAATCTGGTCTGTTTTTTAAAATGACATTGATGCTCTTGAATCCAGACCATTTGTCTTGCAGAATACTCACCAATTTGGATTTGCCTATTGCTTCCTCATGATTATCAGGTTAAACGTTTTTTGTAAGAATACTATATAGGCCAGATGAGGGGCATGCACATTTTCAACTTTACTAGTCATTCCCCAAATACTCTCTTCAATGGATGTGCCAGTTTACACTCCTAGAGGCACCATAGCCAGCACTCGATAATATTACATCTATCGGTTCTTCTCTACCTGATGAGTATAAAATTGTGTATCATTGTTTTTACTTGCTTCCCCTGGCTGTTGGTGCAACTGAGCATTTTTACATACACCTTATGGCCACTTGGATTTCTTCTTCAATGAATGGTCTGTTGGTATCTGTGCCAATTCTGGGCCTCTTTGTCCTAACTTCCATCCGGGTCCTTCCTGGCTCTGCTCTGTTGGAGAAGGAGGTAGGGGGAGTGTGTTCCCTCAGGCTTCTGTATCAGCAGCTTCCAGGAGGCAGGACACTGGAGGACAAGACAAGTGTTTGCTACATATGTTGCAAATATATGCTGTAAGCATGCCAGTTGTCTTTTATTTATGGCATTTTTATAACATAAAAACTTTTGGCTGGGCTTGGTGGCTCACTCCTATAATCCCAGCGCTTTGGAAGGCTGAGGTAGGCGGATCAGCTGAGATTGGAAGTTCCAGACCAGCCTGACCAACATGGAGAAACCCCGTCTCTACTAAAAATATAAAATTAGCCGGGTGTGGTAGCACATGCCTGTAATCCCAGCTACTTAGGAGGCTGAGGCAGGGGAATTACTTGAACCCAGGAAGCGGAGGTTACGGTGAGCAGAGATCGTGCCATTGCACTCCAGCTTGGGCAACAGAGTGAGACTCCATCTCAAAAAAAAAAAAAAACAACCACTTTTAACTTTCATGTCATACGACTTATCAATCTGTGATGTTTAGTACCTTGTTTGCAAAGTCCTGCATGACTCTCTGATTGTGAGGTTAACAATATTTTTCTGAATATCTTTCTTCTATTGGTTCTAAATTTGGGGGTTTTACACTTAGGGCTTTAATCCTTTAATCCATTTGGAGTTTATTTTCATGTGTAGTATGAGGCTGAAATTTCGTTTTATTGACCCATAAGGAAAGTCAATGATTCCAACACCTTTTGTTGAACAGACCAATTTTTCCCCTCTGACTTTATTTTATTTTTATGTTTTTTTTGTTTGTTTGTTTTGTTTTGAGATGGAGTCTCACTCTTGTCGCCCAGGCTGGAGTATAATGGCACGATCTTGGTTCACTGCAACCTCCACCTCCCGGTTTCAAGCGATTCTCCTCCTCAGCCTCCGGAGTAGCTGGGATTACAGGCGCCTGCCACCACGCCCTGCTAATTTTTGCATTTTTAGTAAAGATGAGGTTTCACCATGTTGGCCAGGCTGGTCACGAACTCCTTACCTCAGCGATCCACCCATCTCGGCCTCCCAAAGTGCTGGGATTACAGGCGTGAGCCACCACACCTGGTTTTTTTGGTTTTGTTTTTGAAACAGAGTCTCGCTCTATCGCCCAGGCTGGAGTGCAATGGTGCAATCTCGGCTCACTGCAACCTCCACTTCCCAGGTTCAAGGAATTCTCCTGCATCAGCCTCTCAAGTAGCTGGGACTACAAGTGTACACCACAATGCCCAGCTACTTTTTTGTATTTTTGTAAAGATGGGGTTTCACCATGTTGCCCAGACTGGTCTCGAACTCCTGAGCTTAGGCAATCTGCCCGCCTCGGCCTCCCAAAGTGCTGGAATTACAGGCATGAGCCACCACACCTGGCCTAATTACTATAATTTTTTTTAAGTCTTCATATATACTAAGGAAAATCCCTCTTCTCTCTTCTTTAGACATGTTTTGATTATTCTTTTTTTCCAAGAGATAAGGTCTTGCTGGATGGGATGGCTCACATCTGTAATCTCAATACTTCAGTACTTTGGGAGACTGAGGTGGGATCACTTGAGACCAGGATTTTGAGATTAGCCTGGGCAACATAGGGAGACTCCATCTCTACTCAAAATTCAAAAATTACTTGGGCATGGTGGTGTGCACGTGTAGTCCCAGCTACTTGGGAGGCTAAGGTGGGAGGATTGCTTGAGCCTCACAGGTAGAGGCTGCAGCGAGCCATGATCATGCTACTGCACTCCAGCCTGGGTGAAAGAGTGTGACCCTGTCTCAAAAAAAAAAAAAAAAAAAAAAAGACAAGGTCTCACTCCGTCACTCAGGCTGGAATGCAGTGGTGTGATAATGGCTCACTACTGTCTCAAACTACTGGGCTCAAAAGATCCTTGCACCCAAGCCTCCCAAGTAGCTGGGACTACAGGCACATGCCACCACAGCTGACTAATTTTTTTTTTTTTTTTTTTTTTAGAGATGAGGTCTTGCTATGTTGCTCTGGATGCTCTGGCTGCTCTGGAACTCCTGGCCTCAAGCAGTCCTCCTGCCTCTGCCTCCCAAAGTGCTGGAATTACAGGCATGAGCTACCATGCCTTGCCAAGAGCAATTAAATCAAAATAAAACAAAATAAAATACCAATATCTTACACATGTACACAAAACAAAAAGCTTCTCTGGTACATAAAAGAACTTATAACTAAAGTAATAGTCAGACCAACAGGAATGATTCAATAGAAAGTTCACAGGAGGCAGTCGTGTGCTATAAAATGGTTTAACAATCACCCTTGTAAGGAAGAGGGAAATCCCTGGTTTGTAGAGTCTGCCAATTTCTTCAGTGTAAATGCCCCCAATATGGCCTATTCCAAGTTACCAACATGATACCACTAAATGTGGAGCTGGGAAAGTAAATGTTAAGTTGGACTTTATTAAAATATGAAACTTCTGCTTTGTGAACAATACAAAAGTCACAGACTAAGAGAAATGCTTTAAAACACATATATGATAAAGGACTTGTGTCCAAAATTTACAGTGAACTCCTAAAACTCAAAAATAAGAAAACGAATAACTCAATTAAAAAATGAGTGAAAGATCTGAACAGACACTTCGCCAAAGAAGACACACAGAGGACAGGTAAGCATATGAAAAAGCACTCAACATCATGTGTCATTAGAAATTGCAAATCAAAATAACCATGACCTACCTATGAGGATGGCTAAGATCTAAAACGTTAACACCACAAAATGCTGCCAAGGATGTGGAACAGGGACTCTCATTCAATGCCAGTGGAAATTCAAAATGGCACAGCCACTTTGGAAGACAGTTTGACAGTTTATTTTTTGCCTGTGTGCAGTGGCTATTCACAAGTGTGATTATAGCATACTCCAGTCTCAAACTCCTAAACCCAAGAAATCCCTCCTGCCTCAGCCTCCTGAGTAGCTGGGACTACAGGTGCATGCCACCACACCCTGCTCCAATTTGACAGTTTCTTACAAAGCTAAATATAGTGTTACCATTCGATCCAGCAATTGTACTCCTAAGTTATTTACCCAATAGAGCTGAAAACTTATGTTCACTCAAACACCTGCACACAAATGTTTACAGCAGCCTTATTCATCATTTCCCCAAACTGCAGGCAACCAAAAGGTTTCTCAATAGGTGAATGTATAAACAAACTGTGATACGGCCATACAATGGGATGCTATTTAGCAACAGTGTAAGAAATAAGCTATCAAAAAGAAATAAGATATCAAATCACAAAAAGATATGGAGGAACATAAAGACATAAATGAATTCAATCTGAAAAGGATATATACTATATAACTCCAGCTATATGACATTCTGGAATAAGCAAAACTACAGAGACAATAGAAAAATCAGTGGTTGCCAGGGGGTTGGGAGGACAGAGGGATGAACAGGCAGAGCACAGAGAATTTTCAGGGCAGTGAAACTGTTCTGTAGGATATGGTGATGGTGGATACAGGACATTATGTATTTGTCAAAACCCATAGAACTGTACATCACAAAGGTGAACCTTAATGTACACTATGGGCTTTAATAATAATATATCAATATTGAGTCATTAATTTTAACAAGTGTGTCACACTAATTCATGATGCTAATAGGAGGAAAATCTATGCATGTGTTGGGATAAGGGGGCGGTATATGGGAACTCTATACAATTCTTCTGTAAATCTAAAGCTGTTCTAAAAAGAACCATCTATTAATTTAAAAAGAAATCCTATTGCCGTAAATGTCCTGAAGTTATTGCATGCATTCTCATTACAATGCAAGCATGGTAAATACTTTATTTTCTTCCTTTGTTTCAGGTCCATTTTTTGTTTGACATGTTTTGGTGCTCTCGGGCAGTACATCTCAAATTTTCCTGTGTCTACAAGTCAACTGGGGGATTTTGCTAAGATGTAGATTGTGATCTACCAGGTCTGGCGGAAAGCCTGAGATTTTTACATTTTTAACAAGCTCCCTGGTGATTCCCATGGGGCAGGTACGACCACACTTGGAATAGCAGGACCTGCAAACAGACGAATAAGACTGGAGACCCAGACTCCACCCTTTGTACTCTGTTTTCTTTCTTTCTCTTTTATTGTAGAGACAGGGTCTTACTATGTTGGCCAGGCTGGCCTTGAACTCCTGGCCTCAAGCAATCCTCCCACCTTGGCCTCGCAAAGTGCTGGGATTACAGGTGTGAGTTACTACGCCTGACCTTGTATTCAGTTTTCTCTTTTTTTCCTTTTTTTTTTTTTCCTTTTTTGACATGGAGTTTTGCTCTGTCACCCAGGCTAAAGTACAGTGGCACGATCTCAGTTCGCTGCAACCTCCGCCTCCCAGGTTCAAGCGATCCACCTACCTCAGCCTCCCATGTAGCTGGGACTACAGCTATGCACCACCATGCCCAGCTAATCTTTTGTATTTTTAGTAGAGACGGGGTTTCACCATGTTGGTCAGGCTAGTCTCAAACTCCTGACCTCAAATCATCTGCCCGCCTCAGCCTCCCAAAGTGCTGGGATTATAGGCGTGAGCCACCACACCCGGTCTGTATTCTGTTTTCTAAATAAGGAGGAAGAACTGTCTAATTTTATGACTATGCTAACCAGTAGTTATATTTTTTTAAATCAATTTTGAAAGGTCTGTTTCCACTGATGTTTCATCCTGAGTCATATTCATTTTCTATTTCTAAAGGCATTGGGATTCCCTGCTCCAACTAAATGAGTCAGTTGAGATCAGAAGTTCATATGTCCAAGTGAAACTCAACCAAGGGTCCATAATGCTCCCTGGCAGTCAAAGGGCCACCAAGTGTTTGTATTTGCATAAGTCAAGTGCATTTTGCATTCTAGAGGCTATCAAGGTCACTGCCAGAGTCACCCTGACAGTGGCTACTTTGTGGTCAGTAAGAACACGCTGCTTACTTGAAGGAGAGTCTTAAGCAGGTGGCAGACATGATGAGAGAAGGTGGTTGCACTGGACAGATTTCATGTTCCCTGATAGCTATGGCTCTGGGCGAAGCCTTACAGAGGATTAGAGCCCCATTTCTGCCATGAACTTGCTGAGCCTGTTTCTCCATCAATACATTGGGATGATTGAACTCCATCTGTGTTAAAAGCTCCTCCAACTCTGCATAATTATTTTTATTTTAAGCATATTCATTCCAAATCAGAGCCTGGCTCTTCATTTTCCAGGCAAGGGTTTCAAGCTTCCAACTGCAGCCTTTGCACCGACCATGTTCATCCTGCCTTTGGTCCATAGAACAGTGGTCAGATGAGGTGTCTGTCCTTCCAGCTGCCTGACTTCACATCTTAAAGCCAAGGAAGAGTCCAGTTCCAGGGTGGGCGGCCTCTCCTGGGCAGGACAGAAATAACTCCAGGATGTGAGCCAAGATAGAACCCGCTCTTCCCCATCCCACTCGCCACAGTTTCCACTGACCCCAGCTGGCCTCAGAGACATTTGACTAGAGAAGATCCTGGCTGCATCCCAGAGCCAAAGGAGACTTTACTGCAGTTTGATAGTCTCAGAAAGTCGACTGAAAAAATGATGGAATGGGCGGCCAGCACTAACCAGGGCACCTATTTGTTGTGAGAAAATCAAATTCTTTTAGTTTTTTTCGTTTTCATCTTCATTTTTATTTTTTTAGGGAGGTGGTCTCACTCTGTTGCCCAGGCTGGAGCACAGTGGTGTGATCACAGCTCACTGCAGCCTTGAACTCCCGGGTTCCCATCCTCCCACCTCAGCCTCCAGAGTAGCTAGAACTACAGGCACATGGCACTATGCCTGGCTTCAACGTAAACCAAACACAGACTCTCTGAGGGAGCATGAGTAAGTGCTTCCCCACGTCCATGGATCTTCTCAGTAGTAAGGCTTGGGCTCTGGAAACTTTAGGCCACAGACCTCTCAGAGATCTGTCCAGTGGTGAGTTGACTGGGGCCCAGACAAGCAACTTGTCCATCAGCTCAGAGTCTCTCAAAGGCCAGGCCTAGAACTCATCTGGCTGCCTTACTACCTGGTGTCTGGAATGGGCCCCCTAGGCCCACAGATGTACCATTTATTCATCCAGTCCATCACTCAGCACACATTGACAGAGCCCCTTTCATTCCACAGGCCCTGTGCTACATGGCAGGGGAACAGGAAGGACAGCAGTGTGCCACCTCCCCCGTCCCCTCTGAATTTTGTTTTTTTGTTTTGTTTTGTTTGTTTTAATACAGATGAAGTTTCACTGTGTTGCCCAGGCTGGTCTCAAGCTCCTGAGCTCAACTGATCCTCCCACTTTGGCCTCCCAAAGTACTAGGATTATAGGCATGAGCTACCATGCCGAGTCTGCTCTGAGTTTTCAGCACAGGAGAGGAGAGGAGTAGGGACTTGCTTTGATCCCCCTAAAGCCACCAGAGTTTTCCTCTCAGAGGCTGTCCCTGCTCATCTTCTGTGTCTGGGAACTCCCCATTTGTTGTAAACTGAAGGACAAGTTTCTTGCATCTTCCTGGCGTGTGACGGAGAGAGACAGAGGAGTATGAGGTGCAGGGAGTTTCCTGTCTGATGGGAAAGACCATTTCATATTCTCCAGGGATTCTCAGTCTGAAGGAAGAGACAGCCTCTGTATTAGGCCATTCCTGCACTGCTATAAGGAAATACCTGAGACTGGGTAGTTTATAAAGAAAGGAGGTTGAACGGCCTCATGGTTCTGCAGGCTTTACAGAAAGCATGGTGCCAGCATATGCTCGGCTTCTAGGGAGGCTTCAGGAAGCTTACAGTCATGGCAGAAAGTGGAGAGGGAGCAGGCACGTCACATGGAGAAAACAGGAACAAGCAAGAGATCTCAGAGTGAGAGCTTACCTATCACCAAAGGGATGGCCCAAGCCATTCATGAGAGATCTGCCTCCTTGATCCAAACACCTCCCACCAGGCTCCACCTCCAAAATTAGGAATTACATTTCTACATGAGATCTAGGTGGAGACAAACATCCGAACTCTGTTAGCCTCTATCCTTAGAGACCCCCAGGCTTTGAGAAGCCCCTTGTTTGGGGGACAGATCAGATACACAAATAAGAATATGCAAAGATGTACAACACTTTATAAAAAGGCAGAGGGATGGATTATTGCTGAAGGAAGGATAGGAGGTGGGTTACCCACAGGGGAAGGCCTTTGGAGTAAGATATATGGAAAGAGGGATTCTTGTAGGCCCTGTTTAATTCAACCACAAAGGAGAAATTTGCTTTCATAATCGTGCTTAGAGATTTTTTTTTTTTTTTTTTTTTGGAGACAGGGTCTTACTCTGTTGCCCAGGCTGGAATGCAGTGGTGCAATCACAGCTGAATGCAGCCTCAACCTCCTAGGCTCAAGCAATCCTCCCACCTCAGCCTCCTGAGTAGCTGGGACTACAGATGTGTGCCATTATGTCCAGCTTATTTTTAAAATTTTTTCTACAGACGGGGTCTCCCTGTGTTGCCCAAGCTGATCTTGAACTCCTGAGCTCAAGTGATCCTCCTGCCTCAGCCTCCCAAAGTGCTGGGATTACAGGTGTGAGCCACCACGCCTGGTATGTGCTGAGAGATTTATAATATGAGTGGGGCAGTCAGGCCAGGGTGGGGTGGATGTGAGATGGCTATTCTGGAGCAACAATTCTTAAAGTAGAAAACAGCATGAAGTATGCTCTCTGGAAAAGATGAAGAGGTGGATTCATTTGTATCCCTGGGTCAAATCCCACAGAGAGGTGAGCACAATGGAGAGATGAGGCCAATCTGGGGAGGAGGTCCGGAATCACCAGGCTGCCTGGTCCATGAAGGGCCATCCAGTCCAGTTTCCTGCTGCAACAAAAGACTTGCTCTAGGCTGGGTGTGGTGGCTCACGCCTGTAATCCAAGCACTTTGGGAGGCTGAGGTGGGTGGATCACCTGAGGTCAGGAGTTCGAGACCAGGCTGACCAACGTGGAGAAATCTCGTCTCTACTAAAAATACAAAATTTACTGGACATGGTGGCGCATGCCTGTAATCCCAGCTACTCGGGGAGCTGAGGCAGGAGAATCACTTGAGCCCAGGAGGCAGAGGTGCGCCATTGCACTCCAGCCTGGGCAACAAGACTGAAACTCCATCTCAAAAAAGAAAAGAAAGACTTGCTCTATGTAGCCCCTAAATGTGTTGCTGGCCTCCTCCTAAAAGTCAACACTAGCCACTCGTTTCCTTTGGGTCTTAAAACCACCTGCTAAAAGGTCTTCACATCTAGCCTAAACTGACCACTGCAATGTAATGTCTTTCTGTTGAAAACACTGAACTGGCTGGGCATGGTGGCTCACACCTGTAATCCCAGCACTTTGAGAGGTCGAGGTAGGCAGATCACCTGAGATCAGGAGTTTGAGACCAGCCTGGTCAACATGATGAAACCCCATCTCTACTAAAAATACAAAAAAATAGCTGAGCATGGTGGCGCTTGCCTATAATCCCAGCTACCTAGGAGGCTGAGGCAGGAAAATCGCTTGAATCCAGGAGGCAGAGGTTGCAGTGAGCCAAGATTGCACCACTGCACTCCAGCCTGGGTGACAGAGCAAGACTCCATCTCAAAAGAAGAAAAGAAAGAAAGAAAGAAGGTAAGTAAGTAAATAGTGACCTGATTGAAGATAAAGATAAGGGCTGATTAACAGTATTGCACCTTCGGCCGGGCGCGGTGGCTCAAGCCTGTAATCCCAGCACTTTGGGAGGCCGAGACGGGTGGATCGCGAGGTCAGGAGATCGAGACCTGGCTAACACGGTGAAACCCTGTCTCTACTAAAAAAAATACGAAAAACTAGCCGGGCAAGGTGGCGGGCGCCTGTAGTCCCAGCTACTCGGGAGGCTGAGGCAGGAGAATGGCGTAAACCCAGGAGGCGGAGCTTGCAGTGAGCTGAGATCCAGCCACTGCACTCCAGCCCAGGCGACAGAGCGAGACTCCGTCTCAAAAAAAAAACAAAAAAACAAAAACAAAAAAAAAAACAGTATTCCACCTTCAAAAGCATAGCTTCATAGTGCCATAGGTTAAGCCAAGAAGGCCAGTGGCCTATAGCAATCTGGCCCCTGCTGACCTCCAACCTATGTTTCACCCTTTGTGCTCCATTGGGCTGGGTTTTTCTCACTTCTTCCAACATCGCATTTCCTCCTTGTGTGCAACCCTAGTGGTTACATTATTCTCCAGAATCCTTGAGGGTGCCGGAAAAGCAGGCCCTAGACTGAGTTTCCAGAAAAGACTCCCAGAGTCACGTCCCAGAACTGATCTGTTAAGGGAACGGCTGCTTCTACCACAACAAGGAGCTGCTCATCAAATCATGAAGCTGTTGTTACCACTTCTATCCCCAGAGTTACACCTCCACTATGACAACCTATACCCGCAAATCCGTGCTTTACATCCTGCCTCTTTTCCCACTCACTCAATTCCGATTTCAATTACCAAGCAAATATCTCTGATAGGCAGAATCTTAAAATGGATGAAAGCTTACCTGCAAGGAAGTCTTAGTCATCATTTTTGGCTTTCCAGCCTCTGCTGGAAAGAGTAGAAAGGTACACTAGAAGGAGATGAAATAGGTGTTGAGCAAGCCAGTTCATAGATAACCTCCACAGTTAGTAATCCCTTCATTTATCTGACTGATATGCATAACCCTCTTCCCATATTTGTACTTCACTTCCAACTAAGTGGTCCCCCTTTGAGCCTATTTTCCAGTAGCATGAAGACCCCAAAATGGCCATATGGTCATATGGTCTTTCTCTTTTTTTTTTTTTTTTTTTTACAGGGCCTCACTCTGTCACCCAGGCTGGAGTGAGGCAATCAAGGCTCACTGCAGCCATGATTTCCTAGGCTCAAGCTATCCTCCCACCTGAGCTTCCCATGTAGATGTCACTATAGGCATGTGCTACCACACCCGGCTAATATTTTTTAGTAGAGAAAAGGTCTTGCTATATTGACCAGGCTTGAGTTGAACTCCTGAGCTCAAGCGATCCTCCTGCCTTGGCCTCTCAAAGTGCTAGGATTATAGGCATGAGCCACCACACTCGGCCATGTGATCACCTTTGTTGTTGTTGTTGTTGTTGTTGTTTAGACAGAGTCTCGCTCTGTCACCCAATCTGGGTGATTCTCTCACCTCAGCCTCCCGAGTAGCTGGGATTACAGGTGCATACCACCATGCCTAGCTAATTTTTGTATTTTTAGTAGAGACGGGGTTTCGCCATGTTGGCCAGGCTGGTCTTGAACTCCCGAGTTCAAGTGATTCTCCCACCTGGGCCTCCCAAAGTGTTGGGATTACAGGCGTGAGCCACTGCATCTGGCCCATGTGATCATCTTTAACATTTAGTTTAGTTGAACCAATTTTGCACACCCTAGTAAAGGCATTCCTCACTAGGCTACTAATATCTTCAACCTCATGACTGGGCGGCAGAGGAAGCTGTTGGCCCTGATACAATCAAGAAACCAACTTGTCAAACCAAGAAGTTGCTGCTGGAGCTGCAGCTCCAGAATCTAACACCCCTCCTACACACCGTACTGGCAAAACCACTTCCTCCAGCCTTGACTCACTCGGCCGTTAAATCAGTTCTGAATTCAAGGCTCATATGATTGTGTCACATTTACAAATCCTGACTCTCATTCAGAAACCTAGCTGCATGTTGTCTATAAGAAGTTCACTTTAAATATAAAGACATATATAGATTAAAAGTAAAAGGAAGGAGAAAGATATACCATGCTAATACTAATCAAAAGAAAGCTGGAATAGCTATGTTAATTTCTGCAAAGCAGATTTCAGAGTAAGGAAAATTATCCGGAATAAAGAGGGGCATTTACATAATGATGAAGGGGTCAATTTTTCAAGAAGATGTAACAGTCCTTAATGTGAATGCCACTCACAACAGAGCATCAAAACACGTGAAGCAAAAACGGACTGCAGGTGAAATAGACAAAGCCACTATTATAGTTGGAGACATAACAGCCCTTTCAGCAATGAACAGAGCCAGCAGGCAGAAAGTCAGTAAGGACATAGTTGAATTGAACAGCACCATCTAACAGCTGGATCTAAATGACATTTATAGAATACTTCTCCCAAACATCAGTAGAATACACATTCTTCGCAAGCTCATGTGGAACACTCACCAAGATAGACCATATTCCAGTCCATAAAATATACCTTAACAAGTGTAAAAGAAAAGAAATCATACAATGCATGCTTTTAGACCACAACGAAATTAAACTAGAAATCAATAACATAAGATAGCTAGAAAATCTCAGAATAATTGGAGATTAAACAACATACTTCTAAATAACACGTGGGTCAAAAAAGAACTCTCAAGAGGAATTTTAAAATATTTTGAACTAAATGAAAATGAAAATATAACATCAACATTTGTAAGATGCAGTCAGGTGCGGTGGCTTATGTCTGTAATCCCCACACTTTGAGAGGTCAAGGCAGGTGAATCACCTGAGGTCAGGAGTTTGAGACCTGCCTAGCCAACATAGTGAAACACCATCTCTACTAAAAATACAAAAATTAGCTGTGTGTGGTGGCACATACGTGTGTTCCCAGCTACTCGGGAGGCTAAGGCAGGAGAATCGCTTGAACCCAGGAGATGGAGGTTGCAGTGAGCCAAGATTGTGCCACTGCACTCCAGCCTGGGTGACAGGGTGAGACTCTGTCTCCCCTCCCCGCCACCCCACCCCTTTAAAACAGTGTTTAAAGGAAAATGTATAATATTGAACACACACATTAGAAAAAACAAAAAAGGACCTAAAATCAATAATCTAAGCTTGTACTTTAGGAAACAAAAAAAGGAGAGCAAATTAAGTCCAAAGTAAGCAGAAGAAAAGAAATAACAAAAATTAGAGTAGAAATAAATGAAATTGAAAATAGGACATCAATGGAGAAAAGCAATGACACCAAAAGCTGATTCTTTGAAAAGATCAACAAAATTAATAAATCTCTAGCCAGGCAACTAAGAAAAAGGACAGAATACACAAAAAACTAATACTATAAATAAATGAGGGGCCATCACCACTGATTCCATGGACATTAAAGGAATAAAAGGAATATTATAAACAACTGCGTGCTCAGAAATTTGATAGCCTAGATGAAATGGACCAATTCTTTGAAAGATACAATTAGCCAAAACTCCCATAAGAAGAAATAGATCATTTGAATAGGCCAGCATCTATTAAATAAATTGAATCAATAATTAATAACCTTCTAAAATAGAAACCATTAGGCCCAGATGGTTTCACTGGTAAATTCCACCAACATTTAAGGAAAAAATCATATTAATTTTCTACAATCTCTTCCAGAAGGTAGAAGCAGAAGGAATACTCCCTAACTCATTCTATGAGGCCAGTACTTTTCTAACACCAAAACTAGACAAAGACATTATAAGAAAGGAGAATTACACACCACTATATCTTAAAAACATAAATGCAAAAATCCTCAACAAAACATTAGCAAACTGAATCCAATAATACATAAAAAGAATTACATACCACAACCAAGTCGGATTTATTCCACATATACAAGGCTGATCCAACATTTTAAAATCAATTATTGTATTCTGTCATATCAACAGCCTAAAGAAGAAAAACAACACAATCGTAGCAATAGATACAGAAAAGGCATTTTACAAAGTCCAGCATTTATTCATGATTTAAAACTCTCAGCAAACTAGAAATAAAAAGGAACTTTCATTGAGTTCCAAAGATTGAACCTAGGATAGAGGGGCAAGATGGCTGACTAGATGCAGTCAGGAGGAACACCTGCCCCTGAGGGAGTGGGACATTGGGAAGACTGCCACACTCTGAGTAGATCTTTAGAGGGAAGGCATTGGGAGCCACCGCACTGGGGCAGGATGCTGATAATGCAAGAGGATGTGTATTTGGGGCGGAAAGGGTATGTGGGAACCCTTTGTACTTTCAGCTCAATTTTGCTTTGAACCTAGAGGCTCTAAAAATAAAATCTTTTAAAAGAAGGGGAAAGAGGGAAAAGGAAATGCAGTGTTTAGCCTTTTAGCCTCTGGAATTCAGGAAGAGATATCAGGCGGCTGGAATAAATGTTGAGTGAGCCCAGATGCAGCAAATACCCAGATAACTCCTAAACTCCCTGCAGACCTCAGACAAAATGTCATCTTCCCAGAGAACTTTATCTGATCCCCAGATTAGTTGAAGACCTTCTGTTCAACATGCTGTTATAGCACTTGGTTCTCCACCGCACTTACCGCATGTATCGGTCAGGGTTCAGTGAGGGAAGCAGAAACATTATGAGCATTAAAGAATGAGAGATTTATTATGGGAAATAGACCTCCTGCAACTTTAAGAGGAGCTAGGGTAGCAAACGTCTAAAAGAGAGAGTGAGACAACCAAAGAAGGGTCACTGCTAGTCCCAAAGCACTGGGTAGGTGGACAAGTTGGATCTGCAGGGAAGTCTGAGAAATTGTCTCCAACTGCCAGAGTAAGATGGCAAACGGAAGCTTCTGGAGAGGTCTACTAGACGGGGTTATCCCAGTGCAGCTACCAGCTCTATGGTTCTGCAGCCTAACATCAGGTAGTGGACCAGAGCTGTAGTTGGTCATCAAGACCAGTGGGCAGTAAGAAAAGCTGGGCACAAAGCAGAGGAGAATGGGAACAATTGAAACCACCCCAGAAACCCAAGCACCAGTCCATCCAGAATTCTGGTTACAAGGACTTGCAGAGAATAAAGGTCACTGATTTATTTCCACCCCTAAAAATCTTGGGCAGATTTACCTGTTGGCCCACTCTAATCTAGAACAATACAGGAAAGAGGATTCTGGGAGACACAGTTCCCAGATTCACTGAATGGATCATGGAACAATCCAGCATGCAACATTCTGTGACTGTGTGGGGTTTCATCATCTGGCATACATCTCTCTGTGTTGCCAGATTGAAATACCATCAGGGAAGAGACTGTTTTTGTTTTGCTCACAGTTGCATTCCCACATATTACCTAGATTATTGAGTAGGTCCTCAACAAATATTTGTTGGAGGAACAGTAATTTTTTATTAGGATTTCAGCAATGACTTGGAAAAATTATTTTTTCATTAAAAGAGGGACGCTTGCAAAATGGAAAGTCTAATAAAACATTTTGTTGGGGAAGGCATAGTAGAAAAGGCAGTCTCATACATCACTAGTGAGAATGTGAGCTAGTTCAACCATTCTGTAGGGGAATTTGGTGTCACTTAACAAAACTACATATGCACTTACCTTTAAGCCAGTAATCCCATGTCTAGGAATCTGTCCAGAAGATACAACTGCAATATTATGAAAACACATATGTACAGGTCACTGACTAAAGCAATATTTGTAATTGCAAAACAGCGGAGAAACCCTAAATGTCTATCCTGGGAGAATGGTTGGAAAAATTATAGTACATCCCAACAATGAAGGACTGTAAAAATGAAAGAGGGGCTTAGACCCCACCGAGACAGCCACCAGAAAAGACCTCTCCAAGTTGGGAGGAAAACAGTAAACATATTTTGAAAAAAAAGGAAAAAGATTTCTATCTGCTTGTATGAAATGATTTCCCACATCTACTGCTAGGTGAAAATAGCAAAGTACAAAATGATCAATCGTCTCCTATTCATCATATAAGAAAGAAGAGGCTAAAAGAAAATATATGTGTATCTACACACTTATGCAAAAGAATTTCAGGAAGAACTAATCAAAAATGAATGCAGCTCCTATGATAGACACACCCTAGAGGGACCTCCACTGAGTTCACCTTTGAATAATCCTTACTCCTTGACTACAGGAAGAACCTCTGAATTGCTTCTAACTAATGAAATATAGCAAAGGATGTGGGGTAGTCAGTCACTTGATTATATTACATTATAGAAGACTCTGCCTTAGCGGATTGAATTGAGAAATTCTCCTGGTGGCCTTGAAGATGGTAGCTGTCTTGTTGTAACTGCCTATGGAGAGGACCTCTAGGAGTTGAGGCCATGGAGGAGCATGGGGGAGGACCAAGCAGAGGGTTATGATCTTTACATAAGAACATGGCCCAAACAACATCTTGTTTGCAGCCTCGTGAGATAACAAATCTATGTGGTTTTAAGCTGCTTGTTTTGTATTAAATTGTAAGTTTCTGAAAACTTATTACACAGCAATAGATAACTAATACTGTAGATTAGTTTGTACAGTATGGTACGATAAAGGTGGAAACACATCCATATACATTTTACAAAATCCATGGAATATACAACACAAAGAGTCAACCCTAGTGTAAACTGTGAACTTTGTTTGATAATGTGTCAACATTGCGGCATTAATGGTAACAGAGGTACCGCACAGAGGTGCCATTAACAAAAGATAACTAAATCTGCAGGAGGAGAAGGGAATTAGGTGGAAAGAAGAAGAAAGTGGAAAGAGAATAGTAGAGACAAGTGAGAAGCAACACTCTTCTGAGTATTCCTTTTAGTATGACTTTCATCTTTCACAAGGGAAAGTTTAACATACTGTCCCCCTCCAAAGTAATACATAATTAAAATCAACTAGGAGGTGAATGAAACCCAAAATAGAATACAACCACAAATAAATATAACTATATGAAAAATAAATTTCATAATCACACTTCAGGGAGGCAGGAAAAAAACTAAAAGACTGACCTAAATAACTTCAGAAAACAGTACTTTGATGGTATACCATAAGGCTAAAGATAAAAAGAAATGTACACAAACACTACCTGCTAATTAGTAAATTTTTTTTCTCACAGAGGTATGGGTTATCAGTTTTGAAAGTTCTTTATTTGTACTACAATTGAACAAATAAGTAAAAATATTATAAATAAAAAAATTACTGTCAGATAAAAGAGTTATAAATTGAAAAAGGGAAGGTTAGGCATTGTGAACCCTGAATATTGGAGACAGGTCTCAGTTAATTTAGAAAGTTTATTTTGCCAAGATTGAGGATACACACCCATGACACAGCCTCAGGAGGTCCTGATGACATGAGGCCAAGGTGGTCAGAGCACAGTTTGGTTGTATACATTTTAGGGAGACATGAGACATCGATCAACATATGTAAGATGAACACTAGTTTGGTCCAGAAGGGTGGGACAACTCAAAGAAAAAGCAGGACAACTGGAAGCTGGGAGGGGACTTCCAGGTCATAGGTAGTTAAGAGACAGATGGCTGCATTCTTTTGAGTTTTGGATTAGCCTCTCCAAAGGAGGCAATCAGATATGCATTTATCTTAGTAAGCAGGGGTGACTGAACAGAATGGGAGGCAAGTTTGCCCTGAGCATTTCCCAGCTTGACTTTTCCCTTTAGCTTAGTGATTTGGAGGTCACAAGATCTATTTTCCTCTCACGTTTACCCCCTTTTCTTTTTTAAAATATTTTGGAGAAAGAAATTCAGAAGAAAATGAGTCTCTAGTCTCAGGTTTGTTCTGATTACTCATGGATTCCTAGATGAGTAGGCCCAGAGTTATTATGAAAGTTCATTTTTAGCAGGTTGTGAAATCTCATGTCCTCTGAAGAGAACATAGGGAGAGGAAAGGAGAAAAACAACAACAAATGAAATAACAATCCTGGAAAATAGACGTAGGCCACATTACTCTGAAGTCCATACATCAGTAGGCAGGTATGAAAGTTGCTTATGTATGTAAATAGGTTGCTGTTATTTTCTTCTGAAATTTGAGTTGTCTAGCTTCAGTTCACAGAGCTTTACAAAAGCACAGCTTAGTTTTCAGTGACTCCAAATTAGGAAAAATGGGGAAATAAAGAAAGAAAAAAAATGGAAACATTATTTGAAAGACTTGTAGCCAAGAAAAATTATAATTCAATCCAAGCTAACAATAGGTGTACTATATTTTTTGAAACATAATTTTTCAATCTCCAGTTTCTCATTTTTACTAAAGACAAATCGTGGTAGGACTGATTTGCTTTATTATACTTGGACTGATTATTTGTACACAGTACAGCAAGAATAATGATTTTTTACATAGGCTTTTAAATTGGCTTTGATGGAACTTTGTTCCATAGAAGGAATCTCAGATAAAACTTTGTTAAAGCCAAGCCAAGACGTAGATTTGTACCAACAAATACCTGAGTTGGGTGAATTCCTCTCCTCTTGAGGTTCCAAGATAAACTTGGGACTCCTGGACCTGTCAGAAAGTGACATTCTTTACTTAGCACAGGTCAGGAACCCTATACAGGGACTGTACAGACAAGGTATTGACTCCATAACTCAAGTTTGATTCCTTAAAGGAAAGCATGCCATTCCAGTCAAAGCCTTGGTAAAATAATCAGTTTCTCCAATTGTGTCCTGTTATAAATGAAAATAGATTCTTATTGCACTTATGCAATGAATTGTAGGGCCATAAGTTATGAATACTCACAAATAGTTTCCAAATTCTGGAGGAATCATGTGGAGATAAACAAATATATTCTAAATGTTGTTCCATAGGCATATACTAAACTGTTAAAAGCTGTTAATAGCTCAAAAGAAAATTTTCCTTGACTCTGAAAAAACAAAGGATCAGCAACGTTTTAAGCACAAAGTCAAAAAGATTACTTCAGTCTTCTATTAGTTCAGTCCATGTAGTTAATTCCTGTTCTGCTTCATATTCATGAATATTTCAGTTCTCCATGAGTCATGAAAGTTTTTCTTCTATTCTAATGTCACAATCTCCAAAGTTATCAGAAACTTGTATTTAACAGCACCTGTTAGAGTTTCATAACTGATTATAATACCACCTTCTAAAGAGGACCAAAACAAGACAATTGTCTGTGGATGACAAAAAGTTTAGGGCAGCCATAGTCAAAGACACAATTGACAAGGAAATTTGTTACCTCTGTGGCACACGATAATTTAACATAATTATGTTAAATTACCATAATTAATTAACACAACATAACTAATTAACATAATTACTACTGATAATATACACTAAGTCAATCAGAATTATAGACGTTTTCTATGATTTTGGAACACATACCAATAACATATTTACATAAATATAACCCAAAGAAAACCAAACACTATTTCATATTTGACAATGTTTCCTGTATAATTTTTATACCAAATAAGCCAAATTATGTCATCTTTGGACTTCAGGGAAACTAACATCTTAAAGGATTAATTAGGTCAGAAAAATACATAATTTATAATTTGATTTTGGAAAGTTTGTAAAATATCAAAGATTTAAAACACTTGATATCAGAGGTCATTGTAAAATAAGTCATTCATTTGACCAAAGTGATAACTCAAGTTATTTCCCAAAAAAAGGCAAAAACCTTCATTCTTTGAGAAAGGAGACTTAACTTTCCAAACTATAAGCCCAAATAAAACAGCATGAAGCCCAAATAAAACAAATAAATTTGTTTTTCAAAATTTTATGAACAATCTATAAAGTGTGAATCTTGACCATAAGATATAACTTCCATAAGCTTTTTATAACCTTTATTAAAAAGTCAGTTAATGCTTCAAGAAAACCTTATTAATCTGATACAGGGCCCCATATGCTGGTCTTGCGTCAGTGTGTATTTGACATTAATGATTAACTTATAGAGAAACTGAACTTATTTTATCTCTCAAAATTGGCCCTTACAATCTCACATGCCCACCTCTTCCATGATAGCCCCTAGGCCTTAAGGCGTTGAATAGCTTTAATTTCTAGCCCTGTGTCTAAGAATGCAGTTTATTTTGATTGGTGTCTTCTACTAGGCCTGAAGATGAGGCTTTAATTGCTGACACTGTTTAAGATCTAGCAGGATTTGGTGTCCTTTTTAGACCCAGGAGTCAAAGCCCTGTAACTCAATGTCACAAATACTTTAAAAGCACATACAGATAGATACATGAATGTAATAATCTTAATTTTAAAAAATTTTTATTTCTGTTTTTTTCCTAAGCAAACCAAAACTTAATAACAATGACATAAGAATTGTTTCAATAAACCATAAAATCTGTTAGGCCAGTTACCAAAACGCAAAAGAAAAGACCTTCTGCACTGCACAGAATATTATGTCAGAAGACAACATTTCCTTTAGATCTTTAAGAAAACATTGTTAGCATTAGGCCACAACAAATAAAACTTGAGGAGAAAACTTATATGAGCTGAAAATAAGTTAAAGGAGAGTGTTACTACTTCACGCCCTTTAAAGGAGGAGAGAAAACTGAAAATGGTGAGATGTAATAACAGTTGAACTTTGGGTTTGTATTTGTCTGTTCTCATGCTGGCAATAAAGACATACCTGAGACTGGGTAATTTATAAAAAAAAGAGGTTTAATGGACTCACTCTTCCATATGGCTGGGGAGGCCTCACAATCATGGCAGAAGACCAAGGAAGAGCAAAGGAACATCTTACATGTCACCAGGCAAGAGCGCATAGCATGTGCAGGGCAACTTCCCTTTGTAAAACCATCAGATTTTGTGAGACTTATTCACTATCATGAGAATAGCATGGGAAAAATCCACCTTCATGATTCAATTACCTCCCACTGGCTCCTTTCCATGACATGTGGGGATCATTACAATTCAAGGTGAGATTTGGGTGGGGACACAGAGCCAAATCATCTCAGGGTTAAAAAAAATTAAAAGCTCTTATAATTTATTAAGAGTAAATCAATTCCTTAAGAAAATTTCATTGTTCTAACCAATTTAGTGTGTAAGTTTTTTTTACATCAAGCCCAATCTCTAGAAAGACCATTATAATGTACCTTTAATTATAGATAACTTGATTGTATAAAAACTTTTTTAAAATAAATCCTCTTATTGTGACTTACACAGACCATTCATGATATGCCTGAGCTTTCTGGTTTGTCCTGAACATCCCTGTTTCTTAAATAACTAGTCATTTTATTCTAGGACTAAATTTACCATACAAGATTCTTTCTCATATAAAATTATCTATCTTTCTAAGCAATTTTTTTTAACCAAAAAAAAACCTCTTTATTTTTATAACTTCTTTCCACCTCTCTTATTTCCTTATTCCTTTTACCTTGTTTTATATATAACCTTTAAATAAGCTTTGAATTAGACAAAAATTGTTCAACTTTTTAAAAAGAACACAATTTTTTTAGAAAGAATGTTTTCCTACAAATGTATTTTTATTAGAAAATACCCAAATAATGAAATATCTATTACTTAATTTAATATAACTTTAGATTCTAAATTGTGACATTTGTCTACAAGTATTTATGCCATTACATTTACCTAATTATTTTATTTTAATCATTCATCTAGATTATTTATGAAAACTGTCATACTCATCATTTAAAGTTATGGAACCACCATTGCAAAATTACAACAGAGACAGCAAATAAGATCTGACCTAACTGACTCCATCTTGTTTTTAACCTCCAAACTCTTCTTGTCCATACCTGGGCATAGGCCAAACTAACTTTTGGAGGAACTTAGTTTATACTTTAGCTTTGAAACAAAGATGATAACAGTCCTTTCCCAAAACAAACCTTACTGCCTGTGGACTTGACTGCCTAAAGCCACAAGATTAGAAGTTATGGTAATCTTACTAAATTCAAGATGTAGCTAGTTTCATTAAACAAATATCAATGTCTTATTTATTAGAAATTACACAAGCAAAGATCATTCTGTTTGGGGCTTGGTTTAGAGTTTTGTAATCCCTATTCCAAATTTTGATGCCTTATAGTATTTGCAGGGATATGTATGAATTTCTTGATTAATAAGTGCAAACAAAAATGTATGCTGGAAATTCTTAAGACATTTCTAATATTATTATGCTTTACCAATAATTTTAAAGCTATCTTATTTATTAAAGATTTTACTTAAGTTACGTAAACCTGAAAAAGCATTTGACTAGTCTTTTCTTTTTTCCTGACAAAGTATTTGATTCAAGAGCTTTTATTTTCTTAAGCCAATTAATTAGAGCTCTTTTATATATTTTCAGTAGTGAAACATTGTGTATACAACACATAAATAGATAGATGTATTAGGCATGCCAATAGAAGTACATCTTATAGAGTCATAAAAAACTCTTTTTTCCCCTCTCAGACTTTAAAATTCTTGAAAACCTGTTTCAATAACCTGTATCAATTATTGGCAACCCTAGGCAGTTGTCAGGTAAGTCGTCTTAAATTCGCATATTAAAGGAAACAAATCAGGTGAAAATCAAATAGTAAAATTTACATCATTAGGTACAGAGAGAAAAAGTCCAGTGAACTAGAGGGAAATTAAAATGGATTGAATTGCCAATTAAACATCAAATTATAGAAATTATAAGGCCTTTTAAATATATACACACGTACACATACACACACAGACACACACACACAAAGATCCTATAGCTTTTACTTCAGAATTTTAGCCATGAGATAAATGCAAATTCACCAGCTTGCAAACAAAAAACCTGTTGGATCCAAACAGTGATTTTTATCTTAATAGAAAAATAACAGCAGATTTAAAGCAGGCAGAAAATAAAACAGAGGAAAAAAGAGAACTTAGGAACTCTATACTTTGCAGGTTGGCCTTATGGCTCTTTTTCCTTAATGTAAATGTGCACAAAGACCATACTACTTCCATTTTACATAAACTCTCCCAAGTAGAGATGCCATAAAACTTACAGAGTACTCACAGAGGAGTCATTCTCTTTGTTTGCTCCTCATTCTTACATCATTTATTTCCCGCTTTTTTAATTCCTAAAAGGAGGAACTGGGTTGTGGCCTAGGTTTTTGGGGTGGTGGATCAATGTGTGCTTGCTTGTGGGCAGGACTCCACAGTGTGTCACCACTGAGTTGTTTCCACCCTCTTACATGTCTCAGTTTCTCTCTCCAGAGGTATATGACCTCAGAGAGGTCTCAAAACGCTGGGCCATCAGCCCTTATATGAGTTTCCTGGATGAGCCTTATTCTTTCACATTAATTGTTGTTGAGGATTTCCCCGCAGGGCTGCTGTAAATCACAGGGGCCAAACCCCCAGATGCTCCCACAAGGCCCCTGGTCACCCAGGGGCACTTTTTGGCTGGGAGGGGCAAAATGACCTTTCTCTTCAGAGCTGAGAAAACTCAGTCTCTCATTTACCTATGAAAACAACAGTTCCTCACACAAATGCACACAGACAAGCTCAATCAAGATGAATTTTGGGAGAAAAAATAAACAGAGAAGACCCTTTAGAATGCATCTCCAAACTAGAATTAGGGTCCTTAAACAACAACTTCCTAGGAGAAAACAAGAAACAACAGTCAAGACCACTTTCTGTAAACTGTGCCCAGCCACCCCTACTTTGTAGCTCCCATTTGCCATTACACATGCCAAGGTCAAATCCTCTCACAGTACAAGGTAATCACTGGTATCCCCAAAGCCAAAGAGGTCAGGTCATTCAATACAGGAAAACGGAGCTTTAGACCTAAGAAGAATCTGCCCATGACTCTCAAAATTCCACAAAGAAAGAAGAACATCCCAAAAGGGGTGATTGGTGCCTTTGTTCCGAATTCTTTAAAGGGGTTCAAGTCATTAGAAGACTTTTCTAGATTTTTGGTGTTGCAGATGGCAAGAGAGGGAAGGAGACGTAGGGTGGAAAAAAAGTAAAAGAACTTTTTTTTTTTTAAGACAGGAAGTAAACACAGAAACCAAGCACGTGGTTTCATTTCTTTTTTTGTTTGTTTGTTTGTGTTTTCCTCTTTTGCAGTTGCAAGGAATTTTAACCAAATTAGAGAGGTTTTGTTACCCATCATTTGGAATTCTCACTTGGATTTAACCAAGTCAGGTAGAGTTGGTCAAATCTGATTGGCAAAAGACCAGAAGAAACAACAACAACAAAAAACCAACAACATGATCGCTGAGCACTCTAATGGTAAAAAGAAATTGAGACAAGCTGGTTGTTAGACTTTAGACAAGACAAAATCCAAATTCAGCTACTTACCTAGGGATGGCTCTCAGGCTGAAGACTGTCCTCTACCATCCTAGAAGCAGGAAAAAACTCAAACTCATCCTCCCTGCTGGGAGTGAGCTCAAATTCCATAAAGGAGTTACCTGCCTTCTGACATCATGGAAACAGAAAATCTTGCTTTCCTTGTTGGAAGCAAGTAAAACTCAAAAAAGGGGGTGGGGAGGGGGGCAGTTGTACAGCAAAATAAACTTCGGATCTCAACCAAATATTGGGATATCAGGGATTCTCAGTGTCATGCGCATCAGTGTGAAGAGACCACTAGACAGGTTTTGTGTGAGCAATAAAGCTGTTTATTTCACCTGGGTGCAGCCTGCGCACGGAGGTGCGTGACATTTGCTGCTGTTACTCGGATGGGGGATCTCCCTTGGGAGATCAATCCCCTATCCTCCTGCTCTTTGCTTCCTGAGAAAGATACACCTGTGACCTCCAGTCCTCAGACCAACCAGCCCAAGGAACATCTCACCAATTTTAAATCGGGTAAGTGGCCTCTTTTTACTCTTCTCCAACCTCTCTCACTATCCATCAACCTCTTTCTCCTTTCAATTTTGGCACCACCCTTCAACCTCTCCCTTCTCTTAATTTCAGTTCAATTCCTTTTCTGGTAGAGACAGAGGAGACACGTTTTATCCATGAACCCAAAACTCCAGCGCCGGTCACAGACTCAGGAAGACAGTCTTCCCTTGGTGTTTAATCACTGCGCGGATGACTGCCTGATTATTCACCCATGTTTCAGAGGTGTCTGATCACTGCGGGGATGCCTGCCTTGACCTTTCACCTTGGTGGCAAGCACCACCTCCCCGAGGGGGGCAAGTAATCCCCCAACCCTTCTTTCTGTGTCTCTACCCTCTCTTTTCTCTGGGCTTGCCTCCTTCACTATAGGCAACCTTCCACCCTCCATTCCTTCTTCTTTTCCCTTAGCCTGTGTTCTCAAGAACTTAAAACCTCTTCAGCTCACACCTGACCTAAAACCTAAATGCCGGACAGACATGGTGGCTCATGCCTGTAATCCCAGCACTTTGGGAGGCTGAGGTGGGTGGATCATGAGGTCAGGAGATTGAGACCATCCTGGCTAACACAGTGAAACCCCGTCTCTACTAAAAATACAAAAAATTAGCCGGGCATGGTGGTGGGTGCCTGTAGTCCCAGCTATTCAGAAGGCTGAGGCAGGAGAATGATGTGAACCCAGGAAGCGGAGTTTGCAGTGAGCTGAGATTGCGTCACTACACACTCCAGCCTGGGCAACAGAGCGAGACTCCATCTCAAAAAACCAAAAAACAAAAAACAAAACAAAACAAAACCAAAAGAACACCTAGATGCCTTATATGCCTTATTTTCTTCTGCGATACTGCTTGACCCCAATACAAACTTGACAATGGTTCTAAATAGCCAGAAAATGGTACTTTCAATTTCTCCATCCTACAAGATCTAGATAATTCTTGTCATAAAATGGGCAAATTATCTGAAATGCCTGATGTCTAGGCATTCTTTTACACATCGGTCCCCCCTTAGTCTCTGTTCCCAATGCAACTCATCCCAAATCCTCCTTCTTTCCCTCCCACCTGTCCCCTCAGTCCCAACCCCAAGCTTTGCTGAGTCGTTTCAATCTTCCTTTTCTACCAACCCATCTGACCTCTCCCCTCCTCCCCAGACTGCTCCTCCTCAGGTCACTCCCCGTCAGGCTGAATCAGGCTCCAATTCTTCCTCAGCCTCTGCTCCTCCACCCTATAATCCTTCTATCAACTCCGCTCCTCACACCCAGTCTAGCTTTCAGTTTCATTCCATGACTAGCCCTCCTCCACTTGCCCAACAATTTCCTCTTAAAGAGGTGGCTGGAGCTACAGGCGTAGTCAAGGTTAATGCTCCTTTTTCTTTATCTAACCTCTCCTAAATCAGTTAGCATTTAGGCTCTTTTTTATCAACTATAAAAACCCAGCCCAGTCCATGGCTTGTTTGGCAACAACCCTTAGACATTTTACAGCCTTGGACCCAGAGGTACCAGAAGGCCGTCTTATTCTCAATATATATTTTATTACCTAATCTGCTCCAGACATTAAATAAAGCTTCAAAAATTAGAATCTGGCCCTCAAACCCTACAACAGGAATTAATCAACCTTGCCTTCAAGGTGTGCAATAATAGAGAGAAGGCAGCCAGACAGCTACGCGTTTCTGAGTTACAATTACTTGCCTCTGCTGTGAGACAAAACCCAGCCACACCTCCACCACGCAAGAACTTCAAAATGCCTAAGCTGCACATGCCTAAGCCACAGTGGTCAAGCATTCCTACAGGACCTCCTCCATCAAGATCTTGCTTCAAGTGCCAGAAATCTGGCCACTGGGCCAAGGAATGCCCACAGTCCAGGAGTCCTCCCAAGCCATGTCCGATCTGTGCAGGGACCCACTAGAAATCACACTGCCCAGCTTGCCTGGCAGCCACTCCTGGAGCCCCTAACACTCCGGCCCAAGGCTCTCTGATTGACTCCTTCCCAGATCTGCTCAGCTTAGTGGCTGAAGACTGACAATGCCCGATCACCTCGGAAGCCCCCTGAATCATCACAGACACCGAGCTTTGGGTAACTCTCACAGTGGAGGGTAAGTCCATCCCCTGTTTAATTGATAGGGGGGCTACCCACTCCACATTATCTTCTTTTCAAGGGCCTGTTTCCCTTGCCTCCACAACTCTCATGGGTTATGACAGCCAAGCTTCAAAACCCCTTAAAACTCCCCCACTCTGGTGCCAACTTAGACAACCTCCTTTTATGCACTCTTTTTTAGTTATCCCCACCTGCCCAGTTCCCTTATTAGGCTGAGACATTTTAACCAAATTATCTACTTCCCTGACTAATTCTGGACTACAGCCACAGCTCCTTGCTGCCCTTCTTCCCAACCCAAAGCCTCCTTTGCATCTTCCTCTCATATCCCCCTACCTTAACCCACAGGTATGGGACACTTCTACTTCCTCCCTGGCAACTGATCACACACCCATTACTATCCCATTAAAACCTAATCACCCTTACCCCACTCAAAGCCAGTATCCCATCCCACAGCAGGCTTTAAAATGATTAAAACCTGTTATCACTCGCCTGTTACAGCATGGCCTTCTAAAGCCTATAAACTCTCCTTACAATTCCCCATTTTACCTGTCCAAAAACTGGACAAGTCTTCCATGTTAGTTCAGGATCTGCACCTTATCAACCAAATTGTTTTGCCTATATACCCCATGGTGCCCAACTGGTACACTCTTTTGTCCTCAATGCCACCCTCCACAGCTCACTATTCCATTCTTGATCTTAAAGATGCTTTTTCCATTATTCCCCTGCACCCCTCATCCCAGCCTCTCTTTCCTTGGACTGACTCTGACACCCATCAGTCTCAGTAACTTACCTAGGCTGTACTGCCACAAGGCTTCAGGAACAGCCCCCATTACTTCAGTCAAGCCCTTTCTCATGATTTACTTTCTTTCAATCCATCTGCTTCTCACCTTATTGAATATTTTGACAAGCTTCTACTTTATAGCCTGTCCTACAAATCTTCCCAACAAGATACCCTCCTGCTCCTCCAACATCTGTTGTCAAAAGAATATCACGTATCCCTCTCCAAAGCCCAAATTTCTTCCTCATCCATTACCTATCTCTGCATAATTCTTAATAAAAACACACACGCTGTCCCTGCTGATCATGTCTGGCTAATCTCCCAAACCCCAACCCCTTCTACAAAGTAACAACTCCTTTCCTTCCTACACATAGTTAGGTATTTTCGCCTTTGGATACCCGGTTTTGCCATCCTGACTAAACCATTATATAAACTCACAAAAGCAAACCTAGCTGACCCCATAGATCCTAAATCCCTTCACCGCTCCTCTTTCCATTCCTTAAAAACAGCCCTAAAATCTGCTCTCACGCTAGCTCTCCTTAACTCATCCCTACCCTTTTCATTACACACAGTCAACCTATAGGGCTGTGAGGTCAAAATTCTTACACAAGAGCCAGGACCACACCGTGTAGCCTTTCTGCCCAAACAACTTGACCTTACTGTTTTAGGCTAGCCCCACATTATTCCTAATACCACACCTGACCCCCATGACTGTATCTCTCTGATCCACCTGACATTCACTCCATTTCCACATATTTCCTTCTTTCCTGTTCCTCACTCGGATCACACTTGGTTTACTAATGGCAGTTCCACCAGGCCTAATCACCACTCACCAGCAAAGGCAGGTTATGCTATAGTATCTTTCACATCTATCATTGAGGCTACCATTCTGCCCCCCTCCACTACCTCTCAGCAAGCCGAACTCATTGCCTTAACTCAGGCCCTCACTCTTGCAAAAGGACTACATGTCAATATTTATACTGACTCTAAATATGCCTTCCATATCCTATACCACCATGCTGTTACATGGGCTGAAAGAAGTTTCCTCACTATGCAAGGGTCTTCTATCTTTAATGCTTCTTTAATAAAAACTCTTCTCAAGGCCACTTTATTTCCAAAGGAAGATGGAGTCATTCGCTGCAAGGGCCATCAAAAGGCATCAGATCCCATCACTCAGGGCAACACTTATGCTGATAAGGTAGCTAAAGAAGCAGCTAGCATTCCAATTTCTGTCCCTCACTTCCAGGTTTTCTCATTCTCATCAGTCACTCCCACCTACTCCCCCACTGAAACTTCCACCTATCAATCACTTCCCACACAAGGCAAATGGTTCTTAGACCAAGGAAAATATCTCCTTCCAGCCTCACAGGCCCATTCTATTGTGTCGTCATTTCATAACCTCTTCCATGTAGGTTATAAGCCACTAGCCCATCTCTTAGAACTTCTCATTTCCTTTCCATCATGGAAATATATCCCCAAGGAAATCACTTCTCAGTGTTCCATCTGCTATTCTACTCCTCCTCAGGGATTGTTCAGGCCCCCTCCCTTCCCTACACATCAAGCTCGGGGATTTGCCCCTGCCCAGGACTAGCAAATTGACTTTACTCACATGCCCCAGGTCAGGAAACTAAAATATCTCTTGGTCTAGGTAGACACTTTTACTGGATGGGTAGAGGTCTTTCCCACAAAGTCTGAGAAGGCCACCACGGTCATTTCTTCCCTTCTGTCAGATATAATTCCTCTGTTTGGCCTTCCCACCAGCCTTTATCAGTCAAATCATCCAAGCAGTTTCTCAGGCTCTTGGTATTCAGTGGAACCTTCATACCCCTTATCACCTTCAATCTTCAGGAAAGGTAAAACAGACTAATGGTCTTTTAGAAACACACCTCACCAAGCTCAGCCACCAACTTAAAAAAATCTGGACAGTACTTTTACCACTTGCGCTTCTCAGAATTCAGGCCTGTTCTCAGGATGCTACAGGGTACAGCCCATTTGAGCTCCTGTATAAACACCCCTTTTTATTAGGCCCCAGTCTCGTTCCAGACACCAGCCCAACTTGGACAGCACCCCAAAAATTTGTCATCCCTACCATCTTCTGTCTAGTCATACTCCTTCACCATTCTCAACTACTCATAAATGCCCTGCCCTTGTTTACACTGCTGGTTTACACTTTTCCTCCAAACCATCTTAACTGGTATCTCCTGATTTTATCTCAAACCACCATCCTTAAGTCTCCTTAAAGTGGATAGAAGATCTTCAGTGGAAAGGTACACTCCAATTCTTTCACCTTGATGAAGTCATATTCTTTACTTTTATATTTACTCGCATTCTCATTCCCATTCTTATGCCACCCTCTACCTCTCCCCAGCTATCTCCACCATACTATCAATCTCACTCACTCTCTCCTAGTTGTTTCTAATCCTTCTTTAACAAACAATTGCTGGCTTTGCATTTCTCTTTCCTCCAAAATCACCAAGGCCTTCATTTACTTAAAAAACAAAAAAACAAAAAAAAAACCTCCATATATTTTTAAATACAGAGTGTTGTTTTTACCCAAATCAATCTGGCCTGGTATATGACAACATAAAAAAGCTCAAGGTTAGAACCCAAAAACTCGCCAACCAAGCAAATAATTACACTGAGCCCGCTTAGACACTCTCTAATTGGATGTCCCTGGTCCCCCCAATTCTTAGTCCTATAATACCTGTTTTTCTCCTTCTCTTATTTGGACCTTGTGTCTTCTGTTTAGTTTCTCAACTATACAAAACCATATCCAGGCCATCACCAATCATTCTATATGACAACTATTCCTTCTAACAACCCCACAATACCACCACCCCTTACCGCAAAATCTTCCTTCCGCTTAATCTCTCCCACTCTAGGTTCCCACACTGCCCCTAATTCTGCTCAAAGTGAGGGAGGAGACCACCCCTCATATTGTCTTATGTTCAATATCTGCCTCCAAAGAAAGAAGTAAAAACTAAAAGGCAGAAGTGAAATCCACAGGCAGACAGCCTGGCACTCCACCCTGGGCCTGGTAGTTAAAGATCGACCCCTGATATAACTGGTTATGTTATCTATAGATTCTAGACATTGTATGGAAAAGCACTGTGAAAAATCCCTGTCCTCTTCTGTTCCATTCTGATTACTGGTGAATGCAGCCTCCAGTCACATACTCCCAGCTTGCTCAATCATCACTACCCTCTCATGTGGACCCCCTTAGAGTTGTAAGCCCTTAAAAGGGACAGAAATTGTTCACTTGGGGAGCTTGGCTTTTGAGACTTAAGTCTGCCAAAGTTCCTTGCCGAATAAAGCTCCTTCCTTCTTTAACTCAGTGTCTGAGGAATTTTGTCTGTGGCTTTTTCTGCTACATTTCTTGGTTCCCTGACTGGAAAGCCAGGTAATTGGTGGACGGTCTAGGCAGCCCCTTAAGCAACTTAGGCTTGCCCTGTGGAGCATCCCTGCAGGGGACTCCAACCAGTCTGAGTGATGCAGATCCAAAGAGCACTCCCGGCTAGGCAATTGCCCTGGTGGGATGCCTCACCAGAGCAGCATGTGGCAGGCCTCCATGGAGGATCAATGTGGTGGCTGAACACCGGGAAGGAACTGGCACTTGGGGTCTGGACATCTGAAACTTGGTAAGACTGGTCTTTGGAACTTGCCCACTCCATTTGAGTAGAAGCGTGGCCTGATCACCCACAGCAGCCTGTACCGGCACTTTGGTTTTGTTTTTGACCTGACTTGGATTGCTTGATACATTGGTTTTGGTTTCAACCTAGCTTGGATTTCTTGATACTCTGATTTCGGTTTTGATTCTGGTTTTGTATAAACTGTAAAAGTGTATGTGTGCCCTTTTTACCCATTCTTTGATCTGTAGTGTGCGTGTGATGTGAGCATGGTGTTTTATCTCCAGGAAGCATGGGTTAGACACAAAGGAAGCCCACCCCACTAGGAACTATGTTGAAAAATTTCAAGAAAGGATTCAAGGGAGATTACGGTGTTACTATGACACCAGGAAAACTTAGAACTTTGTGTGAAATAGACTGGCCAGCATTAGAGGTGAGTTGGCCATCAGAAGGAAGCCTGGACAGGTCTCTTGTTTCAAAGGTATGGCAGAAGGTAACCTTTAAGCCAGGGCACCCAGACCAGTTCCCATACATAAACACTTAGTTACAGCTGGTTTTAGACCCCCCCCCCCCCCCCCGCCCTACAGTGGTTGAGAGAACAGCAGTATAAGTGGCTGGCAGAGGCAGGGAAAGACCAGCAGAGAGAGAGAGAGAGGAAAGAGACAGAGAGAAAAAGAGGCAAAGAGAGAGAGGAAGAGACAGAGAGAAAGAGGTAGAGAGACAAAGAGGGAGTCAAGGAGAGAGAGAGAGGCAGAGAGAGAGAGGAAGAGACAGAGGCAAAAGGAAAGTCAAAGAGAGAGAGACAGAAAGTCAAAGAGAGAAAGAAAGACAGAAAGTCAAAGAGAGAAAGAAAGAGAGAGATATACTAGGAGTTAAGGAAAACACAGTGTACCCTATTCCTTTAAAAGCCAAGGTAAATTTAAAACCTATAATTGATAATTAAAGGTATTCTCCATAACCCTATAACACTCCAATACCACTTTGTTGTCAGTGTAAACAAGGGCATATCCCGAAAGCACTGAGGCCTTCCTATCAAAAATCCTTAACCCTTCAATCTTTAGTGGCAATCGCTTTACTAACAGAAGAAAGTAGAAAAATAACTTTCAGAGGAAACCTCATTGTGAGCACACCTTACCAGTTCGGAAGTATCCTAAGGGAAAAAAAAAGATGATTTAACATTAACCACTGAAAATTCTCTTAACCTAGCAGGTTTCCTAACGGGGGATCTAAATCTTAATTACCATACAAAGGTCCAACTTTGTATGGGAGGAACTCCCTTCAGGACAGGATTGTGGATGCTTCCTCCTGGGTAATTGAAGGGAGAAAAAAAGCCATCTATACCAATTCTAAGTTAATTTGGACTAAACAGGTCTTATTAATAGCAAAGGATAATTGAAATCCCAAATTTACAAGGTTTTTAACAAAAATAAACTTTGCTAAAAGTTAATAGTGTAACATACAGTAACTTCTAATCTTGTGGCCCTAGACAGTCTAGTCCACAGATATAAAGGAAATTTGCTTTTGAAAAAAATGGTTATCATCTTCAAAAAAAAAGAGAGAAAAAAGGGGGCAGGGAAATTTATGTAAAAAGAATGTTATATGGTAAATTCTTGTTCTGAAATAAATTAACTGGTTGTTTAAAGAAAGAAATGTTTGTAATAAGTCAGAAAATTGAGGTATGTCAAAGAATTGTCTGTGAAAGTTGTGAAAGAGAAAAAAAGTTATAAAAAAAGAATTTATGCAAGAAATGTTGTATAATTTAAAAGTAATTAGCCCACCTGAATGTAAAACTATTGAAGAAACAGTGTATGTGCAAGGTGTATAAGGAAAGTAAAATATACCTCTGGTAAAAGGATTATAAGGAGGCATAAGAATGTGAATTTTTACATTAAAAGGTTAAAAAATTGTTTTAAACATTTAAGCAAGTTTTAAAACATTAATTGTAAAGGAAATTCTATGTGTAAGCATATTGGCTAAAGTTAAAGGAGTATCATCTAGGTTTTCTGTGAACTGAACATTAAAATCAAAGCACAGCAGGTTTTTCTTAAAGCACTAACCTGCTCTTTAACAAAACTTATTTAAAAAGGTTAAAAAGACTCTATAGAAATCGTACCTTATGGTCAGACATTAAAAATTGGATAAATATGTCTACAAGGTTTTATGAAATGTAAGTTTAACATTAATAACACACTAATATAAAGGTGAAATTTAGCTTTTCTGGTATAAAAATCATACAAGAAGCATTATTAAATATAAAATGGTGTTTGACTTTCTTTGGTCTAAAAACTAATAAAAATAGGTGCTAAAGGAAATTTCTCAGTAAGAAGGCACCAAAGACTATAAAGTCCACTGTTCATGTCCCCACATTTAAAACAAAAGGTCAATTTCTTAGAAATTATACACTTGGTTTATCTTCCACTTTCCTTTCCTGCTCTCCAGCTGCCTGGATATAAACTCAGTGCTGATGGTGGAGCACAGTGGGAATGAGACTAGTCTTGCTGGCTGCATGGGAACTGGGTGAAGCCTGTCATTGCCAGCTTTCCCCTACTTCCCTGGTGACCTGTATGACACAGCAAAAGCAGCCCTGAGAACATAATGTCATTGGCCTGAGAACCACATCCCTATCCCCCACAGCCACTGCAGCAAGCCCCATCCAAGGAGAATCTGAGCTCAGACATGCCTAACCCCACTCACACCTGATGGTCCATCTCTACCAGCCCTGGCAGCCAAAGACAAAAAACATAATCTCTTGGGAGCTCTATGATCCTGCCCATTGCCTGAAAAACCTGAATACTTACTTAGGCAACCTTAGGGCAAACTTGTATTCCCCCATACTACCACAGCTGATAGTCTCTTGAAAGCATCAGCCGCTAGCTGGAGGCCAGCCAATGCAAGCCATTACAGCAACTCATAACAGTACAACCCTGCTCCAAGAAAGGAGAAAACAACAACTAATTCCACTGCCTGTAACATCCTGGCCAACTAGAGGTCCTGAGTCTGTCCATGTGACAATTTCACTGCTAGCACAACCAGCATTCAAGAAAACCAGCACGCCAAATAAAACGACAACCAAGGAACCTCACAGAGTCCTCTTCACTTCCCTGCTACCTCCACTGAAGCAGGTGCTGGTATCCACGGCTGAGAGACCTGAAGACAGATCACATCACAGGACTCTTTGAAGGCATTCCCCAGTACCAGTCCAGAGCCCAGTAGCTCTGCTGGGTGGCTAGACCCAGAAGAACAACAATGATCACTGCAGTCCAGCTGTCAGGAAGCCCCATCCCTAAAAGGAGGGGGAGAGCACCACATCAAGGGATCACTCCATGGAACAAAAGAATCTGAATAGCAGCCCTTGAACCCCAGATCTTTCCTCTGACACAGTCTACTCAAATGAGAAGGAACCAGAAAAAAACAATTCTGGTAATAAGACAGAGCAAGGTTCTTTAACAACCCCATAAGATCACACTAGCTCACCAGCAATGAATCCAAACCAAGAAGAAATCTCTGGATTGCCAGAGAAATAATTCAGAAGGTCAATTATTAAGCTACTCAAGGAGGCACCAGAGAAAGGTGAAAACCAACTTAAAGAAATTTTTAAAAGGCCAGATGCGGTGGCTCACACCTGTAATCCCAGCACTTCGGGAGGCCAAAGCAGGCAGATCATCTGAGGTCGGGAGTTCAAGACCAGCCTGACCAACATGGAGAAACCTCATCTCTACTAAAAATACAAAATTAGCCAGGCGTGGTGGTACATGCCTGTAATCCCAGCTACTCCAGAGGCTGAGGCAGGAAAATCACTTGAACCCAGGAGGCAGAGGTTGCAGTGAGTCAAGATCATGCCATTGCACTCTAGCCTGGGCAACAAGAGCAAAACTCTGTCTCAAACAAAAAAAAAAAAAAAAAGAAAGAAATTTAAAAAAGAATGCAGGATATGGACAAAGAAGTCTCTAGAGAAATAGAGAGCATGAATAAAAAAACAATTGCAACTTCAGGAAATAAAAGACACACAGAAATGCAAAATACACTGGAAAGTTTCAACAATAGAAGAAAACAAGTAGAAGAAATAACTTCAGAGCTCGAAAACAAGGCTTTCTAATTAATCCAATCTGACAAGCAGAAAAGAAAAAAGAATTTTAAAAAATGAACAAAGCCTCCAATAAGTTTGAAATTGTTAAATGACCAAATATAAGAATGAGTAATTGGTGTTCCCAAAGAAGAAATCTAAAAGTTTGGAAAATGTATTTTAGGAAATAATTGAGGAAAAATTCTCTGACCTTGCTAGAGATCTAGACATCCAAATACAAAAAGCTCAAAGAACACCCAGGAAATTCATCACAAAAAGATCATCACCTAGACACATAGTTATCAGGTTATCTAAAGTCAAGACAAAGGAAAGAATCTTAAGAGTTGTGAAGGTGTCAGGTAACCTACAAAAGAAAACCTATCAGATTAACAGCAGATTTCTCAGCAGAAACCCTATAAGCTAGAAGCGATTGGGGTTGTATCTTTAGTCTCCTTAAACTAAACAATTATCAACCAAGAATCTTGTATCCAGCAAAACTAAGCTTCAGGAATGAAAGAAAGATAAAGTCCTTTTCAGACAAACAAATGCTGAGAGAATTCGCCACTACCAAGCCAGCACTACAAGAACTACAAAAAAGGAATTCTAAATCTTCAAACAAAAGCTTGAAATACACCAAAATGCAACCTTCTTAAAGCATAAATCCCACAGGACCTATAAAACGGTAACACCATTAAATAAAAAAACAAAACAAAAACAAGGTATTCAGGCAACAACTAGCACAATAAACTGAATAATACCTCACATCTCAGTACTCACATTGAATGTTTAAATGACCTATATGCTCTACTTAAAAGATACAGAATGGCAGAATAGATAAGAATTCACCAACCAAGTATCTGCTGTCTTCAAGAAACTCATCTAATACATAAGGACTCACATAAACTTAAGGTATGGGGGTGGAAAAAGATATTCCATGAAAATGGACACCAAAAGCAAGCAGGAGTAGCTATTCTTACATCAGATTGTTAGTCCAAACTGCACCATTTTGTAAGACGCCCACTATTTTGCAGACCTTGGTCAAAGTGAAACATTCCACAGAGGTTCAGGCTGTGAGAAACAGCCTGTCTCTTATATTCTGCTGGGAGAAAATGCAAGGAACACCACATTCTGCCGGAAAAGGGCCAGAACTGTCTCATCCTGGGAACACGTTATCAACATTTTCCCAGGCAGCAGGCCATGCCCCGCAACACCCCTCCCACCCAGGCCTATCAATTGCCCCAGCCTGTAAGTAGTGGTGGGAACTGGCATTAAGTTGGTCTCCCATCTCTATAGGTCACATTCTGGACATAAAGCCTGGATTTACTGTTAAGCTGCTCTCTCTCTCTCTCTCTTTCTGTGTCTTTCTTTAACCCTCACTTACCCTTCAAAGCCTAACATTTTGGGTGCCAAAACCTGGAACAGGGATTTTCTAAATTGGTAAGTCTTCTCCTGCAATCTGGAAAGCAGTAAGCAGCAAAAACTAGACCCAGGCCTGCTTCCAGATCCTGAGTAGACTCCCTGTTCCCAGCCCCCTTCCCTCATTCTCACTTCTTTTCCAGCCCTGGGCTGACCTCCAGATCCTGATCAAACTCTCCATCCTCTTTTTCCTTCCTTCCTCTTTCTGGGTGACTCTGGCAAGGATCAACCCCTTTGCTGGACAACACATCCAACACCTGTCTCCAATTAGTGGGTGAACCTCCCTTTTCCTCCTTTCATCAGTCTCAATATCCCCTTAACCCAGCCGGCCTCAGGGACCTCAAACCTACTCTGTAAACTTTTACAAGCTCAAGTTCTCAAGCCTGTCAACTCTCCCCAAAACACCCCTATCCTGGCTGTCAAGAAAACCAGATGGGTCTTATCACTTGGTCCAGGATCTCTGAGTTAATAACCAGGCAGTGGTTTCAATCCATCCAGTGGTCCCCAGCCCACATACTCTACTCTCCCATATTCCCCTATCTACCACACACTTCTCTGTATTGGATCCAAAGAATGCCTTTTTTTACTGTTCCCTTGGATCTGGCTTCCCAAAGTTTTTTACTTTCACTGGGTCAGATCCTGATACTCACACGTCCACCCAACTAATATGGACTTCCACAGGGGTTCCGGAATAGCCCCTTCCTATTCGAACAGGCCTTCACCAAGGACCTAGCTGAACTTCCCCTTGCTCCTAACACCCTCCTCCAATACATCAATAACCTCCTTCTCTGTAGCCCCCCTTTGACCTGTCCATCCAACACACCACTCAGCTTTTAAACTTCCTCCATAGTTGAAGATATCAGGTCTCACCCACAAAGTCTCAGGTAGCCTAAACCCAGGTCACTTACCTTGGGATTGCTCTAACCCTTAATTCTTTGGCCATCCCAACCCAACAAAAGGAGCTAATTAGGGACAAACCCCTTCCCCACACAAAGAAGGGCTTCCTCTCCTTCTTGGGCCTTGTGGGATACTTCCAACTGTGAATTCCCAACTTCAGCTTGCTGGCCAAGCTGCTCTACATGAATTCACAGCCAGAAGTATCTCACAAGGCCAATCCTAGAACCCCTGAACCCAGCTCACCCCATCAACTACCTCTTTAAAAACAAAACAAAATGCCCTTTTAATGACCCTAGCACTGGGACTGCCCAACCCACCAAGCCCTTTACTCTGTAGGTACATTCTAACCAAGGCCTTGCTCTTGGACTACTCTGCCAAACATACAGCAACACCCCACAAACCATTGCATACCTCTCAAAACAACTGGACTCTGTCATCCAAGGCTTGCAACTCTGCCTAAAAACCTTGGGTGTGACCACATTGCTGGCCTCAGAGGCACAGAAACTCACGCTCTAACCAACAAATTACTATTGCATCTTCCCATAACCTACAGGACCTCATAAGCCATCAATTCCTTCTATCCCTCCTGCCATCTTGCTTACAGCAGGTTTACGTCTTATTCATAGGTAACCCTCTAGTCACTTTCCAGAGATTAAAGCCACCCTCCTCTCTGTAAACACCTGAGCTCTCTCATGCCTGCCTGGACCTCTTAGACTCCCTCTCCTCCTGCTTCCAACACATTTTGCAAGCCCTTTTGCAGCGAACACCTACATGGTTCATTAACAGAAGCTCTTTTAGGGAGCCATGTCCAGCAGCTGGCTATGTCATCATTGCCAAAAACAAACTCCTAGAATCCAATGCTCTCCCACCCCATACTACCTCTCAACAGGTAGAACTACCTCTCAACAAAAGGAGCTAGTTGCCCATCCTAGCAAAGGGAAAAAGGAAAGTGTTAACCAATTTACACCAATTCCAAATATGCATACCATATCCTACACTCTCACGCCTTAATCTAACAGAAAAAGGGTTTCTAACTACAAAAAGGAATCCCCATAGGAAATGGCAAACTCATACACAAACTGTTGGAGGTGGCTAAACCACCACTAAAGGCCACCATTATCTATTGCAAGGAACACTGAAAGTCTACAAATGCCATAACCAAGGAAAACGTCTTAGCAAATTCGGCAACCTGGCAGGCAGCCCTTAAAACCCCATCATTACTGCCCATTTTTCCCAACATACACCCTGATATACCCAGGAACAACAAACCTCACTCGTCCAGGCTGATGCTGTTCAGAAAGGAGGATGGTTTTACCTCAGTAATAAAATTGTCTTGCCCAAGTCCCAGGAACCTTCTGTACTTTCACACGTACACAACCATTTCCATACTGGTTACCGCCCCCTACGCCAACTCTTATATGCATTTTCCTGCCATGACTGCCAATCTCAAAGGTATTACTAAGGCATGTCCCCTTTGCACTCAAATTCCCCCTCAGGGAGCTATCAAACCACCTCCTTTCCCCACACACCAGGCCTGAGGACACCTGCCAGGGCAAGAATGATTGGCAAATCAACTTCACCCACATGACCCCCCATAAAACGAGTCCAATACCTTCTGACAATAATAGATACATTCTCTGGATGGATAGAAACTTTTCCTACCACCACCAAGAAAACACACGCACCGTCACTTCTATTCTCTGTATTACCCGCATTATTCTCCCGTTTGGACTCCCCTCTTCCATCCAGTCAGACAACAGGCCAGCATTTGTTTCACAGGTTAACCAACAGCTAGCAAAGACTCTAAACATTAACTGGGCATTCCATATTCCTTATCGCCACCAATCTTCAGGTAAAATTAAACAGACCAATGCCCTTTTATTTATTTATTTATTTATTTATTTATTATTTTTTTTTTTTTTTGAGACGGAGTCTCGCGCTGTGTCACCCAGGCTGGAGTGCAGTGGCGCGATCTCGGCTCACTGCAAGCTCCGCCTCCCAGGTTCAGGCCATTCTCCTGCCTCAGCCTCCGAGTAGCTGGGACTACAGGCGCCCGCCACCACGCCCGGCTAGTTTTTTGTATTTTTAGTAGAGACGGGGTTTCACCATGTTAGCCAGGATGGTCTCGATCTCCTGACCTCGTGATCCGCCCGCCTCGGCCTCCCAAAGTGCTGGGATTACAGGCTTGAGCCACCGCGCCCGGCCCAATGCCCTTTTAAAACAACAAGTAACCAAACAGTCCCTAGAGGTTAAGATGGTGTGAACTTCACTTCTCTCATTGGCCCTCATGGTTTATGAGTCATGCCCTAAAAGCCCCTCAGCCTAAGCCCATTTAAACTCATGTACAATGCCCCTTTATCCTCCAGAATCTCCCTGTATCTCCTCCCACTTCTATACTGGATACTTGGCCTGCATGACACCTCACTCAACATCTAATAAGACAGTACCCCAACACTTAACTGCCCCAGCCTAAAAATCCATCATCAAAACACTCCTCCCTGTCCCTACAATCAGTGGACTGGATCTGGATCACAGACTTCTCCTCCTCCCCTCTCCAACCTAAGTGGAAGAGTACTCGCCAGGTTATCCTAACTACTCCCACATCAGGAAAGCTAACATCCTTTCCACACCGGATACACCATTCCAAACTAAAAAGAGCACCAAATTTACATCCAGAAATTCCCTCCCCCACCAAAAAAAAAAAAATTATTCCTTCCTTACAGGACTAACCTAGTTGCACTTAACAAAAATTCCAGAAGTTGCCAATCCAGAAGGTCCTGGTCCATAACACTCTCCACCTCCAATTTCAAATCTTTTATCTCGTACATTGTTTCAGATCTTTCCTGGTATTCCTTCCCCACGTCCCTGGATAGTCCACTCCAATTTCCTACACTAATCCAGGAGCTACGGCTGCAGGGTATCTTCCAAAATTTCACTACCACTCAAATCTCCTTTTGTCTTCTTTGTGAGATACTCTAAGTCCCCGCCCCCAGCCTCTGGCAGTAGGGCCCCCTTTGTCAACCTCATACATTACCTCTTATATCAGTCACACTCCCCAGTTTCTTCCAACTGTTAGATTTGTTTGTCCACACAAATCCAGCAGTTCACAGCCCTTCCTGTTAATCTAACCACATAAACCCCGTCCAAACTAAACCTACCTCTCACCTAGTCAGCCAATCCATTCTCTCGACAGCAACCTATATCCTTCGGCCCTATCAGAACCACAATGGCTATTAATTACAAAAACCCATCTCTCTCTCTCTCTCTCTCTCTCTCTCTCTCTCCAAAACCAAACAGCCTTCGTCTCCTCCCTGACCAACATTCCCTATCAAGCCTTCACAGGGGCAACCCTTACTAACAACTGTAGGGGAAAGAAAGAGAGTTCAGACTGTTACTGTGTCTATGTAGAAAGAAGAGACATAAGAAACTCCATTTTGTTTTGTACTAAGACAAATTCCTCTGCCTTGAGATACTGTTCATCTGTAACTTTAGCCCCAACCCTGTGCTCACAGAAACATGTGCTGTGTTGACTCAAAGTTTAAAGGATTTAAGGTTGTGCAGGATGTGCTTTGTTAAAAATGTGTTTGAAGGCAGTATGCTTGGGAAAAGTCATCGCCATTTTCCAGTCTCGAGTACCCAGGGACACGATGCACTGCAGAAGGCCGCAGGGACCTCTGCCCAAGAAAGCCTGGGTATTGTCCAAGGTTTCTCCTCACTGAGACAGCCTGAGCTATGGCCTCATGGGAAGGGAAAGACTTGACCATCCCCCAGCCCGAAATCCATAAATGGTCTGTGCTGAGGAGGATTAGTGAAAGAGGAAGGCCTCTTTGCAATTGAGATAAGAGGAAGGCATCTGTCTCCTGCTCATCCCTGGGAATGGAACATCTCAGTGTAAAACCCAATCACACATTCTATTTACTGAGATAGGAGAAAACTGCCTTATGGCTGAAAGTGAGACATGCTGGTGTCAGTACTGCGTCTTTACTGCACTGAGATGCTTATGTGAAGTCAAAGGTAAATCTGGCCTATGTGCACATCAAGGCACAGCACCTTTCCTTAAATTTATTTATGACACAGAGACCTTTGCTTACATGTTTCTCTGCTGACTCTCTCGCCACCATTACCCTATAGTCCTGCCACATCCCCTTTATCGAGATAGTAGAGATAGTGATCAATAAATACTGAGGGAACTCAGAGACCAGTGCCCGTGCGGGTCCTCTGTATGCTGAGCGCCGGTCCCCTGAGCCCACTGTTCTCTCTCTATACTTTGTGTCTGTGTCTTATTTCTTTTCTGTCTCTCTTCCCACCTGACAAGAAATACCCACAGGTGTGGAGGGGCTGGCCCCCTTCAACAACTATTCAACTTTAAAAAAAAAAAAAGTTGGAACAAAAACTTTATCCAGGATTCAACCCCCACCTTCTCATGGTTTGCCACCATAACCTACAACTTTTGTCTGTCCACCCCTATTGTTTTCTTTCTGTGTAGCACAAACTCTTATCTTTGCCTGCCGGCAAGTTGGTCAGGAACATACACACTGGTGTTTGAATCACCAGACATTAACATTTTGCCTAACAACCAAACTATTCATGTTCTTTTCCTAATCTCTATTTCCTCCTCCTCCACACACCCCACACTAACTATACACATCATTCCTCTGTTAGCAGGACTGATACGTAAGTTCTGGGAACAGAAGACTGTGGTCCCTTTAAATGATACGGAAGTGGGGAAGAGAAGTGCTGCATAGAGGAGTGCATGGCCCCTGGTAGGGCTCCATCCCCATAAACCTAGGTGAGGACAGGCATTTGCTGCCCAAATGTTGCATTTCCCAAGACCACCCTGGCCTGCCAGACCCCCATCCTGTGCCTATAAAAACCCGAGACGCTAGCAGGCAGACACACAAGCGGCTGGACGTCGAGAGGAGCAGATCAGCGGAAGAACACACAGGTAGCTGCAAGTTGAGAGACGCATAGCAGTGGAGGAACACACGGGTGGCTGGAAGTCCAGAGGAATGCACCAACAGGAATGCACCAACAGGCAATAGCATGCTGGCAGGCCACCGACCGGCCTGAGGACATGGAGTTTGGCGGAGCAGTTAGAGGAGAGCCCAGGGTGCCAAGCGGCCTTACTCCAGAGGAAAACCATCTCCCTTCTGGCTCCCACATCTGCTGAGAGCTTCCACTCAATAAAATCTTGCATTCATTCTCCAAGCCCATGTGTGATCCAATTCTTGTGGTACCCCAAGGCAAGAATCCAGGATACAGAAAGCCGTCTGTCCTTGGAACAAGGTAGAGGGTCTAATTGAACTGGTTAACACAAGTCACCCATAAATGGCTAAACTAAAAGAGCACACTGTAACACATGCTCACTGGGGCCTCAGCTGTAAACACTCACCCCTAGACACTGTCGTGGGGTCGGAGCCCCACAGCCTGCCCATCTGTATTCTGCCCTAGAGGTTTGAGCAGCAGGGCACTGAAGAAGCAGTCACAATCCCATCGCACACCCTGCAAGGAGTACAAGGGAACCTTTCTTGTTTCAGACTAAACATCTCTGCTGCACTCAAAACCGGGATAGCAGGTTACCCCTTTCTTAGGGCCCTTAATCGTCCTCCTCCTAACTAACAATTGGCCTATATATACTCACCTTCATAGCCCAGTCAGTCTCCCAAAAGCTGAACTCCCTTGTCCAGGCAGCCATCCGGAAACACATTGATACCGTCCCTTCTCCTCCACCAAGTCCAGTTCAACTCTAAAGTCGAACACCCACTACTTCAAAACCCAAACCCTAGTTACAGTGCCCCTAATTCAACAGGAAACAGCCAGATAATCAACAACTCCCCTTTTCCTTTTATATTAAAGTAGAAGACAAGAACGTCCAAACTGCGCCATTTTGTAAGTCCCCCGCCATTTCACAGACCTTGCTCAAAGTGAAATATTCCACAGGGATTCAGGCCATGAGAAATAGCCTGCCTCTTATCATATTCTGCTGGGAGAAAGTACAAGGAACACCACATTCCACCACAACAGACCAGAACTGCCTCATCCTGGGAACATGTTATCAGTATTTTCCCAGACAGCAGGCCATGTCTCCCCAAATCCCTCCTGCCCAGGCCTACAGATGGCCCCAGCCTGTAAGCAGGGATGGGCACTGACATTAAGCTGGTCTCCCACCTCTATAGGTCTTATGCTGGACAAAAAGCCTGCACTTGCTGTTAAGCTGCCCTCTGTGTGTGTGTGTATTTTTCTGTAACCCTCATCTTCCCTTCAAAACCTAACACAGACAAAACAGGCTTTAAAGCAACAATAGTTTAAAGGAAAAAGAGGGACATTAAATAATGATAAAAGGACGAATCAAACAGGAAAATATCACAATCCTAAATATACATCCACCTGACACTGGAGCTCTCAAATTTATAAAACAATTACTACTAGACCTAAAAAATGAGATAGACAGCAACACAATAATAGTGGGGGACTTCAATACTCCATTGACAGCACTAAACAGGTCATCAAGACAGAAAGTCAACAAAGACACAATGGACTTAAACTATACCCTAGAACAAATGGACCAACAGATATTTACAGAACACTCTACCCACCAGCTGCAGAATATATATTATATTCATCAGCATATGGAACATTCTTCAAGATAGACTGTATGATAGACCACAAAACAAGTCGCAACAAATTTAAGAAAATCAAAATTATATCAAGTGCTCTCAGACCACTGTGGAATAAAATTGGAAATTAATTCCAAAAGAAACCCTCAAAACCATGCAAATACATGAAAATTAAATAATCTGCTCCTGAATGATCAGTGGGTCAACAATGAAACCAAGATGAAAATTTAAAAATTCCTTGAACTGAATGATAGTAACACAATTTATCAAAACCTCTGGGATACAGCAAAAGCAGTGTTAAGAGGAAAGTTCATAGCATTAAATGCCTACATCAAAAAGCCTAAAGGGGCACAAAGAGACCTAAGGTCGCATCTCAAGGAAATAGAGAAACAAGAAGAAACCAACCCAAACCCAGCAGAAGAAAAGAAATAACAAAGAACAGAACAGAATTAAATAAAATTGAAACAAAAAATACAAAAGATAAATAAAACAAAAAGCTTGTTCTTTGAAAAGATGAACAATATTGATAGGCCATTAGCAAGATTAACCAAGAAAAGAAGACAGAAGATCCAAATAAGCTCAATTAGAAACAAAATGGGAGATATTATAACCAATACCATAGACATACAAAAGATCATTCAAGGCTACTATGAATACCTTTGTGTGCACAAACTAGAAAACTTAGAGGAGACTGAAAAATTTTTGGACATATACAACCTTCCTAGATTAAACCAGGAAGAAACAGAAACTCTGAACAGACCAATAACAAGCAGAGAGATAGAAATGGTAATTTTTTCAAAACCCAGAAATAAACCCAAATACCTACAGTCAACTGATCTTTGACAAAGCAAACAAAAACATCAAATGGGGAAAGGACACTCTATCCAACGAATGATGCTGGGATAATTGGCAAGCCACATTTAGGAGAATAAATCTGGATCTTTATCAGTCACCTTATACAAAAATCAACTCAAGATGGGTCAAGGGCTTACATCTAAGACCTGAAACTATAAAAATTCTAGAAGATAACATTGGAAGAACTCTTGTAGACATTAGCTTAGACAAGGATTTCAGGACCAAGTACCCAAAAGAAAATTTAATAAAAACAAAGATAAATAGATGGGACTTCATTAAACTAAAGAGCTTTTGCACAGCAAAGGAGCAGTCAGCAGAGTAAACAGATAACCCACAAAGTGGGAGAAAATCTTCGCAATCTATACATCTGACAAAGGATTAATATCCAGAATCTACGATGAACACAAATAAATTAGCAAGAAAAAAACAAACAATCCCATCAAAAAGTGGGCTAAGGACATGAATAGATAATTCTCAAAACAAGATAAACAAATGGCCAACAAACATATGAAAAAATGTTCAACATCACCAATGATCAGGGAAATGCAAATCAAAACCACAGTGTGATACCACCTTACTCCTGAAAGAATGGCCATAATCCAAAAATAAATAAATAATAGATGGTGGCATGGATGTGGGAACACTTCTACACTGCTGGTGGAAAATGTAAACTAGTACAACCACTGTGGAAAACAACGTAGAGATTCCTTGAAGAACTAAAAGTAGAACTACCATTTGATCTGGCAATCCCACTACAGGATATATACCCAGAGGAAAAGAAGTCATTATACAAAAAACATACTTGCACACTCATGTTTATAACAGCACAATTCCTAATTGCAAAAATGTGGAACCAACCCAAATGCCCATCAATCAATGAGTGTATAAAAAAACTGGTGTATATATATGCAATGGAATACTACTCAGCCATAAAAAGTAATAAGTTATTACCATTCACAGCAACCTGGATGAGACTGGAGACTATTATTCTAAGTGAAGTAACTCAGGAATGGAAAACCAAAAATTGTATGTCCTTACTCCTAAGTGGGAGCTAAGCTATGAGGATGCAAAGGCATAAGAATGACATGGTGGACTTTGGGGACTCAGGGGAAAGGAGTGAGAAGGGGTGGGGGATAAAAGACTACAAAGTGGGTACAGTGTATACTACTCGGGTGATGGGTACACCAAAATCTCATAAATCACCACTAAAGAACTTACTCACAGCCGGGCGTGGTGACTCACGCCTGTAATCCCAGCACTTTGAGAGGCCAAGGTGGGCGGATCATGAGGTCAGGAGATCGAGACCATCCTGGCTAACATGGTGAAACCCCGTCTCTACTAAAAATACAAAAAATTAGCCAGGCGTGGTGGTGGGTGCCTGTAGTCCCAGCTACTCGGGAGGCTGAGGCAGGAGAATGGTGTGAACAAGGGAGGTGGAGCTTGCAGTGAGCCAAGACTGAGCCACTGCACTCCAGTCTGGGCGACAGAGCGAGACTCCATCTCAAAAAAAAAGGAACTTATGTAGCCAAACACCACCTGTTACCCAATAACCTGTGGAAATAAAACAAAATTTAAATAAAATAAAATACCAACAAAAAAAAGTCCAGGACCACATGGATTCACAGCTGAATTCTATCAGACATTCAAATAAGAATTGGTATTTCTCTATCTTTTGGAATTGAAACTATTCCAAATAATGGAGAAAGAGGGAATCCTCCCTAAATCATTCTATGTAGCCAGTATCACCCTAATAACAAAACCAGGAAAGGATATAAAAACAACAGTAATAAAAACTACAACTAATATCCCTGATGAACATAGATGCAAAAATCCTCAACAAAATACTAGCTAACTGAATCCAACAGCACAGGTGGATTCACCATGACCAGGTGGATTTACCATGACGAGGTGGATTTCATACCAGTGATGTAGGGATGGTTTAATACACACAAGTCAATAGATGTGATACACCAGATAAACAGAATCAAAAACAAAAACCACACGATCATCTCAAGAGATGCAGAAAACGCATTTGACGAAATCAAGAATCATAAAGACTGAAACCTTCAGAAAAATCAACATAGAAGGGACATACCTTAAAATAATAAAGGCCATCTATGACAAACAACAGCCAACATTATACTGAACAAGGAAAAGTTGAAAGCATTCCTCCTGAGAACTGGAACAAGACAAGGATGCCCACTTTTACCACTTCTAGTTGACATAGTTCTTGAAGTACTAGCCAGAGCAATCAGACAAGAGAAAAAATAAAGGGCATCCAAATTGGTAAAAAGGAAGTCAAACTGTCACTGTTCACTGATGATATGATCGTACATCTAGAAAACCCTAAAGACTCATCCAAAAAGCTCCTAGATTTGATAAATGAATTAAGTAAAGTTTCAGGATACAAAATCAATGTACACAAATCAGTAGCACTGTTAGACACCAATGATGACAAAGCTGAGACTCAAGTCAAGAACTCAATCCCTTTTACAATAGTTGCACACACACAGACACATAAAATACTTAGGAATATATCTAACCAAGGAGGTGTAAGACTTCTACAAGCAAAACTACAAAACACTGCTGAAAGTATTATAGACGACACAAATGGAGATACATCCCATGCTCATGAATGGGTAGAATCAATATTGTGAAAATGACCACACATCCAAAAGCAATCTACAAATTCAATGTAATTCCCATGAAAATACCATCATAATTTTTCACAGAACTAGAAAAAACAATCCTTAAATTCATATGGATCAAAAAAAAAAAAAAAAAAAAAAAAAAAGCCCACATAGCCAAAGTAAGGCTAAGCAAAAAGAACAAATCTGGAGGCATCACATGACCCAACTTCAAACTATACTATAAGACTATACTCACCAAAACAGCATGATACTGGTATAGAAATAAGTACACAGACCAATGGAACAGAATAGAGAACGCAGAAATAAAGCCAACTTAGAGCCAACTGATCTTAGACAAAGCAAACAAAATCATGAAGTAAGGAAAGGACACCCTATCAAACAAATTGTTCTGGGTAACTGGCAAGCCACAAGTAGAAGAATGAAACTGGATCTTCATTTCTCCCTTTATACAAAAGTGAACTCAAGATGGATCAAAAGGCCGGGTGTGATGGTTCATACCTGTAATCCCAGCACTTTGGAAGGCCAAGGTGGACAGATCACTTGAGGTCAAGAGTTCAAGACCAACCAGTCTGGCCAACATGACAAAATCCTGTCTGTACCAAAAAATACAAAAATTAGCCAGGCATGGTGGTGCACGCCTGTGGTCCCTGCTACTCAGGAGACTCAGGTGGGAGAATTCCTTGAACCCAGAGGCAGAGGTTGCAGTGAGCCAAGATCACACCACTGCACTCTAGTCTGGATGACAGAGTGAGAGCCTGTCTCTCAAAAAAAAAAAAAAAAGATCAAAGACTCAAATCTAAGACATGAAACCATTAAAATTCTAGAAGATAACATCAGAAATACCCTTCTAGACACTGGCTTAGGCGAAGAATTCATGACTAAGGACCCAAAAGCAAATACAACAAAAACAAAGATAAATAGATGGGACTTCATTAAACAAAGAAGCTTCCACACAGTAAAAGAAATAATCAGCAAAGTAAACAGACAACCCACAAAGTGGGAGAAAATCTTCGCAAGCTATGCATCTGACAAAGGACTAATATCCAGAATCTACAAGGAACTCAAACAAATCAGCAAGAAAAAACAAATAATCCCATCAAAAAATGAGTTAAGGACATGAATAGACAATTCTCAAAAAAGATATGCAAATGGTCAACAAACATATGAAAAAATGCTCAACATCACTATTATCAGGGAAATGCAAATCAAAACCACAGTGCAATACCACCTTACTCCTACAAGAATGGCTGTAATTTAAAAATAAAAAAAAAAAAGATGTTGGCATAGATGTGGTGAAAAGGGAACAATTTTACACTGCTGATGGGAATGTAAACTAGTCCAACCTTTATGAAAAACAGTATGAATATTCCTTAAAGAACTAAAAGTAGATCGATTATTTGATCCAGCAATGCCACTACTGGGTATCCACCCAGAGGAAAAGAAGTATTTATATGAAAAAGACACTTGCATATGTATGTATATAGCAGCACAATTCACAATTGCAAAATATGGGACTAGCCCAAATGCCAATCAATGAGTAGATAAAATGTGGTAAATATACATATATAATATAAATATATTTAAATATATATATATACACACACACCATGAAACACTACTCATCCATAAAAAAGAATGACGTAATGGCATTTGCAGCAACCTAGATGGAGTTGGAGATCGTTATTCTAAGTGAAGTAACTCAGGAATTCAGGAATAGAAAAACAAACATCATATGTTCTCATTTATAAGTGAGAGCTAAGCTATGGGGACACAAAGGCGTAAGAATGATATAATGGACTTTGGGGACTCGGGGGGGAAGGGTAGGAGGAGGCTTAGGAATAAAAGACTGCATATTGGGTACAGTGCACACTGCTCGGGTGATGGATACACAAAAATCTCAGAATTCACCACTGAAGAATTTATCCATGTAACTAAACACCACCTGTTCCCCAAAAACCTATTGAAATAAAACAATAAATAAAATAAAGTGCTATATGCAATGTAGGTGACAACATTTTTGATACACCATCACTAGCAAATAAATTACCATTCAACTTTTGTTTTGTTAATACGTACGATATGTACACTAGTGTTTGTTTAATTTGCATTATTTTTATAATTGACAAAGTGTTATTTTATGTTTATAAATTTTATTATCTTGTTATCTTCTGGTTTATTTACTCAGGTCTTAGCGTTTATTGCAAATTGCGTTAACCTTCTTCCCCTCTCCCCAAGAATTCTAAAGACATTCAAAGTAATAACTTTTGTGTGCCAAAAATATCAATCCCTTCTATATCACATTTACTTTATGTTTTCCTTTTGTTAGTAATGCTTCTTGTGGTGTAGGTATTTAAAATCCTTTTCTATCATATCTGTTTATTGTTATTTCTAATTGTTAAAAATCACATAAATAGTACTTAGGAAGTCTTTCTTCTTCAAACTTTCCAGATGTACTAAACTATCAACTACATGAGTGTCTATAATTATATTTTCATGGTTGGAGCTTACATTTAAATTCTTTATTCATGTAAAGGTATTTTACAAGAATAAGGAAAGTTATTCTTTCCCTAATGTTAATCAGCAAAACCAACATTATTAATTATTTCTTCTACCTTCAAAAAAATACTAGCAAAATTAATTCAGCAGCACATTACAAAGATCATTCACTGTGGTCAAGTGAGATTTATTCCAGGAATGCAATAATGGTTCAACATATACAAATCAATAAATGTACAACATATCAACAGAACAAAGGACAAAAACTATATGACCATTTCAATAGAAGCAGAAAAACCATTTGATAAAATTCAACATCTCCCCATGATTTAAAAAAAAAAAAAAAAAAAAACTCCCAACAAGTTAGGTATATAAAAGGAATGTATCTCAGCACAATAAAATACATATATTGCAAACCCACAGCCTAAATCATACTGAACAGTGAAAAGTTGCCACTTATTGCTTTAAGGTCTGGAACAAGACAAGAATGCCCGTTTTTACCACTTTTATTCAACATAGTACTGGAAGTCCTAGCCAGAGCAACTATGCAACAAAATGAAGTAAAGGAATTGGAAAAAAGGAAGTCAAATTTTCCCTGTTTGCAAATGACATAATCTTTTTTCTTTTTTTTTTTTTTTGAGATGGAGTCTCGCTCTGTCACCCGGGCTGGAGTGCACTGGCGCTATCTTGGCTCACTGCAACCTCCACCTCCCAGGTTCAAGCGATTCTCCTGCCTCAGCCTCCTGAGTAACTGGGACTACAGGCACATGCCACCACACCCAGCTAATTTTTTTGTATTTTTAGTAGAGACAGGGTTTCACCATGTTGGTCAGCGTAGTCTCAATCTCCTGACCTCGTGATCCACCCGCCTTGGCCTCCCACAGTGCTGGGATTACAGGGACATAATCTTATATATAGTAAAATCTAAAAACTTCACAGGAAAGAACCTTAGACCTGACAAGTCAGTAAAGTCAAAGGATACAAAATCAAATGCAAAAATTAGTATTATTTCTATATACCAACAACTAACTAGTGGGAAAACGTCAAGAAAGTAATCCCATTTATAATGGCTTTAAAAAAAACCCAGGAATAAATTTAAACAAGTGGGTGAAAGATGTCTCCAAGGAAAACTATAAGACTGATTAAAGAAATTGAAGAGGACACACACATACACACAAAAAAAGACATCCCATGTTCATGGATTGTAAGAATTGATACTGCGAAAATGACCACACTACCAAAAATGATCTACAGATTCAATAAAATGCATATCAAAATACCAATTGCATTCTTCACAGAAATAGAAAAAAAAACACTATAGATTTTATGGAACCACAAAAGACCCTGAATAGTCAAATCAATTCTCAGCTAAAAGAACAGGGCTAAAGGCATCATACCACCAAATGTCAAAATATACTACAAACCTGTATTAACCAAAACAGTATGGTGGCTAGGTACAGTGGTTCATGCCTGTAATTCCAGCACTTTAAAAGGCTGAGATGGGAAGATTGCTTAAGGCCAGGAGTTCAAGATCAGCCTGGGCAACAAAGAGAGATCCGTCTCTGCCAAAAATAAAAATAAATTTAAAAATAAAACAGGATAGTATTGTCATGAAAACAGACATATAGACCATTGAAAAATAATAGATAACCCAGAAATAAATCCATGTATTTACAGCCTATTCATTTTCAACATAGCCTCAAAGACCATTCATGGAGGAAGTGACAGTCTCTCCAATAAATGGTGCTGGGAAAACTGGATATCCATATGCAGGCAAAAACCAACCAAACAAACAAACAAGCAAAAAACAAACTAGACCACTATCTCTTACTGTATAAAAAAATCAACTCTAGACTGAGCGTCATGGCTCACACCTATAATCCTAGCACTTCGGGAGGCTGAGGCAAAAGATCGCTTGAGTCCAGGAGCTTGAGACCAGCCATGGACAACATGGCAAAACCCCACCTTTACAAAAAATACAAAAATTAGCTGAGCATGGTGGTGCATGTCTGTAGTCCCAGCTACTTGGGGGGCTGAGGTGGGAAGATCACTTGAGTCTGGGAAGTTGAGGCTGCAGTGAACTGCGATCATGCCACTGCCCTACAGCCTGGGCAATGGAGTGAGACTTGGTCAAATAAATAAATAAAGGAATAAATAAACTCTAAATGGATTAAAGATTTAAACATAAGACTCCAAACTATGAAGTACAAGGAAAAAAAACAAACATAATAGGAGGAACACTTTAGGACACTGATCTGGACAAAGGTATTATGGAGAACACCTCAAAGCACAAGCACAAAAACAAAAATAGACAAACGATATTACATTAAACTAAAAGCCTTCTGTATAGCAAAGGAAACAAATGGAATGAAGAGACAACCTGAAAAATGGGAGAAAATATTTGCAAACTATTCATCTGACAAGGGATTAATACTAGAATATACAAGGAACTGAAACAACTGAAATAATCCAATTTAAAAATGGGCAAATGATTGAATAGACATCTCTCAAAAGATGACATGCAGATGCCCAAGTCTGTGAAAAAATGCTCTATATCACTAATCATCATGGAAATGCAAATCAAAACCACAATGAGGTATTATCTCACCCTGGTTAAAATGACTGTTACCAAAAAGACAAGAATGTAACAAATGCTGGTAAGGAAGTAGGGAAAGGGAAACTCTTATACGCTGTTGGTGGGAATGTAAATTAGTACAGCCATTGTGGAAAATAATATGGAAGTTTCTCAAAAAACTAAAACTACCAATGATGTAGCAATCCCACTAATGAGTATATACCTCCAAAGGAAAGGAAATCAGTATAACAAAGAGATATCTGTGTGCCAATGTTTATTGCAGTACTATTCACAATAGCTAAGATATGAAATCAACCTGAGTGTCTATAAACACATGAATGAAGAAAATGAGGTATATATAAATAATGGAATGCTGTTTATCCATTAAAAGAATGAAATTCTGTAATTCTCAACAATATGGATGAGCTTGGAGGACATTATGTTAAATGAAAAATTCAGGCACAGAAAGGCAAATACTGTATGTTTTCACTAACATATGGAAACTTAAAAAGTTGATCTCACAGACTTGGAGAGTAGAATGGTGGTACTAGAGGCAGAGAAGGGAAGAGAAGAGAGGACACTCTCAAGGGTTGGTTAATGGATACAAAAGTACAGCCATATAGGAAGAATAGGTCCCAGTGTTCTATGGCACTATAGTGTGACTATAATTAACAACAAAGTATTGTATATTTTCAAATAGCTAGAAGAGTGGATTTTAAATGTTCTCAATACAAATAAATGATAAATGTTTGAGGTGATGGATATGCCCATTACCCTGATTTGATCATTACACATATTATATACCTGTACCAAAATATCACACTGAACCCCACAAATAAATACAATTATTATATGTCAATTTTAAAAATCATAATAGAAGCAAAAAAGCAAACAGAAATTCTGGAACTAAAAAACACAATGAGTGAAATGAAAAATGTAATACACAGTATCAACAGTAGACACAAGCAGAAAATAATCTGTAAACTTGAAGTCAGGTTATTTGGAAATGCAGTTAGAAGAGAAAAAGGAATAAAAAGAAATGAATAAAGTTTATAGGATTTATGGGCAGTATCAAAAAAGCAAATGTTTCAGTTAGAGGAGAGAAACACAAAGGGATAGAAGGTGTATATCAAGAAATAATAACAGAAAACTTTCCAAATTTTTTTTTTTTTTTTTTTTTTGAGATGGAGTCTTGCTGTGTCCCCCAGGCTGGAGTGCAGTGGCGCGATCTCGGCTCACTGCAAGCTCCGCCTCCCGGGTTCACGCCATTCTCCTGCCTCAGCCTCCTGAGTAGCTGGGACTACAGGCGCCCACTACCGCGCCCGGCTAATTTTTTGTATTTTTAGTAGAGACGGTGTTTCACCGTGGTCTCGATCTCCTGACCTTGTGATCCGCCCGCCTCGGCCTCCCAAAGTGCTAGGATTACAGGCGTGAGCCACCGTGCCCGGCCCAAATTTTTTAAAAGATATAAATATCCAGGTATAGAAAGGTCAAAAGACTCCAATCAGATTCAATCCAAGCATAACTACATGAAGACATAAAATCAAACTGTCAAAAATCAAGGACAAAGAAAAGATACTGAAAACAGCAAGAGGAAAGAAGCAAATCACATATAACAGAGTTCTAAGAAGGCTAGCAGCAAACTTCTCAGCAGAAACCTTACAGGCCAAAAGATAGTGTGATGATATTTTCAAAGTTGCTAAAGGAAAAAAAAAAAATCTGTCAATCAAAAATAAAATATCCAGGCCAGGCGCAGCCACGGCTGCAGTGTTTTACACCAGTAATCCCAGCACTTTGGGAGGCCGAGGCAAGTGGATCACTTGAAGTCAGGAGTTCAAGACCAGTCTGGCAAACATGATGAAACCCCATCTCTACTAAAAATACAAAAATTAGCTGGGTGTGGCCTTGTGTCAATGTCTTCATGTTTTGTGGAGGGCAGAATTTGCAAGCAATGAAAGAGGATTTTGGTGGAAGAAATATCTACATGAAGTATTGAAGGAGCAGCATGACTTCTTTTGACTGTTTATAGCAAAATGTGAGAAGAGAGAAACAAATTAAAGACAGAATTTATAATCAAAAGGGAAGCATAACTTAAAGATTTGGAAAATTCTCAGCCTTCCTGTAAAGAATAAAAAGTCATGTTTGGGAGAAAATATCAAAAGTGTGACCAAGTGAACATTTGAGATTAGTATGGACAGAAAAAAGTTAGATGCTATTTATCAAGACAATGAAAAAATGACCCTGAAGACATTTTGCAGATCTTCAGGGCTGCCACTCAAGGCCCGAGTGCCAGGGCTTTGGAGGCAGAATGGTTTCAAGGGAGGGGCCCAGGGTGCCCATAGGACATTAGAGCTCGCTTCCCTGTGCCACCTCATGTCTCTGCTCCCCACAGTATGGCTTAGATTTCTCAGCCACCCCACCTTTGGCTCAAATGGGCCAAACTGTGACTCAGGCCATCCCTCTGGATTGCATGGGGTAACCTTTGGCAGCCTGCACATGGTGCTAATTCTGATGGTGTGCACAATGCAAGAGGTGCAGAAGCATGGATGGATACCTCTATCTAGAATTCAAAGGATGTCCCAGAGAGCCTTAGGGCCCAGGCAGAGAACTGCCACAGGGGTGGGGCCACTGCCGACAGCCTCCACTAAGGCAATGCCCAGAGGAGTCATTGGGTCAGGACCGCCACAGAGAGACTCCACAAAGATGTCTGGTGGAACCATGAGAGTGGGGTCACCCCAAAGACCCCAAAACTGTAGAGCCACCAACGTGCAACTGCCGTCAAGGAGAGTCTCAGACACTAGACTCCAACCCATGAAAGCTGTAATGTAGGCTTCACCAGGCAAAGTCATGGGGCTCAGCCCCCCAGAGCCTTGGGGACACAACCTGTGCCCCAGTGTGTCTGGAAGGCAGGACATGGTGTCAAAGATTATTCTCAGGCCTCAAGATTTAATGTTTTTTGTCTTGTTGTGTTTGGGACTTACTTGGGATCAGTTACCTTTTTCATCTTTCCTATTTCTCCTTTTCAAAATGAGAATTCCTGTCCCACCACTGTATTTTGGAAATAACTTGTTTGATTTCACATCTAAAGAGGCTCACATCTAACTATTATCTGCATCAAGGAGAATTTGCAATTATCCTCCTTGGTTTTGATGATATTTAGATGAGATTTCTGACTAGTCTGTAAAGTTGATGCCGGAATGAGTTAGGATTTTTTGGTTTACTAGGGTGGAATAAATGTATTTGGTATATAAGAAAGATACGAACTGTTGGCAGGCAAAGGCAGAGTGCTATAGTTTGAGTGTTTGTGTCCCCCTTGAAAATTCATGTTGAAATATAATCCCCAATGCAAAAGTATTAAGAGGTGGGGACTTTAGAAGGTGATTAGGTCATGAGGGCTCCTCCTTCATGAATGAGATTAAAGCCCTTATAAAAGAGACTTCATATAGCATTTGGCTCTTTTTGCCCTTCTGACCCTTGCCATGTGAAGACACAGCACCCATTCCCCACCAACCCCCAGAGGACACAGCAATGAGGCACCATCTTGGTAGCAGAGACAAGGCTCTCAGCAGACACTGAACTTGTAGGCAACTTGATCTTGAACTTAGCATTCATAAGTGAGAAATAAATTTCTGTTGTTTATAAATTACCTGGTTGCTGGCATTTTATTGTAGCAGCACAAATGAACTAAGACAAATGCACAATGGGGAAAAGACAATGTCTTCATAAATGATGTTGGGACTAGATATCCACATGCAGAAGAATGGAATTAGACCCTTATCTCACACCATATACAAAAATCAATTCAAAATGGATTGAAGTCTTAAATGTAAGACTGAAAAATGTAAAACTACTAGAATAAAACATAGGGGGAAAGTTCTATGACATTGGTGGCCAAAAATTTTTTGGATATGAACCCAAAAGCACAGACAACAAAACCAAAAGTAGTAGACAAATAGGATTCCATCAAAGAAAGAAGCTTCTGCACAGTCAAGGAAACAACATGAATGAACTTCATCATTATTATGTTGAATGGAAGAAACCAAACATAAAAGAGTACACACAATACATGATTTTATATATGGGAAGTTCTAAAGTAGGCTAACTAAGGTGAAAATGATGAGATCAGTGCTTTTCCCAATGTATAACTGTGTCCCTCCAAAATCTCTATGTTGATGCCCTAACCCCAGTACCTCAGAATGTGACTGTGTTTAGAAATAGTGCTCTTAAAGGTGCGATTAAGTTAAAATAAGGTCATGAGGGTGGGCCCTAATCCAACATGACTGGTGTTTTCATAGGAAAAGGAGATTAGGACGCAGACATATACAGAGGGATGACCATGTGAGGACACAAGGCAAAGACAGACATCTGCAAGCCAAGAGAGAGTCCTCAGAAGAAATACCCTGCTGATGCCTTGATCTCAGACCAGACATCTAGATTCTTTCTATTTTCCACAGTGAATAAATTTCTTTTTCTTTTTTTGAGACAGTCTCACTCTGTTGCCAGGCCAGAGTGCAGTGGAGCAATCTTGGCTCACTGCAACCTCCGCCTCCTGGGTTCAAGCTATTCTCCTGCTTCAGCCTCCCAGGCAGCGGGGACTACAGACATGCACAACGGCCAGCTAATTTTTGTATTTTTAGTAGAGACAGTGTTTCACCATGTTGGCCAGGATGGTCTCAATCTCTTGACCTCGTGATCCCCCCATGTCGGCCTCCCAAAGTGCTAGGATTACAGGCATGAGCCACTGTGTCTGGCCCACAGTGAATAAATTTCTGTTAAGACCCCTAGTCTGTGGTACTTTTCTGATTTTTTTGTTTGTTTGTTTGTTTGGTTGGTTGGTTGGTTTTTTGTTTTGTTTTGTTTTTGAGATAGAGTCTCACTCTGTCACCCAGGCTGGAGTACAGTGGCTCAATCTTGGCTCACTGTAACATCTATCTCCTAGGTTCAAGTGATTCTCCTGCCTCAGCCTCCTGAGTAGCTGGGATTACAGGCGTATGCCACCATGCCCCTCTAATTTTTGTATTTTTAGCAGAGACCATGTTGGTCAGGCTGGTCTCAAACTCCTGACTTCGTAATCTGCCTGTCTTGGCCTCCCAAAGTGCTGGGATTACAGGCATGAACCACCATGCCTGGCCTTTGTGGTGCTTGTCTATGGCAGCCTGTAGTAAATTCTCATAATTGTATGTTTCCTTGGCATCCATTTTAATATAAGCTGAACTTTCTCATACTAGAAGCAGGGTGCAGTCACCGTTGACAGTTTCTGGTTCTATACTTCATCCCAGTTCCTCGATTGTCAGTACAGATATCTGCCTTAAACCTCTGCCACTGGTGACCACCTCCCCAACCTCCTTGTGGGACAGCTAGGTACAACATACTTGGCTCACTCCTCTTGTTCCCTACACCCTTCAAGGACGGCTCAGATATGCCATAGGGACCACCTCTCAGCCACAGCATGACCCCATGGAACTTGGCCTACTTGCTCTAAACCTACCAGAGAGAACTCCCCACAGGAACATGCTTGAGTAATGCGCTGGACCCCAGTAAAGGCTTTGACCTACAGGTCCCTCACTCTCTCTCTCTCTCTTGCTCTCTACACACTGGCTGAGAGGAGCATGCATGTTTTGAATCCCTATGAGGCATGCTGTCCTCTTCTTTCTGGGACATGTAAGTAACAAAACTGCTTCTGTTATTCCATGTGCTTTGTTGTGCTGCCTCCTTTGTGTCTCACCTGACCAACACACCTGAACCTAACTGTTTTCCTGGTCAGCCTATATTTATAGTCACCATCAAGAGAGGTGGCTCAACAGGCTCACATCTAAATATCATCATCTAAATATCATCAAAATCAAGGAGGAGAATTTGCAATTATCCTCCTTGGTTTAGATGATAGTTAGATGAAATTTCAACTTAGACTCTAAAGTTGATGCTGGAATGAGTTAAGACTTTTGGGGTTACTAGGGTGGAATAAATGTATTTTGTATATGAGAAAGATATAAACTGTTAGCAAGCAGAGGCAGAGTACTATAGTTTGAATGTTTGTGTCTCCTTGAAAATTCATGTTGAAACTTAATCCCCAATGCAAAGGTATTAAGAGGTGGGGACCTCAAGACCAAATTATGAAGAATTGATATTTACCAAACACAGCCCAAGCAAGCTAATGTACCCAGAGAAAGGAATTGACTGGGAAGGGACACAAAGAAACTTTCTGGTAGATGGAAATGTTCTATATTGTGATCAAATGGGGATTACCTGGGTGTATCCCTTTGGCAAACTTGCTATATATCAGTAATTTGTTCTTCTTTATTGCTGAGTAGGTTACTACAGCATGCACATGCTACAATTTGTTTATCATTCTCCTGATCATGGACATTTTTGCTATTTCCAGTACTGGGATACTTTGAATAAAATTGTGATTGAGCATTCTTTGATAAGTATCTGTTTGAAAATTAAGTTTTCATGTCTCTTGAATAAATACCTAGGACTGGAAATGTTTGCTCAACAGATAAGGTTATGTTTAATGTTACAAAGCAGGTCAAATTTCTTTCCAAAGTGCTTGTCCCATTTTACATTCCCACCAGCAAGGTGTGAGTGTTCCGGTTGTTCTACCTTCTGTGCTTAAGCTTTTAATGCTCGACGAACCATCCAACAGAAAAAAAAAAAAAAAAAAAGGCTCAGTGTCCTTAAGTCCAACCAATCCAGAGTAACCCTTCCTGTGACAAACTTTGACAGCACGACTCAGCTGTCCCTTCAAATGAGATCCTGTTCAAGGAGTGTGCTTAGTGGACAGCCCCAAGCCCATGCTCCTTTGGGATCTGTCACAGTATTCATGACAAAGCCATGTTCTCTAGTGCCATTCCCCTGATGGTGATGAGAGGGGACTAGAGCCAGGCAATTGTTTCCCAGTGCAGGACCCCTCTAATGGGTATTGTTCACATGAGAACGCCTCATCAGATTGCTGAGACATTCTCAGAGCTGTGCCACAGTTTGAGCTTCTTCCTACCCAATGTTCCTTCATTTTCTCTCTCCTTTTGAGGTAGGAGGTGGGACTTGACTCTAAAGATGGGGCTTGGACACCAGACCAAACTGAGGACTAAAACAGAATCAGGGTAGAAGTGATACAGAACTGCTGAGCTCCCAGCTAAACCCCACCCTGAAGCTTGGAATCTTGGCCCTAAGTGAAACAGCTGACCCTTCAGGGCTGGGCTAAATGTCCACTGTTTTCACTTAGGGCCAAGATTCTAAGCTTGAGGGTGGGGTTTAGCTGGGAGCCCAGCCATTCTGTATCAGAAGCAGCTTCCCATAAGACACGTCCACCAGTGTGCTGTGTCAGTTTACTATTGCCACAGCAACACCTGGAAGTTACCGCTCCTTTCCATGGAAACTTGATGACCAAGAAGTTATCAACCTTTTCCCAGAAATGGCTGCATAATCCATCCCTTAATTTACATGTAGTTAAAAGCGGGTGTAACTATGACTACAGAACTGCCTCTGAGCTGCTACTCTGGGCACACTGCCTGTGGAGTAGCCCTGGTCTTCAAGGAGCAGTACCTCTGCTGCTGCATACTGTTTCTTCAATCAAAGTTGCTAACACCACCAACTCAGCGTTGAATTCTTTCCTGGGTGAAGCCAAGAAGCCTCACAGGCTAAGTCCCAATTTTGGGGTTCACCTGCCCTGCATCACCTTACTCTCTCTCCCTACTCCTTTCTCAATTCCCCCCATTAGCTTTCATGGCTGTTTTGCCCCGTACATGTCTCACATTTCCAACTACATCTTGGCATCTGCTTCCAGAGGATGAGAACTCACACATCATCTCTCAGGGAGAAAACAAGTAGAGAAGTGGAGAAAACAAGAAAAGTCTTAAGTCTCCCCTACCTAAGAAACCTACAGATCTCCACTTTTCATCCGTCTTTTAGTTAATCAAAAAACAAAAAACAAAAAAACAAAAAAAAACCCACCTAAATAAATAGGTACCCGAGATTGAGATAACTGCCAAGAAGGAAATAGATAGGATTATGTAGAAAAGAGTAAAGAGATGAGGGAGGAAGCTACTTGTCGTAAAAGACATATATGATAAAGAACTATTCTCCAAAATACACAAAGAATTCTTAAAACTCAATAACGAAAAAAAGAACAGGAGATCTGGCAAGATGGCTGAAAAGGAACAGCTCTGATCTGCAGCTCCCAGTGAGACGAACGGAAGACAGGTGATTTCTGCATTTCCTTTTTTTTTTTTTTTTTAAGTTATACTTTAAGTTCTAGGGCCCATCATGCAGGTTTATTACATAGGTATACATGTGCCAAATGTGCCAAGTTGGTTTGCTGCACCCATTAACTCATCATCTACATTAGGTATTTCTCCTAATGCTATCCCTCCCCCTGCCCCTCAACCCACGACAGGCCCCTGTGTGTGATGTTCCCCACCCTGTGTCCAAGTGTTCTCATTGTTCAATTCCCACCTATGAGTGAGAACAGGTGGTGTTTGGTTTTCTCTCCTTGTGATAGTCTGCTCAGAATGATGGTTTCCAGTTTCATCCATGTCCCTGCAAAAGTCATGAACTCATCCTTTTTTTATGGCTTCATAGTATATTCCATGGTGTATATGTGCCACATTTTCTTAATCCAGTCTATCATTGATGGACATTTGGGTTGATTCCAAGTTTTTGCTATTGTGAATAGGGCTGCAATAAACATACATGTGCATGTGTCTTTATAGCAGCATGATTTATAATCCTTTGGGTATATACCCAGTAATAGGATCGTTGGGTTAAATGGTATTTCTAGTTCTAGATCCTTGAGGAGTCGTCACACTGTCTTCCATAATTGTTGAACTAGTTTACACTCCCACCAACAGTGTAAAAGCATTCCTATTTCTCCACATCTTGTCCAGCATCTGTTGTTTCCTGACTTTTTTTTTTTTTTTTTTTTTTTTTGAGATGTATGGTGTTATTTCTGAGGCCTCTGTTCTGTTTCATTGGTCTATCTCTCTGTTTTGGTACCAGTACCATGCTGTTTTGGTTACTGTAGCCTTGTAGTATAGTTTGAAGTCAGGTAGCCTGATGCCTCCAGCTTTATTCTTTTGGCTTAGGATTGTCTTGGCAATGCAGGCTCTTTTTTGTTCCATATGAACTTTAAAGTATTTTTTTCCAATTCTGTTAAGAAAATCATTGGTAGCTTGATGGGGACAGCATTGAATCTATAAATTACCTTGGGCAGTATGGCCATTTTCATGATATTGATTATTCCTATCCATGAGCATGGAATGTTCTTCCATTTGTTTGTGTCCTCTTTTATTTTGTTGAGCAGTGGTTTGTAGTTCTCCTTGAAGAGGTCCTTCACATCCCTTGTAAGTTGGATTCTAGGTATTTTAATCTCTTGTAGCAGTTGTGAATGGGGGTTTACTCATGATTTGGCTCTCTGTTTGTCTGTTATTGGTGTATAAGAATGCTTGTGATTTTTCGCACATTGATTTTGTATCCTGAGACTTTGCTGAAGTTGCTTATCAGCTTAAGGAGATTTTGGGCTGAGACAATGGGGTTTTCTAAATATACAATCATGTCATCTGCAAACAAGGACAATTTGACTTCCTCTTTTCCTAATTGAATACCCTTTATTTCTTTCTCTTGCCTGATTGCTCTGGCCAGAACTTCCAACACTGTGTTGAATAGGAGTGGTGAGAGAGGGCATCCCTGTCTTGTGCCAGTTTTCAAAGGGAATGCTTCCAGTTTTTGCCCATTCAGTATGCTATTGGGTGTGGGTTTGTCATAAATAGCTCTTATTATTTTGAGATACATTCCATCAATACCTAGTTTATTGAGAGCTTTTAGCATGAAGGGCTGTTGAATTTTGTCAAAGGCCTTTTCTGCATCTATTGATATAGTCATGTGGTTTCTGTCATTGCTTTTGTTTATGTGATGGATAACATTTATTGATTTGTGTATGTTGAACCAGCCTTGCATTCCCAGGGATGAAGCTGACTTGATCATGGTGGATAAGCTTTTAGATGTGCTGCTGGATTTGGTTTGCCAGTATTTTATTGAGGATTTTTGCATTGATGTTCATCAGGGATATTGGTCTAAAATTATCTTTTTTTGTTGTGTCTCTGCCAGGCTTTGGTATCAGGATGATGCTGGCCTCATAAAATGAGTTAGGGAGGACTGCCTGTTTTTCTATTGATTGGAATAGTTTCAGAAGGAATGGTACCAGCTCCTCTTTGTACCTCTGGTAGAATTTGGCTGTGAATCCGTCTGGTCCTGCAGTTTTATTGGTTGGTAGGCTATTCATTATTGCCTCAATTTCAGAGCCTGTTAATGGTCTATTCAGAGATTCAGCTTCCTCCTGGTTTAGTCTTGGGAGGGTGTATGTGTCCAGGAATTTATCCATTTCTTCTAGATTTTCTAGTTTATTTGCATAGAGGTGTTTAAAGTATTCTCTAATGGTAGTTTGTATTTCTGTGGGATCGCTGGTGATATCCCCTCTATCGTTTTTTATTGCATCTCTTTGATTCTTCTCTCTTTTCTTCTTTTTTATTCTTGCTAGTGGTCTATCAATTTTGTTGATCTTTTCAAAAAACCAGCTCCTGGATTCATTGATTTTTTGAAGGGATTTTGTATCTCCATCTCCTTCAGTTCTGCTCTGATCTTAGTTATTTCTTGCCTTCTGCTAGCTTTTGAATTTGTTTGCTATTGCTTCTCTGCTTCTTCTAATTGTGATGTTAGGGTGTCGATTTTAGATCTTTCCTGCTTTCTCTTGTGGTCATTTAGTACTATAAATTTCCCTCTACACACTGCTTTAGATGTGTCCCAGAGATTCTGGTATGTTGTCTCTTTGCTCTCATTGGTTTCAAAAAACGTCTTTATTTCTGCCCTCATTTTGTTTTTTACCCCAGTAGTCATTCAGGAGCATGTTGTTCAATTTCCATGTGATTGTGCAGTTTTGAGTGAGTTTCTTAATCCTGACTTCTAATTTGACGGCACTGTGGTCTGAGAGACAGCTTGTTATAATTTCTGTTCTTTAACATTTGCTAAGAAGTGCTTTAGTTCCACCTATGTGGTCAATCTTGGAATAAGTATGATGTGGTGCTGAGAAGAATGTATATTCTGTTGATTTGTGTTGGAGTGTTCTGTAGATATCATTAGGTCTGTTTGGTGCAGAGCTGAGTTCAAGTCCTGAATGTCCCTGTTAATTTTCTGTCTCATTGATCTGTCTAATATTGGCAGTGAGATGTTAAAGTCTTCCACTATTACTGTGTTGGAGTATAAGTCTCTTTGTAGGTGTCTAAGAACTTCCTTTATGAATCTGGGTGTTCCTGTATTGGGTGCATATATGTTTAGGATAGTTAGCTCTTTGTGTTGAATTGATCCCTTTACCATTAAGCAATGGCCTTCTTTGTCTCTTTTGATCTTTGTTGGTTTAAAGTCCGTTTTTTCAGAGACTAGGATTGCAATCCCTGCTTTTTTTGCTTTCCATTTGCTTGGTAGATCTTCCTCCATCCCTTTATTTTGAGCCTCCATCCCTTCCTCCATCCCTCTATCTGTGTCTCTGCACATGAGAGGGGTCTCCTGAATACAGCACACTGATGGGTCTTGACTCTTTATCCAATTTGCCAGTATATGTCTTTTAATTGGGGCATTTGGTCCATTTACATTTACGGTTAATATTGTTATGTGTGAATTTGATCCTGTCATTATGATGTTAGCTGGTTATTTTGCTTCTTAGTTGATGCAGTTTCTTCCTAGCATTGGTTTTCTTTACAATTTGGCATGTTTTTGCAGTGACTGGTACCAGTTGTTCCTTTCCAAGTTTAGTGCTTACTTCAGGAGCTCTTGTAAGGCAGGCCTGATGGTGGCAAAATCTCTCAGCATTTGCTTGTCTGTAAAGGATTTTATTTCTCTTTCACTTACGAAACAGTTTGGCTGGATATGAAATCTGGGTTGAAAATTATTGTCTTTAAGAATGTTGAATATTGGTCCCACTCTCTTGTGGCTTGTAGAGTTTCTGCCGAGAGATCCACTGTTAGTCTGATGGAATTCCCTTTGTGGGTAACCTAAGCTTTCTCTCTGGCTGCCCTAAACAATTTTTCCTTTATTTCAACCTTAGTGAATCTGACAATTATGTGTCTTGGAGTTGCTCTCAAGGAGTACCTTAGTGAAGTTCTCTGTATTTCCAGAATTTGAATGCTGGTCTGCTTTGCTAGGTTGGGGAAGTTCTCCTGGATAATATGTTGAAGAGTGTTTTCCATGCTTGGTTCCATTTTCCCCATCACTTTAAGGTACACCAATCAAACATAGATTTGGTCTTTTCACGTAGTCCCATATTTCTTGGCGAGGAGCTGCAATCCTTTGGAGGAGAAGAGGCACTCTGGTTTTTAGAATTTTTAGCTTTTCTGCTCTGGTTTCTCCCCAACTTTGTGGTTTTATCTACCTTTGGTCTTTGATGCTGGTGACCTAGAGATGGGGTTTTGGTGTGGATGTCCTTTTTGTTGATGTTGATGCTATTCCTTTCTGTTTGTTAGTTTTCCTTCTTAGAGTCAGGTCGCTCAGCTGCAGGTCTGTTGGAGTTTACTGGAGGTCCACTCCAGACCCTGTTTGCCTGGGTATCACCAGCAGAGGCTGCAGAACAGCAAATATTGTTGCCTGATCTTTCCTCTGGAAGCTTCATCCCAGAGGGGCACCTGCCTATATGAGGTGTCAGTTGGCCCCTACTGAGAGGTGTCTCCCAGTTAGGCTTCATGGGGCTCTGGAACCCCTTGAGGAGGCAGTCTGTCCATTCTCAGAGCTCATACACGATGCTGGGAGAACCACTGCTCTCTTCAGAACAGTCAGACAGGGATGTTTAAGTCTGCAGAAGTTTCTGCTGCCTTTTGTTCAGCTATGCCCTGCCCCCAGAGGTGAGGTCTACAGAGGCAGCAGGCCTTGCAGAGCTGCGGTGAGTTCTACCCAGTTCGAGCTTCCCCAGCCACTTTGTTTACCTACTCAAGCCTCAGCAATGGTGGAAGCCCCTCCCCCTACCAGGCTGCTGCCTCGCAGGTCAATCTCAGACTGCTGTGCTAGCAGTCAGCAAGGCTCCATGAGCATGGGACCCACTGATCCAGGCACAGGATATAATCTCCTGGTGTCCCGTTTGCTAAGACCATTGGAAAAGCACAGTATTGGGGTGGGTGTGTCCTGATTTGCCAGGTACAGTCTGTCTCAGCTTCCCTTGGCTAGGAAAAGGAAATCCCCTGACCCCCTTGTGCTTCCTGGGTGAGGCAATGCCCGGCCCTGCTTCAGCTCACCCTCCGTGGGCTGCACCCACTCTCCAACCAGTCCCAATGAGATGAACCAAGTACCTCAGTTGGAAATGAAGAAATCACCATCTTCTGCATTGATCACACTGGGAGCTGCAGACCAGAGCTGTTCCTATTTGGCCATCTTGGAACGGACTGCTTTCTGCATTTCCAACTGAGGTACCCTGCTCATCTCATTGGGTCCAGCCCACAGAGGGTGGGCAAAAGCAGAGTGGGGAGTTGCCTCATCCAGGAAGTGTGAGGAGTCAGGGGCCTCCTTTTCCCAGCCAAGGGAAACTGTGAGGAACTGTGCTACCTGGCCCAGATACTACGCTTTTCTCATGGTTTTTGCAGTCTGCAGACCAGGAGATTCCCTCATGTGCCTACACTACCAGGGCCCTGGGTTTCAAGCACAAAACTGGGCAGCTGTTCAGACAGATACCAAGCTAGCTGTGGGATTTTTTTTTTTGTACCCCAGTGGCACCTGGAACCCCAGTGAGACAGAACCATTCACTGCCCTGGAAAGGGGGCTGAAGCCAGGGAGCCAAGTGTTCTCACTCAGTCGGTCCCACTCCCCTCCCACAGAGCCCAGCAAGCTAAGAGCCACTGACTTGAAACTCTTGCTGCCAACACAGCAGTTTGAAGTCAACCTGAAATGATCCAGCTTGGTGCAGGGAGGGGCATCCACCATTACTGAGGCTTCAGTAGGCAGTTTTCCCCAGACAGTGTTAAGGAGGCCTAGAAGTTCAGACTGGGTGGAACTCAACACAGCATGGCAAAGCGGCTGTGGCCAGACTGCCTCTCTAGATTCCTCTTCACTGGGCAGGGCATCTCTGAAAGAAAGGCGACAACCCCAGTCAAGGGCTTATGGATAAAACTCCCATCTCCCTGGAACAGAGCACCTGGGGGAAATGGCAGCTGTGGGCACAGCTTCAGCAGACTTAAACGTTCCTGCTTGCCAGCTCTGAAGACAGCAGTGGACCCTGACAAGGAGGGTTCTCCCAGCACAGCACTCAAGCTCTGTTAAGGAACAGATTGCCTTCTCAAGTGGGTCCCTGACCCTCCTGCCTCCTGACTAGGAGAGACCACCCAACAGGTGTTAAAAGACACTTCATACACTACAGCTCTGCCTGGCATCAGGCCAGTGCCCCTGTGGGACAAAGCTTCCAGGGGAAGGAGCAGACAGTAATCTTTGCTGTTCTGCAACCTCCGCTGGTGATACCCAGGCAAATAGGGTCTACAGTGGACCTCCAGCAAACTGCAGCTGACCTGCAGAAGAGGGGCTGACTCTTAGAAAAGAAAACTAACAAATAGAAAACAATAACATCATCATCAACAAAAAGGACTCTCACACAGAAACCCCAAATAAAGTTCATCAGCCTCAAAGACCAGAATAAAATCCACAAAGTGAGGGAAAAACAGGATGAAAAATGCTTTGAAATTCCCCAGAAACTGAATGCCTCTTCAAATGATTGCAGCTTTCCTCTCAGCTAAGGCTAGAGCTGTGGACAGAGAATGGGGTGACAAATTGACAGAAGTAGGCTTCAGAAGATGGAGTAATAACAAACTCCTCATTAAAGGGAGCATGTTTCTAACCCAATCAGAGGAAGCTAAAACCGCTGTGGGAAAATGTTGCAGAAACTGCTAACTAAGAATAACCAGTTTGTGAGAGAAGAACATAGGCTGGGAGCTGAAAAACACATACGAGGTGACAGAGCACTGATATCATCTTTGGAATCAGTCAAGCTATTGATACTTGAGAAATGATATCAGAGATTGAAAAATAACTTGCTTAAATAAGATGGCAGAGACAATAACAGAGAAAAAAAGGAATGAAAAATGAAAAAATCCTCCAGAAATGTGGGTTGAGAAAAACAAGCCTGGGTGTTTGGGGTCACTGAAAGTGATAGGAAGGTAGAGCCGAGGCTGAAGCCACTTCAGGATTATCCAGGAGAACTTCCCCAACCTAACAAAGGCAGGCCAACATTCATTTAAAGTAGAGAACATCACTAGGAATGCTCCTCCAAAACAACCCAAGAGACACAAGTGTCAGATTCTCAGGTTTGGAAGTGAAAGTATATTAAGAACATTAGAGAGAAAAGTCAGGTTACCAGAGGAAGCCTCTGGTGGCAGACATGATCTCTCTCTTGCAGAAACCCTACAAAGCCAGAAAGTGGAGGCCAGCTATAGCAGTGCTTAAAGAAAATAATTTTTTAATCCAAATTTCATATCCAGCCAAACTAAGTTTCATAAGTGAAGAAATAGGGCACCCTTTATAGAACAAACAAATGCTGAGAGATTTTAGTCACCACCAGACCTGCCTTCAGAGTTCGCCAAGGAAGCACTAAACTTGGAAAGGGCAACTGGAGGCGCCAGCCACTGCAAAACACTAAAATATAAAAGAATGACACTATGGAAAGAAACTGCAATAAACTAATGTGCAAAACAACCAAACTGGCATCATGATGGCAAGGATCAAGTCCCACATAATGATATTAAACATAGAATGTAAATAAGATAAATGCCCCAATTAAAAAGGCACAGACTGGCAAATTAAGATGGATAAAGTCAAGATCCACTAATGTGCTGTATTCAGGGTATCTATTAGAACACACTGAGGCTCAAGGGAAGGAGAATATTTACCAAACAAATGGAAAAAAAAAAAAAAGCAGGGATTGAAATCTAGTCTCTGATAAAACCAGACACAAACTAACAAAGATTAAAAAAAAAAAAGGGCATTACATAATGGTAAAAGGGATCAATTCAACACAAAGAGCTAACTATCATATATGTCACACTAATACAGGGTACCAATTCATAAAGGAAGTTCTTAGATACCCTCCCTACAAGAGACTTACACTCCAACTGCAAAATGTGGTGAGACTTTAAACATCTCACACTGTCAATATTAGATGATCAATGAGACAAGAAAATTAACAGGGACATTCAGGACTGAACTCGAAAGCTCTGGACAAGCGGACCTAATAGGGCATCTCGACCACTCACTTGCAAATCAGAGACTATACATTTATTCCTCAAACTGCTGTTAAAGTGAGCCACCACATAATTGGAAATAAACGTTTTCTCAGCAAGTGTGAAATAATGGACATATTGATGGCAAATCAGCCTCTCAGACCAGTGCAAAATCAATTAAGTCATGATTAAGAAACTCACTCAAAACAGCACAACTACATGGAAACTGAACAACCTGCTCCTGAATGACTACTGGGTAACCAACAAAAGTAAGGCAGAAATAACGAAGTTCTTTGAAACCAGTGAGAACAAAGAGACAACATACCAGAATCTCTGGGACACATCTAAAGCAGTGTGTAGAGGGAAATTTGTAGCACTAAATGCCCATATCAGAAAGCAGGAAAGATCTAAAACTGATACCCTTATACCACAACCAAAAGAACTAGAGAAGCAATAGCAAACAAATTCAAAAGCTAGCAGAAGGCAAGAAATTAACTAAGATCAGAGCAAACTGAAGGGGATAGAGACATGAAAAACCCTTCCAAAAATCAATGAATCCAGGAGCTGGTTTTTTGAAAAGATTAACAAAATAGATAGACTACTAGCCCAACTGATAAAGAAGAAAAGAGAGAAGAATCAAATAGATACAATAAAAAATGATAAAGGGGATATCACCACTGATCCTACACAAATACAAACTACCATCAGAGAATACTATAAACACCTCTATGCAAATAAACTAGAAAATCTAGAAGAAATGGATCAATTTCTGAACACGTACCCCCTCCCAAGACTAAACCAAGAAGAAGTCAAATCCCTGAATAGACCAATAACAAGTTCTGAAATTGAGGCAGTAATTAATAGCCTGCCAACCAAATAAAAGCCCAGGACCAAATGGATTCATAGCCAAATTCTACCAGAGGTACAAAGAGGAGCTAGTATCATTCCTTCTGAAAGTATTCCAAACAATAGAAAAAATCCTGATTCCAAAACCTGGCAGAGACAACAAAAAAGAAAATTTCAGGCCAATATCCCTGATGAAAATCAATGCAAAAACCCTCAATAAAACATTGGCAAAACTGAATCCAGCAGCATATCAAAAAACTTCTCCACCACGATCAAGTTGGCTTCATTCCTGAGATGCAAGGCTGGTTCAACATACACACATCAGTAAATGTAATCCATCACATAAACAGAACCAATGACAAAAACTACATGATTATTTCAATAGGTGCAGAAAAGACCTCCGATAAAATTCAACACTCCTTCATGATAAAAACTCTCAATAAACTAGGTATTGATGGAACATATCTCAAAATAATAAAAGCTTTTATGACAAACCCACAACCACACACCGGGGCCTTCTAGGGGTTGGGGGGAAAGGGAAGGGAGAGCATTAGGACAAATACCTAATGCATGTGGGGCTTAAAACCTAGACAACAAGTTGATAGGTGCAGCAAACCACCATGACACATGTATACCTATGTAACAAACCTGCACATTCAGCACATGTATCCCAGAATTTAAGCTAAAATTTTAAAAAAAGAACAATCCAATTAAAAAACTGGCAAGAGACATGACGAGATATCTCACCAAAGGTACACAGATGGCAAATAAGCACATGAAAAGATGCTGAACATGATACGTCATTAGAATTACAAATTAAGGCTGGGCACAGTGGCTCAAACCTGTAATCCCAGCCCTTTGCGATGCACCTGTAATCCCAGTCCTTTGGCAGATCATTTGAGGTCAGGAGTTCGAGACAAGCCTGGCCAATATGGTGAAACCCCATCTCTATTAAAAAATACAAAACTAGCAGGGCGTGGTGGTGCATGCCTGTAATCCCAACTACTCATGAGGCTGAGGCAGGAAAATCACTTGAACCCAGGAGGCAGAAGTTGCAGTGAACTGACATCGCGCCACTGCACTCCAGCCTGGGTGACAGAGCTAGACTCTGTCTCAAAAAACTAAAAAAAAAAAAAAAAAAAAAAAATTACAAATTAAAACTATGAGATACTATTACACACATATTAAAATAGCTAATGTCCAAAATACTGAAAATATCAAATTGTTACTGAAGTGTCAGGGGTTTGGTCTAAGTCCTGTTGCTTACGGCACAGAAAGTCAATCACTGAGACAACGAGTACTGCCAGGGAAGAAGGCTTTGATCAGATTCTGCAGCTGAGACTATGGGAGATCAGTCTCAAAACGAACTCCCCAACCAATTAAAACTGGGAAGTTATACAGCAGGGAAGAAATGTATCCATGTGTAGGAAAACAGCAATTAGGAAGGGATAAGGAAGAGGAGTTGGTCAATAGGAAGCAGGTAGTCAGTTAGGCCATTATGACAGGTGAGGGATCTGGTGTCTTATTGTCCAGATGCAGTTATCTGGTAAGTTTCAATTCCTTGATACTATCTAAGAGGAATGCTAGTTGGTTTCCTGAAAAAGGAAGTCAGATAAGACAAACGTAACTTTCTCAAGTTTTAAGACTGGGAGAGTCAATTTCCATGTTTATTCAAAGAAACCATAAACATCAGTTCTACAGGACAATTGGGCTGGTCTCAAAATGGCTGGTGAAAATGTGGAGTAACAGAAATTCTCATTCATTGTTGGAGGGAATGCAAAATGGTACAGCCATTTGGAAGAGAGTTTGGTATTTTCTTACAAAAATACACATTGAATTCTTGTTGTATGATCCAGCAGTTGTGCTCCTTGATATTTACCCAAATAAGATGAAAACTTATTTCCACACGAAGACCTGCACATGAAATGTTTCAAATCTTTATAGCAGCTTTATCCATCATTGCCAAAACTTGGAAGCAACCAAGACGTCCTTCAGTAGGTAAATGGATAAATAAATTGTGGTACACATGACAATGTAATATTATTCAATAATAAAAATAAATGAGCTATCAAGTCATCAAAAGACATCAAGGAAACTTAAAGGTATATTACTAAGTGAAAGAAATCAATTTGAAAGGCTACATACTGTATGATTCAACTACATAACATTCAGAAAAGGTTAAACTATGGAGACGGTAAAAAGATCATGGTTGTCAGGGTGATGTTTGGGGGAAGGAGGATTAAGTAGGCAGAGCATAGAGAATTGTCAAGGTAGTGAAACTACTCTGTCTCACAGTGTAAGAGTGGATACATGTCACATTACAGTTGCTAAAACCCATAGAGTGTATAATACCAAGAATGAGCCCTAATATGAACTATGGACTTCCTCTGATGTGTCAACGTTGGCTCATTGATTCTAACGTATGTACCACAATGGTGGGGGATGTTGATGGTGAAGGAAGATGTGTGTTTGAGGAAGAGGGGATATGTAGGGACTCTCTCTACTCTCAGATCAAGTTTACTTTGAATATCACTGCTCTTTCAAAAATCCTTTTAAAATAAGGAGAGGGAGAGAGAAGGAAATGCAGTGTTTAGACTTCTAGGCTCTGCAATACAGACAGACATACCAGAAGGCTGGAATAAATGTTGAGTGAGCTAAACCACAGAAACCACTTACCCAGATAACTCCTAAACTCCCTCCAGACCTCTGGTAAAGTGCCATCTCCTTAGAAAACCTTCTCGAATCCCCAGACTAGTTGAGGGCTCTCTGCCTCATGCTGTCCCAATGGATCATTGAACAACACAGCACATGACATTCTATAATTGTGTGTGTGTGCATGCGTGTGTGTGTGTGTGTGTGTGTGATCATCTGACTGATGTCTGTCTCTGTTGCCAGATTGAAAAATGCTCTCAAGGAAGAAATTGTTTGTTTTGCCCACCATTGCATTACCACACAGTACCTGGATTATTGAGTAGGTCCTCAATAAATATTTATTGAAGGAACAGTGATATTTTTAAAACTATAAGAAGAATGAATGCAAAAGGAAAAGTCTAACAGAACATTCTGTTGCTGAGGCCATGGAGGAAAAGTCGGTCTCAAACATTACTACTAAGAATGTGAGCTAGTTCAACCATTCTGTAGGAGAATTCGGCATTACCTAACAAAATTTACACATGCACTTACCTTTTGACCCAGTAATCCCACTTCTAGGAATCTGTCCAGAAGAGGCACCTCCAATGTTATGAAAATACACACGCACAGGTCGCTGACTGAATCAATGTTTGTAATTACGAAACACTAGAAAAAACCTAAATGCCTATTCTCGGAGAATGGTTGGAAAAATTATAGTACATTCCCGCAATGAAGGACTATAGAAATGCAAGAGGGGCTTCGACCCTGTCAGGGAAGCCACTAGGAAAGACTTCCCTGAGTTAGGAGGGAAAAAAAAATTAAACATATTTTTTAAAAAGAAAGAAGATCTCTAGCTGCTTATATGAAGTGATTTCGTAGATATACTGTTGGGTTAAAATAGCAAAGTACAAAATGATCTATGGTATGCTACCCTTTGTGTAAGAAAGCAGTGGTTAAAAGAAAATAAACATGCACCTACACATTTATGCAAAAAAATTTCAGGAAGAATCAACCAAATATGAATGAGATTGGCTACTATGAGAAATACACCCCAGAATGACCTCCAGTGAGTTTACCTTTGCATGAAATCCTTTCCTTTGACCTAATACAAAGTCATGCACAAACTAATACAGTTGTGTATTAGTCATCTATTAATAAGCAATAGATAACTGTACTTGTCTATAGGCAGAGGGGAGAGAGAATGAGGTGGAGAAGAAGAGGCTATAGGCGATAATTAGGCATGATTGAAAGCAGCACCTCTGAGTACACTTTTAATTAACTGGCTCACCTTGTTTTCGCGTAGGAAAGCCACATACCCTCAAAAGCAATAAATAATTAAAATCAACCGGAAAAAGGTAGAAACCAAAATGGAATACAGAATGGTAACGATAAACATACCTTCTCACTGACAAATCATATAATACACACTTGGGTGAGCTACAGAAAACAGACAACCTGTAACTGAAAACAGTATTATAATTACAGTACTTCCGAGGCTGAGTCAAAGAAACTATGCACTAACACGGTACTGTAGTTAGTAAATTTATTTCTCACAGAGTTATGGGTTAATAATTCTGAAACTACTTCAATTGTACTACAATTGAACAAATAAGTAAATATATTGTGAAAAATAAACCTGTCAGAGAAAGGAGTTATAAATAAGGAAGGGGAAGGCTGAGCGCAGTGGTACATGCCTGTAATCACAGCACTTTGGGTGGCTGAGGCAGGCAGTTCATGGGAGTCGAGGGGAGATGAGACCAACCTGGCTAACATGAAACCCATCTGTGCTAAAATATACAAAATTAGGCGGCTGGGCATGGTGGTGGGTGCAGGTCCCAGGTACTCAGGAGCACAGGCAGGAGATCTCTTGAACCGGGAGGTGGAGGTTGCAGTGAGCCAAGATCCTTGCTGCACTCCAGCCTGGCGTGTGAGACTCCGTCTCAAATGCTGATTCTTTTAGTTACTAATAATGCAAGGAAAGTGTTCTGAGCACCGACTAAACTCAAAGCACCTCTCTCTGAGCACTCCAATCTTGTGTAAAATTGCCACCCACCTACTCCGGATACCCCTCCTCCATCCCTACTGTAAGAATTAAGGAAAGAGGAAAGAAACATGAAAGATGGCTTGGCAGTCAAGAACAGGTTTATTTTAGAGAGGGGCAGCTGGCTGAGTTAGGTCAGAGGCACACTCTTACATGCTAAGAGTTTTTAAGGATTCAGGGTAGGAGAGTTTAACAGAGGCTTGGACTGCTTCTGTGTCTTTTCATTATGCTTATCTGGGAGGGAGAGTTGTGTGTCTGTTCCCATACATCTTTCTGCAGCTGCAGGCATACCCCCCGAGTCTGCTTTTAGCTTTCTTATCTTAGTGCACCTGAAGGGAAAAGAATGTGCTTATTAAGGCCCACTGTTTTACTGGGGCCCATTGTATGAGGGTGAAGCTTGGCAGTTGCCAGACAGACTTTCCCCACACCTCCCTCTGTGCCCGAGCTGTCTTACCTGTGTTTTACTGTCTACTCTTTCTGCCTGTTTGTAATTACAAGAGAAATGATTTCCTTGAAATGCATGAGGCTAGAAAGGGAGCTGGAACTTAAAGTGGTGATGTTTGTCTGAGATGATGGTGCTCCTGCTCTGTCACCTACTGCCTCTCTCCCCATCGCAGTGTCACCACCTAACATGCGATGTCATTTACTAGGATGTCTTTTGCTGATTATCCGTCTCTTTCTGCTAAAGTGGAAGCCCCATGAAAGCAGAGATTTCTGTTTGGCTCACTGAGTCCAAGGGCTTGAATTAGGTGCGGGATGGAAGATGAACAAGAGGCCAATTCATGGACTTCGAATTCCTGAAAAACATCCTGAAGTGATGGGAAAAGGAGAGGCTCTATCTGACGTCACCAGAGTCCTTGAGCATTGGAGTATTTCTTCCGCCTGAAGCCTGGACCAGGGCTATCCAGATATACAGAGAGGAACGCGGTTCTGCCTGTTGGAGGAACTACTGTTTCCAGAAGTCCAATGTTTAACAAAGGCAGTGGTCTACGCTGGGGGATGAGACCTCTGAACCCTGACATGGCCATAAAAGCCAACTGCTATAGGAGTGGCAACCCAGAATAAGAAGAATGAAGGAAGTCAAAAGAGATCCCTGGAGGTTGTATTAGTTTGCTTCAGCTTTGTATTAGGTACTTTGTGGCTTACACAACAGACATTTCATTGTCTAACAGTTCCAGCGGCAGACATCAAAGAGCCCAACAGGGCTGATTCCTTCTGAGGGCTGTGAGGGAGAATCTGCTCCATCCCTCTCTCCTAGCTTCCAGTGTTTTCTGGTCATCTTTGCCATTCCTTGGCTTGTACAAGCTTCACCCTGATCTCTGCCTTCATCTTTGCATGGCTTTCTCCCAGTGTGCTTCCTGTCTCCAAATTTCCCCTTTTTGTAATGACATCTGTCATCATGGATTAGGGCCCATCCTAGCTGCCCTAGTGACCTCATCTTAACTAATTATATCTGTAATGACCCTATTTCTAAATAAGATCACATTCTAAGGTACTGGGACTCCAACACATGAGGGCAGGAAGGAAGACCAGAGTCCAACCCCTTACACAGTCGAGCGCTGGAGGTAAATGGTATTTTTGAGAGGAAAGCTGTCTGATGGCTCTTGGGATAGACTAGGTTATGCGGCAGTAGCTGCCCATCTCAATTATCAGCAGCTTAATACAGCAAAAGTCTATTTCTCACTCACGCTAAGACCACTGTGCACTGCAGGACTTTCTAGGACAACTGTCTTCCATGCTATGATTCTACACCCCAGATTGCTTTCATCTTCTTGTTCTACCGGTGGGGCAAGGAAGGGCTGGGGAGTTGCATCTCATAGTCCCCCTGCTGGAGAAACCTGGAAGTGAGCCTTAATACCAATGCTTATGTTTTCCCAGCCAGCAGCAGGGCCCTAGGTCTCCATCCCTGCAAGGGGCTCTAGAGTATATGGAACAGATGGAATGTTCACAAGCACGACAGCCTCTGCCACAGTGACTTTTTAAGGACTGGAATCGCAGAGTGTTTACTTAAGGCCATGGAAGCTAAATTCTTAGCATGTGCTGGAGAGCAATGAAAAAGATATTTACTTTATGAATTAAAGCTGGAGTCAGTGTGAGCCTGAAGCCTGAAGGAAAAAGAGCAACAGATCCAGGGAGCATTCACCTCCCCTGTCTCCAAACAGGTGAGGATGGGGAATAAAGTGAAGGCAGTGCTTTGGTGGGAACTTTAAGGATAGCCTCTGGCTTTTTCCAGGTTTAGAAGCTCATATGGGACAGGGGCGGAGGAAAAGAAGAAAGGGAAGGAAGAAGAGAAGGTTGAGGCCCTGGCCCAAGTTAGTGGGAAGGGAAATCCACCCCCATTAAACCCTCTCCCTGGTGGACTGTGGGGTGCACAAGTGAGGCCTGCACAGGTGCTGGAACATGCTAGAGGCCCAGTACATACTTCTTGCGAATGAATGATTGAGCGGCTGAATGAATGAGTACCACTAAAAGCCCTCTTTTCTATTCCCAAATGCCACAGTGAGCAAAAGGGAGCAATCCTTGCTCAGCAATTGGTGGTCCCTTTGGGTGTACAAATGAGTCCACAGCCGGCAACAGCAGACAGTCCCTGCCCCCCATAGAGGCGGCTGCAGGGAGGTGGCTGACCGTTGATCACACCCAGAGCTGATTATGGGAATTTACTCCATGGAAAGACTGCAAAACGGCCTGAAATGTGTTTTGGCATCAGCTACGGACACGTAAGGTTTCTCAATCCTCAACTCTGTCCTGCCAGCTGATGAGGGGAAGGAAAGGGATTACCTAGGGGTATGGGCGGCCAATCCTGAGTCCACCAACTGACCACGCCCATCCCCAGCCTCGTACCTCACCTACCCCCAACCTCCCAGAAGGAGCGGCTATTTAAGGGGAGCAGGAGTGCAGAACAAACAAGACAGCCTGGGGATACAACGCTGAGGTCCTCTGAGAGGTAAACAGCCAGTGAAGCTGATGTCCTGTCAAGAGCAGAATTCCTGCTCATTCGCTGCCTTTGAGAGTGGCTGTGCTGTGCATGCATGTGCATGATTTGATATGCACAAGAGGGTGTGTGTGCATAAGTATGTTGAGTGGGTATGTGATTGTAGTGTATGAGAGGATGTTTGCACTCGCAGGTAAGTACAAGAGTGTATGTATGTGGGCATAGGTGTTGTGAGCATGTATGTGTTTGGGAACGTGTGTATGTGGACGGGGTTAGAAAGCCTTGCCGAGATAGGTTGATGCTTTCATTCTGGAGGAAAATACTGAGGCTGAGACTCCATGGGTGCCTTGGAGACTCCAAGCCTTGAATCTAGTTTGGAGATGTGCAAGCTATGTCTTCCACATCCTCTGACCTCAGGAACCTCCCAGTTAGTTGGGAGGAACCTGGTTCCAACCTCCCAAGAACTCTCAGTCTGATGAGGCACAGGGGAGGTCTCATTAGTGTCTCATGGGGTTCTCCACACGTCTGAGGGCCTGATGTGTGTGAAACCATTCTGCAGAGCTGAGAACGGGTCGGGAGGTGGTGTGTGTGTCTGTGTGTATTGCTGGAGGGCACTCCTTGTGTGCTCTGAGTGTGACAGAGGGAGTCACGCTGGACTTAGGTTGGATGGGAGAGCATGTCTGTGTGTCTCAGAGCCACCAAGGAGGAGCAGGGGCGCAACGGCCAGGGCAGAAGCTGAGACCACCCAGCGGAGGAGCTAGGCCAGTCCATCTGCATTTGTCACCTAAGAACTCTTACCATGAAGACCCTCCTGTTGTTGGCAGTGATCATGATCTTTGGTAAGTGCTGACCCTGACCTCTGAGCATGGGGGATAGCCCCAGAAGGGAAGCACTCTTGTCCTTTAGTTTTCTCTCCCATTGCAGCAATCCTCTCTCAGGGGAAGAAGAGAAGCCGTTTGGGAAGAAGGAGAGTAGCAGAGAGGGAGGGCACAGGACCCCATGCCACATCACCAGACAACTCCCAAATTTCCTTCCAGGCCTTCTGCAGGCCCATGGGAATTTGGTGGAGTTCCGGAGAATGATCAAGTTGACGACAGGAAAGGAAGCTGCACTCAGTTATGGCTTCTACGGCTGCCACTGTGGCGTGGGTGGCAAAGGAGCCCCCAAGGATGCAACGGATCGGTGAGGCTACCCATCCCTCCCTACCCTCCTAGACTCTGGCCCAGGCAGGGCTGGGAGCTGCAAAGACAGTGCCGGTTCCTGATGGGCACAGAGGTCTCAGGATGGCCTGGTTGGAAAAGCAGCCAGCATGTTGGAACTTCTGCTCTAGACTGTTGCAAAGTCACTGGGTCTCTGTCCAGGGTCCAAGGGGGTGAGACCACAGGCACCAGGTCTCCTGGAGCTGTGGGACAACAGCCCCAATAGGGTGTCTCCTTGCAGCTGCTGTGTCATTCATGACTGTTGCTACAAACGTCTGGAGAAACGTGGATGCGGCACCAAATTTCTGAGCTACAAGTTTAGCAACAAGGGGAGCACAATCACCTGTGGTAAGAGACCTACATCACCATTGAGTGGCCCTCATTTGTTTAGACAGTGCTGAGGACTGTGCTGGGCACCAAAGATAGACACAGAGGGACACAGTTCCTGCTTCAGGAAGCTCACAGTTGAGTGGGAAGCCAGGAAAGTGAAAATGCAATGTGGTAAAGACTCCAGTGGGAAGTAAACAGATAAGGTGTGAACACAGCCTGAGGCTTGAGGAAGGCTCCTGGAAGGGGTGACCTCTAAGCTGAGTCTGAAAGGCTGTGCAGAGTCAGGGAAGAGGAGGGCTGGGAGCATGCCCAGAAGAGGACACAGCATGGTCAAAGGCACCAAAGGGTTGTGTAAGCCATTCTGTGCTGCCCAGCAGAAACATGAGGAAGAGAAGCAGTGCTGAGCCATGATGCTGGAGACAAAGGAAGGAGCTAGGTCAATCCGGCCCTCCAGGCCAGGCTGTATTTAGGTTTTGCCCTAAAGCAACAGGATGCTATTAAGCAGAGGAGCTACAGGGTCAGATTTGCATTTTAGAGGACTCACTGTGAGGACAGGGTGGATGAAGACAAGTGGAAGGGGGGCAGAGAAAGCTATTGCCATCCTGCAGGCAAGAGGGAGTAACATCTTGACATAAAACAACGGAGGTCAGGATGGGAAAGGTGGAGAAAACATCAAGATGTATTTGAGGTGGAATCAGCTGAGCTGGTGACTGAGTGGGGTGGGACGGGGAGAGGGAGCTGTTGGATGGAGGATGGATATGTGGCTGCATGGATAGCACAACTGTGATAAAGACCATGGGAGCAGGTTGTGGTGGACGGCGGGGAGGAGCAGTTCTATTTCCAGCATGTGGAGTTTAGGGGCCTCCAGCACCCAGAGAGGGGTCCAGCAGGCAGCTGGCCGTACAAATGCAGCTCAGGGGAGAGGTCAGGACTGGGGACACAGATTCAGAAGCCGGCAGCGGAGAGCTGAGAGGTGGGTGTGATCACTCATTTTCTGCTTAAAAGCCTAGAAAGGAGACAGAGGAGGGATGGACAGAGAGGGAGAAGGAGAACTGAGCAAGAAGGTCAAGGAGTCGGTAAGGAGATGGTTAGCAAGGGCCAATAGAACAGAGGAGTCCTCCATGTAAAGGGCCAACAGGCTCCCCTGGATGTTGAGGCAGGAAGGCATGAGGGACTCAGGGGAGGCTGCTTCCATGGAGTGGGGAGGGCAAAGCCAGATTAGAGCGGGTGGGGGCTGATGGGAAGGGAAGTAGAGGCAGAAGGCAAAGACAACGTTCTGGAGAAAGCTTGGCCCTGAAGGGGAGGAGAGGTGGGTGGCACTGGAAGGCTGTGCTTGGTGTACCCAGACAGCTGACCCATGAGTGGGACTTGGAGAAAGCGTGGACTCCTGCCCATGGCCTGAGTCCTTTAAGATCAGAAATTATGTCTCCTATCATGGCCTCTCCATAGAAGCATGTATCCAGCAGGCGTTAGGTCACAAGCCACATGATGCCAAGCTGATAGTAGCTTGGGTAATGGGGATAGGTGACTGTCACATAATTAGAATTCTGGAAGAGGGCAGTGCCAGGCCTGGGGCAGCTTTCCAGCATGTCATCAAGAAGCCAGCCTTCTCCTGGCCTTCAGCTACGCCACGTGGGCAGTGTCTACACCTGGGATGTCAAGAGACAGGCTGCAGTTCCACCCTCCTGGCCTCACACTATGGAAGAGGCTTTCCTCTTGGGCATCTCTCTTTTTGGAGGGAGAAAATAGATCCTCCCCCAGCAGACTTCCCCTTGTTGTTCATTGGTTGTTCAAGGTTACATAATACACAAAGACCAATCACTGCAAAGGAAAAATGGATGACCCTGCCTGGCTTAAACCAATCACACTCCATTCCCAGACCCCCGGGGCTAGGGCTTTGCCGCCTGAACACATCTGTTAGCAAGAGGAAGAGATGATGGCTATTAGGAAGGCCTTTGAGAGAGTATCCCAGTGCCTGGCTGTGTCTCCACCAGGCTGGAGGCCAGCATCCCAAGGGCAAGAATTCTGTCTCCCCTTTGGTCAGAAATATCCGGAGCTCCTAGTCTCCAACTAGGAGCTTCTGGAGGCCAGGGCTGTGTCTTCTACCCCAGGGTTCCCACAAGAAGCCACCGAATATTAACAAACTCCCATCTTGTGTTTATTTTCTTGTGATTTCAGCAAAACAGGACTCCTGCAGAAGTCAACTGTGTGAATGTGATAAGGCTGCTGCCTACTGTTTTGCTAGAAACAAGAGTACCTATAATAAAAACTACCAGTACTATTCCAATAAACTCTGCAGGGGGAGCACCCCTCGTTGCTGAGTCCCCTCTTCCCTGGAAACCTTCCACCCAATGCTGAGTTTCCTTCTCTCATACCCTCCTTCCCTACCCTAACCAAGTTCCTTGGCAATGCAGAAAGCATCCCTCACCATCCTAGAGGCCAGGCAGGAGCCCTTCTATACCCACCCAGAATGAGACGCCCAGCAGATTTCCAGCCTTCCACTGCACTCCTCCACCTCAACTCCATGCTTAACCAAAGAAACTGTACTCCGAGGAGTCTCTTCTGAATAAAGCAATTAGCAAATCACGTATATGTGTGTGTGTGTGCATTGCCCTATGCACTGTGAGTGTGAGAACAAACAGGGGTAGGGGTTAAAAATACAGGCTCTGAGCCCAGTGTAGTGGTGTGTGCCATTGTCACAGCTGCTCGGGAGGCTGAGGCTGAAGTGCAAGGATTGCTTGAGCTCAGAAGTTCAAGGCCAGCCTGGGCGACACAGGGAGACCTTGTCTTTATAAAAATAAAACAAAACAAACGAAAAAAATAGGCTCTGGAATCGGACAGGCTGTGTCAAATCCCCACTCCCCCATCTCCCTAAGCCTAAGTTCTTTCATCTGGATGGAGATAACACTGGTGCCTCCTGCAAGGGCGTGTTTGAGAATTAGAATGATGACAAATGAAAAAAGCCTTGGGTCTGACATGTCTACAGCTGCCATGACTATTACGAGGAAACCCAGACACCTCCCTCCCCTTCCCTAGGCAATAGCAGCTCCTACTGGCCTGCTGGGAGAAAGCAGGAAGGCTGGTCTTAATCTGAGAAGCTGTAGTCCACATCTTCCACATGGAATGCTCTTCTCCTGTGTTGCCTAGTCTAGTAAGGAGGAAAAGCGGGGTGATATAATGCTGGCCACCAGCTGGACCCTGGGGGTGCTATCCCGTCACCAAGGTTGGTTTCCCAGGTGCGCAACCCCTACAGTCCCACGGCGTCCTGTGTTTGGAAGGGTGCCACGCCTGGTTTAATGCTCTGCTGTGGCTATCTGAAAAGTCTTACTAATCTTTAATCAAGAGTTCCTTCCCACACTTCATTTTGCACTGGGCTGCCCAAATTTATTTATTTTTATTATTTTTTCATAGCGATGGGGTCTCACTATGTTGGCCAGGCAGATCTCAAACTCCTGGCCTCATGCAATGCTCTTGCCTTGGCCTCCCAAAGTGTTAAGATTACAGGCATGAGCCAGCGCACCCAACCCGGTCACACACGTTATGTAGCGGGTCCTACCCTTACTCGGATGCTACTTCCCCTCCTGCTGTTCAGGGGTCCGCCGGGAAATTGCCACCTGGACCAGCTCCAGCCCTGCCTGTTTCTCTAATAACACCCATCTGGGCTACTGGGTGTGGATCGCTTCACAAAGGCACCCTGCACAGGGGACACAGGTGGGAGCTGAGTTTCCCACAGGAGAAAGCCCCTGCACAGCCCAGCAAGCTCTGCATTCCCCCAGAGGAGGTGCCTTCCCATAATCTGTCTTCCCAGAAGCAGCACCTTTTCTGATTCTGCACCAAATGTTTCATTTGCTGGAGGCGGCCCTGGTCGTGTTCACTTTCACGCATAGCAAGAGAAACGCACATTAAAATTCCACTGAGATGCCATTTTTATCTATTACAATGAATAAAAATCCAGAAGTGTGACAACTTGATCTACTAGCAAGGCTGCTTGGGGAAATGGGCACTTTCACAGGTAGCTGGTAGGAGGGCAGAACGCCCACAGACGGCAAGTTGGCAATATCTATCAAAATTACAAACACATATATCCTTTCAGTCACTGGATCTACTTGGAAATTTACCCTATGGATGCAGGCGCACACCACACACACACACACATACCCGTGCACACACACAGTGATGTATGAGCAAGTTTGTTCACTGCAGCATTGTTCTGAATTGAGATGGAAATAATCCAAGAGTATGTGTAGAGAGAACTAGTTAAATAAATCATGATACCAACTCAAAAAGAGACACAAACGCCTGTAATCCCAGCACTTTGGGAGGCCGAGGCGGGTGGATCATGAGGTCAGGAGATCGAGACCATCCTGGTTAACATGGTGAAACCCAGTCTCTACTAAATATACAAAAAAAATTAGCCCGGCGCGGTGGCGGGTGCCTATTGTCCCAGTTACTCGGGAGGCTGAGGCAGGAGAATGGCGTGAACCTGGGAGGCAGAGCTTGCAGTGAGCCAAGATTGCACCACTGCATTCCAGCCTGGGTGACAGAGTGAGACTCCGTCTCAAAAAAAAAAAAAAAAAGAGAAGAGACCCAACACACTATATAACGAGGGAAGCTCTCTCTGCTCCAGTGGACAAAGATCTTCAGGATATGGTGGTAACAAAAAAGAGCAAAGAGGAGAATAGTATAAACAGTGTGCCACATTTATGTAGAAAAATACATCTGTTAATATGTTCGTGTTAGTATTTCAAGTAACACTCAAGGAACATGCAAGAAATTCATCAAAATGGCTACCTTTAGGGAACAGGGCTGGCAAGAAATGAGTCCGGCACAGATGGGGTGACAGAAAGATTTTCTGATACATAACTTTTTATATTGTTTTGATTTTTAACTTTATGAATATATTTCCTATTCAAAAGAAAATTAGCATCATCAAACACACACAAACATTCCTGTGTCTAAGGCAGATACTAACTCTCAGAGACAATATGGTCTAACCCATGGATTGGCATACTGTGGCCTGTGGACCAAATCTATGCACTGCCTGTTTTTGTCTAGCAGGCAAGATAAGAATAGCTTTTATGTTTTTTAATGCTTGAAAAAAAAAATCAGAAGAATCTCTCATACAAAAACAATACGTTAAAATCATATTTTAGTGGCAATAAAGTTTTCTCGTAATACAACCATGCTCTTTGGGTTGTAAATTCTCGTGTTGGCTTTCACGTAACAACAGTGGAACTGAATCATTGCACAGAGAACGTATGGTCTTTTGCAGAAAGAATTTACCAATACCCAGTATAATCCAGTGCTTCTCAAACCATTCGTGGTAATGGACCAATTTATTCTTTATTTTTTTTCCAACTCTGTCTCAAATCGAGACTTTTGTTAAATTTAAAACGTACAAAATACAAACCCAGATGTTTTATTATTGGAAGCAATAATAAAACTACTCTGTCAAATTGCTTTGAAATTTCCTAACACTCTCAGTCTCTGTATGTACCTCCCCACGAAGGGGAAGCAGTTCACAGAGCAGCATCGCCCCATGAACCCCAGTTGGGAAATACTGGTTGAATTTGAATTGAGGAAAGACAATGACCTTAATAATTTTTTTTCTTTTTTGAGACAGGATCTCACTCTATCATCCAGGCTGGAGTGCAGTGGCACAATCACTCACTGCCTGGGCTCAAGTGATCTTCCCGCCTCAGCCTCCCAAGCAGCTGGGACTACAAGTGTGCGCCACCACACCCAGCTAAATTTTTTTATTTTTTATTTTTATTTTTTATGTTTTGTAGAGTTGAGGTCTCACCACGTTGTCTAAGTTGGTCTTGACTCCCTAGGCTCAAACGGCCCTCCTGCCTCAGCCTCCCAAAGTACTGGGATTACAGGTGTAAGCCACCATGTCTGGACCTTAATGATTTTAGAATTAGCGGTTTGTTTTCGTCCTTTGACTTAGAATAAGTACCATTTATTACAACATAAATAGAGTCATTTTCTTTCCGGCTACCCTCGTAGACTGACGGGGTGAGGTTGGGACCACATTACTCCTCAGTGATTGCTCTTTAGCTTCTAAACAGAGGCGGTGAAAAACTGCTTGAAATAAAGCCTTAGTCAAATGCTTGCCAAGGGCTTTCTTTTCCTCTGCCTTGATCTAGGGAAAAGAAAGATCTAGGGAAAGAGTATACATCTCTCCCTCCAGTAAAGACTTTGCATTTCGGCCCGGCGCGGTGGCTCAAGCCTGTAATCCCAGCACTTTGGGAGGCCGAGGTGGGCGGATCACAAGGTCAGGAGATCGAGACCATCCTGGCTAACACCGTGAAACCCCGTCTCTACTAAAAAATACAAAAAACTAGCCGGGCGTGGTGGCGGGCGCCTGTAGTCCCAGCTACTCGGGAGGCTGAGGCAGGAGAATGGCGTGAACCCGGGGGGCGGAGCTTGCAGTGAGCCGAGATCGCGCCACTGCACTCCAGCCTGGGGCACAGAGCAAGACTCCGTCTCAAAAAAAAAAAAAGACTGCATTTCTGAGTATTCATCTAAGAATACTTTCAACATGGGTCTTTGCGTGCAAAATTTTGAAGGCCTTTTATTCCTGAAAGCATTTTTTTACAACCTCACACTGAATAACAATTTGGAAAGATACAATATCCTCAGTTCATTTTTTTCCATTCTTATTACCTTAAAAGCATTCCTCCATTTCTTCCAATCCCATTCCAATATTGCTAATAAGAAGTCTGATATTAATCTGACTCCTCATCTTTGATTGGATATCTGCTCTTTCCCTCTGGAAGCCTTTAAAATTTCTCTTTGTCTTTGATGTTCTTAATTTTCACTGCAATGTGTCTAGTTGACAATTTTTCTTTATCTGGCCTTTTTGTACGCTGAAGTCCTTTCACCTGTCTTTAATGATAGGAATTTTATATTCATTATTTCTTCGAACATTTCCTTCCCTCTCTTTTTCCTGTCTCTTTCTGGGACTTCTACCATCTGGAAGTTGGTGCATCTGTACTCCATATCTCTTTGGATTTTTTTAAGAGATAGAGTCTCCACCCGGCATGGTGGCTAATGCCTGTAATCCCAGCACTCTGGGAGGCTGAGTGGGGGTGGATCACTTGAGGTCAGGAGTTCGAGACCAGCCTAACCAACATGGAGAAACCCCATCTCTACTAAAAACACAAAATTAACTGGGTGTGGTGGCCCATGTCTGTAATCCCAGCTACTCGGACGGCTGAGGCAGGAGAATCGCTTGAACCTGCGAGGCAGAGTTTGAAGTGAGCTGAGATCACGCCATTGCACTCCAGCCTGGGCAACGAGAGCAAAACTCCATCTCAAAAACAAACAAACAACAACAACAACAAAGAGATAGAATCTCCCTATGTTGCCCAGGCTGGAGTGCCACAGCTATTCACAGGTGTGATCCCACTACCGATTAGCACCGGGAATTTTGACCTGCTCCATTTCCAACCTTGGCCAGTTCACCCCTCCTTATACCACCTGGTGGTCTCCCACTCCCGGGAATTCATCACACTGATGCCCAGCTCAGTGCGGAACACCCGATCTGCACAGCGCATTACAGCCGCAAGCTCCTGGGCTCAAGAAAGGCTCCTGCGTCAGCCTCCCAAGTGGCTGGGACTACAGGCACACACCACTGCATCTGGTTTGAATTTTCCTTGCTATTTTCTCTATTTTCTTTTTATTCTTTTTCCCTGAGAAGACGTCTCAATCTAAGCTTCTAACTCTATCTGTGACATTCTTCAGCTAGCTGTCCCATTTCAATGATTATACTCTTCCTAAGTAACTTTTACAATTGGGATTTTTTTAAATAATGACTTGTTCTTGCCTGATATTGCTAACATCTTTCCTTATCTACATAAGTATGTTTAATATGCATATTTTAGTTTCTTGCTCATCCACTCTGGCAATTCTGTTTTAGATGGTATGTGTTGACAAGTATATTTCATCTTTCTAGTGGGTGTAGTCTGGGTGTTTCAAGATAAACTTAGGGAAGGGGAAGGGGATGAGTCCAAGATTTGATGATTCCCATTTGCTGCCACCCCAGGCAGGTGCTCCTGCTGACACGGTTTCATCCCTGAACATCTGGGAAGTAGCAGCCCTGGCAGGAAGCAGCACCCCAAAGCTGTTACCGGCCCTCCCTGATATGGTGCAAGGTGGCAGGGCAGTGCAGGATGAGATGGGGCAATGAATAGCTGAGGGCACTTGAGAAGCCTGCATCCATCTAGGTCAATTTCTCACCCAAGCAGGGCTTTGGGGCAGCCCTAAAATCATCTCTAGGACTTGAGCATTTCAGCTGTTGCTCTAGGATGACGATGCAAAAGGAGAAGAAGAACAAAACTTAAACAGCTTCCTCCCAACCTACTCGCTGCTGGCCAAAACCCACCAATCCACTGCTCCAGGGCACAGCTAACCCCTCTCCCCCACAACCACACCCAGCAGCCAAGATCAGATTCTAACTTCCTGCAAGACTCTGCAAAGCTTCTTCTGCTATTCCATCTTCCAAGGTTCTCTCTCAGACATGTATTTGTTAGGATGGCTTTGGCACAGGGAGCCAGCGCCTTTGCTAATTTGCAAACTTGGCAGAGAAAAAGGGAGATGTATAGCACAATATCTGTGTACCAGTTTAAAAGCATCCACAGAGAGTCGAACAAACACTAAACATTTTTCGAGAAACCATGTATCTAAATAAACATAGGAAGAATAAATTGGTAGTGGAGATGGAAGATGAAGGACGAAATAAAATTGGTACCTTGCACAAACCAACAATAACAGTGTGCGATGAAGTGAAGCCGTGGTGCACACGGATTAAGGCTTGGTCAATTATAAATGTGCTTAGCCTTTCACTCAGCAACTCACCTCTGGAAATGTACCCTATCAATGCATGATACATGAGCAGTGTGTAAGCGAGAGCGTGAGAGTGTATCATGTCTCATGTGTGTAAGAGAGAGAGTGAGGACTCAAACCCAGAGCTGTCTCCATCTAAGGTCTGGTCTTTCCACCTTAAGAGTCAGCTGATAGGCCAGCCAGTTGCACCTCTGGGTCCTAGTTTATACCATTGGACCAGAATGAAGTACCAGTTTCTCAATTATTGCCTTTGCTTGGCTAGATGAATGGTGATCACAGATAATCCAAAAATCATTTATATTTCACTTTTGTCCTCAGTTTTAAGATGGATATAACTGGCACATCCTGCCTAGTTACTAGGGAAATCAAGTCAGGTCCATACTGGATGGCAGAGCGATGGTTCTTTAAGAGCAAATGTTTTCTGTAGATGATGGAATAGGAGACTAACCAAGTCAATGAATGAGTGAATGGAAGACTAGAAACCAAGCCTGGTTCACTGTTAGCCCCAGGACTGGCCTAGGGCACAGCAAGATGCTGAAGTTGTGAAGTTAAAAGAATCTGGGCCAGGCACGGTGGTTCACACCTGTAATCCCAGCACTTTGGGAGGCCAAGGCTGGTAGATCATGAGGTCAGGAGTTCAATATCAGCCTGGCCAATATGGTGAAACCCCGTCTCTTACTAAAAATACAACAAGTAAGCAGGGTGTAGTGGCTCATGCCTGTAATTCCAGCACTTTGGGAGGCCGAGGTGGGCAGATCACGAGGTAAGGAGATCGAGACCATCCTGGTTAGCACGGTGAAACCCCACCCCTACTAAAAAAAAAGTACAAAAACGTTAGCCCAGCGTGGTGGTGGGCACCTGTAGTCCCAGCTACTCGGGAGGCTGAGGCAGGGGAATGGCGTGAACCCGGGAGGCAGAGCTAGCAGTAAGCCAAGATTGCGCCACTGCACTCCAGCTCTGGGCAATAGAGCAAGACTACGTATCAAAAAAAATTTAAAAAAATTAGCTGGGCGTGGTGGTGCATACCTGTAGTCCCAGCTGCTTGGAAGGCTGAGGCAGGAGAATCACTTGAATCCAGGAGGTGGAGGTTGCAATGAGCCAAGATCATGCCACTGCCCTCCAGCCTAGTCGACAGAATGAGACTCGGTCTCCAAAAAAAAAAAAAAAGAATCTGATAGGCACATCCTACACCCCACAGAGGTTACCCTATGAGCCTATCAGATGCTCCCATGCCCTTCCTCTGTGCCTGGTTCCCACACCACTACCTGGGCCCTCTTCCATCCTGTGATAACATGTGCCCTCACTTCACCCTAGAGAGAAGTGCAAGGCCGAGGGATCACAGAGCCCTCTTCAACATCTCATCCAGATGGCCTGAAGGACTTGAGTAGAAGGGAAGGGAAGGAGCTGCAGTCCCTGCCGCTACAGCTGCCTCCACGGTCTTAACTAAAACTCATTATCCCCTTCTCCCCACTCATTTCAGATGTCCCTCCCCCTCCATCAGCACTACAGCTTATTTCTTGCTCCTATAGCAAATGTCACCTTCACTCAACAGGATAAACCTAGGCAGGCAACCCAGAAAGGTTCTGGAAGTGATTCAGGGTCACTTGAGCAAGAAATTCCAGAGTCACAGACACTCAGATCATGGTTTAGAAGGGAGACCAAGGGCTTTAGCAGGCGCCTCCCTTGGCCTAGGAGTCCTCACACTAGGGAAGAGGTCCTAGTTACCAGGTCCAAGGATGGTGCTGCTGCTTGTCTTAGCTCAAGAATGGATTCCCGGAAAAAGGCTATGTCTTGAGAAAACATGACCTTTTCTCTAGTCACTTTCCACAAGCACATCTTTAGTTTGATTTCCAACTCTTTTATTTGGCCAGCGAGGCACTGAGGCTGTTACTGGTCTCTGAAGACCTTGGAAACCAAAATCCGGACCATCTGAGCTTCCCGAATGCGGATCAAACCCAGCCCAGGGGACTTTTCAAGGGCAAAGCTACAGATGAATTCCATTCCCTGGAGGGAATAAATTACCTCAACCACTTTATGCAGCATAGAGGGATGAAAGAACCAGCTGGCCAACCGAGGGATGTTCCCATTCCTCACGTGGGCCGTGATCTGGGAGTAACTTTCATCCAAATGAGAGCATGGTGGAGAAAGGCACTCCCCAGCCAGGACGGGACAACACGATGACAACAGCAGCAAAAGCATGCCTCGACCACTCCCACTTACTGAAAAATGGACACTGATTTCATGGCAGGTCGTGGGCCAAGTACTTTAAATGTATCTTCTTGTGCAATCCTCTTAATAGTCCAATAATAATATCGCTATTCATATCTTCCATTCATTCATTCCACAGGACATCTTTTGAGTACATGCAACATGTCTGGCACAGAACCAGGCACTAAGAACACCACGAAACCCAGACAGGCAAGGCCCCTCCCTCTTGGCACTTACAAGGCACTGACAGGAACAGATGCAGTCAATAAGCAAATTTCAAGAGAGAAAAGAGACAGTAATAAGTAATATAAAGAGAATCAAAACAGCAGAATAGGAGAGGGCGGGGGAAGGCAAGGCTTGTGTTTCAGATCAGGAAAGATTCTGCAGAGATGGGAAAAGGCACTGGAAGCAAGATCACCCATGATATGAAGGAGTCAGCCCTAAGATAATCAAGGAGAAAATCGATCCAGGCAGGGGGAACAGCTAAGGCAAGGATACAGAGGCAGGTCTGAGCCTGACACATTTGAGGACAAAAAGTAGAAAATTGTGCTGCAGAACAGAAACAAGAAACCAAAAGAAGGTGCAGTTAGCAGGCAGGAGAGTGCAGAAAATGAGGAAATCTAGGATATTTAATGTGGCTAATGTGTGAGATCGCTTCTCAGGCAGATTACAAAAAGACAAAACAAAAAAACCAATTCTAGGAGTCCGGAATAAAATATGTAAATATACGCACAGCTAGCTGGAAGCTTTGGGAAAGAGAAACAAAAGGAAGAGAAGGAGGAGGAGGAAACAGGTGCCTCTGGATCAAACCATACCTGAAAGCCTCTGGTCATTTCCATTACACGTCAATAAATTTATTTTATTATTTACACCAATTTGAGTCAGGTCTTCTGTTGCTTAATATTAAAAGTGTCCAGGCTGGGCATGGTGGCTCACTCATGTAATTCCAGCACTTTGGGAGGCTTAGGTGGATCACCTGAGGTCAGGGGTTCAAGACTAGCCTGGCCAACATGGTGAAACCCTGGCTCTACTAAAAATACAAAAATTAGCCGGGCATGGTGGTGCAGGCCTGTAATCCCAACTACTTGGGAGGCTGAGGCAGGAGAATCACTTGAACCCGGGAGGTGGAAGTTGCAGTGAGCTGAGATCAAGCCATTGCACTCAAAGCCTGGACAACAAGAGCGAAAATCCATCTCAAATAAAATAATAATAATAAATAAATAAAATAAAAGTGTCCAAATAGATTTGTATACATTTTTACATTTAATATTTTTCAACCTCCCTGACGAAGTAGCTATTATTAACTTCCTTGTATAGATGAGAAAACAGAGGTTAGGAAAGATCAAATAATTAACACAAACTCTTACCTAGTTAATGGTAGTTGGGACTTTACCCCAGAGCTCCAAAGACTAGCACCTAATTCCAGTGCTACACTACCTCTGTGAAACCCTGAAATCTCAGAATCTTTCCACACCCTACTATCCAAGAAGACAGAGCCAGGAAGTCCCCTACCAGCTAGGAAGAGAGAAGCCAGGCGTGGTGGCTCATGCCTGTAATCCCAGGACTTTGGGAGGCCAAGGCAGGCAGACCACAAGGTCAGGAGTTCAAGACGAACCTGGTCAATATGGTGGAAACCCTGTCTCTACTAAAAGTACAAAAATTAGCCAGGTGTGTTGGCGGGCACCTGTAGTCCCAGCTACTCTGGAGGCTGAGGCAGGAGAAATCACTTGAACCAGGAGGTGGAGGTTGCAGTGAGCCGAGATCGTGTCAGCACACTCCGGCCTGGGCAACAGAGCGAGACTCCGTCTCAAAAAAAAAAAAAAAGAAAGAAAAAAGGAAGAGAGAAGAAAACTTCACTCCCATGGGCTTGAACTTCCAATTCACAAAAATTTCCAACACATACAAAGTAACAAAATCATATTGTGAACTCTCCTGTGTCTATCAACCAGCTTCAACACTTATCAAGATTCTGCCTTCTTTTATCATTTACACCTCCAACCACTCTGCACCTCCAATCAATCACCATCATCACCAACATCACCTTTAGTTCTTTCTTAAAAGTAAACTATATATAGGTTGAAAAGCATAAATCACAGCTGAACATGTTTGACAAATGGATACACCCACATCCCATCGCGAGAACATTTCCGTCTCCCAGAAAATTCCCTCACATCCCTTCCCTGTCAACCCCCTCTCTGGATGAATTAGTCGGCTTGCACTACCATAACAAAGTCCCACAGACTGGGGGGTTTAAACGATAGCGATTTATTTTCTCACGATCCTGGAAACTAGAAATCTCAGATCAAGCCATTGACAGGTTGGTCTCTTCTGAGATCTCTCTCCTTGGCATATAGATGCTGTCTTACCCTGTGTCTTCACATGGCCTTCTCTCTCAGGTGTCCGTGCCCTAACCTCCTCTTGTTTTAAGGACACCAATCATACTGCATCAGGACCCACCCTAATGACCTCACTTTAACCTAAACACCCCTTTCAAGGGCCGGTCTCCTAACACAGTCACGTTATGAAGTACTGGAAGTTAGGACTTCAACATATGGATTTTGGGGAATCACAATTCAGCTCATAACATACAGAAACTACCATTGTGATTATTTTCACCTTAGTTGCCTATTTTAGAACTCTCTATCAATTGAATCATATATTATGTGCACTTTTTAGTTTTTGACAAGGTCCGGCTCTGTTGCCCAGGTTAGAGTGTAGTGGCATGATCTCCACCTCCCATATGTGTACTGTTTTACATCTGGCCTCTTCCATTCAGTATAATGATGATGAGATCCATTCGTGGTGTTGCGAATGTCCATAATCTGTTCTTCCTTATTGCTGAGTAGCTTTCCATAGCATGCACATGTTACAATTTGTTTATCCATTCTCCTGGTAATGGACGTTTTTGCTATTTTCAGTATTGGGATATTTTGAATAAAACTGCTATGACCATTTCTTATACAAGTATCTGTGTGAACATTACGTTCTCATTTCTCCTGAATAAATACCTAGGACTGGAAATGTTTACTCAATGGATAAGGGTATGTTTAATGTTACAGAGTCAGATCAAACTTCTTTCCAAAGTGCTTGTCCCATTTTACGTTTCCACCAGCAAGGTGTGAGAGTTCCAGTTGCTCCACCATCTGTGCTTAACCTTTGAATTCACAGTGACCCATCCACCAGGGCGGGGAGGCGGGGAAAGGCTCAATCAGTATCCTCAAGTCCAACCAATCCACAGTAACTCTTTCTGTGACAACCTTGGACAGCACCACTCAGCTCTCCCTTCACATGAGAACCTGTTCAGGGAGTGTACTTAGTGAACAGCCCCAAGCCCATGCTGCTTTGGAATCTGCCACAGTATTCACGACAAAGCCATGTTCTCCAGTGCCATTCCCATGATGGTGATGACAGGGGACTAGAGCCAGGCAATTGTTTCCCGATAGAGGATTCCTCTAATGGGCATTGTTCACATGAGAACTCCCCATCAGATTGCTGAGACATTCTCAGAGCTGTGCCACAGCTTGAGCCTCTTTCTACTCAATGCTCCTTCCTTTCCTCTCTCCCTTCAGAGGTGTCAGACCTGCTTCCTGATCTGAACACTCTCTCTCCCTACTCCTCTCCTGCGTCCTTTATCTTTTAGAGTTGCTTCCCCCCATACATCTCCTGCACTTCCAACTGCATCTTGGCATCTGCTTCCAGAGGATCCGAACTCACACATCATCTCTCAGGGGAAAGCAAGTAGATGAGTGGAGAAAGAAGGAAAACCTTTAAGCTCCCTACCAAGAAACTTATAGATCTCCACTTTTCAGCTTTCCTTTAGCTAACCAAAAAATAAAACACTGAAATAAGTAGATTACTCGGGACTGTGACAACTGCCAAGACTGAAACAAACAGGATGATGCCGGAAAGGGTAAAGGGAGGAGCTGCTCTAACTTGGGTGCCATGGAAGGGCTCCCTGGAGAGGTGACATTTCAGCTGGAAACTGAGAGAAGAGTAGAAAGCCACTGTGAAAGAACCTTTTAGGCATTGAGATTGGAACAGACTCATCTCATTCCAGGAGCAGCAAGAAGGCCAGAGTGGCTGGAGTGAAGCAGGCAACAAGGAGCTCTCTTTCTGGCTGTCTTGCTCCCCACTGGATCCTGAAACCCCAGAACAGAGCGAGTCATGCAGTAGGTTCTTGAATCACTATTTGTGAGATAAATAAGCGAATAAGTGAATGAACATGCCCCCTACCCAGAAATGCCTGCACTCGACACACCTATCACACATTCCCATGCCCTCACACAATTAGCAATGGAGTTGGTTTATTTCAAAGGCAAGTGCAACACGACTAAGGGAATGGACCTAGAAGCAGAAGGAGGACTGAGACCCCATCCAGAAAGTCTCACATACCCCAACCACCACCGAGGAACCAAGGCCCTGGGAGAGGGAATAGGGGTTCAGCCTGGCTTTGGCCATTCTGTTCTTCGGTGTGACCACATCCTACTCTTGCATGGAGAGGATGGGGACAGAAAAGGATTATGGTGCAGCTGGAGGAAAGAAAGACTCTGTCTCAGACAAGGCAAGAGAGAAGAGGGGGCGCTCAGCACTGGGAACAAGCTTTTCACATAAGAAGCTGGGGTAGTTGCACATGGTTTTATTGTAGGTGCCAAGGTTGTCAAAGGAACAGTGGGCGGCCTCTCTGTCACAATCACAGGCTGCCTCCTGCCAGAAGTCACCTCCGTCTGAAATCACAGGAAACAGATATGGGGTGGGGGAGGTGGCAAGGGAAAGACACTGGTCAGTTTCTATTGCTGGACACCATGAGGAGGGACAGAGGACAAAGGAAACTCACCCCTCACCTCTTAGGCTTCTAGACCCGTGGATACACCCAGTACCTCCCTCAGGACTTCCTAACCAAGTGAGGGCAACACAGTACCTGGCTTCAGGGAGCTCTCATTTTGATGAGGGAGACCCAGCCTCTGCCCTCCAGGAACTCTCAGTCCACTGGAGGAGACATGGTCTTTCACCAGGAATCTCCAAGCCTGATGGTGGAGACACAACTGCAACTTTTGGGGAGCTCCCAGTCCAATGGAAGGCATCTGCTGCTCTGAAGGAGCTCTTGATCTAATAGGAGAAGACACACTCCACGCCCTAAGGGAACACTGCTGCTGAACTAAGGGAGCCTCACTCTGATGAAGGAGGTCCTGGAAGTCAGGGAGCAGACCCCCAAGGCTTAGCTCAGAGCTTCATCCTAGACTCTACATCATCAGTCTCAGACTGAGCAGCTCCTCTAGCAAGCCCAGTGTCTCTCTTCTCCCCTTCACTATCAAACTCTCTAAAACCAAATTATCTGCATTCACTGCCTCTCCTTCCTCAGCTTCCCATCTCCCCTGATTCGCAGCAGTCTGGCTTCGTCCTCACCACTCCATGAAATGTGCACTCCCCCAGGTTTCTATTGGGCCCAGGTCTCTCCCTCCTTATCACCGATCACGCCGCTATTTCTCACATTAGTAACCACCTCTGGCTGCTCTAACCCCTCTACCTGCTGATGCCCATGACACGGCTATCTCTGGTTCCACTCCCACCTTCCTGATTGTTCCTTCTCTGCTGCTTTCTGGGTGCTTAAACGTCACCAAATGGGTCATTTCTTTCCATTCTCATCGGATGACTCTCCGATCCAGGGTCCCAGCACAGCCCCTCCCAAGAGCTGCAGGGTGCATACACCAGATGTCACTGGACATCTCCCCAGGGGTCCCATAAGTCCCTTATAGTCAACATGGGCCAACCTGAGCTCATCCAGTCCACACAGCCCCATCTAAGACCTTTTCCCAGGGTCCTTAGCTCATCTGGAGGTGCACCCATCTCCACCCAATCTCCACCCAACTGCCCAAGATGAGAACACATTCATCACCTTAACAACCGCTCTCCTTCCCCTCCCCATCCAGGCACAGGTGCATCCGATTCCCCTGCTGCATATCCATCAGGGCTCCGCCCCCTTCCATTCCCACTGTTGTCATCATCGCTCTGATTCTGTCCACTGCATCTCCCCTGGGTCTCCACACTAGCTTCTCCACCATCTCTCACCTTCCCTCATCCATCCTCCACCTACTCCCAGGTCGTCCCTTGCTTAAATCCCTCCGGAGACTCCCCAGTACCCCCAGGATGAGAGCCAAGCCTCTTCCTGGGACCTCCAAGACTTGGCCTCTTCTTCGGCCACAGCCCTGTCTATGCACCCTCTGCTGTCCACTCATGGACGCTTTGCTGGCCATCTCAGGCCCTCCACATAGCTGTAGGGATGCTGAGGCCCTCACCCCCAGTACAGCCTCCTTAGAGTGGGAGTGGCCACGTGTGGCCAATTGCAGCGGCAGGGGCGGACTCCTACTCTCAGCAGGCTGAGACCCAGGTAGCTTGAAGTACACTGCTGCTGCCTGCTCCAAACCCCAGACCATCCTCCAGAGAACCAGGCAGACAAGCACCACCGGGGACCAGACCCGGACTCTCACTGCCACCCTGTCCAGGCACTCCCACAGCTCCGCTGAGCCTCCACCACACACACAGGCTCACCCATCCTCCGCTACCTCCTGGAAGACTAGGGAGAATCTCCCTGGTTCCTGCCACTCAGGGACAAGAAAGTCGCTTCTGGATTAATGAGAGGCCTGGGCATTTACCCCCCACCTCCCCAAAACCACTACCTTTAAATAATAGGAAGGGCATTATAATGGATAGGGAGTCAAGACCCCCGGGTTCTTGTCTTTTGCTGCAAAGCAGCTCTAGAGTCTTGAGGCAGTCACTTTCCTTTTCTACACCTCAGTTTCCCCATACATAAAATGGGTGGACTGGGCACCAAGCCATTCTCCCTGCTGTGGTCTCCCCTGCCTGCTCCTCCTGCTCCTTCTAGCTGAAGATCTTCACTCTGCCTGGAAGCCCAAGATCCTGAAAACTAGAACACAGCTCGCGTGCATCATCTTCCCCACTATCCATTCGCTTCCTGTGGCCCCAGCTCCCCAAATTCCCTCTGAGAGCCATCGCCCCTCCCTCCAACTGCTTCAGTGGAGTTCCGCTCCGGGGGGTAGGAGTCTGTCCCCCAGGCCTGAGGTAATTGACTGATCCATTCCCCTGGCTCCTGTGATTGGCTCAGGAGTGACCACATGAGCCAGTATGGACCAATGACTGTCAGACCTGAGCTTTTGTTCTGAGGGTGCTGAGGGACCAGGGGCTCCACCCTCCTGCCATAGCCATCTTGCCACCTCTCTAGGAAGCAACAGCAGGAGGCGGTGCTGAAAATGGAGACTGACGGGGGTGTTTTTTCGGGCTACTTAAGCCTGTCTAGGCCCTTTTATGAACTAAGGCAGCCCTAGTGGGTTTGTTGTCATTTGCGATTGAAAGAACTCTAACTCATACAGGCTTTTGATGGAACCTCACAAAATGATGGAGACTCAGGGACCCCTCAGACCTGCTACTGTAGTGTGGGTCTCTCTCCTGCCTCCACTCAAAAGAGAGTGAGCTTTGTCCTCTTGATATGGCTCTGAGGAGTGGAGGAACACCAGGTTCTTCCTCTCGAGTCAAATTGGAAAAAGCAACATGGACACACGTGGGGTTGTGTGTGTTTTTTTTTTTTTTTAGACGGTGTCTGGCTCTGTCGCCCAGGCTGAAGTGCAGTGGTGTGATCTCGGCTGACTGAAAGCCCTGCCTCTCGGGTTCACACCATTCTCCTGTCTCAGCCTCCCAAGTAGCTGAGACTACAGGCACTGGCCACCACATGGCTAATTTTTTGTATTTTTGGTAGAGACGGGTTTTCACGTGTTAGCCAGGATGGTCCCTATCTCCTGACCTCGTGATCTGCCCCTGTCGGCCTCCCAAAGCGCTGGGATTACAGGCGTAATTATGTGCCGGGCCCTAGTGGAGTTGTTTTAAGGAGCAGAGAGTTTAATAGTCAAGAAAGAAGAGGGAAGAAAGAAGCAGCTCCCCTGTACAGAGACGGGGCGAGTGGGGGGGGGGAGCTCCAAAACCTAGAGGGGAACCCCAACCAGCCAGTTATATATAGAGGCTGGAGGAGGTGGTGTCTGATTTCCATAGGGCTCATTTGCATAGAGATTGGTTTGACCAGGCAGGTCATTCACGTAGCCCACGAAAAAACTGGCCCTCTCACCCTAGCCTTTTAATATGCAAATGCAGTGTACCATGATGTTTTACACATGCAGGGAGGGATATGTGGGGGCCGCCATGTTGCCAGGCAAGTGTGGGGCAAGGGCAAGAAGAAGGCGGCTGGAATCGCCATGTTTGGGTGGACCAAGTTTCTAATGGCCTGCATTTGCTTATCAAAAGTTGCCGACTGGGCTTTAAGAGCAGGGGCTTTACAAGAAAGGTTTCTGGAGGTGCTTTAGAAAACGAAAACTTCCCAAGGACCATTTTTTCTCTCAATCTGCCTAAAATAATTTCTTAGTAACTCCTACAACACTCTGGAACTGTGCTTTTGGGATTGTGGCCTTTTTGTTGTCATGCTTTTGTGTCTCTCTGAGGAAAGAGAGAGACCCTCTCATATTGTTTTATATTGTTTTATACTCAGTGCCTGTTTTAAGAAAAAAAAAAAAAAAAGTAAAACCAAAGACAGGCAGCCCAGCGCCAAGCCCGGAACCAGGCCTGGGTCTGCCTGGCCTAAACCCAGTAGTTAAAAATCAACCCATGACGTAGAAACTGATGTTATTCATAGATCCCAGACATTGTATAGAAGAATACTGTGAAACTCCCTGCCCTGTTCTGTTTCTCTCTGACCACCAGTGCATGCAGCCCCTGTCACATAACCCCCTGCTTGCTCAAATCAATCACTGTAGCAGGACGAGCAGCAGACAAAACTCCTCAGACACTGAGTTAAAGAAGGAAGGGGTTTATTCGGCCGGGGGCATCGGCAAGACTTCAGTCTCAAGAGCCGAGCTCCCCGAGTGAGCAATTGCTGTCCCTTTTAAGGGCTCACAACTCTAAGGGGATGCGCGTGAGAGGGTCGTGATTGATTGAGCAAGCAGGGGGTACGTGACTGGGGGCTGCATGCACTGGTAATTGGATCCAAACAAAACAAGATAGGGATTTTCACAGTGTATTCCTATACAAATGTCTGTAATCTATAGATAACACAACCAGTTAGGTCAGGGGTCGATCTTTAACTACCAGGCCCAGGGTGCAGCGCCGGGCTGTCTGCCTGTGGATTTCATTTCTGCCTTTTAGTTTTGACTTCTTCTTTCTTTGGAGGCAGAAATTGGGCATAAGACAATATGAGGGGTTGTCTCCTCCCTTATCATGATGCTTTCATGTGAAATCTTTAGTGTTGTGAGCCCTTAAAAGGGACAGAAATTGTGCACTCGGGGAGCTCGGATTTTAAGGCAGTAGCTTGCCGATGCTCCCAGCTGAATAAAGCCCTTCCTTCTACAACTAGGTGTCTGAGAGGTTTTGTCTGTGGCTCATCTTGCTACATTTCTTGGTTCCTCACCGGGAAGCGAGGTAACTTAAGGACAGCCACTAAGGCAGCCTCTTAGGCGGCTTAGGCCTGCACTGTGGAGCATCCCTGTGGGGGACTCCGGCCAGCCTGAGTGGCGCGATCCAAAGAGCGCTCCCGGATAGGCAATTGTCCCCGTGGAACGCCTCACCACAGCAGCGCGTAGAAGGGCCCCGCAGAGGATTAACACAGTGGCTGAACACTGGGAAGGAACTGGCACTTGGAGTCTGGACATCTGAAACTTGGTAAGACTGGTCTTTGGAACTTGCTCCACTCCATCTGAGTGGAAGCGTGGCCTGATCACTCACAGTGTGCTTCTATTGGCACTTTTGTTCTGGTTTTGACTTGACTTGATTTGGTAAGACTAGTCTTTGGAACTTGCCCCACTCCATCTGAGTGCAAGCGTGGCCTATCACCCACGGTGTGCCTGGATTGGCACTTTTGTTCTGGTTTTGTCTTGACTTAAATTGCTGGATACTTTGGATTTGGATTTGACTTGGCTTAAATCTCTTTGTACTTGGATTTTGAATTTTGAGTTATTCTGATTTTGGTTTGGTATAAACGATAAAAGTGTGTGTGTGCCCTCTTTACCCGTTCTTTGTTTTGTGGTGAGTGTGTGTGGTGAGAGAGTGGTAGTTTGTCTTGGGAAAACATGGGTCAGGTGCAAAGTAAGCCCACCTCACTAAAAACTATGTTGAAAAATTTTAAGAAAGGAAAAACGGCGGGGGGAAGCAGAATTTATATAAAAAGAATGTTATATGGTAAATTCTTGTCCTGAAATAAATTAACTGGTTTATTTTTTTAAAAAAAGTTTGTAATAAGTCAGAAAGTTGAGACATTTCAAAAAATTGTCTGCAAAAGTCATAAAAGAAAAAAGTTATAAAAAAAGTTTTATGTAAAAAATGTTATATAATTTAAAAGTAATAAGGCCTCCTGAGTACTATTGAAAAAACAGTTTATGTGCAAGGTGTATAAAAAAGTATAATATACCTTTAGTAAAAAGATTATAAACAGGCATAAGAATGTGGATTTTTACCTATATTAAAAGGTCAAAAAATTATTGTTTTGAAAGTTTAGGCAAGTTTTAAAACGTTAATTGTAAAGAAAATTCTGTGTGTAAGCATAATAGCTTAAGTTAAAAAGGTATCATCCAGTTTTTCTGTGTACTGGACATTAAAGTAAAAATGCAACAGGTTTTTCTTAAAACATCAACCTGCTCTTTAACAAAAATTATAAAAGGTTAAAAAGAATCTATAAACTCTTACCTTATGGTCAAACATGAAAAATTGGATAAATATGTCTACAAGGTTTTATTAAAATTAATAACACACTAATAGGAAGGTAAAATTTAGCTTATCTGGTATAAAAATCATACAAAAAGCATTATTAAATATAAAATGGTGTTTAGCCTTTTTCTTTTGGTCTAAAAACTAATAAAAATAGGTGCTAAAGAAAATATTCATTTTACTAGAGGATCATAGAAGTTAAAGACTTAAAACAAACTTTGGCAATTAAGACTGCATACCAAGATGCAAATGCCTGGTTGAAATGGATCAAATATTCCATCAGCACGTTAAACAAAAGCAATTGTTATGCTTGCGCACATGGCAGGCCAAAGGCCCTGATTGTCCCCCTTCCACTAAGGTGGTCCTCCAGTCGACCAGGCATGGGCTGCATGGTAGCTCTTTTCCAGGATTCTACAGCCTGGAGTAATAAGTCATGCCAAGCTCTTTCTGCTATCTCCCAAAGTCCCTGCAGGTCAGCCCCCAAGGGCCATCCAGCTTCCGTCTCCTAACACTAAGTTCACTTCGTGTCTCTCACGGCAAGGAGGATACTTAGTATTCCTTGGATACCTGAAGAGATGCAGTGAGCTTAAGAATTTTCAAGAGCTTATCAATCAGTCAGCCCTTGTTCATCCCTGAGCGGATGTGTGGTGGTAATGTGGTAGACCTTTACTGAGCACTCTGCCAAATAACTAGAGTGGCACTTGTACTTTAGTCGATTTGGCTATCCCTTTCACCTTGGCATTTCATCAATCAAATAATAATAATAATAAGACATCATAAAGTGAGAGAAGCCCCTTATAGGTCTTTCAACTCTCACATCTATTTAGATGCAATTGGAGCCCCACAAGAAATACCAGATCAATTTAAAGCTTGAAATCAAATAGTTACAGGATTTAAATCAATATTTTGGTAGATGACAGTCAATAAAAATGTAGATTAGATAAACTACATCTATTACAACCAACAGCAATGAGCTTTTCATGAGTTAAAAAGAAAAACTCATGTCGGCCCCAGCCCTGGGGCTACCTGACCTGACAAAACTCTTTACACTCTATATGTCAAAAAAAAAAAAAAAAAAAAGGCAGTTTGAGTTTTAACTCAGACTGTAGGGTCCTGGCCAAGGCCAGTGGCCCATCTCTCAAAACAACTAGGCGGGGTTTCCAAAGTCTGGCTCCCATGTCCAAGGGCCCTGGCAGCAATGTCCCTGTTAGCACAAGAAGCAGATAAGCTAACTCTTAGGCAAAATCTGAACATAAAGTCCCCCCATGCTGTGGTGATTTTAATAAATACCAAAGGACACCATTAGCTAATAAATGCTAGACTAACTAGACACCAAAGCTTGCTCTGTGAAAATCCCCACATAACCACTGAAGTTTGCAACACCCTAAACCCCGCCATCTTGCTCCTGGTATCAGAGAGCCCAATTAAACGTAACTGTGTAAAAATATTGGACTCAGTTTATTCTAGTGGGCACAACCTCCGAGACCATCCTTAAACATCAGTAGACTGGGAGCTGTATGTGGATGGGAGCAGCTTCACTAACTCCTGCAAAATGATTCTGAAAAAGACGACAAGCCCTGCTCCAGTCACACCCAGAAGCTGACTGGTCCACGCACAGCCGAAGCATGAGGAAACTCATCATGGGACTCATTTTCCTTAAAATTTGGACTTGTACAGTAAGGACTTCAACTGACCTTCCTCAGACTGAGGACTGTTCCCAGTATATACATCAAGTCACTGATGTAGGGCAAAAGATTGCTACAGTCCTATTATTTTATGGTTATTATAAGTGTACCAGGACTCTAAAAGAAACTTATTTGTATAATGCTATTCTATCCAAGGTATGTAGCCCAGAAAATAACCAGCCTGATACATGTTATGACCCATTTTAAGCCTCCCATGATCACAGTTTTTAAAATAAAATTAAGGACTGGTCCTTTTCTAAGTGACACAAGTAAAGTAATAGCTAAAACAAAAGAAAGAGGGGTCCCCAAAAATGTAACCTTAAAATTTGACACCTGTGCCGCTATTAATAGTAAGCAGCATGGGATGGGATGCGGTTCTCTAGATTGAGAAAAATGTTACACAGCAAAAAATAAGTATATCTGTCAAGAATCAAATTTATGTGAAATGTGTCAATGCTGGTCTTGTATCATTTGGGTTACTTAAAAAAATTTTTTTTTAATCCTGTTTGGCTTCAAAAAGGAAAAGTCAGCCCCTCCTGCATGAGTGGGAGCTGCAACCCTTTATAATTGGTAATCACAAACCCCTTCATGACCCTGAAGCCATGTTTAAAAATTAGTTCCCAGCACTAGGAGGATTTAAAACTCTTATAATAAAAGTTATAATAGTAATAAGAACCTGCTTACTGCTCCCTTGTTTGCCACCTGTACTTCTTCAAATGATAAAAGAGCTTCATCGCTACCTTAGTTCATCAAAATGCTTTAGCACAAGTGTACTACATGAATCACTATCAATCTATTGCACAAAAAGACATAAGTAGCAAAAATAAGAGTGAGAACTCCCACTAATAAAAAGTGAGAGTCTCAAAAGGGGGGAATGGGGAGAGAGAGACACCCTCATGCTGTTTTATATTGTTTTATACTCAGCACCTGTTTTAAGAAAAAAACAATGAAGTAAAACCAAAGACAGGCAGCCCGGCACCAAGCCCGGAACCAGGCCTGGGTCTGCCTGGCCTAAACCCAGTAGTTAAAAATCAACCTATGACATAAAAACTGATGTTATTCATAGATCCCAGACATCGTATAGAAGAATACTGTGAAACTCCCTGTCCTGTTCTGTTTCTCTCTGACCACCAGTGCGTGCAGCCACTGTCACGTACCCCCTGCTTACTCAAACCAATCACGATGCTTTCATGTGAAATTTTTAGTGTTGTGAGCCCTTAAAAGGGACAGAAATTGTGCACTCGGGGAGCTCGGATTTTAGGGCAGCAGCTTGCCGATGCTCCCAGCTGAATAACGCCCTTCCTTCTATAACTCAGTGTCTGAGAGGCTTTGTCTGCGACTCGTCCTGCTACCTCTCCACCGCACTTATTCTCACTTCACAAAGACTGGTGAGACTGGTGTGGTGAGGAACAAATGGACCTCTTGATCTGAGTTCTGCCACCCACCCACTGGGCCACCCAGAGCAGGTTCCTGAACTTCTCTGAGCCTCCAATTTCCTATCTGAACAGAAGACAGTAACAGTTAATTGACTTGTGGGAATAACATGGATACCACCCCTTCCCTTGGGAAGGAAGGCACCTCTAAAGCAGTTGGACTGAAGGGCACGTCGGTTGACAGGGGATGGGCTTGCAAGACCTCCTTCTGTTTCCTTCTTACTCAGGCTTTTTGAGAGCAGATACTTGGCACAAAACATGTAATTATGCTATGAGAGGACACGAGAGAGACGGATTTGTCCCATAGATGGTCTGCTCTGAAGTATACAAACATCCACTGCTGTGCTCCCAAGACAGTGCCAGCCTCAGACACAAGGACACGCCTTGTGCTGGCCATGCCACAGGCAGTGGACAACTGGAATTGGGTAGAAAGGGAGGGAAGGAGGGAGGCTGAGAGGAGGCACCCATGAGGAGACCTCAGAACTGATGAGTGGAGCCCAGCCATGCCCAAAGCAAATCACCCCTAGACTCAAAACACCACCAGACATGAGCCAAGAGCTGTTCACAGGGCACCTGCTAGCAGGAGGGTGCCACAGATGGGCAAGAGTGCCACCCAACCCTCAATGAGTTAGAATGTCTTCTCAGCCAGACAAGAACAGCGGAGGCCAGGTGTGGTGACAGCAGGGATCCTCTCGTAGCAGGGAAGATTCCCAAATGGATGCTTCAACCAAGAACAGGGGCTCCACTTTACAGTCTGAATTGATGTGGAAGGGTGGTCCCCCACCCCTACTCAGGGAGGCCTGTGCATGGAGTTTCAGGGCAGAAGAGAACTGGTAGGGAGTGGTGCTCTCCGCTGCACCAGGCAGCAGGCAGTGTGTGCAAGGAGGCAGTGTTTACAAGCACCCGATGAAATCCTTCTTCCTTGGCAATACTTGTCATCTCAGTGATTGACTTTCTGGAGGAAGAACAATGTACCAAGTTCAACTGGACACTGAGCCAGAACTCCCCCGAAGTTGGGAGTGGTGAATCTCACTAGGTTTCCTTCTTGCTGGAAGAAGGAAAGTTCCTTGAATGGGATACAGCAGAGTTGGTGGGACAACGTCAACCAGCCTGAGACCAGGTTCCACCCACACAGAGATCCTGGGCCCACAGCCCGGGACAAGAACAGGACAAGCGGTACAGCCTGCACTGTGCACCCCTAGGCTTGAAAAACTGGGGATTCATGGGACATGTAGGGCAGGTATCAGGGCAAGAAAAACTTGTCTCCTTAAGGGTTGAACACCCTTGGGAGAAGCTACAGCCATGGATACTGTGGTAGACTGAATATCCCAAATATACCTACTTCCTAATCCCTGCAACCTGTGAAGGTAACCTTGTGTGGCAAAAGGACTTCGCAGATATGATCAAATCAAGGAATTTAGGATGGGGAGATTATCCTGGATTATCCAGGTAGGCCCTAAATGTAATCACAAACTCCAGAGGGAGTGCGACCCTGCCTATACCTTGATTTGCACACAGCAAAACTGGTTTTTGGATTTCTGACCTCCAGAGCTATAAGATAATAAATGTGTGTTATTTTAAACCACCAAGTTTGTGGGAGTTTGTTTTGCAGACCTGGGCAACTAAGAGATAGACACACAAAGGTGGATTAAGGAGATCCTGGAAGACCGGGAAAGAGGTGGGAGATGCCTGCCCTTGACTGGCAGCTGGCACAAAGGCAGGCCTTGGGCAGGGAGAAGCTGAAGGAAGTGGAAGCCAGGCCCTCCTGGTGGATGGGTAGGAATTCGGGGACAGGCCAGGGAAGCAAACAGAGAGCCTGCAGGACCAGGAATGTCCCTGCCCCATGCTTAAATCCTCGAGAGGTCCAAGGTCCACAAGAACCTCAGTGCTGTGGGAGTTGATTTCAGTGGAAAAAGAGAAAATCAAGGTAATCAAGAATCAGATCCAGGAAAGCAAACAGGAGAGCACATGGTGCTGAGACGGCATTTGGAACCAGGTTCATATTCAAGTGGGCAAGGAGAGCAGGAAAAGTGGATGAAAAGTACCAGCTCAAAGACCGGTGCCTTCCCTATGCGCAATTGAGCTGACTCCTAACAGCCTAGTGTCTGGGAACAGTCGCTCAGAATAACATGTGTAAGGGAAGGTGTTGTTAACACCTGGGGAAGTTCCTGGACTGGTTGCTCAGAGATTGGGCCTTGCTGAGAATTTTGGAAGTACTGCAACCATGACTGGAGGTGAACTGGCCAGTGCCTTTGCAACTGCACCGAGTTCTACTGGATGCTGAGCCAGAAATCCCCCAAATTTGGGAATGGTGAATCTCGCTGGGTTCCCACCTCAGGTGTTTCCTCTCTTCCATTACATAGCCAGGTTACTTCACCCTCCACTACCTCCTTAAAGAACTGGGGGAAGTCCATCCACCCCAAGGTCTGCCTTGGGCCAGGGCCAAATAAACAGGCAAGCTCTGAGCCAGGCCAGAGAGGACCCCCCACCTACCACTCAGGGATAAGGAGGTAGGAGTGGATGGAGGGACACTGGTGGTGGGGAACACAACACCTCTGGTGGGAACCCAGTGACATCTTTGGGGGACTTAAGGCACCTGCTCAGTAGTTCTGGGAATTGGCAAGTCCCCTCCCTTAGACCTTAATTTGAGCCCATGCCCAAGACCAGAATGAGAACAACAGCAAGTATGGCAAAAGGAGCAAAACAGGAGGCAGATTTTGTGTTCTGTGGGGCACAGTTTAATTCATAACCTGTGAGTGTGAAATGTTGTTTTCATTATTATACTTTCAATATTCTGCAGTATTAAAAAGTCTGCATTTATATGAGAGTTGTTTAGAATTATTTTCCCAAGAGGTTGGGGGATTGCCTTTCTTCTTTCATTAGTTTTTACTGTTTCTTCTTGTGTTATAAACCAAATCTGTATTATTTCTACTTTTTTTAGTTGATTCTTTCTTTGAGTTCCACACACATTTGACTAGAAGGACTAACCTGTATTTACAGGGCACAGGTTGAGCACCTATTGTGTTCCAGCTTGTTCCAGATTAATGTCAGATAACTCAGATGTCTGGGCCAGGCGCAGTGGTTCACACCTTAATCTCAGCACTTTGGAAGGCCGAGGCAGTCAGACCAGCCTGGCCAACATGGTGAAACCCCATCTCTAAAAAAAAAAAAAAAAATTAGCCAGCAACTCAGGACGCTGTGGCACGAGAATTGGTTGTTTTAACCCAGGAGGTGGAGGTTGCACTGACCTGAGATCTGCCACTGCACCCCAGCCAGGGTGACAGAGCTAAACTCCATAAAAAAATAAATAAACATAAATATAACAGAGATGTCTGTCCAAGATTCGTGCCCTGGGGTGATGGGTGGGTGTGGGGAGGAAGGGGAAGACAGTCAATGAACAATAAACATAACAAAAAAGTAAATTATATAGTACTTTAAAAGGTGATAAATGCTATGGGGAAAGTACCGCAGGTTAAGAGGAAAGGGAGTTGGAGCAGGGGTTTTCATTGAAAATAGGGTGGTTAGGGAGGGCCTTATTGAGAAAGTGGCATTTGAACTAATATTGAAGGACATGAGGGTGTCAACCACACAGATATCTGGGTGAAGAGCCAGCCAAGAGGAGGCAACAACGGATGCAGGGCAGTTTCTTGGCTTTGCTCAGGAAGGAATTAAAGAGCGAGCTGGTAGTGGAAGAAAACAACTTTATTGAGGCAGCAGCGCTACAGCTCTGCAATTGCTCCACAGCAGGGCTACCCCACAGGCAGAGTGGAGAGGAGCAGCCCCGGGACAGTTTTGCAGTTGTATTTATACCCACTTTGAATGACATGCTAATTAAGGGGTGGGTTATTCAGAATTAGCTAGAAAAAGGGTGGCAACTTCCAGGTGTTGCCAAATTGTCTTGGTGCTGGTGGGCGTGTCTTACAGAGAAGTGTTGTCCATGCCTCTTTCCAGTTTTGACCAGTCTTCAGTCTGGTCTGAAGTTGGGTCCCTCCACCTCACAACCAGGGCTGAGGAAGGCTGGGGTGTGCCTGGCATGTTCAAGGACCAGCCAGGAGACTAGACTCCTGCTGCAGGGTGAACAACAGGATGCAGCAGGGAAAGAAAACAGGGTGTCTGACAATGTGGGGCCTTATTGATCACTAGAAGACTTTTGTCTCTGAGAGAATGGGACCCTCTGCAACACTTTGAGCAAAGTGAGATGATGTGACACACTAACCATGATCACGCTGGCTGATGCATTGAGAAGAGATGCTAGAAAGCCAAGGCAGAAGCAAGGGATGAGTAGCTTATAGCAGTAATACCAGCGAGGGATGGTGGAGGCTCTCACAATGTGGCAGCTGTGGAGGCAGGGAGAGGTGGTCAGTTTCTGGATATAATGTGATGGGAAAGCCAACAGGACCTGCTGATACTGAATACAGGGTGTGTGAGAGAGAAAGGAATCAAGGATGACTCCAAGGTTTTTAGCCTGAGCAAGTGGAAGTAGAAATTACCATCAACTGAAATGGGAAAGGTGGAGTGAAGCAGTCCTGTAGGGGCAGATCAGGAGTTCATTTTTGGTTGTGTTGGGTTTAAGATGCTTATTTTTAGACGTCCAAATGAGGATATCAGGTAGACAGTTGAAAAAGTGCATTTTGAGTTGGCTGAGCTGCAGGGATTAACTTAGGAGTCATCAGCCAATAGATGGTATGTAAAGCCATGAGAGTTGACAACATCACTAAAAGAGTAGAAAGAAGATAAAAGGTCCAAGGACAGCCCTGGGACACCACCCTGGGCAGAGGCTGGGAAGGAAGAGGAGGAGCCAGGAAGAGAGGGGGAAAAGTCAGAAGATTGAGAGGTCCTGGAAGTGGAGACAAGTCATGGCAATGGGTCAAGGAGGAAGAAGGAGCAGCACGTTCAATACTGCTGATAGGTTCAGTAAGATGAGACCTGAGAGGCAGGCATTGGACTGACAATGTGGTGGTCATTGGTGATCTTCAGAAGAGCCATCGTAGCAAAGTTCTGGAAGTGAGATTGAAGGACTGGAGTGTGTGTCTCAGTGAAGGTCTAGATCGAAAAAAGGTGGCCCCTTCAAACTGGGTAACTCAGGGAGACTTTGATAAAGGGGCTTTTGGTAAAGGTGTGGGCAGGCGTAGGGAAAATCCCAAGGAATTGAAACTGACCCAACAGCCCCATAGACAGATCTTTCAAATAAACATATCCAAAAGATAAACATGACCTTTCTGATCTTAAAGATGGAAATTCGTATTTGTTTTTTCTGAGTTCCTTCCTCAGGAAAGAACCTTTAGGTCTCTCAGAAAAAAAGTATCAGAGAGCTGAAACCAGATCACCACATTCAAACAATGAGACTCTGGACCCCTCATTCCTCATGACTACCTCCTTGCCCCTCCCTAGTTCCTGTTTTCTTACACATTGTTGCATTTCTTCCCTGCTACATAGACTCCTGGTTATAGATGGTCGGGGAGGTGGATTTGAGACTGAGCTTTCATTTCCTTGACTGCAGCACCCGATTAAATCCTCCTTCCTTGGCAATACTTGTCATCTCAGTGATTGGCTTTCTGTTTGGGGAGCAGCAGGATCTACATTGAATCCCTGGTGTTTCAGTAACAGAATCTGTAACAGTGTGGTAGATGTTACCATTGCCAAGCCTGAAAAGTCAAGGGAAAGAAGTGGCTACTGGAATGCAGAGAGAGTGGTGAGGACAGACACAGGAACTGTGACTTTGAGTGGAGGACACAAACAGCCCACAGCAAGACCCCTCCCTGTGGGAGGGGGTCCAGGGGAATAAATGCCCCACTCTCACTCTCCTCCCTCCCTCTGATTCCCCTGCTGGTCCTTCCTGTTGCCAAACCCAACCAGAAGCCAGAGGGCAAGGGACCAGTAGATGCAGCGATGCAGGTCAGCCTCCTGGGATGCACATAAGGCAGGTGGAGCAGGGTGGGGAGCAGAGTTGGGAGGCCAAATGGAGGCTATCCGGGACAGAGTAGTTTTGAGAGAATGGTATTTGCTCTGATTATGATGAATTTTAAGGCACTTTACCAATACTGTTTACCGTGCCCAGTATATGCAATGGCTACAAGAGAAAGAGGTGTACAATTATGATGAAAAGGAAAGGAACAATAATTTTTTAATCGCAAATGATAGGATCATGAGAAATGTTACCTGTTTCTATAGGATGAATCTTTCAGCAGAATTTTTCTAAAGAACAAATTGTATAACAAGAAAAGAACATGGTGGCCCCAACCAGAAAAAGAAGACTTCACCCTCTGTCCTCAAACTCCCTCCTCCCATTTGACCCACACTTTCCTGTTTTTTCTCCCAACTCACTGGCCATTCCTTCTCTGTCTCCACTGCAGGCCTCCTCCTCTACTTGACCCCAGATCCCCCAGGCTTGGCCCTTGGTCCTAGTCTCTCCCAATATACCCTCTTACAAGGTGGAATGTGGACACAATGGCTGGCACTCCAGCAACTGTATTGAACCCTGAGGTACAGTACTCAGAATGGCACAGCAGCAAGTTAGAGGACACCTGTTCTTGATGATTGTGGACTTACCTTTACACTCAAGACTGTCTACTTCCACATATCTGTGAGAGAGAAATAAGCTTCCATTTGTTTAAGCTACCATCATGTTTTATTTCTGTCATTCACAGCTGAACCTAATCCTGACAATACTGCCACCAAACCAAAGCTGAAAATTAATTCACATTCTATTTCCAATTTCTAATTCAGTCAGTTTCATTTCAGTCTCATTGTCTGGTACAGCCTATCAGAGGTTCTGCGATGAGTTCAAATGAATCAGAAGAATGCTCCAAAAACCAATTTCAACAATGTGCCCTGCATTTAAATATAAACTTTCTCCCATTACCAAATACTCGGAAGTCTGAGAATTGCTCTAATCATTTATTCTAAAATGCACATCTTTTCCTCATTTTAACGTCTCTGCAATCTGGATGCATCTTAAAATCAATGTCATCTTACAATTGTCAGACAGGTAGCATTCATGACCTAGTTTTGTAAAAAACCTTCCATTGATCCTTCAGATAAGATTTTTTAAAAACCAACATCAAAGCATATTAGATTAAAGAAAACGGGTATATTACCTTGCATACTGAAATTCAAGGGGATTATGACCCAAAATTTATTCTCCCCAGTTTCAATTCCAGCTAGAGGATTATAGATGCCTGATCGTCAAGATCTCATTTTCCATGTTATGTGTCTGATCGGTCCCCTAACGTCTCAACCTTTTTCCTAAGGCAATGGTTCTCCAACTTGAGCAAGTATCAGAATTACGTGGAGACTTGTAAAAAATATTTCCAGGGCCCAATTCCTAGAGTTTCTGACTCAGTAGGTGTGGGGTGGGGCCTGAAAATCTGCATTCTCACAAGTTCCCAGGTAATGCCAATACTACTGGTAGGGGACTACATTTTGAGAACCACTATTCTAAGGAAATCTCTTTTCCTATCTTCCTTTATTTTGTTTTTCTTCTTGCACTGCTCCTTTTCAGATTCTAAAAACCACAAAAACAAAAACTGAGTCACACTTCTGAAATAGTTTGGTCTCCTGGTTCCTTTTTAAATTCCCTATGCAATCTTGCTCCCTAGAGACAAAGTACTGTATTACAAAATGCAAGCCATTCTAATTGCCTTCTTAAGCCTCCAGTCAACAATAATTGAATTGCATCATTTCTATACCTCAATATAGGTAAATGGCATGTTATAGTTATAATAAGCGTGCCCATTCCTTTTTTCTTTTTGTTACTTTCTCTCTCTCTTTCCTCCCTTCTTTCCTTCCTTCCTTCCTTCTTTCTCTCTCTCTCTCTTTCTCTCTTTCTTTCCTTTTTGAAACAGTATCTCACTTTGTTGCCCAAGCTACAATCACAGCTCACTGCAGCCTTGACCTCCTGGGCTCAAGCAATCCTCCCACCTCAGCCTCCA